>NC_082677.1:33553062-34778647 GCF_025265405.1 Mesoplodon densirostris | reverse complement strand
TGTGGTACTGTTGTATATTCCAGGTGTTGATTTTTCTATATTTTAATTTTTATATTCTTTCTAACATATCTGTTAGTTTCCTAGTCTAATTTTATTTTTTACTTTGTTATTGTACACTTTTTCTTTTTTCTTTTTCTTTCTTTTTTTTTTTTGCCACCCCACATGGTTTGCAGGAACATGGTTCATGAACAGGGCATCAGGCTGTAGCTCCTGCAGTGGGAGCTCCAAGTCTGAACCACTGGACTAACAGAGAACCTCAGATCCCAGGGAATATTCAACGGAGTGAGGTCTCATGGAGGTCCTTATCTCAGCACCAAGACGCAGCTCTACCCAACAGCTTACAAACTCCAGTTTTGGAAAACTCAGACCAAACAAACAAAAGACAGGAACACAATTCCACTTAAAAAAAAAAAAGAGATGGCAAGAAAATATGTAACAGAAGGAGCAAGATAAAAACCTACAAGACCAAATAAATGAAGAGGAAATAGGTAATCTACCTGAAAAAGAATTCAGAGTAATGATAGAAAAGATGATCCAGAATCTTGGAAATAGAATGGAAGCACAGATTGAGAAAATACAAGAAATGTTTAACAAAGACCTAGAAGAACTCAAGAATAAACAAACAGAGATGAATAAAACAATAACTGAAATGAAAAATACACTAGAAGGATTCAATAACAGAATAACTGAGGCAGAAGAACAAATAAGTGATCTGTAAGACAAAATGCTGGAAATATCTGCCAAATAGCAGAAGAAAGAAAAAAAATGAAAAGAATTGAAGACAATCTCAGAGACCTCTGGGAGAACACTAAATGCACCAATATTCAAATTATAAGGGTTGCAGAAGAAGAGAAAAATAAAGTGTCTGAGAAAATATTTGAAGAGATTATAGTGGAAAACTTCCCTAACATGGGAAAGGAAATATTCACCCATGTCCAGGAAGCACAGAGTCCCATACAGGATAAACCCTAGGAGAAACACACCAAGACACATATTAATCAAACAATCAAAAATTAAATTCAAAGAAAATATTAAAAGCAGCAAGGGAAAAACAAAAAAAAATGACATACAAAGGAATCCTCATAAGGTTATCAACAGATTTTTCAGCAGAAACTCTGCAGGCCAGAAGGGAGTGGCAGGATATACTTAAAGTGATGAAAGAATAAAACTTAAAACCAAGATTACTCTACCCAGCAAGGATCTCACTCAGATTTAATGGAGAAATCAAAAACTTTTCAGACAAGCAAAAGCTAAGAGAATTCAGCACCACCAAACCGCTTTACAATAAATGCTAAAGAAACTTCTCTAGGTGGGAAACACAAGAGAAGAAAAAGACCCATGAAAACAAACCCAAAACAATTAAGAAAATAGTAATAGGAACATACATATCAATAATAACCTTGAATGTAAATGGATTAAGTGCCCCAACTAAAAGACACAGACTGGATGAATGGATACAAAAACAAGAGATATGCTGTATACAAGAGACACACTTCAGACCTAGGAACACATACAGACTGAAAGTGAAGGGATGGAAAAAGTATTCCACGCAAATGGAAATCAAAAGAAAGCTGGAGCTGCGATACTTGTATCAGATAAAATAGACTTTAAAATAAAGACTGTTACAAGAGATAAAGAGGGACACTACATAATGATCAATGGATCAATCCAAGAAAAGATATAACAATTATAAATGTTTATGCACTCAACATAGGAGCACCTCAATACATAAGGCAAATGCTAACAACCATGAAAGGAGAAATTGACAGGAACACAATAATAGTAGCAGACTCTAACACCCCACTTACACCAATGGACAGATCATCCAAACAGAAAGTAAATAATGAAACACAACTTTTAAATGACACAATAGACCAGAGAGATTTAATTGATATTTATAGAACATTCTACCCCAAATTGGCAGAATACACTATCTTTCAAGTGCACACAGAACATTCTCCAAGATAGAACACATCTTGGGTCACAAATGAAGCCTTAGAAAACTTAAGAAAATTGAAATAATATCAAACATCATTCTGACCACCACACTATGAAATTGGAAAGCAATTATAGGAAATAAAACTGTAAAAAATACAAATACATGGAGGTTAAACAGTGCATTAATAAATAACCAAGAGATCACTGAATAAATTAAAGAAGAAATAAAAAAATACATAGAAACAAATGACAACAAATAGAGAATGACACAAAACCTATGGGATGCAGCCAAAGGAGTTCTAGGAGGAAAGTTTATAGCAATTCAATCACACCTCAAGAAACAAGAAAAAATTCAAATAAACAATATAACCCTACTCTTAAAACAACTAGAGAAAGAAGAAGAAAGAAAACCCAAAGTCAGTAGAAGGAAAGAAATCATAAACATCAGAGCAGAAATAAATGAAAAAGAAATGATGGAAACAATAGCAAAGATCAATAAAACTAAAAGCTGGTTCTTTGAGAAGATAAACTAAATTGATAAACCATTAGCCAGACTCATCAAGAAAACAGGAAGAGGACACAGATAAAAAAAAAGAAATGAAAAAGGAGAAATCACAACTGACACTGCAGAAATACAAGGGATTATAAGAGACTTCTACAAATAACTGTATGTCAATAAAATGGACAACCACGAAGAAATGGACACATTCTTGGAAAGATACAATTTTCCAAGACTGAACCAGGAAGAATTACAAAATATAAACATACCTATCACAAGTAATGTAATTGAAACCATAATTAAAAATCTTCCAACAAGGGCTTCCTTGGTGGCACAGTGGTTGGGGGTCTGCCTGCCTATGCAGGGGACATGTGTTTGTGCCCCAGTCTGGGAGGATCCCACGTGCCATGGAGCAGCTGGGCTCGTGGGCCATGGTCAATGAGCCTGTGCATCCAGAGCCTGTGCTCCACAACGGGAGAAGCCGTGGCAGTGGGAGGCCCGCGTACCACACACACACAAAAAAAATCTTCCAACAAACAAAAGTCCAAGACCAGATGGCTTCACAGGTGAATTCTGTCAAACATTTAGAGAATAGTTAACACTGATCCTTCTCAAAATCTTCCAAAAAATTGCAGAAGGAGAAACATTCCCAAATTCATTCTACAAAGACACCATCACTCTGATACCAAAACCAGAAAAAGATCACAGAAAAGGAAAATTATAGACCAATATCACTGTTGAGTATAGATGCAAAAATCCTGGACAAAATACTAGCAAACAGAATCCAACAGCATATTAAAAGGATCATACACGATGATCAAGTGAGATTTATTCCAGGGATGCAAAGATTCTTCAATATATGCAAATCAGTCAATGGATACGCCACATTAACAAATTAAGGGGGTTTCCCTGGTAGCGCAGTGGTTAAGAATCCTCCAGGCAATGCAGGGGACTTGGGTTCGAGCCCTGGTCCGGGAAGATCCAACATGCTGCAGAGCAACTAAGCCCGTGCACCACACTCCTGAGCCTGTGCTCTAGAGCCCATGAGCCACAACTACTGAGCCCACATGCCACGGCTACTGAAACTTGTGCGCCTAGAGTCTGAGCCCCGCAACAAGAGAGGCCACTGCAACGAGAAGCCCGTGCATCACAATGAAGAGTAGCCCCTGCTCGCTGCAACTAGAGAAAGGCCACATGCAGCAACGGAGACCCAACACAGCCAAAATAAATAAAATAAATAAAGTAAATAAAATAAAAACAAAACAAATTAAGGAATAAAAACCATATGATCATCTCAATAGATGCAGAAAAAGATTTTGCCAAAATTCAACACCCGTTTATGATAAACACTCTCCAGAAAATGGGCACAGAGTGAACCTACCTCAACATAATAAAGGCCATAGATGACAAACCCACACCAAGCATCATATTCAATGTTGAAAAACTGAAAGCATTTCCACTAAGATCAGGGGCAAGACAAGGATATTCCCCCTCACAACTCTTATTCAACATAGTTTTGGAGGTCCTAGCTATGGTAATCAGAGATGAAAAATAAATAAAAGGAATACAAAAAGGGAAAGAAGAAGTAAAATTCTCACTGTTTTCAGATTACATGATACTGTACATAGAAAATCCTAAAGATGTCACCAGAAAACTACTAGAACTAATCAATGAATTTGGTAGGGTTGCAAGATACAAAACTAATGCACAGAAATCTCTGGCATTCTTATATACCAACAATGAAAAATCAGAAAGATAAATTAAGGAAACACTCTCATTTACCATTGCAACAAAAACAATAAAATACCTAAGAATAAACCTGCCCAAGGAAGTAAAATGCTTGTACTCAGAAAACTAGAAAACACTGATGAAGGAAATAAAAGATGACATAAACAGTGGAGAAATACACCATGTTATTGGATTGGAAGAATCAATATTGTGAAAATGACTATACTACCCAAAGCAATCTACAGATTCAGTGAAATCCCTATCAAACTACCAATGGCATTCTTCACAGAATTAGAACAAAGTATTTTACAATTCATGTGGAAACAAAAAAGAGCCTGAATAGCCAAAACAATTTTGAGAAAGAAAAACAGAGTTGGAGGGATCAGGCTCCCCAACTTCAAATTATACCACAAAGCTACAGTAATCAAGAGAGTATGGTACTGGCACAAAAACAGAAATATAGATCAATGGTACAGGATAGACTGTCCAGAGGTAAACGCATGCACATATGGGCACCTAATTTATGACAAAGGAGGCAAGAATATACAATGGAGGAAAGACAGCCTCTTCAATAAGTGGTGCTGGGCAAATTGGACAGCTACATGTAAAAGAAAGAAATTAGAACACTACCTAACACAATATACAAAAATAAACTCAAAATAAATTAAAGACTTAAATGTAAGACCAGACACTATAAAACTCTTAGAGGAAAACATAGGAAAAACACTCTTTGACATAAACCACAGCAATATCTTTTTTGACTCACCTCCTAGAGTAATGGAAATATAAATAAACGGGACTTAATGAAACTTAAAAACTTTTGCACAGCAAAGGAAACCATAAACAAGACGAAAAGACACCCCTCAGAATGGGAGAAAATATTTGCAAATGAATCAATGGACAAAGGATTAATCTCCAAAATATACAAGCAGCTCATGCAACTCAATATCAAAAAAACAAGCAACCCAATCCAAAAATGGGTGGAAGACCTAAATAGACATTTCACCAAGGAAGACATACAGTTGGTGAAGAGGCACATGAAAATATGCTCAACATCACTAATTATTGAGAAGTGCAAGTCAAAACTACAATGAGATATCACCTATGCTGGTCAGAATGGCCATTATCAAAAAATCTATAAACAATAAATGCTGGAAAAGGTGCTGTGAAAAGGGAACCCTACTACACCTTGGTGGGAATGTACATTGATACAACAGCTATGGAAAACAGTATGGAGGTTCCTTAAAAAACTAAAAATAGGACTACCATATGACCTACCAATCCCACTGCTGGGCATATACCCTGAGAAAACCATAATTCAAAAAGAGTCATGTACCACTCTATTCATTGCAGCACTATTTACAATAGCCAGGACATGGAAGCACCTTAAATGTGCATCAACAGATGAATGGATAAAGATGTGGCACATATATACAATGGAATATTACTCAACCATAAAAAGAAATGAAATTGAGTTATTTGTAGTGAGGTGGATGGACACAGAATGTGTCATATAGAATGAAGTAAGTTAGAAAGAGAAAAACAAACATGGTGTGCTAACGCATATATATGGAATCTAAAAAAAATATTGGTACTGATGAAACTAGTTGCAGGGCAGGTATAAAGATGTAGACATAGAGGATTGACTTGAGGACAAAGTGGGGGAAAGGGCAGCTGGGGCAAAGTGAGTGTAGCATCCACATATATACACTACCAAATAGCTAGTGGGAATCAGCAGGATAACATAGGGAGATCAGTTGGTGCCTTGTGATGACCTAGAGGGGTGGGATAGTGAGAATAGGAAGGAGGCTTAAGAGGAAGGGGATATGGGGACATATGTGTGTGTATGGCTGATTTGCTTTGTTGTACAACAGAAACTAACACAGTATTGTGAAGCAATTATACTCCAATAGAGATCTATTTAAAAAAATCTACAAATGGTAAATCCTGGAGCAAGTGTGGAGAAAAGGGAACCCTTCTACACTGTTGGTGGGAATGTAAGTTGGTACAGCCACTATGGAGAAAAGTATGGAGGTCCTTTGAAAACTAAAAATAGAACTACCATATGATCCAGCAATCCCACTCCTGGGCATACATCTGGAGGAAATCATAATTTGAAAAGACACATGTTCATTGTAGCACTATTTACAATAGCTAGGACATAGAAGCAACCTAAATGCCCATCGAGAGAGGAATAGGTAAAGAAGATGTAGTACATATATACAATGGAATATTAGTCAGCCATAAGAAATGAAATAATGTAATTTGCAGTAACATGGATGGACCTAGAGATTGTCATACTGAGTGAAGTAAATCAGATAGAAGGACAAATATTGTATGATATCACTTATACGTGGAATCTAAAGAATAGTACAAAGGAACTATTTACAAAACAACAATATAGTTATAGATGTAGAAAAGAACCTTATGGTTACCAGGGGGAAATGCGGGAAGGGATAAATTGGGAGACTGTGATTGACATATACACCCTACTATATATAAAATAGATAACTGATAAGTATAGCACAGGGAAGTCTACTGAATACTCTGTAATGGCTTATCTGGGAAAAGAGCCTAAAACAGAGTGGATATATTTATATGTATAACTGATTCACTTTGCTGTATAGCAGAAACATTGTAAATCAAATATACTCCAATAATTTTTTTTCAGAATAATAATATATATATGAATATATATGTGTATAATACATATATATATATATATATATATATATATATATGTACGTTTCCTTGTGACAGGATCAGTTGGTATGTGAGTCAGTAGGTATGGGGCCATCCTTTTCTTTTATGGCAATTAATGGAGATCTAAAAGAGGGTGACATTAACTCTAGGAGAAGGATTATTATGCTTGTTCTGTGGCTTTTAAGTTGCAAGATTAGGGAAGCATGGACTCATTCTGTAGCATAACCAGGGACCAAGTCACAATATCGTCATGATATAGCAGTTTCATGGTTCCAGGCCTATCTTGCCAGCTCTGAATTCATGTGTTCGGGGAGCTCTAGCCCCTTTCCTGGTATGATAGTCTTTCTAAAAAACAGTTTTTACTTCTTGAGTGGCTACTTAAATGACTTCTCAATATTATTTAATGTGGTAAAACACTCTCTTTGTCTTGAAACATATTCTTTTTCTAGGTGCATCAAGATTATTTTTACACGAACCAAAGTCACAGTAAACAATGAAGTAATTTATTTACTCAGATAATAAGATCTGGAGGCCTTCTGATGTTGATTTATTGACTCAATGATCAAGTATCTAGTGCTCTCCACATTTCGACTCTTCCAACTTCAGTGTGTTCCAACATTTCCATTCATATTTGTAAAATGAGTTAGAGAATAACAAATATCATGTGCTCCCATGACAGCATACAATGCCATAAAATAAAGCTTCTTTTCTTTTCTCCCATCCAACTGCATTCTAAAAAGGGTAACAATACCATTTATATTGCCTAAAAAGGGCGAAGTTTATTATTTTGCAAGAACTGGTCTATGTGTTCTAGGTTAAATTTCTATACTGGTACACTACTTAGGTCAATCTATAAGCCATGTGTTTACCTTTTGAGCTTCAGGCCCAAATATTAAGTAAGAAAAATAATATCTTGACTCTTATTCAAAAAGTATAAGTGACAGGGAATCACATAAAAGACAGAGGTCCTGATAAATCTTAATGTATCTATTATATATATATATTCAAAAATAAGAAGCAATTCAAATATTAAAATGTGCCTAAGAGGGAAACATATCAAATGTAATATAATCCACTAATGAATGGCCCACTTACATGCAATAAGAACCTGGTGAACTTTTAGTTCCTGTCTTGGAAAAAAAAAAGTAAATTCCTTTAAGATTTAGAAATATGCAATAGTAGATACCTCATTTGCCCAAAAGTTCCCTTGCTCTGTTTTCTGCCCATTTGTTACTTTAATCCTCTGAAATATAGTGAACACGTGAACTCACATGTTTAACATAAATATTCCAACAGAAATTAAAGACTTTTATTCTTTATAATGCAAGGCTTTGAGCCTTGGCTGAATTCGAGGGGAAAAAAAGGGAACTAGAACCACCAGAGCCCAACAAAATCAAGTTGGGTTTGATTGCTTACACTAGGAAGCAATGCTTATACCATGAAGCTTTGCTTATTTTAAACAGAATACATCATAGCTTTATTTCTCTGCTTATATTATATTCTGCTTGCTGAATATCATGTATGATCAATTATCATGCATATATTCTTGCTATTTAAGTATAAATTAATCCCATTATAGCTTTACAAATGTCTCACTTTCTGTGTACATGAAATTACTATAAAATCTTCCCTAATTTATATTTTGAGAGTCTCAGATGAGTTTTCCCTGGCTCTTGAATAATAGAAGATCATAAAAAGCTATAGTGATACATATTATCTAACAATTTAGGCACTTTCTCCTATGTAAGGAGCTTCTTATTTAAGAAATATAGCTGCTTTTGAAGTTTGAAGCCCCTGAGTGAGTCTGCCTCACATATCCTCACCTAAGTTTGCCAAGATACACCAGATGTCAGAGGCATCCCTTGAGAAGATTTGGCCAGTTTTTTAAATCTCTGAAATGCCAGTTAGCTGTACACTGTGGCTATAGCCACACTTGTCACTCTGTTGGTGGATAAATGTACAGAAGGCACTACAGAATATATGCAATACTTCATTCCTAGGGAGAAACTTGACCACCAACTCCTCTGTCATCAGCTTTGTAGTGAATTCAGTTGAAACATGCCTTTAATATTCCTTTGATCTTCTAGCTTAAGGTCTAAAACTTAAAATCAACTTTTAGAATTAGTCAGCTCTAAGACTTACCCTGACATCACCCTCTATTTTATACTTGTATTTCCAAATAAATAAGGGACAGTTATAGAAAGAAAATGGTAAGAAGATGAGGGCTTCTCAGCTTAAGTGAATAGAGCTCCTTGAGTATGTTACTTCACCAGTTATGAAAAGAAATTCTTTGAGAAAAGAATTTAAAAACATGATACCTTTAGAAAGAATGCAAACTAATGAAGGAAAAGATGTAGGAAAATTAGTGAGGAAAGAGAGAGAGAAGGGCTAGATCAAGGCAGGATAGAGAAGGAAGGTAAGGGAAATGAAAGGAAGGGGAAGGGAGGAAAGGGAAGGGAAAGGAAAAGAAGGAAGAAAAAAGAAGTGAAAGGAGTAAAGGAAAGGGAAGGGAAAGGAAGGGAGGGGGTGGGCATTATATATTAAAGATAAACCAGTGTTGTTCTCCTCTTGACCAAAACTAAAGTTTCTCTTCTGAGGACTGTGGAGATATTGTTTCCTTGAATTTTGCTGAGACTCCTTTTTCCTAGGGATTTAGAATGTCAGGATTGAAATGGACAGAAGAAGCTATAGCAAGTCAGTCTTGAATTCTTCCTAGGGGTTAGATTAGACAATATTAACAATTAATACTAATGATTAACTATTTTAATGTCATTCATTTTCTAGGAAAGACATGACTACCTGGAAGAGTGGTTAATATACTAAGACTCAGTTATGAATACAAGATTTCTTTTTGTCCTACCTATATAACTTAGGTATCACAGTCCATCTGAGGGCAATGTTCCAAATTTTAAGCATAGTATTTGCTATAGATTGATGTCTGTCCCCCTAAAATTGATGTTTTGATATCTTAACCCCTAGTATAATAGTATTAGGAGCTGAGGCTTTTGGAAGGTGATTAGGTCATAAGGGTAAAGCTCTCATGAGTGAGATTAGTGCCCTTATAAAGGAGACCTCAGTGCATTCTCTTGCCCCTTCCACCATGGAAGACACAGTGAGAAGATGGTGAGGCTTTCACCAGACACTAATTCTGCTGGCACCTCAATCTTGGACTTCTCAGCTTCCAGAACTGTTTAAGCCACACTGTCTATGATATTTTGTTATAAAAGCCCAAAGAGACTAAGATGGTATGTCAGTGGAAAAATAGACTTGAAAATCTCAACCAGAAAAAAATATTACAAATCAAAATTGTCATATCAGAAGTGTTTTTTGTTTTCACTATTCATCATGAAATCAAAATTCAATTTAAAAAAAAACCTCCATTATTTAGAACTTTGTGAATAATTACATTTCATGTTCATTTCCTTCTGAGAATTTAATATGAAGAAAGTTGGTAAAGATCATGAGTGTTTTTTTTGTTTTTGCCTGAGTAGCAAATATTTTTTTTAGGGTAGCTGTATATAGAGCTTCTTGAGCTCTATATTTTCCCTAATATCCCTCCATGAAATTTTAAAATAGGTATACTGACTATCTGTTTATGAAAAATTTCATGTATATCTATGCTTTGTATGCAAAAAAAACACAGTAGAAAGATTACATTATTTAATTCAACACATGATTAAGAGTTACTAGAATAATATTAAGAATGACAAAATCGCTCCCCACAGATACACCAGAAATACAGCTACACGTGGAACAACTCCTAAGAACACCTACTGAACGCTGGCAGAAGACCTCAGACCTCCCAAAAGGCAAGAAACTCCCCACATAACTGGGTAGGGCAAAGAGGGGAGATTCCCACACAGAGGATCAGTGCCAACCAGCACTCAACAGCCCGAGAGGCTTGTCAGCTCTCCCGCCGGGGTGGGCGGTGCTGGGAGCTGAGGCTCAGGCTACAGTCAGAGCGCAGGGAGAGGACTGGGGCTGGCGGCGTGAACACAGCCTGAAGGGGCTAATGCACCACAGCTAGCCAGGAGGGAGTCCGGGAAAAAGTCTGGACCTGCCGAAGAGGCAAGAGACTTTTTCTTCCCTCTTTTTTTCCTGGTGTACGAGGATAGGGGATTAAGAGCAGTGCTTAAAGGAGCTCCAGAGACGGGTATGAGCCGCGGCTGAAAGCGCAGACCCCAGAGACGGGCGTGGGACGCTGGGACTGCTGCTGCCGACACGAGACCTGTGTGTGAGTGCAGGTCACTGTTCACGCCCCCCTTCTGGGGAGCCTGTGCAGCCTGTCACTGCTGGGGTCCCAGGATCCAGGGATGGCTTCCCTGGGATAACGCATGGCACACCTTGGGCTGGTGCAATGTCACGGCGACCTCCGCCACTGCAGGTTCCTGCCTCACTCCATGCCCCTCCCTCCCCCCGGGTCTGAATGAGCCAGAGTCACCAAAGCGGCTGCTCCTTTAATCCTGTCCTGTCTGAGCGAAGAACAGACGCCCTCCAGGGACCTACACAGAGAGGCGGGGACAAATCCAAAGCTGAGAAATGGGAGCTGTGAGAACAAAGAAGAGAAAGGGAAATCTCTCCCAGCAGCCTCAGAAGTAGCGGATTGAAGCTCCACAATCAACTTCATGTACCCTGCATCTGTGGAATACATGAATAGACAATGAATCATCCTAAATTGAGGAGCCAGAAGTCAGTGCTGTGCCTCTGAGGTGAGAGAGCCAACTTCAGGACACTGGTCCACAAGAGACCTCCCAGCTCCGTATAATATCAAATGGCGAAAATCTTCCAGAGATCTCCATCTCAACACCAGCACCCAGCTTCACTCAACGACCAGCAAGCTACAGTGTTGGACACTCTATGCCAAACAACTAGCAAAACAGGAACACAATGCCACCCATAAGCAGAGAGGCTGCCTAAAATCATAAAAAGTCCACAGACAGCCCAAAACACACCACCAGACGTGGACCTGCCCACCAGAAAAACAAGATCCAGCCTCATCCACCAGAACACAGGCATTAGTCCCTTCCACCAGGAAGACTACACAACACACTGAACCAACCTTAGCCACTGGGGACAGACAACAAAAACAATGGGAACTACGACCCTGCAGCCTGCAAAAAGGAGACTCCAAACACAGTAAGATAAGAAAAATGAGAAGACAGAAAAACACACAGTAGGAGAAGGAGCAAGATAAAAACCCACCAGACCTAACAAATGAAGAGGAAATAGGCAGTCTACCTGAAAAAGAATTCAGAATAATGATAGTAAAGATGATCCAAGATTCTATTTCCAAGATCCATAATCTTGGAAATAGAATAGACAAAATGCAAGAAACAGTTAACAAGGACCTAGAAGAACTAAAGATGAATCAAGCATCGATTAAAAACACAATAAATGAAATGAAAAATACTCTAGATGGGATCAATAGCAGAATAACTGAGGCAGAAGAACGGATAAGTGAGGTGGAAGATAAAATAGTGGAAATAACTGATGCAGAGCAAAATAAAGAAAATAGAATGAAAAGAACAGAGGACAGTCTCAGAGACCTCTGGGACAACATTAAACACACCAACATTCGAATTATAGGGGTTCCAGAAGAAGAAGAGAAAAAGAAAGGGACTGAGAAAATATTTGAAGAGATTATAGTTGAAAACTTCCCTAATATGGGAAAGGAAATAGTTAATCAAGTCCAGGAGGCACAGAGAGTCCCATACAGAATAAATCCAAGGAGAAATACTCCAAGACACATAGTAATCAAACTGTCAACAATTAAACACAAAGAAATCATATTAAAAGCAGCAAGGGAAGGCTGCCCATTCTCACCACTTTTATTCAAAGTAGTTTTGGAAGTTTTAGCCACAGCAATCAGAGAAGAAAAGGAATTAAAAGGAATCCAAATTGGAAAAGAAGAAGTAAAGCTGTCACTGTTTGCAGATGACATCATACTATACATAGAGAATCCTAAAGATGCTACCAGAAAAGTACTAGAGCTAATCAATGAATTTGGTAAAGTAGCAGGAATCAAAATTAATGCACAGAAATCTCTGGAATTCCTATATACTAATGATGAAAAATATGAAAGTGAAATCAAGAAAACACTCCCATTTACCATTGCAACAAAAAGAATAAAATATCTAAGAATAAACCTACCTAAGGAGACAAAAGACCTGTATGCAGAAACTTATAAGAAACTGATGAAAGAAATTAAACATGATACAAATAGATGGAGAGATATACCATGTTCTTGGATTGGAAGAATCAACATTTTGAAAATGACTCTACTACCCAAAGCAATCTACAGATTCAATGCAATCCCTATCAAACTACCACTGGCATTTTTCACAGAACTAGAACCAAAAATTTCACAATTTGTATGGAAACACAAAAGACCCCGAAGAGCCAACGGAATCTTTAGAGTGAAAAATGGAGCTGGAAGAATCAGGCTCCCTGACTTCAGACTATACTACAAAGCTACAGTAATCAAGACAGTATGGTACTGGCACAAAAACAGAAATATAGATCAATAGAACAGGATAGAAAGCCCAGAGATAAACCCACGCAAATATGGTGAACTTATCTTTGATAAAGGAGGCAGGAATGTACAGTGGAGAAAGGACAGTCTGTTCAATAAGTAGTGCTGGGAAAACTGGACAGGGACATGTGAAAGTATGAGATTAGATCACTCCCTAACACCATACACAAAAATAAGCTCAAAATGGATTAAAGACCTAAATGTAAGGCCAGAAACTATCAAACTCTTAGAGGAAAATATAGGCAGAACACTCCATGACATAAATCACAGCAAGATCCTTTTTGATCCACCTCCTACAGAAATGGAAATAAACACAAAAATAAACACATGGGACCTAACGAAACTTAAAAGCTTTTGCACAGCAAAGGAAACCATAAACAAGATCAAAAGACAACCCTTAGAATGGGAGAAAATTTTTGCAAATGAAGCAACTGAAAAAGGATTAATCTCCAAAATTTATAAGCAGCTCATGCAGCTCAGTAACAAAAAAAAAAACAATCAACCCAATACAAAAATGGGCAGAACACCTAAATAGACATTTCTCCACAGAAGGTATACAGACTGCCAACAAACACATGAAAGGATGCTCAACATCTTTAATCATTAGAGAAATGCAAATCAAAACTACAATGAGGTATCATCTCACACCAGTCAGAATGGCCATCATCAAGAAATCTAGAAACAATAAATACTGGAGAGGTTGTGGAAAAAAGGGAACACTCTTGCACTGCTGGTGGGAATGTGAATTGGTACAGCCACTATGGAGAACAGTATGGAGGTTCCTTAAAAAACTAAAAATAGAACTACCATATGACCCAACAATCCCACTACTAGGCATATACCCTGAGAAAACCATAATTCAAAAAGAGTCATGTACCAAAATGTTCATAGCAGCCCTATTTACAATAGCCCGGAGATGGAAACAACCTAAGTGTCCATCATTGGATGAATGGATAAAGAAGATGTGGCACATATATACAATGGAATAGTTCTCAGCCATAAAAAGAAATGAAATTGAGCTATTTGTAATGAGGTGGATGGACCTAGAGTCTGTCATACAGAGTGAAGTAAGTCAGAAAGAGAAAGACAAATACTATATGCTGACACATATATACAGAATTTAAGAAAAAACATTGTCCTGAAGAACATAGGGTTAAGAGAGGAATAAAGACACAGACCTACTTGAGAATGGACTTGAGGATATGGTGAGGGGGAAGGGTAAGCTGTGACAAAGCGAAAGAGAGGCATGGACATATACACACTACCAAACATAAGGTAGATAGCTAGTGGGAAGAAGCTGCATAGCACAGGGAGATCAGCTCGGTGCTTTGTGACCGCCTGGAAGGGTGGGATAGGGAGAGTGGGAGGGAGACGCAAGAGGGAGGGGATATGGAAACATATGTATATGTATAACTGAGTCATTTTGTTATAAAGCA
Source organism: Mesoplodon densirostris (assembly GCF_025265405.1). NCBI lineage: Eukaryota > Metazoa > Chordata > Mammalia > Artiodactyla > Ziphiidae > Mesoplodon > Mesoplodon densirostris. The sequence goes on along the minus strand of NC_082677.1, from coordinate 34,763,811 downwards.
GAAACTAACACACCATTGTTAAGCAATTATACTCTAACAAAGATGTAAAAAAAAATGTAAATAAATAAATAAATAAGTCTGTAAAATGGACATGATAAAAGATACACTTGGACATAGAAGATCAAGCGTAGATGAGATTCCCTGTTCTTGGGCAGAGATCTTGCAGGTGTATTTTTCATGGAACTCAGACTTCCTAGGCTTCAAGTCTCTAAAGTTCTTTCACAGATGAGAAAGACCTCTGGTATCAAGTTTCCAGGGTAACATCAGTTTATTAATTTGGACATGTGCAAAGTTTTCCGTGTGGCCTAGGAGAGGGTAAGGTGCAAATATTTCTCCTAGTTTCTCCTGCACACTCATCTATCTTTATGCCATGCCCAGTAAGACAAATGCATGTGGCCAGAGACTTCAGAAGATAGCAAAATTTGATTCCATTTTTGCGTAGTTCATCTGAGACCTCTAGTGTTTCTAGTCCTGGGCATTCTTGGGTCCACACACACACAAAAAAAAAGAATGACAAAATCAAATTTTCAAGTTAAAAGTAAACTTAAAATTTAAAAGGTGGCAACATTTAACTTTATAAATGTATTTGCTGAGTAATTTTAATGTAATTTATATGGATATACAAATTGGAATGTATGAAATTAGTTATGAAAATTATGCTAATATATTAAATAAATACATAACAGTGTAATCAAGTTTTAAAATGTTCCAAAATTATTTTCCCAAGCAAAACTAAACAAATAATAATAATAAGTAAATAAATAGTAAGTAAATTTCCAAAAAAAATATTTTTAATGCATGTAGCTTTTAATTTTGCTCAAAATGAGAAACAAATGTATACCTTAACTAACTGCAAATATTCATTCAGATACTTTTGACATATTTTTGTTTTCAATACCTGGCATAATGAATTATGTATTAAATAAATTTTATAGAATTAATCACTAACATATAAATTATTTCTATATAATTCTCAAAATCCAAGTCACCCACAAAAACACTGAAGCTCAAACATAAATAATGTCCACAAAGCATCCAATAGTAGCCCATAGCATGTGCAGACCACCTGTCACAATTGTCTGTCTGATCACAGTCATATATATGTAGTAATGTATCTTTCATAACTCAGTGCCAATGATGCCCATGTCAAACCCAAGGAAACCAAATGAGAGTAAGTTTTAAGGAATACAATTTTGTTGGTGCAGTAAAGCTTTGGAGGCTATAACCATGTATAAGTGTTTTTTTTTTTTTTTTGCTTCTTCCCCAGAACCTATTTCCTTCCCTTTTAGAGTTACATTGCCCCTGTTGAGATTTAATACACTAGAGTCATAGATTTTTTAAGCTATAAAAATTAAATTGTTCAATTTCCTCAATTGTAAAAAAAAATGGAAATTATGCCAGAAATTATTATTTCTCTCTGATTGTAAAAACAGAAATTAAACATTTTTGATACTAAGATATTGTCTGCTTTATAAAGATAGTTGTTTTATTATTCTATTTTTTTCTATGTATTTTATTATTTTTCCAGTAAAAACTGGTAATTTAACAAAACAAAATTAACATATTATTAGTAATTTAAAATAGTTGTTGAAAAGTTAGCTTTTGTCAATAAGTTAATTTCTCAACTTCTATGTAACAGCTCAGTATTAAATAATTGCATCTCTCTTCAATTAAAGAACTGCTTGAAACCAAGTTTTTATTCTAGAAAACAGGGTGCAATTCAGAATGAGAGCAGCATATGTTCTTGAATGCCAAAACAGCAACCCTCCTTTTGTAAATGAATAAACACTAAAAAATAATGACTGTTTGTTTCCCAAGCCTGAGTTAACATGAGGTTTATTATCCTCATCTTCATTTTTCATGCATCTCCAAACCCACCAGAAAGAGAGGGAACTCCTCCATATAAAATAATAAGGAAGATATTGTGTGTGTGTGTGTGTGTGTGTGTGTCTGTGTGTTGGACTGTGTATAAATATAGTTGCATATCAAATATAAGCAGAAGCTCAAACTATTAGGAGTAAATTAAAAATTAAATGATATTAATGTTATGTAGTTAGACATTAGCAGCAAGGAGGTGACAGTGGTGAGAAAGGCAAGAAGAAATCGAGTCACACACCAGCCATCTGTGGACTCTCCCTTCACCCCACCCAGAACGGGCAAAACTATGGTCATGTGTTGGGCAGCTTATCTTGATAAATAGGGGAACAGTAGCACGAGGGAACTTCCCTGGGCTGCACATGCCCAGACCAGACAGGCATATAACCTATAGTAGACCCAAACTCATTATACTATAATTATAATAAAATCTACATGTGGTTTTGCACCCCCGAGTGGGCGTTTCTTAGTGATTCAATGGTGAGAGCATGCGCAGCAGTAAACTTGTTCCGTAGCTCAGGATTGTCAAATAATTATCCCCTGTCACTCACTCCTGCCTTCCTGCAAAATGCTCCTTAAAAGTGCCCTTAAGCCTGTATGGTAATGCTGCTTTCAATTCACAGAAACAGCCCTCTCTCTGGGAGTGTACCTTTGCTTTAATGAAATTTGATTTGGGCTTGCTTCACTTCGCTGAAACAGCCCACTCTCAGAAACAGCCTGCTCTCTCTCTCTTTCTCTCTCTCCCACCCTGAGAGTATACCTATGCTTTAATAAACTTTGCTTCGTGCTTAAGCTTAACGTGGTAGTTTGCAATCTTTCTTTGGTATTATGAATGAAGATTGCTGGTCTGGGCCTTCCGTTGATCTCAGTTGAAGCTATTTTGTTACAACACACATCCACCCGGTGACATTAATGGTGAAAATATTTCTCTGTCATACAATGAAAATATGAAAGCCTTTCTGACACACTATTTGATTTTTTTCTACATCTGCATAGATGATTAAGGGTATTCCTTAAATCATAGTAAATATAGCCTTAATAGTATTTTTATTTGTTTGATATATTTTTGTTTTTATATTTCTTTTTTAGAAAATGTAAAGGAAATACTGTGTGCTATTTCTGAAAATGTATAGGAACCAGCACTTACAATTCAGAATGCAATTCCTTCGGCTAAAAAGGGATTGTGATTTGAGTTAAAGGAGAGAGTATGACACAAGAGTTTTACAGTGTCCTGAGCACTTTAACTTCACTATGGAATAAACTTAATAAGTAAAGAAGCATGTCCTTGGCTAACATGTTACTTAATAAAGTTTCTCAGAGGTAAATTTAAAATTCTCAGCAAATTTTTTGAATATCAGACATGAATGCAAAGACACTTATCTATACTCTCTCATTTATCTATTATCTCAATACCTATTTATTAGATACTGCAGATAATGCCTTAATAAAGCTTAAATGTGAAAGAGTAGATGGGCAAGTATATCAACAAATAGAGTATAGTTTTAAATGTTCTTAAATATGCTATGAATGAGATGATAAGAGCACCTCCAAGAAAAGGCAGTAGAAGGGATGACCTAGGAAAGTACAAAGCAAATTTTGATTATACAACTTACCAGAAACCTATATTCAGCTGTCTTATTTTTAGAGCAACACACAAGCACACACACACATACTTTGAGTTTATATATCTGATGATAAGCAAGGATATATTTTTAGTTAAAAGTAGGGGTTTAATTATTAAAAAGTCGATGTTCATAAACCAGCAAAACGTTGCTTTATCCACATGAGCAGAATTGCTAATACTACTTGGTGGTTGTAAAAATCTGAAACAGTATAACTATTTAGTATATAGTAAGAGAAGAAAAGTTAATTTCAGTTAAAATGACTCTTTTTAATTATAGTGATTTAAAACTATACTGTTGAATCTTTAAATAATATTAGGGTTTCCTGAGGCATAATTTAAATGAACATTATATATTTATGACTTGAGATTTATGTCATTTTTACATGAGAAATCTGATACTAGGTAATTTTGAACTCCACTCTTAGTAGTACACTGCTTGGTTCTATTTTTTGCATTTATAATACCAATGATAAATTTTCAAAAAAAAAATTAAACACTATATTTTCACATGTAAAAATGTCAATTCCATTGTACTTGGTATACTATTTGTTGAATTGAAGCACACTGGAAATGCAGTTCTATTTTTGCCTACTTTACAGTGAATTTACATTTTATTTTCAGTCCCCATAGACTTAAAATAAATATTCAACAAATCCATTTTATCTGTCTCTGGGCAAAAATGCTTGGCAAAATAAAGCTTTCTTTGTCAAATATTGATGCAAACCAGTAGCTTTTTGTTGTTTTACATGTCTCCAAGGAATACTACCTTGAGGCTAACAGAGGGGATGATAAATGCTCAATAGCACCCAGCAGAAGTGACACAATACTCAAGAAAAGCATTATAACTGACAAAAAGAATAAAAACATGCACAAATATAGGGTGAGAAAACAACTTACTATGGAATAAAATATTTAAAAATTCCACAGTTCATAATGAATTATGGACTGACAAGAAATAGGAAAATATCCAAATAGAAAAGAAAACATTGGAGAAATAATGATTGTTTCTCCATGGTTTTCTATATGGTTAAGAAAAAGGACTAAGTCAATATAATGATTACATTTACACTATAATAAGAGGGTATATTTTTAAAAGAATGCTTAATAAATTCTAAATTGCATGGACTCAAAATTTAATATCTGCAATCTTATTATTTACAAAAAAGTAGAGTCACAAATCAGAATTTTTTAAAAAACTTAGACCATTTATAAACTGCAGCATTAAAAAATTCTACCATTTTGAAAAATGTAAGATGTTATTAGAAAGATATAAAAATTTAAATAAAATGAACAAAAACATCAGTATAGTCTCTGTAAATGGTGTTTGGAAAATGATTCAGGATAACACTCAACAACTAAGAAAATGAATGACTTCCTACTAGAAATCTAGAAACACTTTGTCCTCCCAGGTAGAATTTGTGTGAACATGCTATAAAACAAGACTGCTGAGTCAAAGGTAAAGCTAAATATGAAAAAGCCATATTTCTGATAACACTGAAAGAACAAATTACTTTTGAAATGTGAAATCCTTGAGCAGCGAAATAATATTTTAACTTTCCTTTTTCTTTTTCATTACAAGAAAGAGAAAGTGAGAAAGCAAGCAAGCAAGCAAGAAAAATTATTTAACAATCAAGCCATATATTGGTGCTGTGAACTCAATCATTTCTCAAACTGAAGCTGAATCAATCATCTCTTGGTTATGGAGAAAGAAAGTCTTTTAGATTAACCTTAGGAGGTGCAACTCAACTTAAGGACACAGATACTCTTTGATTTGCTGAATGTAGGAATTTTAATAAGCTATTATATTTTATTCCTTATTAAAAATATCAGAAGAGTAATAATTGTCTATGAGCCTGTGGACTGTCAAATAATACTTGTGCATTTGGTATAATTTTACTAATTAGAAAATGTAATACATTTACATTAAGAATAATCAAATTCTCAGTTATATGAGACTTCATTGGATTGTTTTATCTTATATTTATAGAAATGCATTTGGGACAAAATATACCCAAGGATATATTCCCTTTTAAAAATAAAGACAATGAATAAGGTCATCAAAGTGAATATATAAAATTTAAGTCTTTAAAACTTTTATATGACAAAAGAATAAGGTTTTAATACTTCCCTGGTGGCGCAGTGGTTGAGAGTCTGCCTGCTGATGCAGGGGACACGGGTTCATGCTCCATTCTGGGAAGATCCCACATGCTGTGGAGCGGTTAGGCTTGTAAGCCATAGCCACAGAGCCTGTGCTCCACAACGGGAGAGGCCACAAAAGGGAGAGGCCCGCATACCACACACACAAAAAAAGAATAAGGATTTATTATTATCTTATCAATTTTATCAATGTATCTTTATCAGTCCCTGTACTTGGTAAAGACTCAGGGACTAGCAAGGGGTTAAGTTATTGTATAATTTGAAAGTCTTTACAAGTTTCCAAAATGGTGACAATGTATTTAGCCTAAGGAGAGATGTATTTGTTTAGAAAAACATCACCAAATGAACAAACAAACCAAAATATGAACCAAAATTTTACTTAATAATCTAGATTCCTGGATTCTGCATGCCTTCTAGCTCACCTATTACCTCCACTATAAAAATTATTAAACAGAAACCTCAGTTAAATAGAGTCAGAGAACAGAAAGAAGAGTTCTCACACCCTGTGATGATAGTAGAGGGCAATAGAAAGAAGAAGAAGAAGAAGAAGAAGAAGAAGAAGAAGAAGAAGAAGAAGAAGAAGAAGAAGAAGAAGAAGAAGAAAGAAGAAGAAGAAGATGAAGAAGAAGAAGAAGAAGAAGAAGAAGAAGGAGAAGAAGGAGAAGAAGGAGAAGAAGGAGAAGAAGGAGAAGAAGGAGAAGGAGGAGAAGGAGGAGAAGGAGGAGAAGGAGGAGAAGGAGAAGAAGGAGAAGAAGGAGAAGAAGGAGAAGAAGGAGAAGAAGAAGAAGAAGAAGAAGAAGAAGAAGAAGAAGAAGAAGAAGAAGAAGAAGAAGAAGAAGAAGAAGAAGAAGAAGAAGAAGAAGAAGAAGAAGAAGAAGAAAACAAACAAAAAACCTCTTCTACTTTCATGGCAAGGACTTAGCCAATGAAAAGCCAGAGACTGTTTGAGTGTTTTTACTTTTTTGTTTACCTCTCCCAACTTCCTTCTTCCCTCTTTAAAAGCCTTCTCTTTCCCTTGCCTTGTGGGGAGTTGCATGTGGCTTGCCATGGTTACAGACTTCAAATTTCATTTTTCTGCTAATCCTGAATAAACTCATCTTTGTTGGAGAAATATCTGAAAGTCTATTTGTTTTAGGTTAATATTTTGGTGGCAAGTACAAGGACAAGAGAAGACCCATGAAGGCTCCTGGGATGGTGAGTAAACTGGTGCTGTAACCACAGTTGGACCCTTTGTGCTTACTGCTTTTCTTGCTAACTCTTGTGTTTGAAGTACATCTTCTTCCTAGATCAGAGTTCATTCCCTCTTTGTGTTTGAAGCTCTCCAGGTTTTACTTAGGATCTATTTTAAGGTTTCATTCTTTCTGGTTAAGGCCTTGTTCTGTTTGTGAGTATTCATTTGGCACTTTGGTGAGATTTTGAAATCAGTCTTTTTCACCTGAAGCTGGATGAGAAACATCATCCCATTCCTTCAGGAACAGGTGCTGTTTCAGTGAAACTGTGCCAGTTCAGCCATCAACCCATTCTTTGAAATAGGCGCTATGTACTTGAAACTGACTGAAAAGCCTTTTTCCTGGCTCCTCTTTGACCAAACTGTTTCCTTAGAACAGGCTGGTATTAGCTTGCAGGCTGTTTGAGTTGAGCTCTTTGAGCCTTAAGCTGTTGAACTGTATGAAAGTTGTGCTCTCATGTCTATTATGTTAAAGGAAAACTTTTGAGAAATGTGATTCCTGTTGTCTAAATATTTTGAAGGCCCTCCCCCACTGGGAGCACTTAATTTTGGGTTATGGTAAATTTAGGACAACATGAAGTCTATCTGGATCTAAGTGTAGCTCTTTTTCTGATGTCAGATACCCTAAATATTTGTTACCTAACTCAGGTTCCACTGCTTGCAGCTCAAAAAGCCAATACTTGAGAGACAAGGGCTGGTAAGAATGAAAAGCCTATTTTATTCAGGAAGCTGGCAACCTGGGGAGAAATTGGACTTGTGTCCCAGAACCAACTCCAAAGATTATGCTTGGCCATGAAAATTTTTAAAGGGAAAAAGGGGAAGTAATCTAAATTAACCATTGAGACAGGAGGTCATATTTGTCACCCATCTCCCATTGCTTGCAGACTTGTTGACTCCTTGTGATTTTTCTTTAGATGCTATCACAGTCACACAGTTTGCTCATGATATTACTGAATGGGAAGCTGGGGAAAAGATCTAGTTACCCATTAATTACTTATTCTTCATTTCTATTTCTTTGATCTAAGGAGAGAACCAAAAATTTAGGTGAGGTATTGTATAATCAAAAGATTTGAAATGTGAGCTTGGGCTGGAGATGAGTAGAGCATATGGGTGCCTGGTTTAAAGGTTAGTTACAATATAGCTTTGCTAAAGTGACAAGACAAAAGGGGTCTCCTGCAGAGAGCTGCTTCCTGCAATAAGCTGCCTGCCAAATGCTGTTTACAAATCCCCATTGTCAGACATCGCTCCATTTCTATGGGATTATGGGTGCAGGTCTGTCTTCTGTAACTTCTTCAAGCTGACATAGGGTGCATTTTTAGAATGGAAGATGTCGACATGGGTCTGTAGCATCTCTTTGCTGACACTTTTAGTTACTTGCTTACATATACAGGCAGAACAAGCTACAGTTATTTTGACGCCCACAACGATACAGATTATTATGAACAATTTAAATCCATCCTCTTAAGACCAGTTCTTGTAATTGTGATTGCTCAAGATGGGGCAGGTTATGTCATGGCTTCAGTCTGGTCATCATGCAGTTAGCATTTTGCCTCTGATATAGCATCTTGCAGCTATACTATCTGTAAAACAGCTCAGGAATGTGCATCAGACATTGACAGATTCTGTGACTCTATTGTCTTAATCATTAACTGTTTGAGCCTGCTCTTTTGTGACTCATGGAGGCATGGGAAACCTCAGCTTTTCTACAAAGAACAGGCAGGGGACATGGAAGGGCCTTTGTATCTGGTGGGGTGCGGTGCAGAATTCTGCTCAGTTTCATATTGAAACTAAGTTTGAGAAAACTACAGTTTTCTTTCATGACCTTATTCCACTTTAGCCTAAATATTTTAGCAAGTGGATGTTGTCTTCTTGTGAAGAGGCTTGAGAAGGAAAGCAAAGAAGCAAATCATCCAACATTGCAACAAAGTAGAATCTCTAGGGAACTTTATGCCATCCAGATCAGCCTTCAGGATTTATGAGAAATCAGGGCACTCAGTAATACCCAAAGGCAATTTAGAATATAAATGGCCATTAAGGGGAAATTTTGAAATCCCCCAAACTATTTTTTTATAGTTGAATTAGATTACAGTAGCTCAAAATTTTCCAGAACTGAAAGGAATGGTTATATCAACTCATATCTTGATGCTTCCCCACATTATTAGGAGTTTGAAATTGCCTATCTTCACAATAAGATTTTAAGAATAACTGAGGCAAATAAACAATTAGAGAAAGATAAAAAGGCTTCTGAAACCTCAGGCTTTTCTTCCTTGTCTTATTTTTCTCAGGTTCCCCCTATGGTAGAATCTTATCCTCCTCCTTCAGCTCCTCTTGGCCAGACTCCAACTCTGGCACCATATCCCCCTTTCCCTTCCATGTCTCCTATGTTTCCTCTATCCTGGAATCCCCCCACACTAATTCTCTAGATGATCTCTGAAACTCTCCACACTCCCTTTTTTCTCTCAACTTGTCAAGCCTGTTCCTTTAAAATTAAACCTTCTGAGAATCCAGAGACTACACCCTTAATTTCTTATATTCCCTGGACTAAAGATGAACTGGGAGTCACAGTCAAAACTTTTCCCAAAATAGCCAAAGATCCTCACATATTTTCTGAGGAACTTAATATAGCCATCAAAATTATCAACCTGGTTTCTCTGATATGCAATTGTTTATATGCTTGTTAGTGAAGGCAGGGCCCAGCATTGGATGAAAAACACTAATTGGGAAAATCCGAAAAGGTCTCAAAAATTATAACCAGGAGATCTACCTGCTAATTTATTGTATGTATGGTCAGGCTTGGGCAACTTTGTTAAACAATTTCTAGGGCTTTCCCAAAGTCTATTGATTGTAGCAAAATTCAGGCTTGATCAAAATGATGAACCTGTTCATGACAATTAGAATCAACTTCAGATAATTTTTTTTTTAATTCTAGCCTTTCTTCAAATGTTGATTCCACACAGGTAGCTTTTAACTCTATGTTTATTAACAGGTTGAACCAGAACCTTTCCTTCTAGTAAAAAGGACCAGGATGGAATTGCAAACTATGTCTATCCATATTTAATTAATCTGGCAAACCAGCCCTCTCACTCACTAGGTGAGTCACCTCAAAGAAAGACTGCAAAAATTCCTAATCTTTAACTCCAGCAAATGAAGTATCCTAAAAAAAAAAACAAAAAACAAAAAAAAAACAACACTCCTATCTTCTTGTATTATTGCAAAGAACCAAAAGGCTGGGAAAAAGATTTTTACAAATTTACGTGCTTTAGGCACATTGAGTTCTCTAACCAGCATTTAAATGTCTTCTCAATTCTCAATGCTGAGGCTCTGAGGAACTACAGGAGCTCTTCCCAATCCTCTCTCTTAATGGGCTTGGAGAAACATTTCTCCAGATTGGGTATAAATCTCTTTCAGTCGTAACTGACATTGAAGTCACACTCTCTGTGCTCAACCCCACTACTATAAGACAGCCCTTGCCTCAGAGTACTAAAAAAGTTCAAATAATGGAGATTTCTAACTAACCTCAAGAAGTTTCTGCCTCTGAAATATTTCCTTTTGTTTAGGTTTGAAGGATACCCACCTTTTCCTCCTTTGTTCCTCCACATCTACCCATTAGACCAAGACTTCTTAGAGAAGTATCATGCCAGAATATCTTTCTTCCAAAAGGGGGAAATAATTCCAGAATTTGACAGTAGTCATCAAAGTCATCACCCTTTGACATTTTTTTTGTTTCATTTCTGACATTATTAAAGCTGATTCTAGAGACACTGATTATTTGTTCTTATTGAATTAGCTACCACATTCCTTATAGGCAAAGTCTCCAACCAATATTGGCAAAGTTCATAGTGCACCTCCCATCAAGATTCAAATAGATCCCTCAAAACCTCTTCCTAGAATTAATCAATACCCTATAAATGAAGGAGCCCTTCAAGGCATAACATCCATAATAGAAAGATTACAAGGTTCAAAGCTTCATCGTTCCATAACTAGCCTCTTTAGCCCTCCCATTTTACCAGTGATAAACCTAAGGGTGGAATGTGGAGAAGTGTCCTGGACCTCTACGTAATAAGCAACATTGTTATCCCTTTATACCCTGTTGTTCCCCATCCTCATACATGGCTAATGTTATTTCCCATTGTAAGTAAATTCTTTACTGTACTTGCTTTATGCAGTTCATCCTATATTATTTCAGTTGATGAAGTTAGCCAATACCATCTTCTCTTCACTTGGGAAGAAAAATATTTCACCTGGACAGTAATGCCTCAGGATTTTACTGAGAGTCCTTCTTATTTCTCACAAATCCTGAAGGCAGTTATGAATGACATACAGCTCCCTAGAGGTTCTACTTTGTTGCAATATGGGGATGATTTGTTTCTTTTCTTTCCCTCTCAAGTTTCTTCACAGGAAGACAAAATCCACTTGCTAAAGCTTTCAACCTAAAAGAGACATAAGGTCGCCAAAGAAAACTGCAGTTTTCCCAAACCCAGCTTAATATTTAGGGTGTCTGATATCAGAATAAGTGCTATACCTAGATCCAGATAGATTTCGTGGTGCCTTAAGTTTCCCCAAACTTAAAACAAAGTTTTCTCAGACTAGTTGGTTATCACTGAAATTGGATTCCAAATTTCTCTCTTATGGCCATATTTCTATATATTTTACTAAACAATAACAATCTTGATCCAATTTTATGGGAAGAACCATACTACATAGACTTCAAGGCCTTGAAAGAGAATTTGATTAATCCATCTGCCCTCGAGCACCTCAATTATCATATTCCCTTTTTTCATCTTGGTAGATGAAAAGGAATGGGATGCCCTTGGAGCACTTAACAGAAAAAACAGGAACCACCATTGACCCATAAGGTATTATAGCAAGCAACTGGACCCTGTGGCATGAGGAAACCCCCTCTTGTCTTAGAGCCATTATGACTATCAACAATTTAGTTAAAGTCAGTGTGAAAATGATTGTGAGATCTAACCATTTTTGTGTCTCATGCAGTAGAATTTCTCCTAAATTCTTAACAAACTCAACATTTCTCAGCCAGGCACCTCACCTCTTATGAAGTCTTATTAACTGTTCCTCAAATAACTCTTATGTTATAGTAATCTTATCCCTGTTACTCTTTTCCCCTCTGTCACTGACAAAGTCCCCCATGACTGTTTAATGCTGATGGATCACTTTTTGACTCCTCCTGATGATCTACTGGAAATACCTCTGGGAAATGTTGACTTCTCATGATTCACTGATGGTTCTTATTTAAAAGGTGACATTGGTAAATATTGTGCTGCGTAAATTATTGCAACTCCTGCTGATGTTGTTGAGGCAACATCTTCACCTATGGCTCTTTCAGCCAAGCAGGATGAACTATATGCTCTTGTATTTTAGACAAGGACAAAACTTCCTTGTCTAAATATCTATTCGTACAATATTTATTCTTACAGTAAATATGCTTTTTGGGTAGTTCGTGATTTTGCAATGTTGTTCAGGTAACGTGGCTTCCTTACTTCCAGTGGACATAAAATTTAAAATGACCCCTATGTTCAGGAATTATTGGATGTAATAATTTTCCCTGCTGCTTTAACTATTATTAAGATTTTGGACCATTTTAAACTTGATTCTCTGGAAGCTAAGGGAAATCACCTTGATGATATTCCTGCAAGAAATGCTGTCATTAAAAAGACCAAAGCAGTCAAACTTCTGTCATTGTCCAAAGGGATAGTTCCCCAAATAATAACTTAGAAAAACTCACCAGAGAAGCCCAACACTGGCCACAGAAAAGGAAAAACGAGATCAGAAATACAACAATTATTGGTTTGATAAAAAGGGAGAGCTCTGGTTTGGACCAAAAAACAACCCAGTCCTGCCAGACACCCAAAAAATGCCCACTCTTCACTACTGTACATGCATTAAACTATTGGTTTACTGACAAAATGATAAGCTTTATGAATTAATATTGGTAGGTAAACATTAACAAGATCCCCAAAAGTGCTTACCTCACTTGTCCCACTTACTCAAAGTACAACTTAGGGAAACTTGTTTGTACTGCTCTCAGACATTTTAAGCTGTCAATGGACAATTTGTGGCATGGATTTCATAAACTTTCTCCATCTAGTGGGTATAAATATGTTTTAGTTATGGCCCTTATGTTTTCACACTCTACTGAAACCTTTCTTTGCTAACAGGCTACTGCTTTTTCCGTGGCTAAAGTCCTTTTGGAAAAGATTATCCCTGCCTGGGGAACTCCTCTCAAACTTCACTGTGATCAACCAACCCATATTACTGGCTGGGTGCTTTGACAAGTCTGTGCTGTTTGGTTGGTTTTACAACACTTTCAGTGCACTTACTACCCATGATCCTATGGTTTAATTGACCACATTAATGGAATTATTAAGATTCAATTGGCAAAATCTGTAGAGGTTTTCCAAATACCCTGGCCAAAAGCTTTGCCATTGTTCCTTCTAATTCTCAGATTCACCACTTTTGGAATTCTTAAACTCTTACCCTTTGAGATAGTCACAGGATGCATTTGATTCCTACTTCTTTTGACCCTCAACTGACAAATAGAGAGGTACTCCAATATGGCAAAAGCCTTATCGCTTCTAGTAAAAATAACTGTGTTTTGGTAAAGCAATCTTTTCACAGTGCACTCTTGGGAGATGCAGACCTTAAGCATCACACCTTGCAACCTGGAGATTTCATCTATTGGAAAAGACACCTCCAGAAAAGCTATCCTCAACACTGCTAGAAAGGCACCCATAACATAACATTAGCAAAACCTTGTGCCATTAAACTCCAAGGAATAGACTCTTGGATTTATGTGACATACCAAAGAAAGTACCAAATCCAGACTGGGCCTGCACATAATCAGATGACCTGAAAGTAAAGATTTCTTGGAATTGAAGCAGACAACGTCAATGAGATAATTTTTGAAAGATATTCAGACCAGACTTGTTAGAAGTTTGTCACCAAACTTTTGTTGATGACATAACACTTCAGATGGTCTTCAGTGAACACACAGACTTTAGATAACAAGTGCCTGAGAGTTCTCCCTCCTACTTTTCCTTATCAGTCACATGTGACCTCAATAAGTTTCCAATCTGTGAACTTTCCCTTTGACATGAGACACTATGCTTTGGAAAGTTCTTTCCTGGAATTGAGGGACAAAACTCCTCTGAAACTGGAAAACCCAACTCTTCATCAGTGATGCTTTCAGAGAAAAATCTTGATCAAAGTGAGCAAGTGTAAAAAATAATAGTAAACGGAAACCTCAATTTAATAGAATTGGGAGACCAAAAAGGGGAGGAGTCATGTCCTGTGAAGATAGAGCCCAACAGAAAGAAAGACTCCTTTCCTGGCAAGGAATCAGCCAATGATAAGCATGAACTCTTTGTTTGTTATAGCCCTCCCACCAAATTCCTTTCCCCTCTATAAAAGTGAGCTCCCCCTCTTGCCTTGTGGGGACTTGCACATGGCTCACCATGGTTGCAGACCCCAAATTGAATTTTCTTGTTGTTCCTCAGAAGACACATCTTTATTAGAGAAATATCTGGCAGTCTATTTTAGGTTAACACCACTCATGCAATGAATGCAAGGTTATATATTTTCATCATTGTTCATCCCGCCCTCTCTCTATAGGCTTCTGAGGTTTTTGAAACTATAATCCCTGATTTAAGTTACAGTTGTGAGTTATCACTAATAAGCTGCGCAAACTCTAGCAATTCACTTAAGCATTGATTGAATTCCTTAGCTTTACGTTTCCCAAGAAATTGAACTAAATTATCATAAAGTTAATCCCAAGATCTCTGCTACATCTTATGTGAAGCATTTCTTATAAATCCAGGCAAAAACTCACCTTCTTCTATGATCCTTTTAAACGTAGTACAGAGGACCGACCATTTGTGGTATTGTACCATTATTACTGATTTTATGTCCTTTTAACAAATTATAAGGAGGGAGAACTATCTTTTCTTGAGCCGCACTTTTTGGCACAGTATTCAACATATTTCAGGCACCTTCCTATTTTGTTCAATAAATAAGTGATTGATTTAATCACTCTCATTCTCAGAATATGTTCATCCCCTAGTCTACAAAATGAACTTGAATAAACTACATCAAAGAGTTTGTGTATATAATTATTTTGGGTGACTAATGTTTATCTTAAAATAATACTGCAATAAAATCTGAAATCAAAAATGTATTTAGCAGGGGCTTCCCTGGTGGCACAGTGGTTGAGAGTCTGCCTGCTAATGCAGAGGGGACGCGGGTTCGGGCCCTGGTCTGGGAGGATCCCACATGCTGCGGAGCAACTGGGCCCGTGAGCCACATCTACTGAGCCTGCGCGTCTGGAGCCTGTGCTCCGCAACAGGAAAGGCTGCGATAGTGAGAGCCCCACGCACCGCGATGAAGAGTGGCTTCCACTTGCCACAACTAGAGAAAGCCCTCGCACAGAAACAAAGACCCAACACAGCAAAAATAAATTAATAAAAAAAATGTATTTAGCAATGAAAAAACCAACTTTTTATTATATTAAAACTGATCTGAAGTGGAAAAAAATGTTTGCAACAAAAAAGTACTGGAAAAGACTCACAGAATTGAACAAATTTAAAAGAAGAGAATCAGTTTACATGAAGCGAGAAAACTTCTTCCTGTATTAGGAAAAGGCAACAGAGCAAAAAGAGTAGAATAGCTGTGAAGCACATTGCAATATATTTTCAGAGGATTTTAAAATAATGATGGACATTTTGAATTAGGTCTTGATCTGAAAGAGATTCCAAGGCATAGTGAGTTTCAGGATAAGGTGATAATGCTTTTCTTTTTGTTCATAAGTAGAGGCCAGTAACATTATGTGTTCAACAAGTTAGATAAAAAGTTAGGTAAATAATAAGAAATAAAATTAAAATAGTCCATCTCTAGCATTTAGTTTCTTGAATATTCCTCTTTTTGTGTTTAATAATACAATATATGTATTTTATTCCCATATCTCCTAGCAGTGAGTGGACAATTAACTATCATAGAATTTGTTTGCCATATCTATAATACTTTGTGTGATATGGAAAATAATTCCCCACCAAATAAAGGTTTTTAAGAGTAATAGGAAAAGCACATCCTGAATCTAAATGATTTATTTCTGGTAGCTCAGTTCTAAGAATGACAAGCTAAAACAATTGTAGTTTTTAGGTTTTTTGTTTGTTTACTTGTTTTTGTTTTCTTTCATGATAAAATTAGAGCAGGCCTTTTTGAAAGTCTTTATATAATCACCAATGCCAAGTAGATAAAAAACACACAGTCTTTGTGTATTCCTTGTAAAAGAGCATAACTTTATTTTTAACTTTAAATTGTTAACTTTTGTTAGTCAGTGAATAATCAATTTAGTGTTCATACACTGTTGAACATTTTACATTTGAAAGGAATGTGTATTAGAGATATTTAGCATTTGAACATAACAATAATCAAGAGAAATGGAGTCACTTATGCTAAGTCCCACATATACATAGTGAGACCTAAATTTATTTTAGACCTAAATTTATTTCTGGGAGAGTTTCAGCTCTCCCAGAAATAGAATCTTAAACCAGTCAGTCAGGAATCACTTCATAGGCACTAAGTAGGTAATCTGCCTGAAAGGTTTCTGTCATCCCCTAAAGAAAAATGACCTTGTAATATCCAACTTTTTTCATTTTTTGCCTACTATAGCTGCCTTGCTCCTGCTCCCCTCTGCCAATATAAGTCTTTTATTTTGTAGAGCTCTTTGGAGCTCCTTTCTATCTGCTAGATTGGACACTGCCTGATTGAAATTAATTTTTGCTGAAATATCTCTTATCTTTTCTTTTAATATGCCTTAGTTTATCTTTTAGCAGTGCTGGCATCAGAAGAGGGAACTTAAGAAGACCCTGAAGGCCTCTAGGAGCAAGGGCAAAGGTGCCTGTGGAAAGCCTTGAGCTCACTGCTTTCTCGCTGCCTCTGGAGGTGGTGGGTTGGATCTTCTCAGGCCCTAACCCTGAAGTTTTTGTGTTAAGAGCTTTCAGACTTTTCTGGGCATTTATTTGAGCTGGGTTCAGAAATGAGCAAAAGTCAGGCTGGGTTCAACTTAGTTTTCAAACTGGGTCCAGGGTCTGACTGGATCTGACTGAAAATGGACTGGGTGCAGTGTAAGGCCTCAGATGAATACAATTTTGTTTTAAGGCTGAACTAGTAGGTTAATCTTACCAAAGATAATATTGAATTACAGTGGCCACAGCAGAGAAACCATTTTAAACAAGCGTATCCATTTATGAGGTGCCCCAGATAAAAAAGGGTCTCAGCCAAGCATTCAATATAAGTGGTAGAGGAAAAATTATTTTTCCTTCTCTAACAGTTTCTGGTGACCAGGATGAGACCAGCTGGGATAACCCACTCACTCTAGAGCCTGCAGATGGGATTCTGGGAAACTCGCAGAAAGCAGCAAAGGGTAAGAATTCTTACTAAAGTGTTACTGTGGTGCCTGGTCATGATAGAAAGGTAAAATGTCATGTTGTCCCTTCTTTTACGAATTCAGATAGGAAGGCAAAAAAAAAAAAAGTTTTAAAATTAGATCTTTGAATTGTGACTTGTGAATTTGCTTTCAGGTACCCATTGGTTGTCAATTCTTTCTCTCCCAGGGACAGCTAGTGCCTTCTTTTTGTCTCATTTTGTGTCCTGAGAACTTAGCTTGGCAACCATCAAGTTGATAGCTCCCCAGATACAGCTGAACAGAAATGTAGGTTGCACTCTATTTGTGACTAAGGTCCTACCCACTGTTACCAGCTCCCAGGGGAACTGTCAGGGTCTTTCTTTCTTTTGGCTATCTTTGGGAGTGATTTTCAATCTTGGGAGGATAGTATCTTTTGCACCCTCTTTGGGGATGCCTCTGACATTCATGGGCTGTTTTATACTTCTAGAAATATTTACTGTGTGTCCCAGCTGAAACCTAATGAGTTTTTGTTTGTTTGTTTGTTTGTTTGTTTTCTAAGTAGCTCTATGGTCAAGAATTGACCAAGTTGAAGGTGATATTCATAACCTTAAAGAAAAAAAATTAGGCCTCTCCTCTCTGCTAGAATGAAACTATATACCCAGAGGGAAATAAAAACATTCTGAAGTCTTTGTAGAAGGATTTACTAAAACATTCCAAAGACACAGAGTTCTGAATATAGAATACAGAAATCTTTTGATTTTCATCTTAGGTGAAAATCTTATCCCTGATATAAAGAAGCAAATTGAAGATAATGATATCATTCAGGTTGCAACCCAGTTCTGTAAGGAATTAAAAACAACTGTACTTGTCTTACAAATGGATTCTTTACAAAAAGAGAAATGTGGCTCTAGAAACAATTCAAAGATCACATATTATTTTTACCAACCCCAAAACCTTGCCTCTTCATCTCCAAAGCCTTGCAGATATTGAAAAAATCTGAACTTAGGGGAAACAATTCTTCTTGGTGGACCTTGCATTCTTTCTTTGTGCCTGCTGAGATGTAAGTATTCTACCTGGTCTTCTCTAGGAATAAAGGTAATTCTCATCAGAAGGAGAAAAAAGAATGCTCTTTTGAAAACTAGGCTTACAAAAAAATCTTTAAAATTTCTTCCACAAATATTAGTAAAAGGCTTTAGCCATCTTCCCTCTAAGCAGGTAATCTTATTTCATCTGCCAAAACCACAATTTGGATGAAAGTGTTCTTATATAAACTAGTGAGTTTTGCATTATCATAACTGTCTCATGGCTGAAATTTTAAAACAAAACCTGTAAGATCTCTTCTTGAGTCTATTTGTATGTTTATATATGTCTGTGTATGTATATTATAAATGTGTGATTTTTTTCTACTTCTCAGTGATATTGCCAAATTAATTTTTAAGGAGCTCTGTTTATTGACTTAAAGACTGGCAAGCATTTAGATAAATCACATATGCTCTCAGAAATATAGATAATAATCCAGATGTTTTTCAAGTTCACATGATCTAGGATAATCTTTGGTGAATAAAAGCTAGTTTATTTGTTTAATTAAAACAAGCATGTTTTTAGAGTTATCAGTATTAAATATAATGCTTTAATTTCTACCCAGATTTACTAAATATTAAATAAACACATGTTAAATATGTTACAGAATTTGTCAGCAAGAAAGATAATTTAATATGATGGTTAGATGTTTAATGTTTCATGAAATTTTCATAAGTAATCTAAATCTAATTATTAAGAATGAATAATTAAATAGATGTAAATTAGATAAAATTTGCAAATAAGGCTTTGAACAATAACTCTTTATGGTATGTCTCAGTTATATTTTAATAATACATATGTTAATATATGTATATATATATGTATGAAGTGTGTGGATGTTTTATATTTATCTATATTTTCTTAATAAAAACCCTGATAAGTACAATGAATAATGACATAAAAATAAAAATCACCCTTCATCTTTATTCAGAGATTTTATTGGTACAGTTAGAACTTTAAATAAAATGGTTTGGAGGTTTTTCAATATCTGAACATGGTGTTGAGGACCCATATCAGAGATAATGTGCAATCTTGATTTTTAAGTTAAATTACAGGCTCTACCTTTTTGTCTTAGAAACATGACTCTGTAATCTACCCATTCCCCTAGCTGTCTAGTTTTGATATCCATCTTGGTCTCTGTTTCTGCCAAAGGAAAACTAATACGTTGCTATGTGAAAACTCAGAAAATCATCTATTTCTTACTTGGTATATTCCAAATGTCACTTACTTTATTATGTAATATACATCTATATCAAGCTATATATTCAAAACATTAAACTATAGATAAAAATTATAGAATAAGCATTTTATGTATATAAAATGAGATTAAAATGTTATCAGTATATCAGAATTTACCAGTGTACCCCCAGGATGTTCTCTTTCCCCACTAAGAGTAATTGTTCATCATACCACATATATTTACCTGAATATGTATTTTGTTGTATTTGACCTGATGCAATATAATCATACTATATGAGACATTTTGTCAAATACTACTTTGTGATCAGCTATATGTTTTGATTTAAAAAAAATTTTTAATCACACCATTTCCCTTGTGGCTTGCTTTGGTAACTTGTATATACCTGCCTGGTCAAAAGGTAAAGCATTACAATTGGCCTCTGTACCCCTGGCTTCCACATCCACCTGCTGATATGGAGGGCACTGCACCATAGAGGGGGCTGACTGTACTATGCCATATTATACGAGGGACTTGAACATCCAAGGATTTTGGTGTCCATGGGGTGGCGGGCCTGGAGCCAATCCCCTGTGGATAGGAGGAATGTCCATATATCTTTAACTGGTAAACCCAACTAGTGTTAATACAAATACCCAAACCAAAGCCTTTATAAAAACATGAATAACAAAATTTTTCCTTCACTTCTCAAGAGCATGAAAGTGACAAATTCTGAATTCAAATCATACAAATGTAAGAAATTAGAGCTAATATATAAATAGAAATTTAAAATGTATCAGAAATGACTCAATGTCAAAAGGCTTTAAATAAATAACTGTTGAATAACCAAGCTTCTTCCAACTGAAATGTCTATACTCTAACATTTTTTAAGACACATTTTTGTTTCTTCTTGATTTCTCAAAAGAACTGGAAAAATACTAAAAGGAAAATAAATCAGCTCACTCACAAGAAATACTCCTGGGTAATGATGTCCATTGCTGAGAATATCCAACACATTATTTCAAAATGACAAAACTCAGGGTGACCAGGGGAAATAATTCAAAAGTGGCAGCTACGTTTACTGGTAAGTCCACATGGGAGCCATACGCATACTACTCTTACCTATCCTTTCCAGTATATTTGTCCAGGGACCAAGACAATTTTTAATAAAATTAGGTTTTTTGTACATTATAGTGCTCAGTACAAGAGAAAGAATGTGACCAAAAACATTTTATAAGACATCTTTGTGTTCCTAAAATGGAAGGATATTAGCTCAGTGCATATGGTCACTATTCACTTGTCCTTTCCTTCTTTATTGTTGCAGAGGTCTTTGTGTGTTCCATTTTCTCTAAACCTGCTAATTTCTCTTCCTCTTCTTCTCCCTTTTTATTCTGAAGACAGAGGTCCAGGAACTACTACTCTTCTTGGCCTAGAACTTGTCTTCACAGCTTAACCTTTTAACTCCTCTGAGCTGCAGTGAAAGCAGGAATAGGTCAACTTGAACAATTCAGCCAGGGGTTCATACCTTATTACCAACAGGTTTCCTAAACAACAGTCAGTCTTTTAATACCTATTTTTTTTCCATTTGTCCCAGGAACACCTTCAAGTAGTAATATTAACAATTTTTAAACATAGTTATTTCTACTCATATTACACAATGTTGCCTGCATTTGAAGTAAATCTGGTACTGTGATAAGAATCAAATATCAGTGCATCGAAAGATCCAAGTTCAAGAGCAAGCTTCTAAATTTGTTACCCCATGGTTATAAAAAAAATTAGAATTCATCTTGTGAGTGCAACCTCAATACTGTTGGAGGGACACAGACATAAGGTTCAAGGCTGTTTTCTGACTGTCTTAGCTGTTTTACATGTAATACCGATCTTTTAACTCTCATAACTCCTTCACTATTATTTTAACTTTTTGAAGGAAACATTTTGAAGTTCATAAAGGTCATAAGAAGAAATATATAGCACTATGTATCATGATGTTACTGATCACACAAAAGTGATCATATTGATTTTTCTGTTGCAAGAGTCAGAAAGGCAATACCAGTGTCCCAGCATTTGTGTTAGCTTCTCACCTAGCCCCAGGAAAATTTTACTTCCAAAGAGAAAGGAAGATGAGCTGCCAAATGATAAACTAGAGCCTTCAAGTAGAATTTAAAATAACATTTGGTTTAGTAAACCTCATAAAGCTAATCCGCCACAGAATATTTCCTTCTTTAGACTTGTTACCAATGTTCAAAATTCACAGATTCTAAGGATTAGGGATGGAGCTCTTCAAAGAGACATTTTTCTGCCTACTACAAGTGGTAAATGGATAAGTCTTTCTAAATAGATAAAACTGGGATGAAATTGTACCTGTGCAGGTAAAAGGAAGCATAAAAAGGCTACATAGGTAGAATTCTTTAAATGGCTATAAAATATATTGTTTATTTATATAAAATATAAGGGAAAATCAACTATATATCTAACTCAAATTTTTGACATTGATAAAATTCCTATTTGTGTTTAATATATTGCTGTATCCATTAATTTAACCCACAAATAATTATTGATAATCCTTTATGTATCATGAACTTAGTAAATCATTGATAATAAAATGGTGAAAAAGAGACATGGTTTTTACTTTTGGGGGCTTACAATGTAGTGGGGGAAGATAGTCATTAATGACATAAATTATTTGGAATTTTTCTGTATGAGATATTTATCTCTTCTTCTCAATGTATTATTTTATCAATCATTGTGTATATCAGTAAGGGCATATGAATGTTTCTTTTAAAACTTGGGTTATATTTTTATACTGTGTTATTTTCTTGTTGGTCAAATTGTCTCAGCTTTGGCCTTTGAAATTTCTTGTGTTTGTCTCCTTTGTGCGTTTGATCTGCTCCACCCACAAATAGATTGTGTTTGTTGTTTTCTGGTTTATCAACACACCGTTATTTTCTGGTATTACAAGATACTCCAGGCTCATCTTGTGTATTTCCTACCCCAGCCTAGAATCAGCCATTTCTCCAAGGAAGTCTGGTTATTTTTATTGGAGAATGGTATTAATCTGCCACTTTAAAAATGTCACAAGAAAATTCATTCTTCAATTGAAACTGGGTTAAAACAAATCTTTTAATTTTCAGTTTTTAAATATATAAGACGCTGGTGATATGTAACTTCAAGATTAACATTATTTCCCTCAAAAAACTTGCCAGTAAAAAATAGGAAATGTGTTTAAGTTATTTCATTGTGTGAAAAATGTAATGCACACAACTGTACCTGTACAGTATTACAATTATGTAAAAATCATCTATGCATGCATGCTTCCACAAAATATCCCTGAAAGCATACAAATGTAACTGGCAATATTAGTTATTTATTCAGAGAAAAAATTGACATTTATAGGAACAGGAGTTAGACTGAAAATTATTTTCACTTTATACACTTCTTTACATTTTGAATATTTTCCATGCAAAAATGAATTAGTTAATTAAAATAAGAGATGGGTTTGTGTGAAAGTCTAGACTCAGAGAAAATACTATGTTTCTAACCAAAACCAACGAAAAAAAATAACAACTTGAAAAACACTTCTATTTGATTATCCTTAAGAGCATTGAACTGAGAACGTGTGCCATCATGCACTGATTGCTTTAAAGATATTTTTATTATAATATTCAAATGGAGTAATACATTTTTCATCTCATTTTTACTTTTGTTTATTTGTTTGTTTTCCTTAACAGGAAGCTGCTTGTCACTATTATGGTATAGTCAAAGCTATGTTCAATCATAAAATAGAGGATTTTTCCGCCATTGTACAAACTTTCTAGATGCCAAATCTTCACTGAATTTTCCAAATCACTCTTGAGTTTCTGATATATTTAGTTTTCAGACCAATAACTCATAGTTGTCTAGTTGGAATTAAGAAAATATCTTCCATTAAAAAAATACCTTACACTATATACAAAAATTAAATCAAGCTAGGTCAAAGACTTAAAAGTGATGTATAACTCGATATATTTTCGAGAAGTAAATAAGACAGGAAAGTTTTGTGAACTTGAATAAGGAAGCAAGAGAGGCAGTATAGAAAAACCATAAAATTATCTATTGGCATATCAATGTCCAATTTGTTCAGCACCCCTGAATCTCTCTCTATTTTTTTTTCACTTGCTCTAGATATTTTCACTAAATATACTACCTTGATTACTAAACTTATAGCATGAGCTTGGAATCAGGTAATAACAGTCAACCAAATTTGTTAATTTTCAAAATTGTTTTTAATAATTTAATTATTTTTCTTTTTTACCTAAATTTAAAAATCACTGGTAGATTTATACAAAACTCCTGCTGGAATTTTCAGTGGGATTACACTGACTCTATAGATCAATTTGAAGATAACTGATATATTAAAATATCATCTTCCAACTCATAAACATGTTAAATCAATCTGTGTATATAGGTTTATTAGATTACTTTAAGCAATGATTAGTGTTTTTCAGGATACAGTTTTAAAAACTTAAAACAAAGTATGTCATAGTCTTTGGCACAGTGCATATGGTGTAATTTTAATATTTCAACTACCAATGTTCAATGTTACTATTTCTCAATACAATTACTGTTTGTTTTGTTCTTGTATATTGCAAACATGATAAACTTATTAGTTTTAGTAACCTGTTTGTGTATGTTTATGGTCTTTTCCATGAAGATAATAATGTCATCTGTGAATAGAGAAAATTTATTTCTTCCCCTCTAATCTATATGCCTCTTGCCTCTAGTTTTATTCCACAAACTGGGATGTCTAGTACAATGTTGAATAGGAATGGTAAGAAAAACATCCGTTGCCTTTTACCCATCTGAGGTATAAAATATTTAGTCTTTATTATGATGTATGATTATCTCCATTTTTCATAGATGTCTTTTATCAGTTTAAGAAGTTGCCTTCTACTACCTGTTTGTTAAGAGTTTTCATTGAGAATGTATGTTGAATGGACACCGCAGAAATACAAACAATCATAAAAGACTACTGCAAGCAATGATATGTCAATAAAATGGACAACCCGGAAGAAAGGGACAAATTCTTAGAAAGGTATAAGCTTCCAAGACTGAACAAGAAAGAAATAGAAAATATGAAGAGACCAATCACAAGTAATGGAACTATGATTAAGAATCTTCCTACAAAAAAATCCAGGACCAAATGGCTTCGCAGGTGAATTCTATCACACATTTAGAGAAGAACCAACACCTATCCTTCTCAAACTCCTCCAAAATATAGCAGAGAGAGGAACACTCCCAAACGCATTCTACAAGTACTCTACCATCCTGATACCAAAACCAGACAAAGATATTACAAAGAAAGAAAATTAAAGACCTATATCACTGATGAATAGAGATGGAAAAATCCTCAAAAAGATACTAGCAAACAGAATCCAACAACACATTAAAAGAATCATACACCATGATCAAGTGGGATTTATCCTAGGGATGAAAGGATTCTTCAATATACACAAATCAATCAGTGTGATACACTATATAAACAAATTGAAGAATAAAAACCATATGATCATCTCAATAGATGCAGAAAAAGCTTTTGATAAAATTCAACACTGATTTATGATAAAAACTCTCCAGAAAGTGGGCATAGAGGGAACCTACCTCAACGTAATAAAGGCCATATACAACAAACCCACAGCAAACATCATTCTGAATGGTGAAAAACTGAAATCATTTCCACTAAGATCAGGAAGGAGATAAAGATGTCCACTTTTACCACTATTATTCAACATAGATTTGGAAGTCTTAGCCATGGCAATAAGAGAAGAAAAATAAAAGGAATCGAAATTGGAAAAGAAGTAAAACAGTCACTCCTTGCAGATGACATGATACTATACATAGAGAATACTAAAGATGCCACCATCAAACTACTAGAGCTAATTAATGAATTTGGTAAAGTTTCAGGATAGAACATTAATGCACAGAAATCTTTCACATTCCTATAAACTAACAATGAAGGATCAGAAAGAAATAAAGGAAACAATCACATTCACCATTGCAACACAAAGAATAAAATACCTAGGAATAAACCTATCTAAGGAGGCAAAAGTCCTCTACTCAGAAAACTATAAGACACTGAAGAAAGAAATCGCAGATGACACAGATGGAGAGATATAACATGTTCTTGGATTGGAAGAATTGACATTGTGAAAATGACTATACTACCCAAAGCAATTTACAGATTCAATGCAATCCTTATCAAATTAACAATGGCATTTTTTACAGAACTAGAACAAAACTTCTTAAAATTTGTATGAAGACACAAAAGACCATGAATAGCCAAAGCAATTTTGAGGAAAAAAATAAAATAAAAAATAAAACAGAGCTGGAGGAATCAGACTCCCTGACTTCAGACTATACTACAAAGCTACAGTAATCAAGATAGTACAGTACCAGCACAAAAACAGAAATATAGATTAATGGAACAAGATAGAAAGCCCAGACATAAACTCACACACCTATGGTCAACTAATTTATAAAGAAGAATGAAAGGATATACAATGGAGAAAAGACAATCTCTTCAATAAGTGGTGCTGGGAAAACTGGACAGCTACATGTAAAAGAATGAAATTAGAACACTCCCTAACACTATACACAAAAATAAACTCAAAATAGATTAAAGAATTAAATGTAAGACTGAACACTATAAAACTATTATGGGAAACCATAGGCAGAACACTCTCTGACATAAATCACAGCAAGATCTTTTTTGACCCACCTCCTAGAGTAATGGAAATTAAAAAATAAATAAATAAATAAACAAATGGGACCTAATGAAACTTAAAAGCTTTTGCATAGCAAAGGAAACCATAAGTAAGATGAAAAGACAATCCTCAGAATGGGAGAAAATATTTGAAAATATTTGACAAAGGATTGATCTCCAAAGTATACAAACAGCTCATGCAGCTCATTATCTAAAAACAACAAACAACACAATCAAAAATGAGCAGAGACCTAAATAGACATTTCTTCTTAGAAGACATACAGATAGCCAAGAGTCACATGAAAAGCTGCTCAACATCACTTATTATTAGAGAAATGCAAATCAAAACTACACTGAGATATCACCTGGCACTGCTTAGAATGGGCATCATCAGAAAATTTACAAACAATAAATGCTGGAGAGGGTTAAGAGAAAAGGGAACCCTCTTGCACTGTTGGTGGGGATGTAAATTGTTACAGCCACTATTGAAAACACTACAGAGGTTCCTTAAGATACTAAAAATAGAATTACCATATGACCCTGTAATCCTACTATTGGGCATATACCCAGATAAAACCTTAATTCCAAAAGACATATTTACACCAATGTTCATTGTAACACTACTTACAATAGTTGGGACATGGAAACAACATAAATGTCTATCGACAGACGGATGGATAAAGAAGAAGTGGTATATACATACAATGGAATATTACTCAGGCATAAAAAGGAATGAAATTGGGTCATTTGTAAAAAGGTGGATGGACCTAGAGACTATCATGGAAAGTGAAGTAAGTCAGAAAAACAAAATAAATATCGTATATTAATGCTTATATGTGGAATCTAGAAAAATGGTACAGAAAAACCAGCTTGCAAGGCAGAAATAGAGACACAGACATAGAAAACAAATGCATGGACACCAAGGGGGGAAAGAGGGTGGGTGGGATGAACTGGGAAATTGGGATCGACATATATACTAATATGTATAAAATAGATAACTAATGAGAACCTGCTGTATAACACAGGAAACTCTATTCAGTTCACTGTACAGTAGAAACTAACACAACATTGTAAAACAACTACACCCCAATTTTTTAAAAAAATGGAAAAGAAAAGAGAATGTACATTGAATGCTGTTTTGTTGCCTGCATCTATTGATATGATCATATGTTTTTTCATCTTTAGATTTTTCATGTTATCTTTTATTAATTGGTTTTCCAATATTGAATCAGATTCATACTCCCATGAAAAACAACACTTTGTCATGGTGTATAATAATTTTGCATATTTCTTAGTCTACTATGATTTTGAACAGGATGAAATAATATTATCTTGACTTTAAAATGACTTATCTGGCCACTAGTTTGATAATAAATATCAGGAGTTTTGTGGAAGAAGATATTCCTGATTGAAGACTCTTGCAAATAATTCAAATGATTGATGAAAGTCAGCTTGGGTTGTATGGATTATATGAGCACACTTCCAGCCATGAGCACTTTCTACTGATGTTTGGAACCGTGGCTGAATTCTTATATAAATTTCAAAGTTATACTAATAAAGATTGCTATTGAATTTAATGTGGGATATAAGAGAGAGAAAAATTCAAGTTTTTTTTTTTTTTACCTATAGAACTTGAAGTACAGAATTGCCATCAACTCTGATGGGGAAAAATGTCGGTATATCAGGTTTTATGGAGAAGAACAAAATTCACTTTTGGTCAAATTAAGTTTGAGTTTTATTTTAAATATGCAACTGAAGTTGTCAATGGAATGTTTAGTATGTGAGGCTAGAGTTCAATAAGGTGTCTGCACTAGTGATAAAGAGAAATAACTTATTATTTTCTGTTTCATAAAACAAAAATCAATCCCTTGACTTACAATGATGTCCTTTTATTATAATTTTTGGAATGCTGCATTTTTTTCCTCCTTTTCCCAATATCAAGATTTTTGTTGAATCAAGTTAGTAATCATTTTTTAATGAGAAAAGTACTAAAATCCACAAAGAATGTCTTATAGCTGATGAAATATTTCTACCCCTCAACAGGATACCCCTTCATGAATGATGTGCACATTCTCTCATATTCAAAGTCTCTCTCCTGGCAGTACTATAGATACACTGATACATTCTTACTAATTAACACACTCTTGGCTTTAACAGTAGGCTTCCATATGGAATCACAATTAATTAGGTTTGTTTTCTAAACTGGAATCACTGACATCTTGAAATTATCTACACTATGTCAGTTAGAATTTTGAATGTTTTATAATCTTTTCTATGACATGTTACTCCCATGGAGTAAAAATATGTATGTATTTTAAGAGGAAAATTCTCAGAAATAAAATATATACCAAAGTTATTAAAGGAAGCTCTCAGCTGTTACCTTCATTCATATTTCAAATAAAATTTGTCCTATCATGACAACTAATAGGAAAATCTATATCAGACAAATAGCCCAATAATTTAAGTAGTTTTCTTTATACAATAACTAATTACCCAACATTAGGTTGTTTCTGTTGCTCAAGCAATACTAAATTTAAAAAGAACTAGTTAAATACTTGGATCATTTACTATTAGTCAAGGAATATTGTACATTTATAATGACTCAGACTATGTATTTGAAAATAGTTATTCTCATTAAATGTTTATTTATTTATCTTTCTTAGTGCAAATAGTAGGTAGAATTATTGTCAGTGGTATCTTGAGCAAACCAATATTATGCAGTTTACTTAGTAAGCTAGAACATGATCAACTGAGGTAATGTTTTATTTTGTCTTTATGGGTGTGCCTTTGTATATAATCATAAAAGTAACCCATGAACAAGTGAATAAAAATGTACTTGTTTTATAGTTATGTATATAACTGTTTTTGTGCATTTGTGTTTAGCAATATGATTAATGTCCATGGCCTCTATTCTTAATTGGAATATAAGAGGTAGAAGGTTGCTGGAGATAGAATAAAATTATCTATGGAGTGATATCAATTGTATTGTTTTCAAGTGAACTGAATAAGTAAAAGAAATGAATACATTGCACTGTAAATATTCAGGGGAAATTTAACTTTATTGAATGTATGGTTACACATAGACCAAAAGCCAGAGTAGTTCAAAATAAAGAATTTGTATTTCTTCAGGGAAATCTAAAGTAAATAAGAGCACTGATACTTTCCAGGTTTTATCAGTTTTTATACAATTTTGAAAAGTTACTTTTTATTTAGTTATTACAAAAAAAATTGGTTATATTCCCCATGTTCTAAGACTTCAACTTTTACAACTATCAATTTCACATAAGTTTTACATAACCATTCATAAAAAAAAATTACCAAATGGTGGACAGCTTGCTTTTATACCTTTTTGTAGATGAACACTATATCTCTCTGGATTCCCATGGGATTAGTAACAAAACAAAATCACTTCATTGTGTACCCTAAGAATTATTCATATTCCTTTATTCTTTTAATTCATAATTTGTCAAAATATAAAAGAGTCAGTCAGATTTGGTGAAACTTAATTTATATCAAATAGTGAAAAATAATTTAAATTTCCTAGTGTAGTCACTGACAGAAAAATCATGATGGTATCCTATAAGATACATTTGTCTTGCTATAAAACATAACATTTGAAAATCTAGCATTGTCTAATACAGAAAGGTTCTAATATTACTTAAATTCTTTTCAAACTGAAAAAAATATTTAAATATATATTCTTTGTATTTTAAACTAACTTTTGCATAAGACACAGCTCCCCTTATTAAAATAACTCATAGCCAACAAATCTCTGCAGGAAAATTCTAAATGCCATGTTCTGACACATGAAGCCATTAAGTAAAATACAGAGTCAAATTTCTAATTGGCTCTGCAGCCACAGCCTAGAAGATGATACTGTACTGTTTTCAAATATAAATTTCAATTTATGTATGAAATATATTTCTATCCAATATGTAATCTTCATAATGCCTAACAAACTATTGTCCATGCCTCAAGCTTCATGAAAATGTTTCTGCTTTCTGGATATGTAAACTAAAAGTGAATGTAATAATCTTCCATGTTACTGTAGTAGAGTGTAAAATTCTAGTTTATTAAATAACTAATTCAGCACATAGTACAATTATATTGTTATTTTATTATATATTATAATTTATATAATATAGTGCATATATTCACATAGATGACTTCATATCTTCTCTAGTATATATTACATTATAGGCTAGTAATGTTTACATATCTTTCTTTTATATCACTTTTGTTGTATACTACTCACATTGTGACAAATATTATAAAATAATTTCCTAAAAGCATTTTGTGGCCTATCAATTTACCCCAGCAGGGTAAGAATAGCTAAAATAACTATGTAGCCCTTGCTTAGTAGTATATGGGATAATCCAGGAGTAAACTAGTATGTTTAAATTTGTTTGACTTGTTTTGTGGGATTAAATCAGGGGTTAGAAAACTTTTCCTGAAAAAGACCAAAGAGTAAATACTTTAGGATATGTGGCCCATATGGTCTTTCTCACAACTATTGATCTCTGTCGTGGTAGTGCAAAATCAGTCATAGACAATATTTAAACAAATATGCGTTGTTGTTTTCAAATTAAAATGTATTTACATAAATAGGGTGTGGGCTGGATAATCTGAAGCCCATAGTTTGTCCTCCTCTGAATTAGTGTATCACTTTTCTGCAATTATTATTTAAAAACAAGTAAATCTTGAATGCAAACTGATGGTCTATGCAATTTCATTTGGCTATAATTGTAATTCTTGTCATTGATAGTTGTGGGGGAAATATGCAAGCTTATGTTCTAAGAGAGAATGATTTCACAAGTCATCTAAAGAATATATAAATGTAACAGCTGGAAAAGCTAAGAACACTCAACAACATTCAAATTTTCCACATCAATGACATCAGGAGAAGGAAATAATTATAAATACTTCCAGAAATTTACAAGAGTACATACTTAACTTAGATGTAAATGATTTTTTGGAAGGAAATGGTTATTATTTTTATATGAAAAATAAAAAGCAGGGACTGGAATTAAAATAGTAATATTATTTACTGAGTCTTTAAATGTGATGAGAAATATTCTCTAAATCTTAACTCACATATCCAAAACATATTCAAAACATTCGGAGGTGCTTTAAGGTGGAGGAACTGTAAGACACGGAGATCACCTTCCTCTCCACAAATATATCAGGAATACATCTACATGTGGAACAGCTCCTATAGAACACCTACTGAATGCTGGCAGAAGACCTCAGACCTCCCAAAAGGCAAGAAACTCCTCACGTACCTGGGTAGGGCAAAAGAAAAAAGAAAAAACAGAAACAAAAAATAAGGACGGGACCTGCACCAGTGGGAGGGAGCTGTGAAGGAGGAAAGGTTTCCACACACTAGGAAACCCCTTTGTGGGCGGAGACTGCAGGTGACGGAGGGGGGGAGCTTCGGAGCCACAGAGCAGAATGCAGAAACAGGGGTGCAGAGTGCAAAGCAGAGAGATTCCTGCACAGAGGATCAGTGCCGAGCAACAGTCACCAGCCCGAGAGGCTTGTCTGCTCACCCGCTAGGGTGGGCAGGGGCTGGGAGCTGAGCCTAGGGCTTCAGTCAGATCCCAGGGAGAGGACCAGTGTTGGCTGAGTGAACACAGCCTGATGGTACTAGTGTGCCACAGCTAGCCAGGAGGGAGTCTGGGGAAAAGTCTGGACCTGCCGAAGAGGCAAGTGACTTTTTCTTCCCTCTTTATTTCCTGGTGCACCAGGAGAGGGGATTAAGAGTGCCGCTTAAAGGAGCTCCAGAGATGGGCATGAGCTGCGGCTATCAGTGTGGACCCCAGAGATGGGCATGGGACACTAAGGCTGTTGCTGCCACCACCAAGAAGCCTGTGTGGGAGCATAGGTCACTCCCCACACCTCCCTTCTTGGGAACCTGTGCAGCCCACCACTGTCAGGGACCTGTGATCCAGGGATAACTTCCCCAGGAGAACACAGGGACAACTTCCCTGGGAGAACACATGGCACATCTCAGGCTGTTGCAACGTCACGTTGGCCTCTACTGATGCAGGCTCACCCCACATCCATACTCCTCCATGCCCCTGACCTGAGTGAGCCAGAGCACCCGAGTCAGATGCTCCTTTAACCCTGTCCTGTCAGAGCGAAGAGAAGACACTATCAGGGGACCTACACGCAGAGGCAGGTCCAGATCCAAAGCTGAACCCCAGGAGCTGTGCGAACAAAGAAGAGAAAGGGAAATTTTTCCCAGCGGCCTCAGGAACAGCGGATTAAATCTCCACAGTCAACTTGACGTACCCTGCATCTGTGATATACCTGAATAGACAACGAATCATCCTAAACTGAGGAGGTGGACTTTTGGAACCAAGATACATATATATTTTTTTTCCTTTTTTCTCTTTTTCTGAGTGTGTATGTGTATGCTTCTGTGTGTGATTTTGTCTGTATAGCATTGTTTTTTACCATTTCTCATAGGGTTCTTTAGGTCCATGGTTGTATTTTTTTCCTTAATAATTATTTGTTATTTTAATAACTTTCTTTTATTTTACTTTAATTTATTTTATATTTCTTTCTTTCTTTCTTTCTCTCTAATTTTTCCCACTTTTATTTTGAGCTGTGCAGATGAAAGGCTCTTGGTGCTCCAACCAGGCATTATGGCTGTGCCTCTGAAGTGAGAGAGCCAATTTCAGGACACTGCTTAAGAAGAGACGTCCAGGCTCCATGTAATATCAGAGGTGGAAACCTCCCAAAGATCTCTATCTCAACACCAAGACCCAGCTTCACACAATGACCAGCAAGCTACAGTGCTGGACACCCTATGCCAAACAACTACCAAGACAGGAGCACAACCACATCCATTAGGAGAGAGGCTGCCTAAAATAATAATAAGGTCACAGACACCCCAAAGCACATCACCAGAAGTGAACCTGCCCACCAGAAAGAAAAGATCCAGCCTCATCCAACAGAACACAGGCACTAGTCCCAGGATGTGTACCAGGAAGGCTACACAACCCATTGAACCAACCTTAGCCACTGAGGACAGACAGCAAAAACAATGGGAACTATGAACCTGCAGCCTGTATAAAGGAGACCCCAAACACAGTAAGTCAAGCAAAATGAGAAGACAGGAAAACACACAACAGATGAAGGGGCAAGGAAAAAACCCACCAGACCTAACAAATAAAGAGGAAATAGGCAGTCTACCTGAAAAAGAATTCAGAATAATGATAGTAAATATGATCCACATTCTTAGAAATAAAATAGAGAAAATACAAGAAAGATTTAATAAGGACCCAGAAGAACTAAAGAGCAAACAAACAATAATGAACAGCACAATAAATGAAATTAAAAATTCTCTAGAAGGTATCAATAGCAGAATAACTGAGGCAGAGAACAGCTAAGTGACCTGGAAGAAAAAATAGTAAAAGTAACTAGAGTAGAGCAGAATAAAGAAAAAAGAATGAAAAGAACTGAGGACAGTCGAAGAGACCTCTGAGACAACATTAAATGCACCAACATTCGAATTATAGGGGTTCCAGAAGAAGAAGAGAAAAAGAAAGGGACTGAGAAAATATTTGAAGAGATTATAGTTGAAAACCTGGGAAAGGAAATAGTTAATCAAGTCCAGGAAGCACAGAGTGTCATATACAGGATAAATCCAAGGAGAAGCACACCAAGACACATATAATCAAACTATCAAGAGTAAAAACAAAGAAAAAATATTAAAAGCAGTAAGGGAAAAACAACAAATAACACACAAGGGAATCCACATATGGTTAATAGCTGATCTTTCAGCAGAAACTCTTCAAGCCAAAAGGGAGTGTCAGGACATATTTAAAGTGATGAGGGACAAAAACCTACAACCAAGATTACTCAACCCAGCAAGGATCTCATTCAGATATGTGTATATATATATATATATATATATAGTTTTTTTGGGGGGTTGCAGTCCTCTCACTGTTTTGGCCTCTCCCATTGCAGAGCACAGGCTCTGGATGCGCAGGCTCAGCAGCCATGGCTCACGGGCCTAGCTGCTCTGTGGCATGTGGGATCTTCCCGGACCTGGGCATGAACATGTGTCCCCTGCATCGGCAGGAGGACTCTCAACCACTGCTCCACCAGGGAAGTCCCTCATACAGATTTGATGGAGAAAATAAAACCTTTACAGACAAGCAAAAACTAAGAGAATTCCACACCACAAAACCAGCTTTACAACAAATGCTAAAGGAACTTCTCTGGGCTGGGAACACAGGAGAAGTAAAAGACCTACAATAACAAACCCAAAACAATTAAGAAAATGGGAATAGGAACATACATATCAATAATTACGTAAAATGTGAATGTATTAAATCCTCCAACCAAAAGATATAGACTGGCTGAATGGATACAAAAAGAAGACCTGTATATATGCTGTATACAAGAGACCCACCTCAGACCTATGGGCACATACAAACTGAAAGTGAGGGATGGAAAAAGATATCCCATCCAAATGGAAGTCAAAAGAAAGCTGAAGTAGCAATTCTCATATCAGACAAAATAGACTATAGAATAAAGATTATTGCAGGAGACAAGGACAATACATAATGATCAATGGATTGAACCAAGAAGAAGATATAACAATTGTAAATATTTATGCATCCAAAATAGGAGCACCTCAATACACAAGGCAAATACTAACACCCATAAAAGGGGAAATCCACAGTAACACAAACATAGTAGGGGACTTTCACTCCCCTCATTCACCAATGGACAGATCATCCAAAATGAAAATAAATAAGGAAACACAAGCTTAAAATTATACATTAAAGAAGATGGACTTAATTGATATTTATAGGACATTCTATCCAAAAACAACAGAATACACATCCTTCTCAAGTGCTCATGGAATATTCTCCAGGATAGATCATATCTTGGGTCACAAATCAAGCCTCGGTAAATTTAAGAAAATTGAAACTTTATCAAGTATCTTTTCCGACCACAACACTATGAGACTACATATAAATTACAGGAAAAATATGTAAAAAATACAAGCACATTGAGGTTAAACAGGACACAACTTAATAACCAAGAGATCGCTGAAGAAATCAAAGAAGAAATCAAAAAGTAACTAGAAACAAATGCCAATGAAAACACGACCTCCCAAAACCTATGGGATGCAGCAAAAGCAGTTCTAAGAGGGAAGTTTATAGCAATAAAATCGTACCTTAAGAAACAAGAAACATCTCAAATAAACCACCTGACCCTGCACCTAAAGCAATTAGAGAAAGAAGAACAAAAATACCCCAAAGTTAGCAGAAGGAAAGAAATCATAAGAATCAGATCAGAAAAAAATGAAAAATAAATGAAGGAAATGATAGCAAAGATCAATAAAACTAAAAGCTGATTCTTTGAGAAGATAAACAAAATTGATAAACCATTAGCCAGACTCATCAAGAACAAAAGGGAGAAGACTCAAATCAATAGAATTAAGAAATGAAAAAAAGAGAAGTAACAACTTACACTGCAAAAATACAAAGGACCATGAGATTACTACAAGCAACTCTATGAAAATAAAATTGACAACCTGGAATAAATGGACAAATTCTTAGAAAAGCACCACCTTCTGAGCCTGAGCCAAAAAGAAATATAAAATATGAGTAGACTAATCACAAGCACTGAAATTGAAATTGTGATAAAAAATCTTCCAACAAACAAAAGCACGGGACCAGATGGCTTCACAGGCAAATTATATCAAACATTCAGAGAAGAGCTAACACCTATCCTGAAACTCTTCCAAAATATAGCAGAGGGAGGAAAACACCCAAACTCGTTGTATGAGGTCACCATCACCCTGATACCAAAACCAGACAAAGATGTCAAAAAGCAAGAAAACTAAAGGCCAATATCACTGATGAACATAGATGCATAAATCCTCAACAAAATACAAGGAAATAGAATCCAACAGCACATTAAAAGGATCATCCAACATGATCAAGTGGAGTCTATCCCAGGAATGCAAGGATTCTTCAATATAGGCAAATCAATGACTGTGATACACTTTATTAACACATTGAAGGAGAAAAACCATATGATCATCTCAATCGATGCAAAGAAAGCTTTTGACAAAATTCAACACCCATTTATGATAAAAACCCTCTGGAAAGTAGGCATAGAGGGAAATTTCCTCAACATAATAAAGGCCATATATGACAAACCCTAAGATCAGGAAAAGGCAAGGTTGTCCAGTCTCACCACTATTATTCAACATAGTTTTGGAAGTTTTCATCACAGCAATCAGAGAAGACAAAGAAATAAAACTAATCCAAATCGGAAAAGAAGAAGTAAAGCTGTCATTGTTTGCAGATGACATTATACTATACACAGAGACATCTAAAGATGCTACCAGAAAACTACTAGAGCTAATCAATGAATTTGGTAAAGTAGCAGGATACAAAATTAATGCACAGAAATCTCTAGGATTCCTATATACTGGTGAAAAATCTGAAAGTGAAATTAAGAAAACACTCTCATTTACCATTGCAACAAAAAGAATAAAATATCTAGGAATAAACTTACCTAAGGAGACAAAAGACCTGTATACAGAAATTTATAAGACACTGATGAAAGAAATTAAAGATGATACAAATAGATGGAGAGATATACCATGTTATTGGATTGGAAGAATCAACATTGTGAAAGTGGCCCTACTACCCAAAGCAATCTACAGATTCAATGCAATCCCTATCAAACTACCACTTCATTTTTCACAGAACTAGAAAAAAAAATTCCACAATTTGTATCAAAATGCAAAAGACCCCGAATAGCCAAAGCAATCTTGAGAATGAAAAACGGAGCTGCAGGAATCCGGCTCCCTGACTTCAGACTATACTACAAAGCTACAGTAATCAAGACAGTATGCTACTGGCACAAAAACAGAAATATAAATCAATGGAACAGGATAGAAAGGCAAGAGATAAACTGACACAGATATGGTCACCTTATCTTTGATAAAGGATGAAAGAATATACAGTGGAAAAAAGACAGCCTCTTCAATAAGTGGTGCTAGAAAAACTGGACAGGTACATATAGAAGTATGAAATTAGACACTCCCTAACACCGTACACAACAAGAAACTCAAAATGGACTAAAAACCTAAATGTAAGGTCAGACACTATCAAACTCTTAGAGGAAAACATAGTCAGAACACTCTATGACATAAATCACAGCAAGACCCTTTTTGACCCTCCTCCTAGAGCAATGGAAATAAAAGCAAAAATAAATAAATGGGACCTAATGAAGCTTAAAAGCTTTTTCTTTTAAACAAAAGGAAGGAATAAACAAGACCAAAAGAAAACCCTCAGAATGGGAGAAAATATTTGCAAATGAAGCAACTGACAAAGGATTAATCTCCAAAATTTACAAGCAGCTCATGCAGTTCAATATCAAAAAATCAAAAAACCTAATCCCAAAATGAGTAGAAGAACTAAATAGACATTTCTCCAAACAAGATATACAAATTGCCAACAAACGCATGAAAGAATGCTCAACATCATTAATCATTAGAGAAATGCAAATCAAAACTACAATGAGATATCATCTCTCACCAGTTAGAATGACCATCATCAAAAAATCTACAAACAATAAATACTGGAGAGGTTGTGGAGAAAAGGGGACCCTCTTGCACTGCTGGTGGGCATGTAAATTGATACAGCCACTATGGAGAACAGTATGGAGGTTCCTTAGAAAACTAAAAATTGAACTACCATATGACCCAGCAGTCCCACTACTGGGCATATACCCTGAGAAAACCATAATTCAAAAAGAGACATGTACCAAAATGTTCATTGCAGCTCTATTTACAATAGCCAGGACATGGAAGTAACCTAAGTGTCCATCCACAAATGAATGGATAAAGAAGATATGAACATATGTACATGGAATATTACTCAGCCATAAAAAGAAATGAAATTGAGTTATTTGTAGTGAGGTGGATTGACCCAGAGTCTGTCATACAGAGTGAAGTAAGTCAGAAAGTGAAAAACAAATACTGTATCCTAACACATATATATGGAATATAGGGGAAAAAATGGTCATGAAAAACCTAGGGGCAAGTCAGGAATAAAGACACAGACCTACTAGAGAATGGACCTGAGGATATGGGGAGGGAGAAGGGTAAGCTTTGACAAAGTGAGAGAGTGGTATATACATTTATACACTACCAAACATAAAATAGATAGATAGTGGGAAGCAGCCGCATAGCACAGGGAGATCAGCTCGATTCTTTGTGACCACCTAGAGGGATGGGATAGGGAGGGTGGGAGGGAAGGAGACACAAGAGGGAAGAGATATGGGAACACATTTATATGTATAACTGATTCAATTTGTTATAAAGCAGAAACTAACACACCAGTGTAAAGCAGTTATACTCCAATAAATATGTTTAAAAATAAAAAAAAGAAAAGAATAAAAAAAAGAAGACAAAAAAACAAAAAAACACACAAAACATCCCTGAGAGGAAGATGCTATTACCACCATTTCTATTTTACAGATGATGAAATTGAAGCAAAGCTATTTTAGAAAATTGCCTGATGCTACATATCATGTATTTGACAGACCCTGCTTTTAAAACCTAGCAATTTGACTGTACAACTGGCTATAGTTCAAATATGTCTTCTATTTTGCCTAACTTATAATCCTGATTGCAGTTTCTTAGCTGTTGACCACCAAAAAGTGGTTTAACCTCTTTGAGTTTCGATTTCCTCATGTTTGTAATGATTAGTTTGACGTAGAAAATCTCTAAGGCCTTATTTAAATACCGTGGTTAAATTCTTTAAAAGTCTTAGCTTCATAAGTGTTTTTGAGATTTTCAAAATTTTACCCACATTATTTTTATATGAAATATTTTTTACATATTCTAAAGTAATTTGTATTTTCTCTTTAGTAGTACCTCTGATTAGAGGATATAGAAATCCCAGTTCTGGGAAGAGGGTGAAATGGTAGAATCTTAGGACTGTTGTAAAGAGATCATGGAGATTGGAATCAGAGAACTGGAGTCATGTCTACTTTCAATCTTGACAATTCTGTTATTTTTAATCAAGGGGATTGCTGGAAAAGGAGGAATATGAAACCCATCTTAAAGAGTTGCTGTGAGCTGAAGTATACTGTGATATATGGATGCTAATATTATTGATCTAAGCTATATAATATTATAAAAATTTTGAAAGAAATATTAATAATGATATTAAATATATACAAATAAATTCATTTTAAGTGGTGACAATTTTCAGAGGTCAAGGTGGTTTCAGTTGTTTGAATCTTGGTTTCAGTGGTGATTCCACAAATTTAGGTACTTAAACATCTACTCAGGAAATAAATTAGTGATATTTTCTTCAAGTAAGATTTTCTTTAGAATCAAGTTAGAAAATATTATTTGATATAAGATGTAAATGTCAATAACAGCGTTATTTATAATAGCAAAAAAGGGAAACTACCTAAATATCCCTTATCAGATGATTGAATATATATATATGGAATTTCTATACAATTGAATATTATTTAGCCATAAAAAATTGAAATGTTGATACTTGCTGTGGTGCTCCAAGGACAATGGTGTTTCAAGGACAAAGGACAACATTTCCTGGAAAAGTTTCAGCGTTACACACCCTACCAGATTCTTGTCACCCTCCCCGCCATGTTGCGATGATTTTGAAATTCCTGAACCCACCTGGGCAACAGGACCTGCTCCCCTCTTGTCTCAAATAAGGAAAGGCATCTGTCTTGTTCCACTCCCACCCTATAGAAGGAAGTTATATGTGCCTCGACCAATCATAACATGAATTTTTCACCTTGGACCATTTCTTTTCTGGCTATAAAAATGGATTAATAGGACATGTACAGGTTTGGTTCTTCCATACTAGTAGGAAGTCGGCCCGCTGTTCTGGCAGTGCACGTTCCCTCTAATAAATTCTGTCCTCTTTACATTCTGCCTTGTGTCTGGAAATTATTTTCCAACCGGGGTTCAGACCATGACACATGCTACAACTTGGATGAACCTTGAAAACATTATTCTAAGTGAAAGAAGTTGGTAACAAACTATCGTGTATTATATAATTCCATTTATCTAAAATTTCCAGATTAGGAAAATAAATAGAGGCAAAAAGTAGATTACTGGTTGCTTGGGGCTGGAGACTGGAGGAATAGAGCATGACTGTTAATAGGAATGAGGTTTCTTTGGAGATAATGAAATGTTTTAAAATGAATGGTTTTACAAAGCTGAATACACTAAAAATCACTGAATTGTACAGTTTCATGGAGTAAATTTTGTGGTAATGTGAATTATATGTCAATAAAGCTGTTATTAAAAAACAATACAAAGGGATTTATGATCATTTACATGTTTTCTTATTTACAAATATTGATTTATGAATGATAAACTCACCCTGATATAAAATTATTTGTAACCTAATAATAAGTGATACTAAGAGAGAAAAATTATTAGCCATTGGAATTTAAATACATACTCTGAAGATGAGCACTCCTCAATCTCAGAATCACAAGTCACGGAAGGATGTATTTGAAAAAGAAATGATCTTGTGCAGCTTCAAGTGTCAACATGTCAGATTAGTTCCTAGTGTCCCTTACATTTTAGCACCACAAGACACCAGTGACAGAACTTTAAGTGTGTGACAGAATTCTTCTAATTATCACAGAATTTACTAAAAAGTGGAAAGAAATATTAAGCACAAAATATAAATATGTGTAACAGTACCACATTTTCAACCACATCCAGATATACATGGGCCATTTTCATTGTATGCCCCCCCAAAACCCAATTTATAGGTTGGAAACTAATTACCTTGTATAACGAAAATGAGAAGTTCTAGTTAATTCAAAGAGTCAGTAAACAGGCTCAGACAGCTGTGGTTTACTGGAAAGAGAAACAGATTTCAATTTTGAACAGTTGGCATTAAAAACCAGCTCTACGACCCACATAAACAAAAATGATTCCCAAATATTGTGCTTGCCTTAACTGTCTGCACCTCTTTCATACTAGTTATTTTAAAGAAGATAACATTGAGCTGCAAGTATTCCTGTGAAATGTAACTGAAAATCAAATGCTGAAAGAGTCTAATTTATGGTATGCAATCCATAAATATTTGCAATATCTGGTAATTTATTATTTCAGATGGCATAAAAAATAATAGTAAAACCATACTGAATATAATAAACATATTTTAATAATTTAGAATGAATTTTTATATTTTGAAATATCTAAGGATCTTCCTCAGAAAAATGTGTTATTATATTCTACATGCATAAAGGAAAGTCTTTTACATAATGAAAGAAAAGTTAAGGAGTGTTTCTTTATTGTACATTGCTAAAATGACAGAAGCCAAAATTTATGAAACACTACTTGAAATCTTGTAATTAGCATAACAAACAGGGAGATTTTTGATGTGTAACACGTAAGATCCAAACTTCTGTGATTTTAAAGGACTACTGGTCACAATAAAATGAATAATACTTTTTAAAAGATATCTTTCAAAATAATATTAGGAATGTATTTTTTGATTACTGAAGGACAATGATTTCGTATAACAGCTTGGTAATCCAACCACTAACAAGTAGCATAAAAAATATAGCCTGTAAATAATAATGTATAATTCAGATGGATTAAAACATAGTATTGCATATTAATATTTGTAAGTACATTTTTGTTGTAATAAAACTTAAAAAAGTTATACTCTCCTTTACCTATAATAATTTACTGCAAGAGTAAAATAAAACAATGAATAATTCTTTCCTTTCCAGCTCAACAGAAAAAGTCACATAAATCAAAATGTCATCAGTGAATTGGTAGTACTATAATACACAATCCATCATAGTCTTCATAGTGTCCAAAGTAAGTATTACAGAGAAAGAGAGAAAAAATAAAATCCCTCGAGATGCTGTATGATAACTTTTACAGCAAATGGACAAGTACCAAATGCTGCCCTTTGGGCTCCTGTCCCTATAAGAGGAATGAAATAAATGAAGGTCCTTCAAACCCATCTCAGTATCTCAGGGCCGTTAGTATACAACACACCTGACAATAGAGAGAAACATAATTTTTTTTCTAAAAACCAAGTTTCTTTTCCAGATGCCCCTGATTGTATATTACTGCTTTTGTTGTAAAGGCATTTCCAAGTAATGTCTATAGATAAACTTCAAAGTCTAAGATCAAACATAAAAATCTGACTGTGTATGTTTCAAAGAATGAAAAGCACTTTAAAAAGATGAATCAAGCATTTAGGAAAATAAGGTAACAGCGTGCTTTGTAGCATATTCTACTTCCGTATTAGGTAAATTTCTTATAAATATAATTTTAACCAAAATTATATGCATGATTTGGCAAAGAAGTGCTATATAATATGCAATTGGTATAGAAGATGAACCAGGAAGATAATTTTGCTCAAAAGTATATAGGTTGAAAAGATGCTGGGATTTCTTTGTTTTTTAAATTTTTATTTGAGTATAGTTGATTTAAATGCTGTGTTAGGTTCTACCATACAGCAAAGTGAATCAGTTATACATATACATATATCCACTCTTATTTAGATTCTTTTCCCATATAGGTCATTAGAGAGTCTTGAGTAGAGTGCCCTGTGCTATACAGTAGGTCCTTATTAGTTATCTATTTTATATATTGGAGTGTATATATATCAATCCCAGTCTCCCAATTTATCCTTCCCCCTTTCCCACACCCCAGGTAACCATAAGATTGTTTTCTATATCTGTGACTCTCTTTCTGTTTTGTAAATAAGTTTATTTGTATCATTTTTTAGAATCCATATATAAGTGATATCATATGATATTTGTTTTTTTATTGTCTGACTTACATCACTCAGTATGACAATCTATAGCTCCCTCCTCGTTGCTGCAAATTACATTATTTTATTTTTTATCGTGGCTGAGTAATATTCCATTGTATATATGTATCACCTCTTTTTTATCCATTCCTCTATCTATGGACATTTAGGTAATTTCCATGTCTTGGTTATTATAAATAGTGCTACACTGAACTCTGGGGTTCATGTATCTTTTCAAATTACGGTTTTCTCCGGGTATATGCCCAGTAGTGGGATTGCAGTATCATATGGTATCTCTATTTTTAGTTTTCAAAGGAACTTCCATACTGTTCTGCATAGTGGTTTTACCAATTTACATTCCCACCAACCGTGTGGGAGGGTTCCCTTTTCTCGACACCCTCTCTAGCATTTATTGTTTGTAGATTTTTTGATGATGGCCATTGTGACTACTGTGAGGTGATACTCCACTGTAGTTTTGTTTTGCATTTCTTTAACAATTAGTGATGTTGAGCATCTTTTCATGTGCTTTTTGGACATCTGGATATCTTCTTTGGAGAAACGTCTGTTTAGATCTTGTATCCATTTCTTGACTGGGTTTTATGTTTTTCTGATATCAAGCTGCATGAGATGGTTGTATACTTCGGAGCTTAATCCCTTGTTGGTTGCTTCATTTGCAAATATTCTCTTCCATTCTGTGGGTTATCTATTAGTATTGTTTATGGTTTCCTTTGCTGTGCAAAAGCTTTTAAGTTTAATTATGTCCTGTTTGTTTATTTTTGTTTTTATTACTCTAAGAGATGGATCAAAAAAATCCTGATGCGATTTATGTCAGAGAGTATTCTGCCTGTGTTTTCCTCTAAGAGCTTTATAGTATCCCACCTTACATTTATGTTGTTAATCCATTTTAAGTTTATTTTGTGTATGGTGTTAGGGAGTGTCCTAATTTCATTCTGTTACATGTAGCTGTCCAGTTTTCTGAGCACCATTTATTAAAGAGACTGTCTTTTCTCCATTGTATATTCTTGCCTCCTTTGTCATAGATTAGGTGACCATAGGTGCTTGGGTTTATCTCTGGACTTTCTATCCTGTTCCATTGACCTATATTTCTATTTTTGTTCCAGTACCATAATGTTTTGATGACTGTAGCTTTCTAGTATAGTCTGAAGTCAGGGAGCTTGATTAATCCAGCTCTGTTGTTCTTTCTCAAGCTTGCTTTGGCTATTGCAGGTCTTTTGTGTTTCCATGAAAATTGTATTTTTTTTTGTTCTAGTTGTGTGAAAAATGCCATTGGTAGTTTGATAGGGATTGCACTGAATCTGTAGATTGCTTTGGGTAGTATAGTCATTTTTACAATGTTGATTCTTCCAATCCAAGAACATGGTATATCTCTCCATCTGTTTCTGTCATCTTTGATTTTT
Source organism: Mesoplodon densirostris (assembly GCF_025265405.1). Classification (NCBI taxonomy): domain Eukaryota; kingdom Metazoa; phylum Chordata; class Mammalia; order Artiodactyla; family Ziphiidae; genus Mesoplodon; species Mesoplodon densirostris. The sequence goes on along the minus strand of NC_082677.1, from coordinate 34,719,273 downwards.
GTTATCAGTATCTTATAGTTTTCTGAGTACAGCTCTTTTGCCTCCTTAGGTAGTTTTATTCCTAGGTATTTCATTCTTTTTGATGCAATGGTAAGTGAAATTGTTTCCTTAATTTCTCTTTCTGGTCTTTCATTGTGAGTGTATAAGAATGCAAGATATTTCTGTGCATTAAATTTGTAACCTGCGGGCCTCCCTGGTGGTGCAGTGGTTAAGAGTCCGCCTGCCGATGCAGGGGATACGGGTTCGTGCCCCGGTCTGGGAGAATCCCATATGCCGCGGAGCGGCTGGGCCCATGAGCCATGGCCGCTGGGCCTGCGCATCCGGAGCCTGTGCTCCGCAACGGGAGAGGCCACAACAGTGAGAGGCCCACATACCGCAAAAATAAAAAAAAATAAATAAATAAAAATAAATTTGTAACCTGCAACTTTACCAAATTCATTGATGAGCTCTAGTAATTTTCTGATAGCACCTTTAGGATTTTCTATGTATAGTATCATGTCATCTGCCATCAGTGATGTTTTTACTTCTTCTTTTCCAGTTTGGATTCCTTTTATTTCTTTATCTTCTCTGATTGCTGTGGCTAGGACTTCCAAAATTATGTTGAATAAAAGTGTCGAGAGTGGACATCCATGTTTTGTTCCTGATTTTACAGGAATAGCTTTCAGTTTTTCACCATTGAAAATGAGTGCTGTGGGTTTGTCAAATATGGTTTTATTATGTTTAGGTAGGTTCCCTCTATGCTCACTTTCTGGAGAGTTTTTATCATAAATATGTATTGAACTTTGTCAAAAGCTTATTCTGCATCTATTGAGATGATCATATAGATTTATTCTTCAGTTATTGTGGTGTATCACATCCATTGATTCATGGATATTGAAGAATCTTTGCATACCTGGGATAAATCCCACTTGATCATGGTGTATGATCCTTTAATGTGTTGCTTAATTTGGTGTTTTAGTATTTTGTTGAGGATTTTTACATCTATGTTCATCAGTGATATTGACCTGTAATTTTCTTTTTTTGTGATATTTTTGTCTGGTTTGGTATCAGGGTGATGGTGGCTTCATAGAATGAGTTTAGGAGTGTTTCTTCCTCTGAAATTTTTTGGAAGAATTTCAGAAGCATAGGTGTTAACTCTTCTCTAAATGTGTGATAGAATTTGCCTGTTATGCCATTTGATCCTGGACTTTTCTTTCTTGGAAGTTTTAAAATCACAGTTTCAATTTCAGTACTTATGACTGATCTGTTCATATTTTCTGCTTTTTCCTGTTTCAGCTTGGAAGGTTGTACCTTTCTAAGAATTTGTCCATTTCTTACAGGTTGTCCATTTTGTGGGCATATAGTTGCTTGTGGTATTCTCATATGATCCTTTGTACTTCTGCCAAGTCAGTTGTAACTTCTCCTTTTTCATTTCTAATTTTATTGATATGAGTCATCTCCCTTTTTTCTTGATGAGTATGGCTAAAGGTTTATCAATTTTGTTTATCTTTTCAAAGAACCAGCTTTTAGCTTCATTGATCTTTGCTATTGTCTTCTTCATCTCTCTTTCATTTATTTCTGCTCTGATATATATGATTTCTTTCTTCCCCTAACTTTAGGTTTTGCTTGTTCTTTCTCTTGTTGCTTTAGGTGTAAGGTTAGGTTGTTTATTTGAGATTTTTCTTGTTTCCTGAGGTAAGATTGTATTGCTATAAACTTTCCTCTTAAAACTGCTTTTGCTACATCCCATAGGTTTTGGATCATTGTGCTTTCATTTTAATTTGTCTCTAAGCATTTTTTAAACTTCCTCTTTTATTTCTTCATTGATCCATTGGTAATTTAGTAGTATATTGTTTAGTCTCTACATATTTGTGTTTTTTATAGTTTTTTTTTCTTGTAGACGATTTCTAATCTCATAGCACTGTAGTCGGAAATGTTGCTGGATATGATTTCAGTTTTCTTAAATTTACCAAGGCTCTCTTTGTGGCCCAGCATGTGATGTATCCTGGAGAATGTTCTGTGAGCACTTGGGAAGAATATGTATTCTGCTGCATTTTAATGGAATGCTCTATAAATATCAGTTAAGACCATCTGTTCTAATGTGTCATTTAAGGCCTATGTTTCCTTATTGATTTTCTGTCTGGATTATCTGTCCATTGGTGTAAGTGGTATGTTAAAGTCCCCCGTTATTAGTGTGTTACTGTTGATTTCCCCCTTTGTGGCTGTTAGAAGCTGCTTTATATATTGAGGTGCTCCTATGTTGGGTGCATATATATTTACAATTCTTATATCTTCTTCTTAGTATGATCCCTTGATCATTATGCAATGTCCATCCTTGTCTCTTGTAACAGTCTTTATTTTAAGTCTACTTTTTCTGATTTGTGCATTGCTACTCCAGCTTTCTTTTGATTTTCATTTTGATCGAATACCTTCTTCCATCCCCTCACTTTCAGTCTGTACATGTCTGTAGATATGAAGTTGTTCTCTTGTAGACAGCATATGTCCAGGTCTTGTATTTTTTTTTAATCTATTCAGCCCATCAGTATATTTTGGTTGGAGCAGTTAATCCATTTACATTTAAGGTAACTATTGATATGTACGTTCCTACTGGCATTTTCTTAATTTTTGGAGTTTTGTTCCTACTGGCATTTTCTTAATTTTTGGAGTTTTGTTTTTGTAGGTCTTTTTTTCTTCCTTTCCTCTTTTGCTCTCTTCTCTTGTGGTTTGATGACCATCTTTAGTGTTGTGTTTGGGTTGCTTTTTATTGCATGTTTGTGTGTGTATTGTAGTTTTTTGATTTGCATTGCCAATGAGGTTTTGATAAAGCTGTCTTTCCCTCTGTCTCTCTGTCTTTCTCTGTCTCTCTCTGTCTCTGTCTCTCTCTGTCTATGTCTCTGTCTCTCTCTGCCTCTCTCTCTGTCTCTCTCTCTCTCTATATATATATATATAAATATATAGTATATATTAATATATATATTATATATATATATAATATATATATATATATATATAATATATATATATATATGGTTGTGTTAAGTTGCTGGTCTCTTAATTTCAAATTCATTTCCCATTTCCTGCATTTGTACTATCCTCTCCTCTTGGATGTTTGTTTTGATATCATATTTGTGTATGGATGATTTACTGCTTTTACTGTATGTTTACATTTACCAGTGAGCTTTCTCATTTTTGATTTTCTTGTTTTTAGTTGTGGTCTCTTTTTTTTTTTTTTTTTTTTTCTGCCTAGCGAAGTTCCTTTTGCATTTGTATAAAGCTATTTTGGTGGTGCTGAAATATCTTAGCTTTTGCTTATCTGTAAAGTTTTTGATTTCTCCATCAAATCTGAATGAGACCTTTGCTGGGTAGAGTATTCTTAGTTGTAAGTTTCTCCCTTTCATCACTTGAAATATATCATGCCACTTCCTTCTGGCCTGCAGAGTTTCTGCTGAAAAATCATTTGATGACCTTATGGAGATTCCCTTTTACATTATTTTTGTTTTCCCCTGTTGCTTTTAATTTTTCAGTCTTTAATTTTTGTCAGTTTGATTAATATGTGTCTCAGGATGTTCCTTCTTGGGTTTATTCTGTATGGGACTCTGCTCTTCCTGGATATGGGTGACTATTTCCTTTTCCATGTTAAGGAAGTTTTTGTCTCTAATATCTTCAAATATTTTCTCAGGACCTTTCTTTTTCTCTTCTTCTTCTGGGACCCCTATGACTTGAATATTGGTGCTTTTCAAAGTTGTCCCAGAGTTCTCTAAGACTATCCTTATTTCTTTTCATTCTTTACTCTGCTTTGCGGCAGTTATTTCCAACATTCCATCTTCCGGCTCACTTATCTCTTCTTCTGTCTCAATTATTCTGCTTTTGATTCCTTCTAGCATCTTTTTTTATTTCAATTATTGTATTGTTCCTCTCTGTTTGCTCTTTAGGTCTTCTAGGTCTTTTTAAAACATTTTTTGAATCTTCTCCATCCATACCTCCATTCTTTTTCCGAGATTTTTTTTTCTGAGATTTTGTATTGTTTTTGTTATCATTACTCTGAATTCCTTTACAGATAGATCACTTATCTCCTCTTCATTTAGTTGTTCTTATATGTTTTTATCTTGCTCCTTGTCTGCTACATATTTCTTTATCATCTCATTTGGTCTAACTTACTGTGTTTGTAGTCTCCTTTCTACAGGCTGAAGACTCCTAGTTTCTCTTGTTTCTGGTAACTGCTCCCCTGGTGGGCAAGGTTAGTATAGGGACTTGTGCAGGTTTCCTGGTGGAGGGGGTACTGGTATCTTCCCTCTGAGTAGAGCTGGGTCTTGTCCCTTTGGTGGAAGGGCCATGTTAAGGAATGTGTTTTGGGATGACTGTGAGATTAATATGACTTTAGGAAGCCTGTATGCTGATGGGGGTGGCTGTGTTCCTATCTTGCTGATTGCTTGGCCTGATGTTTTCCAGCAGTGGAGTCTGCAGGCTGTTTGCTGGGGTCAGGTCTTGGTGCTGAAATATGGACTTCCACAGAACTCACGCTGGTTAACATTCCCTCGGGCCTCTGTTACCAGTGTCCTTACCCTCACAGTGAGCAACAATCAACCCCTGATTTCCCAGGAGAAACTTCAAGGCCTCTAGGTAGGTCTAGCCCAGGTTACTATGGAGTTACTTCTTTATACTGGGTCCCAGTGCAGGGGAGACCTTGAGTGTGCCCTCCAAGACTGGATTCTTTTTCCCCCAGCTCTGTGGGTTTCCTGTCTCAAGCCCCACTCGTTTTCAAGGCAGGTGTGAAAGAGCCAGCCCTGTTGGGAACCTTTCCTAGTGCCCATGGAGGCAGGGACCAGAGTGTGGGCAGAGAGGCTGCCAAGGCAGCTTCACCCCTTGCACATCACTCAACAATGGCACTTCAGTTCTATGGCAGTCCGGGTTTCTTCCTCAAGCATTCCCAGTTGCAGAGCTGCTCTCTGCTCTCCCCTCAGGCTGTCTCCTCACAACCACAGCAGTCCTTTTCACGTGTCTGTTCTCCAAACCCCATGTTCCAGCACCCAGTCCCTGTCCATACCAGTGGACATTCGTCTCAGGCTGAGACATGCAGTGTTGTGGCTTGGACCCTCTGTATTTCTCACTCTGTCTTGCCTGCCATAGACAAGTTCCTGCACTCTCCTCTGAAGCCCCAAAGTTCCCCCTATATCTCACTTGATCTCCCATTGTTGAGGGAGCTCTTCTGGATGTGGGAATCTCTCCTCCCCTTTGATTCTTCCCCAGGGGTGCTGGTCCTATCCCTCTTCCTCTTTTCTTCCTTTTCTTTTCTTCTTTCTTTTGTTCTACCCAGTTTTGCAGGGTTCTTTCTTGTCCTTTTAGATGTCCAAGGTCCTCTGCTAGTGTTCAGAAGGTGCTCTGTGAGAACTATTCCATTTGTAGATATATTTTTGATGCATTTGTGGAGAGAGATGAACTCCACGTCCTCCTACTTCTCCTCCATTTTGACTCCCTCTGGGATTTCATTTTTAAGATTTTTAAGGAAAATTAGAGGAAAAAAAGGAAAGAAAACTCACAAAGTCTGCAAGCTCAAATTTTCTGAGGGGGATAAATGTACATATGTATATAAATTCTTTGATAACCACTATATATATATATATATATATATATATATATATATATATATATATATATATGTATATTCAGATCTTTTCATTGTTTTGGAAGAGATTTTGTTAGCTATGTACTAGTCATGTATCTCAGTTAAAATCTACAGAGTGAGTCTTTAAGGTCTCAACTTCATTTACTTTTTCCTGCAACTGATTTTGTGCTCTATTACATTTATGAAAAACACCTTCCATTTTGTGCTCTCAGTTACTACAGGTAAGTTAAAAAACAGAATGTTGCTATGTGTAAATAACGTAAGATATTCAACAAAGGTACAGTTTACCACCTTTAGTTCCTTTAATGTTATAAACAGAATTGATGAAATTTGTCATGACTCAATCTGGATTTTATTATGTCAAAATATGATGTCTAACATGAAGTATTTCTTAAGAATTTAGCAAGAAATTTCTGATATATATTTGTTAAAAATCTTCGGGGGTGTTCAATCAATCAGACATCAGAGTGTCTTACCAGTTTCAACTGAGAAATGTCCAAGATTTGGTATGGATTCTTGTCACTGAAATATCCAATGTAAATTAATTGGCTAAGGCATTTTAAATGTGATATATGGGACCACTATTTACATTTTAAAAATAAATAGTTTAAGAGAAAATAATTAATTTCCTTTAGGAATTTTGAGATTAAATGATTCTTCAATACCAGTCTGATCTTGTTGAGTGGAGTGCAGGTATAATATAGTGCCTCAAATTCAGATGGGAAAGATAATTTTTATCTACCCAGGCCAATAAGTCTCAGGAAAATGAGGAAAGTTTTTATAAAATTATAGGGGACACAGGTTACTTTTTGTTGTAAATGGGAATAAATTAATAGGAAGATAAAATTTTTCAAACAGAAAGTAACTGCATGGTAAAGTAAGAATGATTATAGAAAAATCAAAATCATTTTATAAGAAGTTGCATTTTTTTTTTTTTTTGCGGTATGTGGGCTGGGCCTCACACTGTTGTGGTCTCTCCTGTTGCAGAGTGCAGGCTCCAGATGCGCAGGCTCAGTGGCCATGGCTCATGAACCCAGCTGCTCTGAGGCATGTGGGATCCTTCTGGACCAGGGCACGAACCCGTGTCCCCTGCATCGGCAGGCAGACTCTCAACCACTGCACCACTAGGGAAGCCCAAGAAGTTGCATTTTAAATATAGGCAAATACTCTGTTTCTTTTGCACTCAAGACTGACACAGAGAGAAAATTATATTAAATGGGTATTTGGGCAATTGGACTTGCATGCCATAAAAAAAAGGTTGTATAGAAACAGTCATAAATACACATAAATACACAGAACAGACAGGTGGTTGCCATAGGGGTGGGGGCAGGGGGGGTTAGAGAAATAGGTGAGGGAGCTTAAGAGGTACAAACTTCCAGTTACAAAATTAAAGAAACATGGGTATAAAATATACAGTATGGGGAATATATTCAATAACAATGTAATATTTTTGTATGGTGACAGACTTCTTGTGGTGATCATTTTGAAATACTCAGAAATATTGAATCACTATGTTGTACACCAGAAACAAAAATAGTGTTGTAAGTCAGTTATACTTCAAAAGACAAACAAACAAACTCATAAAAAAAAGTCAGATTTGTGCTTATCATATGAGGGAGGTTGGGAGAGAGGGACTGGGGTGAAGGAAGCCAAAAGTACAAACTTCCAGTTATAAGATGAATAAATGATAGAGCTATAATGTACAACAGGATTAATTACTATGTTCTATGTTCTATATGAACGTTAGAGTAAATGTTGAGTTCTCATCAGAAGGAAAACATCTTTTATTTTGTACCTATATGAGATGATGGATATTCACTAAACTTACTGTGGTAGTCATTTCATGATATATGTAAGTAAAATCATTGTGCTGAACATCTTAAATGAACACAGTGCTGCATGTTAATGTTTTCTCAATAGATCTAGAAGAAAAGACATTATATAGCAAAACAAAACTAAACTAAAACAACTTAATTGTTTCAAGTAAAAAATGATAAAAGCAGTAAAAAAACCACAGTCATGTTTCTAAAAAAATAGGCTGTATAGTATGGCTTCAATTCTGTTTATTGTTTAATTTTTTTGAAAAACATAGTGTTGTTTGCTCAAGATATTTTCCTATATGTCATTAGAAAAGTTTTCAATTCAGTTGAGGAGATATTGATAATTAAAACACCCATTGATGCAAACCTTAGACTTGTGACAGTTGTTTCATCTGATTTAATGTGGTAGGACAGGGGTCTCCCATCCCCAGGCCACAAACCAGTAGGAAAAGGACTGCACAGTGGGAGGTGAGTAGCGGGCAAGCGAGTGAAGCTTCATCTGTATTTACAGCTGCTCCCCATCACTCCCATTACCACCTGAGGCCTATCTCCTGTCAGATCAGTGGTGGCATTAGATCCTCATAGGTGCACAAACCCTACTGTGGACTGCACATGTGATGGATCTAGGTTGTGTGCTTCTTATGAGAATCTAATGCCTGATGATCTGAAGTAGAGTTGAGGTGGTGATGCTAGAGCTGGGGAGCAGCTGGAAATACAGATTATCATTAGCAGAGATATTTGACTGCACAGAGATGATAATAAATCAATTGTTTGCAGACTCATATCAAAACCTTATCAGTGAGTGGCAAGTGAAAAGAAGCTCAGGCCTCCCACTGATTCTGCATTATGGTGAGTTGTATAATTATTTCATTATATATTACAATGTAATAATAATAAAGTGCACAATAAATGTACTGTACTTTAATCATTCTGAAACTATTCCCCCACCCCAGGTCCAAGGAAAAATTGTCTTCCATGAAACTGGACCTGGTGTCAAAAAGGTTGACGACCACTGTGGTAATGTTCATACTTCTCATAGAAGTGCTATAATATTCTAGTTCAATTATAGTTGAATTAAAAGATTTCAGTTTCTGTTTGAAAAACATATTTGACAATTATATGATTCTAATATGAGAAAAATATTCAGCTATGAAAGAATGATAAAATTGTTATGATCCTAGATTCATTAATAGACAAATCAAGTGATAGCTATATAATTAGAGTGAGGTTAGATATCAAAAGAGCTAAAGTAATTTAATTACTGATTCAACAAAATTAGACTTCAGAGATATTATTGACTCCCACAGTAATAGTCAAAGTATATGTGACTGTATTTGCACAAATTTTAGATTTGAGAGGAATTTAATTTGGGTACTTTATCTGGTAATATATTCCCACTTATGTCATTTAAACTACAGATTGTCCTGGGTGGCATATTTAAATGATGAAAATAGGCTATATTGATTTGGCAGTTATTATTTTAATTGTCCCCCATAGTATAGAGATTGAAACTCCTGTAATAGGATTCTTAATAGTGTTGTGACTTTGGGCAATTTTTTAAAACAATGTAAAAAAATCCATGAGTGTGATAATTAAAAGAGATAGTCTTTGACATACATTATTATTAATAGTTCTTATAAATAGCAATTTTACATACTGTATAGTTAACAGGGATTTGTTTACTATTCTTACAGGAGAGGTCTTAAACCAAAAGTTTCTTAGAAATTACCTTTTGTCTGTTTGTCAGCTTACAGAGGATTATCAAGGGCTTCGGCAGAGAGGAATATTACCATTGTCATCAAAAAAGATACAATTAATTTTGTATTTTGATTTTGATAATATTAATTCTGTTATTTACAACCTATATACAAACACATTTAATTTCAGCAATCTAGTGTTCTCTTTTGATTACAATAATATTTTCTATTTTCAGATTGCTATCTTTTAATATAAAATACATGAAGAGTATACTTCTTTATAGGTAAATTGTGGTAGACATTTCTTCTACTCATAATTACCTGACCATCCTAAACATTTATCCTCTGGAATCATAGCCATATGAGTTGTTTCAGTCAAAGATATGTAAGCAAAAGTGATATGTGTCCTACAGCTTCATTTAAATTTCTATTTTATTCATTTATTTTTATTATTTTTTTGGTAAAGGCTTTTTATTGAAGTATAGTTGCTATATAATATTATAAAAGTTGCAGGTGTAAAATATAGTGATTTAAAATTTTATTTTCTCTTATATTTTTTTAATTTTATATTAGAGTATAGTTTATTTATAATGTGTTAGTTTCATGTGTACAGCAAAGTGGTTCAATTATATCCATTCTTTTCCAGATTCTTTTCCCATATAGGTTACTACAGAATAATGAGAGGGGTTCCCTGGGCAATAGAGTAGGTCCTCACTGATTATGTACTTTATATACAGGAGTATGTATGAATTAATCCCAACCTCCTAATTTATCTCCCCCCCACTTTGGTAATCATAAGTTTGTTTTGGAAGTCTGTGAGTCTGTTTCTGTTTTGTAAATAAGTTCATTTGTATCATTTTTTTATTCCAAATATGTGATATCATATATTTGTCTTTGTCTGACTTACTTTTTAGTATAATAATCTCTAGGTCCATCCATGTTGCTGCAAATGCATTATTTCCTTCATATTTATGTCTAATATTCCATTCTATATATGTAGCATATTTTCTTCACCCATTCCTTTACAGATGGACATTTAGGCTACTTCCATATCTCGGTGATTTTAAATAGTACTGCAATGAACATTTGGGTGCATGTATCTTTTCGAATTATGGTTTCCTCTAGAGGTATGCCCAGGTGTGGGATTGCTGGATCATATGGTAGCTCTATTTTTAGTTTTTAAAGGAATGTCCATACTGTTCTCCATAGTAGTTGTACCAAGTAGTTTACATTCCAACCAACAGTGTGGGAGGGTTCCGTTTTATCCACATGCTCTCCAGGATTTATTCTTTGTAGATTTTTTGATGATGGCTATTCTGACTGGTGTGAGGTGATAGATACCTCACTGTAGTTTTGATGTGCATTTCTCTAACAATTAGAAATCCTGAGCATCTTTTCATGAGCTTTTTGGCCATCTGTAAGTCTTCTTTGGAGAAATGTCTATTTAGATTTCCAACCTTTTTTTTTTTTTGATATTTAGTTTCATGAGCTGTTTGTATATTTTGGTGTTTAATTCCCTGTTGGTCACTTTGCAAATATTTTCTCCCATTATGTGGGTTGTCTATTAATATTGTTTATGATTCCCTTTGCAGTGCCAAAGCTTTTAAGTTTAAGTCTTGTTTGGTTATTTTTGGTTTTATTTTTATTACTCTAAGAGATGTATCAAAAAAATAATCCTGCTGCGAATTATGCCGAGAGTATTCTGCCTGTGTTTTCCTCTAAGAATTTTATACTATCAGGTCTTACATTTAGGTCTTTAATCCATTTTGATTTTATTTTTGTGTACGGTATTAGAGAATGTTCTAATTTCATTCTTTTATATGTATCTGTCCAGATTCTCCAGCACCACTTTTTTTTTTTTTTATTTTTTTTATTTTACAAATTTAATAAGTTATACATATACATATGTTCCCATATCCCCTCCCTTTTGCGTCTCCCTCCCACCCTCCCTATCCCACCCCTCCAGGTGGTCACAAAGAACCGAGCTGATCTCCCTGTGCTATGCGGCTGTTTCCCATTAGCTATCTATCTTACATTTGGTAGTGTATATATGTCCATGCTGCTCTTTCACTTTGTCACAGCTTACCCTTCCCCCTCCCCATATCCTCAAGTCCATGCTCTAGTAGGTCTGTGTCTTTATTCCTGTCTTACCCCTATGTTCTTGATGACATTTTTTTCTTAAATTCCATATATATGTGTCAGCATACAGTATTTGTCTTTCTCTTTCTGACTTACTTCACTCTGTATGACAGACTCTAGGTCCATCCACCTCATTACAAATAGCTCAATTTCATTTCTTTTTATGGCTGAGTAATATTCCATTGTATATATGTGCCACATCTTCTTTATCCATTCATCCGATGATGGACACTTAGGTTGTTTCCATCTCCGGGCTATTGTAAATAGGGCTGCTATGAACATTTTGGTACATGTCTCTTTTTGAATTATGGTTTTCTCAGGGTATATGCCCAGTAGTGGGATTGCTGGGTCATATGGTAGTTCTATTTGTAGTTTTTTAAGGAACCTCCATACTGTTCTCCATAGTGGCTGTACCAATTCACATTCCCACCAGCAGTGCAAGAGTGTTCCCTTTTTTCCACACCCTCTCCAGCATTTATTGTTTCTAGATTTTTTGATGATGGCCATTCTGACTGGTGTGAGATGATATCTCATTGTAGTTTTGATTTGCATTTCTCTAATGAGTAAAGATGTTGAGCATCCTTTCATGTGTTTGTTGGCTGTCTGTATATCTTCTGTGGAGAAATGTCTATTTAGGTCTTCTGCCCATTTTTGGATTGGGTTGTTTGTTTTTTTGCTATTGAGCTGCATGAGCTGCTTATAAATTTTGGAGATTAATCCTTTGTCAGTTGCTTCATTTGCAAATATTTTCTCCCATTCTGAGGGTTGTCTTTTGGTCTTGTTTATGGTTTCCTTTGCTGTGCAAAAGCTTTGAAGTTTCATTAGGTCCCATGTGTTTATTTTTGTCTTTATTTCCATTTCTCTAGGAGGTGGGTCAAAAAGGATCTTGCTGTGATTTATGTCATAGAGTGTTCTGCCTATGTTTTCCTCTAGGAGTTTGATAGTGTCTGGCCTTACATTTAGGTCTTTAATCCATTTTGAGCTAATTTTTGTGTATGGTGTTAAGGAGTGATCTAATCTCATACTTTTACATGTCCCTGTCCAGTTTTCCCAGCACCACTTATTGAAGAGACTGTCCTTTCTCCACTGTACATTCCTGCCTCCTTTATCAAAGATAAGGTGACCATATGTCCGTGGGTTTATCTCTGGGCTTTCTATCCTGTTCCATTGATCTATCTTTCTGTTTTTGTGCCAGTACCATACTGTCTTGATTACTGTAGCTTTGTAGTATAGTCTGAAGTCAGGGAGCCTGATTCCTCCAGCTCCATTTTTCGTTCTCAAGATTGCTTTGGCTATTCGGGGTCTTTTTTGTTTCCATACAAATTGTGAAATTTTTTGTTCTAGTTCTGTGAAAAATGCCATTGGTAGTTTGATAGGTATTGCTTTGAATCTGTAGATTGCTTTGGGTAGTAGAGTCATTTTCACAATGTTGATTCTTCCAATCCAAGAACATGGTACATCTCTCCATCTATTTGTATCATCTTTAATTTCTTTCATCAGTGTCTTATAATTTTCTGCATACAGGTCTTTTGTCTCCTTAGGTAGGTTTATTCCTAGATATTTTATTCTTTTTGTTGCAATGGTAAATGGGAGTGTTTCCTTGATTTCACTTTCAGATTTTTCATCATTAGTATATAGGAATGCCAGAGATTTCTGTGCATTAATTTTGTATCCTGCAACTTTACCAAATTCATTGATTAGCTCTAGTAGTTTTCTGGTAGCATCTTTAGGATTCTCTATGTATAGTATCATGTCATCTGCAAACAGTGACAGCTTTACTTCTTCTTTTCCCATTTGGATTCCTTTTATTTCCTTTTCTTCTCTGATTGCTGTGGCTAAAACTTCCAAAACTAGGTTGAATAAGAGTGGTGAGAGTGGGCAACCTTGTCTTGTTCCTGATCTTAGTGGAAATGGTTTCACTTTTTCACCATTGAGGACGATGCTGGCTGTGGGTTTGTCATATATGACCTTTATTATGTTGAGGAAAGTTCCCTCTATGCCTACTTTCTGCAGGGTTTTTATCATAAATGGGTGTTGAATTTTGTCAAAAGCTTTCTCTGCATCTATTGAGATGATCATATGGTTTTTCTCCTTCAACTTGTTAATATGGTGTATCACATTGATTGATTTGCGTATATTGAAGAATCCTTGCATTCCTGGAATAAACCCCACTTGATCATGGTGTATGATCCTTTTAATGTGCTGTTGGATTCTGTTTGCTAGTATTTTGTTGAGGATTTTTGCATCTATGTTCATCAGTGATATTGGCCTGTAGTTTTCTTTCTTTGTGACATCCTTGTCTGGTTTTGGTATCAAGGTGATGGTGGCCTCGTAGAATGAGTTTGGGAGTGTTCCTCCCTCTGCTATATTTTGGAAGAGTTTGAGAAGGATAGGTGTTAGCTCTTCTCTAAATGCTTGATAGAATTCGCCTGTGAAGCCATCTGGTCCTGGGCTTTTGTTTGTTGGAAGATTTTTAATCACAGTTTCAATTTCAGTGCTTGTGATTGGTCTGTTCATATTTTCTATTTCTTCCTGATTCAGTCTTGGCAGGTTGTGCATTTCTAAGAATTTGTCCATTTCTTCCAGGTTGTCCATTTTATTGGCATAGAGTTGCTTATAGTAATCTCTCATGATCTTTTGTATTTCTGCAGTGTCAGTTGTTACTTCTCCTTTTTCATTTCTAATTCTATTGATTTGAGTCTTCTCCCTTTTTTTCTTGATGAGTCTGGCTAATGGTTTATCAATTTTGTTTATCTTCTCAAAGAACCAGCTTTTAGTTTTATTGATCTTTGCTATCGTTTCCTTCATTTCTTTTTCATTTATTTCTGATCTGATTTTTATGATTTCTTTCCTTCTGCTAACTTTGGGATGTTTTTGTTCTTCTTTCTCTAATTGCTTTAGGTGCAAGGTTAGGTTGTTTATTCGAGATATTTCCTGTTTCTTAAGGTGGGATTGTATTGCCATAAACTTCCCTCTTAGAACTGCTTTTGCTGCATCCCATAGGTTTTGGGTCGTCGTGTCTCCATTGTCATTTGTTCCTAGGTATTTTTTAATTTCCTCTTTGATTTCTTCAGTGATCACTTCGTTATTAAGTAGTGTATTGTTTAGCCTCCATGTGTTTGTATGTTTTACAGCTCTTTTCCTGTAATTGATATCTAGTCTCATAGCATTGTGGTCGGAAAAGATACTTGATACCATTTCAATTTTCTTAAATTTACCAAGGCTTGATTTGTGACCCAAGATATGATCTATCCTGGAGAATGTTCCATGAGCACTTGAGAAAAATGTGTATTCTGTTGTTTTTGGATGGAATGTCCTATAAATATCAATTAAGTCCATCTTGTTTAATGTATCATTTAAAGCTTGTGTTTCCTTATTTATTTTCATTTTGGATGACCTGTCCATTGGTGAAAGTGGGGTGTTAAAGTCCCCTACTATGATTGTGTTACTGTCGATTTCTCCTTTTATGGCTGTTAATATTTCCCTTATGTATTGAGGTGCTCCTATGTTTGGTGCATAAATATTTACAATTGTTATATCTTCTTCTTGGATTGATCCCTTGATCATTATGTAGTGTCCTTCTTTGTCTCTTCTAGTAGTCTTTATTTTAAAGTCTATTTTGTCTGATATGAGAATTGCTACTCCAGCTTTCTTTTGGTTTCCATTTGCATGGAATATCTTTTTCCATCCCCTTACTTTCAGTCTGTATGTATCTCTAGGTCTGAAGTGGGTCTCTTGTAGACAGCATATATATGGGTCTTGTTTTTGTATCCATTCAGCCAGTCTGTGTCTTTTGGTGGGGGCATTTAGTCCATTTACATTTAAGGTAATTATTGATATGTATGTTCCTATTCCCATTTTCTTAATTGTTTTGGGTTCGTTATTGTAGTTCTTTTCCTTCTGTTGTGTTTCTTGCCTAGAGAAGTTCCTTTAGCATTTGTTGTAAAGCTGGTTTGGTGGTGCTGAACTCTCTCAGCTTTTGCTTGTCTGTAAAGGTTTTAATTTCTCCATCAAATCTGAATGAGATCCTTGCTGGGTAGAGTAATCTTGGTTGCAGGTTTTTCTCCTTCATCACTTTAAGTATGTCCTGCCACTCCCTTCTGGCTTGTAGAGTTTCTGCTGAGAGATCAGCTGTTATCCTCATGGGGATTCCCTTGTGTGTTATTTGTTGTTTTTGCCTTGCTGCTTTTAATATGATTTCTTTGTGTTTAATTTTTGACAGTTTGATTAATATGTGTCTTGGTGTATTTCTCCTTGGATTTATTCTGTATGGGACTCTCTGTGCCTCCTGGACTTGATTAACTATTTCCTTTCCCATATTAGGGAAGTTTTCAACTATAATCTCTTCAAATATTTTCTCAGTCCCTTTCTTTTTCTCTTCTTCTTCTGGAACCCCTATAATTCGAATGTTGGTGCGTTTAATGTTGTCCCAGAGGTCTCTGAGACTGTCCTCTGTTCTTTTCATTCTTTTTTCTTTATTTTGCTGTGCAGCAGTTATTTCCACTATTTTATCTTCCACCTCACTTATCCGTTCTTCTGCCTCAGTTATTCTGCTATTGATCCCATCTAGAGTATTTTTTATTTCATTTATTGTGTTTTTAATCGATGCTTGATTCGTCTTTAGTTCTTCTAGGTCCTTGTTAACTGTTTCTTGCATTTTGTCTATTCTATTTCCAAGATTTTGGATCATCTTTACCATCATTATTCTGAATTCTTTTTCAGATAGACTGCCTATTACCTCTTCATTTGTTAGGTCTGGTGGGTTTTTATCTTGCTCCTTCTCCTGCTGTGTGTTTTTCTGTCTTCTCATTTTGCTTATGTTACTGTGTTTGGGGTCTCCTCTTTGCAGGCTGCAGGTTCGTAGTTCCCGTTGTTTTTGGTGTCTGTCCCCAGTGGCTAAGGTTGGTTTAGTGGGTTGTGTAGGCTTCTTGGTGGAGGGGACTAGTGCCTGTGTTCTGGTGGATGAGGCTGGATCTTGTCTTTCTGGTGGGCAGGTCCACGTCTGGTGGTGTGTTTTGGGGTGTTTGCGGACTTTTTATGATTTGAGGCAGCCTCTCTGCTAATGGGTGGTGTTGTGTTCCTGTCTTGCTAGTTGTTTGGCATAGGGTGTCCAGCACTGTAGCTTGCTGGTCGTTGAGTGAAGCTGGGTGCTGGTGTTGAGATGGAGATCTCTGGAAGATCTTCGCCGTTTGATATTATGTGGAGCTGGGAGGTCTCTTGTGGACCAGTGTCCTGAAGTTCGCTCTCCCACCTCAGAGGCACAGCACTGACTCCTGGCTCCTCAATTTGGGATGATTTGTTGTCTATTCATGTATTCCACAGATGCAGGGTACATGAAGTTGATTGTGGAGCTTTAATCCGCTGCTTCTGAGGCTGCTGGGAGAGGTTTCCCTTTCTCTTCTTTGTTCTCACAGCTCCTGGGTCTCAGCTTTGGATTTGGCCCCGCCTCTGTGTGTAGGTCGCCGGAGGGCGTCTGTTCTTCGCTCAGACAGGACAGGGTTAAAGGAGCAGCCTCTTCGGGGACTCTGGCTCACTCAGGCCGGGCGGGAGGGAGGGGCACGGAGTGCGGGGCGAGCCCGCAGCGGCAGAGGTCGGCGTGACGTTGCACCAGCCCGAGGCGCGCCGTGCGTTCTCCCAGGGAAGCCGCCCCTGGATCCCGGGACCCCGGCAGTGGCAGGCTGCACAGGCTCCCGGAAGGACGGTCCAGCACCACTTATTGACAAGCCTTTCTTTTCTCCATTGTATATTTTTGTCTCCTTTGTCATAGATTAATCGGCCATAGCTGCAGGGTTTGCTTTCTATCCTGTTCCATTGATGTCTTGATATATTTTTAACCTCTTTTTTGGAGTATAATTGCTTTACAATGCTGTGTTAGTTTCTGCTTTATAACAAAGTGAATCAGCTATATGTATACATATAACCCAATAGAGCCTCCCTCTGTCATCTCCCTCTCACCCTCCCAATCCCACTCCTCTGGGTGGTCACAAAACACCAAGCTGATCTCCCTGTGCTATGCAGCTGCTTCCCACCTGCTATCTATTTTATATTTGTATATATGTGTATGTATGTCAATGCTACTCTCTCACTTCATCCCAGCTTACACTACTCCTTCCCCATGTCCTCAAGTCCATAATCTACATCTGTGTCTTTATTCCTGTCCTGCCCCTAAGTTCATCTGAATTATTATTATTATTATTTTAGATTCCATATATATGTGTAAGCATACAGTATTTGTTTTACTCTTTCTGACTTACTTCACCCTGTATGACAGACTCTAGGTCCATCCATCTCATTACAAATAACTCAGTTTCATTATTTTTATGGCTGAGTAATATTCCATTATATATATGTGCCACATTTTCTTTATCCATCCATCTGTTGATGGACACTTAGGTTGCTTCCATGTCCTGGCTATTGTAAATAGTGCTGCAATGAACATTGTGGTACATGTCTATTTTTGAATTATGGTTTTCTCAGGGTATATGCCCAGTAGTGGAATTGCTGAGTCATATGGTAGCTCTATTTTTAGTATTTTAAGGAACCTCTATGCAGTTATCCATAGTGGCTGTATCAATTTATATTTCCACCAACAGTGCAAGAGAGTACTCTTTTCTCCACACCCTATCCAGCATTTATTATTTGTAGATTTTTTGACGATGGTCATTCTGACCAGTGTGAGGTGATACCTCACTGTAATTTTGATTTCTATTTCTCTAATGATTAGTGATGTTCATGTCATGTGTTTGTTGAAATCTGTATATCTTCTTTGGAGAAATGTCTATTTAGCCCTTTAGACCATTTTTGGATTGGGTTGTTTGGTTTTTTGATATTGAGCTGCATGGGATGCTTGTATGGTTTGGTGATTAGTCCTTTGTTGGTTGCTTCAATTACAAATATCTTCTCACGTTCTGAGGGTTGTCTTTTTGTCTTGTTTATGGTTTCTTTGCTGCACAAATGTTTTTAAGTTTCATTAGGTGACATTTGTTTATTTTTCTTTTATTTCCATTTCTAAAGGAGGTGGGTCTAAAAGGTTCTTGCTGTGATTTATGTCATAGAGTGTTCTGCCTATATTTTCTTCTAACAGTTTTACAGTGTCTGGCCTTATATTTAGGTCTTTCATCCATTTTGAGTTTATTTTTGAACACGGTGTTAGGGAGTGTTATAATTTCATTCTTTTACATGTAGCTGTCTAGTTTTCCCTACACCACTTATTGAAGAGGCTGTCTTTTCTCCATTGTATATTCTTGCCTCCTTTATCAAAGAGAAGGTGACCATATGTGTGTGGGTTTATCTCTGGGCTTTCTACCCTGTTCCATGGACTTATATTTCTGTTTCTGTGCCAGTACCATACTATCTTGATTACTGTAGCTTTGTAGTATAGTCTGAAGTCTGCAAGCCTGATTCCTTCAGCTCTGTTTTTCGTTCTCAAGATTGCTTTAGCTATTCAGGGTCTTTTGCAGTTTGATACGAATTGTGAAATGTTTTGTCCTAGTTGTGTGAAAAATGCTGTTGGTAGTTTGATAGGTATTTCACTGAATCTGTCGAATGCTTTGCATAGTAAATTCATTATCACAGTGTTGATTCTTCCAATCCTAGAACATGGTATATCTCTCCATCTATTTTTATCATCTTTAATTTCCTTGATCGGTGTCTTATATTTTTCTGCATACAGGTCTTTGTCTCCTCAGGTAGGTTTATTCCTAGGTATTTTATTCTTTTTGTTGCAGTGGTTAAATGGGAGTGTTTTCTTAATTCTCTGTCAGATTTTTCATCATTAGTGTATAGGAATGCAAGAGATTTCTGTGCATTAATTTTATATCCTGGTACTTTACCAAATTCATTGATTAGTTCTAGTAGTTTTCTGGTAACATCTTTAGGAATTTCTATGTATTGTATCATGTCATTTGCAAAAAGTGACAGTTTTACTTTGTCTTTTCCAATTTGGGCTCCTTTTATTTCTTTTTCTGCTCTGATTGCTGTGGCTGAAATTTCCAAAACTGTTGAATAATAGCAGGAGAGTGGACAACCTTGTCTTCTTCCTGATCTTAGAAAAATGATTTCAATTTTTCACCATTGAGAACTAGGTTGGCTGTAGGTTTGTCATATATGGCCTTTATTATGTTGAGGTAAGTTCCCTATATGCTTACTTTCTGGAGAGTTTTTAACATAAATGTGTGTTGAATTTTTTAAAAGATTTTTCTGCATCTATTGAGATGATCATATGGTTTTTACCCTTCAATATGTTAATATCATGTATCACAGTGATTGATTTGTGTATAATGAAGAATCCTTGAATTCCTGGGATAAAACCCATTTGATTGTGGTTTATGATCCTTTTAATGTGTTACTGGATTCTTTTTGTTAGTGTTTTGTTGAGGATTTTGCATCTATGTTCATCAGTGATGTTGGCCTGTAGTTTTCTTTTTTTGTGACATCTTTGTCAGGTGTTGGTATCAGGGTGATAGTGGCCTCATAGAATCAGTTTGGGAGTATTCCTCTCTCTGTTATATACTGGAAGTGTTTAAGAAGGATAGGTGTTAATTCTTCTCTAAATGTTTGATAGAATTTGTCTTTGAAGCAATTTGGTCCTGTTTATTTTATTTTATTTTTTTTGCTGGAAGAATTTTAATAACAGTTTTAATTTCAGTACTTGTGCTTGATCTGTTTATACTTTCTATTTCTTCCTGGTTCAGTCTTGGAATATTGTACATTTCCAAAAATTTGTACATTTTTTCCTGTTGTCCATTTTATTGGCATATAGCTGCTTGTAGTAATTGCTCATGATCCTTTGTATTTCTGCAGTGCCAGTTGTTACTTCTCCTTTTTCCTTTCTAATTTTGTTGATTTGAGTCTTCTCCCTTTTTCCTTGATGAGTCTGGCTAATGGTTTATCAATTTTATTTATCATCTCACAGAACCAGCTTTTAGTTTATTGATCTTTGCTATTGTTTCCTTCATTTCTTTCTCATTTCTTTCTGATCTGATTGTTATGATTTCTTTCTTTCTGCTAACTTTGGGGTGTTTTTTTTTCTTCTTTCTCTAATTGCTTTAGGTGTATGGTTAGGTTGTTTTAGATTTGTCTTGTTTCTTGAGGTAGGATTTTATAGCTATAAAATTCCTTCTTAGAACTGCTTTTGCTGCATCCCATAGGATTTGGGTCATCATATTTTAATTGCCATTTGTTTCTAGGTATTTTTATTTCCTTTTTGATTTCTTCAGTATTCTCTTGGTTATTTAGTAATGTATTGTTTAGCCTCCATGTGTTTGTATTTTTTACAGTTTTTTTTCCTGCAACTGATAAATAGTCTCATAGCATTGTGGTCAGGAAAGATACTTGATATGATTTCAATTTTCTTAAATTTACCAAGGCTTGATTTGTGACCCAAGATATGATCTCTCCTGGAGAATATTCCATGCACACTTGAGAAGAAAGTGTATTCTGTTGTTTTTGGATGGAATGTCCTGTAAATATCAATTAAGTCTTTCTGTTCTAATGTGTCTTTTAAAGCTTGTGTTTCCTTATTTATTTTCATTTTGGATGATCTTTCTATTGGTGAATGTGTGGTGTTTTTCTGTCCTACTATGAGTGTGTTACTGTCTATTTCCCCTTTTATGACTGTTAGCATTTGCCTTATGTATTGAGGTGCTCCTATATTTGGTGCATAAATATATACAATTGTTATATCTTCTTCTTGGATTGATCCTGTGGAGGGGACTGGAGCCTGTGTTCTGGGGGGTGGGGCTGGATCTTGTCATTCTGGTGGGCAGGGCTTCATCCAGTGGTGTCTTTTGGGGTGTCTGTGAACTTAGTATGATTTTAGGCCACCTGTCTTCTAATGGGTGGAAATGAGTTCTTGTCTTGCTAGTTGATTGGCATGGGACATCCAGCTCTGGAGCTTGCTGGCCATTGGGTGGAACTGGGTCTTTGCATTGAGACAGAGATTTCTGGGACAGCTCTCTTCAATTGATATTACGTGGGGCTGGGAGGTCTCTGGTGGTCCAATTTTCTGAACTTGGCTCTCCCACCTCAGAAACTCAGGCCTGACACCATGCTAGAGCCCCAAGACCCTGTCAGCCACATGGCTCAGAAGAGAAGTGAGAAAAGAAATTATTAAAATAAAATTTTTTAAAAAAAATAATTTTAAAAGTAGAGTAACCAAACCAATAAACAAATCCACCAATGATAATAAGCACTAAAAACTATAATAAGATAAACATGAAAATCAGAAACAAATCAGTCTCAGACAGCAGACCTCAAAGTCTACAGTTGCTCCCAAAGTCCACCACCTCAATTTTGGGATGATTGATTGTCTATTCAGGTATTCCACAGAGGCAGGGTACATCAAGTTGATTGTAGGCATTTAATCATCTTCTCCTGAGGCTGCATGGAGAAATTTCTCTTTCTCTTCTTTGTTTGCACAGCTCCTGAGGCTCAGCTTTTGTTTTGGCTCCACCTCTGCATGTAAGTTGCCCTCAGGCATCTGTTTCCACCCAAACAGAATGGGGTTAAAGAAGCAAATGATTAGGGTCCTCTGGCTCACTCATGCCCAGGGGAGGGAGGAGTACAGTAGTTATGATTAGAATGCAGGGTGAGCCTGCGGTGGCAGAGGCCAGCATGATATTGCAACAGCCTGAGGTGCACCATGTGTTCCTCCAGGGAACTTGTCCCTGGATCACAGTACCCTGGCAGTGGCTTGTTGCACAGGCTCCTGTGGTGGTGTGGATAGTTACCTGTGCTTGCACACAGCATTCTTGGTGTCTGCAACAGTTTTGTTAGCATTTCATGCCTGTCTCTTGGGTCCGAGATGATAGCCATGGCTTGCATCCATCTCTGGAGCTCGTTTAGGCAATGCTCTGCTTTCTGTGGGCAGGCAGGGAAGGAATCCCCTCTCTTCATGTACCCCCCCCAAAAAATGGTCCCTTTTTTCTTCTGCAAGTCCAGACTTTTCCCCTGGCTTCCTCCTGGCTACCTGTGGCATGCTAACGCCCTCAGTCTGTCTTCACACCACCAGCCCCAGTCCTTTCCCTGGGGTATGATTTATATTTCTCTTTTTTGTGCCAGTACCATACTGTTTTGATTACTGTAGCTTTGTAGTATAGTCTAAAGTCAGGGAGCCTGATTCTTCTAACTCTGTTTTCTTTCTCAGGGTTGCTTTGGTTATTCAGGCTCTTCTGTATTTCCAAACGAATTTAAACATTTTGTGTTCTAGTTCTGTGGAAAATGTAATTTGAAGGAGATTGCATTGAAGATATAGATTGCCTTGCAGAATATAGTCATTTTGACGATATTAATTATTCCAGTCCAAGAATGTGGTATACATTTCCATCTTTTAGTGTCATTGTCAATTTCTTTCATCACCACCGTATAGTTTTCAGAATACAGGTCTTTTGTCTTATTAGATTGGTTTATTCCTATGTATTTCATTCTTTTTGATGCAGTGGTAATGGGGATTGTTTCCTTAATTTCTATGTCTGATCTTTTGTTGTTAGTGTATAGAAATGCAACATATTTATCTGTGTTAATTTCATGCCTTGCAACTTTACCAAATTCATTGATTAACTCTTATAGTGTTCTGGTATCATCTTTAGGATTTTCTACATGTCCTATCATGTCACCTGCAAACAGTGACAGTTTAACTTCTTCTTTTCCAATATGGATTCGTTTATTTCTTTTTCTTCTCTGATCACCATGGCTAAGACTTCCAAACTATTCTGAACAAAATTGGCAAGAGTGGATATTCTTGTCTTGTTTCTGATCTTAGAGGAAATGCTTTCATCTTTTCACTGTTGAGTATGATGTTATCTGTGGGTTTGTCATATTTGGCTTTTATTATTTTGATGTAGGTTCCCTGTATGCCAACTTTCTGGAGAGTTTCTAATCTGAATGGATGTTGAATTTTGTCTAAAGATTTCTCTGCATCTATTGAGATGATCATATGGTTTTTATTCTTCAATTTGTTAAAATATTTTATCACTCTGATTGATTTGTGAGTATTGAAAACTCCTTGCATCCCTGCGATAAAGCCCACTTGATCATGGTGTATGATCCTTTTAATGTGTTGTTGTATTCAGTTTGCTAGTATTTTGTTGAGGAATTTCACCCTCTATGTTCATCAGTTATATTGGCCTCTAATTTTCTTTTTTATCTGTGGTATCTTTATCTGATTTTGGTATCAGGGTTACGGTGGCCTCATAGAAAGAGTTTGGGATTGTTGCTTCCTCTGCAACTTTTTGGAAGAGTTTCAGAAGAATAGGTATTAAGTCTTCTTTAAATATTTTGTAGATTTTGACTGTGAAGCCATTTGGTCTTGGACTTTTGTTTGTTGGATATTTTTTTAAATCCAACAAATTTTGCATTGAAATTTTGATTCTCTGTTCATATTTTTCTTGTAATTGTCTGTTCATATTTTTCTATTTCTTCCTGGTTCAGCCTTGGAAGTTTGTGCTTTTATAAAAGTTTGTCCATTTCTTCTAGGTTTCCATTTTATTGGCATATAATACCTGTAGTAGTCTCTTATGATCTTTATACTTCTGTGGTGGCAGCTGTAACTTCTCCTTTTTCATTTCTAATTTTTACTGATTTAGGCCCTCCCCCCCTTTTTTTCTTTTTGATTCTGGATAAAGATTTATCAGTTTTGTTTACCTTTGCAAAGAACCAGCTTTTACTTTCATAGATCTTTCTATTGTCTCCTTCTTATTTCATTTATTTCTGCTCTGATATTTATGATTAATTTCCCAGTAACTTTGGGTTTTGTTTCATTTCCTTTCTTTCAATTGATTAGGTGTAAAGTCAGATTGTTTGTTTGAGATGTTTTTTGTTTCCTGAGGTAAGATTATATTGGTATAAATTTCCCTCTTTGAAATGTTTTTGCTGCATCCCATAGGTTTTGGTTTGTCCTCTTATCATTTTCATTTGTCTCTAGGTATTTTGTGATTTCCTCTTTGTTTTTTTTTGTTGTTGTTGTTTTGTTTTTTGGTGATCTACTGGTTGTTTACTATCACATTTTTTATCCTCCTTATGTTTGTGTGTTTTACACTTTTTTCCCTGTTCTTGATTTCTAAACTCTTAGCATTGTGGTCAGAAAATATGCTTAGTATAATTTCATTCTTTTTTTTTTTTAATTTACCAAGACTTGCTTTGTGGCCCAGCATGTGATCTGTCCTGGAGAATTTTCTATATGCACTTGAGAAGACTCTGTATTCTGCTGTTTTCACATAGAATGCTCTATAAATATCAATTAAGTCCATCTGGTCTAATGTGTCATTTAAGGCCTGTGTTTCCTCATTGATTTTCAGTCTAGAGGATCTTCCCATTGATGTAAGTGGGGTGCTAAAGCCGCCCCACCTTTACTGTGTTCCTGTAGATTTCCCCTTTTATGGCTGTTAGCATTTGCCTTATGTATTGAGGTGCCCCTTTTTTGGGTGCATAAATATTTACAATTGTTATATCTTCTTCTTGGATTGATCCCTTGATCATTATGTAGTGTTCTTCTTTGTATCTTGTAATAGTCTTTATTTTAAAGTCTATTTTGTCTGATATGAGTATTGCTCTTCCAGCTTTCTTTTGATTTCCATTTGCATGGAATAACTTTTTCCAGCCCCTCACTTTCAGTCTGTATGTGTTCCTAGATCTGAAGTTGGTCTCTTGTGGACAGCATATATGTGGATCTTGTTTTTATCTTTCAGCCAGTCTACGTATTTTGGTTGGAGCCTTATTCCATTTACATTTAAAGTAATTTTTGATATGTATGTTCTTATTGACATTTTGTTAATTGGTTTGGGTTTGTTTTTGTAGGTCTTTTTTCTTCTCTTCCTCTTTTGTTCTCTTCTCTTTTGATTTGATGACTTTCTTTAGTTTTGCATTTGGATTGCTTTTGTGTGTGTGTTTTGTTTGTATCTATTGTAGATTTTTGGCTTGCAGTTACCATGAGGTTTTGATATAGCAGTCTATAGCTATATATACAAGATTGCCTTATATTTCTGGTCTTTTAATTTCAAATGCATTGCTACTATCCTGCATTTCTACTCTTCTGTTCTCATGATTGCTGGGTTTTATATCATATTTGTGTGTGCATGATTTTCTACCTTTACTCTATGTTTACATTTACACATGAATTTTCCCATTTGTTTTTTTCTTGTTTCTTGTTGTGACCTTTTTCTTTTATGCCTAGAGAAACACCTTTAACATTTGTTGTAAAAGTGGTTTGATAGTGCTGAATTCTCTTAGTTTTTGCTTGCCTGTAAAGTTTTTGATTTCTATATAGAATCTCAATAAGTGTCTTTCTGGGTAGGCTATTTTTGGTTGTAGGTTTTTTCCCTTTCATCACTTTAAATATATTGTGCCACTCCCTTCTGGACTGCAGAGTTTCTGTTTTAAAATCAGTCAATAACATTGTTGGGACTCCCTTTTATGTTATTTGTTGTTTTTAAGATTTTTTTGTCTTTAATTTTTGTCAATTTGATTAATATATGTCTTAGTGTGTTCCTCCTTGGGTTTATTGTGTATGGGATTCTCTGCACTTCTTGGATTTGAGTGAGTGTTTCTTTTCCCATGTTAAGCTATTATCTCTTCAAATATTTTCTCAGGCCCTCTCTCTATCTTCTCCCTCTGGGACATGTATAATGTGAATATCAGTGAGTTTAATGTTGTCTCAGAAGTCTCTGAAAATGTCTTCATTTCTTTTCATTCTTTTTTCTGTATTCTGTTCTGTGGCAGTGATTTCCACCAGTCTTTCTTCCTGGTCACTTATTCATTCTTCTGCCTCATTTATTCTGCTATTTCTCCCTCCTTGTATACTTTTCATTTCAGTTATTGATTGTATTGTTTATCTCTCTTTGTTCTTTAAATCTTTTAGCTCTTTGTTAAATATATCTTGTATTTCTAAGTCTGTGGCTCTATTCTTTTTCTGAAATCTTGAATCATTTTAACTATCCATATTCTGAATCATTTTTCAGGCAGATTGCCTATCTCCACCTCACTTAGTTGTTCTTCTCAGGTTTTATCTTGTTCCTTCATCTGGAAATATTTTTCTGCCATCTCATTTTGTCTAATTTTCTATGTTTGTAGTCTCCTTTCTGCAGGCTGCAAGATTGTAGCTCTTCTTGATTCTGATGTCTGCCCCCTGGAGGGTGAGTTTGGTCCAGGGGCTTATGCAGGCTTCCAGGTGGCAGAGACTGGTGCCTGCTCACTGCTGGGTTGAGCTGGGTCTTCTCTGGTCAGCAGGGCCATGTGAAGTGGTGTGTTTAGAGCCAGCTGTGGGCTCAGGATGACTTTAGACAGCCTGTTTGTTGATGGGTGGCGCTGTGTTCCCACCTTGTTTTTTTGTTTGGCCTGAGTCATCCCAGCACTGAAGTCTGCAGGATGTTGCAGGATGTTGGGTGAGGCCAGGTCTCAATTCCAAAATGGCAAACTCTGTTAGAACTCACACTGATGAAGATTCACCGGGGCCTCCACCACCAGTGTCCTTGCTTCTGTAGTGAGCCACAGATGACCCCTGCCTCCCCAGGAGACCTTCCAAAACCCACAGGTGGGTCTGGACCAGGCTCTTATGAACTCACTGCTTTGTTCTTGGTCCCAGTACATGTGAAAACTTGTGTGTGGCCTCCAAGAATGGAGTTTCTGTTTCACCCAGTCCTGTGGAGCTCCTGCACTCAAGTCCCGCTGGCCTTCAAAGTCTAATGCCCTAGTGGTTCCTCCTTCCAATGCCAGATTTCCAGGCTGGAGAGCCTGACTTTGGACTCAGATCTCTCATTCTGTGGGAGAACCTCTGGGATATAATCTTTTTCCAGTTTGTGGGTTGTCCATTTGGCAGGTATGGGATTTGACTAAATTGAGAAAACATCCCTCTTACCAATTCATTGTGGCTTCTTCTTTGTCTTTGGATGTAGAATGTCTTTTTTGTTAGGTTTTTTGCCAATGGATGTTCAGCAGTTAGTTGTGATTTTCGTGCTTTTGTGAGAGGAGGTGAACTCAAGTCCTTTTCCTCCACCATCTTCTATCCTTTTTATCAATGCTTCCCTTGCACAAACACCAATGATTTGCAATGTTAAAGGTTATACTTCATTTATAGTTATTTAAAATATTATCTATATTCCCCGTGTTGTACAATATATCTTCGTAACTTATTTTATACCTAATAGTTTGTATAGATTGCCATTTTTAAGTTAATGTTTCATTAAATAATGCTAACACATTATTTAACAAGTCAACATAAAAGACTTCTGCTTTTGTCTAGGACTGAGTAACAGAGACTTACTGGGTTTACTGACCTCCCCTTCCCCCTGCCAACTTAAAGAACTAGAAAATTAGATAAAATATATAAAACCAAGAGTAGAGTAATTAAAACTTTTAGAGACTTATAAAACCAAGTACTGGAATAAATGTGGTGCAACTGGAACTTTCAGAATGAAGATTGTACTTATATTTAACAATTAATGTTACTCAATACAGCAATTTCACTCCTAGGTATTTACTCCAAATTAAATAGCATGTGTCCATAATATCTTTTATTTGAATCATTATATTTAAGTCATTCAAAGTAGCCATTTTTTCTTTCAGCTTTATAGAGATATAATTGGCATGCAGTACTTTGTAAGATGTCCTGCATAATGAGTTGGCATACATATATCATGAAATGATTACCATAATAAGTTTAGTTAACACGTAATGTACAACATGGTGATTATAGTGAACACTTATGTGTGGTATGTTTGAATATTGTTAGGAAACTAGATCCTAAAAGTTCTCATCACAGGAGAAAACAAAACCACATTTTTTTAACTATATGAAGTGATGGATGTTAACAGCCATTTATGTTTATATTTTCATTTAAATTTAAGGAATATCATGTAAATTGTATTATTAAAATTATTTGCACATCATGACAAATACATTAATATAATTTATAAATATTCAACATTACCAGAGCTGATAAATAATAAAAGAAATCCATTTAAAGTTATTAAAAAATGATTCAGAAAAAGACAAGGAAGAAATGCTTTATGACAAATCAATAAATTATTATAATATGTAAAATTATAACTATAAAGTAATTTTTTGCATTTGTATGGCAAATCAACTTTTTCTATTAATATTTTCAGTGTAAATAGTAAATCTTATGTTAGTTTTACTTTGCTTTGGTGATATAAAATTTATATACAATTTTAAATTAACTTGTATGTAAATTTAATATTTTTATAAATTGCCAAAAGCATGTTAAGCTGCCTTACATATAAAGATAAATTGCTTAAGACATTCTAATTTTTACAATGAACTAGAGCTCATTCATACATTCATATGTGAGCACTTGAGATCATGTAATTTATGTGTCTTAACTAGACATATAACTTGTAAGAAAAATAGAAGCATGATTAACAAAATGATGATTTTGTACTGATTAGCAGAATATTTTGAAATAAAAGAATATAGAATTAAGCTTTTTGTCCCTAGTATTCTAAAAGATTATGATTAGTTTCCTTCCTGCGAGTCATTAATTGGGCATTAAGTTGGAAGTGAGAATCCTCTTTAAATGATTTATTTACCAATTTTTAAAAAATATTTATTAATGAATTTGAATTTTTGTTGTGTTTTGTTTTTAATCTTGGGACATTCTTATAATTCGTGGTAGGAGAAAAAAATATCAGTAGTTTGTATTCTTTCTATTTAATGAACTATTGATGATTATAACACATGTCAGTGGCATATTCTTTCTTCCAAATCCAAGAAAATGTAATGGCATATGCTATTTATTTTTAAAAGAAGAAAATGCTGGTATGATGCTGAATATAACATCATTTTTTTATGAGCAATTTCAAGAAATACCTCCCCTCAGCTGACTCTATACTATCTGAGAACCTTATTGATACACACAGGGGTTGCTGCCCAAGAAAGAATTCCCCCCACCCTTTATTATTTATTTATTTATTTATTTATTTATTTATTTATTTATTTATTTATTTATTCCTAGCTATGTTGGTTCTTCGTTACTGCATGCGGGATTTCTCTAGTTGTGGCAAGCAGAGGCTGCTCTTTTTTGTGGTGTTCAGGCTTCTCATTGCAGTGGCTTCTTTTATTGCAGAACACAGGCTCTAGGAGCACAAGCTTCAGTGAGTGTGGCACATGGGCCCAGTAGTTGTGGCACAGAGGCTTAGTTGCTCTGCGGCATGTGGGAACTTCCTGGACCAGGGCTCGAACCCATGTCTGTTGCTTTGGCAGGCGATTTTAACCACTGCACCACCCGGGAAGTCCTGAATTTTCTTTTTATCAGGAGAGATTCTAGCCTTTCCTTTATCTCTTTTCATCCACTTTTCCCTAATGTCTTTTTTTTTTTTTTTTTTTGCGGTACGCCAGGACTCTCACTGCTGTGGACTCTCCCATTGTGGAGCACAGCCTCCAGACGTGCAGGCTTAGCAGCCATGGCTCATGAGCCCAGCCACTCCACGGCACGTGGGATCCTCCCAGACCAGGGCACGGTCCCGTATCCCCTGCATCGGCAGGCGGACTCTCAACCACTGCACCACCAGGGAAGCATCTTAATGTCATTTTTTAAGTTACAGAACCCTATCCAGGATAGCATTTTCATTTGATTATTATGTCTCCTTAGTATCCTCTTGGCTGAAAGAGTTTTAACCTTGAAAAATTTTGAGGAATATTGATTAGGTATTTATGTAGGATGCCTCTCTATTGGAATCTGCTGATAATTTTCTCACGATTAGACTACTGTTATGTGTTTTTTGGTGAAAAATTGGAGATTTAAAATACCATTTTTGTCATGTTATATCAAGGATATGTACTATCTACATAATTTATCACTGTTCATGTTGATCTTGATGACCTGCTTGAGATAGTAGTATTTATCAGATTTTGCCACTGTAAAGTTATCTCCATCTTTCAATAGTTTAATTTTGGGAAGGGTCACTACATGTGCCCATATTTAGGAAATGAGGATTTATGCTCTCTTTACTTTAAAAAAGAATGTACACATAAATGGTTTGGAAATTTTCTACATGGGGATTTAACACTTTTCTCCAGTCATTTATTCAATCAATAGTTTATATCAGTGTGAACTAAGGGATATTTATTTTGTACTTTGAGTTATAATTCAATGGTAATTTAATTTTTTTGACTGCTCAAATTTTTCCAACTTTGGCCATCAAGAATTCTTTCAGTCAGCTCCTGTATCTCTTTGACATACCTTCACCAATATGGTTTTGCTGTTCTTGTTGCTATTTGTTATTGCTGTTGTTTGTTATTGAGCAATTTCTTTACTTTCTGGCACTGTAAGATGCTCCAGACTCATCTTGTATATTTCTTGCCTGCATCGTAGGATCAGCCATTTTCCAAAGAGCCCTAGATCTTTATACTGAAAAAAGTATTATAAACTAAGACCTAGGCACTAGATATGTTCATTGCTAATGGTGTTTCATTGTTTATTGTTCCTCTTAGCTGACAAATTAAGGATACATATTTGTGTGCCCTAACCTAAATATCTTTAATTATTTCATACATAAGCATTTACGTCCATATTAAGCTACATATGAGTTAATCCATGGTCACAGTGCATAATGTTTTACACACTATTGGATTCAACTTGCTAACATTTTGTGAAAATCCTTGTATTTTTGTTCATGAGAGATATTGGTTTATAGTTTTCCTTTCCTTTAATGTCTTTAACTGGTTTTAATACTATGGTAATGCTAACCACATAGAAAGAGTTAAGATGTGTTCTCTCTGCTTCTATTTTATGGAATACTTTACTGTGAATTGATATCATTTCTTCCTTAAATGTTTAGCAAAATTCACCAGTGATACTGTCTTGGCCTGATGCTTCTTTTGGGGAAGATTATTAATTGCTGATTCAATTTCCTTTATAGATATAGTCTATTCAGATTATGTATTTTCCCTTTGTGGGTTTTGGTTGTTTGTGCCGTTCAAGAAATTGGTCCATTTTATCTAAGTTATCAAATTTATAAAAAGAGTTAATATAATTGATAAAGATCTATTGTCATAAAATGGAGAACATATTGTTAATTGCATAGGAAAAAACACTCCACAATTCTGCAACTATCAATTTAGAAAATTTTATTGAAAATTGTTGGAAGTTCAAATATTGTATTCTTCCAGTGTCTAAGTTGTACTCAACTTTGTTAGCACTAACATTGAGTTTTCAGCACTTCACAGAATCAAAGTAACATTTTTAATCAAAGCAGCTGTAGAAGTGTCTGTCCATGTAGGTGAGATAAAGAGTAGAGTCAATAATAGTCAAGTTACAGTGTTGGTAATCTGGCAAAACAGTGATGTTAAGATTTATATTTTAAGAATAAAATATTTTACAAACTGTAATTCTGCAATGTATGATTTTTATACCTACTTACTAGAAAACTAAGGAAATGCATATTAACTTTGAATAAACTAACATGAAAATAGGAATGTATTTAAAAAAATTATAAAGCAGGTTCTTATTAGTTATCTATTTTATACATATTAGTGTACATATGTCAATCCCAATCTCCCAATTCATCCCACCACCACACCCCCTGTTTTCTTCCCTTGGTGTCCATATGTTTATTCTTTATATCTGTGTCTTTATCTCTGCCTTTTAAACTGGTTCATCTGTACCGTGTATCTAGATTCCACATATATGTGTTAATATACGATATTTGTTTTTCTCTTTCTGACTTAGTTCACTCTGTATGACAGTCTCTAGGTCCATCCACGTCTCTACAGATGATGTAATTTCGTTCCATTTTATGGCTGAGTAATATTCCATTGTATATATGTGCCACATCTTCTTTATCCATTCATCTGTCGATGGGTATTTAGGTTGCTTCCATGACCTGGCTATTGTAAATAGTGCTGCAATGAACATTGGGGTGTAAGTGTCTTTTTGAATTATGATTTTTCTCTGTACATATGCCCAGTAGTGGGATTGCTGGGTCATATGGTAATTCTATTTTTAGTTTTATAAGGAACTTCCATAACATTCTCCATGGTGGCTGTATCAATTTACATTCCCACCAACAGTGAAAGAGGGTTGTCTTTTCTCCCCACACTCTGAAGCATTTGTTGCTTGTAGATTTTCTGATGGTGCCCATTCTAACCAGTGTGAGGTGATACCTCATTGTAGTAGGAATGTATTTTTACTAATCTACAAAAACAAAAGATTTACTACATTATTAGAAAGATTTTAAAATATACAGAGACATATTGATCATTAAGGAGGGATTCTACCAGAAAAGCACTTACTAAGTTATCAACTTTAGTGTAAACCAGTTCAAAGATGAATTAGATGCCCAATATTGGGAGAGATGGCAGGTATAAGAAAAAGAGATGGTTTAACACTTACTGATAATAATGGTTTGTCTTCATCATCTAATGCATTTGACAGAAATTTTAAAAATTTAAAATTTTACCCATGAATATTTACCCAGAATAATTCAGATTACTTATTCTGTGTACAGCATAGTTTAAAAAATCCTCTACTTCTTAGTTTGTCAAAATATTATCTTTATCTTTTCATCATGGCAAATGTTTCACACTCTCCACCACAATACACCCACAACTAAGAACAGCATACTTCATTAGAGAAAATATGTAAGATTTCTGTTCAAAATCTCAGCAAAAGCTAATTTTTTAATTGACTACAAAATTTAAAAGACTGATCCGAAGAATTGAGTTGTTACACTCACTCCATGATGGTATAGAGTATGATATTATGTAATAAACATTGGCTGACAAATTACTATTAAAATACAACATTTCATTAAGGAGGGTTTTTTATTTTTCTTTACTTATCTGAAAACTAGTAGAAGTGTCTGAATTTCCTAATATCAGAAGCTATAGTCTTCTTAAAGACAAAGTCTGTAAAACAATTAAGTGCTTGGTGTTTGTAGCACACAATGCAATTTAGTGCAGAGGATATTTTGGCAACTCAATCTAAGCAGGAATACTGGTTACTGAAAAATAAGTCTTTAAGAATTTCATAAACCCAGATTCACTGATTTTCCATTTACCATAAATTGGCAGAAAAGTTGTCAAAAACACTGGGAATTTATTCTCCAGGGAATGCATTGGTTGCGTAACTGATCAATTTGTTAATATGGTTTACCACATTGATTGATTTGCTTATATTGTAGAATACTTGCATTCCCACTTGATCATGTTGTATGATCCTTTTAATGTGTTGTTGAATGTTGTTTGCTAGTATTTTTGGGGGGACTTTTGTATCTATACTCGTCAATAATACTGGCCTGTTATTTTATTTCTTTGTGACATGTTTGTCTGGATTTGGTATCAGGGTGATGGTGCCCTCGTAGAAGAAGTTTAGGAGTGTTCCTCCCTCCGCTATATTTTGGAAGAGTTTGAGAAGGATAGGTGTTAGCTCTTCTCTAAATGTTTGATAGAATTCCCCTGTGAAACCATTGGGTGCCAGGCTTTTGTTTGTTGGAAGATTTTTAATCACAGTCTCAATTTCAGTGCTTGTGCTTTGTCTGTTTATATTTTCTATTTCACCTGGTTCAGTCTCAGAAGGTGGTGCTTTTCTAAAAAATTGTTCATTTCTTCCAGGTTGTCCATTTTATTGGCATATAGTTTCTTGTTGTTATTGCTCATTATCCTTTGTATTTCTGCAATGCCAATTTATACTTCTGCTTTGTCTTTCCTAATACTTTTAATCTGACTTGTCTCCCTTTTTTTCTTGATGAGTCTGGCTAGTGGTTCATCAATTTTGTTTATCTTCTCAAAGAACAAGCATTTAGATTTATTGACCTTTGTTAATGTTTCCTTCATTTCTTTTTCATTTGTTTTTGATCTGATCTTTATGATTTCTTTCCTTCTGCTAATTTTGGGCTTTTTCTGTTCTTCTTTCTCTAATTGCTTTAGGTGTAAAGTGAGGTTATTTGAGATGTTTCTTGTTCCGTGGGGTAGGATTGTATTGTGATAAACTTCCCTCTTAGAACTGCTTTTGCTGCATCCCACAGGTTTTGGGTCATCTTGTCTTCATTGGCATTTGTTTCTAAGTATTTTTTGATTTCCTCTCTGATTTCTTCAGTGATCTCTTGGTTATTTAGTAGTGTATTGTTTAGTTTTCTGTATATTTTTAGGTTTTTTTTTTATTAGTTTCTGCTTTATTACAAAGTGAATTAGTCATACATATACATCTGTTCCCATATCCCTTCCCTCTTGTGTCACCCTCCCTCCCACCCTCCCCATCTCAGGCCTCCAGGCGCTCACAAAGCACCGAGCTGATCTCCCTGTGCTATGTGGCTGCTTCCCACTATCAATCTACCTTACGTTTGGTACTGTATATATGTCAATGTCTCTCTTTTGCATTGTCACAGCTTACCCTTCCCCCTCCCCATATCCTCAAGTCCATTCTCAAGTAGGTCTGTGTCTTTATTCCTGTTTTACCCCTAGGTTCTTCATGACATTTTTTTTCTTAAATTCCATATATATGTGTTAGCATACAGTATTTGCCTTTCTCTTTCTGACTTACTTCACTCTGTATGACAGACTCTAGGTCTATCCACCTCATTACAAATAGCACAGTTTCGTTTCTTTTTATGGCTGAGTAGTATTCCATTGTATATATGTGCCACATCTTCTTTATCCATTCATCCGATGATGGACACTTAGGTTGTTTCCAGCTCCGGGCTATTGTGAATAGAACTGCAATGAACATTTTGGTACATGTCTCTTTTTGAATTATGGTTTTCTCAGGGTATATGCCTAGTAGTGGGATTGTTGGGTCATATGGTACTTCTATTTTTAGTTTTTTAAGGAATCTCCATACTGTTCTCCAGAGTGGCTGTACCAAGTCACTTTCCCACCAGCAGTGCATGAGTGTTCCTTTTCTCCACACCCTCTCCAGCATTTATTGTTTCTAGATTTCTTGATGATGGCCATTCTGACTGGTGTGAGATGATATCTCACTGTAGTTTTGATTTGCATTTCTCTAATGATTAATGATGTTGAGCATTCTTTCATGTGTTTGTTGGCAGTCTGTATATCTTCTTTGGAGAAATGCCTATTTAAGTCTTCTGCCCATTTTTGGATTGGGTTGTTTGTTTTTTTGCTATTGAGCTGCATGAGCTGTTTATAACTTTTGGAGATGAATCCTTTGTCAGTTGCTTCATTTGCAAATATTTTCTCCCATTCTGAGGGTTGTCTTTTGATCTTGTTTATGGTTTCCTTTGCTGTGCAAAAGCTTTTCAGTTTCATTAGGTCCCAATTGTTTATCTTTGTTTTTATTTCCATTTCTCTAGGAGGTGGGTCCAAAAGGATCTTGCTGTGATTTATGTCATAGAGTGTTCTACCTATGTTTTCCTCTAAGAGTTTGATAGTTTCTGGCCTTACATTTAAGTCTTTAATCCATTTTGAGCTTATTTTTGTGTATGGTGTTAGGGAATGATCTAATCTCATACTTTTACATGTCCCTGTCCAGTTTTCCCAGCACCACTTATTGAAGAGACTGTCCTTTCTCCACTGTACATTCCTGCCTCCTTTATCAAAGATAAGTTGGCCATATGTGCGTGGGTTTATCTCTGGGCTTTCTCTCCTGATCCACTGATCTATCTTTCTGTTTTTATGCCAGTACCACACTGTCTTAATTACTGTAGCTTTGTAGTATAGTCTGAAGTCAGGGAGCCTGATTCCTCCAGCTCCGTTTTTCGTTCTCAAGATTGCTTTGGCTATTCGGGGTCTTTTGTGTTCCCATAGAAATTGTGAAATTTTTTGTTCTAGTTCTGTGAAAAATGCCAGTGGTAGTTTGATAGGGATTGCATTGAATCTGTAGATTGCTTTGGGTAGTAGAGTCATTTTCACAATATTGATTCTTCCAATCCAGGACCATGGTATATCTCTCCATCTATTTGTATCATCTTTAATTTCTTTCATCAGTGTCTTATAATTTTCTGCATACAGGTCTTTTGTCTCCTTAGGTAGGTTTATTCCTAGATATTTTATTCTTTTTGTTGCAATGGTAAATGGGAGTGTTTTCTTGATTTCATTTTCAGATTTTTCATCATTAGTGTACAGGAATGCCAGAGATTTCTGTACATTAATTTTGTAACCTGCTACTTTACCAAATTCATTGATTAGCTCTAGTAGTTTTTCGGTAGCATCTTTAGGATTCTCTATGTATAGTATCATGTCATCTGCAAACAGTGACAGCTTTACTTCTTCTTTTCCGATTTAGATTCCTTTTATTTCCCTTTCTTCTCTGATTGCTGTGGCTAAAACTTCCAAAACTAGGTTGAATAAGAGTGGTGAGAGTGGGCAGCCTTGTCTTGTTCCTGATCTTAGTGGAAATGGTTTCAGTTTTTCACCATTGAGGACAATGTTGGCTGTGGGTTTGTCATATATGGCCTTTATTATGTTGAGGAAAGTTCCCTCTGTGCCTACTTTCTGCATGGTTTTTTATCATAAATGGGTGTTGAATTTTGTCGAAAGCTTTCTCTGCATCTATTGAGATGATCATATGGTTTTTCTCCTTCAACTTGTTAATATGTTGTATCACATTGATTGATTTGCGTATATTGAAGAATCCTTGCATTCCTGGAATAAACCCCACTTGATCATGGTGTATGATCCTTTTAATGTGTTGTTGGATTCTGTTTGCTAGTATTTTGTTGAGGATTTTTGCATCTATGTTCATCAGTGATATTGGCCTGTAGTTTTCTTTCTTTGTGACATCCTTGCCTGGTTTTGGTATCAAGGTGATGGTGGCCTCATAGAATGAGTTTGGGAGTGTTCATTCCTCTGATATTATTTGGAAGAGTTTGAGAAGGATGGGTGTTAGCTCTTCTTTAAATGTTTGATAGAATTTGCCTGTGAAGCCATGTGGTCCTGGGCTTTTGTTTGATGGAAGATTTTTAATCACAGTTTCAATTTCAGTGCTTGTGATTGGTCTATTCATATTTTCTATTTCTTCCTGAGTCATTCTTGGCAGGTTGTGCATTTCTAAGAATTTGTCCATTTCTTCCAGGTTTTCCATTTTATTGGCATAGAGTTGCTTATAGTAATCTCTCATGATCTTTTGTATTTCTGCAGTGTCAGTTGTTATTTCTCCTTTTTCATTTCAAATTCTATTGATTTCAGTCTTCTCCCTTCTTTTCTTGATGAGTCTGGCTAATGGTTTGTCAATTTTGTTTATCTTCTCCAAGAACCAGCTTTTAGTTTGTTTGATCTTTGCTATCGTTTCCTTCATTTCTTTTTCATTTATTTCTGGTCTGATCTTTATGATTTCTCTCCTTCTGCTAACTTTGGGGGTTTTTTGTTCTTCTTTCTCTAATTGATTTGGTGCAGGGTCAGGTTGTTTACTCGAAATGTTTCCTGTTTCTTAAGGTTGGATTGTATTGCTATAAACTTCCCCCTTAGACCTCCTTTTTCTGTGTCCCATAGGTTTTGAGTCGTCGTGTCTCCATTGTCATTTGTTTCTAGGTATTTTTTAAATTTCCTCTTTGATTTCTTCAGTGATCACTTCGTTATTGAGTAGTGTATTGTTTAGCCTCCATGTGTTTGTATTTTTTACAGACCTTTTCCTGCAATTGATGTCTAGTCTCATAGCATTGTTTTGGGAAAAGATACTTGATACAGTTTCAATTTTCTTAAATTTACCAAGGCTTGATTTGTGACCCAAGATATGAGCTATCCTGGAGAATGTTCCATGAGCACTTGAGAAAAATGTGTATTCTGTTGTTTTTGGATGGAATGTCCTATAAATATCAACTAAGTCCATCTTGTTTAATGTATCATTTAAAGCTTGTGTTTCCTTATTTATTTTCATTTTGGATGATCTGTCTATTGGTGAAAGTGGGGAGTTAATGTCCCCTACTATGATTCTGTTACTGTCGATTTCCCCTTTTATGGCTGTTAGTATTTGACTTATGTATTGAGGTGCTCCTATGTTGGGTGCATAAATATTTACAATTGTTATATCTTCTTCTTGGATCGATCCCTTTATCGTTATGTAGTGTCCTTCTTTGTCTCTTCTAATAGTCTTTATTTTAAAGTCTATTTTGTCTGATATGAGAATTGCTACTCCAGCTTTCTTTTGATTTCCATTTGCATGGAAAATCATTTTCCATCCCCTTACTTTCAATCTGTATGTGTCTCTAGGTCTGAAGTGGGTCTCTTGTAGACAGCATATATATGGGTATTGTTTTTGTACCCATTCAGCCACTCTTTGTCTTTTGGTGGGAGCATTTAGTCCATTTACATTTAAGGTAATTATTGATATGTATGTTCCTCTTCCCATTTCCTTAATTGCTTTGGGTTCGTTATTGTAGGTATATTCCTTCTGTTGTGTTTCTTGCCTAGAGAATTTCCTTTAGCATTTGTTGTAAAGCTGGTTTGGTGGTGCTGAACTCTCTCAGCTTTTGCTTGTCTGTAAAGGTTTTAATTTCTCCATCAAATCTGAATGAGATCCTTGCTGGGTAGAGTAATCTTGGTTGCAGGTTTCTCTCCTTCATCACTTTAATTATGTCCTGCCACTCCCTTCTGGCTTGTAGAGTTTCTGCTGAGAGATCAGCTGTTACAATGATGGGGATTCCCTTCTGTGTTATTTGTTGTTTTTCCCTTGCTGCTTTTAATATGATTTCTTTGTGTTTAATTTTTGACAGTTTGATTACTATGTGTCTTGGAGTATTTCTCCTTGGATTTATTCTTTATGGGACTCTCTGTGCCTCCTGGACTTGATTCACTATTTCCTTTCCCATATTAGGGAAGTTTTCAACTATAATCTCTTCAAATATTTTCTCAGTACCTTTCTTTTTCTCTTCTTCTTCTGGAACCCCTATAATTCGAATGTTGGTGTGTTTAATGTCCCAGAGGTCTCTGAGACTGTCCTCTCTTCTTTTCATTCTTTTTTCTTTATTTTGCTCTGCATCAGTTATTTCCACTATTTTATCTTCCACCTCACTTATCCGTTCTTCTGCCTCAGTTATTCTGCTATTGATCCCATCTAAAGTATTTTTCATTTCATTTATTGTGTTTTTAATCGATGCTTGGTTCATCTTTAGTTCTTCTAGGTCCTTGTTAACTGTTTCTTGCATTTTGTCTATTCTATTTCCAAGATTATGGATCTTGGAAATAGAATCTTGGATCATCTTTACTATCATTATTCTGAATTCTTTTTCAGGTAGACTGCCTATTACCTCTTCATTTGTTAGGACTGGTAGGTTTTTATCTTGCTCCTTCACCTGCTGTGTGTTTTTCTGTCTTCTCATTTTGCTTATGTTACTGTTTTTGGGGTCTCCTTTTTGCAGGCTGCAGATTCGTAGTTCCCGTTGTTTTGGTGTCTGTCCCCAGTGTCTAAAGTTGTTTCAGTAGGTTGTGTAGGCTTCCTGGTGGGGGGACTACTGCCTGTGTTCTGGTGGTTGAGGCTCGATCTTGTCTTTCTGGTGGACAGGTCCATGTCTGGTAGTGTGTTTTGGGGTGCCTATGGCCTTATTATGTTTTTAGGTAGCCTCTCTGCTAATGGGTGGGATTGTGTTCCTGCCTTGCTAGTTGCTTGGCCTAGGGTGACCAGCACTGTAGCTTGCTGGTCGTTGACTGAAGCTGGGTGCTGGTGTTGAGATGGAGATCTCTGGGAGATTTTCGCTGCTTGATATTATGTGGAGCTGGGAGGTCTCTTGTGGACCCGTGTCCTGAAGTTGGCTCTCCCACTTCAGAGGCACAGCACTGGCTCCTGGTTGCAGCACCAAGAGCCTTTCATCCACCCGGCTCAGAATAACAGGTAGAAAAATTAGAAAGAAAGAATTAGTAGAAGAAAGAAAGCGAGAGGGAAAGAAAGGAAGAAGGGAAGAAAGGAAGGAAGGAAGGAAGGAAGAAAGAAAGGAGGGAGGGAGGGAGGAAGGATGGAAGGAAAGAAAGAAAGAAAGGAGGGAGGAGGGAGGAATGAAAGCATAAGGAAGAGTGAATGGAAGAAGGGTGGGAGGGAGGGAGGAAGGAAAGAAAGAAAGAAAGACCGGAGGGAGGGAGGGAGGAAGGAAAGAAAAAGAAAGTTGAAAGAAGAAGGGTGGGAGGTAGGGAGGGAGGAAAGGAAAAGAAAGAAGGAAAGTAGGAGTGGAGGGAGGGAGGGAGGAAGGGAAGGTAGGAAAAAAAGAAAGAGCTGGTAAAGTAAAATAGAATAAAGTATGAAATATAGTAGCATTATTAAAATTAAAAAGTAATTATTGAAATAAAAAACGGACCGATAGAACCCTGGGACATATGGTGGAAGCAAAGCTATACAGAGAGAATCTTACACAGAAGATTACACATACACGTTCACAAAAAGAGAGCAGGGGGAGAAATCAAAAATCTTGCTCTCCAAGTCCACCTCCTCAATTTGGGATAATTCTTTGTAAAAAGAGGAAAAGGGCGAGAAGTCTGAAATCTTGCTCTCTAAGTCCACCTCCTGAATTTGGGATAATTCATTGTAAAAAGAAGAAAAGGGGGGAAGTCTTAAATCTTGTCCTCAAAGTCCACTTCCTCAATCTGGGATGATTCGCTGTCCATTCATGCACTCCACAGACGCAGGGCACATCAAATGTACCGTGGAGCTTTAATCCGCTGCCTCCGAGGCTGCACAGAGAGATTTCCCTGTCTCTGCTCTCACAGCTCCCGTGTCTCAGCCTTGGACCTGGCCCCGCCTCTGTGCGTAGGTCACTGGAGGGCGTGCGTTGTTCCCTCAGACCTACGGGTTTAAAGGAGCCGCTGATTTGGGGGCTCTGGCTCACTCAGGCAGAGGGGAGGGAGGGGCGCGCAGTGTGGGGCTGGCCTGCGGTGGCAGAGGCCGTCGTGACGTGGCAGCAGCCCGTGGCGCTCCGTGCGCTTTCCCGGGAAAGCCGTCCCTGGGTCCCGGGACCCCGGCAGTGGCGGGGTGCACAGGCCCCCCGGAAGGCGGGGCAGACAGTGACCCGCGCTCGCACACAGGCCCCGCGGCGACGGCGGTGGCGGCGGTGGCGGCAGCAGCAGCCCCCGCGTCCCACGCCCGTCTCCGAGGTCCGCGCCTTACCCGTGGCTCGCGCCTGTCTCCGGTGCTTCCCCAAGCAGCCCTCTTAATGCCCTCTCCTCGCGCACCAGGAAACAAAAGGGAAAAAAGTCTCTTGCCTCTTCGGCAGCTCCAGACCCTTTCCCCGGACTCCCTCCGGGCTAGCTGTGGTGCACTAACCCCTTCAGGCTCTCTTCCTGCCGCCAGCCCCAGTCCTCTCCCTGCGCTCCGACTGAAAGCCGATATTCGAGCCTCAGCTCCCAGCCCCGCCCACCCCGGCGGCCGAGCACACAAGCCTCTCGGGCTGGTGTGTGCCTGAGGGCACCGATCCTCTGTGCCGGAATCTCTCCGCTTTGCCCTCCGCACCCCTGTTGCTGTGCTCTCCTCCACTACTCCAAAGCTTTCCCCCTTCGCCACCTGCAGTCTCTGCCCACGAAGGGGCTTGTAGTGTGTAGAAACCTTCCCTCCTTCACGGCTCCCTCCCACTGGTGCAGGTCCCGTCCCTATCCTTTTGTCTCTGTTTATTCTTTTTTTCTTTTTCCCTACCCAGGTATGTGGGGAGTTTCTTACCTTTTGGGGGGTCTGAGGTCTTCTGTCAGCGTTCAGTAGGTGTTCTGTAGGAGTTGTTCCATGTGTAGATGTATTTCTGATGTATCTGTGGGGATGAAGGTGATCTCTGTGTCTTACTCTTCCGCCATCTTCCTCCGGGCTCTATCTTTTGTCTTTTGACTATTCTATTATGATATGTCTGAGTGTGGATCTCATTGAATTCATTCTATTTGGAGTTCATTGAGCTTCTTGGATATACAGATTAAAGTTTTGGATCAAATATGGAAAGCTTTTGGCCATTACTTCTTTAAACATTATTTCTACCCTTTTCCTCTGTCCTTCTGTTCCATTATTCTTTTGTTGGTAGACTTGATGGTGTTCCATGGGTCTCTGAGCCTCTGTTCATTTTTATTCATTTTTTCCTATTTCTTATATTAGATAATACAAATTGCCCAATCTTAATGTTTTCTGATTCTTTATTTTACTTGTTGAAAACTGTTGTTGAACTCCTCTAGTGAATCTCCCATTTCAGTTATAATTTTCAACTCCATAATTTCTACTTGTTTCCCTTTTATATTTTCTATCTCTTTATTGATTTTCTCTACTTAGTAAGACATGATTCTCATGTTTTCTTTTAGCTCTTTGGACATGGTTTCCTTTAGTTCTTTGAACATATTTAAAAGAGCTTATTTAAAATCTTTGTCTAGGCTGGGTTTCCTCAAGAACAGTTTCTGTTATTTTTTTCCCTGCAAATGGGCCCTACTTTCTTATTTGTTTGTAGTTTTGTAATTTTTTTGGTTAAAAACTGGCCATTTAAAATCATATAATGTGGTAACTTTCGAAATCCTATCTCTACCCTCCCAAAGGTTTTCTTTTTCTACTTGTATAATTATTGTTTGTTTGTTTAGAAACTTTTCTGATCTAATTCTGTAAAGTCTGTTTTCTTTGTTATGTGTAGGCATTACAGTTTCTACTTAGCATAGTGGTCATCTAATGATTGGACAAAGATCTTCTTAAATGTCTGGAACCAATAAATTTTCTGGTATTTGCCAAAGGGCCCTGTGTGTGTGTGTTGGGAGCATGCTTCCCACAGTTTCTTTATTACAACTATCACAGTGTCTAGAACATCATTTATGCTCAGTTAATATTTTAGAAATTGAATTGAAGACTATAGAAAGCTGCTGAAAGTTACAAGCAATATGGAGGTATAATATGTGGGTTAAATATAGAAGGTTGACACTATTCATTCCCAACTTCTGTGCTTTTTTTAATATAGAAATTAGAAAATATAAACTGTATTTCATATACACTCTTTAGTGAGGATTATTGATGTAAATTAGGCCCTGTTAATTAAATGTGTTCATGAAATATTTGGGGAAAGACATTTCTTTTTCCTGCTTTAAAATTTTCTGCTAAAAATTTAAAAAATTAAAAAATAAAATTTTCTGCTAATGAGCACAAAAAGTTGTAGATGTGTGAATTTCTTGTGGCAACATTGGTGGTGAAGACTATTCTCAGTATTTCATATCTAGTTTCTCTATTCCTGGACACCAAGAGAAGGAGAGGCACTGTCTATTTCATTTTTCATTTCTTGAATTGTAGCAATGGCAGGGTTTTTTTGTTTGT
Source organism: Mesoplodon densirostris (assembly GCF_025265405.1). Classification (NCBI taxonomy): domain Eukaryota; kingdom Metazoa; phylum Chordata; class Mammalia; order Artiodactyla; family Ziphiidae; genus Mesoplodon; species Mesoplodon densirostris. Next base: position 34,675,869 of record NC_082677.1, on the reverse strand, counting down.
TTGTTTGTGTGTTGGGGGGAGGAGTGTCCTTGAATTTATTAGTTATAAGAGTAGCTTATTACATTCCATGCCCCAGAGTCTCAAAGAATGTATAAGCAACTATATCCTTGTATTAATATTTTTTCCTAAAATACTGAGATTATTTTTTCTTTTTCAATCTTAATTTTGAATGACACAGTATTGAAGACAGAAGTGATTCCAGGCACTTAAGGAAAGGAATCAACTTGATTATTTGAATGAGCTATCATTGAAGGCAGTCACTACCTGGTTGTTAAAAACTGAGACACTAGTAGATTATAGCAAATGATGCCAAAATAGTTACTTAAATTTTATTCAGATGATCACCTGAAATGAAGACTCAATTAAGGTAACTCTTTGAAAGAACACATCTCAAATGTCTATTGCAATAAAACTTTGACAGTAATGAAAATCACGCATGGACTGTCTCCTTCTTTCTTTATTAGAAAAACTAAAGAAAGAAAATTAAATGTCCAGGATTTTAAATTAGTGGCTACAAACAGAGAACTGGAGCAAATCAAATATCCAAAAATATATATTATTTCTTATAATTACAATGCTGTTTTCACATAATATCATTTCAGGGTCTGATAATGTGAGTTGCTGGATTACCATGTAAATATCTTTCTTAACATTCTTGCCATATGTATTATTTAAAATTAGGAAATTTATGGTATAAAGTTGGATGGTGAGGATTTAAATGAGAATTTATGGATGAATTTGAATAATTGTGAATATAACTATATGAGGAGCTTATCTGATGGTCTAGACTTGGCTTATTTAGGAATATTGTAGTTACTGATCCTAAGAGAGTTCCCTTGTAAGAGTATGACAAAGGACCTTATGTGGCATCTCAGCTATTTCAATCACTGTCACATCCATAAGTGGGCCCAACATACAATCAGGAAGATAAGTGCAAATTTCAACCTGAAATCAGAAGGCTTACATGACAAAAGTATTGTAACATTATTCTGACATACCAGTAGAAATCTGGGTGATATTTGTGGAAATTTATTATCTGTTTGTTAGAACTAAAAAGAATAAATACATATTTAAATAAGACCAAATATATCTAAAGGGTATACTGAACAGATATTCTGGACCCAAAGGACTAACTTGAGAATCTGCAAGTGGTTTTGAAGTTTGTTCAGGTGGTTGACTGAAATCTGGACTCACTGGGTTTGGAATACCAGATACCTCTTCTATCTTGTAATAAGAAGAGTACAAATGATGAACAAAATAGAAATATTCAAGTAGATTATCATATAAGACTTGATTCCCTTCATCTTAACTATATCTCACAAGAAATCCTAGACATTTAATTCAGTCAAGTGATGAAAAATAAATTGGAGAGGAAAAGATCAACATTCTTAAAAAGCTTTGCAATGCCCAGTTGGAAGGTCAGTGGTCATAGCCAATCTTAACTCTCTGGAGCTGGAACTGGATGCTTCTGACTCCAAGTCTCTGAAAAACAACTCAGGCGAACATCTTACATTTTAGGTTACATGGTGCTTGGAGGACATGACCCTCAGAGCTTCAGAATACCTAATGAAACCAGTCTCAGGTAAACCTAGTGAATCAGACCATGTAGATTACATACCATTAGTCACTAACTAGATGTCTAACAAAGAAGACATAGCCAAAAAGCACACTATAAGAGTAATGTTAGACAGATTAGTTCAAGATGGTAGAGTAGAGGACATGTTCTCACTCCTTCTTATGAGCACACCAGAATCACGACTAACTGCTGAAAAACCATCAACCAAAAAACTCTGGAACCTACCAAAAAAAGATAGCCTACATCCAAAGACAAAGGAAAAGCCACAGATGTAGGAGGGGTGCAACCGTGATAAAATCAAATCCAATACCCACCAGGTGGGTGACCCACAGACTGGAAAACAATTATATCCTAGGAGTTCTCCCACAAGAGTGAAAGATCTGAGCCCCAGGTCAGACTTCCCAGTCTGGGGGTCCAGCACTAGGAGGAGGAGTCCCCAGAGAATCTGGCTTTGAAGGCCAGCAGGATTTAATTGCAGGATTTCCATAGGACTGAAGAAAACAAAAATTCCACTGTTGGAGGGCACACACAATATCTTGTGTGCACTAGGACCCAGGGAAAGAAAGCAGTGACCCTCATAAGAGACTGGGACAGACCTACCTGCTAGTAATGGAACAGGTCCTACAGAGGCAGGGGTCTGGTGTGGCTCACTGCAGGGACAATGGCACTGGCAGCAGCAGTTCTGGGAAGTACTCATTGGTGTAAGCCTTCCCAGAGGATGCCATTAGTCCCACAGAACAGCTTGTAGGCTCCAGTGCTGGGTTGCCTCAGGCCAAACAACCAACAGGACAGGAACAAAACCCCACCCATCAGCAGACAAGCAGACTAAAGTTTTACAGAGCATGGTCCTGCCCACCAGAGGGCCAAGACCAGCTCTACCCACCACCAGTCACTCCCATCAGAAAGCTTGCACAAGACTCTTACATAGCCTCATCCACCAGAGGGCAGACAGCAGAAGCAAGAAGAACTACATTCCTGCAGCCTGCAGAACAAAATTCACAGTCACAGTTATACAAAATGAAATGGCAGAGGATTATGTTCCAGATGAAGGAAAAAGACAAAACCTCAAAAAACAACAAAGTGAAGTGGAGACAGGCAACCTACCAAAAAAAGAATTCAGAATAATAATAGTGAAGATGATCCAGCATCTTAAATAGAATGGAGGCAAAGAAGAAGAAGATACAAGAAATGTTTAACAAAGACCATGAAGAACTAATGAACAAACAAATGGAGATGAATACAATAACTGAAATGAAAAAAATACACTAGAAGGAATCAATAGGAGAATAACTGAGGCAGAAGAACAGATAAGTGACCTGGAAGACAGAATGGTGGAAATCATTTCTGTGGAACAGAATAAAGAAAAAAATAATAATTAAAACAAACGAAAACAGAAACCTCTGGGAGAAGATTAAAAGAACCAACATTCACAATATAGGGGTCCCAGAAGGAGAAGAGAGAGAGGACTTGAGAAAACTTTTGAAGAGATAACAGCTGCAAACTTCCCTAACATGGGAAAGGAAACAGTCACCTAAGTCCAGGAAGTTCAGTGAGTCCCAGGCAGGATAAACTCAAGGAGGAGCATGCCAAGACACATAGTAATCAAATGGACAAAAATTAAAGACAAAGAAAAAATATAAAAAGCAACAAGGGGAAAATGACAAATAACATACACAGGAACTCCCATAAGGTTATCAGCTGATTTTTCAGCAGAAGCTCTGCAGGCCAGAATGGAGTGGCATGATATATTTAAAGTGATGAAAGAGAAAAACCTACAACCAAGAATACTCTACCCATCAAGGCCTTCATTCAGATTTTACAAAGAAATCAAAAGCTTTACAGACAAGCAAAAGCTAAGAGAATTCAGCAGCAGCAGATCAGCTTTGCAACAAATGCTGAAGGAACTTCTCTAGGCAGGAAAAAGAAAAACAACTTAAAACAACCTTGTACATAAGTAGACTGTAATATCAAAACCTCATGGGAACAGCAAACCCCAAACATAAAATAGATAAAAACACAAAAAAGAAAAAGCAACCCAAACACAACACTACAGATGGTCAAACCATGAGAGAAGAGAACAAAAGAGGAAGGAAAGAAAAAAGACCTACTAAAACAAAAAGAAAACAATTAAGAAAACGGTAATAGGAACATACATATCAAAAAATACATTAAATGTAACTTGATGAAATGCTCCAACCAAAAGAGGCAGACTGGCTAAATGGATACAAAAACAATACCCAAATATATGCTGTCTACAAAAGACAGACTTCAGACCTAGGGACACATACAGATTGAAAGAGAGGGGATAGAAGTAGGTACTGCATGCAAATGGAAATCAAAAGAAATCTGGAGTAGCAGTACTCATATCAGACAAAATAAATTTTAAAATAAAGACTATTACAGTAGACAAGGAAGGACAGTACTTAATAATCAAGGGATCAATACAAGAAGATACAACATTTGTAAATATATAGGCACCCAACATAGGAGCACCCCAATATATAAGGCAAATACTAACAGCAATAACAGGAGAAATCAATAGTAACAGAATAATAGTGGGGGACTTTAACACCCCACTTTCATCAATGGACAGATCATACAGAAAGAAAATCTATAAGGTAACACAGTCCTTAATTGACACATTAGACCAGATGGACTTAACTGATGCTATAGAGCATTCCATCCCAAAGCAGCAGAATACACTTTCTTCTAAAAATGCACACGGGACATTCTCCAGGATAGATCAGGTGCTGGGCCACAAAGCCAACATTCTCCAGGATAGATCACATGCGGGGACACAAAGCAAGCTTCAGTAAGTTTAAGAAAACTGAAATCATATCAAGCATCTTTTCTGCCACAACACTATGAGATTAGAAATAAACTACAGGAAAAAAGGCCTGTAAAAACACAAACACATGGAGGCTAAACAATATGCTACTAAATAACCAATGGATCACTGAAGAAATCAAAGAGGGAATCAAAAAATAACTAGAGACAAATGAAAATTAAAGTACAATGATTGAAAACTTATGGGATTCAGCAAAAACAGTACTAAGAGTGAATTTTATAACAATACAATCTTACCTCAGGAAATAAGAAAAATCTCAAATAAAAAACCTAACCTTACACCTAAAGCAATTAGAGAAAGAAGAACAAGGAAAACCCAAAGTTAGTAGAAGAAAAGAAATCATAAAGATCAGAGGAGCAATAAATGAAATAGAGACAAAGAAAACAATAGCAAAGATCAATGAAACTAAAACTGGTTCTTTGAAAAGATAAACAAAATTGATAAACCTTTAGCCAGACTCATCAAGAAAAAAAAAATGGTGGGGGAGGACTCAAATCAAAATTAGAAATGAAAAAGGAAAACAACTGACACCACAGAAATATAAAGGATTATAAGTGACTACTATGAGGAGCTATATGCCAATAAAATGGACAACCTGGAAGAAATGGAAAAATTCTTAGAAAGGGACAATCTCCAAAGACTGAACCAGGGAGAAATAGAAAATACGAACAAACCAATTACAAGTACTGAAATTAACTGTGATTAAAAAACTCCCAACAAACAAACGTCCAGGACCTGATGGCTTCACAGGTGAATTCTATCAAAAATTTAGGGAAGAGCTAACACCTATTCTTCTGAAACTGTTTCAACAAAAGGCAGAAGAAGGAAAAGTCCCAAACTCACTCTATGAGGCAATCATCACCCTGATAAAAAAAACAGGCAAAAATACCATAAAAAAAGAAAATAAAGACCAATATCACTGATCAACATAGATGCAAAAATCCTCAACAAAACACTAGCAATCCGAATCCAACAATGCATTAAAAGGATTATACACCATGCTCAAGTGGGATTTATCCCAGGGATGCAAGGATTTTTCAATATCTGCAAATCAATCAATGCAAAAATCCACATCAGTAAACTGAATAATAAAAAAACATGATCATCTCAATAGATGCAGAAAAAGCTTTTGACAAAATTCAACATGCATTTATAATAGAAACTCTCCATATAGTGGGCATAGAAGGAACATGCCTCAACATAATAAAGGTCATCTATGACAAACCTACAGGTGACATCATACTCAATGGTGAAAAGCTGAAAGCATTTCCTCTCTGATCAGGAACCAGACAAGGATGTTCACTCTCAGCACTCTTATTCAACATAGTGTTCAAGTCCTAGTTATGGCAATCAGAGAAGAAAAAGAAATTAAATAATCCAAATTGGAAAAAAAAGAAGTAAACCTATCACTGTTGGCATTTACTATGACATTATACATAGAAAATCCTAAAGACACTACTGGAAAACTACTAGAGCTCATCAATGAATTTGATAATGTTGCAGGTTACAAAAGTAATGCACAGAAATACCTTGCATTCCTAAACACTAACAATGAAAGGTTGGAAACAGAAATTCAAGAAACTATCCTATTTATCATCACCTCAAAAAGAATATGATACCTAGGAATAAACCTACCTAACAAGACAAACACCTGTACTCCAATAACTATAAGATGCTGATGAAAGAAATCAAAGATGACACAAACAGATGGAAAGATATACCATGTTCTGGGACTGGAAGAATCAATATAGTCAAAATAAGTATACTACTGAAGGCAATCTACAGAGTCAATGCAATCCTTATCAAATTAGCAATGGCATTTTTCACAGCATTAGAACAAAAATAAATAAATCTTAAAATTTGTATGGAGACACAAAAGACCCCGAATAGCCAAAGCAATCTTGAGAAAGAAAAACGGAGCTGGGGGAATCAGGCTCCCTGACTTCAGACTATATTACAAAGCTACAATCATCAAAGTATTATGGTACTGGCACAAAAATAAAAATATAGATCAACGAAACAGGATAGAAAACCCAGAAAGAAACCCACAATCCTATGGTCAATTAATCTATGGCAAAGGAGTCAAGACTATACAATGGTGGAAGACACTCTCTTCAATAAATGGTGCTGGGAAAACTGGACAGCTACATTTAAAAAAGTGAAAATAGAAACTTCTTTAACACCATACACAAAAATAAGTTCAAAATATATTAAAGGCCTAAATGTGATACCAGACACTATAAAACTCTTAGAGGAAAACATAGGCAGAACACTCTGACATAAATCTCAGCAATACCTTTTCCAATCCATCTCCCAGATTAATGAAAATAAAAACAATAATAAACAAATGATAACTAATGAAGCTCAAAAGCTTTTGCACAACAAAGGAGACCATAAACACAATGAAAAGACAACCCACATATTGGGAGAAAATATTTGCAAATTATGTGACCTGAAAGGGATTAGTCTAAAAAATTTACAAACAGCTCCTGCATCTTAATACCATCAAAACAAACAACATAATAAAAAACTGGGCAGAAGACCTAAATAGATATTTCTCCAAAGAAGACATACAATTGGCCAAGAGGCAGATGAAATGATGTTCAACATCACTAATTATTAGAGAAATGTAAATCAAAAGTACAATGAAGCACCACCTCACACTGGTCAGAATGCCTATCATAAAAGAAACAAAAAAAAACCCTCACAAACAATAAATCCTGGAGAGGGTGTGGAGAGAAGGGAGACCTCATGCACAGTTGATGGGAATGTAAACTAGTACATACACTATGGAGAACAGTATGGAGGTTCCTTTAAAACTAAAAATAGAGTTAACATATGATCCTGCAATCCCACTCCTGAGCATATATCCAGAGAAAAGTATGGTCCAAAAGAATACATACATCCAACATTCATTGCAGTGCTGTTTACAATAGCCAAGACATGGAAGCAACAGAGCAATGGATAAAGAAGATATGGTACATATATACAACGGAACATTACTTAGTCATTATAAAGAATGAAATAATGCCATTTGCAGCAACATAGATGGACCTAGAGATTTTCATACTGAGTGAAGTGTCAGAGAAAGAGAAATATTGTATGATATTGCTTATATGAGAAATCTAAAATGAAATAATACAAATGAACTTACTTACAAAACAGAAACAGTCTCACAACTTAGAGAACAAACTTATGATCACTAGGAGGGAAGGATGAGGGGGATATTTTGGGAGTTTGGGACTGACATGTACACATTGCTATATTTAAAATGTGTAACCAACAAGGACCTACAGTATAGCCCAGGGAACTCTCCCCAATATTATGTAACAACCTGAATGGGAAAAGAAGTTGGAAAATATTAGACACATGTATATGTATAACTATACATATACACTTTGCTGTACAATGAAACTATCACAACAATGTTAATCAACTATACTCCAATATAAAATGAAAAAGTTTTTTAAAAGCTTTGCATTACCTATACTTGCAGGCTGTGAAAGATGCTAGAGGACAGATGGGCTCCTGAAGCAGTAGAAGCTAAAACACAAAATATAATCACCAGACAATTTACTGTAATAATCAGCAGTGCTGAATAGTTATCAGAATGGTTTTATACAACAAGATTTCTATTGAATTAGTCATGGGATTCCAGAAAGCAAAACAAAGCCAAAATCCCCAAATCCTATTTTATATATATATATATATATATATATATATATATATATATATATATATAGAGAGAGAGAGAGAGAGAGAGAGAGAGATAGATATAGATATAGATATAGATATAGATAGATAGATAGATAGATAGATATAGATATATATGGACTCTAAATTAGTGCATAAGTCTATATATAAGCCATATAACAGAGAGAATAAAAGCTTCTCCCACAAATAGCTAGATAGTTCACTTGATCTAGAAGAAGAGACTGGAGCAGGGAAGATGGCAGAAATGTAAGATGCGGAGATCACCTTCCTCCCCACAGGTACACCAGAAATTCATCTACATGTGGAACAACTCCTACAGAACACCTACTGAATGCTGGCAGAAGACCTCAGACTCCCCAAAAGGCAAGAAACTCCCCACATACCTGGGTAGGGCAAAAGAAAAAGAATAAACAGAGACAAAAGAATAGGGATGGGACCTGCACCAGTGAGAGGGAGCCGTGAAGGAGGACACACACTAGGAAGCCCCTTCGCAGGTGGAGACTGCGTGTGGTGGAGGGGAAAGCTTCAGAGCCACAGAGGAGAGCACAGCAACAGGGGTGTGGAGGGCAAAGCAAGGAGATTCCAGCACAGAGGATTGGTGCAGACCAGCACTCACCAGCCCGAGAGGCTTGTCTGCTCGGCCGCTGGGGCGGGCGTGGCTGGGAGCTGAGGTTCGGGCTTAGGTCAGAGCACAGGGAGAGGATGGGTGTTGGCAGCGAGAACACAGCCTGAAGGGGTTAGTGCACCACGGCTGGCTGGGAGGGAGTCAGGGAAAAATTCTGGACCTGCTGAAGAGGCAAGATACTTTTTCGTCCTTCTTTGTTTCCTGGAGCACAAGGAGAGGGGATTAAGAGCGCTGCTTAAAGGAGCTCCAGAGAAGGATGAGAGCTGCGGCTAAAAGCGCGGACCCCAGGGAAGGATGTGGGACACTGGGGCTGCTGCTGCTGCTGCCAAGAGGCCTGTGTGCCAATGCAGGTCACTGTCCATACCCCTTTTCCGGGAAGCCTGTGCACCCTGCCACTAAGGGGGTCCCGAGTTCCAGGGATGGCATCCCCGGGAGAGTGCATGGCATGCTGGTGCAATGTCATGCTGGCCTCTGCTGCCCTACATACCCCTCCCTCCCCACAGCCTGAGTGAGCCAGAGTCCCTGAAGCGGCTGCTCCTTTAACCCCTTCCTGTCTGAGCGAAGAACAGATGCCCTCCGGCAATCTACATGCAGAAGCGGGGCCAAATCCAAAGCTGAAACCCGGGAGCTCTGAGAATAAATAAGAGAAAGGGAAATCTCTCTGAGCAGCCTCAGAAGCAGCGGATTAAGTCTCCACAATCAACTTGATGTACCCTGCATCTATGGAATAAATGAATAGACAACGACTCATCCCAAATTGAGAAGGTGGATTTTGAGAGCAAGATTTATTATTTTCTCCCCTTTTCCTCTTTTTGTGACTGTGTATGTATATGCTTCTGTGTGAGATTTTGTCTGTAGAGCTTTGCTTCCACCATTTTTCCTAGGGTTATATCCATCTTTGTTTTTTCTTAATAATTATTTTTTAACTTTAATAACTTTATTTTATTTTATCTTACTTTATTTTATTTTACTTTATCTTCTTTCTTTCCTTTCTAACCTCCTTTAGAAAACAAATCATGCCAAATTGAGGAGGTGGACTTTGAGAGCAAGATTTATGATTTTTTCCCGTTTTCCTCTTTTTGTGTGTGTGTATGTGTATGCTTCTGTGTGAGATTTTGTCTGTATAGCTTTGCTTCCACCATTTGTCCCAGGTTTCTATCCATCTGTGTGTTTTTTTCTTAATAATTATTTTTTATTTTAATAAATTTATTATATTTTATCATACTTTATTCTATTTTAATTTATCTTCTTTTTTTATCCTACCTTCCCTCCCTCGTCCTTTCTTTCTTTCCTTCTTCCTTTCTTTCTTTCTACGTCTTTCTTTCTAATTTTTTCCCTTTTAATCTGAGCCGTGTGTATGAAAGGCTCTTGGTGCTGCAGCCAGGAGTCCATGCTGTGCCTCTGAGGTGGGAGAGCCAACTTCAGGACACTGGTCAACAAGAGACCTCCCAGCTCCACATAATATCAAACTGCAAAAATCTCCCAGAGATCTCCATCTCAAAACCAGCACCCAGCTTCACTCAATGAACAGCAAGCTACAGTGTGGACACCCTATGCCAAACAACTAGCAAGAGAGGAACACAACCCCAGCCATTAGCAGAGAGACTGCCTAAAATCATAATAAGTCCACAAACACCCAAAATCACACCACCAGAGGTCGACCTGCCCACCAGAAAGACAAGATCCAGCCTCATCTACAGAACACAGGCGTTAGTGCCCTCCACCAGGAAGCCTAGAGAACACACTGAACCAACATTAGCCACTGCGGACAGACATCAAAAACAATGGGAACTACGAACCTGCAGCCTGCAAAAAGGATACCCCAAACACAGTAAGATAAGCAAAATGAGAAGACAGAAAAACACAAAGCAGGAGAAGGAGCAAGATAAAACCCCACCAGACCTAACAAATGAAGAGGAAATGGTCAGTCTACCTGAAAAAAAATTCAGAATAATGATAGTAAAGATGATCCAAAATCTTGGAAATAGATTAGAAAAAAATGCAAGAAACATTTAACAAGGACCTAGAAGAAATAAAGATGAAACAAGCAACGATGAGCAACACAATAAATGAAAATAAAAATACTCTAATGGAATCAATAGCAGAATAAGTGAGGCAGAAAAAAAGAGAAGTGACGTGGAAGATAAAATACTGGAAACAACTACTGCAGAGCAGAATAAAGAAAAAAGAATGAAAAGAATGGAGGACAGTCTCAGAGACCTCTGGGACAGCAATAAATGCACCAACATCCGAATTATAGGGGTTCCAGAAGAAGAAGAGAAAAAGAAAGGGACTGAGAAAATATTTGAAGAGATTATAGTTGCAAACTTCCCTAATATGGGAAAGGAAATAGTTAATCAAGACTAGGAGGCACAGAGAGTCCCATACAGAATAAATCCAAGGAGAAATACTCCAAGACACATAGTAATCAAATTGTCAACAATTAAACACAAAGAAATCATATTAAAAGCAGCAAGGGAAAAACAACAAATAACACACAAGGGAATCCCCATAATGTTAATAGCTGATCTTTCAGCAGAAACTCTGCAAGCCAGAAGGGACAGGCAGGACATAGTTAAAGTGATGAAGGAGAAACACCTACAAGCAAAATTACTCTACACACCAAGGATCTCTTTTAGATTTAATGGAGAAATTAAAATTTTACAGAGAACCAAAAGCTGAGAGAATTCAGCACCACCAAACCAGCTTTACAACAAATGACAAAGGAAATTCTCTAGGCAAGAAACAAAACAGAAGAAAAATACCTACAACAACGTACCCAAAACAATTAAGAAAATGGGAATAGGAACAAACATATCAATAATTACTTTAAATGTAAATGGACTAAATGCTACCACCAAAAGACACAGATTGGCTGAATGGATACAAAAACAAGACCATATATATGCTGTGTACAAAAGACCCACTTCAGAACTAGAGACACATACAGACTGAAAGTAAGGGGATGGAAAAAGATATTCAATGCAAATGGAAATAAAAAAAAAGCTGGAGTAGCAATTCTCATATCAGAAAAAAATAGACTTTAAAATAAAGACTATTGAAGAGACAAAGAAGTACACTACATAATGATCAAAGGATCAAACAAAGAAGAAGATATAACAATTGTAAACATTTATACACCCAACATAGGAAAACTTCAATACATAAGGCAAATACTAACAGCCATAAAAGGGGAAATTGACAGTAACACATTCACAGTAGGGGACTTTAACACCCCACTTTCACCAATGGACAGATCATCCAAAATGAAAATAAATAAGGAAATACAAACTTTAAATGATACATTAAAGAAGACCGACTTAATTCATATTTATAGGACATTCCATCCAAAAACAACAGAATACACATTTTTCTCAAGTGCTCATGGAACATTCTCCAGGATAGATCATATCTTGGGTCACAAATCAAGCCTTGGCAAATTGATGAAATTTGAAACTGTATGAAGTATCTTTTCCGACCACAATGCTATGAGATTAGATATCAATTACAGGAAAAGATCTGTAAAAAATAAAAACACATGGAGGCTAAACAATACACTACTTAATAACGAAGTGATCACTGAAGAAATCAAAGAGGAAATCAGAAAATCCCCAGAAACAAATGTCAATGGAGACACAACAACCCAAAACCTATCGGATGCAGCAGAAGCAGTTCTAAGAGGGAAGTTTATAGCAATACAATCCTACCTTAAGAAATAGGAAACATCTCGAGTAAACAACCTGAACTTGTACCTAAAGCAATTAGAGAAAAAAGAACAAAAAAACCCCCACCAAAATTAGCAATAGGGAAGAAATCATAAAAATCAGATCAGAAATAAATGAAAAAGAAATGAAGGAAATGATAGCAACGATCAATAAAACTACAAGTTGTTTTTTTGAGAAGATAAAAAAATTGATAAACCATTAGCCAGACTCATCAAGCAAAAAAGGGAGAAGACTCAAATCAATAGAATTAGAAATGAAAAAGGAGAAGTAACAACCGACACTACAGAAATACAAAAGATTATGAGAAATTACTACAAGCAACTCTATGCCAATAAAATAGACAACCTGGAAGAAATGGAAACATTCTTAGAAATACACAACTGGCCAAGGCTGAATCAGGAAGAAATAGAAAATATGAACAGATCAATCACAAGCCCTGAAATTGAAACTGTGATTAAAAATCTTCCAACAAACAAAAGCCCAGGACCAGATGGCATCACAGGCAAATTCTATCAAACCTTTAGAGAAGAGATAACACCTATCCTTCTCAAACTCTTCCAAAATATAGCAGAGCGAGGAACACTCCCAAACTCATTCTATGAGGCCACCATCACCTTGATAACAAAACCAGACAACAATGCCACAAAGAAAGAAAACTACAGGCCAATATCACTGATGAACATAGATGCAAAAATCCTTAACAAAATAAAAGCAAACAGAATCCAACAGCACATTAAAAGGATCATACACCATGATCAAGTGGGGTTTATTCCAGGAAGGCAAGGATTCTTCAATATATGCAAATCAATCAACGTGATACACCAAATTAGCAAATTGAAGGAGAAAAACCACATGATCCTCTCAATAGATGCTGAGAAAGCCTTCAACAAATTCAGCAAACATTTATGATAAAAACCCTGCAGAAAGTAGGCCAGAGGGAACTTTCCTCAACATAATAAATCTATATATGACAAACCCACAGCCAACACCATCCTCAATGGTGAAAAACTGAAAACATTTCCACTAAGATCAGGAGCAAGACAAGGTTGCCCACTCTCACCACTCTTATTCAAAATACTTTTGGAAGTTTTAGCCACAGCAATCAGAGAAGAAAAGGAAATAAAAGGAATCCAAATCAGAAAAGAAGAAATAAAGCTGTCACTGTTTGTAGATGACATGGTACTATACATAGAGAATCCTAAAGATGCTACCAGAAAACTACTAGAGCTAAAGAATGAATTTGGTAAAGTAGCAGGATACAAAATTAATGCACAGAAATCTCTGGCATTCCTGTACACTAATGATGAAAAATCTGAAAGTGAAATAAAGAAAACACTCCCATTTACCATTGCAACAAAAGAATAAAATATCGGGCAATAAACCTACCTAAGGAGACAAAAGACCTGTATGCAGAGATTTATAAGACACTGATGAAAGAAATTAAAGATGATATAAACAGATGGAGAAATATACCATGTTCCTGGATTGGAAGAATCAACATTGTGAAAATGACTCTACTACCCAAAGCCATCTACAGATTCAATGCAATACCTATCAAACTACCACTGGCATTTTTCACAGAACTAGAACAAAAAATTTCACAATTTGTATGGAAACACAAAAGACCCCGAATAGCCAAAGCAATCTTGAGAACGAAAAATGGAGCTGGAGGAATCAGGCTCCCTGACTTCAGACTATACTACAAAGCTACAGTAATCAAGACAATATGGGGCCTTCCCTGGTGGCGCAGTGGTTGAGAGACCACTGCCGATGCAGGGGACATGGGTTCTTGCCCTGGTCTGGGAGGGTCCCACGTGCCACAGAGTGGCTGTGCCCATGAGCCATGGCTGTTGAGCCTTCACATCCAGAGCCTGTGCTCCACAATGGGAGAGCCCACAAAATTGAGAGGCCTGCACACCGCTAAAAAAAAAAAAAAAAAAAAAATAGTATGGTACTGGCACAAAAACAGATAGAAAGCCCAGAGATAAACCCACGCACATATGGTCATCCTATCTTTGATAAAGGAGGCAGGAATGTACATTGAAGAAAGGACATCCTCTTCAATAAGTGGTGCTGGGAAAACTGGACAGGGACCTGTAAAAGTATGAGATTAGATCACTCCCTAACACCATACACAAAAATAAGCTCAAAATGGATTAAAGACCTAAATGTAAGGCCAGAAACTATCAAACTCTTAGAGGAAAACGTAGGCAGAACACACTATGACATAAATCACAGCAAGATCCTTTTTAACCCACCTCCTAGAGAAATGGAAATAAAAACATAAATAAACAAATGGGACCTAATGAAACTTACAAGCTTTTGCACAGCAAAGGAAGCCATAAACAAGACCAAAAGAGAAACTTCAGAATGGGAGAAAATATTTGCCAATGAAGCAACTGACAAAGGATTAATTTCCAAGATTTACAAGCAGCTCATGCAGCTCAATGACAAAAAAACAAAGAACCCAATCCAAAAATGGACAGAAGACCTAAATAGACATTTCTCCAAAGAAGATACAGACTGCCAACAAACAAATGAGAGAATGCTCAACATCATTAATTATTAGAGAAATGCAAATCAAAACAACAATGAGATATCATCTCACACCAGTCAGAATGGCCATCATCAAAAAATCTAGGAACAATAAATGCTGGAGAGGGTGTGGGGAAAAGGGAACACTCTTGCACTGCTGGTGGGAATGTCAATTGGTACAGCCACTGTGGAGAACAGTATAGAGGTTCCTTAAAAAAATACAAATAGAACTACCATATGACCCAGCAATCCCTCTACTGGGCATATACTCTGAGAAAACCATAACTCAAAGAGAGTCATGTACCAAAATGTTCATTGGAGCTCTATTTAAAATAGCCCAGAGATGGAAACAACCTAAGTGTCCATCATCCAATGAATGGATAAAGAAGATGTGGCACATATATACAATCGAATAGTTCTCAGCCATAAAATGAAATGAAATTGAGCTATTTGTGATGAGGTGGATAGACCTAGAGTCTGTCATACTGAGTGAAGTAAGTCAGAAAGAGAAAGACAAATACCATATGCTAACATATATATATGGAATTTAAGAAAAAAAGAAGTGTCATGAAGAACCTAGGGGTAAAACAGGAATAAAGACACAGACCTACTTGAGAATGGACTTGAGGATATGGGACGGGGAAGGGTAAGCTATGACAAAGCGAGAGAGAGGCATGGACATATATACACTACCAAACTTAAGGTAGATATTTATTGGGAAGCAGCCACATAGCACAGGTAGATCAGCTCGGTGCTTTGTGACCAACTGGAGGGGTGAGATAGGGAGGGTGGGAGGGAGGTAGATGCAAGAGGGAAGGGATATGGGAACAGATGTATATATATAACTGATTCACTTTGCTATAAATCAGAAACTAATACACCATTGTGAAGCAATTATACTCCAATAAAGTTTAAAAAAAAAGAGACCTAGGATTCTCAATAAATTTTTAATGACAGTGTTACAAGGATACACTGCAAGTCTCCCTTCTACCATTTGCCAAAGGTACTCAAGATTATTTCTGAGGACAGAGTATATGGGGAAAGGGATATATATATATATGTAACATGCAAGCACTTAAGCACATTTTAAGGCAGTGCCAAGGATGGTACTAATATTCACTGTATTCTTTTCTGCTATGTATTCGCAACACCCTCACATCCACAAACAGAGGACAATTTGTGTTAAGAATAACCTAATGAAGCTGTAAAAATTATTCACCTTATTGACATTTGACTACATTTGGCAAAATGATAAGTCTGCAAAAGTACTTCTGCTTCAAATTAATGTTGCATGATTGTCTAAAGTAAAAGCAGTTATGCACTTGTTTCAGTTACATGTTGAACAAGCTTCTTATTTTAGACAAGGTTTTCATTTAAAAGAATGCCTGGTAGAAAAATTATAGTAATAAAGGCTTAGGCATTTGTCTGATATTTCTTTGAAAATACATAAAGTGAGTTTAAAAATTTGAGAGAGTTTGTTGCCAGTGACAAAATTCTAGCTTTCAAAAGGAAAGAATGAAAGTCTGCCATTTGCAACAACATGGATTGACCTAGAGGGTATTATGCTTAGAGAAATAAGAAAGAGAAAGACAAATGCTGTATGTTATTACCTATATGTTGAATCTAAAAAATAAGACAAACAAATATAACAAAACATAAACAGACACATAGATATAGAGAATAATCTAGTGGTTGCCAGAAGGAAGAACAGTGGAGGAAGGGGCAAAATAGATGAAGGGGATTAGGAGGTACAAACTACTAGGTATAGAATACATGTTACAAGATGTAATGTACAGCACAGGGAAAATAGTCAGTATTTTATAATAACTTTTTTATGAATTATAATCTATAAAAATATCAAATTAATATGTTGCACATCTGAGAGTAATATAAATTTGTAAGTCAACTATATTTCATTTAAAAAAGTTTATTAGATGCTGCAGATTTCATTGAAAAAAAAACTTTTCAAGTTTTGTTGGAGTATCAAAGGAGACTAGTCATAATTGTCTGGAATGCTATTAAAATTTGCCTCTCTTTTTCTAGCTACATGTCTTTGTAAGACTGCACATTCTTCACATATTTTAAAGGAAATTGCATACAAAATTTGATTATGAGAATTCAACTTTGTTCTACTAATCCACATGTTAAAGTGGTTTACAGTATTCTAAAATAAGGCCATTCTTCTCACTATATTTTTGAAAATACTGTGGGGAAAACTTTTCATAAAATTATGTATGGTAAGTGACAACTTATCCTTATCCTTCAATGTTTTATTACTTGAATTTAAATGAATTGATAAATGCACATTCAGAAAATTTATTGGTTTTAATATCTAATTCAAAATATACCTATAGATGTTACACATATAAAGAAAAGTTCTTTGGGGGTACTCAATAATTTGTTAGAGTGTAATGTGACTCTGAGACCAAACATTTTGAGAACTAGACAAATTCAGCAACCAAAGTTCCTGATGAGAATGATGTCAGGAAGATGACAGAATAAGCAGTTTTCAGCTCTAGTCTGAGGGGTCACAGTCAGACCAACTAGCAACTATCCATAGACAGGATGCCTTTGTGAAAATCCCAGAATCCAAGAATGAGGCTTAAGTACACCCTTGGACCACACAAATGAGAAAATCACATTAGAGGGCTAAGAGGAGCAGTTTCATTTTTATCAAATTCTCCCTCCCCAAGGCTGACACAGTGCTACACTGAAAGGATACCCTGTGTCTATGCTTTTTCCAGGGGGAAAAGAGAGAGAAAAGTGGACTTCCAGCTCTCTAGCATTACAGAATGTTTCCTGTGAGGACAACTTAGGTCTTGCCTAACAGGGATCACTGGGGAAATAAGTGGAGCTAGATCACTAGGGATCAGCTACTGATGAAAAGAAAAGGGGAAGCTCACAGCAAACAGCATGCTTATCTCACTGGACTACATTTCTGCTTACAGTGGTTCCCAAGTAAAAAGCCTATCCAGTGACTCTGCTGATCTTAAGAGCTGAGCCAGTGGCCCCATCTGGCCAAGTAGCATGGTTGACAGCTCTACCTAAGTTTGGACCCTAGTCATTGAGATCTTCCAACTGTGGAACAAATACTACTGCCTGCTAGACAGGGAAGCAAGTCAACAGCCATGTACAAATTGCTGAGCATAGCTTCTAGCCCCTCGTGAGCAGGGAGCCCATCAGTGACCATGGCACAATCCCAGAGTCCATTCGATAAACCTGTACAGGCAGAGAGCCAAGCCAGAAGCCCCACCCAAATTTGTAGGGTAACTTCTGTCCCCACCTTACCAGGGACCCTGAACAGTGACCTCCAGTGAAGCTGGACAGTCTCAGAGCACAGCATACTGTACTGTCCAGGTACAGAGCATGGCCACTGGTCCTGCTTAGTTGCTGAACACAGCCTATGGCCTTGCTTAGACAGGGATCCCTGTCAGAGACTCTACTCAATCACAGATAGTAGCCTGCATCCCCACAAATGAAGGAGCCCAAATAGCAAGAGGAGAGCATAGCCTTCAGCCCCAACAAAATAGCAGAAAAAGCTGTTGGCTGTTCATGACCAGGCTGTCTGGCCAGTGATCTCTCTACTATTTGAGCCCATCCCATGGTCTTGGCCAACTTCAAGGCACAACCTCTGTTCCTTCCTGATCACAGAGCACAGCCTGATAATCCATCCAGTCACAAAGTCTTGCCTTCATGCTGTATGAATTCAGATTCCATCCATCACTACCATCAAGATAAGGTCAAAACCTTGGGAGCCACCAAAGTAAGGGTGATTGTAGAGCCCAGTCTGTAGCCCTGCCCAATTGCAGAGATCAACTACAGACACTGCCCTGCCTAGGAACACAGACTGTGACACTGCCTACCAGAGGTGATTATGAAGCCTGGCAAGTGATGCCACAAGACTGTGGACCTCAACCAAAAGCCCCATCTAATCATGATGTACAGCTAGCAAGGCAAATTGGATAAGGACCATAGCCAGCAAGCCAACACAAATATGGAGCCCAGCCAGCAGTCCCCAGTCAGATCACACTGAACTAGAGATCACAAGAGAACATGACTTGTTGCAGATGCTATCAGCCGACCCACCCAGAATCCCAAGCTATGTTAATGGATGAAAGTCTTTCTTTGCTGAAACAAACCTGTAAATACTAAAAGAGGAGATTGCTTCCTCAAATGTGCAGATAAAAAAGCAAGTATACAAAGTTCACAAAGAATCAAGTAAACATGACATTTCCAAAGGAAACTAATAAAGCTGCAACTAATAAAGTTGACCATAAAGAAATGGAGATCTACAAACTGACAAAGAATTCAGAATAATCCTCTTAAGTTCAGTGAACCACAAGAAAATGCAGAGACAGCTAAAGAAAATTAGGGGGAAAAATGCATGAACAAAATAAAAAGTATGGCAAAGAGATAAAAACCAAAAAAAAAAATACCAGAAATCCTAGAGCTGAAGAATGATTGAACTAAATAATTCAATAGAGAACTTCAACAGCAGACTCATCCATGCAGAAGAAAGAATCAGTGAAATTGCAGACAAGTAATTTGAAATTGTCCAGTCAGGGCAGTGAGAAAAAAAAAAGAAGAATGAAAAAGAGGGAAAAGAACTAATGGGAGTTATAGGAAAACATGAAGTAAAACAACATATGATTTATATGAATTAGGAATCCCATAAAGAGAAGAAAGAGAGAAAGGGACAGGAAGTCTATTTCAAGAAATAATGCCTGAAAACTTCTAAATATAGGGAGAGAATCAGACATCCAGATTCATGAGACTGCAAGGACCCCAAATATATTGAATCCCCAAAGGGATATAATGGGGTACATATAGCTAAATTTTCAAAGATCAAAGACAAAGAGAATTTTCAAAGGTCAAAGACAAAGCAACAAGAGAAAAGAGACTTGCCTCATACAAGTGAAACCACATAAGATAGTCAGTAGATTTCTCAGCAGAAACTTGGAAGTCCAGGAAAGAGTGGAATGATATATTCAGAATATTGGGAAAAAAATCTGTCAACCAAGAATGATAGCCTGGCCTAGTTTTCTTACATAAATAAAGAAGTAATAAATCCTTTCTCAGACAAGAAAGCTTAGGGAGTTTATCACCATTAACCTGTCTTACAAGAAATTCTAATGAGAGTTCTTCAAATTGACATGAAAGGACACTCAATAACCATATACATATATATATATATATATATGAATATGTAAAACTCACTGCTATATGTAAATATATAAAATGAGTCCCTAATATTGTAATAGTTGTGCCTAAATCACTTTCAACTCTAGTTTAAAAGTTAAAAAATGAATGTATTAAAAATAACCATAACTACAATAATTTGTAACTATATTCCAAAGTAATAAAAATGTAAATTTTAACATCAATAATCTAAAATTGAGCAGGGGAGAGGTATAAAATTTCTGCATGCTATTGAGCTAAAATTTTTATCACCTTAAAATAGGAAAACTTTTGCTTTAAGGACACAGAAGAGTGAAAATTAAAGGATGGAAAAGATATTCCAAATAAACAAATACTAACAAACTGAAAAGGGAAATAAACAGTATTTCAATGATGGTAATTATTTAATACCTGAATCTCAACAATGGATAAATCATCCAGACAGAAAATCTATAATGAAAGAGTAGGTTTCAAAAACACTGTTGAACTAATGGACTTAACTGATATATATATATATATATAATATATATAAAACATTCCATCTAATAACACCGAACACATTCTCTCAAACATGCAAGAAACAGTGTTCAAGATAGATCATATGTTAGGCAACACAACAAAGTCAACAAATTCAAGAATTTTGAAATTATATCAAGTACCTTTTTGAACATAATGATATGAATTAGAAATTAATAAAAGAAGAAAACTTGGAAATTTTCCAATTATATGGAAATTAAACAACATACTCCTGAACAACTAATGAAGCAACAAAGAAATCAAAAAGGAAATCAAAAATATCTTGAAACAAACAAAAATGGAAATACAATATGCCAAAATGCATGGGAGGTAGCAAAAGCAGTTAAGAGGAAAGTTTATAGCTATAAATGCTCACATTAAGAAAAAAAATAAATATGATCTCAAATATACAGCCTAACATTACCCCTCAAGGAACTAGAAAAAGAGCAACAAATTAAGCCAAATTTGGCAGAAGGAAGGAAAAAATAAAGATTAAAGTGAAATAAATAAAATAAATACTAGGAAAACAACAGAAAAGATCAATGAAACTAGAGTGGTTTTTGAAAAGATAAACAAAAATAACAAAACTTTAGCTGGACTAATCAAGAAAAAAAAAGAGAGCTCAAGTAAATAAAATTAAAAACAAAAGAAAACATTACAATTGATACAGTAGAAATACAAAGGCTCATAAGAGACTACTAAGAACAACTGTATGCCAACAAATTGGACAACTAGGAAAAAATAGATAAATTCTTCAGTCTAAGGGGAATCTAGCATCTTTGAAGACGTTTGTGTGGGCTCAATTTTGTAGGTTAGAGATAATATGTAAATGTCATTTTTACAGTAGAAATAATGTCATCCTGGAGGAACAGAGGTCAAGTTTTGTTAACTATCTGAGAGCAGATGAACACAGTTGCCACAATAAGCCAAGACATAGGAATAGTAACACAAAGTATTGTTTAAGCAACCTTTAGTGATGGTTAATTAATCACAGAGTCCCTAGAAATGAAATAGGCACACTACTAAGATGCTGTTTGATATATGTTGGAGAAAAAATTTAAACATTATAATTCAATTCACAGTAATGGGAATTCATGGTCTTTTTTTTTCAGTTTCTAGAACTAAGTTAGTTCTCAGACATGGAGTCCTTTGACTGAGGTGGAGAATGTATCATTTGGAGGAAAGATCCTGTTTCATAGTCACATGTGTATTCCATGAATCTTCCTTAAGTTTTGCTTGTTTTCCAGGTGAGTGTAAACATGGGAAAGATAAATAGCTATACATTTAGGATTATTAGATACCAACTCTGAGCTTACATTGACTCTGAGAGTCTCAAAATGCCATTGAGGTCCAAAGGTAAAAATGAAGACTTGAAGAGTTAGGAGTTAGATAAAGACTAAGCCTCCTGCAAAGATCAATGTAACTAAAAGCTGGTTCTTTGAGAAGATAAACAAAATTAATAAACCATTAGCCAGACTCATCAAGAAAAAAAGGGAGAAGACTCAAATCAATAGAATTAGAGATGAAAAAGGAGAAGTAACAACTGACACAGCGGAAATACAAAAGATCATGAGAGATTACTACAAGAAACTCTATGCCAATAAAATGGACAACCTGGAAGAAGTGGACAAATTCTTAGAAATGCACAACCAGCCAAGACTGAATCAGGAAGAAATAGAAAATATGAACAGACCAATCACAAGGCCTGAAAATGAAACTGTGATTAAAAATCTTCCAACAAACAAAAGCCCAGGGCCAGATGGCTTCACAGGTGAAGTCTATCAAACATTTAGAGAAGAGCTAACACCTATCCTTCTCAAACTCTTCCAAAATATAGCAGAGGGAGGAGCACTCCCAAACTCATTCTACGAGACCACCATCACCTTGATACCAAAACCAGGCAAGGATGTCACAAAGAAAGAAAACTACAGGCCAATATCACTGATGAACATAGATGCAAAAATCCTCAACAAAATACTAGCAAACAGAATCCAACATTACATTAAAAGGATCATACACCATGATCAAGTGTGGCTTATTCCAGGAATGCAAGGATTCTTCAATATACGCAAATCAATCAATGTGATACACCATGTTAACAAACTGAAGAAGAAAAGCCATATGATCATCTCAATAGATGCAGAGAAAGCTTTCGACAAAATTCAAGACGCATTTATGATAAAAACCCTGCAGAAAGTAGGCATAGAGGGAAATTTCTTCAACATAATAAAGGCCATATATGACAAAACCACAGCCAACATCGTCCTCAATGGTGAAAAACTGAAACCATTTCCACTAAGATCAGGAACAAGACAAGGCTGCCCATTCTCACCACTCTTATTCAACTTAGTTTTGGAAGTTTTAGCCACAGCAATCAGAGAAGAAAAGGAAATAAAAGGAATCCAAATTGGAAAAGAAGAAGTAAAGCTGTCACTCTTTGCAGATGACATGATATTATACATAGAGACTCCAAAAGGTGCTATGAGAACACTACTAGAGCTAATCAATGAATTTGGTAAAGTAGCAGGTTACAAAATTAATGCACAGAAATCTCTGGCATTCCTGTACACTAATGATGAAAAATCTGAAAGTGAAATCAAGGAAACACTCCCATTTACCATTGCAACAAAAAGAATAAAATATCTAGGAATAAACCTACCTAAGGAGACAAAAGACCTGTATGCAGAAACTTATAAGACACTGATGAAATAAATTAAAGATGATACAAATAGATGGAGAGATATACCATGTTCTTGGATTGGAAGAATCAATATTGTGAAAATGACTCTACTACCCAAAGCAATCTACAGATTCAATGCAATCCCTATCAAACTACCACTGGCATTTTTCACAGAACTAGAACAAAAAAATTCAAAATTTGTTTGGAAAAACAAAAGACCCCGAATAGCCAAAGCAATCTTGAGAACGAAAAACGGAGCTGGAGGAATCAGGCTCCCTGACTTCAGACTATACTACAAAGCTACAGTAATCAAGACAGTGTGGTACTGGCACAGAAACAGAAAGATAGATCAATGGAACAGGATAGAAAGCCCAGAGATAAACCCACACACATATCATCAACTTACCTTTGATAAAGGAGGCAGGAATGTACAGTGGAGAAAGGACAGCCTCTTCAATAAGTGGTGTTGGGAAAACTGGACAGGGACATGTAAATGTATGAGATTAGATCATTCCCTAACACCATACACAAAAATAAGCTCAAAATGGATTAAAGACCAAAATGTAAGGCCAGAAACTATCAAACTCTTAGAGGAAAACATAGGCAGAACACTCTATGACATAAATCACAGCAAGATCCTTTTGGACCCACCTCCTAGAGAAATGGAGATAAAGACAAAAATAAACCCATGGGACCTAATGAAACTTTGAAGCTTTTACACAGCAAAGGAAACCATAAAGAAGACCAAGAGACAACCCTTAGAATGGGAGAAAATATTTGCAAATGAAGCAACTGACAAAGGATTAATCTCCAAAATTTATAAGCAGCTCATGCAGCTCAATAGCAAAAAAACAAACAACCCAATCCAAAAATGGGCAGAAGACTTAAATAGGCATTTCTCCAAAGAAGATATACAGACTGCCAACAAACACATGAAAGAATGCTCAACATCATTAATCATTAGAGAAATGCAAATCAAAACTACAATGAGATATCATCTCACACCAGTCAGAATGGCCATCATCAAGAAATCTAGGAACAATAAATGCTGGAGAGGGTGTGGAGAAAAAGGAACACTCTTGCACTGCTGGTGGGAATGGAATTGGTACAGCTGCTATGGAGAACAGTATGGAGGTTCCTTAAAAAACTAAAAATAGAACTACCATATGACCCAGCAATCCCACTACTAGGCATATACCCTGAGAAAACCATAATTCAAAAAGAGACATGTACCAAAATGTTCATTGCAGCTCTATTTACAATAGCCCAGAGGTGGAAACAACCCAAGTGTCCATCATCGGATGAATGGATAAAGAAGATGTGGCACATATATACAATGGAATATTACTCAGCCATAAAAAGAAACGAAACTGAGCTATTTGTAATGAGGTGGATAGACCTAGAGCCTGTCATACAGAGTGAAGTAAGTCAGAAAGAGAAAGCCAAATACCGTATGCTAACACAGATATATGGAATTTAAGGAAAAAAAATGTCATGAAGAACTTAGGGGTAAAACAGGAATAGAGACACAGACCTATTGGGAGTGGGCTTGGGGGTATGGGGGGGGCTGTGACGCAGCGGAGGAGAGGCATGGACGTGTATACACAGCCGGGCGTGGGATGGATGGATGGTGGGGGTTGCTGCGTGGCACGGGGGCATCGGCTCGGAGCTTTGTGGCCACCTGGAGGGGTGGGATGTGGAGGGTGGGAGGGAGGGAGACACAGGAGGGAGGGGATGTGGGAACAGATGTATAGGTATGACTGATTCACTTTGTTGTAAAGCAGAGACTAATAAAAAAAATATTCAAATACAAAAAAAAAGACAGCCTCCTGAAATACTAAATACTAGAGTAAGTGACAAATAATATGTATATGTACATATATAATGTGTTTATTTATGTATAAACAGTTTATATTTATGTGTGGTATTATAATTTATATGTCATATATAATCATTTGAGACATATATATCAGATTTTGTGTAGATATATACATATATAGAAGCTGAAGAGAAATTTTAAATTGATTTTTATCTTAAATAAATTTGTTTTTGTAATGTTGGTCTCTGATATTCAGAGATCTTTTAGGTTTAATTAGAAATAATCTTCATATATATTTTTGGTTATGATCTAATTTACCCTCTACATATTAGGAAGGGAGAAAGTGATTTACTATATTGAACAAAAGATTCAGATTTACAATTTGAAATTTATTATAAAATCTTGGAGTATCTAAATGCGCTTTTACTTTCTTGAAAATTTAGTACTAGGTGTACTAATAAAAGCATGGCAACAAATAAAACAAGTGTTCAGAGCATCACGTCTGTTTATCAAAAATTGTTTCCCATCCCTATAAAATAAATAAGCTACAAGGGTAAATTGTACACATAAAGAATACAGCCAATGTTTTATAATAACTGTAAATGGAGTAGAACCTTTAAAAATTATGAATCACTAAGTTGTACATCTGTAACTTATATAATATTGTACATCAGCTATATCTAAATTTAAAAATGAATAAATAAATAAAAAGAAAATATTATGTAACCATCCCTATTGAGACCTGTAGTCAAAAGTGTTTGAATTCCCCTCCAAATTATTTGAGTAGCTTTCAAATGAATATAACTAAATGTAAGCAATTTTACTTCTCTAATGTTTCCACATAGTAGTAATCATAGTTACATTATAAAATATGATAATTTTTTAAAGATTTAGGGGTTTTGATGAATAATGAGTTGGAAAACATCAGGAATATTCCTTTGTTAAAAATTTGAACAAAATACCGTTCTGTTTACTCACTTGGTAAGCAATGGTCTGTTTACATTCAAAATTTTTTTAAGTTTCAAAAAGTGCTTACTAATTGCAAAGTATCTTAGGCATTGATAAACTCTACTTCCTATGTAAATAAATTATTGTTATAGTGCTACTACATAACTATAAAAAATCCCAGTGGCTTACTGAAATAAATGTTTATCATTTATGCATCTTAAATCAGCTGGGGTTAGTTAGGAGATACTGAGTGCCTTTTTTGGATTGACTGGTTAGGGATTGACTTATATTTTCTTTAGCTGACTTATATTTTCTTTCCTGTCAATTTGTGTTTCATCTTTCAGTAGGTTCTCATGATGTCTTAATCAATGTTCTCCAGAGAATCAGAACCTATAGGATGTGTGTGTGTGTGTGTGTGTGTGTGTGTGTGTGTGTGTGTGTGTGTGTACAGGAGAACCTATGTTCCAATTCAAGTCTAAAGACAGTTGACTGTAGAAGAAAGAAGAGTCAATGCTGCAGATGAAGTTTAAAGGCAGTCTGCTGGAAAATTCTCTCTTATTTGTGGAGGCTGGTCTTTTTGTTCTATTAGGCTTTTAACTGGTTGGATGAAGCCTACTCACATTATGGAGGGAAATCTGCTTTACTCAAAGTCCACCAATTTAAATGTTAATCCCATCCAAATGCACCCTCACAGAAAGACACAAAGTAATATTTGACAAAATATCTGGGTGCCTGATGCCACAGACACGATGGCACATAAAATTAATCACCACACATGGGAATATCAGAGGCTTAGGAACAAAAGAGAAAATATGCAAAATTTCTTCAGCTATAGGCTCAGAACTGGCATGACATAATTTCTGCCACAATCTATGGGATGAAGCAAATCACAGGGTCAACACAAGTTTAAGACATAGGGAACAAGACACCAACACTTCAATGTGAGGAATTTCAAAGTCCTACAACAAAGTGTATGAATACTGACAGAGGTGATTATTTGAAGTTATTAATGCAATCAGTCTAAAATATTTTTTTAAATCTTTGGTATGATTTTATTTTAACCAATGCTTCTTCATTGCCTGATTTTATCATACACTTAGATGAATAATTCAGAATACTTTCTTACAAGTAAGTCCAGATAAGATTTGTGAGATTTAAACTGAAGAGATGTTTGTCAGTCCTTGAAAAATGATTAACAACAATATTATACAACTTGCAAGATACGCAAAATAGAGTTAGAATTTTGAATTACTATAACAAAGAAGTCAGCCAGATGTTTAGTTATCTATCAACAATTTTGTATCCTGTAGAGTACATAGTGCTGAGCTGACTGAGAATTTATGTATTTTATTCCCTGATTTAAAGCTGAATCCCCAAGGTTTAATGAGTATATGATGTAAGTAATGAGCATTTGAATTTCATATTTTTGTGCTGAGTGATGCTCTTTACTTTTTCTTCCTTCATAGATCACTTTATAGAAGGAAAGGGTTAGATATATCCACATAAATGATGCCAAAGAAAGTTTTAAAAAATGAAGCAAGGTAAAAATAATTTCATATAAATATTGACAGGAATTTTTTAGGTTAAGAAAATTTTTAGTAATAATTTTATTCATGCCTATCACACCAATATTTGAAAAATAATGTAAAATTGAGAAAAAAGAAAAAAATGTATGAAGAAATTTTCTGATCATCTCTGAAAGTGAAAACTGAAAGGAAAGTAGTTAAGAAGAATACTTATTTGTAATTGATGTAAAGTATGTATTTAAAATTTTTCTTCTCTCTGTTGGAAATGTTAATCTGATTTGAAAATGTTTTAAAATTTTATTATTCATGAGGAATACTTTTACCATGCTTATTTGAAAAGACTTTAATTTTTTTGTCATTTCCTGTCTTTAGATTAAAATTTTTCTTCCTAAATGGTAAGATACACTCTTATAAATTTGAATACATTATGCATACAAACAGCTAGAACTTGCCATATATTTGGAATTACAAATTGGTTTTAAATACTGGTAGGTGACTAGTATTATTCTTGAATATAGTTAACTGAAGTATAGTTAATCAATTCTCTGATACAGTTCACTGATAAATTTTAACTATATAACATTATCTCTTTAAATCAGCATTTATGCTACCATTTTCAGGGCAAATCAAAGCTCCCTCATTTTTCTGGAGTTACATAGAGAAGAGACCTGTTGGTCTCTCAGTTTAATTCATGATGCCTGCAAGCATCAGAAAAGCAAACAAATAATTTTTGAACCATACTTCAAAGTTGTAAGTAGTTGCAAAGATTTATAGACAGGTAAGAACTTCCATAACATTTAATTTCTCCCAGCTCAGCTTCCTTCTAACAAATTCCAAAATAGACAATTTAATCTTGTCAGAATATATAAGAAGAATAAGCTTTACAATTAATCTTCATATTCAAATCAAATTCTTTTTAGGACAGTACTATCTGAGTATCAGCTCTTCGTAGGGTGTTTCCACTTTTTGAACTACTGTAAGCCTAATTAATCTGTGAATCTTCCAAATAATCAGAGGAACCTAACTTTCAGGCAACTATGTGCCACTGTGAAATGTCTTGGACCTTCACATTAAAAATTTCAGGCTACATAAATCCTATGTTCCAGAGGCAGAAAATTATCATCCACATTAATAATTAAGAACTGGCCTATAATAACAAAACCAAAATATTTTCAAATGTATTCCTCCAGATTCAATCTCTTAGTAAGGAACAGTATAGGATCTAGAAAAAGTCCAGAATTACCTCAATAGAAAAATCTGAATATAATATTTTTAAAGGGAAAACTACAGATGAATACAGTTATTTAATAATATACAAATTAAAAAAATATTTGCAGAAACAATTAAGCAATATGTAAAAATACAGTTTTAAAAGGTCAAATTAGATATAGTCCAGGAATTCAAGACTAGTATAACATTTAAAAATCTATGTACTGTTCCACTTCAAATTAGAGAAAAAGATGCATAATTATTGCAATAGATTTAAATTACTTGCTAAAATTTATATCTATTTTTGACAAACAAAAATATTTTTTAAAACTACAAACAATTTTAAAAGTCTTTATCTAATAGATTTAATGGAAAAATGATGAAAATGTATCCACTATTTGAAATAAAAAATGTGATAAAGGGCTTCCTTGGTGGCGCAGTGGTTGAGAGTCTGCCTGCCGATGCAGGGGTCACGGGTTCATGCCCCGGCCTGGGAAGATCCCACATGCCACGGAGCAGCTAGGCCCGTTAGCCATGGCCGCTGAGCCTGTGAATCCAGAGACTATGCTCTGCAACGGGAGAGGCCGCAGCAGTGAGAGGCTTGTGTACCGCAAAAAAAAAAAAAAAAAAAAAAAAAAAAAGTGATAAAGATACTTGTCACTATCCTTTCTATTAAGAATTGTACAGGAGGTAAAATCAATAAAACAAAGAATGAAATAAGAAGAAATAAAATATATAAAAATATAAATTTTAAATTCTACAGATGATGTATTTCCTTGTAAAGTCCAAAGTAACATGCAACTAAACTATTAGAATGAATAAGGAAATTTTCAAGGTCTCCAGGAAAATGAAAATATGCACAATTATTTCTCTGTATATTAACAACAACAAAAATAGAAAGCAAATGTTTTTAAATTAATGTCTTTTCAAAACATTGAAATTTTAAAAATAATATCTTTTCAAAACATCAAAAATTAAATACTGGGACTTTGTGTTTCTAGTTCTGCATGTAAGGATCTTGGAGCTTACCACTCCTTCTAACAAGTAAACATCTGAACAGACTGAAAAATTAACAATTCTTCTTGGATTTGTAAGAGAGAACAATACAAAGGGTACATCACTGCTCCTAAGACTGAAGAGACTCACAAGTGGAAATAGCCTCAAGAACTAGTGTCAGGATCAAAAATCATGAACTGTAATTGACAGATTGCTGAAGACTCAGTGTGGACAACTCTGAAAGTTCAAAACCCCAGGTGAACCCAGTCAACAATATTTTGAGATTCACTTTCTAGAGCTCCACCAGATTCCCACAGTAAATATAGGAGAAAAAGAACCCTATCCAGTTTCAGGTAGGGGAGAGGAAAGAAACCATTTTGAAATATTCTGTTCTTCTTAACAAGGCCTGTTCTCAGGTGAAACTAGTTACCATATTATGAACAGGTGGGGGTGTTATGAGATTCTGACATCAGGGAAGGGAAATATTCAACTCCAGCCCACTCTAGTCACCCTGGTCCATCTAAGGGGTAGAAAAAAAATGGAAAAACACTTGTGAAGTTCACAGTCCAGAGTCATAGGCTTACTAAAAGACTGAGACCCAATCTTAGGACTATAGAATGCTGCTCCTCCCTGCACACCTCACCATCACATTACTAAAGATCTATCTACAGCATTTCCCTTTAGCTGGTACATCATTCTCCAATTTCAAAAAAAAAAACTAAAACAGATGAAAAAGGCCAAAGACACAGTTTGAAGAGATAGAGCAAGCTTCAGAAACAGACATGGCAGAAATGTTGTAATTATTAATAAAGACTTTTAAAGAACTATGGTTAATATGTTTTAATGGGCTCTAATGAATAAAGTAGACAACATGCAAGAATAGGTGGGCAATATAAGCAGAGATGGAAATCCTAAGAAAGAACTAAAAAGAAAAGCCAGAGATAAAAATAAAAGGCCTCATAACAGAAATGAAGAATGCTTCTGATATCCTTACTATTAGAAAGCACACAGCTGAGGAAAGAATGTCTAAGCTAGAGAATATATTAATAGAATCATTGAAAACTGAAAAGCAAAGAGAACAAAGACTGAGAAAAACAGAACAGAATATTGGAGGACTGTGGGAAAACAACAAAATGTGTAACCTACATGTAATGGAAATAGCAGAAGTAAAAGAAAGACAAAGGAACAGAAGAAATATTTGAAACAACACTGCCCTTGAATTAATGTCAGATACCAAACCACAGAAGCTAGAACAACAAGCAAGATAAATGACACAAAAAAGCCACACCTAGGCATATCTTTTGTAAACTATAGGAAATCAAAGATAAAGAAAAAAATCCTCAAAGAAGCTAGAGGAGGAAAAAAGCTTATCTATAGAGAATCAAGGGGAAGAGATAAATTGGGAGTTTGGAACTGATGTATACACATTACTATATTTAAAATAGACAACCAAAAATAACCTACTGTATAACATAAGGAACTGCTCAATATTCTGTAATAACATAAATGGGAAAAGAATTTGGAAAAGAATACATATATGTATATGTATAATTGAATCACTTTGCTGTACACCTGAAAGTAACACAACAATATAAATCAACTATAGTCCAATATAAAATAAAATTAAAAAAATTAAGATTACGTCTGACTTCACTGTAGAAACCATGCAAGCAAGAAGAGAATGGAGGAAAATATATAAGGTGTTGAGAGCACAAAACACTAGTTTAAAATCCTGTACCCCGGAAATTATCCTTCAAAAGTGAAGAAGAATAAAGACCTTCTCAGAAAAACAGAAATTGAAGAAATTTGTTTCCAGCATACCTGCCTTGCAAGAAATGTTAAAAGAAGTTCTTTAAAGAGATGAAAAATAATATTGGTTAGAAACTTGGATCTATATAAAGTAAGAAAAAACATAGAAAAAGGAATAAGAAGAGGTAAAATAAAATATTTTATTTGTATTTTTCTTAACTGATCTAACAGATAATAGCTTGTTTAAAATAATACCAAAAATGTATTTATTTATGTATACACATTCATTTATGTATACACATAATTTATGTATATACAGACATATATATAATATATATATATATATGTATATATGACTATGTATGCTTATATTGTATTCTTTTATATAATTAAAAGGAATGACCGCAAGGGACAGGAGGAAAATGAATTTGTTGTTATTGTAAGGTACTCACAACACACATGAGGTAGTATAGTGTTACTTGAAAATGAAATTGGATTAGTTGTAAATGGTGCAAAGTCAAGGGCAACCACTTAGAAAAGGAAAAAAAAAGTATATATTCTAAGAAAAGAGGGAAGTGGATTTATATAAAATGCTCCCTTAAAACCACAAAATGAAGAAAAAGAATAGAAGAAAAAATAGGAACAAAGAAAAAGAGCAACAAATAGAAAACAGGAACAAATGTAGATATAATCCAACTATGCCAGGAATCACTTTGAATATCAGTGTTCCAAATGCACCAGTTAAAAGAGACTAGCAGAGTGGATCAAGAGACTAGACTCAACTAGATGGTGTTTACAAGAAACTTATTTTAAATGTAAAGACATATATGGATTAAAAGCAAATGGATAGAGGATAATATACCATGCTAAAACAACTTAAAATAAAGTAGGAGTATGTATATTAATTTTAGATGAGCAGAATTCAAAGTAAGGAAAATTATCAGGGATAAAGAAGGACACTACATAATGATAAAGGGGCCAGTTCTCCAATAAAACATAATTTTTACATGTATGCACCTAACAACAGAGTGTCAAAGTATATGAGGCAAAAACTAACAGAATTGAAAAGAGAAATATCAATAGATAAATCCACTGTCATAGTTGGAGACTTTAGTATCCTTCTTTCAGAAATGGACAGATCCAGCAGGCAGAAAATCAGTAGAGACACAATTAACTCAATGATACCATCAGTCAACAGGATATAATTGACATCTATAGACTACTTTGTCCAACGACAGCAAAATATGTAGAGATTAAATAAAACACAGATCAAAGAAAAAATCTCAAGAGAAATTTTAAAGTATTTTGAACTAAATGAAAACACAACATCAAAATTTGTGGAATGTAGCAAAAGCAGTGCTTAAAAAGAAATTCATAGAATTGAGTGCATATATTGAAAAGAAGAAATATTTAAAATCAGTAATCTAACTTTTTACCCAGGAAATTAGAAAAAGACGACTAAATTAAATTTAAAATAAGCAAAAGAAAAGAATAAGAGCAGAAGTCAATAAAATTGAAAACAGAAAATCAATGTAACCAAAAAATTAGTTCTTTGAAAAGATCAATAAAATCAATAAGCTATTAGGATTAGGTTAGCTCTTAAGAGTGAAGTCCTCATAAATGGTATTACTGCCTTGATGAGTCTTGAGAAAGCTTGTTTTCTCTTCTGCTCTCATGCCATGTTTTCTCTTCTGCTCTCTGCTCTCAATACCTTGAGAGAAATTGTCATTCTCTAACATATAAGAGGTCTGTTATTAGAACCCGATCATGGTGGCATACTGATTTTGCATGTCCAGCCTCCAGAACTGTGAGAAATAATTGTTTGTTGTTTAAAAGCCACCGATATCTTTGTTATTGCATCCTGAGCTAAGACATGTAGTGAACTTTTTTTTTCTACTTTTCCAAATTGCTCAATTATACTACTTTTTCCCCTTTATGTGCTTTTTTTGAATTTGTTTTACAATTTATTTTCTATTTCTTTTCTTTAATATATTTTTATAGTTTTAATTAAAATTAAGTTGTATTTATAAAAGCAGATTTCAGTATACTTAGTGAGGCATGTAGTTAAAGTTTTTTAACTGCAATATTCCTCATAACTAAATCATATTATTCCAAATACAGTCTTTTTTTAATGGATACCTATTGCTAATTTTATCTTCCCTGCAGAACAATTATTAATGGGGCACTGTGCTTTATTACATGACCACATGTCCTCAACCTATTTCAATGGCCTTCATTTTCCTATTCTAGTACCTGGAATATGATTCAGAAAGCATTAATAGTTTCTGTATTATTATAAATTATATCTCTTCAAGAAATTTGACCATTATCATACCTATTATGCACAATTTATTTATAGAGAATGCATCTCAAAAACACAGTCAGAGCTACTTCACATTTTAAATCTACTATGTAGATGTTTATGATAATAGTCTTTTCCCAACTACTCTGAACTGTGAAATTATTGTCACATACTTTCTAACTCTAGAAGTTTAAAAGATTATTTTGTATTAAGTTATAGCTGAAACTTTCACATGCTTAAGTGCTTAAATTAAAATTATTAAAAGTATATTATTTTTCTATGAACATTTTCAAGTAATAAGTATTTTAGAACATTTAAAATACTTAAACAATATTCAATGATATTTTTCTAAATTTTAAGTATTTCTAATTTATTTAAAATATTTAAATGTATATTATCTTAAATAAGGAGATTCTTTAATAAGAAAATTAAAATGGCCTTTATCAGAAATGAAAATAAACTCATTTTCAGAAAAAAAAAAAACTACTAACATTTTGGGCTATGTAATCTCAGGATTATTTCCATCTGTATGAAACTCCTCTCCTCACTACACAATTTCTATATTCATAGGAATATAATGAAATGTATTCAGTTCTTTAATGCTTTAAACTTAGAAACAAAATTTGAGATTCTATCAACAGATGGTAGAGTGAAGCAGATTACAGGCTTACTCTCCCAATTATTGTTGAAATGCATTAAAAAAGAAGAGAAAGAAGAAGAAAGAAAAGAAGAAGAAGAAGAAGAAGAAGAAGAAGAAGAAGAAGAAGAAGAAGAAGAAGAAGAAGAAGAAGAAGAAGAAGAAGAAGAAGAAGAAGAAGAAAGAAAAGAAAAGAAACAGCCAAATAAATAGGAACAAACCGCATGCTGTGAAATCTGAAAAAGAAAAAAAAAGCATCAGCTAAAAAAATAGCATTCTGGCAAAGAATGGCAAGGCCCCTAACCCTAGCTCTGAAAAGAAGATGGAGTGTTGAGTGAGAAAGAGAAACATTCAGAACTGTCAGACATTTCTCACAACTTTGAAGAAAGTAGAATTGGAGTCAGGGAGGTAAAGTATGGAAAATTATGCCTCTTTCTCCCCTATGATTTTTGTTCTGGGTTCCAGTGAGATCTATTAATGAAAATATCTTCTTAAAAAGGGCATGTCAAACAGTCAATGTGAACAAACACAAAGGTTGCCCCTGAAAGTATAGGTACTAGACTCCACACATCCACTCATTTATTCATTTATTTAACATATATTTACTGAGTGCTTTCTTAGTAATAGCAACTATTCTAGACATTAGCACTAATGACAAAAATGAGATATCATGGGTTTAAATTCTAGCAGGTGAGAGAAATACAGACTGAAACTATAAAATACAGATTACTTCATGGCATGGTAAATGATTGAACTAGATCATTAAGGATAATGTGATAGAGAGTAACTAGGATGAGAAGGTGGGCACCATTAGACAGGGTGATGAGGCCTCTCTGAGACAATAATGGTTGAACTGTAGCCTGAATGAAGGATCCAGCAGGACAAAGATCCAGCAGGGAGACAGACTGATCCACACAGAAGTCAGAGGAAGAAAAAGGGCCTGAGGGGAAAACAGGTTCATCAACTTCCTTGACTAGATTGATAATGAGCAAGAGTAAGACATCCAGAGCAGAAGCTTCAAGAGGGGAAAGAGGTTAGATAACACACACCACAGAAGAGCTGAGGTTTTATTTGAAGAGGAACTGGGAGTTTCTCACAATGACCCTGCTCCAGGATGCAGGAAAGGCAGCACTACCTCGGGATTTGGGGAGACAGACTGACCACAGGGTGGACATCAGCTCTCAGCTCACCAGGCAAGGGCAGCTGCATTCTCACTCCTTGGACCCTCAACATCATCTTCCTGCTTTTTGTAAAATGTACAAGTCTTTAATATGCTTTAAATAAATGAAGAAGCTAGAAATTCAGAAACATAACTGAACGCATATGGAAACTTGATACCATTGTTTTCCATATTAGTGGGGAAAATGTACTATTCTTATTATAAACAGGATATAAAATGATCTTTCCACATGAATTAAATAAGATGAAATTATAATATATATAACTCCATACACAGATATGATTTGTGGTGACTTAATATAAGAAAAGAATGAAACTTTAAGTTTCTTGTATTTTATTACTTATGACTAAAATATGTTATACAGAATGACAATGTAAACAAAGTTAAATGACAAACCACAGAGACTGAGTATGTTTCCAACAAAAGCAAATAAAATTTAAAAAGATAAATTGTAATATACAAAGAATTCACCCATAAATAACTTTAAAAACAGGCTATTTATGTAAGTGACAGTATCTAAGAAGGGGATACAAGCATATGCAAATATATTCAATCTGAAGGACGTTGACCAAGACGGTAGAGTAGGAAGACCTTGAGCTCACCTCTGACCATGGGCACACCAAAATTACAACTATTCACAAAGCAATTATTGATGAGAATGACCTGAAGGTATGTATAAAAGATCTTCTACAACTGAAGATATAAAAAGGAACAACAATGAGACAGGATAGGAGGGGTAGAGATTCAGTACAGTCAACCCCACATACCTGGTTAGGTGACCACAAATAAGAGAATAATCACAATTGCAGAGATTCTCCCCAGGGAGAGAAGGATCCAAGCCCCATATTAGGCTCCCCAACCTGAGTATCCTGCACCAGGAAGGTGAGCTCCCAGAATATCTTTGAAAGGTAGTGGAGCTGGCATTCAGAAGAGCCAGAGGGTTGTAGAAAACAAGAGACTCCAATCTTAAAGGCACACACAAAATCTCATATGCTCTGAGACCCAGGGAAGGACAGTAATTTGAAAGGAGCCTGGATCAAACCCACTTGCTGATCTCGTAGAGTCTCCTGGTAAGGAAGGAGGCAACTGAGACTTACCCTGGGGACACAGATATTGCTGATAGTCATTTTGGGGAGCTCATTTTACCATGAAAACACTAGTGCTGGCAAGAGGGGTTTTGGTATCCTCCCTCTAGCTTATTAACACTGGAACTCAGCCCTGCCCACTAGACAGTTAATGTATGAGTACTGCATTAATGAAGTCACTGTACTTAAAGGGCAATCTGGCATCCTTGGAAACATGCTGTTCCACCTGAGCACTGTGGTGACCACTCCTTCTCTGCACCCAATCTGCTATATCTACTGAAGTGTTATTACTAGCATTTGTACCTGATCATAGGACATCAGCTTCCTAATTGCCAGGGGTGGGGGTGTTCAGTGATTTATTAGCTGGGACATTGAAAACAGTGAGGACTGCCTCAGGCACTTGCAGGTGAACCCACATGTCCCTCCACACATCCTGACACCACAAGGTTCCACACGTGAATCATCCCCTCCTTGGCTTTCTGTTGTGCAAGCAATACAGTTAATCTCTTTAGAACAGCCCAACTGTTAGTGCAAAGGATTAATGGCCAGTGCTCATGAATGAACACTAGTCAAACCCACTGGCTGTTGTGATTTATTCCTTCCTGAGAGACTCAATCTGTGTTTGCTGCTAGGAGCTGTTGCTCTATGGGGGTATATCATGTTTCTTCTCTCTTCCATATCTGAGACCAAATCCTATGGATACTCTCTCCTTCTGCTGTCCTTGACACAGTGCCTGAACCATAATTTCTGGAATTCACAGATACATCCAACTCAGGGTTATAACAAGAGACTTAATCTTCTTCACTAGTATTTTTGTCTTCTCAAAAGTGGTTGCTGCTCAGACCCCCAGTCTTACATGTGCCACCTCTTTACCAGGCAGTATAAGGGACAGAGACACTGTACCAGGTAGGGAATAAAAGTCTTCCAAAATCCTCAAATTCCTACAAACACTTGCAATGATTTCATGTTCTTAGGAGTTGGACAGGCTTGCACAATATCAGTTACAGCTTTAGTGACAACATGCATCTCACCTGACAAAATGACTCCCCAAAACTTTACAGAGGTGCTTGGGTATTGAATTTTGTATGGGATTGCTGCCCATCTTTTCCCTGGCAAATGTTCCAACAAAGTCTGCATAGTGTCCTGCAGCATCATCAATGTTATGGGCCCATTTTTACTAATGTGGGAGGAGAATAGGGACAGGCCTCTGGTTACCAGCCTACAACATATCATGGGGCAATGCAAGCAGCCTTGGGGAAGGATTTGAAAGGTTTATTATTGTCCTTCCTACGTGAAAGCAAATTACTCTTAGTTATCAGAAGCCTGTACTTGTCAAAGTCTTTTCCATGAATTTCCTTGAAGATGAAGTAGTTTTATAGGAACACATTTTGCCAAAGCATGAGAGTAAAATAATAACTATTTGCAAGTAACAAAAGATTAAAAATGACTATGGTTAAAGGACTGATGAGAGCTCATTATAATGCATTTGACAAAGGAATTTGGTTATTCACATACATATTAAAATCATAAATGCTAACATACCAGAACATAGCAGATTTTTAAAATTTCATACAAATATACCCTAAAGAAAGTTTTGCATCCTTTTTTATTTGACAATGTTTCCCATGAAATTTAACATATGCAAAAAGTTATATAATTGTAAAAACTTAGCTCTTTTAAATGAGAAGACTGAGTTTTCTTAAATAGTCAAAAACCTGATAAAGACAAAACACAGAATCTCGTTGTCTAAACAGGTTCCATTAAAAGTAAGGAAAAACCTATGTTTACAATGTATTATTAACAGCAGACCAATAATCTAAGAAAACTTTATCCTTTTAATGGAGAGAAAACAAGATTCTAATTTTTCATCAGTGTACTTTTGATACTATAATTCTCTTTCTTTCTTTTTAACTTGAATAAACCTATTCTAATTTTAGCTTGATACACATAAAATTCCTTTCCTTTTCTATCTTACAAACCTTCCATATAACTGTCTATAACCATTCAGTTTTTGTTCTATCATTTTTTTATTCTGAAACAATCATTTTACTTCCTTAAAGAAAGGACAAAATTACTTTGTTTTTTTCTTATCAAACACACACACACAAAATCCTACATTCTTTATATTTTTCCTTATCCCCTCTGAAAAAACAAAACAAACAAAAAATACACATTCTATTTCCCTTACCTACTTTTTACATAGTCATTTCCTGTCACTCTTATTACTTCTAGTAGTTTTGGGAGAAAAAAAACATTCAGCATTTTAGAAATCTTTTACAAATATTGACAATACTCTCCATAGGTAGTAAAACATCACATATGCACAACCTAGGTAGATAGGTAGGTAGATAGATAAATAGATAGATAGGTAGATGTACAAAAATATACATACAGACACAAATAGAAACACCATAGTTGTCATTCCATATCTTATGTATTATGCCTAGCATCCATGCTTATATATAATTATTTTCTTTATTTAAAAAAATATAGTGAGTGAGAGAAAACTCTGGGATGGTGCAGTAAATGCTGTCAGTGTCTTGACTAATAGTTGTCCTAATACATTTATAGAACTGTTCCTTGAAGCTTGGAATAAACAATGGGCTATGGCAATTGAGATAAAAGTTTCATAATTGAATCCTAAGAAGTCTTAAATCCTAAATCCTTAGAATCCTAAAAAGAAGTCTTTCAGAAAAGTCAGAGAAGTTTTATTACATTAAAGCATATTATAATGAATTTATTAGGTAAGACTAGATAACCTACCAGATGATCATGTTTTCTTCATTAAAGTAATGAGGAGTATGCTAATAAGATCTGAATAATATTGGTAGATTGTGTCAATGTCCATACTTTGCTTGTAATATTGTATTACAGTTTTATAAGATGTTACTGTTGAAGGAAACTTTGTAATGGATACAGAATATCATCCTGTATTATTTCTTACAAATATATGTGAATTTATAATCATCTCAAAATTAAAAGGTTAATTTAAGAATAAAAATTAGCTCCTGGTATACTACAAGGCCTAGGTAGAAACTAAGAAAATTATCAGGATACATCAAATGATTTTGTGCTCACAGTTGCTCATTATGAGTTTGGTTTTATAAAGCTTCACGTTATTAGGTCAAGCAGGTGCAAGATAGTCCATAATACAATGGAAATAGTGCATATAAAATTAAGACCAAGCAGATCTGAGGGTACATAAATGGTTGATCAAGACTCCCATTAACCTCAGTTATAATAATGTATCTTCATTGACTCATGTGTATAGATAGCCTCATGAGTGGTTTTCTTTAACCAATGGGTGAAAAAAGAAAAAAAAAATTCAGTCCTGCTTTATAGAAAACTCAACATGTTACTGTGAAGAGAAGATGGAAAGACCCATGTAGGCGTTACCTGAAAGACAGGCTGAGGTGAAATTGTTCCAAAGAACATGGGCATACCTTGCCATTAACTTGGTGAATGAATCACTGAGGCTGATGGTTCAGGTGTCTGAGAAGAGCAAGATAGGACAACCCAAAAGAGAAAAAAGAAATTTTCTTTTCTAAAAAAGAAAAAAAAATGAGGATAAAGCTAAGAAAGTACAGTGCTCACCAGCCAGCATATCCTGCAGATGAAGTATTCAACAAACAGAAAGAAAGAATGCCTCTCCAGTGGACGTCCCTTTCTCTGACCTCGGCCATCCCAAATGTGTTCACAATAGCACATGGACATCATAGTTATGGTATCAGGGATGAATGCTATACATGGACCCAACAGCATGAGCTTTCAATGTTTAAGGTTGATCTACCACCATCTGCAGCTGCTAAATATGCAAACTGTCAGCAGTAGGGATGGACATTGAGTCCCTGGATATAGGGCCTCTTGAGGAGACCAACAAATTCTTACTGGCAAGTTGATTATATTGGAATGCTTCCATCCTGAAGAAGATAGTAATTTCTATATTGATTCATGTTCTATTAAAATGGATTTGTTGAACCTGTCCACACAACACTACCAGCACCATCATCGCCATTACAAACATCTTATTTAACAACATAAGATCTCATGTAACCTCACCTCAGCCCAAAAGACCCAGTTTTTAGATGTGAAAATTACCATTTGATCAAAATCCACTGGATGTGCTATATACTGCATCACTTGGAAACTTATGGCCTGACAACACCTTGAAATGGCCTCTTCAAGGGTCAGATAATACCACATTAAACATGTTACCCTAGGGTTAGAACACCATTATTCAGGATCGGTAAGTAAGTTATAGTACTATGTCCTTAGCATCATAAAAATTCGGATCCATATAACAGATGTAGAATTAGCAGTGACCTCTGTCACCACTACTCTCTGTGATACACTTTGGTTTTGTGTTTTACTGCTTTAAAATTTTTAGACTTGGTAGAATTGCAGGCATGGGATTAAAAAGCTGGAATGTTTTCACCTGTAGATATATGTTGCACTGAACCTAAGCAATGATGTCAAAGGGTCACTTTGGACTCCTCATATTAGTTTACCTACAGGAGAAAAAAATAAACCAATACATTTGTGAGGATAATCAACCCTGAATATCATAAAAAAATGTAGGACTGCTACTAAATAACAGGGGAAGGAATGAGTAGATGTGAAACTCCAGGTTTCTACTAGGGTGTCTGTTTGTGCTCCTATACTCAGTAAAATGAAAATTGTAGTAATTGTAGCCTGATAAGAATGAGGAAATTAGGGATTCAGAATTCCATTGGATAAGGATTTGGCTAACCCTACCAGGCAAGCAGTCTAAAACAGGAAAAGTGTTGCCTCTTTTTTAACCATTTATTTGTAATTCCTAAATATTAACTTTAATAATCAATTGTATATAAAGTATAATAGTCTTATATCTGTAATATATATGGGATATAACTTGTATGTATGATTAGTATTTGTCTGATGTGCCAAGCATCCTCATCTGCTTATAGCACATTTCATCCCCTAGAGGAAAGCTCCACTGGTCTGTCTGCTGCCATTGCTTAAATTGAGGACCCTACAGATCGACCTACCAGTTCTGTGTATTCATAGTAACAATGGAGATCTTGAGAGGTCCGCTGTTAATTGTCTTATGATTTTCCAGACCCTATCACATTTATTCATCAGTGTGGGGAAAGTCCCTCTAAGATTGTCCCACTCCCCATACCAGAATGTTTTATGCTTTATTGGGGAGGAGATAAAATTATGAGAACAATGACTGCCTTCAGCTTCACAGGTGATTATTACATTAATAAAAATGTTTGTAACATATTAGCACTGTACTGAGGTCTCCCTTACTTTTATAACCTTGTAGTAATTTTGAAACATATCTGGTAGCCATTGTAAAAAGGAGAGAGCTTTGAACATTTTAAAAAGTTTTTCATGAATTGGGAGATTGGGATTGACATATATACACTACTGTGTATAAAATAGATAACTAATGAGAACCTACTGTATAGCACAGGAAACTCACTGCTCTGTGGTGACTTAAATAGGAAGGAAAACTAAAAAAGAGGGGATATATGTACATGTATAATTGATTCACTTTGCTGTACAGCAGAAACTAGCACTATATTGTTAAGCAACTATACTCCAATAAAATTTTAAACAAATTTTTTCCTATTTCCAAAACATCTTAGATTTTCTTTTTTTTAATTATATGGTCAGTAT
Organism: Mesoplodon densirostris; assembly: GCF_025265405.1. NCBI lineage: Eukaryota > Metazoa > Chordata > Mammalia > Artiodactyla > Ziphiidae > Mesoplodon > Mesoplodon densirostris. Next base: position 34,633,357 of record NC_082677.1, on the reverse strand, counting down.
TTACATCCTGAAATAAAAGACCTTATTAACTGTTTGTATAAAAAGCTTCAAAGTTACATGTAAGACTAAGGTCAAATGGGTTGAAAATGGAACTCTCTGGGGTGGCGGCGGTAGTGATGATATTTCAATGGCCATAATGGGAGAGATAATGCATTCTTTTATCAATCTATCTATCTATCTATCTATCTATCTATCTATCGATCTATCTATCATCTATCTATCTACCTATCATCTATCTCTCTATTGTCTATCAATAATCTAATAATCTAATAATCTAATAATCAATAATCTAATCTATCCATCTTTAGCTTTAGTTGGAGCTCAGGTGCAAAGGTTTAAATTAACCACACCTCAGTTTATGCCATATCATTACCATTGGTCCACACAAAGCTGCTGTTTAATTTAGTTTTCTTTTTTTAACTTTTATGCAGATTCCTTACTCCTATTTCCCTCTTCAAACATAGGAAACTATTCTGATTTTTTTTTTTTGGTCTGAGCAATTTACTTTATTTTATTTTATTTTTACAAAGTTAATCAGTTATACATATACATATGTTCCCATATCCTCTCCTTCTTGCGTCTTCCTCCCACCCTCCCTATCCCTCCCCTCCAGAAGGTCACAAAGCACCGAGCTGATCTCCCTGTGTTATGCAGCTGCTTCCCACTAGCTATCTACCTTACGTTTGGTAGTGTATATATGTCCATGGCTCTCTTTTGCTTTGTCACAGCTTACAGTTCCCCCTCCCCATAGCCTCAAGTCCATTCTCTAGTAGGTCTGTGTCTTTATTCCTGTCTTACCCCGATGTTCTTCATGACATTTTTTTCTTAAATTCCATATATATGTGTCAGCATACAGTATTTGTATTTCTCTTTCTGACAAACTTCACTCTGTATGACAGACTCTAGGCCCATCCACCTCATTACAAATAGCTCAATTTCGTTTCCTTTTATGGCTGAGTAATATTCCATTGTATATATGTGCCACATCTTCTTTATCCATTCATTGGATGATGGACACTTAGGTTGTTTCCATCTCTGGGCTATTGTAAATAGGGCTGCTATGAACATTTTGGTACATGACTCTTTTTGAATTATGGTTTTCTCAGGGTATATGCCCAGTAGTGGGATTGCTGGGTCATATGGTAGTTCTATTTGTAGTTTTTTAAGGAACCTCCATACTGTTCTCCATAGTGACTGTACCAATTCACATTCCCACCAGAAGTGCAAGAGGGTTCGCTTTTTTCCACACCTTCTCCAGCATTTACTGTTTCTAGATTTTTTGATGATGGCCATTCTGAATGGTGTGAGATGATATCTCATTGTAGACTTGATTTACATTTCTCTAGTGAGTAAAGATGTTAAGCATCCTTTCATGTGTTTGTTGGCAGTCTGTATATCTTCTGTGAGAAATGTCTATTTAGGTCTTCTGCCCATTTTTGGATTGGGTTGTTTGTATTTTTATTATTGAGCTGCATGAGCTGCTTATAAATTTTGGAGAGTAATCCTTTGTCAGTTGCTTCATTTGCAAATATTTTCTCCCATTCTAAGGGTTGTCTCTTGGTCTTTGTCTTTGGACTTTGGTCTTTATGGTTTCCTTTGCTGTGCAAAAGCTTTGAAGTTTCATTAGGTCCCATGTGTTTATTTTTGTCTTTATCTCCATTTCTCTAGGAGGTGGGTCAAAAAGGATCTTGCTGTGATTTATGTCATGGAGTGTTCTGCCTATGTTTTCCTCTAAGAGTTTGATAGTGTCTGGTCTTACATTTAGGTCTTTATTCCATTTTGAGCTCATTTTTGTGTATGGTGTTAGGGAGTGATCTAATCTCATACTTTTACATGTCCCTATCCAGTTTTCCCAGCACCACTTATTGAAGAGACTGTCCTTTCTCCACTGTACATTCCTGCCTCCTTTATCAAAGATAAGGTGACCATATGTCCGTGGGTTTATCTCTGGGCTTTCTATCCTGTTCCACTGATCTGTCTTTTTGTTTTTGTGCCAGTACCATACTGTTGTGATTACTGTAGCTTTGTAGTATAGTCTGAAGTAGGGAGCCTGATTCCTCCAGCTCCATTTTTCGATCTCAAGATTGCTTTGGCTATTCGGGGTCTTTTGTGTTCCCATAGAAATTGTGAAATTTTTTGTTCTAGTTCTGTGAAAAATGCCAGTGGTAGTTTGATAGGGATTGCATTGAATCTGTAGATTGCTTTGGGTAGTAGATTCATTTTCACAGTATTGATTCTTCCAATCCAGGAGCATGGTATATCTCTCCATCTATTTGTATCATCTTTAATTTCTTTCATCAGTGTCTTATAATTTTCTGCATACAGGTCTTTTGTCTCCTTAGGTAGGTTTATCCCTAGATATTTTATTCTTTTCTTGCAATGGTAAATGGGAGTGTTTTCTTGATTTCACTTTCAGATTTTTCATCATTAGTGTACAGCAATGCCAGAGATTTCTGTGCATTAATTTTGTATCCTGCTACTTTACCAAATTCATTGATTAGCTCTAGTAGTTTCCTGGTAGCACCTTTTGAATTCTCTATGTATAATATCATGTCATCTGCAAACAGTAACAGCTTTATTTCTTCTTTTCCAATTTGGATTCCTTTTATTTCCTTTTCTTCTCTGATTGCTGTGGCTAAAACTTCCAAAACTATGTTGAATAAGAGTGGTGAGAATGGGCAACCTTGTCTTGTTCCTGATCTTAGTGGAAATGGTTTCAGTTTTTCACCATTGAGGATGATGTTGGCTGTGGGTTTGTCATATATGGCCTTTATTATGTTGAGGAAAGTTCCCTCTATTCCTACTTTCTGCAGGGTTTTTATCATAAATGGGTGTTGAATTTTGTTGAAAGCTTTCTCTGCATCTATTGAGATGATCATATGGTTTTTCTCCTTCAATTCATTAATATGGTGTATCACGTTCATTGATTTATATATATTGAAGAATCCTTGCATTCCTGGAATAAACCCAACTTGATCATGGTGTATGATCCTTTTAATGTGCTGTTGCATTCTGTTTGCTTGTATTTTGTTAAGGATTTTTGTATCTATGTTCATCAGTGTTATTGACGTGTAGATTTATTTCTTTGTGACAGCCTTGTCTGGTTTAGGTATCAAGGTGATGGTGGTCTCATAGAATGAGTTTGGGAGTGCTCCTCCCTCTGCTATATTTTGGAAGAGTTTGAGAAGGATAGGTGTTAGCTCTTCTCTAAATGTTTGATAGAATTCGCCTGTAAAGCCATCTGGTCCTGGGCTTTTGTTTGTTGGAAGATTTTTTATCACACTTTCAATTTCAGTGCTTGTGATTGGTCTGTTCATATTTTCTATTTCTTCCTGATTCAGTCTTGGCAGGTTGTGCATTTCTAAGAATTTGTCCATTTCTTCCAGGTTGTCCATTTTATTGGCATAGAGTTGCTTGTAGTAAACTCTCATGATCTTTTGTATTTCTGCTGTGTCAGATGTTACTTCTCCTTTTTCATTTCTAATTCTATTGATTTGAGTCTTCTCCCTTTTTTTCTTGATGAGTCTAATGGTTTATCATTTTTTTATCTTCTCAAAGAACCAGCTTTTAGTTTTATTGATCTTTGCTATCATTTCCTTCGTTTCTTTTTCATTTATTTCTGATCTGATATTTATGATTTCTTTCATCTGCTAACTTTGGGATGTTTTTGTTCTTCTTTCTCTAATTGCTTTAAAGGAAACATTAGGTTGTTTATTCGAGATGTTTCCTGTTTCTTTTTTTTATATTTTTTTATTAGTTTCTGCTTTATAACAAAGTGAATCAGTCATACATATACATCTGTTCCCACATCCCCTCCCTTATGCATCTCCCTCCCTCCCACCCTCCCCATCCCTCCCCTCCAGGCGGTCACAAAGCACCGAGCTGTTCTCCCTGTGCTCTGCGGCTGCTTCCCACTATCTATCTACCCTACGTTTGGTAGTGTATATATGTCCATGCTTCTCTTTCGCTTTCTCACAGCTTACACTTCCCCCTCCCCATATCCTCAAGTCCATTCTCAAGTAGGTCTGTGTCTTTATTCCCGTTTTACCCCTAGGTTCTTCATGACATTTTTTTTTCTTATATTCCATATATATGTGTTAGCATACGGTATTTGTCTTTCTCTTTCTGACTTACTTCACTCTGTATGACAGACTCTAGGTCTATCCACCTCATTACAAATAGCTCAGTTTCGTTTCTTTTTATGGCTGAGTAATATTCCATTGTATATATGTGCCACATCTTCTTTATCCATTCATCCAATGATGGACACTTAGGTTGTTTCCAGCTCCGGGCTATTGTGAATAGAGCTGCAATGAACATTTTGGTACATGTCTCTTTTTGAATTATCGTTTTCTCAGGGTATATGCCTAGTAGTGGGATTGCTGGATCATATGGTATTTCTATTTTTAGTTTTTTAAGGAACCTCCATACTGTTCTCCATAGTGGCTGTACCAATTCACATTCCCACCAGCAGTGCAAGAGTGTTCCCTTTTCTCCACACCTTCTCCAGCATTTATTGTTTCTAGATTTCTTGATGATGGCCATTCTGACTGGTGTGAGATGATATCTCACTGTAGTTTTGATTTGCATTTCTCTAATGATTAATGATGTTGACCATTCTTTCATGTGTTTGTTGGCAGTCTGTATATCTTCTTTGGAGAAATGCCTATTTAAGTCTTCTGCCCATTTTTGGATTGGGTTGTTTGCTTTTTTGCTATTGAGCTGCATGAGCTGTTTATAACTTTTGGAGATTAATCCTTTGTCAGTTGCTTCATTTGCAAATATTTTCTCCCATTCTGAGGGTTGTCTTTTGATCTTGTTTATGGTTTCCTTTGCTGTGCAAAAGCTTTTCAGTTTCATTAGGTCCCAATTGTTTATCTTTGTTTTTATTTCCATTTCTCTAGGAGGTGGGTCCAAAAGGATCTTGCTGTGATTTATGTCATAGAGTGTTCTACCTATGTTTTCCTCTAAGAGTTTGATAGTTTCTGGCCTTACATTTAAGTCTTTAATCCATTTTGAGCTTATTTTTGTGTATGGTGTTAGGGAATGATCTAATCTCATACTTTTACATGTCCCTGTCCAGTTTTCCCAGCACCACTTATTGAAGAGGCTGTCCTTTCTCCACTGTACATTCCTGCCTCCTTTATCAAAGATAAGTTGGCCATATGTGCGTGGGTTTATCTCTGGGCTTTCTCTCCTGATCCACTGATCTATCTTTCTGTTTTTATGCCAGTACCACACTGTCTTAATTACTGTAGCTTTGTAGTATAGTCTGAAGTCAGGGAGCCTGATTCCTCCAGCTCCGTTTTTCGTTCTCAAGATTGCTTTGGCTATTCGGGGTCTTTTGTGTTCCCATAGAAATTGTGAAATTTTTTGTTCTAGTTCTGTGAAAAATGCCAGTGGTAGTTTGATAGGGATTGCATTGAATCTGTAGATTGCTTTGGGTAGTAGAGTCATTTTCACAATATTGATTCTTCCAATCCAGGAGCATGGTATATCTCTCCATCTATTTGTATCATCTTTAATTTCTTTCATCAGTGTCTTAAAATTTTCTGCATACAGGTCTTTTGTCTCCTTAGGTAGGTTTATTCCTAGATATTTTATTCTATTTGTTGCAATGGTAAATGGGAGTGTTTTCTTGATTTCATTTTCAGATTTTTCATCATTAGTGTACAGGAATGCCAGAGATTTCTGTACATTAATTTTGTAACCTGCTACTTTACCAAATTCATTGATTAGCTCTAGTAGTTTTTCGGTAGCATCTTTAGGATTCTCTATGTATAGTATCATGTCATCTGCAAACAGTGACAGCTTTACTTCTTCTTTTCTGATTTGGATTCTTTTTATTTCCTTTTCTTCTCTGATTGCTGTGGCTAAAACTTCCAAAACTAGGTTGAATAAGAGTGGTGAGAGTGGGCAGCCTTGTCTTGTTCCTGATCTTAGTGGAAATGGTTTCAGTTTTTCACCATTGAGGACAATGTTGGCTGTGGGTTTGTCATATATGGCCTTTATTATGTTGAGGAAAGATCCCTCTATGCCTACTTTCTGCAGAGTTTTTATCATAAATGGGTGTTGAATTTTGTCGAAAGCTTTCTCTGCATCTATTGAGATGATCATATGGTTTTTCTCCTTCAACTTGTTAATATGGTGTATCACATTGATTGATTTGCGTATATTGAAGAATCCTTGCATTCCTGGAATAAACCCCACTTGATCATGGTGTATGATCCTTTTAATGTGCTGTTGGATTCTGTTTGCTAGTATTTGGTTGAGGATTTTTGCATCTATGTTCATCAGTGATATTGGCCTGTAGTTTTCTTTCTTTGTGACATCCTTGCCTGGTTTTGGTATCAAGGTGATGGTGGCCTCGTAGAATGAGTTTGGGAGTGCTCCTCCCTCTGCTATATTTTGGAAGAGTTTGAGAAGGATAGCTGTTAGCTCTTCTCTAAATGTTTGATAGAATTCGCCTGTGAAGCCATCTGGTCCTGGGCTTTTGTTTGATGGAAGATTTTTAATCACAGTTTCAATTTCAGTGCTTGTGATTGGTCTATTCATATTTTCTATTTCTTCCTGAGTCAGTCTTGGCAGGTTGTGCATTTCTAAGAATTTGTCCATTTCTTTCAGGTTGTCCATTTTATTGGCATAGAGTTGCTTGTAATAATCTCTCATGATCTTTTGTATTTCTGCTGTGTCAGTTGTTACTTCTCCTTTTTCATTTCTAATTCTATTGATTTGAGTCTTCTCCCTTTTTTTCTTGATGAGTCTGTCTAATGGTTTATCATTTTTTTATCTTCTCAAAGAACCAGCTGTTAGTTTTATTAATCTTTGCTATCGTTTCCTTCATTTCCTTTTCATTTATTTCTGATCTGATATTTATGATTTCTTTCATCTGCTAACTTTGGGATGTTTTTGTTCTTCTTTCTCTAATTGCTTTAAAGGAAACATTAGGTTGTTTATTCGAGATGTTTCCTGTTTCTTAAGGTGGGATTGTATTGCTATAATCTTCCCTCTTAGAACTGCTTTTGCTGCATCCCATAGGTTTTGGGTTGTCATGTCTCCATTGTCATTTGTTTCTAGGTATTTTTTTATTTCATCTTTGATTTCTTCACTGATCACTTCGTTATTAATTAGTGTATTGTTTATCCTCCATGTGTTTGTATTTTTTACAGATCTTTTCCTGTAATTGATATCTAGTCTCATAGCACTGTGGTCAGAAAAGATACTTGATACAATTTTAATTTTCTTAAATTTACCAAGGCTTGATTTGTGACCCAAGATATGATCTATCCTGGAGAATGTTCCATGAGCACTTGAGAAAAATGTGTATTCTGTTGTTTTTGGATGGAATGTCCTATAAATATCAATTAAGTCCATCTTGTTTAATGTATCATTTAAAGCTTGTGTTTCCTTATTTATTTTCATTTTGGATGATCTGTCCATTGGTGAAAGTGGGGTGTTAAAGTCCCCTACTATGAATGTGTTACTGTCGATTTCCCCTTTTATGGCTATTAGTATTTACCTTATGTATTGAGGTGCTCCTATATTGGGTGCATAAATATTTACAATTTTTATATCTTCTTCTTGGATCAATCCTTTGATCATTATGTAGTGTCCTTCTTTGTCTCTTCTAGTAGTCTTTATTTTAAAGTCTATTTTGTCTGATATGAGAATTGCTACCTCAGCTTTCTTTTGGTTTCCATCTGCATAGAATATCTTTTTCCACCCCTTACTTTCAGTCTGTATGTGTCTCTAGGTCTGAAGTGGGTCTCTTGTAGACTGCATATATATGGGTCTTGTTTTTGTATCCATTCAGCCAATCTGTGTCTTTTGGTGGAAGCATTAGTCCATTTACATTTAAGATAATTATCTATATGTATGTTCCTACTCCCATTTTCTTAATTGTTTTGAGTTCATTATTGTAGGTCTTTCCCCTCTGTTGTGTTTCTTGCTTAAAGAAGTTCCTTTAGCATTTGTTGTAAATCTGGTTTGGTGGTGCTGAACTCTCTCAGCTTTTGCTTTTCTGTAAACATTTTTATTTCTCCATCAAATTTGAGTGAGATCCTTGCTGGATAGAGTAATCTTGGTTGCAGGTTTTTCTCCTTCATCACTTTAAATATGTCCTGCCAGTCCCTTCTGGCTTGCAGAGTTTCTGCTGAAAGATCAGCTGTTAACCTGATGGGGATTCCCTTGTGTGTTATTTGTTGTTTTTCCCTTGCTGCTTTTAATATATTTTCTTTGGGTTTAATTTTTGACAGTTTGATTACTATGTGTCTTGGCATATTTCTCCTTGGATTTATCCTGTATGGGACTCTCTGTGCCTCCTGGACTTGATGAACTATTTCCTTTCCCATATTAGGGAAGTTTTCAACTATAATCTCTTCAAATATTTTCTCAGTCCATTTCTTTTTCTCTTCTTCTTCTGGAACCCCTATAATTCGAATGCTGGTGTGTTTAATGTTATCCCAGACGTCTCTGAGATGTCCTCAGTTCTTTTCATTATTTTTTCTTTCTTCTGCTCTGCTGTAGTTATTTCCACTATTTTATCTTCCACGTTACTTCTCCATTCTTCTGCCTCAGTTATTCTGTTACTGTTCACATCTAGAGTATTTTTCATTTCCTTTATTGTGTTTTTAATCATTGCTTGATTCTTCTTTATTTCTTCTATAAAAGAAGAAATATTATCTGTTATCTGTTTCTTGCATTTTGTCTATTCTATTTCCAAGATTTTGGATCATCTTTTCTATCATTATTCTGAATTCTTTTTCAGGTAGACTGCCTATTTCCTCTTCATTTGTTAGGTCTGGTGGGTTTTTATCTTGCTCCTTCTCCTGCTATGTATTTTTCTGTCTTCTCATTTTGCTTATCTTACTGTGTTTGGGGTCTCCTTTTTGCAGGCTGCAGGTTCGTAGTTCCCATTGTTTTTGGTGCCTGTCCCCAGTGGTTAAGTTTCTTTCAGTGGGTTGTGTTGGCTTCCTGGTGGAGGGGACTAGTGCCTGTGTTCTGGTGGATGAGGCTGTATCTTGTCTTTCTTGTGGGCAGGTCCACGTTTGGTGGAGTGTTTTGTGGTGTCTGTGGACTTTTTATGAATTTAGGCAGACTCTCTGTTAATGGGTGGTGTTGTGTTCCTGTCTTGCTAGTTGTTTCCATAGGGTGTCCAGCACTGTAGCTTGCTGGTCGTTGAGTGAAGCTGGGTGCTGGTGTTGAGATGGAGATCTCTGGGAGATTTTCGCCATTTGATATTATGTGGAGCTGGGAGGTCTCTTCTGGACTAGTGTCCTGAATTTGTCTCTCTCACCTCAGAGGCACAGCACTGACTCCTGGCTCCTCAATTTGGGATGATTTGTTGTCTATTCATGTATTCCACAGATGCAGGGTACATCTATTTGATTGTGGAGATTTAATCCACTGCTTCTGAGGCTGCTGGGAGAGATTTCCCTTTCTCTTCTTTGTTCTGACAGCTCCCGGGTCGTAGCTTTGGATTTGGCCTCGCCTCTCCATGTAGGTCACTGGAAGGCATCTGTTCTTTGCTTAGACAGGACAGGGTTAAAGGAGCAGCTGCTTTGAGGACTCTGACTCACTCAGCTTGGGGTGAGGGAGGGGCACAGAGTGCAGGGTGAGCCTGCAGCGGCAGAGGCCGACATGACATTGTACCAGCCTGATGTGCCCCATGCATTCTCCCAGGGAAGCCGTCCCTGGATCCCGGGACCCCAGCAGTGACGGGCTGCACACGTTCCCCAGAAGTGGGGCATGGACAGTGTCCTGCACTCGCACACAGGCCTCTTGGTGGCGGCAGCAACAGCCGCAGCATCCCACGCCTGTCTCTGTGGTCCACGCTTTCAGCCGCAGCTCGCGCCTGTCTCTGTAGCTCCTTTAAGCAGCATTCTTAATCCCCTCTCCTCACGTACCAGGAAACAAAGAGGGAAGAAAAAGTTTCTTGCCTCTTCGGCAGGTCCAGACTTTTTACCGGACTCCCTCCCGGCTAGCTGTGGCGCATTAACCCCTTCAGGTTGTGTTCACGCCGCCAGCCCCAGTCCTCTCCCTGTGCTCCGACTGAAGCCTGAGCCTCAGCTCCCAGTGCCGCCCACCCCGTCAGGCGAGCAGCCAAGCCTCTCGGGCTGGTGAGTGCCATTTGGCACCGATCCTCTGTGTGGGAATCTTTCTGCTTTGTCCTACCCAGGTACGTGGGGAGTTTCTTGCCTTTTGGGAGGTCTGAGGTCTTCTGTCAGGGTTCAGTAGGTGTTCTGTAGGAGGTGGTCCACGTGTAGCTGTATCTCTGGTGTATCTGTATGGAGGAAGGTGATCTCCACATCTTACTCTTCCGCCATCTTCCCTGGAAGTCTCTATTCTCAGATTTTCTTGTTTATAGTGCATATCAATCTTTGATGACTTCCTTGGTATTTTTTTAATAATTTTGTTGATATATAATTTATATACCATGAAGCACACTCATCAAAGTGTATAATTCGGGACTTCCCTGGTGGCACAGTGGCCTACAATCCATCTGCCAATGCAGGGGACATAGGTTCGACCCCTGGTCCAGGAAGATCCCATCTGCCATGGAGCAAATTAGCCCTTGTGCCACAACTACTGAGCTTGCACTCTAGAGCCTGTGAGCCACAACTACTGAGCCCGTGTCCTGCAACTACTGAAACCCACATGCCTAGAGCCCATGCTCCACAACAAGAGAAGCCACCACAGTGAAAAGCCCGTGCATCACAACAAAGAGTAATCCCTGCTCGCAGCAACTAAAGAAAGCCCATGCACAACAATGAAGACCCAATGCAGCCCTAAATAAATAAATAAATAAATAAATAAATTTACTAAAAAAAGAAACCAAAATGTGTAATTCAATGATGTTTAAGTATATTTACAGAATACATTGCAAGAATCTAATTTGAAATGGTTTTCGTCACCCACAAAAGAAACTTCATACCCAAAAAGAAACCTCATGCCCATTTTTGTCACTCCTGTGGCCCCTCCCAGCCCTAAGCAGTCACAAATCTACTTTTTATCTGTACAGACTTAACGTTTCCAGACATTTCATGTAAATTAAATCATACAAAATGTACAATGTATGGTCTTTTGTGTCTGGCTTCTTTCACTTAGCATAACGTTTTGAGATTGCTAGACATTTTATTAAAAAAACAAGGAAAATAAAAAACTATACTAAAATATAGAGGCTCTTTGAAAAGGTTGATGAAAAAAATATACAGCATAATGAAGAACAAAATTTAATTTAAGATGTCTCTTTAATAATTACATTTCTAATTTTATGGCAACACCACTATGAAGAAGAACATGGTGCTGTTGTATACCAACCCAACACTATTTCACCAAAAAATTATCTCATTTTATTTTATGAAATATTTCCAAGGTCCAGAATCCACTAATCATATATGTAAAAAAATTGACAGGCATTTAAGAAATGAAACCTGAAAAATAGTTTAGAATCAAAGACCTTCAGAACAACCTGCACTCTAGAATATCTAAGTAATGTAATTTACAAGTGAGGCAAAGGACAATTATTTTTATCAACATCTAGTTTATCATACTTAAATTTGAAAGAGTGCTAAAAACTGTCAAAAATCTTCAAAATGCAGTGCTCTCCTAGGTCTTTTTTGACACCTTTGTAGAAGAGTATAATTTTGTGTAATTTTTCCTAACAGATTTATCAGGATGAGACTATTAAGTATAAAATCTAAAATGCATAAAGAACGTAAGATTATAAAACACATAATATGTCTATGCTGAAATATTTTACTTTTTAAAGATATTTCCCAAGTTAACATTAACAGAATTAACTCCAAAATTACCTTTATTCTATACCTCATACTATACTTTCCCTAATATATATACTGAAATGCCTGGCCTGGGGATTGATGTTTTGCTCCCTGACTGTGCTCTGGCTAGTGTTAGCAGTTCAGAGTGAATAGCTTTGCAATGAGCCCAGGCAGGAAAGAAGGAGCTGTAAGGACTTAGACTTGGCAGATTCCTGTGACTGAACTAGACTAACCAGAGCTGAGCCACTGCCCTTGTGGAGCCATGTGAACTGGGCATGAAACACATCAGAATAGTAATGAGACATTAAAGCCCTGTGACCTGCACACATTTTTTGGCCTCAATCTTAGGATAAAAAAAATATAACACATATATAACAAAGGTCAGGAATAAGTAACACAGTCAGCAAGAAGCACAATTAAATAAATACACAATAACAAATTCAAACAGCATATATGAATTTTACTCCATGGACTTTTTTGTGCAAAAGTGTCAATTGGCATATTTTCTTGTATCAGATAAAATTGTAATGGTCATTGCCTTAAATAAATGTGTGAAATTCAGTCAGTGAATTGTTTTCTATTATGATTCAAGCAAAAGTTTATACAAAAGCATAAAGTTAGAAAATTATAGAAAATCAACCCAAGGTTCCTGAAGATAAATATTGTCTCTGTAAACCATTTATCATAGGAAAATACCACAATAAGAATTCAGCCATCTATTAGGTAATAAATTCAGTAGTCTACTGTTGTTTTAAAAAATTAAATTTTTATCTCACCATGAGAAATGTGGAAATTATGCTTACAAAATGTCAAAATGTATTTAAGCAGTGACTGTGCTACTCTGAGAATGAAGTTACCACAATTGTGTTAGCAATTACTAATGCAAATTGTGCTAGCTTCAACTGTATAATCTTGTTAATGAAGTCTGAGAAACACAAGACAAAAATTAAAAAAAAATTTTTTTCTTTGGATAACAAGGTAATAGAGGCAAACACGTGTCTTATTGCTAACACGTTGAAATAAGAAAATATTTGAACTGCATATAAATCTCTGACATACACTTTGTTTCTCTTAAGGAAAAGGGACAAGCAAATTAGAGCCATTTGGATAACAAACTAAAATTTTGATTTTAATTTAGAGTCATGTATTCTTTCAACAAATATTTTATGAGTGTCTGTTACGTGGCATAGTAGTTTGGCAATGGGATTATAAAATTCCAAATGTTGGAAGAACTTATATTCTATTATGAGAGACAGGCAAATATTCATAAAATGTTAGTGCATATGACAGTGCAAAAAGATATTACAGGGAATACCAAAATTGAGAATATCATACTATTGAAACGAGTGTGGATTAGTACCGTTTACCAAAACAAAGGAAAATGTGGTGAGTTTTCAATAACTAAAGGCATTCAACCTAGACAAATGACTTTTATCATTAAATTATGTTTCCAATTTGTGTTAAAATGTCCTTTGTTTTATGTGTAAAATATTAATAAATAGAAACCTCAATTAAATAGAGTCGGAGACCAGAAGGTGGAGCTGTCACACCCTGGAAAGATAGCAGAGTCCAACAGGCAGAAGAAAGACTCCTCTTCTTCCTGCAAGGACTCAGGCAATGAAAAGCCGTGCGTTTGTTAACTACAGTCCTCCCAGCTTCCCTTTTCTCTCTATAAAAGCATTTTTCTTCCTTGCCATGTGGGGATTTGCACATGGCTCGCCATGTTTGCAGACCTCAAATTGTAATTCTCTACTGATCCCAAATAAAAACATCTTTGCTGGAGAAACATCTGGCAGTCTATTTGTTTTAGGTCAACACCTGAACCTAAGTTAACTATGAATGACGATATTTTACTAGACTTACATGAAAAAATAAAATGTGGGTAATCTTCTTTCACCTCCCATCCTTCTATTTTTGATATATAAAATTCAGGGAAATACTGATTTGACAATCAGTGTGTGCACCAGTTTATACCAAAATCATCCTCTCCCAGGAAACTTGACAGTACATAAGTACCTGTGAGGAAAAACTCTGTTACTGTTGAAGAGTAAACCATTAGACTATAACCTTTTAGGTTTAAAGAAACTTTGTAGCAGATGATGTTTGCCCAGACTCTCACCACTCAGCAAAACACAGATGGAGGGCTGGACTCACTTCACAGATCACAAAAAATATCTGCTACCAAGGACAATCATCAGCATTTCACTTCCACCACTAATGAGACAGCTGTGAAAATGGCAGTGGAGCATAATGTCATCCTCAAAATTCACCTCCGTGGACACATATAGCCTGGAACTACATGTACAGCTCTGACTGAGGTGGTGAATTCTTACCAAGTATAATTCATGAGAATATGAAATTATACCTGCATTTCCCAGAGGTTTTCAGAAATTTTGGAAATTTGTGGGAAATTCTGTAAAATTCCAATTTAATATATAAGTGAAGGACAAGAGAACACAGATAGATGGGCCCTCCTTTAATAGGACTTCCTGAAGTAAGACTGATAGTTGTAGTGGAATTGGGATATCAACGTAAATGCCAACATAACTATATCACTGACTTTCCCACCCCACTAAATGATATTTCACACATTTTTATTTTTCTGTAAATGTTCCCACTAATAACCTTGTCTTATATTCTACTGAGAAAAAAGCAGTAGCCTTAAGAAAATACCTTAATCTGAAAATTAGAGAATTTATTGATCTACCTTGTTTTCAAACTTTTCTCTCTGCCTTGTCTCTTGTCATAGAAGTATCATTGCTTCTATTAAGTAAATCACCCTCTCCTAACTTACCCAGTACTTCCTAAGGACTTCACTTCTACTATACTCTTTCTATATCTACTTCATCATCAGTTTTTTTTAGTTCTTAAGTTAATCATTCTACTCAGCAATACAAATATTCTTTAGAACCTCTACCATTGCAAAAACAAAAACAAATCAACTATAACTCGACATCTGCTTCCTGTTTTTCTGATCCCTTTACAAAATGACTTATCAGAAGGAATCCTTAAGCTCATATTTCCCCTGTCTCATTCTCATTCTTTCAGTCTCAACTCAATCTTCTATAATAAGGGTTTGGTCTTGTACATTTTGTTAAAAGTTCTGGGTTTTAGGTCACCAATGACTGTGTTAACACACTTTCCAATTTTCATGAGACATCTTGCTTTACACTTATTGCTCTAACTGAAGGTTAATAATATCCCTTTTTATTCTCAAAGTTACCTAGTTGGACAATAAGTTATATATGTAACTCTACCATATGATATCTATGTTGTCATATAGAGTTTATTTTTGACTGTAAGTCAGTAACAGCCAGCAAAGATGAACCTATGTTCTTATAAATGTTCTTTCCTTCATTCCTATGACATCTCATGCTCCTGGTTGGTCCATTGCAGTAAAGTTTACCAAATTTTCCCTCTGCTCTGTTACACTTTCCATGTTCTTTCAATTAGTGTCATGTAACAGGTTCTAGACAATAAAATGTGTGGAAAATAATGTGTCACATATATGACTCTTCAGTCCTTTTCTTATTAAAAAATAAATTCTTCAAATTGTGCATCTATAAGATGTTTTAGCATCCATCAATGCGGTTCCTATGTGACTATATGACCATCACCTGATCACCTAGGTGGGACAGAAAGCATGAGGGAGAGATAAGCTTTTGGATGTTGAACACTGATATATTTAGAGTTGTTTGTTACAGAAATAAACCCTTGCCTATTCTGAATAATATACCAAACTTAATTTTTTTCATTTTCAATTTTTATCTTGGGCCTGCCTCCTTTACTTGACATTAAATATATCACGCTGTCACATTATAGGATTTGATTTTCTTCCTAACACTACTTATCAACTTGTTTGCTTCTGTGATTGTTTAATCCCTACTTAGAATGCAAGCTTCATCAGAGATTAAAATGTATTTGCCTTGTTTATCATTTGATCACCAAATTTAGAACATTTCCTATCACAAAGTAATCACTTCTTATTTTCAACTGAATGAAAGAACCTGAGACATATAATTCAAAATAACTAAAATATTTTTATTTGTGTAGCTATTTTTAATTTTGAAAAGTTTTTACTAGAAAATGTCCAGCCCTTGCAATTTGCATTAATGGGTCAATAATTTTCAGCCCAGGAAAGATTCCTCCCAAAGTGGCCCAATATGGATAATTTATTATTCCACTTGTTTTAGCCTGTTTTCCAGGGCTACTAGTTAACTATATGCTATGATTTGAATGTGTCTCCCCACTCCCCGCAAAATTTATATGTTAAAATACTAACCTCCAAAGATGACAGTATTAAGAGATGGGGTCTTTGGGTGAGGCTTAAGTTGTGAGGATGGAGCCCTCGTGAGATGAATTAGTGCCTTATAAAACAGACTCCAGAGAGCTCCCTAGCCCCTTCCACCACAGGAGGACACAGCAGAGGAGGTGCCAGCTATGAAACAGAGAGTGGGCTCCCACTCTCTGGGGAGTATTCTAGGGTTATATTCCCCAGAATATAACCATGCTAGAGCCTTGATCTTAGACTTCCCAGCCTCTAGAACTCTGAGAAATCAATTTTTCTTGTTTATAAGCTCCCAAATCTGTGGTATTTTGTTATAGCAGCCCTGATGGACTAAGACACCATAGTTACATAAAGATACCTTGAACATGTGTTTTCCAAGTTGCTAAATATCTGAAAACATCTTTACCTTTTAACATATATTATTAACAACCTAAGTTTAATATGGCTGGGTCACAACACTTTTCTTTCAAATCACTGTAAACTTTGCTTCATTAGCTTCCTTTTTTTTCGTATTAGTACTCTGATCCTTATTCTCCTAAAATAAGCTCATAATTTTAATATTTTAAAATATTTTATGTGTGAACTTTAAAAACTAAAAATAATTTTGTCTAAATATGGATCTCTTTTCATTAAATTTGAGAGATGAAATGATATAAATTCTCATTGGTATGAATAGGCTCTTTTATAAAGAAGAAACTTTTTTTTCTTTGATTATACATTTTATATGCCCTAATCAACTGAAAAAAAATGCACAACTAAAAGTTGAGAATTATGTTTTATTCAGTGGGATTTCTGAGGACTTCAAGCCTGGGAGGAAGCCTCTCAGACAGCTCTGAGGGACTGCTCCAAAGAGGTAAGGGAGGAACAAGGATATATGGGAGTTTTGCAAAAAGACCAGGTAGTCTGAACTTCAAAATATTACCTTTAATTAAAAAAAAACCCAGACATCTCAAGTTAATGAATTTAGTGCTTTTCTACCTATGGGAAGATGCAAGAGTCTGAACTCATTGAAATCATTCATTTGATATGCACTTCAGCTAGCTAGTTGCAAAGAAACCTGTTCTTTTCCATCCTGAGTCCCCTCAGAGTGCACTGTTGGGGGTGGCTGCAGTGGCTGAGGGCTTGGCAGTGGGCAGCCCATTTGTCTCCATCCTGGGTTCCCTCAGTGCTCACCATCCAAGGTGGCTGTAGTCACTTGATGGCTGCAAGATCCTTTGTTTATTGATATGGCAGGCAACATTTTTTATTCACACCCTCTAAACTCTTTTTAATATAGAAACTATTATTCTATATAGAACTCATTTCCATTTATCTTAACATTTTCCATATTTTACACTTATATCATTTTCATATATGTTTATGGGAGATTCTTCTAGATTTTCTCCTCAGTCCAGGATTCAATTGTGTTTATTTCCAACATTCTTCATTTTCCTAAGTGTATTTGTTTGAAGACAATGATTATATTTTTTTAATCCCAAAGTTTTCTTTTAATGCTTTCTTTTAACTTTGGTAAAAAAGGCTTTGGTAGTTTCACAAATATAATGTAGCCTTGCAATTTTAAAAGGTGAATAGGGTGTCATTAAATATTATCACTTTTCAGTCAGTAAATTTGGGAGAAACTATGCTTTGGTTATTCAGAAAATGTTAGTCCTCTCCTTTTCTACCACAATTTATTTTCATACATTGCTTAATGTTTACTTTTTGTTAATCACTGCAAGAAGAAACTTTACTTGCATGAAATTGGCAGTTTTCTAAAAGCAATTTCTAATTTATATCTGTGTATGTGTATGCCCAAGTCTTTCACAGAGATATATGATAGTCAGGAAAATTGTAGAGAGGTGGGGAGTTGCAATGAAAACAAACAAAAACAAAACAAAACAAAAAAAATAAAAAAGAGAAACTAGACTATAACTTCAGAGTTCTACCAGTCTGGTGTGGAAATATTACTGTATTAGTATTAGTAAGAGAAAAGTGTTTTGTTTGTTTTGCTTTTCTTTTCTGCTTATTTCCATAGATACTCAAGAACAAGTGGCTCTCTGACAAATCAGATTTTCTGGTTAGTGAGCCATTTAGCAGAAGTATATTCCAATGCCTCCTGTTGTGATTTCTGCACAAATCAGACAAATGAGAGAAAGGTCATGTGTGTGTCCATCTTTAGTCTTTTAAACTGTCCTTATTATACAAACAATCTGTCAACCAGAAGTTAATGGGGGAATGGTTCCCCTGTCTCATCTCCAAGCAGGCAAAACTATTTAAAAATGATGGTTTTCAGAGCTTCCCTGTTGGTGCAGTGGTTGAGAGTCCACCTCCCGATGCAGGGGACGCGGGTTCGTGCCCCGGTCTGGGAAGATCCCACGTGCTGGGGAGTGGCTAGGCCTGTGAACCATGGTCGCTGAGCCTGCAGGTCTGGAGCCTGTGTTCCACAACGGGAGAGGCCTGCATACTGCAATATATATATATATATATATATATATGGTTTTCAGTGCTTTATCTATTAGAGATCCCTCCAATTTTCAATCGAGAAAACTTATCTTCAGTCCTTTTCTTCTATTTGTATAGTATATGTTTATTTTAGTATAAACGTTCACAAGCTATTTAATTCTTAAAGATAGCATGATTTTTCTTTACATGAAAGCTTGATCATGCCACATAATTCAGTGGCTTCTCATTGCTGAGAATATCTACCCTATTTATGAGGCTACTTTATTATTACATCCTTTTCCTTCATTCTTTGTCAATTTCTTTCTTTCTTTCTTTTTTAAATGTAGCATTTATCATTCTGCTCTTCTATCTTCCTCAGCACAAAATTTAGAAAGGTAAATACTAATCCATGGAGGAGTTAAATTTGGGGAATATTGGAATCTACTTCTTGGTCATTTGTCATTGAGAAAAGTACATGTGTGTAGCTAGGAGTGGAAAAATGACCACTGTAGAGTTAGTCTTTCAGGAGGTTCTGGGTTATTTGTGATTTTCAGCATTCTATAATAGTAAAATGTAGCTAGTTGTTGCAAATAGTGTTTATAGTTGTGCAGTTTGCTCTCATTTCTATGTAAGTGACTTTAAGCCTTATATCACACAGGACATGGGGATTTTTCCCCAGTGGGCCATGGAATCCTATGCTAGTTTTAAACACATCAGAGTGACTGCCCATAAATAAACCTTCATGGCTTTAAGGAAGTCTAAATGAGATTAAGAAAGTTTAAAACAGGAGAGTTCCATGAGCTTCAGCAAATGTATGTGGGCCTGGCATGGGAGTGGTGTTTTTTTTATAGAGGTTGGGACAACCTGATAAAACCACACAGAATCAGCAAGGAGGCACAAGTCCAGCCTTGAAAAGTTCAGACTTCAGGGTGTTCACTGTAGCACTGTGTGCAAGGTGGGGCTGTTGCAACCTGGTATAAAGGACCAAATATTCCAACCAAGGGAAAAATCTTCCTATACACATGTCTTTGATTTATTAAAGAGACTAAGTAAATATTTGCTTGTTTAACTTTGTTTTTTTCAGCAGGCATGCAGCCTAGGATTTTAAACTGCAGTTAAATCCCATCTATAAAGAACAAAAGGAATACAAAAGAAAAATGGATAAACGACTTGAAAAGGTACTTCACAGAAGAAATATAAATGGTCAATCAATATATAAAGATGTGTTTAATATTGTTGATGGCCAAGAAAATGAAAATCAAGACCACAACAAAATAAAATTCTAGATCCATTTTATCAGCAAAAATTTAAATCCAATATTACTAAATGTTAGAGAAATGGTTGCAAACCATGATTTACAGTTTGCTGATAGGAGTATGAGTTGTTGCAACACCTTAGAATAGTTTGAGATGATCATTCCATATTTCGTACACTGTAGTCAATCAATGCTGTCCCTTATAAAATAGCAAAAGAGATATGATAGTAATGTTATTAGTCTTTTCTTTCTTAATTGTTGACAGCCCTACTTTATATATTCCATATATAAGTCCTTTGATTATTATAAGTATAAACAAAATTGTTCCTGCCATCCAGGATCAAGTTTTTTGCTACTGCAGTCACCCAACAACAGTGTACCTTGAAGGGAATTCAAGATAGAAAAAAAACAGGAATATATGGGCCCCTAGGTAGTTAATATGCATATCTAAGGAAGAATTTCAATGACCTCAGGTTCTTGCATTTTCCTTAATAGAGAAAAGCATTAAAATCACTACTTTGAGATGTCTGTTCTTCATGATTAACAGGAATACGTCTTTGCTTGACTACATGTAATTCCCAGCCAAAAAATTCATACATATACTGGCTTCTCCCTTACTTCTTCAGAGCAGTTCCTCAAAACAATCTGAGAGGATGTCTCCTGGGCTACAGTCCTCAGTAAGACCCTGAATAAAACTTAACACACAACTCTCACATTGAGCATTTTTCCTTCAGTTAACTTAAATATTGTATATAACTTCTTACACACTGTAGTTGGCTTTTCACTTATTTAATGGTTTACTTAATGACCAAACATCTCTAATATTAATATAATAATATTGATTATTTTTGTGGATAAGGCTTTCTGTGTGTTTTTCAAGATATATTTACTTTACCTATATAATAAATATATTGTATATTAATATGCAATTATGTAATTTATAATGTATGTGTAATAAATTACATATAATTTATGGTTTCATTTGGTCATTTATAGACATAATCTACCAAGAAATGATTTTATGGCATAATTGATTTTATGGCATATCAAAAACTCATTTTGATAGAGCACCACATTAAATAAAATATCCTTTATTCTTATTATGTGCATATTCTTTTAGTCTTTTTAAATGAGCATCCTTATTATTTCCCTATTATTTCAGTATTATTTTAGTGGGTACCCTAGGACTGCAAAGCATATCCTTATTTTATTAAAGTTTAATATATATTAGAAATTTTACTGAAGTCTTTTGACAATATTAATGCTATTCACTTTCCCCCAACTCTTTGTTAAAATTTAATTTTACACAATATTTTTATATAATTAATCAACATGCAAGACATAATTTTGCTTAATATAATCAATATTTAGATTGTGTAATATAGTCTACTATTCTCTATTTTTCTTCTCTTCCCACTTTTATCTTATAGTTATTTCAGCACACAACGTTTTTTTTTTTTTTTTTTCTCATACATTTGAGACTTTAAATACATAGTATTTTTCTTGCTTTTTTTCCTTGGAAAATTCATATTTAATTTTTCAGGTATCAGTTCCTTAATTAGTTCCTGTATATTCTTTGCTGCTTTTCAATAAGAAACATGTTTCTCTCAGATATGCTTACCATACTCTGCCAAATTTCCATTAGTGTAATAAATATATTGTATATAATTATGAATTTTCCCAATTGTTTTCTCCCTAGGTATTTTAAGGTGTAGAATGCATATTTCATGTTTGTATCTCTACTGCCTTGTGCATAACAATTATCTGGTAAATAATGGTTAGATCCACAAGTAAATTAACTCTCTACTACAGATAATGCCCACCACTTTATAAAGGATATCAAACAAATCCAGCTAACAGCAATGTAAAATTCACATTTTAACATTTCATTTTATCTAAAATTCTAGACTTTTAAAGAAGCAGTAAAATAGGAGAAAAAATTCTTCATACAAATAGATAAAAAAATAATGAAATTAGTAGACAGGATTTAAACCAGCTACTCTCAATAGCATAAGCAGACAATTATTTGAAGCAAAACATGAACATAATAGATGCGATTAAAATAACACTTCTGAAGATAAAATTTTTAATATTTTTAGTTAAAATACACCAGATGAAACTAAAAGCAGATTAAAAAACTGCAGAAGAAAAAATATATATATATAATGTACCTGATGGCATAGCAATACTAGCTATTCAAAATGAAGTACAAAGAGAAAAAAAGACTAAAAAACCATGATCATCAGAGATGTAGAGGACAATATCAAGCAATCTCTAGAAGAAGAGGATGGATGGTAGAGGGAATAAAAAAACTATTTGAAGAAAAAAATGGCCAAATACTTTCTAAATTTGTCAAAAACAATCTAAAGTCAAAAATCCAAGAGACTAAAAACCCTAAAGACAAATAAACTTAAGAAAATCAAACCAAGGCACGTTATTCTCAAATTGCTGAAAATAAGTGATAGAGGAACATATTTCATACTGAGCAACATTGTTAAAGACTTCATCAGACTCATCTGAATTCGTGCAAACCTACAGACCACAGTACAGAGAGGATAAAAAGCAAATCAAAACTGTGTTGGTTGGCAACCTCAGGAGTTCCTCCAGATGAAATATGAAACAAACCCCCATACTTTGAGGACAAGGAGAGACCCAAAAGAAAGGCAGGCCACTGCAAACTTGTAGGTGACAGGTTTAATAAGCAAGGCAACTTACATAAGAGGCTTGTTTTGGGCAGTTGCAAGAAGAATAGATCTCCATACCCACATACCAAATCTTAAAATTTATATAGAGGACTTAACTGTGTTCAGCCAGGTATACTGTCCAGGGGGTCTCAACAGCACATTGCTCTCTCAAAGGCTGTGTCCCTGAAACAGCTCTCAGCATGGGAATGGTGGACAGAGCATACATGCTAAGGACAGGGGAAGGGGCAAGAACATCCAATTGCCTGAGTCCAGCTCACAGGTCAACTGGCAATCATACCCTCTCTATGATATCTTCCAATAAACTATCTACTTAGAATTCTAGGTCCAATAAAAAATTCAAAAGTAAAAATAAGATTTTTTAAGTTAAAAGTTGAGAAAATGTATCACTATTAGATCTGCATGACAAGAAATGTTATAGGAGGTTCTTCCACCCAGAAAGAAAATGATACCAGATATATATTTAGATCTACATAAATCAATGAAATGTGCCAAAAAATGTTAAAACAGGAAGAATGACACCAGTTAGCACAGTATTTTAAAGTAACATACATGGAGATGTTAGCAAAGTTTAGAAAAAAGGTAGACTAAACTTTTAATGCATTGATCCCTATTATAAGTACATTTCAAAGCAGGAATGTCATTCTTTACCAGAAGCAATAGGGAAATAAATAGACAAGAGTGACTGCCACTGTGTAATTTTCTAAGTGTTTCATGAATTTTAGCTACAGTCATAAAAAGCCCTCCATTTCTCCCTTTCCCCTTTCCAATCTTTACTTCATGTTGACATCATTGTAGCCTTAGTATATGGTACAAAAAAATCACAATGCTAGCCTTAGACCAAATAGCTGGCTACTGTTGTGAATGAATCTGGTATTATGGTCATTTTAAGACAAACGTAAATAAAATTTTAATGCTACCTCTGAGATTATCTGATTTCTTTCCAATTAAATCTACATGTGCACACACTTTCTTTTTTAATAAATATAATTTATATTTACTATAGAAAAATTAGTTTTAGAACTCAATATTTTTGACAACAAAATCATATTTTAACAAGTTTCTTTGAATGGAAAAACAGGAAATATTTTTAGTCTGCATGTTTCCTCATCAATCTTCATTTTTTGTTAACCTAACTTTATATACACAATTAAAACTACAAAAGTGAGACACCTCAGACTGTCACTGATACCAAAACTTTTATTTTTCAAGGTCCAAATAGTAAATATAAACTATATTTGTGCATGAAAAACTGGTTGTAAAGTACTATGACTACTCCTACTTCTCAAGACAATGTACCATTTGGCTAACTGCTGGGGCTCATTCTTAGGAATTTTAGTATTTTGGCTTGTTTTTTCCTATTTATATCTTTTTACATTCATATTGAGAATGAGAATTAATCACTTTTGTCTTTTTTTCAAATACTTCTGAATTATGTATAGCTAAAATTGTTTTTTTTTCAGAAATATAAATTATTAAATTGATCTTTCCAGGGTCAGCAGAGATTGTCTTTACTTTGTACTTTACTCATGATCTTAACCAAACTACTTAATTTTTTTAATAAATTTGTGGGGAATATGTTTTCAGAGAACATCTTTTTATAAGTCATAAAATTTACTCCTATAACTCACTTCTAACTGACCAAAAGAGAAAGAATATAAAACTGCAGAAAATGCGGTAGAAATTTTATTGTCACTTTGTTCTGGTTTTACACTCCACATAATAGGGAGCATCTTAGAGCATAAGAATCTAAAATCACCATCAATATCCCTTCTTAGAGATTGACCTTTATGTCTAGTATTGACCACAAAAATTTAAACTGACAAACGAATAAACAGAGAAGGAGAGACAGATGGGAGGGGGGATGAGAGCGGGAGAGGAAGAGATAATATCCATTGAATGAATAACAAAATTTACAACAAGGACTTGTAACAAATAGAAAAATCAGTAGAGGCAATGGTGGGTGTGGTTGTGGATTGATCTTCAAGAAAGGATTATGTAAGCTACCAGAGTAGCCAAATTAGTGTACCATATATTAAATATTGCCTTCTTCTATGATAAAGGGAATATAACAACAATTGAACAGCAAGTTTTGTTCTGATAATTTTGGTTTGCAAATATGTAGTACATAATACTAAAGAAGCAAGTGTATTCTCTTTATTAGACTAAGTGTAAATCACCTTGTAATATTGGAAATTCAGAGTTTTCAATTGTACCTATTCACTCGAAATCAATTTTTCACTACAAATCAATCAATTATTAAAACAAAAATATGACTATTTTCTCATAAATCAATTACTGATATGTATACTAACAAGTATTGTGTTTTAGCTTGTTATTTGCATATTTTAATCTTTTTAAGATACATTTCAGAAAAATTACATTTCCCTCATTGTATTATTGCTAAACTCAGTAATATCTTCAATTTTAATACCTGTGTTACTTTGCAACATGTTTCTAAAAATCCATGGCAAAAACAACGTTATTCTTATCTTTTTTTGATCAAGCATTCTTTAATGTAAATTAAATAAGTATTCAGTTTTAATACATACTAAATTTAAATAGCTCTTGTTAACATGGAGTACTATGCTAGGCCATCAAACTAGCAGATTAAAATAAAATTATGATTAGCCCTGTAAATTTTTGTGTTTTCTCTTTGCTTATTAGTCTTTTAAAAATATTTATCAAAATTTCAAGAATAAATGATGAATTCAGGGTTTATATTTCTCATTATTTTTAATAAAGTTGGTGATCATTTATTAAATAAACCATTAGACAAAACTCAACTAAATCAGTAGAAATCTGTTAATTTTCAACTGTTGACAAATATTAGCCAGTTGATGTATTTTTTCAATTTGATTGGAAAAATATATTTGCCACCTTTTTAGCTAATAACAATATAGATTTTCAAAAAGTACTTTATGAAAAAGTTGAGACAGTATTTTTTTCTTTATAGTTGAAGAGTTAACTTATCTACTTCCATAAAGATTTCAGTTCATACACTGTGTATATTAGCACTTCAAAATATCCCTGCCGTTTGAAGTAAAGTATATCCTCACCTCTTACAACTCCATCAGGAAGAATGAGACAAGGGTTGACTTTTAGTTCTGTGTTTTTTGTGTGTGATCTTAGGAGTTTTTAATATGAGAAAAATCTGAATCTTAGTTTTGTTATCCGGAAAGTAAGGGGCTATATTATATGACTCTTCTCATTGTTTGATTTAATGATTAATCTACTAAGGTATGTTCTCTTTTCACTGAAATATAAATTATAATATATGAATGATAATACACTGTATTTTTTGTCTGACTTTGAGAACACTTATTATAATCTCTTTACATGTACAACAAAATTAAACATGGACTAAGTAAGACATTACTCTGAGTTATAAAGCTATATATCTATCATGAAATCCTAGTAATATCACAAAAGATAAAAGCATGCTTTATTTTTATAGACTCACTATGACAAATTATTATAGCCTAATAATTCATGTTTCCTGGCTTTTATGTCATTTATGTGGCATGCAATTATCAGATGTATTTTCAACATATTTTTGGTTCATTTCTAATTTTATGAATGCTATAAACCACTATTTTTTTATTAGTTTCTGCTTTATAACAAAGTGAATCACTCATACATATACATCTGTCCCCACATCCCTTCCCTCATGCATCTCCCTCCCTCCCACCCTCCCCATCCCACAAAGCACCGAGCTGATCTCCCTGTGCTCTGCGGCTGCTTCCCACTATCTATCTACCTTACGTTTGGTAGTGTATATATGTCCATGCCTCTCTTTCGCTTTGTCACAGCTTACCCTTCCCCCTCCCCATATCCTCAAGCCCATTCTCAAGTAGGTCTGTGTCTTTATTCCCGTTTTAACCCTAGGTTCTTCATGACATTTTTTTTTAATTCCATATATATGTGTTAGCATACGGTATTTGTCTTTCTCTTTCTGACTTACTTCACTCTGTATGACAGACTCTAGGTCTATCCACCTCATTACAAATAGCTCAGTTTCATTTCTTTTTATGGCTGAGTAATATTCCATTGTATATATGTGCCACATCTTCTTTATCCATTCATCCAAAGATGGACACTTAGGTTGTTTCCAGCTCCGGGCTATTGTGAATAGAGCTCCAATGAATATTTTGGTACATGTCTCTATTTGAATTATGGTTTTCTCAGGGTTTATGTGCAGTAGTGGGATTGCTGGGTCATATGGTAGTTCTCTTTTTAGTTTTTTAAGGAACCTCCATACTGTTCTCCATAGTGGCTGTACCAATTCACATTCCCACCAGCAGTGCAAGAGTGTTCCCTTTTCTCCACACCCTCTCCAGCATTTATCGTTTCTAGATTTCTTGATGATGCCCATTCTGACTGGTGTGAGATGATATCTTATTGTAGTTTTGATTTGCATTTCTCTAATGGTTAATGATGTTGAGCATTCTTTCATGTGTTTGTTGGCAGTCTGTATATCTTCTTTGGAGAAATGCCTATTTAAGTCTTCTGCCCATTTTTGGATTGGGTTGTTTGTTTTTTTGCTATTGAGCTGCATGAGCTGTTTATAAATTTTGGAGATTAATCCTTTGTCAGTTGCTTCATTTGCAAATATTTTCTCCCATTCTGAGGGTTGTCTTTTGGTCTTCTTTATGGTTTCCTTTGCTGTGCAAAAGCTTTGAAGTTTCATTAGGTCCCATTTGTTTATCTTTGTTTTTATTTCCATTCTCTAGGAGGTGGGTCCAAAAGGATCTTGCTGTGATTTATGTCATAGAGTGTTCTACCTATGTTTTCCTCTAAGAGTTTGATAGTTTCTGGCCTTACATTTAGGTCTTTAAACCATTTTGAGCTTATTTTTGTGTATGGTGTTAGGGAATGATCTAATCTCAAACTTTTACATGTCCCTGTCTAGTTTTCCCAGCACCACTTATTGAAGAGGCTGTCCTTTCTCCACTGTACATTCCTGCCTCCTTTATCAAAGATAAGTTGGCCATATGTGCGTGGGTTTATCTCTGGGCTTTCTATCCTGATCCACTGATCTATCTTTCTGTTTTTATGCCAGTACCACACTGTCTTAATTACTGTAGCTTTGTAGTATAGTCTGAAGTCAGGGAGCCTGATTCCTCCAGCTCCTTTTTTCGTTCTCAAGATTGCTTTGGCTATTCGGGGTCTTTTGTTTTTCCAAACAAAGTTTGAAATTTTTTGTTCTAGTTTTGTGAAAAATGCCAGTGGTAGTTTGATAGGGATTGCATTGAATCTGTAGATTGCTTTGGGTAGTAGAGTCATTTTCACAATATTGATTCTTCCAATCCAGGAGCATGGTATATCCCTCCATCTATTTGTATCATCTTTAATTTCTTTCATCAGTGTCTTATAATTTTCTGCATACAGGTCTTTTGTCTCCTTAGGTAGGTTTATTCCTAGATATTTTATTCTTTTTGTTGCAATGGTAAATGGGAGTGTTTTCTTGATTTCACTTTCAGATTTTTCATCATTAATGTATAGGAATGCCAGAGATTTCTGTGCATTAATTTTGTATCCTGCTACTTTACCAAATTCATTGATTAGCTCTAGTACTTTTTCTATAGCATCTTTTGGATTCTCTGTGTATATTATGATGTCATCTGCAAACAGTGACAGCTTTACTTCTTTTTTTCCAATTTGGATTCCTTTTATTTCCTTTTCTTCTCTGATTGCTGTGGCTAAAACTTCCAAAACGAGGTTGAATAAGAGTGGTGAGAGTGGGCAGCCTTGTCTTGTTCCTGATCTAAGTGTAAATGGTTTCAGTTTTTCACCATTGAGGACGATGTTGGCTGTGCATTTGTCATATATGGCCTTTATTATGTTGAGGAAAGTTCCCTCTATGCCTACTTTCTGCAGGGTTTTTATCATAAATGCGTGTTGAATTTTGTCAAAAGCTTTCTCTGCATCTATTGAGATGATCATATGGTTTTTCTCCTTCAACTTGTTAATATGGTGTATCACATTGATTGATTTGTGTATATTGAAGAATCCTTGCATTCCTGGAATAAACCCCACTTGATCATGGTGTATGATCCTTTTAATGTGCTGTTGGATTCTGTTTGCTAGTATTTTGTTGAGGATTTTTGCATCTATGTTCATCAGTGATATTGGCCTGTAGTTTTCTTTCTTTGTGACATCCTTGCCTGGTTTTGGCATCAAGGTTATGGTGGCCGCATAGAATGAGTTTGGGAATGTTCCTTCCTCTGATATTGTTTGGAAGAGTTTGAGAAGGATGGGTGTTAGCTCTTCTCTAACTATTTGATAGAATTCGCCTGTGAAGCCATCTGGTCCTGGGCTTTTGTTTGATCTCCTCTACCGCCGTGATTTTTAATCACAGTTTCAATTTCAGTGCTTGTGATTGGTCTATTCATATTTTCTATTTCTTCCTGAGTCAGTCTTGGCAGGTTGTGCATTTCTAAGAATTTGTCCATTTCTTCCAGGTTGTCCATTTTATTGGCATAGAGTTGCTTATAGTAATCTCTCATGATCTTTTGTATTTAGGACAAGATTCGAGTCGCCTTGTGCTCGTACTGCACGCTATGAGCGGTCACATCCACCATGGCCGCGGATGCTCAGGGGATCTCAGAGTCCACTCCCCCCACCACACGCTACAAACAGCCGCCGATCTCCTCTACCGCTGTGTCTGACGCAGGAAACACGCACTGGAGCACTCTTTTTGAATATGGAGGTCATATAACTATATACTAGAATATAAAACTACTATTCACTTGCCAATATTTACAAAGCATGTAACATAAATATGTACTGTATGAAAGGATGAGTTTGGTTGATAGGCTCAAAATGATAGAAGGAGCATAGCTTGAATTCATAACCATACAATAATCTTCAGTACTTTCATTTAAGTTATATCTACTGGGATCTGAAGCAGTTAGTGTTAAAACTAAAATAGTAAAAACCCGATATTTCCAAAGAGAAGATACTGTATTATATAGATTTCATTTTAGAAATCTTAAAATCCCCTAAAACATACCATAGCACACACACCAATAAAATAATGTCATTCAACAGCAGTATCTAATAAATAGAAGCCACTGGGGATGTTTGTTTTTTTTTTCTTTTTTTTATCTTTTGGGTACACGGGCCTCTCACTGTTGTGGCCTCTCCCATTGTGGAGCACAGGCTCTGGACGCGCAGGCTCAGTGGCCATGGCTCACGGGCCTAACCACTCCGTGGCATGTGGGACCTTCCTGGACTGGGGCACCCATGTGCCCTGCATCAGCAGGCAGACTCTTAACCACTGCGCCACCCGTGAAGCCTCGCTGGGGATGTTTTTTAGCCTCAGTTACCCACTAGTGAATACCTGCTTCCTGGTAAAGAAATATGGAAAGCTACTTCAGTCATAAAGCTCATTTGGAACTCATCTGAGGCAAGTCAAGACATATGTGAATCAAAGGTAAATTTACCTTACGCTCAAACTGAAATCCTAGTTGTATAAGGAAAAAGAAAAAAAAATTCTAGAAATAAACTCAATTTTGAGCTTTCTAAAATTATAAATAAATATAGAAAATTGACACTTTTTTTTTGCTCACTTACATATTAGAGGTCTAACTTCAACAATTTACTAAATCTTCATGTAAATTGGTACATTCATCACTAAAACAACAGCAAATAATCCCTATCTCACATGAATGTTGCATTCATTGTACCAAATTTACAAACACTTTAGCATCATTATTAGTCATAATTAAATGTTAATATATACACTGGCTTATGCATGTTATAGTTTCATTCCTTTCCCACATCAAAACTGACTATATCAAAGTTAAGAATGTCCATTCATCATAAGATGCTATTAAGAGATTGAACAGAAAAGATACCAAGAGGGAAAGATATTTATAGTATGTACATCCAACAAAGCACTCAAATCAATAACAGAAGACAGAACCACCACCAACCTTAAATTAGACAAAATCTCGGGAAAAAAAAACACTTAAAAAAAGAGGATATCCAAAGAGTAATTAAATATATGAAAATGTTCTCAACATCATTGGTGTTCAGAGTATTTTCAATTAAAACCTCAGTGAACTACCAAATGCACTATTCAGACAGAAAATACCAGATGTTAGCAGCAATTAGAAGCAAATGGAAATCTCATATTCTTCTGGGGGATCTATTTATCAGTACAAAACAGTTCAAGCGTATCACATATAGTAAAAATACACATACACTGTGACAAACAATTTTATGCCGAGGCATTTATACAACAAAAATGTTTACATATATTTATTAAAAAAACATGGTAGCAGTATAAATAATAGTCATAATAGAAGCGACCTGAACCTACATCAATAAAATAAATAAGTAAATTATAATATAGTCTCATAATGAAGCATTATACAACAATGTAAATGAAGAAACTTCTACTATATACATCAACACTGTGTGAATCTCAAAAACAGTACTTGGAGTGAAAAAACTGAGCACAGAAGACTATATACTGTATGAGTCAAATTTTATAATATTCAATAACAAGCAAACTTAATCTATGCTTTTAGAAGCCAAGATATTGGTTACATTTTGAAATGGAGATCATGTAGTGACTAGAAGATTTCTTGAATCAAGACAATATCACTTGATCTTGTAACAGGTTATATAGATGAATTTTCAGTTTGTAAAAATTATGTGATCTATACTTATAATTTGTGCACTGTTATGCTTTTATATATTATGAAAAATGCATAAGAATTATAATAAATGGAATTAAATCTATTTTAAAATATAGAGTATAGTCTTGCTTATCAAATATGATATACTAAACCTACAGTATAATTTTAAAGATATGGTACTGACATAGGACTAGACAAATAGACAAATGGAAAAGAACAGAGACCCCAGAGACAATTTTACATACAAAGGAAATTGAGATGTAATCAAAATCATATGGCAAAATCATAAAGATAAATTAACAGCATTAGCATTAAACAAAAACTCACTTTTTAAATTTTGTTTTATTGTTTGCTTTTAGCAAATCTATCAAGTGAAGAATTTGATTCCTACCTGGAAAAAAACTGGAAAGTAAAATTATAAATCTAGCGAAAGAAAACACTGGAGAATATATTTGTACCCTAAGGATGGAAGTAAGCTCAAGACCCACATCAAAATACAAAAACAATTGGTATTGACAAGAATTTTGTCCTTGACCAAACTTTAGTCAGGTGTCTTTGAGCTCTCTTCTAGATGAGGCCCGACCTTTGGGTTTCCATGTCTGTCTTTGTATCACCCAATTTTAGCAACAATCTTGTTAAGTCAGTTTGTGAGAATTCCCCATCCTCAATATCTGATTATCCCTGATATCTGATCAAATTCCTAATCCTTCACCATCCCTCAGGTGATATCTGATCACCCTGGCCTGCTTTCAGAAATAATTCTATGAGATTTGTTTAGCTAGAATCTTTTCTTACCCCTGATGTCTCCTCTGAATAATTTTCCATTCACCAACCCCCTACCACAACTTTTGGCTATAAATCCCCACTTTTCCTTGTCATATTTTGAATTGAGCCTAGTTCTATACTGAGATTTATTTGCTCTTATTACAATAGGCCCCGAGTAAAATCTGTTTCTAACCATTTTTTAACTACTGTCAAGTTCTAGTTTTTCATTGACAGGTAGCATGATTAATTTTTATCAACATTTAGGTGATGAAAGATGTTGGCAGATAACAGATTGAGCAAAGATATTTGTAACATTGAAAACTAATAAGAGACAAAAATCCAGAAATGCAAGACATCCTAAAACCTAAAAAAGAAGCGAGGGATGTAATCAGGCAATCAACAGAAAGAAAACACAAATGTGTAACTATACAAAAAGAAGTACTCATATTCATTAGTAATAAGAGAAATGAAATCTAAACCAATATAGATACCAGATTCTACTCAAGAGATTAGTAAACGTTTCACAATTTGGTAATGCTAATTTGGTAATGCTAACTAGAATAGAATTAGGAATAAACATGTCAGCCCTGCAGAAAAATATCTGGAAGCGCTTGAGCAAATTGATCATTTTTATATCCTATTATATAGAAAGCCTTCTCCTGGGGGAAAAAAAAATCTTGTGAAATGCTTGGCAGATCTCCAATGGGACACACATTTATCTATTCCTTGTTGCACTGCTTTTTTGATGGGAAAATAGAGGGAAACTCGGTGTCCATCACTAGCAGAAGATAAAAGTAAATGCAACTTATACATGCCATGGAACACCTGGCAGGCGATTAAAGCAATAAACTAGATGCACCCAGTAATATGGGTAGAATAAAATATCTTGTTCAATAAAAGGAAAAAAGCAGAATGTCACTTTCTGTATACTGAAAACATTCAAATGTAACATAAATTTTATACTACATAATATATAAAAATTACAATGGAATACACATTAATTCAAGACATCAAACCAATCACATTAAAGTGGTTGTTTTTGAGAGGGTGGAGAAAGGAGCGAATGTTGTTATGAAAGAATAAGTGAAAAAAATAAATAGAACCCTCTAGTTATCAATGATAATAGTTGCACAATAATGAAGCAAGATGAACTCAAAGTTTTTAAATTTACATATAGAAGAGGGCATTGATTTGACAGACAAGCTCTGCATGAAAGAAAAGCACTGAAAGAGGATGTAACAAACAACACAATCAAAAAATGTGTGGAATACCTAAATAGACATTTCTCCAAAGAAAACATAGAGATCACCAACAAACACATGAAAAAAAAAAAACGCTCAAATCACTAATTACTAGAGAAATGCAAATCAAAACTACAATGAGATATTACCTCACACTGGTCAGAATGACCATCATCACAAAATCTACCAACAATAAATGCTGGAACGGGAATGGAGAAAAGGGAACCTTCTTGCACTGTTGGTGGGAATGTAAACTGATACAGCCACTATGGAGAACAGTATGGAGATTCCTTAAAAAAATAAAAATAGAACTACCATGTGAACCAGCAATCCCACTACTGGGCATATACACTGAGAAAACCATAACTCAAAAACACACGTGCACCCCAATGTTCATTGTAACACTATTTTCAATAGCCAGGACATGGAAACAACATAAATGTCCATTAACAGAGGAATGGATAAAGATGTGGCACATATATACAATGGAATATTAGTCAGCCATATAAAGACTGAAATTGGGTCATTTGTAGAGATGTGGATGGACCTAGAGACTGTCATACAGAGTGAAGTAAGTCAGAAAGAGAAAAACAAATATCATATATAAATGCATATATGTGAAATCTTAAAAAAAATTGTTATAGATGATCTTATTTAAAAAGAAGAAATAGAGACACAGATGTAGAGAACAAACTTATAGATACCAAGGGGGAAATGGGGCGATGGGATGAATTGGGAGATTGGGGTTGACATATATACATCATTGATACTATGTATAAAATGTATAACTAATGAGAACCTACTGTATAGCACAGGGGACTCTACTCAATGCTCTGTGGTGACCTAAAAGGGAAGGAAATCAAAAAAGAGTATATATATATATATATACTAACACAACATTGTAAAGCAACTATACTCCAATAAAAAATTAAAAATAATAAAAAGCTCAGCAATAGAAAAAAAAAAGAAGAGGATGAATGTACTGTGAATAAGAATTTGTTTTTAATGTTTCTGAAAGTCTGGATTACTTCAAGAATGAAAAGTTTTCTTTTTTTCCTGAGGGTTTTCAGAATTTCAATTACACTCGCAATTTTATTATACACACACACACACACACACACACACACACACACATATATATATATAGTGTGTTGTTATGAATGAAGAGTACCAAATACCAAAAATATTATATAATAGGAATAAAATTGCAGAAGATATCAAGAGAAAAAATAACAAATTAAGACCTAACACCAGAAAATTTGCTACTCAATGCATTTGAATTAAAACTTTATTATTACTAATTTATAAAACTTAATAGCATACTTATTCAAATCTTTACCCACTATAACTTTTTTCCTATTGTTGAACAGATTTTCCATTCTTAAGATTCACTGAGCTAGAACCTTTAGAAATCTTAAATATAAATTAAAATTTTAGAATTTTTTTAAAGTGACCATTTGGCAAAATAAGATTATTTTCAACCTGCTACCAGTTTAGGACACAGTCAATTTAAATTAAATTTAAAGCAATGTAAATTAAACATGAATCAATATTTATAAACTTACAGTTACATAAGTTTTCAAAATTTATCCACAAAAAAGTCATATTAAAAATGAATCCCATACTTTACTATAATATAACAAAAATAAAGAACACATTGTCATCTTTTTTTAAGTGGTCAGTAACTAAAAATAGCAAACCAGGTTCCAATCTACTTGAATTGTAAACATTTATTGAGTAGATGTTCTGTGAGAGTGGTTCCACATGTATATGTATTTTTGATGTATCAGTGGAGAGAAGGTGAGCTCCACATCCTACTCCTCTGCCATCTTGATCCACTCCCCTAAATATTTGTTAAGATTTCTGTGGTAATATTAGAAAAGATGGACATGCTCAAAGTTGTACATTTGACATATAAACCTTTACTACAGCCTTTACTTTTAATATGTTTTTCTTAATATAATTAAAATTTGTTCAACCCCAAAAATTACTCAAGCAAAAAACTAAAATTATTTTTTAGTATGGTTCTATAGTATGGTAGTAAATTGTGCATGAAGTGCTATTCTTTTAATTACAGGATGAACAAAATAGCCAAATTAGCCTCAGAAACAAGTTCGAGTATATTCTTGAAATGATAACGTATTTTGCTTTCCCTTCAGACACGAATTTATGCAAAAGTGAAAAGAGATCACAGTTACTACTTGCTTCAGGAGGCAGTAACTTGTTCTACTAAGCTAACATCAATAGTTAAAATATTTTCTTGGTTTCAGTTAATTTACAGGAAGAAAATAAGCAAGTCTCAAGTAATCCACATTAACCCAAATAACACTTCTATTTATTAGGATTTACTAGGGAAATTTTTAAAACTTAACTTACATTAAGTGAATTTATCATGATATAGTGTTAATATAAAAGAAATGTAACAACATATATATGTATCATAAAAAAGCAGTCCTAGAATACCACTTTTAACAAATATATTATTTTATTTAGATATTATGGTAAGCTGGGACAAAGTAAGAGAGTAGCATTCCAAATGTAATACCAAATGTAAACTAGATAGTTAGTGGGAAGCAGCCACATAACACAGGGAGATCAATTCTGTGCTTGGTGTCCACCTAGAGGGGTGGGAGAGGGAGGGTGGGAGGGAGACGCAAGAGGGAGGGGATATGGGGATATATTTATACATATAGCTGATTCACTGTTATACAGCAGAAACTAACACAATATTGTAAAGCAATTGTACTCCAATAAAGATGTTAAAAAATATAAAATATTTGTAACACTAAAGAAAAAAGATAGTAACTTAATTAAAGAGAAAAATGCCATACTCTGTTAATATTAACTTGTATTCCAGACTAACTCACATTCAAATAATTGTAACATTTAAACTTCTTAATTAGCATATGTGATATCAGATAGATATTTAAAAACAAATGGTTAGAATTACATAATTGGAAAGAGCTATTTACTATTGAGTTCAGGAACTATTGTTTTTAATTGGTAGATTTTAACCTATGAGATTTGACAAAATATCTAAG
Organism: Mesoplodon densirostris; assembly: GCF_025265405.1. Classification (NCBI taxonomy): domain Eukaryota; kingdom Metazoa; phylum Chordata; class Mammalia; order Artiodactyla; family Ziphiidae; genus Mesoplodon; species Mesoplodon densirostris. The sequence continues at coordinate 34,597,213 of NC_082677.1, read as the reverse complement.
CCTACTCAGTAGGCAATAAACACAATTCTAGGTAAGAGAGAAGTCTATAAATAGCTCTGTAGAGGACTATACCTAAAAGAGAATGGAATACTGGGTATATTGCAAATCTTATACCTCAGGAACATAACTGCTCTGGTGTTTCATTCAATCTAGAAAATCTATTCATACCATCCCAGAGTTGATCCAGTAGATTTTGTCATAATCAAAAATAGTGAAAAGTGAAAGTGAAAAGAAAGGTCTTTAGAAGCAAGAATCAGATTGATACACGGAATGAAACAACATTTATAATAATAGAGAAATGTTTAGTCATACTTAAAAATATATGTGTTATGGAATGAATATTTTGTGCCTCCCCAAAATTCATGTGCTGGAGTCTTAACCCCTTGGTGTGGCTGTAATTTGGAGATAGGACCACTAAGGAAGTAATTAAGGTTACATGAGGTCACAAGGGTGGTTTCTTGATACATTACAATTAATGTTCTTATAAGAAGAGACACAAGAGAACTCACAAGAGGCCCTGTGAGGGCATAAAGAAGAATGCAATCATCTGAAATACAAGAAGAGAGCCCATACCCAAATCTGAATTGACTAGAACCTTATGCTTGGACTTCTAGCCTCTAGAAGTGCGAGAAAATAAATTTATGTTTTTTAAGTTACTCACTCTATGATATTTTGTTATGACAGCTGGAGTTTACTAATACGATGTCTGCTAATTGTGCATTTCAGCTTTATGAGAATCTGTGAGTTGGTTAGATATATCCAATGAACTTGGAAATGAACTCAAAATGTTACTCAACAGTATAGAATTTTTTTCAAAGAATATTAAATATCTTAATTAACTTATTCAGTATGTCATTTTAAAATATAAATTTTTAAAAGCAGGCATACTGAAAGCAGCAATCACTCACTCACCAAGAATGCTTTAATCTAAGTTTGGGGAAAAATAAGTAATCTAAGTAATCTTTGCCCTCAGAAGCACACTTTATATTTGGGCGCATACATTTACAACCCAGGCTTTGGATGTAGAGAGAGCATATCAAGGGAAAAAGCTTCTTTAAAATATTTTAATGAAAAGGACTTTGGGATGATCTTGTAGATATTGAGGAAACTATAAAGAACTTTAAGAAAAAGAATAGCATGATAAAATTTGTGCCTTAAGACTCCTCTGACTTCAGAGAGAAGAATAGACTGAGAGAAAAATCCAAACCAATAGCAGAGAGGCAAGATAGAACCATAATAAAATCTATGTGTGAGATAATGAAGGCTTAACACCATGCAACTGCCAATGTATTGAAGAAGAATGGTGTCTTGATATATGTTTAGTTTTAGAATCCATTTAATAGGCTCTATTCCTGAGTATATTTTAGAGATATAGTTCATTAAAATAAATTTTTCTGGCTACTATGACTAAGGAAATTCTGGGACTGAAAAACATGGCAGATATAGGAGTAAATATATTAAATTAAATTTTAGAATTATTGATTTTAAGTTGTCAGATGTAAAGGTGAGCATATTCATTACACATAGATATATAAGGTTAGAGCTCAGACTGGAGAAAATTATGATCTAGAGATGCATGTGTGGCTAAACAGCAAATACAGTTGTACTTCAATATCCATGGGGGATTTGTTCCAAGAATCCCCACACCAAAATCTGAGGATGCTCAAGTCCCTCATATAAAATGGCATAGTACAGTCAGCTCTGCATATCCCTGGGTTCTGCATCCATGAATTAAAGCAACCGTGGATCAAAATCTGTGTTTGGTGGAATATTCAGGTGCAGAACCATTCGAAACTTAGGGAGGGCAGTTTATCAACTAGCAACATCTTATGGAGTGTGATATAAAGAAGAAAAAGGAACACGTCATAAGCTATTCACTCCATATTTATTAAGTATCAATTTCTGCAAAAAATAAGCTCAAAGTTACTGGTTTGAAACAAAAATAAGCACTGCTTATTTCTAGTTTCTGTAGGCCATGATCCAAATAAGTCATATGAGTATGACATATTTCCTTGACAAAGTCTGTGGCTCAACTGTAATATATGAAAGCCAGATCTGGAGTAATTTAATTCATTCACATGTCTGATAGATGACGTTGACTATCACCTGGGGCCCTAGCTAGGACTGTCAGGCAGAACACCTGCATGTGTCCTCTGTATATAACCTGACCTTTCTCACAATACTTTGACTGTATGATAGGAGTAAGCTATGGGAAAAAAGAGTGTTTTTTTGGGGGGAATCCATGTTATCTTTTATAACCTAGCTTTGGAAATTAAGCAGTATCATTCTATTTGTTTTAGTTACAGAGGTCCACAAGTGTAAAGATTATATCTTACTATTTGGTGGTCAACATAACAATGAAAAAAAAAAAAAAACATTGGGATATGGAAAAGGAAATAAAGGTGAGACTAGATATTGATGAAATTCAAATGAGAAAAAATGTTTTAAAAACCCATGAGAGGGCTTCCCTGGTGGCGCAGTGGTTGAGAGTCCGCCTGCCGATGCAGGGGACATGGATTTGTGCCCCCGTCTGGGAGGAGCCCACAGGCCATGGAGCGGCTGGACCCATGAGCCATGGCCACTGAGCCTGCACAACCAGAGCCTGTGTTCAGCCACGGGAAAGGCCACAACACTGAGAGGCCCGCATAACGAAAAAAAAAAAAAAAAAAAAAAAAAAACATGAGAATATGCTCAGTAGTGAGATTGCTGTGTCATATGGTACTTCTATTTTTAGTTTTAAGGAGCCTCCATAATGTTCTCCATAGTGGCTGTATCAATTTACAGTCCCACAAACAGTACAAGAGTATTCCCTTTTCTCCACACCCTCTCCAGCATTTATTGTTTCTAGATTTTTTGATGATGGCCATTCTGACCAGTGTGAGATGGTATCTCATTGTAGTTTTGATTTGCATTTCTCTAATGATTCATGATGTTGAGCATTCTTTCATGTGTTTGTTGGCAATCTGTATATCTTCTTTGGAGAAATGTCTATTTAGGTCTTCTGCCCAGTTTTGGATTGGGTTTTTTGTTTCTTTTGTTACTGAGCTGCATGAGTTGCTTGTAAATTTTGGAGATTAATCCTTTGTCAGTTGCTTCATTTGCAAATATTTTCTCCCATTCTGAGGGTTGTCTTTTGGTCTTGTTTATGGTTTCCTTTGCTGTGCAAAAGCTTTGAAGTTTCATTAGGTCTCATTTGTTTATTTTTGTTTTTATTTCCATTACTCTAGGAGGTGGCCCAAAAAGGATCTTGCTGTGATTTATGTCATAGAGTGTTCTGCCTATGTTTGCCTCTAAGAGTTTGATAGTGTCTGGCCTTACATTTAGGTATTTAATCCATTTTGAGTTTATTGTTGTGTATTGTGTTAGGGAGTGTTCTAATTTCATACTTTTACATGTAGCTGTGCAGTTTTCCCAGCACCACTTATTGAAGAGGCTGTCTTTTTTCCAGTGTATATTCTTGCCTCCTTTATCAAAGATAAGGTGACCATATGTGTGTGGGTTTATCTCTGGGCTTTCTATCCTGTTCCATTGATCTATATTTCTGTTTTGTGCCAGTACCATACTGTCTTGATTATTGTAGCTTTGTAGTATAGTCTGAAGTCAAGGAACCTGATTCCTCCAGCTCCATTTTTCATTCTCTGGATTGCTTTGGTTAATCAAAAATAGTCATCTACCAAAATGTTCATTGCAGCTCTATTTATAATAGCTAGGATATGGAAGCAACCTAAGTGTCCATCAATGGATGAATGGATAAAGATGTGGCACATATATACAGTGCAATATTACTCAGCCATAAAAAGAAGCAAAATTGAGTTATTTGTAGTGAGGTGGATGGACGTAGAATCTGTCATACAGAGTGAAGTAAGTCAGAAAGAGAAAAGCAAATACTGTATGCTAACACATATATATGGAATCTAAGAAAAAAAAGGTCATGAAGAACCTAGGGGTAAGATGGGAATAAAGACACAGACCTACTAGAGAATGGGGTTGAGGATATGGGGAGGGTGAAAGGTAAGCTGGGACAAAGTGAGAGAGTGTCATGGACATATATACACTACCAAACGTAAAATAGACAGATAGTGGGAAGCAGCCACATAGCACAGGGAGATCAGCTCCGTGGTTTTTGACCATGTAGAGGGGTGGGATAGGGAGAGTGGGAGGGAGGGAGACACTAGAGGGAAGAGATATGGGAACACATGTATATGTATAACTGATTCACTCTGTTATAAAGCAGAAACTAACACACCACTGTAAAGCAATTATACTCCAATAAAGATTTTTTTAAAAATACATGAAAATAAAAGGTGGTTCTTTGAAAAAATCAATAAAATTTATAACCCTCTAGGTAAAATTGCTAAGAAAAAAGAGGATAGACATTCTCAATATCAGGAAAGAAAATGAGGGTACCATTACAGATCCAGTAGTCCTTAAAATAATTAAAAAAAAATACTTTGAAAAAAACTAAACTCATAATTTTGAAAACTTAGATTAATTGGAACAATTCTTTGAAATAAATTTTTAAAAACTACCAAACAACTAAAAAAGAAACAGGTAACCTGAATGGCTCTAGATAAATTAATAAAATTAAGCTTGTGGTTAAATCCTGCCAAAGAAGGAACTAAAGACCTCAAAATAGCTTCACTAGGAAATCTCCCAATTTTTTCAGGAAGAAATAATAGTGATTTCACAAAATTGCTTCCAGGAAACAAGATAACAACAACAAAAAATAATATATCCAAACTTATTTTATGAAGTCCTAATAACCCTGCTACAGCTATCAAAGATATTACAGGAATTGTTAACTAAACACCAATATGTCTCATAAAAATAGACACAAACTTTCTTCCAAAACATTACCAAATTGAATCTAGCAACATGTATAAAGGATACTACATAATAACAAAATAAGGTTGTCCCAGGAATGCCAACATTGTTCAAAATCAGTCTAAGAAATCATAATAAGAAGAGAGTAAAAAGTAAAAGTCATATGAACATCTCAGTAAATGCCAAAAAAAAGCATTTCACAAAATTCAACAACCATGCAGGATAAACACTCATCAAACTGCAAATAACATTGAATCTATATAACCTTATAAAAAAGCATCTACAAAAATCCTACTACTCACATCATATCACATCACATCACATTCAGTGAAAAACTGAATGCTTTCCCCCAAGATCAAAAATAAGATTGTCCACTCCCCACACTTCAAAACAATGATGTAGTGAATGTCCCAGTTAGTAGAATAAGAAAAAAATTAGTAATAATAAAGGGCATAGTGATTTAAAGGGAAAAAATAAGCATGTCTCTATTCTCAGATGATTTAAGTATCTATGGAGAAAATCTAAAGGAATCTTAATAATATTTTAAAAGCTCCTGAAGTAATAAATGAATTTAAGAAAGTTGCAAAATACAAGGTCACCATAAAAAATCAATTCTATAACTGCACTATAAACAATTAGAAAGTGAAAGGTAAAAGTATCATTTAAAATAGCTTCAAAAACATGAAATATTAGTTAAATATCTAATAATATATGCAAAATATGTATGCTGAAAACTGAAAAATCATGATAACACAAATTAAAAGATACCTAAATCAATTTCAGGGGCATAATTTGCAGTACTTTTGGTACATATTCATAAACTGAGTCCAAAGTTTCCATGGAAAGGTGAAATAAATATAATTTATTCTGTTTAGCCAAAACAGTTCTGAAAAAGAGGAACAAAATTAGAGAACTTGTCCTCAAGAGTTACTATAAACTACAGTAATCCTGACAGGGATAACTACTCCCATGTACTTGAAAAATACACATAAGAGAGAGTTGGCAGGTAGGCTGGACTCCTTTGGATTCTAATCCATTATAACACGCAGGTGCTAAAAGTTTGTTAGAGGTTAGTTTTTTTTTTTTCCTTATTCCCATCTATAGTAGATTTTTCTTCTTCCTGCTTTACCAGTTAAGATATCAGCTGTAGGTGTTTTAAATCCTAGAGTTTTATTTAGGTGGCTTTAGTTCTGTTCTCTGTTGAATTTTAAAGATTGTATTTTTGTAATTCAGTCTTTTTTTTTAATGGAGAGGGTGACAGGTTTATGGTTTTTGATGCTGTTATTGTTTTTCTTAATGTTTTTCATGAATTTATGTATTCCAACCAGAAGTACATAATGTACTATTAGTCCAAGGTTTAAATTAAAAATGTAAAATATGTTTCTCAGAAAGAGTATATTGAATTTTCTACATACTACTGAATAAAGGTAAAATAAGGTTAGTAATGATGTTCTCCACATTTATTTAATGCCTACTCTGTGTCAGGCACTGTCATAAGCATCCCTAGTTACTCATGCACCAACTCTTACAGTATCTATCAAATGAAAAAAAATGTTTTTTTTTTTTTTTGCTCAGTGTTACATAGTTTGTAACTTGTGGAATTCATAGTTGAACACTTGTAGTCTAATTACTGAGAGAGGTTTCTCTTCCAAGTTTCTGCTCGATCAAAATCTTGAAGTTGAAACAATAAACACATTTCACAGTCAATTTCATAACATTGAGCCATACTTTCTTCTTTCTGGTTGTTTTACTTATGGAAGTAATATATCTTTACATAGTTACACTTAGGTAAAAATGTATTAAGGCAATCTCAGAAAAATACATCTTCATCATCTTATGGTTCTGTTCCTCTAACAATAATATTACAAAGCTTAAATATTTTACCACAGTCAACAGACATTCTGTCAAGTATTTGTGTGTGCCTGCATTCTTTAATTTCACCTCACCTCCATTTACTAATTAAATATACAGCAGAATTTGTACTTATGTTCTTCTCCTCTGACACTTTGTTGCCAGTAGAATGTCATTCCATTCTCATCCCTATAAATTCCAGTTCCAAACATGCCATTTTTAAAAGGTCATTTCTGGTCTGTCACTCTGGATAGATGTACCTCCTTTCTTGAAAAGGGAAAGTTAAGTAGATTTCTTAAAGGTATAATGATTCATTTTTTTCTTAAATTCTTATATGTAAAATATGGTCAAATGAATCATTTGAAAAGCTTAGATATTTTCATTAGCCTTGAAACATAATATATAAGAAAGTTTCTATAATTTATTATTTCATAATTTTCATGAATTCTTACGTAACTTTCTTGGTGAAACCTTAAGTTGGCAAATTGTACTGAAAAGTACTATGAACTTAACAACAAAGATATGTTCAAAAAAAGTTGTCAGTACTAAATCAGAAGTTCTGAAATTTTGCCAAATTATTCAATAGTCTCCTTTCCTTCACAAGGTTATAATTTTAGTTTTAAACAAGGAAAAAAATTCATCCTTTAACTTTCACTATACACAGCTTTGGATATCCTTGTTTATGAATGAATAATTATGTTATTTGTTAAGATTCTTGATATTTAAGGACATTAATGTATTTAAAATACTTTCAAAGCATAAGCAATTATGTCATCCAAACTACTAATTCCACTGAGAATTCAATGAATAAAGTCATCAAAACTGTTTTAGGTTTACATATTTATGAATGCCTTATGTCCACCTTCACATTCTGATCAATTCAAAATTGCTTCTCTCTCTGCTCAGTTGTTGCCACTACATTTAAGCTAACTATATAATGGAAGAAATGTGTATGATATCTGTGGTAGGCAGAATTGTAAAATGGTTACCTAAGATTCCTGGCCCCTGGTTATTCAATCAAACAATAATCTAAATACTTTTGTGAAGGAATTTTGCCAATATAATTTAGGTTCTGATCAGTTATTTGTTTGAGAGATTATTTCTATGGGCTTAATGTAACCACAAGCAAAGTTCTCTCCAAGTGGCAGCAGAAGAAGTCAAAGAAATTCAAACATGGAAAGGATTTGATATGCTGCTGCTGACTTTAAAGATGGAAAGCATCACATGCAAGAGCTAGAGACTGGCCTTCAGGTGATGAGAGAAATCCCTTGAGATTGCTAGCAAGTAAATGGAAACCAGAGCCCTACAACTGCAAAAAACTGGATTTTGCCAAAAGCCTGAAAGAAGTAGATTCTTAGAAGTGGATTTTTCCCCTGAGCTTCCATTTATGAAGCTAACACTGCTGACACATTGATTTCAGCCTTGTGAAGCTCAAAGTGGAGAAATCAGTCAAGCCCACCTCTACTTCAGACCTAAGAAACTGAGACTAAAACAAAATGGTTGTTGTTTTAAGCTGCAAAGTTTTTGATAAATTTGTTATGCAGCAAGAGAAAGCCAACAATATATTTAATTCCATCAGTGTGACACAGTAGATCACAAGGCACAAGATAATTATTTAAACATTTTGCCAGTTCTTCCATCAGTTCATTGTAATTTTGTACTTATTGTGCTCTTCTCTTGCAATTATTATTTGGAATAATTTGGAGGTGAAATAATAGATTTTAATTAGGTTGAACTGGAATGTTCTAGATGCAATGGAAGTTATTATCTATTGTTCATCTTCTGCAAATTATTGTAATTTTTAAAGCATGATAGGCATTTTATCTTATGTATTTATTATAACTATTGGTCCAATAAATCAGAAACTTAGGTATTTATATTTTAATACTAAGTTATTCAAAAAGTATCTGTTCTGTAACTAGAACCCTCAAAGCACTACAGCAGGTACTGGACTTAAAACATTGAGCACAAAAGGTAAGGTCCTGAATTAAATCATTCAATAAAGTTATTATAAAAATAAATATATAATTATAATTGTAAAACCCCTATGAAGAAAAAACGTATACTGCTGTGAAAGTATATAATAGTGAATTGTTCCTAGTTTAGGGTTTTAGGAAAAAAGCTTCTCTGAAGAAATATATATCAAGCTGACATTGGAAAGATGAGGAAGAACCATATAGATGAAAAAAGGGGGAAAATTATTCCAGATAGAGAGAACAATATGTGCAAACTTATTGGTGGGATAAAGCTTAATTCCTTTAAGAAACTGTGAAAAGACCATTGTGCTGAAGTGATGAGAATGTATTGGGTTGGCCCAAAATTTCGTTTGGTTAATGAATACATTGTTCAATAAAATTCTTGGTGAAAATGAAAAATGTGTCTTCTATTTTTACTTAAAACCAAAGGAAGTTTTGGGCCAACCCAATCCCTGGAGATGAGGCTTAAGATTTATAATCAGGAGGCTAATTATAGGGTATTGGAGGTTTTGTTAAGGATTTTGGTGTTCATCTTAAACAAAATGGAAGGAATCAAATCAGAATTATTTGACAAAATGAAAACAGAATTTTTAAAATTCTGCTTTGGTTTGTGATTTGACACTATGTTGGAAGGAGCTGGTTAGAGAATGAAAGAGTGGTAGGAAGAAATTAAATTATTCTAGGAAATAGATTATGCTTAATTGGATTAAGGTAACAGTGAGGGTAGTAAAAGGTACTTGAGTAATTAGAGGTACTCAAAAGTTATATATATATATATATATAATATATATATATATATATATATATAACTTTTTGATATATTGAATGTGGAAGCTCAAGGAATTCTTTATGATAACTTATAGATTTCTTTTTTAAATACCTGGATGTACCGGGGTGACATTTCATGAGACAGATAACATAGGAAAGAGTCTATCGAGAGAGAGAAAGATTATGAACTGATGCAGGGCATATTAGATTTGTTGTTTTATTTGGGATATCTAGATAAAAATTTCAAGTAGTGAGTTGGCTGCATTGTTCAGAATTTTAGAGAAGAGTTGAAAGTCTATGATGGGAATCTGGAAGTCCTTGACATATGTCTAATATTGGGGACAGTGTACATAAAAGAGGAAATAGGACTATATTTCCCTCTAGTTCTCTACATTCAGGGAGAGATATAAGAAGCTAAGAGGACCTGAGACTTGCTGTTGAGATATACACACTGTTTAATGACAGAATAACGGGTGGGACTAAAATAGATTTACCAAAGAGATGGGAGAAAACCCAGCAGAGAGTAGAGTTGTGGAAATCAAAGAAAGTACACTTTCCCAAAAGGAGCAGGAGAATAACACTGTCAAATATTTCTGAGAGTGCAAGTGAGATAAATATATATATATATATGGAAACTATGCTTGAAACCACCATGTTTGAGAATTCTGTTGTTCACCTTTTAGAAAAGCTATTTAATCGTTACGTCTAGGGGGTAGCTTCAAGATGGTGGAGGAGTAAGACATGGAGATCATTTTCTTCTCCATAAATACATCAAAAATACATTTACATGTGGAAAAGCTCCTACAGAATGCCTACTGAATGCTGGCAGGAGATCTCAGACTTCCCAAAAGCCAGGTGGCAAACAGAGTCTTGGTGTTCCAGCCGGGTGTCAGGCCTGAGCCTATGAGGTGGGAGGGCTGAGTTCAGGATGCTGGTCCACCAGAGACATCACAGCCTCATGTAATATCAAAAGGTCAAAGTTCACTCAGAGGTCCCCATATCAATGCTAAGACCCAGCTCCACTCAACGATCAGCAAGCTACAGTGCTGGACACTCTATGTCAGACAACTGAAAAGACAGGAAAACAACCCCACCCCTTAGCAGAGAGGCTGCCTAAAATCATAAGTTCACAGACACCCCAAACACACACCGGATGTGGTCCTGCCCACCAGAAAAATAAGATCCAGCCTCATCCACCAGAACACAGGCATGAGTCCACTACACCAGGAAGCCTACACAACCAACTAATTCAGACTTACCCACTGGGGGCAGACATCAAAAACAACAGGAACTATGAACCTGCAGCCTGCCGAAAGGAGACCCCAAACACAGTAAGTTAAGCAAAATGAGAAGACAGAAAAATACACAGCAGATGAAGGAGCAAGGTAAAAACCCAACAGATCAAACAAATGAAGAGGAAATAGTCAGTGTACCTGAAAAATAATTCAGAGTAATGATAGTAAAGATGGTTCAAAATTTGGAAACAGAATGGAGAAAATACAAGAAACGTTTAACAAGGACCCAGAAGAACTAAAGAGCAAACAAACAATGATGAAGAGCACAATAAATGAAATTAAAAGTTCTCTAGAAGTAATCTGGAAGATGAAATACTGGAAATAACTAGTGCACAGCAGAATAAAGAAAAAAGAATGAAAAGAATTGAGGACAGTCTCAGAGACCTCTGGGATAATATTAAATGCACCAACATTCGAATTATAGGGGTCCCAGAAAAAGAAGAGAAAAAAGAAAGGGACTAACAAATATTTGAAGAGATTACAGTTGAAAACTTCCCTAATATGGGAAAGGAAATAGTCAGTCAAGTCCAGGAAGCACAAAGAGTCCCATACAGTATAAATCCAAGGAGAATTATGGCAAGACATATATTAATCAAACTATCAAAAATTGAATACAAAGAAAAAATATTAAAAGAAGCAAGGGAAAAACAAAAAATAACATACAAGGGAATCCCCATAAGGATACAGTCTCATCTTTCAGCAGAATCTCTGCAAGCTAGAAGTGTGTGGCAGGACATATTCAAAGTGATGAAAGAGAAAACCTACAACTAAGATTACTTTACCCAGCAAGAATTTCACTCAGATTCGACAGAGAAATTAAAATCTTTATGGACAAGCAAAAGCTAAGAGAATTCAGCACCACAAAACCAGCTTTACAACAAATCCTAAAGGAACCTCTCTAGGCAGGAAACACAAGAGAAGGAAAAGACCTACAATAACAAACCCAAAACAATTAAGAAAATGGTAAATGGAACACACATATCAATAACTACCTTAAATGTAAATGGATTAAATGTTCCAACCAAAAGACATAGACTGGCTGAATAGATACAAAAACAAGACCTCTATATATGCTGTCTACAAGAGACCCACTTCAGACCTTGGGACACATACAGACTGAAAATAAGGGGATGGAAAAAGATATTCCATTTGAATGGAAATCAAAAGAAAACTGGAGTAGCAATTCTCATATAAGGCAAAACAGACTTTAAAATAAAGACTATTATAGGAGACAAAGGAGGAAACTACATAATGATCAAGGATCAATCCAAGAAAAATATATAAGAATTGTAAATATTTATGCACCCAACATAGGAGAACCTCAGTACATAAAGCAACTGCTAACAGCCATAAAAGGGTAAATTGACAGTAACACAATAAGAGAAGGGGCTTTTAACTCCCCACTTTCCCCAATGGACAGATCATCCAAAATGCAAATAAATATGGAAACACAAGCTTTAAATGACACACTGAGCCAAATGGACTTAATTAATATATACAGGACATTCCATCAAAAAACAAAAACAAAAAAACAAACAAACAAAAAACAAAATACTCTCTCTTCTCAAGTGCTCATGGAACATTCTCCAGGATAGATCATATCTTGAGTCACAAATCAAGTCTTGGTAAATTTAAGAAAATTGAAATCATATCAGGTATCTTTTCTGACCACAACACTATGAGGCTAGATATCAATTACAGGAAAACAATCTGTAAAAAATACAAACACATGGAGGCTAAACAATACACTACTTAATAACCAAGAGATCACTGAAGAAATCAGAGGAAATAAAAAAATACCTAGAAACAAATGACAATGAAAACAAGATGAGGCAAAACCTATGAGATGCAGCAAAAGCAGTTCTAAGATGGAAGTTTATAGCAATACAATTCTACCTCAAGAAACAAGAGATATCTCAAATAAAAAACCTAACTTTACACCTAAAACCCAAAGTTAGCAGAAGGAAAGAAAACAAAGATCAAATAAGGAATAAATGAAAAAGAAATGAAGGAAACAATAGCTGAGATAAATAAAACTAAAACTTGGTCCTTTGAGAAGATAAACAAAATAGATAAACCATTAGGCAGACTCATCAAGATAAAAAGGAAGAAGACAAATCAATAAAAGTAGAAATGAAAAAGGAGAAGTAAAAACTGACACTGCAGAAATACAAATGATCATGAGAGGTTATTACAAGCAACTATATGCCAATAAAATGGACAATCTGGAAGAAATGGACAAATTCTTAGAAAAACACAACCTCCCGAGATTGAATCAGGAAGAAATAGAAAATATAGACGGACCAATCTCAAGCACTAAAATTGAAACCGTGATTAAAAATCTTCCAACAGGGGCTTCCCTGGTGGCGCAGTGGTTGAGAGTTCGTCTGCTGATGCAGGGGACATGGGTTCGTGCCCTGGTCCAGGAAGATCCCACATGCCGTGGAGTGGCTGGGCCCATGAGCCATGGCCACTGAGCCTCTTTGTCCGGAGCCTGTGCTCCACAATGGGAGAGGCCACAACAGTGAGAGGCTCGCGTACTGCACACACACACACACACACACACACACACACACACACACACACATCTTCCAATAAACAAAAGCCCAGGACCAGATGGCTCCACAGGCGAATTCTATCAAACATTTAAAGAAGAGCTAACATCTATCCTTCTCAAACTGTTCCAAAATATAGCAGAGAGAGGAAAACTCCCAAACTCATTCTATGAGACCACCATCATCCTGATACCAAAATCAGACAAATATGTCACAAAAAAGAAAACTACATACCAATATCACTAATGAACATAGATGCAAAAATCCTGAACAAAATACTAGCAAACAGAATCCAACAGCATGTTAAAGGGATCATACACAATGATCAGTTGAGGTTTATCCCAGGAATCTAATTATTCTTCAATATATGTAAGTCAATCGATGTGATAAACCATATTAACAAATTGAAGGAGAAAAAACATATGTTCATCTCAATAGGTGCAGAAAAAGCTTTTGACAAAATTCAACACCAATTTATGATAAAAGCCCTCCAGAGTGTAGGCATAGAGGGAACTTACCTCAACATAGTAAAGGCCATATATGACAAACCCACAGCCACCATTGTTCTCAACAGTGAAAAGTTGAAACCATTTCAACTAAGATCAGGTACAAGACAAGGTTGCCCACTCTCACAACTACTATTCAAAGTAGTTTTGGAAGTTTTACCAACAGCAACCAGAGAAGAGAAAGAAATAAAAGGAATCCAAACTGGAAAAGAAGAAGTAAAACTGTCACTGTTTGCAGAGGACATGATATAATACATAGAGAATCCCAAAGATGCTACCAGAAAACTATTAGAGCTAATCAATGAATTTGGTAAAGTAGCAGCAAATAAAATTAATTCACAGAAATCTCTTGCATTCCTATACACTAATGATGAAAAATCTAAAAGAGAATTTAAGGAAACACTCCCATTTATCATTGCAACCTAAAGAATAAAATACCAGGGAATAAACTACCTAAGGAAACAAAAGACATGTATGTAGAAAATTATAAGACACTGATGAAATAAATTAAAGATGATACAAACAGATGGAGAGATATACCATATTCTTGGATTGGAATAATCAAGATTGTGAAAATGACTATACTACCCAAAGCAATATACAGATTCAGTGCAATTCCTATCAGACTGCCACTGGAATTTTTCACAGAACTAGAACAAAAATTTCACAATTTGTATGGGAACACAAAAGGACCTGAATAGCCATAGCAATCTTGAGAAAGAAAAATGGAGCTGAAGGAATCCGGCTCCCTGACTTCAGACTACACTACAAAGCTACAGTAACCAAGATAGTATAGTACTGGCACAAAAACAGAAATATAGATCAATGGGACAGGATAGAAAACCCAGAGACAAACCCACAAACATATGGTCACCTTATCCTTGTTAAAGGAGGTAACAATATACAGTGGAGAAAGACAGCCTCTTCAATAAATGGTGCTGGGTAAACAGAACAGCTATATGTAAGAGAATAGAATAGGAACACTCCCTAACACCATACACAAAAATGAACTCAAAATGGATTAAAGATCTAAATGTAAGGCCAGACACTATAAAACTCTTAAAGGAAAACATAGGCAGAACACTCTATGACAAAAATCACAGCACAATCCTTTTTGATCCACCTCATAGAGTAATGGAAATAAAAACAAAAGGAACAAATGGGGCCTAATGAAACTTAAAAGCTTGTAGAGCCAAAGAAACCATAAACAAGATGAAAAGACAACCCTCAGAATGGGGGAAATATTTGCAAATGAAGCAACTGACAAAGTATTAATCTCCAAAATATACAGGCAGTCCATGCATCTCAATATCAAAAAATCAAAAAACCCAGTCCAAAAATGGGCAGAAGATCTAAATAGACATTTCTCCAAAGAAGATATACAGATTGCCAACAAACACATGAAAGGATGCTCAACGTCACTAATAATTAGAGAAGTGCAAATCAAAACTACAATGAGGTATCTCCTCACACGAGTCAGAACAGTCATCATCAAAAAATATACAAACAATAAATGTTGGAGAGGGTGTGGAGAAAAGGGAACCCTCTTTCACTGTGTGGGAATGTAAATTGATACAGCCACTATGGAGAACAGTATGGAGGTTCCTTAAAATACTAAAAATAGAACTACCATACAACCCAGCAATCCCACTACTGGGAATATACTCTGAGAAAAGCATAATTCAAGAAGAGTCATGTACCCCATTGTTTATTGCAGCTCTATTTACAATAGCGAGACATGGAATCAATCTAATTGTCCATCAACAGATTAGTGGAAAAAGAAGATGTGGCATATATATACACAATAGAATATTACTCAGCCATAAAAAAATGAAATTGAGTTATTTGTAGTGATGTGGATGGACATAAAGACTGTCATACAGAGTGAAGTAAGTCAGAAAGAGAAAAACAGATACCATAAGCTAACACAGATATATGGAATCTAAAAAAACAAAAAACAAAAAAAAAAAAACATGATTCTGAAGAACCTAGGGGCAGGAAAGGAATAAAGACACAGACATAATGAATGGACTTGAGGCCATGGGGAGGAGGAAGGGTAAGCTGGGATGAAGTGAGAACATGGCATGGACATATATACACTACCAAATGTAAAATAGCTAGTGGGAAGCAGCCCCATAGCACAGAGAGATCAGCTTGATGCTTTGTGTCTACCTAGAGGGGTGGGGTTGTGAGGGTGGGAGAGAGTGGCAATTGGAAGGAGATATGGAGATATATGTATATGTATAGCTGATTCACTTTGTTATACAGGGGAAACTAACACACCATTGTAAAGCAATTATACTCCAACTAAGGTGTTAAAAAATAATAAATAAATAAATAAAATGAAACACAAGGAAAACAATAAAGTATGAAATGAGATGAAAAATGTCATTGGTAATCATAGAAAGAAATAGTTTTCTATAGGATGGGATGGGAAATTATATCAGATGAGCTACAGAGTGATTGTAGAAAGGGAAAAGTTTCAGTGATTAATGCCTATACTAAGTAGCTGTTTGTGAAAAAAAATGTGTAGAAAATATGGATAGTAGCTGGCATAAAATATGTGGTTAAAATTTACCTTCTCCTTTTTTTAAGGTAAGATTTCAAAAATTTAAAATATTTTTTAAGATATTCTAGGAGTATCATCAAAAAGAGATATTGAATATAGAGAACAATGATGTAATAAGAGTTAACTTATGTAAGATAAGAGTTCATTCTTTTGCATGTGGATATCCAATTTTCCTAATACAAGTTACTGCAGAAACTATCCTTTCTCCATTGTATATTCTTGTTCAAGATCAGTTGACTGTATATGTGTAGGCTCTCTATTCTGTTCCATTGGACTACAGGTCTGTTTTTATGCAAGTACCATACTTTTTTGATTACTGTAGCTTTGTAATACATTTTGAAATCAGGAAGTGCAATGCCTTCATCTTTGTTCTTCTCTCTCAAGATTGCATTGTCTATCTTGGGTCTTTTCTAGTTCATATGAATTTTAGGATATTTTTTTCTATTTCTGTAAAATATACCATTGGGATTTTAAAAGGGATTTCACTGAATCTACAGATCACTTTGTGTACTATGGATATTCTAACAATATTAATTCTTCCAATCCATAAACGTGGGTTTCTTTCCATTTATTTGTGTCTGATTTAATTTCTTTCATCAGTGTTCTATAATTTTCAGTGTACAATCTTTCACCTCCTAGGTTAAGTTTGTTCTTTTTGATGCTAATGCATGGTATATGTATATATATATATATATATATATATATATATATATATATTACCGTTATATTATTTTTATTGTTATTGTTTCTTAATTTCTCTTTAGGGTAGTTTGTTTTCAGTGTATAGAAACACAATTGATTTTTGTGTGTTGATTTTGTATCTTTCAAATTTGCTAAATTCCTTTATTCTAACAGTTTTTGTGGAATCTTTAGGGTTTTCTGGGCTTCTTGCTACATGGTGGCTTCAGGGAAGTCACATTTCTCACCTGGTAGCTGCTTTCCAATGAATATTAAGGCAGAAGTTCCAGTAGTCTTACAAGCAACACACATAATGAGCACAGTGTCACTTCCACTGCACATTAATATTCAAACTGTTCACCAGCCTGCCCAGCCCATGTAAAAATATACATGTTCATTTAATATATAGGCAGATGTGTATATGTGTTTTTCACATGCATGTATGTACTCACACACTACATATATAATCAATTTAATTGCATTTTATGCACACTTATCTATGTCTTATTTTCATTTTACTCAAGAATACTTCGTGGAAATCCATCCACTTTCTGGTATATTTATAATTAGTCATTTTTAAAGCTACATGATATTCCATATTGTGGATTTCCATAATATATTCATACATAATTTATATTGAACATTGACTTTGCTCTAAGTTTTCCAATTGTGTTTGTGTGTTTTTTATCACTACAGATGATGTTACACCAAACATTCTTTACATACGACTATCATACTTACTTTTAAGTTGTTCTGTGGATAAGGCTCCTTGCCAAGGAAACGAGTGAAGGCTGAAACACAGCCCATGTTCTACTCTGTAAATCATGAGCTTGGCATCTTCTCTTAGGGGTGGGGAAGAAGGTAGGCATTATTTTCTGACAAAAGTCATATTGCTAGAGCAAATTGCTTCTATATAATGTGGTATGCAGAAATAATGGTCTCCCATCCCTGACCTCCTCCACCCCCCAAATCTAAAATGACCATATTCTAATACCAGGTACCTGTGAATATGTTACCTTACATTGCAAAAGCGACTTTGAAGATGGAGGTAAGGTTGTTAATCACCTGACCTTAAAATAGAGAGTTTACCTTCAATTATCCAGATTAGCCCAATGTAATCACAAGGGCCCTTGAAAGTAGAAGAGAGAGAAAGAAGAATGAGAGGGAGACGTAACTGTAGAAGAAATGAGCAGAGACATAACATTGCTGTCTTTGAAGGAGGTAGGTGTCTACTAGACAAGGAATGAGAGAACCCAGTAGGAGTTAGAAAAGTAAAGGAATGGATTCTTCTTTCCAGCCTCCAAAAGGGAATGCAGTTCTACCCAAACACCTTGATTTTAACCCAGTGAAATCCATTTCAGATTTCTGACCTACTGAACTATAAGATGATAAATTCGCACTGTTTTAAGCTACAAAATTTGTGGTAATTGTGCATGGCATCAATAGAAAATCAATCCTATACAGCTATACTTAATAGTGCTTTTATTTTTGTGAGCCATATTCACAACAGTGGGATTGCCTGGTCAGAGTATTTTTAATTTCTTGACTAATTACCTAGACTTTGATTCCAACAAATTTCAGGACTCCTGGCTGAAATATGTCTCTAAAGAACTGTGTTGAAAGAACTGAAAGACCATATGCCCTTCACTGACATTATAAAAGATGTCCCAGGAGATCTGAAGCTGATAGAGTATAATTGGAATGAGAACACCCACTTCTGAGTCAGCATTCTCAGATAGCTGTTCACTGACCTGTGTTAAGCATATGAGAATTCCTTGTTTTTCTAGAAAGAAAAGAATCACTGTCCTTGTATGTTACTTGAGAATGGTATAATTAACATATTTAAAAATAAAATTTTAAATGACATAGCTGTTTGTAACTGTTGACATGGTAGGAATTTTAAGAAACTTGAACTGCAAATTTTATTTACTTTAAAATGTGAAAATATCTCAGTTACCAAAATATATGTACTATTGTATAATTTTATAGTGGTGCTATTCTTAACAATGATCAGTGCTTACAAGTGATTATCTCTATAGTATTTATTGTGTATTCCTCAAAGTAAAATATGAAATACATCTACTTTGTACAAATAAAAATTATATAATAAGTATAATTTGTGATGTGAAATTGACAAAGTACCATTTTTAACATTTGTGGATTTCATATGTGAGGCAATTAAGAGAAACACTGAGAATCCTTCATCATGGTTGCATTTTTTTCAGGCTCCAATGATGTGAAAATTTTATTTTTATTTCACCTAAACATTTTGAGATTTACAAAACACAACTCATGTTTTCTCCTGTATATTTATATCAAAGATGAGTACTCATAAGTGGATGCTTGTTTTGTAGCAATTAATGATGAAGCACTATGTTCTGCTTTCCTTCATAAATGTGTTTACTTGTACACAAAGAGCAATACTAATCTCTTTTGTAGTGTACTCTTTTTCTATCCTAAGAGTAACTGATTAAGTTTCTTGGTTCAAAGGTTTCTCCTCGCACTATGACGGTTTTAAAACATTGATGCATTGCTGTGTTTAAGATAAATGTATATGGGCTTCCCTGGTGGTGCAGCAGTTGAGAGTCCACCTGCCGATGCAGGGGACACGGGTTCATGCCCTGGTCTGGGAAGATTCCACATGTCGCAGAGTGGCTAGGCCCATGAACCATGGCCACTGAGCCTGCACATCTGGAGCCTGTGCTCTGCAATGGGAGAGACCACAACAGTGAGAGACCCCCGTACCGCAAAAATAAATAAATAAATAAATAAATAAATAAGATAAATGTATGCTATTTTTCTTATTTTTACATGTTTTCAGTTTTTAAGGTTTTTTTCCCACCATGGATATGTGATTTTATGACTAGATAAGAAAATTATGTTCCCAAATTCATAAGCTACATGACTAATAAGGTTCTGAATGATGCTTTCATTTAAAACTTTGTCTTAGTTATTTCTTTAAAGTGAAAATAAATAACTGGGGAATATTTTGATATTGATTTATATACTTTAATTTTGTGTCTTTAATTGTACATATGGTGTCTGTCTCTGTTCAAGATGTTTATATGTGTGACTATAACTTGTTATTAGATAGTTGAACTTTTCAATACATCACTGAAATTAGTATTTGAACCATAAAATACCACAATATTTGGTTCTAAGATCCACTATGAGCTTCTTGAAATAACATGGGTACATAGTTTCTCCTCTCTTATTAATTCAGAATTCCCTCATTCTTAAATAAATTTTACAGTTCTAAATCAAAAATCTGAGATTCAAGTAGTTTATTATCTTTCTTATGCCAGAGATAAGGGTATGGTTACCATTCTCTTGTTTTAATTACTATTTAAGTACAAGCATTTTGTTATTTAGAGTTAATGGTTTCACAGAATTAAATTAATACAGATTTTTCTTTATTTATATTTAAGCTACTTTGACATCAAGTCCAAATATATTTTTGCAAGCAGGAAAAAAAATCAAGGCTCAGCAAAATCTTTTGACTTACCTAAGTTTAGTAAATAGAAATATTCACAAAGAATTGATTTACCTCTTTACTTTTTCATGTGAATATTAGGCAAATTTAATATAAGAAGTACTGAAAGAAAAATGACTTTAGAGAATTGTTATCCACTGTAGAAGGTGTGTGTATAGCATTTACAATTGAATTTCATATGTACCCAACTTTTCAGGCACCCAACATTTTTTTTGTTTCATGTACATGTCTTTCAGTTAGATCCATTATATTTTTAAACTAATTTTGTAGCTTATTGAAACATGAATATTATTTATTTATAATATTTGGGGAGAATTCTACAGAATCTGATAATGTCATTCTATTTTATTGTGATTTATTAACCTTTTAATGAATATGCTATGAGCTTCTTATTTCTAAAGCTAGTGAAACTGAGCTATTTGTAATGAGGTGGATAGACCTAGAGTCTGTCATACAGAGTGAAGTAAGTCAGAAAGAGAAAGACAAATACTGTATGCTAACACATATATACGGAATTAAAAAAAAAAGTCATGAAGAACCTAGGGGTAAAACGGGAATAAAGACACAGACCTACTTGAGAATGGACTTGAGGATATGGGGAGGGGGAAGGGTAAGCTGTGACAAAGCGAAAGAGAGGCATGGACATATATACACTACCAAACGTAAGGTAGGTAGATAGTGGGAAGCAGCCGCAGAGCACAGGGAGATCAGTTCGGTGCTTTGTGACCACCTGGAGGGGTGGGATGGGGAGGGTGGGAGGGAGGGAGATGCATGAGGGAAGGGATGTGGGAACAGATGTATATGTATGACTGATTCACTTTGTTATAAAGCAGAAACTAATAAAAAATTATTTAAAAAAATAAATAAAAAAAATAAAGTGGCTGTGCTACACTCTTAAAAAAATTAAAAAAATAAAGCTAGCAGTCTGCGAGTGTTTGTGTGTGTGTGTGTGTGTGTGTGTGTTTAGGAATGGCAGTGTGCATATATTACATGGGCAGCATTTGCATTTAGGTAACACAGACTAAAGAAAGCAAGATCCTGAGTAAGCACACACTAATCCTTAATCAATTTTTTTATAAAGCTCAAAGCATATATTTAGATGTCAGCCCCAAAGCACCCAGGACCATAAACCAAATCCTCCAGCATCCTAGCCTTAGAAAACAGATCTCATAGTCAGGAGAAATGGGAAACTCATTTAGGAATTAAATCACAATATATTTTCCAGTTTGTAGCTTTCTAAACAAAACACAAAGTATCTCCAAATGTGGTTCACAGGCTAAAAAAGAGACAGAGGCAACAACCAACAAATTAGCTGTTATCTGGAGATAACAACACACTGTCTAATAATGAAAGATACACTGCTATATTAAATTTCCTAGTGTCCAGATATTGAAGGAAATATCCTAACAAGCACTCAACATTTAAGGGAATATTATTTCAAAGTTTCAAATTGTGAGAAATAATTAATATAATTATAATACTAAAATTCTAAGAACAACAATCACCACAAAACCTCAAAAACAACGTTAGCAGATGGTCTTTGTTATTAACCAAGGTTATTCATTTCAATTATTTATTAGTTTAAAGGCTATGTAACTTTTGAAACACAAAACATGCCCAAAATACTCAATTTGAATAAGATTAATAAAATGCTTAACCTCTTTCAACCATATTTTGCTTATGCTCTAGCATCATGAAAAAATATGATAGAGGAATACGACGCTGACCAGAGAGTCAGAAAACGGGAAATTAATGGCAAACCAAGATCTGAAACATGTCATTCTTCAGGGAAAGAATCGAACACCCTTGACAATCCTTGATAGAGATTTTTCCCTATGCACAGAGTCGCTGCACAGGTAGACCTATTTTGCTGTTAGCTGCCTGATGCTTCAGAATGAAGAATGTGGCTGCAGGATGAAACAGCTAATTCTGGGAGAGTGGCCAGAGGGAAATCACATTTCCCTCATGGGAATTGTTGGTAGTTCAATCTTGGATTTTTAAAGAATTGTTTAGGTAAAACTTCTCTTACAGCCAGTCTTTTGCCCTTTCCCTATAAATTTAATTTTCTACATTAAATGCACATTTACACACTAAATAGTACTGTAAGTACATATGTGGTTTTCTTCTAAGAAAAAATAAGGAAAATGCAATCTTATCGAGCTTCCAGTGTGCAAATTCTATCAGTGAAGGAAAGAAAAAGCACTTGTTAAAAATATGTGCTATTGTTTAAAATCTAAATAATGTGGGTACTTAAAACACAAGTGCTTTTCTAATTGTTGACTTTGGCAAAATTCTCTCATTAAAAAATAATGTAGCATGGCCACAGACATAGAAAATTAAAATTTGTTTTTGAGCTTCAACCGCTAATTAGTGTCAAGATGCTGTTTGTGACACAGCGCATTCATATTAATAGTATGCAAGATACTTAATTTTGAAATAAGTCCTTACTGTCAGTGTATCAATGTGACATGTACAGACTGCATGTACATTTGCAGCAAGAGAGAAAACTTATAAGCATTAGAGTCTTTCCCTGAGAAATGAGTGAAGGACAATGCATATCTCTCTTTAGTAAAGCTTTGAGAAGTGGTAGAAGACTAATCTTCACTCATCTAATTTCCTAATAAGAGGGCTTTTTGATATGTTATCTACATGTGGATATCTTTCCTAACTACTTTAGGCAGCATCTTGGGGCTTTACACAGTTCTCCAAGACAGCACAGGACTTGCTAAAGAGTATCAGATTCTTGCCTGAAACTAGTTATAGCTATCATATTAAATAAATCACTGAACCATTGTGTTCTACAGGGAATAAAAAAGTGATGCAATTCATGCAGGCCTGCTTCTACCTGAATCCATGAATTGATGGTTTGATGTGTATTCTTTAGTTCGAACAGAACTAAAAGTCTTAAGAAGAAGTTTATAGTCACTGATATAAATAAAGGAATTATTTCTCTTATCAGTACAACATTTAAAGCATACCATAATGAAATATAAACACATGAAGGAGTTAAAGGCTTGCAGATGACCAAATTACCGCCATATTCCATGGTAGCTTAGCTTCTGTGTTCTGCAAATGTGGAAGTATTAATAGCATATAGACTTCAACAGAAATATTTCCCATAGACATAACACAGACAGAAGTTAAATATCGTCTCCTGCCATGCAACTGACTACATTATGGGCTTGTTTTAAATAAAAAGAAATTCATTATGAATGTTTGTCACTTTTAATTCAGTAACTATGAACAACCATCTGTTAAAATAAAAAAGTTTCAAAATCTGTCTGTATGATAACACACAAAATTGCTTGGGACATAAATAAAAGAGAGTGAGTATGTCCCATCAGCATACAGTAAAAAATGCAATAATAACAATGGCTAATTTTTTTAAAGTCATAGATTCATGCATTAATTCAAAGTTTTAAATTTGCTAATTTTTCATAGTATCATTGAATTACCATACACCATACACCTTCTACTGAAGTATTTGATTTATGCCTACTTTCATAATTTATTAAAATTAATGTAATAAATCTAGATGATACTTCACAATTTACAAGCACATTTATATATATTAATTTTTTGATTTTCATCTTCACAATAGCCATGTGACAAAAACCTGTATGTGAATTTGATCATGGAAACTGAACTCTGAGGCTGGAACTGTTCCATCTTTTTACCCATCAACAATCTCTCTCTTCCTGCTCTCTCTTTCTCTATGTCAGTCACACACACACACACACACACACACACACACACACATTTGTGCAGAATAGATAAAAATGAAAAAATCTTGCAAGTTTAAAAATCAACCATCTATATCCACACACACTCTTGTAAAGTTTTTTAATCCAAATTTTGGTGGCTTATAAAACAATTTATGGAATCAAAGAATAGTTACAAGCCAACACCAGCTGCTAACTAGGCAGAAATGGAAGGATTTAAAGCAAATGATAAGAAAAGAGCACAACTACAGGCTCCCAATTTGCAGTGGGATGATGGTCTAGGACAAGCATAATGAACAGGATCCTGCTCCTTAGGGAAGCAGGAGCCAGCTTTGGAGGGCCATGTCCCTTCTTTCTGGACATCAAAGGCAAAGAGTTTGAGCCTTTTAACTAAGTCTTCTATTTATAGTTGAGAAATATTTGAAATATTACAGAGTGGTCCTTGGAAATCTCTAGATACACTTTTTCCTTTGGTTCTGTCTAAAAAATAGACTTTCCTTTAAATAACTGCTGCTATAATTTACTGATGTCATGAACAAAATTTGATGAAAACTATCTTTATTCTACTCCCTCATTTTAAGTGTTTCTCAGAAAACTTTCATCATTAATATTAAAATTTATGCCATATTATATAATATATTTGCTCTGATAAGTGTAATAAGAAGCACTATGATTATATAATGAATTTTTGTTCTTTTTGAAAGTTATGATGGCATAAATTCTAATAAAACAAAAGTTGATTTTTAACTCAGAGAAACCTGTTTATTCTCTGATTATTGTGTATTGTATGAATAAATATAACTCTGACAAAGTAAAATTTCTTCATTTGTAAGGTGAGCAAGAGTATTGATTGCCAAATATCTCTTAAAACTACTGATAAATGGGCTTCCCTGGTGGCACAGTGGTTGAGAGTCCTCCTGCCGATGCAGGGGACATGGGTTCGTGCCCTGGTCTGGGAAGATCCCACATGCTGTGGAGTGGCTGGGCCTGTGAGCCATGGCTGCTGAGCCTGCGCATCCGGAGCCTCTGCTCCCCAACGGGAGAGGCCACAACAGTGAGAGGCTCGCGTATGGAAAAAAAAAAAAAAAAAACTACTGATAAGTGATCAAGAATTTTATCTAGATACCTATGTAGATCCTTTAAATATGCGTGGTGTCCTACAATTAAGCAGTCATTCTATACTTTAGGATTTACATGCTGATTAATATGGAAACTTTATTAATGAAATTAAATTTTGGAATATGAAGGTTATTTATGTGGAAGAGACAGCATCCTGTCCCCTAGAATTCATTTATCCTCTCTTTTATTTGGTAATAGACACCTCCTGCCTTTGAGTGTCAGCTGGATACTTGATGGTCCAGCTAGAGTGTACATTTTCCAGCTTCCCTTTCATTAGCTGTTTCCTTGTGGATAAGTTTTGAAGAGTGGAATGTGAGCAGAAATAATGTGTACAAATTTAATTTCATGTTTAATTAAGAAAACTGATTATGTTCAACTTTTTCCTCTTTTCTACTACAGGAAGTGGTAATAATTGGAGTAGCCACCTTAATTTCAGACATGGAAGCCAGGTGATGAAGATAAAGGACATTCTGACAACCTGCATGCCTGAATGACCATGTGAATAAAAGTCACAAATCCACCCGGGACCACTTGCTTACATCTGGACTCTTGAGGGAGAAATACAATTCTGTCTTGTTTAATCTCATTATTATTGGATCTCTTTGTAATGGCAGCCTTACTAGCCGTACATTGTCCCAGCTTTATTTAATTAAAGCACATTTTCTAAAGTCTTTTGAAGTCAGAATATTCACCATCATCATCAACACTCATTATTTAGATATGCAAACATAACAAGTTGAAACAAGACTATGAGTACATTATTGTGCATATAGCAAAGACATGTAGCACTAACTTATCAAATATTTTATAAACATTAATATATTTATAAAACTGATCTTTAATATTATCTTCCATATGCTATTTATAATTAAAATTCCCTTCAAATGCAATTCTCAATGAAACCTGACATTTTAACAACAGACTAAAGACCTATTCAGGAGATTAACTATGTATCTCAGACCATAATGAACTTTTAATAAAATTATGTCTGTAGTAAGGCAGAATGATATTGCCAACAGAATCCATATGGAGACATATAAAAGAGCTAACAAGTAATATTTATGGAATACCAGGTTTGTAACAAACATCCTTCATATGATATTTTATTTAATTCTCAAAACAAAATCCTCATAATGTTTTTATTATCATGGATGCTCTGCTTCTAAGGAACTCTCAGATGTAGATGGCTGCCTCTCTCCCAAACTTTATCAGTTATCATTGTCCCAAAGCCTGCTCTTAGAGGAGAATATCTCAAATGGTTACAGCTTGGGCAGCCCCTTAGCCTATGTCTTCTCCTCTTCCTAAGTAAAGGGTGTAATTCAATTGGAGGTTGAGGGAGACAATTTTTTCATCTACTCAATATTTCCGCATTATCAGTTGCAGGATAGTCTAAAAAAAGTGCTGACTTCAGGACTACCTGTATTATAAGGAAACAACTTTCTTGAGGGTGAATATACTAGGTACATGCTTGACTCTCCTTTTGACTTTATTCAGATCATGACTAATAGTGACAGAGCTCAGCTCGGGGAGTGAAGGAAAAGTAAGTATTCTTTCTTGACAGTAATCATGTTATCTATGAATAAGTATAATTGACAAGCACTCAATCACTGATTCCTGGAGGAGGAAATGGGTGAACTTATTATAAAGGGTAGGGTAAGTCATTAAACTTACCTTCACAGCAAATATAATCTTTTCCCAAAGCCATAGTCTTAGGGTAGGTAAATATAGTAGCTATTAGGGAGAAAATTCAGTTAAGTCCATTTTATGAAGTCTGAGGATATTTCTATAACAAAAGAATAATTATCTCATTCTTCACAACTTAAGTCCTAGTAGCTCACTCCTGAGCAAAAGGGAAAAGTCACAATGAATATAGATTATCTAGTAAATCCATGACAGTTGCTTCTGAAAAATATTTTTTTGATATTGCAATATCAAACAATTGAATCCAAGTCATTCAAAATGTGAAAAGATTTTCTGTGAACATTACCAAAAAATCCCTTAGATCACTCTCTTAGAAAAACAACACACATAGAGGGGTGTCACTGTCATTTTGGTTGAATGTAAAGATTGTACAAATTAACTTTTAAATTAGTTAATTTAATAATTATGTTTTTCTATCTCTCATAAACCAGTGTACTGTTGAGATTATAATTGCATAAATATGATTCAATGGTTCATTTTGGATCATTGCTATACTTTGGCATTTTTCACAGGACTAGAACAAAAAATTTCACAATTTTTATGGAAACACAAAAGACCCCGAATAGCCAAAGCAATCTTGAGAACGAAAAACGGAGTTGGAGGAATCAGGCTCCCTGACTTCAGACTATAATAAAAACTACAGTAAACAAGACAGTATGGTACTGGTACAGAAACAGAAAGATACATCAATGAAACAGGATAGAAAGTCCAAAGATAAACCCACACATATATGGTCACCTTATCTTTGATAAATGAGGGAGGAATGTACAGTGGAGAAATGACAGCCTATTCAATAAGTGGTGCTGGGAAAACTGGACAGGTCATGTAAAAGTATGAGATTATAACACTCCCTACCACCATACACTAAAATAAGCTCAAAATGGATTAAAGACCTAAATGTAAGGCAAGAAACTATCAAACTCTTAGAGGAAAACATAAGCAGAACACTCTATGACATAAATCACATCAAGATCCTTTTTCACCCACCTCCTAGAGAAATGGAAATAAAACCAAAAATAAACAAATGGGACCTAATGAAACTTCAAAGCTTTTGCACAGCAAAGGAAACCATAAATAAGACCAAAAGACAACCCTCAGAATGGGAGAAAATATTTGCAAATGAAGTAACTGACAAAGGATTAATCTCCAAAATTTATAAGCAGCTCATTCAGCTCAACAAAGAAACAAACAACGCAATACAAAAATGGGCAGAAGACCTAAATAGACATTTCTCCAAAGAAGATATACAGACTGCCAACAAACACAAGAAGGAATGCTCAACATCATTAATCATTAGAGAAATGCAAATCAAAATTACTATGAGATATCATCACACACCGGTCAGAATGGCCATCATCAAAAAATCTAGAAACAATAAATGCTGGAGAGGGTGTGGAGAAAAGGGAACACTCTTGCACTGCTGGTGGGAATGTGAATTGGTACAGCCAGTATGGAGAACAGTATGGAGGTTCCTTAAAAAACTAAAAATAGAACTACCATATGACCCAGCAATCCCACTACTGGGCATATACCCTGAAAAAAACATAATTCAAAAAGAGTCATGTACCAAATATTCATTGCAGCTCTATTTACAATAGCCAGGAGATGGAAACAACTTAAGTGTCCATCATCAGATGAATGGATAAAGAAGATGTGGCACATATATACAATGGAATATTACTCAGCCATAAAAGGAATGAAATTGAGTTATTTGTAGTGAGGTGGATGGACCTAGAGTCTGTCATACAGAGTGAAGTAAGTCAGAAAGAGAAAGACAAATACCGTATGCTAACACATATATATGGAATCTAAGAAAACAAATGTCATGAAGAACCTAGGGGTAAGACAGGAATAAAGACACAGACCTACTTGAGAATGGACTTGAGGATATGTGGAGGGGGAAGGGTAAGCTGTGACAAAGTGAGAGAGTGGCATGGACATATATACACTACCAAACATAAAACAGATAGCTAGTGGGAAGCAGCTGCATCGCACAGGGAGATCAGCTCGGCGCTTTGTGACCACCTAGAGAGGTGGGATAGGGAGGGTGGGATGGAGGGAGACACAAGAGGGAAGAGATATGGGAACAGATGTATATGTATAACTGATTCACTTTGTTATAAAGCAGAAGCTAACACACCATTTTAAAGCAAATATATTCCAATAAAGATGTCAAAACAAACAAACAAACAAAAAAGCACTAAGTTAACTATACATGTGTATGCATGTTGGGCTTTATATATTACAAACACACAAATAGACACAGGAAGAAAGGGGAGTTTTTGTTTTAACTTTTAAAGGTCATAAATCTCAACATCTACTTGTGAGTTACATGCTTGATATTTTGAAACTAACTTTTTCAAATAATGTGTAATGGTTTCCTTGGGCTCATGGTTACTACTTAAGTAATATATCCATACATTTTATTGGTATTCATATCAGATGTTGACTTCAAACCTTTAAACTAGAATTCTTGTTTAGAGGAACCAAGATTATTGCATTAAATAATACTTAATATATTTTTCTTGTACTTATTTTTAAGAAATAAATAAAATATTATATGCCACTAAAAGGATCAAGAAAATAAATACAATCCATGTTTTACTGTATTGAGAGGTTAATATTTCCAACAGTAAAATGAGAATTTCTGTTATATTTGGTGAAAACTGTAGAGCCAGTAATATTTTGCTTTTATGATCTAAAAACACACTGATTATTTTTTAAAATAGATATTTTATATGTAAATTTTAATTTCCTTGACTCTTTACCTGTTGCACTGATGATAACAGTACATAGTGTTTCACTAAAATTGAGACTTCATGAAAAATGCAAGAACTCTATGCATAAGTCACTTATTATCCATACACAGATTTTGATGGCTATCATCTTATTTTGTGATCATTGGGGTAAGTATAAGTAGACTTATATTTTGCACAGGTTTAACAACAGTTGATCCTTATACATCAGAAAATGAAAAATAAGAAAATTATCATCATTTATCATGTATCATTTAAAGATGAGTAATTTTTTTTTTTTGGCTATTCTGTGGTCCTTGAAATTCTACAGTGCTTGAGAAAAGCACAGCTAGATAGAAGTCAAAGTGTGTGGTACTCAATTCCAACCTTGACCTTATGATAACTAGGGACATATAGTTAGTGAATAAATTATTATTTTTTTCACAAAAGCAAATATTTTGAGATCTGAAATACCTGGGCATAGCTGCAAAGCATACAATTAGATGTTTTTAAAATATAAAACATTGCTAACAGAGCTGACATCTCCTAACATTTCTGACATCTCCTATTATGCTGTTATCGTTCAGTTCTCTATCATTCTTCTTATTTCTTGCTACAATAGATCAGAAATATGGATCTCTAATTTTATTCTAATCGCAATGTTAAAACAACATTTCCAGGCTTGTGAGTGATAAAATAAGATTTAAATTTTAAAAGAATCTCTCTGCTTGCATGTTAGAAAATTGACTGTAGTTGGAGAAAATAAAGAGGGAAATCAATTGAGAGGAAATTCAGTAGTCAAATGGCAGGAAAGATGGTGATATGGACTAAAGTCATTGCAGGAAACCAAGAAGTAAAAAAAATACTCAAATGGTAGTTCTATTTTTAGTTTTTTAAGGAACCTCCATACTGTTCTCCATAGTGGCTGTACCAATTCACATTCCCACCAGCAGTGCAAGAGTGTTCCCATTTCTCCACACCCTCTCCAGCATTTATTGTTTCTAGATTTCTTGATGATGGTCATTCTGACTGGTGTGAGATGATATCTCATTGTAGTGTTGATTTGCATTTCTCTAATAGTTAATGATGTTGAGCATTCTTTCATGTGTTTGCTGGCAGTCTGTATATCTTCTTTGGAGAAGTGCCTATTTAAGTCTTCTGCCCATTTTTGGATTGGGTTGTTTGTTTTTTTGCTATTGAGCTGCATGAGCTGTTTATAAATTTTGGAGATTAATCCTTTGTCAGTTGCTTCATTTACAAATATTTTCTCCCATTCTGAGGGTTGTCTTTTGGTCTTGTTTATGGTTTCCTTTGCTGTGCAAAAGCTTTGAAGTTTCATTAGGTCCCATGTGTTTATCTTTGTTTTTATTTCCATTTCTCTAGGAGGTGGGTCCAAAAGGATCTTGCTGTGATTTATGTCATAGAGTGTTCTACTTATGTTTTCCTCTAAGAGTTTGATAGTTTCTTGCCTTACATTTAAGTCTTTAATCCATTTTGAGCTTATTTTTGTGTATGGTGTTAGGGAATGATCTAATCTCATACTTTTACATGTCCCTGTCCAGTTTTCCCAGCACCACTTATTGAAGAGGCTGTCCTTTCTCCACTGTACATTCCTGCCTCCTTTATCAAAGATAAGTTGGCCATATGTGCGTGGGTTTATCTCTGGGCTTTCTATCCTGATCCACTGATCTATCTTTCTGTTTTTATGCCAGTACCACACTGTCTTAATTACTGTAGCTTTGTAGTATAGTCTGAAGTCAGGGAGCCTGATTCCTCCAGCTCCGTTTTTCGTTCTCAAGATTGCTTTGGCTATTCGGGGTCTTTTGTTTTTCCAAACAAAGTTTGAAATTTTTTGTTCTAGTTTTGTGAAAAATGCCAGTGGTAGTTTGATAGGGATTGCATTGAATCTGTAGATTGCTTTGGGTAGTAGAGTCATTTTCACAATATTGATTCTTCCAATCCAAGAGCATGGTATATCTCTCCATCTATTTGTATCATCTTTAATTTCTTTCATCAGTGTCTTATAATTTTCTGCATACAGGTCTTTTGTCTCCTTAGGTAGGTTTATTCCTAGATATTTTATTCTTTTTGTTGAAATGGTAAATGGGAGTGTTTTCTTGATTTCATTTTCAGATTTTTCATCATTAATGTACAGGAATGCCAGAGATTTCTGTACATTAATTTTGTATCCTGCTACTTTACCAAATTCATTGATTAGCTCTAGTAGTTTTTCGGTAGCATCTTTAGGATTCTCTATGTATAGTATCATATGACCCAGCAATCCCACTACTAGGCATATACCCTGAGAAAACCATAATTCAAAAAGAGACATGTACCAAAATGTTCATTGCAGCTCTATTCACAATAGCCCAGAACTGGAAACAACCTAAGTGTCCATCATCGGATGAATGGTTAAAGAAGATGTGGCACATATATACAATGGAATATTACTCAGCCATAAAAAGAATCGAAACTGAGCTATTTGTAATGAGGTGGATAGACCTAGAGTCTGTCATACAGAGTGAAGTAAGTCAGAAAGAGAAAGACAAATACTGTATGCTAACACATATATACGGAATTAAAAAAAAATGTCATGAAGAACCTAGGGGTAAAATGGGAATAAAGACACAGACCTACTTGAGAATGGACTTGAGGATATGGGGAGGGGGAAGGGTAAGCTGTGACAAAGCGAAAGAGAGGCATGGACATATATACACTACCAAATGTAAGGTAGATAGATAGTGGGAAGCAGCCGCAGAGCACAGGGAGATCAGCTCGGTGCTTTGTGACCGCCTGGAGGGGTGGGATGGGGAGGGTGGGAGGGAGGGAGATGCATGAGGGAAGGGATGTGGGAACAGATGTATATGTATGACGGATTCACTTTGTTATAAAGCAGAAACTAATAAAAATATACTCAAGTTACATTTGGAGCAAAGATGAAAATATACAGTGTTTAATATGGTTTAAGGGAAATAGAAGAATGAAGGATGATTCCTATGACTTTTTTGGTTGGGGAAACTAGACAGATTACGGGCTTATTTTCTAAATGAGGAAGACTCAAGAAAAAGCATTTAGGAGAGGAAGCCTATGAACCCAACAATTCTGTTTTAGACAAGATCAAATTGATATGATAATTAAATATTCACTTAAGGTATAACTAAAGCAATTGAATATAGAAGTCCAGCCCTCAAATCAGAGGGCAGGGCTAGGGAGACACACTAAAAGGTCAACATTATATGGGAGATATTAGGCTCATTGAATTGACTGAAAAAATTTACAGTGATAATGCAAATAGAGGGAAAAAAATCAGAGGAGTAAGGTATGGGGATACAAACATTTTAGGGATCATATAAAAGGGCACTTGTATACAAACAGACAAAAAGTGTGAGGTGTCATGAAAGTCAAAAAAGAAAAGAAAAGTCAAAAAAGAATAAAATTAGAAAAGGAAATCTACTGTGTGGAATATAGTGAATCGTTGAGTAAAATGAGGATGCAATAGTATCCATGGAAAGCGCAAATGGAGGTCATTGTTGATCTTAACAAGAGCAAATTCACCTAGGTTAAAGTTTTTAGGGGATATAAGCCTGATAGAAGTTGTTTTAATAAGTGGAAGATGAGAAAGAATAATAAATGAAGTGAGGATTATTATAGAATTATATATAATATTTTTTAATGAAGGATGATAACAGTACATTTTTGTGAAGAAATGTAAGTCTACAAATAGCAGGTGTATTTTTCAGTCACTCTTTTACTTTGTGGTTGACAATGATGCTTTTACTATTTCTGATTTTTTCATTGTGTATGATGAGTAGTCATCAGCTAAATAGTGGGAGATGGCAGAAGGAGATCTGGGTAAAGAAGAAAAAACATAAGATAGTTTTCTCAGAGAGTAGGGAAATTATATTGGAAAATATATGGGACTGACAGGTAGTATAATATGACAATGTAAGTCCTGTGACCATAAATTTAAATTAATCTACCTAACTCACAGAGGAAATTTTCTGAGATGGATTTCAGAAGAAATGCTCCCAAATGCATGATAAGTCAGATATACCACTCTTAGCTTTGACAATTCTATGCTCTGTGAGAAAACTGACCATTTCTGCAGCCTTTAATTACTTCATCGGGTATTTGTAGACAAGTTAATGGATAAACAATAACTTTACTTTTTAAAGCTGCATCAGAGTTTAATCTTATAAAGACATTTTAAGCAATAATGAGACATGGGCTTAAATTCATGTTAATCAAATGGTCAAAAATCATATGAAAAGATACTCCACATTAGCAGTTGTCAGAGAACTATAAGTTAATAACTCAAGGCAATACCACTATACATCCACCAAATGGCTAAAAAGAAAGACAGAAAAATGACTATTATGTTGGTGAGCATATGGATCAATTGAAACTTAAAAACAATACAGGTGGGAATGTAAAATAGTACTATCAAAATGGAAAACTATTTCAACTAAGATTTTTGGCAGTAGTCTTACTTAACACATCCCAATTTCAAAAGTATTGTTATTGTTAAACATGCAATTTAAGATTGAGAAAATAAGTTAAAATAAATTATATTTGCTGTTAGGGTAAAGCATCCATATCTGGAGAAGCTACCAAGCTCATAATGCTTTTTTTGGTTTTCAAGCAATAGATCTTTACCTAGATACACACGGTTAATTATGGGCTACCAGCAGTTATTTTCTTCCATGTACCTTGTCCTATTGGCCAGATCTGATTGGACTTTGGAATTGGAACTAAAAACATCCTTTCCCGGACTGACTAATATTTAAACACAGGATATACATTTTTACTTTAAGACATACAGACTAGGAAGCCAAAAATGAAGTTCTGCAATGAGGGAAAAAATCCAAACCAAAACAATGAAACAAATGCACAGATGTGAGATGCAATGTGATACTGCCTGTACGAAGCCATTTTAGTTCCAAAATTTTAGTCCATTTATTGTTGTCTGCAAACAAAAGATTATTAATAAACGTACATAAGCAGAAATGGGGAAGTCTGCATTTAATGTTCATGGAAGGGAAGATAAATCACTCCATGTATGTGAAGCAAAAATGTGTGTAACAATGTGGATTTAGATACTTGCAGATTTGTTTGATGGGCTGCAGTCTGCAGACATTGCAGAACTATTTTATTCAGGGAAATATGACAAAGTTCTAATCTCAAGGTCAGGAATCTCCTGCTGCTGCTGCTATGATTATATTACATAACCATGAACTGATAAGTAGATATTAAAATGTTGAGTCTGGCCACTGAAACTGCTGGTTAGCACCCGTATGTTTTTGTCCTTGCTTGATAACATCAAAACAGATGGTCTCAACCTCAACTTTGCATTCCAAAACCCATGTGTGTGTATCTTATGAGAGAAAAAAAATTTATATACAGAACCGCTATTGCAGAGATTAAAATACGTGATTTTAGGTGTCAAACTATAGTAATAAAAGTAGGATCCAATAGATATTAATAAAACAGTTCATAGCATGTATCACATATGTGATGAAGGGAGTTGTATTCACTGTAGAAAGTCATACCTGTCTTCTGAGAATTTGGAGAGTCACTACGAAAATTAAAAATTGAAATTTTTTCTATGCTAGGCAAAATGGCAAATAAATGTAATTTTTTACACCATTGATATTTTTTTCCCTTTATAAATATTCTGTTTACACATTCCTCAAATATTTAATGAGAAAATATTGAGTACCACATACTTCCTAAGTGCTGAACAATCAGCATTAAAAAAAAAAGACCAAAAAAAAATAGAAATAATCTCTACTGTCTTAGTTTGCATAATCTAATGGGACAGGAGTATATGTTAATCCAATGCTCCAGGAAATATGATTAAAAATAAAAGAAAATGCCAGAGAGGAATTGTACATGGTGTAGTTATTATAAGGTCATATAATAAAATACTCTGTTTCAAGGAGGGCTTTCTTGAAGAAATAACAATTTAGCACAGCTCTAAAAAAAGAAGATGAATGAATACAGGTCTAAGCTTAGGAAATAGTATGTGCAAAGACCCCAAGTTTTTGTAACCAGTTGCGCAAAGGAGCCCACTCAGATTTACTCATGTAAGCTAATTGTGTGACTCTTTTCCCAACTCTATATTTCTTTTATACCTTTTTCCAGCTTCTTTGGGATATAATTGACATATAACACTCTGTAAGTTTAAAGTACACAACAAAATGATTTTAAATATTATATATTGCAAAGTGATCACCATAATAATGTTAATTAACACATCTTTCACCTCACATAGTTACAATTTTTTGTGTGTATGTGATGAAAACTTTTAAGATTTACTTTCTCAGTAACTTTAAAACATACAATACAGTATTGCAAACTATAGTCACCATGCTGTACCTTACAGCCTCAGAAATTACTCATCTTACAAATTGAAGTTTATACGCTTTGACTACCTTTACACATTTCCCCCACAACCTCCCTATCTGTGGTAACTACCAATCTTCTCTCTCTTTCTATGAGTTGGTCTTTTTAGATTCCATAAATATAAGTGAGATCACACATCTCTTTCTCTGTCTGACTTATTATAATTAGCATAATCCCCACAAGATTCATCCATGTTGTAGTACATGGCAGAATTTCCTTATTTTTATGGCTGAATAAAATACCATTCTGTATATGTACAACACATTTTCTTTATTGATTCCTTGATCAAGACAGTTTTTTTTCATATTTTGGTTATTATAAATATTGCTGCAATGAACATGGTGTTGCAGATATCTTTTTGACAGTACATGTATGGATTTATTTCTGGGTATAAGTCCTGTAGACTTTCTTCAATTTTTTTTTCATTTTTTAAAATTTTACCCTCTGACTAGATAATTCCAAATACCCTTTCCTCTAATTCACTCATCCTTTCTTCTGATTGGTCAAGTCTATTGGTGAAGCTCCCTACTGAAAGTCTAAATTTGTTGATGTCATGTTAGCTGTATACCAGTCATGGTGAAAAACTTTACACCACAGAAATTATCAAACACTACAAATCATTATTTCATTTACCCCAGAAAACTGGTGTTAGCAATTTTCCAACACACCACTAGTATGGACATCAGAAATAAAAAGCAATAATAGTATGAAATAAAGCTAGAGAGGTAAGTGTTCAGAAGAATAGGCTTTACACAGGAGTTTTAGGCATTATCTTAACAAAAATAGAAAGACTCTGATTGCAATTCAATTGGCATACGACATTACCAATTTGCAATTTGAAAAGACCACACTAGTTGAAATAGGAAGAATGAACTGCATTGAGAAACTAAAACCTGCAGAGAAATCCTTTGAGGGACCTAGAGTAGTCCATGAGAATAAGAATATTAATTTAGGCTAGGCTGATGGCAAAGAAGATACAACAAAGTGAATAGATATAATAGCTATATAGGTGGTAACATAGACTAAAATCATAATGGATTGGATAAGGGAGTGAAAGGAACTGTAATGGGTAACTTATTTCACAATTTGACAGATGGTAGTGTTATACAATGAAAATGAAAGAGCATAGAAAAGTGACTCATTTGAGAGAAGAGGGAGTAGGTGTGTTTATTTATTTATTTAAAAATTTTTTTTTGGAATATAGTTGCTTTACAATGTGGTTTAGTTTCTTGCTGTACAGCAAAGTGAATCAGTCTTAGGTATATATATATCCATTCTTTTTAGATTTCTTTCCCATTTAGGAAACAACAGAGCACTGAGTAGAGTTCCCTTTGCTATACAGTAGGTTCTCATTAGCTATCTATTTTATAAATAGTAGTGTATATATGTCAGTCCCAATCTCCCCATTCATCCCCCCCCCACCTTGGTAACCATAAGTTTATTCTGTACATCTGTGACTCTATTTCTGCTTTGCAAATAAGTTCATCTCTACCATTTTTCTAGATTTCACATATAAGGGATATTATACAATGTGTCTTTTTCTCTTTCTGACTTACTTCAGTCTGTATGAAAATTTCTAGGTCAATCCACTGCTCTGCAAAGGACACTATTTCATTCCTTTTTATGGCTGAGTAATTTTCCATTGTATATATATACCACATCTTCTTTATCCATTCCTCTGTTGATGGACATTTAAGTTGCTTCCATGTCCTGGCTATTGTAAATAGTGCTGCAATGAATATTGGGGAACATGCATCCTTTTGAATTCTTTTCTCCACATATATGTCTAGGGGAAGGATTGTTGGGCCATATGGTAGCTCTATTTTTAGTTTATTAAGAAAACCTCATACTGTTCTCCATAGTGGTTGTATCAATTTACATTCCCACCAACAGTGTAGGAAGGTTCACTTTTCTGCACACCCTCTTCAGCATTTATTGTTTGTATATTTTTTTATTATGGCTACTCTGACTAGTGTGAGATGATATCTCATTCTAGTTTTGATCTGCATTTCTCTAATAATTAGTGATGTTGAGCATTTTTTCATGTGTTTGTTGACCACCTGTATGTCTTCTTTGGAGAAATGTCTGTTTAGGTCTTCTGCCCATTTTTTTGGGGGGGGATTGGGTTGTTTTTTTATTTGATATTGAGCTGCATGAGATATTTGTATATTTTGGAGATTAATCCCTTGTCAATTATTTCATTTGCAAATATTTTCTCCCATTCTGAGGGTTGTCTTTTTGTTTCATTTATGGTTTCTTTTGCTGTTCAAAAGCTTTTAATTTTAATTAGGTCTAATTTGTTTATTTTGTTTTTATTTTCATTACTCTAGGTGGTAGGTTGAAACAGATCATGCTGTGATTTATGGCAAAGAGTGTTCTGCCTATATTTTCCTCTAAGAGTTTTATAGTACCCAGCTTTACATTTAGATCTTTAATCCGTTCTGGATTTATTTTTGTGTATAATGTTAGGGAGTGTTCTAATTTCATTCGGTTACATGGAGCTGTATAATTTTCCCAGAACCACTTACTGAAGAGACCGTCTTTTATCCATTGTATATCCTTGCTTACTTTGTCATAGATTAGGTGGCCATAGGTGCATGTCTTTATCTCTGGGCTTTCTATCCTATTCCATTGATCTATATTTCTATTTTTGTGGCAGTACCATACTGTTTTGATTATTGTAACTTTTTAGTGTAGTCTAATGTCAGGGAGCCTGATTCCTCCAGCTCTTCCATCTCCAAAAGCAATCTCAAGATTGCTTTTGCTATTCATGGTCTTTTGTGTTTCCATACATAATGTACAATTTTTTGTTCTAATTCTTTGAAAAATGATCCTGGCAATCTGATAGGAATTGCGTTGAATCTGTAGATTGCTTTGGGTAGTAGAGACATTTTCACAATATTGATTCTTCCAATACAAGAACATGGCATATCTCTCAATCTGTTTGTTCCATCTTTGATTTCTTTCATTAGTATTTTATGGTTTTCTGAGGATAGGTTTTTGCCTCCTTAGGTAGGTTTATTCCTAGGTATTTTATTCCTTTTGATATGATGGTAAATGAGATTGTTTCCTTAATCTCTTTTTCTGATTTTTCATTGTTAGTGTATAGAAATGCAAGAAATTTCTGTGCTTAATTTTGTATCCTGCAACTTTACTAAATTCACAGATGAACTCTAGTAGTTTTCTGGTAGCACCTTTAGGGTTTTCTGTGTATAGTATCATGTCATCTGCAAACAGTGACAGTTTTACTTCTTTTTTTTTCCAATTTGGACTCTTTTTACTTCTTTTTCTTCTCTGATTACCATGGTTAGGATTTCCAAAACTATGTTGAATAAAAGTGAGGACAGTGGATATCTTTGTCTTGTTCCTGATCTGAGAGGAAATGCTTTTAGCTTTCAATCATTGAATATGATGTTAACTGTAGGATTCTCATATATGGCCTTTATAATGTTGAGGTAGTTCCCCTCTAGTCCTACTTTCTGGAGAGTTTTTATCATAAATTGGTGTTGAACTTTGTCAAAAGCTTCTTCTGCATCTATTGAGATGATAGTATGGATTGTATTCTTTAATTTGTTAAACTGGTGTATCACATTGATTGAAGAATCCTTACATCACCATGACAAAACCAACCTGATCACGGTATATGATCCTTTTAATGTGCTGTTCGATTCAGCTTGCTAGTATGTTGTTGAGGATTTCTGTGTCTATGTTCATCAGTGATACTGACCTGTAATTTTCCTTTTTTGTTTGATATCTTTGTTTGGTTTTGGTATCAGGGTGATGTGGGCCTCTTAGAATGAGCTTGGGAGTATTCCTTTTCTGCAGTTTTTTTGAAGAATTTCAGAAGTGTAGGTGTTAACTCTTCTCTAAATGTTTTATAGAATTTTCCCATGAAACCATCTGGCCCTGGAGTTTTGTTTCTTGGAATATTTTTAATCACAGTTTCAATTTTGGCACTTGTGATTGGTCTGTTCATATATTCTATTTCTTCTTGGTTCAGTCTTGGAAGGTTGTACCTTTCTAAGAACTTGTCCATTTCTTCTAGGTGGTCCATCTTACAGGTGTATTGTTGCTTATTGTAATCTCTTATGATCCTTTATATTTCTGTGGTGTCCACTGCAACTTCTCCTTTTTCACTTCTAATTTTATTGATTTGAATCCTCTCCCTTTTGTTTTTTTTGAGTCTGGCTAAAAGTTTATCAATTTTGTTTATCTTCTGAAAGAACAAGTTTTTGGTTTAATTTACCTTTGTTGCTGTTTTCTTTGTCTCTAGTTCATTTATCTCTCCTCTGATCTTTATGATTTCTTTCCTTCTACTAACTTTGGGTTTTGTTTGTTCTTTATCTAATTGCTTTAGGTGTTTATTTGAGATTTTTCCTGTTTCTTGAGGTAAGATTACATTGCTATATAGTTCTCTCTTAGAACTGTTTTTGCTGTGTCCCATAGGTTTTAAATTGTTGTGTTTTTGTTGTCTTTGTCTCCAGGTATTTTTTTTCTCTTTGATTTCTTCAATGATCCATTGATTATTTGGTATACGTTGTTTAACCACAGTGTCTTTGTGTTTTTTACAGTATTTTTTTCCTGTAATTGATTTCTAATCTCATAGTTTTGTGGTTGGAAAAGATGCTTGATATGATTTTGATTTTCTTAAATTTACCAAGGCTTGACTTGAGACGTAAGATGTGATCTATATTGGAGAATGTTCTGTGAGCACTTGAGAAGAAAGCATATTCTGCTGCTTTCGACAGGAATGTCCTATAAATATCAACTAAATCTACCTAGTCTAATATGTCATTTAAGGCTTGTGATCCCTTATTAATTTTCTGTATTGATGATCAATTGGATGTTGTAATTAGGGTGTTAAAGTCTCCCACTATTATTGTGTTACTGTTGATTTCCCCTTTTATGGCTGTTAGCATTTACCTTATATATTGAAATGCAGTGTATGTCGGGTGCATACATATTTACAATTGTTATGCCTTCTTCTTGGATTGATCCCTTGATCATTATGTAGTGTCTTTCCTTGTCTCTTGTAACAGTCTTTTTTTAAAATTTATTTCATCTGCTATGAGTATTGCTACTCCAGCTTTCTTTTCCTTTCCATTTGTATGGAATATCTTTTTATATCTACTCACTTTCAGTCTGTATGTGTCCCTAGGTCAAAAGTGGGTCTCTTGTAGGCAGCATATATACTGGTTTTCATTTTGTATCCATTCAGCCAGTAATTGTCTTTTGGTTGAAACATTTAATCAATTTACATTTAAGATAATTATCAGTATGTATGTTCCTATTGCCATTTTCTTAATTGTTTTGTGTTTGTTTTTGTAGGTCCTTTTTATTCCTTGTGTTTCCCTCTTAGAGAAATTCCTTTAGCATTTGTTGTAAAGCTCGTATGGTGGTACTGAATTCTCTTAGCTTTTGCTTGTCTGTAAAGCTCTTGATTTTTCCATCAAATCTGAATATCATTGCTGGGTAGAGTAATCTTGGTTGTAGGTTTTTCCCTTTCATCACTTACAATATATCATACCACTCCTTTCTGGTTTGCAGAGTTTATGCTGAAAAATCAGCTGTTAACCTTATGAGGATTCCCTTGTGTGTTACCTATTGCTTTTCCCTT
Organism: Mesoplodon densirostris; assembly: GCF_025265405.1. Classification (NCBI taxonomy): domain Eukaryota; kingdom Metazoa; phylum Chordata; class Mammalia; order Artiodactyla; family Ziphiidae; genus Mesoplodon; species Mesoplodon densirostris. Next base: position 34,555,399 of record NC_082677.1, on the reverse strand, counting down.
GCTGCTTTTAATATTTTTCTTTGTATTTAATTTTTTTCAGTTTGATTAATGTGTTTCTCAGCCTGTTTATCCGTGGGTTTATCTGTACGGGACTCTCTGCAGTTTCTGGATTTGTGTGACTATTTCCTTTTCCATGTGTGGGAATTTTTTGACTATAATCTCTTCAAATATTTTCTCACACCCTTTTACTCTTCTTCTTCTGGGACCTCTATAATTCAAATGTTGATGCATTTAATTTTCTCCCAGAATTCTCTGAGACTGTCCTAATTTATTTTCATTCCTTTTTCTTTATTGTGCTCTGTGGCAGTTATTTCCACCATTCTATCTTCCAGCTCACTTACCCATTTTTCTGCCTCAGTTATTCTACTACTGATCACTTCTAGTATATTGTTCCTTCCAGTTACTGTGCTGTTCATCACTGATTATTTGTTCTTTACTTCTTCTAGGTCCTTATTAAACATAATTATATCTTCTTGATCCAGGCCTGGTTTCTATTTCCAAGATCTTTGATCATCTTTATTATCATTATTCTGAACTATTTTTCAGGTAGATTTCCTATTTCCTTCTCAATTATTTGGTCTTATGGGTTTTTACCTTGCTCCTTTGTCTACAACATATTCCTCTGTCATCTCATTTTGTCTAACTTACTGTTTTTATGGTCTCCTTTCCACAGGCTGCAGGGTCATAGTTCCTCTTGCTTCTGGTGTCTGCCCTGCTGGGTGAGATTGATCCAGGTGATTTTGTAGGCTTCCTACACAAGGTGGAAAAGACTGGTGTCTGTGCTCTCATGAGTGGAGCTGAGTCTTGTCCCTCTAATTTGAAGGGCCACATCAGGGAGTGTGTTTTGCAGTGTCTGTGAGCTTAGTAGGACTTTAGACAGCCTGTCTGCTGATGGGTGGAGCTCTGTTCCTGTTTTGCTGGTTGTTTTGTCTGAGGCATCCAGCACTGGAGCTTGCAGGCTGTTCGGTGGACCCAGCGATTGGTGCCAAGATGGGGTCCTCTGGGAGAGCTCATGATAATAAATATTCCCTGGGGCTGGGAAATCTCTGGTGGTCCAGAGTCATGGACTTGGTGCTCCCACTCTTGGGGCCCAGGCCTGACCCCTGGCTGGGGGACCAAGACTCCACAAGATGTGCAGCATGGCTAAAAAAAACACAAAAAATGGAAAAGAAAACAAACAAGCAGTCAAAGAAATCCCAAGAGAAATAACAAAAATAAAAACTAACAAACAACAACAAAAAAAGAGAAGAAAACAAAAAAAACCATGACAAGTAATAAAAAACAAACCAAACAATTACAAAAAGAAAGAAGCAAACTAAAACAAAAAAAGAAGAAAAAGCAAGAAAACAACTAAAGAAACCAAAGACCAGAAAAAATAATAAAAATAAAACTAACATAAACAAAAATAAAAAAATAAAAACAGAAACGGAAAGCAAACTAAAATAAAGCAAAGAAAACAAAAAAGAAACACACAAAAACGACCACAAAAAAAGTTAAAAACAAAACAGAACAAAAAAAAACAGAAAATAGACAAAAACATAAAATAAAATATATATTTAAAATTAAACAAATAAACAACAAAACAAAACAAAATTTTTCCTGGGGCCTCCACTATCAGTGTCCTTGCCTGCATGGTAATCCACAGGTAAACCCCACTTCCCAGGAAGCCCTCCAAGACCCCTAGGTTGGTCTCTGGACTTGCTGTGTGCACTGTGGGGGCAGCTCACTCTGACCTGGCCCAACTTCCATGTTTGCTTGCCCTCCAAAACCACAGCTGCTAAAGCTAGACAAGTCTCAGTTGTGGGAGCACTCATTGTCCTTTCAGATTTCCACAGATGCAGGGTTCCCCAAGCTGAGCACTTGGGTTTGATTCGTGGCTTGTGCAGCTGTAGGGAGAGATTTCTGTCCCTCTTCCTTAATCACACAGCCCCTGGGGCTCAGCTTTGGTTTTGTTCCCACCTCTGCATGTGGGCCACCCTCAGGAGATTGCAGCACCTGAGTGAGGCATGCTTGCTTGCTCAGGCAGGAGAGGGATAAGATGGCCATGACTTGGGCACTCATGTTTGCTCTAATGGGATCCCACTCTAGTGCCTACAGAGTCAGGGCCTGGTGTGTGGGGAGAGAGTCTACAATGGTGCCTCCACCCCTTGCACACCACTCAACAATGGTGCCTCATTTCCAAGGCAGATGCTGCTTCCTCCAGGAGAATTTCCAGCTGCAAATCTCCTCACTCCCTTCCCCTCAGGCTGTCTCTGAGTAGCCAACAGCAATCCTCTCCCTGGGTCTGCTTTCTTAACCCCATGCTTTAACACCCAGACCCTGCCAGCATTGGCAAACTGTCTCAGGCAGGGAACCCAGGGCTGACTCCAAAGAAGGCTTTGGCAGGGACAGCATTGGGCCTGTCACTGGGGCCTGCACTGAGGAGTGTTTGGCAGGGGTGACGTTCAGGCCCCTGGAGCCTACATGGATATAGGAATCCTTGGTTTGAGGGATTGGTGAGCCTGCTCAGATGAGTGCCCCTCCCAGTGCCCAAGGAGGCAGGGGCCAGAATGTGGAAAAGGGAGTTGTAAGGGTGGCTCCACACTTGGGTGCCACTCAACAATGGTGCCTTGCTTCTATGGTGGCCTGGGCTTCTTCCACAAAATTTCCCTGTCGTTTAACTCTTTACTCCTATCCCTTGAGGCTGTCTCTCCACAGCCAACAGCTGCACCAGGAGACACAAGACTCAGGCTGGGGTGTGCAGTGCTTCAGCACAGACAATGCACACAGGTCTTACTCTATCCTGCCTTCCAGAGACCAGTTGCTGCATTCCCCTCCAATCCCCTGAAGTTCCCTCTCTGTCCCAGCAGATTTCCCCACCATGAGGACAGCTCTGAGTGTGGAAACATCTCATCACCTTCCGCTCCCCTCCAGGGGTGATGGTTCTTTCCCATTTCTTCCTTTTTTTTTTCTTTCTTCCTACCTGGCTGTGTGGGGATTTTTCTTGTCCTTTTATGTGTCTGAGGTACTCCACTAGTGTTCACCTGGTGCTCTGTGAGATTTGTTCCATTTGTAGATGTATTCTTGATGTACTTGTAAGGAGACATGAACTCCATGTCCTCTTATTCTTGACTCAGCCCCCTCTAGGGGTCTTTCATCTGTTTTATGTACTATATCTAAGGTATCTTTGAAAAGCTCAAGTGTTATTGAGTAGGTTGTTACTTTGATTTTTTTATTCTCTGGTGATCTGAAGGAAGACAAAATTACCTGTAGAGGATCTATTATTGTAAATATTGCCTATTTTCTGGAAATCCTATATTTCCCAAAATCATATAATTCTCCCCAAGCATCTTGGTATTTTGGAAACAAAATAATAATCAAAATAGTGTTGTAAACCCACATTCAGAGAAAGAGATTATTAATAAAGGTAAATTAGATTTTATTCTACATTTTAGATGGCCATAATTTCATCTGAATAGCAAGAATTCAGTTACTGTAAGAGAGAAGGCCATAGTAGATAGTAGGTGAATGCTGTCAGATTTTTGAAGGAATGTTTCAATCAAGCAACAAAAAATCTTGATAAACTGATTTAAAATAAAATCAGGCTTAAATATTCATATATTCATATTTAGCAGACAGAAAAAATATCATTCTTGTTTGGAAAATGGCTATATAAACATTGATAAACGTTTACCCATTTACTCTCCATTTTCAGGAGTGTATGCACTATACCACTTTGCTATGGGAGAGCACATTAAAAAAGTCACATGTGTTGCAAGCCATTTTACATCACTTATATCCCAGTTACACTTTCCTCAGGTTACAGTATTAGAATCTTTCATTAAACTGTAATAATGACCATGGTTTTCTTATTTGACTTGGGAGATAATAAGTTTCCATGAAAATTTTGCTTATAAATCTTTCTGGACTATGTAACATGTAGCAAATAGCACTGACAGACATCTGAATTGTTTCATATCTAATTGTGTTTGATCCATGGTCCTCACAGCAGTATTACTACATACACTGAGGTTTAGAAAATAGGATCAGATAATTCAAAATGTTTGCTCAATATTTGAATATCCACCCACTTTGGGAATTCAGACTACCATATTTTTATTATGTCACAACTGACAGAACATTGTTAATCCAAACTAATTGTGTTATTTTACTCATTTCAAAATCAGAAGTCTATTTCATGTTGTAATTTATTTCCAAAACTTTGAGATGATTAGTAGTAAGTGCACTGAGATATAAGTAGAGTCAGAATATGATAGCCTTCAATTTCAGGCTAAGTGGGTTTTTTATGTTTTATCCTTAAGTGGAGGGAAATAACTGTAAGATTTCACTGATGAAATACAAAATTAAATCTATATTTTAGGAAACAAGTTTGTGAATAATACATAGGTAATTTAAAGTGTTCATGACAACTGGCATTCAAACAGTGTTAATGTGAATAAAAAGAAAGTTAGAAGTCATATATCATGTGAGAAATGAAGGACTTAATGGATGAATGTATACTAGAGTAAATATTTAGAGGAAATAAAGATTGATAGATGAGGGAAAACACTTCCAGAATTGGAGAAAAAATGTATGAAAACTTACTACTCAATAAAAGCAATAAGAACACTGACAAAATTTATCAAAATCAAATTTTTTCAGAATTTTTCAAATTAATTAAAGAATCCCAAGAGTATAAAGAGTATTTATTCAATAAAAATAATTGAATCTAGGTAAAAACAGCAAGCTTGATAGCATTTTATTATTTTTATTTATTTTTTTTTTTTACAACTTTATTGGAGTATAATTGCTTCACAATGGTGTGTTAGTTTCTGTTTATAACAAAGTGAATCAGTTATACATATATATCTGTTCCCATATCCCTTCCCTCTTGCATCTCCCTCCCTCTGACCCTCCCTATCCCACCCCTCCAGGCAGTCACAGAGCACTGATCTGATCTCCTTGTGCTATGCAGCTGTTTCCCACTAGCTATCTACCTTATGTTTGGTAGTGTATATATGTCCATGGCTCTCTCTCACTTTTTCACAGCTTAACCTTCTCCCTCCCCATATCCTCAAGTCCATTCTCAAGTAGGTCTGTGTCTTTACTCCTGTTTTACCCATAGGTTCTTCATAACTTTTTTTTCTTGAATTCCATATATATGTGTTAGCATACAGTATTTGTCTTTCTCTTTCTGACATACTTCATTCTGTATGACAGACTCTAGGTCCATCCACCTCATTACAAATAGTTCAATTTCGTTTCTTTTTATGGCTGAGTAATATCCCATTGTATGTATGTGCCACATCTTCTTTATCCATTCATCCAATGATGGACAATTAGGTTGTTTCAATCTCCGGGCTATTCTAAATAGAGCTGTAATGAACATTTTGATACATGACAATTTTTGAATTATGGTTTTCTCAGGGTATATGCCCAGTAGTGAGATTGCTGGGTCATATGGTAGTTCTATTTGTATTTTTTTAAGAAACCTCCATACTGTTCTCCATAGTGGCTGTACCAATTCACATTCCCACAAGCAGTGCAAGAGTGTTCCCTTTACTCCACACCCTCTACAGCATTTATTGTTTCTAGATTTTTTGATGATGACCATTCTAACTGGTGTGAGATGATATCTCATTGTAGTTTTGATTTGCATTTCTCTAATAATTAATGATTTTGAGCATTCTTTCATGTGTTTGTTGGCAGTCTGTATATCTTCTTTGGAGAAATGTCTACTTAGGCCTTCTGCCCATTTTCAGATTGGGTTGTTTGATTTTTTTGTATTGAGCTGCATGAGCTGCTTATAAATTTTGGAGATTAATCCTTTGTCAGTTACTTCATTTGCAAATATTATTTCCCATTCTGAGGGATGTATTTTGGTCTTGTTTACGGTTTCCTTTGCTGGGCAAAAGCTTTGAAGTTTCATTAGGTCCCATTTGTATATTTTTGTTTTTATTTCCATTTCTCTAGGAGGTGGATCAAGAAGGATCTTCCTGTGATTTATGTCATAGTGTTCTGCTTATGTTTTCCTCTAAGAGTTTGATAGTTTCTGGCCTCACATTTAGGTCTTTAATCCATTTTGATCTTATTTTTGTATATGGTGTTAGGGAGTGATCTAATCTCATACTTTTACATGTACCTGTCCAGTTTGCCCAGCACAACTTATTGAAGAGGCTGTCCTTTCTCCACTGTTCATTCCTGACTCCTTTATCAAAGATAAGGTTACCATGTGTGTGTGGGTTTATCTCTGGGCTTTCTATCCTGTTCCATGGATCTATCTTTCTGTTTTTGTGTCAGCACCATACTGTCTTGATTACTGTAGCTTTGTAGTATAGTCCGAATTCACGGAGCCTGATTCCTCCAGCACCGTTTTTCATTGTCAAGATTGCTTTGGCTATTCAGAGTCTTTTGTGTTTCCATACAAGCTGCGAAATTTTTTGTTCTAGTTCCGTGAAAAATGCCAGTGGTAGTTTGATAGGGATTGCATTGAATTTGTAGATTGCTTGGGGTAGAAGAATCATTTGCACAATGTTGATTCTTCCAGTCCAAGAACATGGTATATCTCTCCATCTATTTGTATCATCTTTAATTTCTTTCATCAGTGTCTTATAATTTTCTGCATACAGGTCTTTTGTCTCCTTAGGTAAGTTTATTCCTAGATACTTTATTATTTTTGTTGCAATGGTAAATGTGAGTGTTTTCTTAATTTCACTTTCAGATTTTTCATCATTATTGGATAGGAATGCCAGAGATTTCTGTGCATTAATTTTGTATCCTGCTACTTTACCAAATTCATTGATTAGCTCTAGTAGTTTTCTGGTAACATCTTTAGGATTCTTTATGTATAGTATCATGTCATCTGCAAACAGTGGCAGCTTTACTTCTTCTTTTCCAATTTGGATTCCTTTTATTTCCTTTTCTTCTCTAATTGCTATGGCTAAATCTTCCAAAACTATGTTGAATAAGAGTGGTGAGAGTGGGCAACCTTGTCTTGTTCCTGATCATAGTGGAAATGGTTTCAATTTTTCACCATTTAGGATGATGTTGGCTGTGGGTTTGTCATATATGGCCTTTATTTTTTTGAGGAAAGTTCCCTCTATGTCTACCTTCTGAAGGTTTTTTATCATAAATCGGTGTTGAATTTTGTGAAAGGCTTTCTCTTCATCTATTGAGATGATCATATGATTTTTCTCCTTCAATTTTTTAATATGGTGTATCATGTTCATTGATTTGCATATATTGAAGAATCCTTGCATTCCTGGAATAAACTCCACTTGATCATGGTGTATGATTCTTTTAATGTGTTGTTGGATTCTGTTTGCTAGTATTTTGTTGAGGATTTTTGCATCTATGTTCATCAGTGATATTGGCCTTTAGTTTTCTTTCTTTGTGACATCTTGTCTGGTTTTGGTATCAAGGTGATGGTGGCCTCGTAGAATGAGTTTAGGAGTGTTCCTCCCTCTGCTATATTTTGGAAGAGTTTGAGAAGGATAGCTGTTAGCTCTTCTCTAAATATTGGATAGAATTCGCCTGTGAAGTCATCTGGTCCTGGGCCTTCGTTTGTTGGAAGATTTTTAATCACAGTTTCAATTTCAGTGCTTGTGATTGGTCTGTTCATATTTTTTATTTCTTCCTGATTCAGTCTTAGCAAATTGTGCATTTCTAAGAATGTGTCCATTTCTCCCAGGTTGTCCATTTTATTGGCATAGAGTTGTTTGTAGAAATCTCTCCTGATCCTTTGTATTTCTGCAGTGTCAGTTGTTACTTCTCCTTTTTCATGTCTAATGCTATTGATTTGACTCTTCTCCCTATTTTCCTGATGAGTCTGGCTAATAGTTTATCAATTTTGTTTATCTTCTCAAAGAACCAGCTTTTAGTTTTATTGATCTTTGCTATCGTTTCCTTTATTTCTTTTTTATTTATTTCTGATCTGATTTTTATGATTTCTTTTCTTCTGCTAACTTTGGGTTTTTTTGTTCTTCTTTCTCTAACTGCTTTATGTGCAAGGTCAGGTTGTTTATTCGAGATGTTGCCTGTTTCTTAAGGTGAGACTCTATTGCTATTGACTTCCCTATTAGAACCACTTTTCCTGCATCCCATAGGATTTGGATCATCGTGTCTCCATTGTCATTTGTTTCTAGTTTTTTTTAAATTTCCTCTTTGATTTCTTCAGTGAACCCTTCATTATTATGTAGTATACTGTTTAGCCTCCATGTGTTTGTATTTTTTACTGCTCTTTTCCTGTAATTGATATGTAATCTCATAGCATTGTTGTTGGAAAAGATACTTGATACAATTTCAATTTTCTTAAATTTACCAAGGCTTGATTTGTGACCCAAGATATGATCTATCCTGGAGAATGTTCCATGAGCACTTGAGAAAAATGCGTATTCTGTTGTTTTTGGATGGAATGTCCTATAAATATCAATTAAGTACATCTTGTTTAATGTATCATTTAAAGCTTGTGTTTCCCTATTTATTTTCATTTTGGATTATCTCTCCATTGTTGAAAGTGGGGTGTTAAAATCCACTACTATGAATGTGTTACTGTCTGTTTTCCCTTTTATGGTTGTTAGTATTTGCCTTATATATTGAGGTGCTCCCATGTTGGGTACATAAATATTTACAATTGTTATATCTTCTTCTTCGATTGATCACTGATCATTATGTAGCATCCTTATTTGTCTCTTCTAATAGTCTTAATTTAAAGTCTTTTTTTGTCTGATATGACAATTGCTAATCCAGCTTTCTTTTGATTTCCATTTGCATGGAATATCTTTTTCCCTCCCCTCACTTTCAGGCTGTATGTGTCCCTAGGTCTAAGTGGAGGTCTTGTAGACAACATATATATGTATCTTGTTTTTGTATCCTTTCAGACAGTTTTTGTCTTTGGTGGGAACATTTGATCCATTTACATTTAAGGTAATTATCGATATGTATGCTCCTATTCCCATTTTGTTAATTGTTTTAGGTTCGTTTTTGTTGGACTTTTCCTTCTCTTGTGTTTCTTGCCTAGAGAAGTTCCTTTAGCATTTGTTGTAAAGCTGGTTTGGTAGTGCTGAACTCTCTCAGCTTTTCCTTGTCTGTAAAGGTTTTATTTTCTCCATCAATTCTGAATGAGATCCTTGCTGGGTAGAGTAATCTTGGTTGCAGGTTTTTCTCCTTCATCACTTTAAGTATGTCCTGCCAGTCCCTTCTGGCTTGCAGAGTTTCTGCTGAGAGATAAGCCATTAACTTTATGGGGATTCCCTTGTGTGTTATTTGTTGTTTTTCCCTTGCTGCTTTTTATGTTTTCCTTGTATTTAATTTTTGACAGTTTGATTAATATCTGTCTTGGAATATTTCTCCTTGGATTTATTCTGTATGGGACACTGTGTGCCTCCTGGGCTTGATTAACTATTTCCTTTCCCATATTAGGGAAGTTTTCAACTATAATCTCTTTAAATATTTTTTCAGTCCCTTTCTTGTTCTCTTCTTCTTCTCGAACCCCTATAATTCAAATGATGTTGCATTTAATATTGTCCCAGAAATCTCTGAGACTGTCCTTGGTTCTTTTCATTCTTTTTTCTTTATTCTGTTCTGCAGTAGTTATTTCCACATTTTATCTTCTACGTCACTTATCCATTCTTCTGCCTCAGTTATTCTGCTATTGATCCCTTCTAGAGTATTTTTAATTCCATTTATTATGTTGTTCGTCATTGCTTGTTTCATGTTTAGTTCTTCTACGTCCTTTTTTTTTTTTTTTTTAAAGAAGACGTTGGGGGTAGGAGTTTTTATTAATTAATTAATTTATTTTTGCTGTATTGGGTCTTTGTTTCTGTGCGAGGGCTTTCTCTAGTTGTGGCAAGTGGGAGCCACTCTTCATCGCAGTGCGTGGGCCTCTCTCTATCACGGCCTCTCTTGTTGCGGAGCACAGGCTCCAGACGCGCAGGCTCAGCAGTTGTGGCTCATGGGCCTAGTCGCTCTGCAGCATGTGGGATCCTACCAGACCAGGGCTCGAACCCGTGTCCCCTGCATTGGCAGGCAGATTCTCAACCACTGCGCCACCAGGGAAGCCCTACGTCCTTTTTTAATGTTTCTTTCAGCTTCTCTAATTTCCAAGATTTTGGATCATCTGTACTATCATTTTTTCTGAATTCTTTTTCAGGTAGACTACCTATTTCCTCTTCATTTGTTCAGTCTGGTGAGTTTTTATCTTGCTCCTTCACCTGCTGTGTGTTTTTCTGTCTTCTCATTTTACTTATCTTACTGTGTTTGGGGTCTTCTTTTTGCAGGCTGCACGTTCCTAGTTCCCCTTGTTTTTGTGTCTGTCCCCAAGGTTGGCTAAGGTTGTTTCAGTGGGTTGTTTAGGCTTCCTGGTGGAGGGGACGAGGAGTTGTGCTCTTGTGGATGAGGCTGAATCTTGTCTTTCTGGTGGGCAGGTCCACGTCTGGTGGTGTGTTTTGCAGTGTTTGTGGAGTTATTCTGATTTTAGGCAACCTCTCTGCTAATGGGTGGGGTTTTGTTCCTGTCTTGCTAGTTGTTTGTCATAGGGTGTCCAGCACTGTAACTTGCTGGTCGTTGAGTGATGCTGGGTATTGGTGTTGAGATGGAGATCTCTGTGAGATTTTCGCCATTTGATATTATGTGGAGCTGGGAGGTCTCTTTTGGATCAGTGTCCTGAAGTTGGCTCTCCCACCTCAGAGGCACAGCACTGATGCCTGGCTGCAGCACCAAGAGCCTTTCATCCACACAGCTCAGAATAAAAAGGAGAAAAAGTAGAAAGAATGTATTAGTAGAAGTAGAAAGAAAGAAAGAAAGAAGGAAGGAAAGAAAGAAAGGAGGGAGGGAAGAAGGAGAGAAGGTAGGAAAAATGAAAGAGAGAAGATAAGTTAAAATAGAATAAAGTATGATAAAATATAATAAATTTATAAAAATAAAAATAATTATTAAGAAAAAATTTTTAAAAAAAGACGACAGATAGAACCCTGGGACAAATGGTGGAAGCAAAGCTATACAGACAAAATCTCACACAGAAACATACACTTACACACTCACAAAAAGAGGAAAAGGAGAAAAAATCATAAATCTTGCTCTCAAAGTCCACCTCCTCAATTTGGGATGATTCGTTGTCTAAATGAGGGAAGGTAGGAAAGAAAGAAAGAAAGAAATAAAGGAAGGAAGGAAGGAAGAAAGAAAGAAAGAAAGAGAGAAAGAGAGAAAGAAAAAAGAATGAAGATAAAATAAAATAAAGTAAGATAAGATAAAATAAAGTTATTAAAATAAAAAATAAATATTAAGGAAAAAAAACTGACAAATAGAACCCTAGGAAAAATGGTGGAAACAAAACTCTACTGACAAAATCTCACACAGAAGCATACACATACACACTCACAAAAAGAGGAAAAGTGGAAAAAAATCATAAATATTTTTCTCAAAGTCCACCTCCTCAATTTGGGATGATTCACTGTCTATTCATATATTCCACAGATGCAGGGTACATCAAGTTTATTGCTGAGCTTTAATCCACTTCTTCTAAGGCTGCTGGAAGAGATTTCCCTTTCCCATCTTTGTTCTCACAGCTCCTGGGTCTCAGCTTTGGATTTGGTCCTGCCTCTGCATGTAGATCGCTGGAAGGTGTCTGTTCTTTGCTCAGACAGGACAGGGTTAAAGGAGCAGCTGCTTCGGAGACTCTGTCTCACTCAGGCCGGGTGGAGGGAGGCGTATGGGGTGTGGGGTGAGCCTGCAGTGGCAGAGGCTGGTGTGACGTTGCAACAGCCTGAGGCGTGCCATGCGCTCTCCCGGGGTACCCATCCCTGGATCCCGGGACGCTGACAGTGGCGGACTGCACAGGCTTCCCAGAAGTGGGGTGTGGGTAGTGACCTGCACTCACACACAGGTCTCTTGGTGGCATCAGCAGCAGCCCCAGCATCCCTCGCCCGTCTCTCTGGTCCGCACTTTTAGCTGAGGCTTGTGCTCATCTCTGGAACTCCTTTAATCAGTACTCTTAATCCCCTCTCCTCACGCACCAGGAAACAAACAGGGAAGAAAATGTCTGTTGCCTCTTTGGCAGGTCCTGACTTGTTCCCAGACTCCCTCCTTGCTGGCCATGGCACACTAAACCCTTCAGGCGTGTTCACGTCACCAACCCCAGTCCTCTCCCTGCAATCCATCTGAAGCCCGAGCCTCAGCTCCCAACCCCGCCCACCCCAGCAGCCAAGCAGCCAAGCCTCTCGGGCTGGTGAGTGCCCATCCGCGCTGATCCGCTGTGCGGAATCTCTCTGCTTTGCCCTCTGCACCCCTGTTTCTGTGCTCTCCTCCACGACTCTGAAGCTTTCCCCCTCTGCCACCTGCAATCTCCACCCACGAAGGGGCTTCCTAGTGTGTGGAAACATTTCCTCCTTCACGGCTCCCTCCCACTGGTGCAGGTCCTGTCCCTATCCTTTTGTCTGTGTGTATTCCTTTTTATTTTGCCCTACCCAGGTACGTGGGTAGTTTATTGCCTTTTGGGAGGTCTGAGGTCTTCTGCCAGCATTCAGTAGGTGTTCTGTAGGAGTTGTTCCACGTGTAGATGTACTTCTGGTGTATCTGTGGGGAGGAATGTGATCACCGCATCTTACTCTTCCACCATCTTCCGCTTGATAGCATTTTAATGTGCCTTAATCTCATCTCCCTCTTCCCAGCTCCACTGTAGATTTGAATACCTTTATCCTAGTAACAACTGTAGCTGTGAAAGCCTGGCACCAAGAAGCCACTAAAGGGCGTAAAAGGGTCTAGAATTCTCCCAAAAGCTAGGTTTCCAGAGGATTACCACTATTTGAGTTTTCTTTCTATAAATCTCTTTTCTCAGGGCTTGTTTTACCTGACTCAGAGCTTGCTCTATTTGAACAACGCTATCACCAGAATGCTTGAGAGATACAGTCAGGAGCAAATGTTAATACTGTAGCTACCTTAACTGCCATTATTAGTTGCCCAACTGACCAAAACTGAAAAAGAGTAAATAGGAAATGAGATGTCCATGAGTGGACTTATAAATCTCCAACATATTTCTGGGAATCTATAATTCCAAAAGCATGTCCAGAGCTGTGTGCATGCCAAGAATGATCTAAGAAAATGTTAATCTCTCAATTCTGGCTGACCTTGAGGGTTTTCACAAGAAGCTAGTAAATGCCAAAGCAGAGTTTCAAGCTGCCTGCTGGAATGTGGAAAAGTATGGCCCCCAAAGCAGAGAGCCCCTCAACAAATTCTAGGAGATATATACATTCAAGGCATTTAAAAAATCTCTGTCCACTCATTAGCCAATCACTAAGCTAATCAAATATACACTTTAGTGGTTACACATAAACCCACAAAATTCATACTTTGCAAGTTTAGTCAAGGAAGATAACTAAACAAACAAACTGGCAGGGGGATCTGATGTCCAGTGTTGTTACATTATACTGTTTAAAATGTTGATTTTTCATTAAAAATTATGAGACATGCAACAAAACAGAAAAATATGGCCTGTATTTTGCAATAAAAATAGTCCTTGTAGAAATTGCCCTAGAGGAAAACTAGATGTTAGACTTAACAGAAACTTTAAATCAACTATTATAAATATGTTCAAAGTACTTTAAAAACCGTGTCTAAAGAATTAAAGGAACATATGAAAATGATAATTCATCAAATAGAGACTATCTGTAAGGAAATATAAATTATAAGTATAACCAAACAGAAATTCTGGAGATAAAAAGTACAATAAAAGAAATGAAATAATTCACTAGAGTAGCACAGACATAGATTTGAAGTGACAGAAGAAAGAATAAGTGAAAATGAAGACAGATCAATCGAAATAATCTGGTACCAGGAACAGAAAGAAAAATAATTTTAAAAAAATGAACAGATCCTAAAGTACTGTGAGACGTCATCAAGCATATCAACATAAGCATATTACAAGGTTCATACAGAGAGAAGTTTAAGAAAGATTGTTTGAGGATATAATGGTATAGCACTACTCAAATTTGTTGAAAAATATTGACATAAACATCCAAAACTTAGGATTAACTCAAAGAGATTCAAAAACAGAAACATAGAAAAAATACTGAGGAAATAAAAAACAAAGGGAATTTTGAAAGCAAGAGAAAAAAGTCTCATCATGTAAAAGTGAACCCCCAAAAGATTTATAGCTAACTTCTCATTAGAAAAAATAAACGACAAAGGAAAAGTGATGATATAATGGTCAGTGTTCTCCAGAAACAAAATCAAGGGGATATCTATCTATCTATAAATCTATCTATCTATCTATCCATATATATCTATCTATATCTATATGCATTCATTTATTATAAGGAAATGGTTCATGTGATTATGGAGGATGGGAAGTTTAAAATCTAAATTTTGGGTGAGCAGACTTGATACCCAGGAGAGTGGATGGTGCAGATATAGTCTGAATGCTGGCAGGCAGAGACCCAGGAGAGATGATGGCACAGATGAAATCTGAAGGTAGTATGCAGGAGAATTTTTCTCTTGCTCCAGGAGGACAGTCTTTTTGTCCTATTCAGGCCTTCAGCTGATTTGATGAAGTTTACCCACATCATGGAAGGTAATCTGCTTACCCAAAGTTCATTGATTTAAGTATTAAGCTTATTTAAAATCATACTTCAAGTTTACACGTAAAATTAACCATCACTGGATGGACATAGGGTCTGTCATACAGAGTGAAGTAAGTCAGAAAGAGAAAAACAAATGCTGTATGCTGACACATATATATGGAATCTAAAAAAAAAAAAAAAAGGAAGGAAGGTTCTGATGAACCTAGGGGCAGACAGGAATAAAGAGGCAGACATAAGAGGTTGAGGAAGATAGCAGAAGAGTAAGATGCAGAGATCACCTTCCTCCCCACAGATACATCAGAAATACATCTACACATGGAACTGCTTCTATACAACACCCACTGAACGTTGGCAGAAGACCTCAGACCTCCCAAAACACAAGAAACTCACCATGTACCTGGGCAGGGCAAAAGGAAAAACAGACACAAAAGAATAGGAATGGGACCTGTACCAGTGGGAGGGAGCTGTGAAGGAGGAAAGGTTTCCACACACTAGGAAGCCCCTTCACCAGAGGAGACTGCAGGTGGCAGAGAGGAGAAGCTTCAGAGCCACGGTGGAGAGTGCAGCAACACGGGTGAGGAGGGCAAAGTGGAGAGATTCCTGCACAGAGGATCAGTGCCGACCATCACTCATCAGCCTGAGAGGCTTGTCTGCTCACCCACCGGGGCAGGTGGGGGCTGGGATCTGAGGCTCGGGCTTCAGTGGGATCTCAGGGAGAGGACTGGTGGTGTGAACACAGCCTGAAGGGGTTAGTGCACCATGGCTAGCTGGGAGGGTGTTCGGGAAAAGTCTGGAGCTGCTGAAGAGGCAAGAGACTTTTTCTTCTTTCTTTCTTTCCTGGTGCGAGGGAGAGGGGATTAAGAGCGCTGCTTAAAGGAGCTCCAGAGATGGGCGCAAGCTGCAGCTAACAGCGCCTACCACAGAGACGGGCATGAGACGCTAAGGCTGCTACTGCAGCCACCAAGAAGCTTGTGTGAGAGTGCAGGTCACTATCCACACCTCCCCTCCCGGGAGCCTGTGCAGCCCACCACTGCGAGGGTCCCATGATCCAGGGACAACTTCCCCGGGAGAATGCATGGCACGCTTAGGCTGGTGGAACGTCACAATGGCCTCTGCTGCCGCAGGCTCGCCCCACATCCGTACCCCTCCCTCTACCCGATCTGAGTGAACAAGAGCCCCCGAATCAGCTGCTCCTCTAACTCCATCCTGTCTGAGTGAAGAACAGACGCCCTCAGGTGACCTACACACAGAGGCAGGGCCAAATCCAAAGCTGAACACCAGGAGCTGTGCAAACAAAGAAGAGAAAGGGAAATTTCTCCCAGCAGCCTCTGGAGCACTGGATTTAATCTGCACAATGAACGTGATGTACTCTGCATCTGTGGAATACTTGAATGGACAACAAATCATCCCAAATTGAGGAGGTGCACTTTGAGAGCAAGATATATAATTTTTTCATCTTTTCTTCTTTTTGTGAGTGTGTATGTGTATGCTTCTGTGTCAGATTTTGTCTGTATAGCTTTGCTTTCACCATTTGTCCTAGAGTTCTGTACAGCTGTTTTTTGTTGCTGTTGCTGTTTTTTTCACTTAAAATATTTTTTTTCTTAATAATTATTGTTTAGTTTTTATTTTAATAACTTTATTTTCTTACTTTATTTTATCCTCTTTCTTTCTTCTTTTTTCTACTTTTTCTCTCTTTTAATCTGAGCTGTGTGGATGAAAGGCTCTTGATGATCCAGCCAGTACTCAGTGCTGTGCCTCTGAGGTGGGAGTGCCAACTTCAGGACACTGGTCTCCAAGAGACATCCCAGCACCATGTAATATCAAATGGCAAAAATTTCACAGAGAAATCCATCTCAACACCAAGACCCAGCTCCTCTCAACGACCAGCAAGCTACAGTGCTGGACACCCTATGCCAAACAACTAGCAAGACAGGAACACAAACCCACCCATTAGCAGAAAGCATGCCTAAAATCATAATAAGGCCACAGACACACCAAAACACACGACCAGACGTGGACCTGCCCACCAGAAAGACAAGATCCAGCCTCATCCACCAGAACACAGGCATTAGTCCCATCCACCAAGAAGCTTACACTACCCACTGAACCAAATTTACCCACTGGGGACAGATACCAAAAACAATGGGAACGACGAACTTGCAGCCTGCAAAAAGAAGACCCCAAACACAGTAAGATAAGCAAATGAGAAGACAGAAAAAACACACAGCAGTTGAAGGAGCAAGATAAAAACCCACCAGACCTAACAAATGAAGAGGAAATAGGCAGTCTACCTGAAAAAGAATTCAGAATAATGATAGAAAAGATGATCCAAAATCTTAGAAATAGAATAGAGAAAATGCAAGAAACATTTAACAAGACTTAGAAGAACTAAAGAGGAACCAAGCAACGATGAAAAACAAAATAAATGAAATTAAAATAATCTAGAAGAGGGATTCCCTGGGGACGCAGTGGTTGGGATACCGTGTGATGATGCAGGGGACATGGGTTCATGCTCTGTTCCAGGAAGATCGCACATCCACGGAGCAGCTAGGCCCGTGAGCCATGGCCACTGAGCCTGCACATCCAGAGCCTGTGCTTCTCAATGCGAGAGGCCAAAACAGTGAGAGGCCCACGTTCCACAAAAAGAAAATAAATAAATAAATAAATGAAAATACTCTATAAGTGACCAATAGCAGAATAACTGAGACAGAGCAACGGATAAGTGACCTGGAAGATAAAATAGTGGAAAATAACTACTGCAGAGCAAAATAAAGAAAAACGAATGAAACGAACTGAGGACAGTCTCAGAGACATGTGGGACAACATTAAATGCACCAACATTCGAATTATAGGGGTCCCAGAAGGAGAAGAGAAAAAGAAAGTGTCTGAGAAATAATTTAGGTGCTCAATATCCTCAGCTTTATTCAACATCTTTCTACAAATCATGATTCTAACTTTCAGGATCCCATTCCTTCCTAATCAAGGCTCTCAAACAGTAAACACCCTGTGAGATTAAGAATTCACTTTGCATTTTTAAGTTAGTCACTTAACAAGATAAGTTTCTAGGTTTGTTTTTCAGCAGTCTCAACATTGTGGCTACAGAAAAAAAAAACATTTTTCAGTATAGACATAGGAGTTTTCAGGTCATTTATGAGTCCTTGAGCTGGAAATTTGAATTCCTGAGCTCATTCTTTGCTTTTCCCACTTTGTCTAGTGACATTAGTAGAAACTACCCAATTCCATTATACTCCTTAGTTTGAGGAAAATGTTTGAAAGTGTCATATACATGGTCACTCACCTTCTTGCTTCTTACAAATATTTGATGAGAAGTTTCCAGTGGTGATATTTTGTTTATCTCTATTGCTTATCACACCGTGGATGTTCTCTCTTTACACTGGAAATAGAGTCATTAGTGTCTTTAAATCTAATCAGGTTTGACAGCCAATTCCAGAAACTCCAGAACTAATCCAGAAAATTCATCTTTAAGATCCTGTTTCTCTAGAATTACTCTCAGTACCAAAATCTGTAGTCAGAGTTATTCAGAGAAATAGAACAAATAGGATGTGTGTGTGCGTGCATGTGTGTGTGTATTTCACACATGTCTATTAAGAGACTTATTTTAAGGAATTGGCTTATGTGATTATGGAGGCTAGGCTGTCCAAAATCTGTAGTGTGGGCTTGACAGGCTCAAAACACTATAGAACTGACGGTGTAGTTCCAGTCTGAAGGCCAGCAGGTGGAGACCCAGGAGAGCTGATGATGCAGAAGAAGTTTGAAGGTACTCTGCTGGAGAATTTTTCTCTTGCTTGAGGAACCTGAACTTTTTGTTCTATTCAGGCTTTCATCTGCTTGAATGAAGCCCATTGATATTATGGAGGGCAATCTACTTTACTCAAAGTTCACCAATGTAAATGTTGTTCTCATTGAAAAACATATTCCAAATTGACACAAAATGTTAACCATCAGAGATGATATATTCTAAATGCTGAAAGAAAAAAGTCAACCAAGGGTATTAAATACAGCAAGAATATCTTTCAAAAATGAAGACAGAACAAAAATATTCTTAAATAAAGTAAGCTGAGGGTACCTATTGTTTGCAAACTTGCCCTACAAAAAACAACAAAAGGAATCCTTCAAACTGAACTGTAAGGACACTAAACAGTAACTCAAATCTACACGAATCATTGTACAGAAAACAGTAACTACACAGGAAAATGTAAAAGGTAATATAAATACACTCTTGTAACTCTTTGATCTGTTTAAAGAAAACTTCATTAAGCAATAATTATAAAATAGCATTTATGGGCTTAAAATGTATAAAGATGAAATTTGTATGTCAATAATAGCACAGGGGCTTCCCTGGTGGCACAGTGGTTGAGAGTCTGCCTGCTAATGCAGGGGACACGGGTTCGAGCCCTGGTCTGGGAGGATCCCACATGCCGCGGAGCAACTAGGCCCGTGAGCCACGACTACTGCGCCTGCGTGTCTGGAGCCTGTGCTCCGCAACAAGAGGCCGCGATAGTGAGAGGCCCGCGCACCGCGATGAAGAGTGGCCCCCGCTTGCCACAACTAGAGAAAGCCCTCGCACAGAAACGAAGATGCAACACAGCAAAAATAAATAAATAAATAAATAAAAACTCCTACCCCCAACATCTTCTTTAAAAAATAAATAAATAATAGCACAAAGGAAGGGGTACAGAATGAAGCTGCATTACAGCAAAGTTTTTCATATATTTTTGAAATTAAGTTGGTATTTATCTAAACTAGATTGTTTTGAATTAATATGTTAATTTGAAAACCCAGGGCAACCACTAAGATAATAACTCTGAAATATAGTTAAAAAGTAATAAGAAAAATATAAGTATAGAAAAAATATCTATTTAACACAGAAGAAGGCAATATTGGAGGAAAAGAGAAACAAAAATAAAATGACATAGGTCATATATAACACAAAGATCAAAATTGTAGAAGTAAATTGTATCATATCATTACTTACATTAAATGTAAATGAAATACATACTCAAATAACATACTGGTAAACATTTTACATTTATTAATATTTCCAATAATCATTAAAGTACGTATTAATTATGTGTTATTTTTAACTCCATTGCACAAAAATTTAAACTGATTGAGGATCTTTTCCAAGGTTGTATAGACATCCTTAGGTTATAGTTTTACCACTCTTAACCCAGGAGTTGGTGTATCTACAATGAAATTTCTAAAGTACTTTATGTAATACTTGATCCATGGACTAATATTACAACTCACAACATTACTTGATATATTAGGAATAAAGTCGATTTAATTAATCTACTATTTATTTTTAATTGACAATAGTCACATGTAGGGGAAAGAAAAATCAAAGTTTATTTTTGTTAACAGTCAAAAATATAAACAAAAACTGTAACTGATAATAAACCCCATTCTACTGATTCAATTATTTTTTTAGACCTTTTCTTTATTTTGCTGTTGACAACAAAATGTCATCATAACCTGATTCTAATGTCACAATTTAAAATGAATTGATAGGTGGTGGTAAGGAGTAGTTATAAAGGAGAGCAGAACACTTTAATAGTGTCAAAAAGGAAGAAATGTCTTTGTGTTTCAGATGATTCTTATTAAACCCAACTTATTATTTAATCTAAATGTCATTCAGCAGCTTATATCTCTTTCTGAGAAAGGTGGCCTGTGGGTAATGGTGATCACATAGCATCAAATGGGGGTACATTAGAGAGTAAAAGTGAACATTATTAAGAAATCTGCAGAAATAGCAGGCATAAATCAAGACTGCTCCAGGAAAATGAGAAAACACAGTTTCTCCTACTTACCTATGGGCCACTAATAGCTTTTTTCAACGAAAGTTATAACCTGCCTTTCAATTCATAAGACTTGTGTTGATCACTGTTACACACTATGCAGAAAATCAATTCAAAATGGATCATAGCTTATACTGTAACCTTAAAATATAAAAATTCTAGAAGAACACATAGGAGGCTAATCATGGCACTGGGATAAGTAAGAGTTCAAATCGGTTCATTTTTTCTCCCAAGCCCTACATGTATGTCACAAAACATTCTTTCTACTTTCTTTCCAGCAAGATAGTTTTTCTTACTCTTCGGTTAAAATGAGCTATCCAAGTGGTTTTTCTCAGGATAAAAATCTGCTTAGTGCAACTTTAATTTTTGCTTAGAGTAGCAGTTTTAACCCCTGCCTTACCTGATATTCAATGTCCTTAAAAACACCTCTTTTGGGCCTCCCTGGTGGCGCAAGTGGTTGAGAGTCCGCCTGCCGATGCAGGGGATACGGGTTCGTGCCCCAGTCTGGGAGGATCCCATATGCCACAGAGCGGCTGGGCCCGTGAGCCATGGCCGCTGAGCCTGCGCGTCCGGAGCCTGCGCGTCCGGAGCCTGTGCTTCGCGACGGGGGAGGCCACAACAGTGAGAGGCCCGCATACCGCAAAAAAAAAAAAAAAAAAAAAAAAAAAAAAAAAAAAACACCTCTTTTGTGGGTCATCACTCTTCTTACTGAAAAGCTGGTGTTTTTTGGGCACTGATGACTACGAGAGCTGTTATAGACTCCATCAGCGACCAACAACTCTGTCCACATCATTCATGCTTTACTTACCACATGGCTGCTTCTCTGTGGAAACAGTGAACATTGTTCTGTAACCTGAGTAATAGCTGCCTGCCTGACTTCATTTAGTCAGGATTATGAAAGCATAACTGCTTTATTCTGGAAAGGACTTTTAAACACCCTTACTGTGTTAGACTTACACATTCTCTTTCCTTTAATTATATGTGTGTGTG
The DNA here is from genome assembly GCF_025265405.1 of Mesoplodon densirostris. NCBI lineage: Eukaryota > Metazoa > Chordata > Mammalia > Artiodactyla > Ziphiidae > Mesoplodon > Mesoplodon densirostris. Next base: position 34,534,038 of record NC_082677.1, on the reverse strand, counting down.
TGTGTGTATATATATATACACTAAAATGCACTTTAAGTAAAATATAATGCACTTATTCCCTTGGGCCAACTAAATTTATCTTACAAATGTAACAATACAGTAAAAATAACTTATTTTTCACTTATTGTCATGATGAGGTAATAGAATTGTGAGATTGCACTTAACCTACTTGAGAAAAAGCAAGAACCAGAGGAAAATGAGGAGGAGAAAGAAGGCTCTGATGCTTATGGAAAGTAAGCAGAATCCTATAGAATCAAGAAAGATCTGTTTCAATGTACAGTCACGTAATGGACTGCTTTTACACAGTCTAATGTAAATAAGCTAGATTTATTTGTACTCCTAAGGAATAATCTCTAGGACATAATGATAAAGTAAGATGCAGACAATTGTACATAATATAATAAAATGTCTGTTTTGAAAATAATATATATATACATATATGTTTATCTGTATGTTTCTGTAAAGATACACAAGAATTATATCTGTTGTAAACTCTAGAAGGAAAGGTTTTAGTGTGTAAAGAAAGCAATTTTTGCTCTAAATTTTTTGTACTCTTTTATTTTCTTATGTATATGTATTGTTATATGTATTTTGTTGTTGTTGTTTGTTTGTTTGTTTCTTACAAAAGGACCCATTGCACAAGCACAAAATAATATAATTTCTCAAAATAGGAAACATTGAAATTAAACCTTACTTTTATTCCAATTTTGTTTCTAAGTTTATTTTCAGTGGAGAATAATTTGGTTACAGCTATCAGCCTTCATACACTTCTTGGCAGTGGTTAAGAGTAAAATTTCAATAGAATATTTAATGACTATGATACTGTCATTATTGGAAAGGTGGCTAGTTGCATCTCAAATTACATACCACAAAGATTTTGGAACCAGATGAAATGCCAGTATGGAGGTGGAATTGGGAGTATGCATGTCCTCCTTTAATGCTTTCAATGTTTTTTTTAGATATTGTGTTGGAAACCACACACACAGATACACTCACCCCATATTCCTAGATTTAAAATCCCAGTCTAGAACTAGGGCTCTGTTTATACTTCTTGGTTTTATTTTCAGGAAAGATGGATTAAAGTTCAATAAAAGTGAATACGAAAGTTGAAGAAAGGAGAAGTAAAAAAAAAAATCAAGTATTTTCTACTACAATTTCTGCTAATGAAGTTAGAAACAGTGGGGCTTAAATTGCCATCTCATGAAAAATATGGCCAAGTCTGAGGCAATGAAAATCTGTATTCCAGCAGTTGATACAGCTACAGGAAATGAAGAATAGGAATGAAAGAAAAATTTTATTATTTCACATACTCTGAACATTTTAATATTTACCCTTATGTTAATTAAATATTAAACCTATGCATCCATGCAAAATTCAAAATATTAACCATAGTTTTAATTTAATCACAATGTAAATATCAGAAGTGTTGTATATTATTAGCAGAGTCAATATATCCAAGCAACGTCTTTTTTAAAATTTAATTTTATTTATTATTTATATAGCAGGTTCTTATTAGTCATCAGTTTTATACACTTCAGTGTATACATGTCAATCCCAATCACCCAATTCATCACACCACCATCCCCAAACCCCCGCGGCTTTACCCCCTTAGTGTCCATACGTTTGTTCTCTACATCTGTGTCTCAACTTCTGCCCTGCAAACTGGTTCATCTGTACCATTTTTCTAGGTTCCACATACATGCATGGATATATGATATTTGTTTCTCTCTTTCTGACTTACTTCACTCTGTATGACAGTCTCTAGATTCATCCACGTCTCAACAAATGATTCAATTTTGTTCCTTTTTATGGCTGAGTAACATTACATTGTATATATTTACCCAAACTTCTTTATCCATTCATCTGTCAATGGGCATTTAGCCTGGTTCAATGACCTGGCTATTGTAAATAGTGCTGCAATGAACATTGGGGTGCATGTGTCTTTTTGAAATATGGTTTTCTCTGGGTATATGCTCAGAAGTGGTATTGCTGGATCATATGGTAATCCTATTTTTAGTTTTTTAAGGAACCTCCATACTGTTTTCCATAGTGGCTGTATCAATTTACATTCCCACCAAAAGTGCAAGAGGGTTCCCTTTTCTCCACACCCTCTCCAGCATTTGTTGTTTGTAGACTTTCTGATGATGCCCATTCTAACTGGTGTGAGGTGATACCTCATTGTAGTTTTGATTTGCATTTCTCTAATAATTAGTGATGTTGAGCAGCTTTTCATGTGTTTCTTGGCCATCTGTATGTCTTCTTTGGAGAAATGTCTATTTAGGTCTTCTGCCTATTTTTGGACTGGGTTTTTTGTTTCTTTATTTTGGAGATTAATCCTTTATCCATTGCTTCATTTGCAAATATTTTCTCCCATTCTGAGGGTAGTCTTTCCGTCTTCTTTATGGTTTCCTTTGTTGTGAAAAAGTTTTTAAGTTTCATTAGGTCCCACTTGTTTATTTTTGTTTTTATTTCCATTACTCTAGGAGGCGGATCAAAAAAGACCTTGCTGTGATTTATGTCAAAGAGTGATCTTCTTATGTTTTTGTCTAGGAGTTTTATAGTGTCCAGTCTTACATTTAGATCTCAAATCCATTTTGAGTTTATTTTTGTGTATGGTGTTAGGGAGTGTTCTAATTTCATCCTTTTACATGTAGCTGTCCAGTTTTCCCAGCACCACTTACTGAAGAGACTGTCTTTTCTCCACTGTATATCCTTACCTCCTTTGTCATAGATTAGTTGACCATAGGTGCATGGGTTTATCTCTGGGCTTTCTATACTGTTCCATTGATCTATATTTTTGTTTTTGTGACAGTACCATATTGTCTTGATTACTGTATCTTTGTAGTATAGTCTGAAATCCGGGAGTCTGATTCCTCCAGCTCCGATTTTCCCCCTCAAGACTGCTTTGGCTATTTGGGGATCGGGGTCTTTTGTGTCTTCATACAAATTTCAAGATTTTTTGTTCTAGTTCCATAAAAGTGCCATTGGTAATTGGATAGGGATTGCATTGAATCTGTATATTGCTTTGGGTAATATAATCATTTTCACAATATTGATTCTTCCAATCCAAGAACATGGTATATCTCTCCATCTGTTGGTATCACCTTTAATTTCTTTCATCAGTGTCTTATAGTTTTCTGCAAACAGGTCTTTTGACTCCCTACATAGGTTTATTCTTAGGTATTTTATTCTTTTTGTTGCAGTGGTAAATGGGAATGTTTCCTTATTTTCTCTTTCAGATTTTTCATCATTAGTATATAGGAATGCAAGAGATTTCTGTGCATTAGTTTTGTGTCCTGCAACTTTTCCCAATTCGTTGATTAGCTCTAGTAGTTTTCTGGTGGCATTGTTAGGATTCTCTATGTATAGTATCATGTCATCTGCAAACAGTGACAGTTTTACTTCTTCTTTTCTAATTTGTATTCCTTTTATTTCTCTTTCTTCTCTGATTGCTGTGGCTAAGACTTCCAAAACTGTGTTCAGTAATAGTGGTGAGAATGGGCATCCTTGTCTCGTTCCTGATCTTACAGGAAATGCTTTCAGTTTTTCACTATTAAGAATGATGTCTTCTGTGGGTTTGTTGTATATGGACTTTATTATGTTGACGTAGGTTACCTCTATGCCCACTTTCTGGAGAGTTTTTATCATAAATTGGTGTTGAATTTTGTCAAAAGTTTTCCTGCATCTATTGAGATGGTCATATGGTTTTTATTTTTCTATGTGTTAATATAGTGTATCACATTGTTTGATTTGCATATACTGAAGAATCCTTGCACCCCTGGGATAAATCCCACTTGATCATGGTGTATGATCCTTTCAATGTGCTGTTGGATTCTGTTTGCTAGTATTTTGTTGAGGATTTTTGCATCTATATTCATCAGTAATATTGGTCTGTAATTCTCTTGTTTTTTTTTTTTTTTTTAGTATCTTTGTCTGGTTTTGGTATCAGGGTGATGGTGGCTTCATGGAATGGTTTTGGGAGTGTTCCTCCCTCTGCAATTTTTTGGAAGAGTTTGAGAAGGATGGGTGTTAGCTCTTCTCTAAATGTTTGATAGAATTCACCTGTGAAGCCATCTGGTACTGGACTTTTGTTTGTTGGAAGATTTTAAATCACAGTTTCAATTTCAGGGCTTGTGATTGGTCTGTTCATATTTTCTATTTCTTCCTAGTTCAGTCTTAGAAGTTTATATCTTTCTAAGAATTTGTCCATTTCCTCCAGGTTGTCCATTTTATTGGCATAGAGTTGCTTGTAGTAGTCTCTTAGGATGATTTCTGCAGTGTCTGTTGTAACTTCTCCTTTTTCATTTCTAATTTTATTGATTTGAGTCCTCTCCCTCTTTTTCCAGATGAGTCTGGCTAATTATTTATCATTTTTTTATCTTCTCAAAGAACCAGCTTTTAGTTTTATTGATCTTTGTTATTTTTTTCTTTGTTCATATTTTATTTGTTTCTGCTCTGATCTTTATGATTTCTTTCTTTCTGCTAACTTTGGGTTTTGTTTGTTCTTCTTTCTCAAGTTCTTTTAAGTGTAAGGTTAGACTGTTTATTTGAGATTTTTCTTTTTTCTTGAGGTAGGCTTCTATAGCTATAAACTTCCCTCTTAAAATGGCTTTTGCTGCATCCCATGGGTTTTGGATCATCGTGTTTTCATTGTCATTTGTCTCTAGGTATTTTTGCATTTCCTTCTTTGATTTCTTCAGTGATCTCTTGGGTATTTAGTAGTGTATGGTTTAGGCTCCATGTGTTTGTGTTTTTTACTCTTTTTCCCCTGTAATTCATTTCTAATCTCATAACGTTTTGGTCAGAAAAGATGCTTGATATTATTTCAATTTTCTTAAATTTACTGAGGCTTGATTTGTGACCCAAGGTGTGATCTATCCTGGAGAATTTTCCGTGCAAACTTGAGAAGAAAGTGTAATCTGCTGTTTTTGGATGGAATGTCTTATAAATATTAATTAAATCTATCTGCTCTATTGTGTCTTTTAATGCTTCTGTTTCCTTATTTATTTTCATTTTGAATGATCTGTCCATGGGTGTAAATGAGGTGTCAAATCCCTCACTATTATTGTGTTACTGTTGATTTCCTCTTTTATAGTGGTTAGCAGTTGCCTTATTTATTGAGGTGCTCCTATGTTGGGTGCATATATATTTATAATTGTTATATCTTCTTGGATTGATCCCTTGAACATTATGTAGTGTCCTTCCTTGTCTCTTGTAACATTCTTTATTTTAAAGTCTATTTTATCTGAAATGAGTATAGCTATTCCAGCTTTCTTTTGATTTCCCTTTGCATGGAATATCTTTTTCCATCCCCTCACTTTCAGTCTGTATTTGTCCCTAGGTCTGAAGTGCATCTCTTGTAGAGGGCATATATATGGGTCTTGTTTTTGTATCCATTCAGCAAATCTCTGTCTTTTGGTTGGAGCATTTAATCCATTCACGTTTAAGGCAATTACCCATATGTATGTCCCTATGACCATTTTCTTAATTGTTTTGGATTTGTTTTGGTAGGTCCTTTTCTTCTCTTGTGTTTCCCACTTAGAGAAGCTCCTTTAGCGTTTGTTGTACAGCTGGTTTGGTGGTGCTTAATTCTCTTAGCTTTTGTTTGTCTGTAAAGCTTTGATTTCTCCATCGAATCTGAATAAGATCTTTGCCCAGTACAGTAATCTTGGTTCTAGGATCTTTCCTTTCATCACTTTAAGTATATCATGCCACTCCCTTCTGGCTTGTAGAATTTCTGCTGAGAAATCAGTTGTTATCCTTATGGGAGTTCCCTTGTATGTTATTTGTCATTTTTCCCTTGCTGCTTTCAATATTTTTTCTTTGTCTTTAATTTTTCCACTTTGATTATTATGTGTCTTTGCATGTTTCTCCTTGGGTTTATCCTGTATGAGATCACTGAACTTCCTGGACTTGGGTGACAATTTCCTTTCCCATGTTAGGGAAGTTTTCGACTATAATCTCTTCAAATATTTTCTCTGATCCTTTCTCTCTCTCTTCTCCTTCTGGGACCCCTACAAAGCAAATGCTGTTGCATTTAATGTTGTCCCACATGTCTCTTAGGCTGTCTTCATTTATTTTCATTCTTTTTTTTTTTATTCTGTTCTTCAGCAGTGAATTCCACAATTCTGTCTTCCAGGTCACTTATCCGTTCTTCTGCCTCAGTTATACTGCTATTGATTCCTTCTAGTGTAGTTTTCATTTCAGTTATTGTGTTGTTCATCTCTGGTTTTTTGTTCTTTAATTCTTCCAGGTGATTGTTCTTTAATTCTTCTAGGTCTTTGTTAAACATTTCTTGTATCTTCTCGATTTTTGCCTGCATTCTTTTTCTGAGGTCCTGGATCATCTTCACTATCATTATTCTGAATTCTTTTTCTGGAAGATTGTCTATCTCCACTACATTTAGTTATTTTTCTGGGGTTTTATCTTGTTCCTTCATCTGGTACATAACCCTCTGCCTTTTCATCTTGTCTATCTTTTTGTGAATGTGTTTTTTTTTTCCATAGGCTGCAGGATTGTAGTTGTTCTTGCTTCTGCTCTCTGCCCTCTGGTCCAAGCAACATCTTTCATAGCATGTAAATGAGGTTATAATCCTGCTGATCAATCTGTTTTTTTCAAATCTTCACAATGGTTACCGACTACCAGGACCAAATTAGCCACACATTGGTATGTCATTGTTAACAGTTGAAATGAAAAGGTAAGATGTTCCATTTTTATTCATTTCATGTGTATAAATGTTCCTTTGGATAAGAAATATGATTCAATAAGACTAAATGTGGGGAAGAGCTTCTGGTGAATAAGAAAACTGCTTAACTTGAAAACCTTAATGAATATGCCAGCAAACATTTATCTTACACTTTTCATTTTTGTTCCACATGATGCCAGATTATTTTGGTCTCAAAAATCACACACACTTTTAGCAGAATACAGTTTAAAACAGTGATATCATAGTAGACCAGGGTAACCCACTTCCTCTGAAATGGATATTGAAAAATTCACTGCATGGTTCATTATATTCACTTAATCATTATGACATTGTCATTTAATTCATTCTTTTCAAAGAGCAAGCTCTTATTATTTCATGACTCCTGCTTCTTATGAGCAGAGCTGTACAGTGGCATTCATAGGTTGCTGACATTGTTATCAAGGGGAAGAGTAAAAATATTATTTTATGTATTTGTGCTGTAAATTATCCATGAACATTACCAAATGATGCTCTTTACTTAATTATTATCTTACACAGTCCAATGAATTATATGATAGACCTATTGAATAATTTATATTTGAGTTTACCATTTGAAAAAAGAGTGGATAAATTAACATTATTCTATTCAAATATAACTGATCTTAAAAAGAAAACCACGTTTCATTATTTCTATAAGCCACTTCTTTTATGCCTTATGCATTGTTCAAATGATACTCCATAAGGAAACAGCTCTGCAGAATATAAAATATAACAAAAAGCTTTATATGAGTAAATTTTTTCCCAAAATATCTTACTGATTAAATAAATAAAAATAAAATTATCAACTAATATGTGTGATAAACTGACATTTATTTACAAATAGTACAAAACGTTCACTTGTTTGCCATGTCTCAGTTGTTGAATTTTCTTGGCATATACCTGCAACGATTGATTTTTATCTCTTTTTCTATTGAATTACGGCTTCTCAGGTTTCAGTGCATTGATAGGAAAAACACAGATATACTCTGCCTTCGGATACATGGGGACGTTGAATTCATCTTACTTGGTAAACAATAGTGAGATTTTTATTTATAATAATTGACACATTTTAAAGATGTAATTAAATATTATAAGCAAGCTTATTGTACTTTGTATTGTATGAGTGAATAAAGGTTCAATATTTTGAATTAGTCTAATTTAACTTGAAGCATCATTTTAATCCAAATTTTATACACATAATAACTAGTCACAATACAACGAGACTTTATTTGACAAATAAGCAAGAGGAAGCTGATAAAATGTAGAAGCTGTTAGCTCCAAAACAATGGGTCCTCTGAATAAGCTCACTAACTCTTTGAGACAGCATGTCAATAATATTTTACTCTTAGTAAGTGTTTTCTTGGTACATTAGGTTGAATCCAATTTTCCTGGTCTGTTCTGTTCCCTCCACCTTCAAGGTTGTGTGTTTTTTATTTGATTCTAGTTAGGATTTAGTGTAGCAATCTTTGAATAAAAATGGGCAATACTTTATGATGAATTCAACAATTGATGAGATTAAAAAAGTCTCAATTTTATTACAGGTGTATAAATGTGTAATCTTGTGGAAATCTGGAAATTTCATTTAAAAATTACTAAATTATGCTATATAAAATACGGTTTTTTTTCTTTTCTTTTTTTCAAATTGACCTTTATTGTAGTATAATTGCTTCACAGTAATATGTTTGTTTCTGTTGTACAACAAAGTGAATCAGCCATATGCATACATATATCCCCATATCCCCTTCCTCTTGAGACTTCCTCCCACCCTCCCTATCCCATGTCTCTAGGTCTTTGAAAATCATCCAGCTGATCTCCCTGTGCTATGCTGCTTTTTCCCACTAACTAACTATTTTACATTTGTTTGTGTATATATGTTGCTGCTACTCTCACTTCGCCCCAACTACCCCCTCCCCTCCTATGTCCTCAAGTCCATGCTCTATGTCTACATATTTATTCCTACCATGACACCAGGTTCATCAGTACCATTTTTTTTTAGATTCAATATATATGCCTTAGCATAGAGTATTTATTTTTCTCCTTCTGACTTAATTCACTTTGTATGACAGACTCTAATCCATCCACCTCACTACAAATAACTCAATTTCTTTTTATGGCTGAATATATTCCATTATATATATGTGTCACATATTCTTTACCCATTCTTCTGTCGATGGACATTTAGGTTGTCTCCATGTCCTGGCTATTGTAAATAGTGCTGCAATGAACATTGTGGTACATGTCTATTTTTGAATTATGCTTGTCTCAGGGTATATGCTCAGGAGTGGGATGTCTGGGTCATATGGTAGTTCTATTTTTAGCATTATAAGGAACCTCCATACTGTTCTCTATAGTGGCTATATCAATTTGCAATCTCACCAGCAGTACAAGAGGGTTCCCTTTTCTCCACACCCTCTCCAGCATTTATTGTTTGTAGATTTTTTGATGATGGCCATTCTGACCAGCTTGAGGTTATACCACATTGTAGTTTTGATTTGCATTTCTCTAATAGTTAGTGATGTTGAGATCTTTTCATGTGCCTCTTGGTCATTAATATATCTTCTTTGATGAAATGTTTATTTAGGTTTTCCACCCATTTTTTAATTGAATTGTTTGTCTTTTTGATATGGAGCTACATGAGCTGTTTGTATATTTTGCAGATTAATCCTTTGTCTGTTGTTTCATTTCGAAATATTTTCTCCCATCCTGAGGGTTGTCTTTTTTTCTTGTTTATGGTTTCCTTGGCTGTGCAAAAGCTTTGAAGTTTAATTAAGTCCCATTTGTTTATTTTTGTTTTTATTTCCATTACTCTAGGAGGTGGGTCAGAAAAGATTTCTCTGAGGTTTCTGTCAGAGGGTGTTTTTTCTATGTTTTCCTCTAAAAGTTTTATAGTGTCTGGTCTTACATTTAGGTCTTTAAACCATTTTGAGTTTATTGTTGTGTATGTATGGTGTTAAGGAGTGTTCTGATTTCATTCTTTTACATGTAGCTGTCCAGTTTTCCCAGCAACATTTATTGAAGAGGCAATCTTTTATCCATTGAATGTTCCTGCCTCCTTTGTCATAAATTAGGTGCCCATATGTATGTGGGTTTATCTCTGGGTTTTCTATCCTGTAGCATTGGTTTATATTTCTGCTTTTGTGCCACTACTATACTTTCCTGATTACTGTAGCTTTGTAGTATAGTTTATAGTTGGGGAGCCTGATTCCTCCACCTCCATTTTTCTTTCTCAAGAATGCTTTGGCTATTCAGGGTCTTTTGTGTTTCCATACAAATTGTAAAACTTTCTTGTTCTAATTCTGTGAAGAATGCCATTGGTAGTTTGACAGGAATTGCACAGAATCTATAGATTGCTTTCAGTAATATAGTCATTTTCACAATATTGATTCTTCCAATCTAAGAAAATGGTTTATTTCTCCATCTGTTTATATCATCTTTGATTTCTTTCATCAGTGTTTTATAGTTTTCTGAGTACAGGTCTTTCACCTCCTTTGGTAGGTTTATTACTAGATACTTTATTTTTTGCTGTGATGGTAAATGTGACTGTTTCCTTAATTTTGCTCTCTGAATTTCCATTGTTAGCATATAGGAATGACAGAGATTTCTGTGCAGTAATTTTGTATCTTGCAAATTTACCAAATTCATTGACTAGTTCTACTAGCTTTCTGGTGACATCTTTGAGGTTTTTTTTTTTTTAATCTTTAAAATCCAGTGTTTAAATTTTGTCTTACTCCAGCTCCATTTTTTTTAACTTCTTTTTTTGGAGTAAATTTTTTATATTGTGTTAGTTTCTGCTACATAACAAAGTGAATCAGCTATATGTATACATATACCACCATATCCTCTCCCTCTTGCCTCTCCCTCCCACACTCCTTATCCCACCCTCCTAGGTGGTCACAAAGCAACAAGCTGATCTCCCTGTGCTATGCAGCTGCTTCCCACTAGCTACTTATTTTACATTTGGTAGTGTGTATATGTCAATGCTACTCTGTCACTTTGTCTTAACTTACACTTCCCCCAACCCATGTCCTCAGTCCATTCTCTACATCTGCATCTTTATTCCTGTCTTGCCCCTAGGTTCTTCAGAATTTTTTTTTTAAGATTCCATATATATGTTTTAGCATATGGTATTTGTTTTTCTCTTTCTGACTTACATCACTCTGTATGACAGATTCTAGGTCCATCCACCTCATTACAAACAACTCAATAGTGTTTCGTTTTATGGCTGAGTAATATTTCATTGTATATATGTACCACATCTTCTTTATTCATTCATCTGTTGATGGACTCTTAGGTTGCATCCATGTCCTGGCAATTGTAAATAATGCTGCAGTGAACATTGTGGTACATGACTCTTTTTTTTTTTTTTTTGCTTTATAACAAATTTAATCAGTTATACATATACATATGTTTCCATATCCCCTCCCTTTTGCGTCTCCCTCACACCCTCCCTATCCCACCCCTCCAGGCGGTCACAAAGCACCGAGCTGATCTCCCTGTGCTATGCGGCTGCTTCAAACTAGCTATCTACCTTACGTTTGGTAGTGTATATATGTCCATGCCGCTCTTTCACTTTGTCACAGCTTACCCTTCCCCCTCCGCATATCCTCAAGTCCATTTTCTAGTAGGTCTGTGTCTTTATTCCTGTCTTACCCCTATGTTCTTCATGACATTTTTTTCCTTAATTCCATATATATGTGTAAGCATACAGTACTTGTCTTTCTCTTTCTGACTTACTTCTCTCTGTATAACAGACTCTAGGTCTATCCACCTCATTACAAATAGCTCAATTTCATTTGTTTTTATGGCTGAGTAATATTCCATTGTATATATGTGCCACATCTTCTTTATCCATTCATCCGATGATGAACACTTAGGTTGTTTCCATCTCCGGGCTATTGTAAATAGGGCTTCTATGAACATTTTGGTACATGTCTCTTTTTGAATTATGGTTTTCTCAGGGTATATGCCCAGTAGTGGGATTGCTGGGTCATATGGTAGTTCTATTTGTAGATTTTTAAGGAACCTCCATACTGTTCTCCATAGCGGCTGTACCAATTCACATTCCCACCAGCAGTGCAAGAGTGTTCCCTTTTTTCCACACCCTCTCCAGCATTTATTGTTTCTAGATTTTTTGATGATGGCCATTCTGACTGGTGTGAGATGGTATCGCATTGTAGTTTTGATTTGCATTTCTCTAATGAGTAAAGATGTTGAGCATCCTTTCATGTGTTTGTTGGCTGTCTGTATATCTTCTGTGGAGAAATGTCTATTTAGGTCTTCTGCCCATTTTTTGGATTGGGTTGTTTGTTTTTTTTGTTATTGAGCTGCATGAGCTGCTTATAAATTTTGGAGATTAATCCTTTGTCAGTTGATTCATTTGCAAATATTTTCTCCCATTCTGAGGGCTGTCTTTTGATCTTGTTTATGGTTTCCTTTGCTGTTCAAAAGCTTTTAAGTTTCATTAGGTCCCATGTGTTTATTTTTGTCTTTATTTCCATTTCTCAAGAGGTGGGTCAAAAAGGATCTTGCTGTGATTTATGTCATAGAGTGTTCTGCCTATGTTTTCCTCTAAGAGTTTGATAGTGTCTGGCCTTACATTTAGGTCTTTAATCCATTTTGAGCTTATTTTTGTGTATGGTGTTAGGGAGTGATCTAATCTCATACTTTTACATGTCCCTATCCAGTTTTCCCAGCACCACTTATTGAAGAGACTGTCCTTTCTCCACTGTACATTCCTGCCTCCTTTATCAAAGATAAGGTGACCATATGTCCATGGGTTTATCTCTGGGCTTTCTATCCTGTTCCATTGATCTATCTATCTGTTTTTGTGCCAGTACCATACTGTCTTAATTACTGTAGCTTTGTAGTATAGTCTGAAGTCAGGGAGCCTGATTCCTCCAGCTCCATTTTTCGTTCTCAAGATTGCTTTGGCTATTCGGGGTCTTTTGTTTCTCCAAACAAATTTTGAAATTTTTTGTTCTAGTTCTGTGAAAAATGCCAGTGGTAGTTTGATAGGGATTGCATTGAATCTGTAGATTGCTTTGGGTAGTAGAGTCATTTTCACAATGTTGATTCTTCCAATCCAAGAACATGGTACATCTCTCCATCTATTTGTATCATCTTTAATTTCTTTCATCAGTGTCTTATAATTTTCTGCATACAGGTCTTTTGTCTCCTTAGGTAGGTTTATTCCTAGATATTTTATTCTTTTTGTTGCAATGGTAAATGGGAGTGTTTCCTTGATTTCACTTTCAGATATTTCATCATTAGTATATAGGAATGCCAGAGATGTCTGTGCATTAATTTTGTATCCTGCAACTTTACCAAATTCATTGATTAACTCTACTAGTTTTCTGGTAGCATCTTTAGGATTCTCTATGTATAGTATCATGTCATCTGCAAACAGTGACAGCTTTACTTCTTCTTTTCTGATTTGGATTCCTTTTATTTCCTTTTCTTCTCTGATTGCTGTGGCTAAAACTTCCAAAACTAGGTTGAATAAGAGTGGTGATAGTGGGCAACCTTGTCTTGTTCCTAATCTTAGTGGAAATGGTTTCAGTTTTTCACCATTGAGGACAATGCTGGCTGTGGGTTTGTCATGTATGGCCTTTATTATGTTGAGGAAAGTTCCCTCTATGCCTACTTTCTGCAGGGTTTTTATCATAAATAGGTGTTGCATTTTGTCGAAAGCTTTCTCTGCATCTATTGAGATGATCATATGGATTTTCTCCTTCAATTTGTTAATATGGTGTATCACATTGGTTGATTTGCATATATTGAAGAATCCTTGCATTCCTGGAATAAACCCCACTTGATTGTGGTGTATGATCCTTTTAATGTTCTGTTGGATTCTGTTTGCCACTATTTGGTTGAGGATTTTTGCATCTATGTTCATCAGTGATATTGGCCTGTAGTTTTCTTTCTTTGTGACATCCTTGTCTGGTTTTGGTATCAAGGTGATGGATGCCTCGTAGAATGAGTTTGGGAGTGTTCCTCCCTCTGCTATATTTTGGAAGAGTTTCAGAAGGATAAGTGTTAGCTCTTCTATAAATGCTTGATAGAATTCGCCTGTGAAGCCATCTGGTCCTGGGCTTTTGTTTGTTGGAAGATTTTTTATCACAGTTTCAATTTCAGTGCTTGTGATTGGTCTGTTCATATTTTCTAATTCTTCCTGATTCAGTCTTGGCATGTTGTGCAATTCTAAGAATTTGTCCATTTCTTACAGGTTGTCCATTTTATTGGCATAGAGTTGCTTATAGTAATCTCTCATGATCTTTTGTATTTCTGCAGTGTCAATTGTTACTTCTCCTTTTTCATTTCTAATTCTATTGATTTGAGTCTTCTCCCTTTTTTTCTTGATGAGTCTGTCTAATGGTTTATCAATTTTGTTTATCTTCTCAAAGAACCAGCTGTTAGTTTTATTGATCTTTGCTATCGTTTCCTTCATTTCTTTTTCATTTATTTCTGATCTGATTTTTATGATTTCTTTCCTTCTGCTACTTTGGGATGTTTTTGTTCTTCTTTCTCTAATTGCTTTAGGTGCAAGGTTAGGTTGTTTATTCGAGATGTTTCCTGTTTCTTAAGGTGGGATTGTATTGCTATAAACTTCCCTCTTAGAACTGCTTTTGCTGCATCCCATAGTATTTGGTTCATCGTGTCTCCATTGTCATCTGTTTCTAGGTATTTTTTAATTTCCTCTTTGATTTCTTCAGTGATCACTTCGTTATTAAGTAGTGTATTGTTTAGCCTCTGTGTGTTTGTATTTTTTACAGATCTTTTCCTGTAATTGATATCTTGTCTCATAGCATTGTGGTCGGAAAAGATACTTGATACAATTTCAATTTTCTTAAATTTACCAAGGCTTGATTTGTGACCCAAGATATGATCTATCCTGGAGAATGTTCCATGAGCAATTGAGAAAAATGTGTATTCTGTTGTTTTTGGATGGAATGTCCTATAAATATCAATTAAGTCCATCTTGTTTAATGTATCATTTAAAGCTTGTGTTTCCTTATTTATTTTCATTTTGGATGATCTGTCCATTGGTGAAAGTGGGATGTTAAAGTCCCCTACAATGAGTGTGTTACTGTCGATTTCTCCTTTTATGCCTGTTAGTATTTTCCTTATGTATTGAGGTGCTCCTATGTTGGGTGCATAAATATTTACAATTGTTATATCTTCTTCTTGGATTGATCCCTTGATCATTATGTAGTGTCCTTCTTTGTCTCTTCTAGTAGTCTTTATTTTAAAGTCTATTTTGTCTGATATGAGAATTGCTACTCCAGCTTTCTTTTGGTTTCCATTTGCATGGAATATCTTTTTCCATCCCCTTACTTTCAGTCTGTATGTGTCTCTAGGTCTGAAGTGGGTCTCTTGTAGACAGCATATATATGGGTCTTGTTTTTGTATCCATTCAGCCAATCTGTGTCTTTTGGTGGGAGCATTTAGTCCATTTACTTTTAAGGTAATTATTGATATGTATGTTCCTATTCCCATTTTCTTAATTGTTTTGGGTTTGTTATTGTAGGTCATTTACTTCTGTTGTGTTTCTTGCCTAGAGAAGTTCCTTTAGCATTTGTTGTAAAGCTGGTTTGGTGGTGCTGAACTCTCTCAGCTTCTGCTTGTCTGTAAACGTTTTAATTTCTCCATCAAATCTGAATGAGATCCTTGCTGGGTAGAGTAATCTTGGTTGCAGGTTTTTCTCCTTCATCACTTTAATTATGTCCTGCCACTCACTTCTGGCTTGTAGAGTTTCTGCTGAGAGATCAGCTGTTATCCTGATGGGGATTCCCTTGTGTGTTATTTGTTGTTTTTGCCTTGCTGCTTTTAATATGATTTCTTTGTGTTTAATTTTTGACAGTTTGATTAATATGTGTCTTGGCGTATTTCTCCTTGGATTTATTCTGTATGGGACACTCTGTGCCTCCTAGACTTGATTCACTATTTCCTTTCCCATATTAGGGAAGTTTTCAACTATAATCTCTTCAAATATTTTCTCAGTCCCTTTTTTTTTCTCTTCTTCTTCTGGAACCCCTATAATTCGAATGTTGGTGTGTTTAATGTTGTCCCAGAGGTCTCTGAGACTGTCCTCTGTTCTTTTCATTCTTTTTTCTTTATTTTGCTCTGCATCAGTTATTTCCACTATTTTATCTTCCACCTCACTTATCCGTTCTTCTGCCTCAGTTATTCTGCTATTGATCCCATCTAGAGTATTTTTTATTTCATTTATTGTGTTTTTAATCGATGCTTGATTCATCTTTAGTTCTTCTAGGTCCTTGTTAACTGTTTCTTGCATTTTGTCTATTCTATTTCCAAGATTTTGGATCTGGGAAATAGAATCTTGGATCATCTTTAACATCATTATTCTGAATTCTTTTTTCAGGTAGACTGCCTATTACCTCTTCATTTGTTAGATCTGGTGGGTTTTTATCTTGCTCCTTCTCCTGCTGTGTGTTTTTCTGTCTTCTCATTTTGCTTATGTTACTGTGTTTGGGGTCTCCTTTTTGCAGGCTGCAGGTTCGTAGTTCCCGTTGTTTTTGGTGTCTGTCCCCAGTGGCTAAGGTTGGTTTAGTGGGTTGTGTAGGCTTCCTGGTGGAGGGGACTAGTGCCTGTGTTCTGGTGGATGAGGCTGGATCTTGTCTTTCTGGTGGGTAGGTCCACGTCTGGTGGTGTGTTTTGGGGTGTCTGCAGACTTTTTATGATTTTAGACCACCTCTCTGCTAATGGGTGGCGTTGTGTTCCTGTCTTGCTAGTTGTTTGGTTAGGGTGTCCAGCACTGTAGCTTGCTGGTCGTTGAGTGAAGCTGGGTGCTGGTGTTGAAATGGAGATCTCTGGAAGATTTTTGCCATTTGATATTATGTGGAGCTGGGAGGTCTCTTGTGGACCAGTGTCCTGAAGTTGGCTCTCCCACCTCAGAGGCACAGCACTGACTCCAGGCTCCTCAATTTGGGATGATGTGTTGTACATCAAGTTGATTGTGGAGTTTTAATCCGCTGCTTCTGAGGCTGCTGGGAGAGGTTTCCCTTTCTCTTCTTTGTTCTCACAGCTCCTGGGTCTCAGCTTTGGATTTGGCCCCGCCTCTGCATGTAGGTCGCCGGAGAGCGTCTGTTCTTCGCTCAGACAGGACAGGGTTAAAGGAGCAGCCTCTTCGGTGACTCTGGCTCACTCAGGCCGGGCGGGAGGGAGGGGCACGGAGTGCGGGGCGAGTCTGCTGCAGCAGAGGTCGGCGTGACGTTGCACCAGCCCGAGGCACGCCGTGCGTTCTCCCAGGGAAGCCGCCCCTGGATCCCGGGAACCCAGCAGTGGCGGGCTGCACAGGCTCCCGGAAGGGCTGTGTGGACAGTGACCTGTGCTCACACACAGGCTTCTTGGCGGCAGCAGCAGCAGCCCCAGCGTCCCATGCCCGTCTCTGGGCTCCGCGCTTTCAGTCGCGACTCGCGCCCGTCTGTGGAGCCCCTTTAAGCAGCGCTCTTAATCCCCTCTCCTTGCGCACCAGGAAACCAAGAGGGAAGAAAAAGTCTCTTGCCTCTTCGGCAGCTCCAGAGTTTTCCCAGACACCCTCCCAGCTAGCTGTGGCACATTAGCCCCCTTCAGGCTGAGTTCTCGCCGCCAGCCCCAGTCCTCTCCCTGCACTCTGACCGAAGCCCGAGCCTCAGCTTCCAGTGCTGCGCACCCCGGCGGGCGAGCAGACAAGCCTCTCGGGCTGGTGAGTGCCGCTCGGCACCGATCCTCTGTGTGGGGATCTCTCCGCTTTGCCCTACCCAGGTATGTGGGGAGTTTCTTGCCTTTTGGGAGGTCTGGGGTCTTCTGCCAGCGTTCAGTAGGTGTTCTGTAGGAGTCGTTCCACGTGTAGCTGTATTTCTGGTGTATTCGTGGGGAGGAAGGTGATCTCCGTGTCTTACTCTTCCGCCGTCTTACCCGGAAGTATGACTCTTTTTGAATTATGGTTTTCTCAGTGTATATTCCCAGTAGTTGGGTTGCAGGGTCATATGGTAGTCCTATTTTTAGTTTTTAAGGAACCTCCATACTGTTCACCATAGTGACTGTATAAACTTACATTCCCACAGAAAGTGCAAGAGCATCCCTTTTGTCCACACCCTCTCTAGCATTTATTGTTTGTACATTTTTTGATGATGTCCGTTCTGACTCGTGTGAGGTGATACCTCATTGTAGTTTTTTTTTTTTTTTTTTTTTTTTTTTTTTCAGTACACGGGCTTCTCACTGTTGTGGCCTCTCCCATTGCGGAAAACAGGCTCCAGACATGCAGGCTCAGTGGCCATGACTCATGGGCCCAGCCACTCTGCAACATGTGGGATCTTCACGGACTGGGGCACAAACCCGTTTCCCCTGCATCGTCAGGCGGAGTCTCAACCACTGTGCCACCGGGGAAGCCCCCTCATTGTAGTTTTGATTTGCATTTCTTTAATGATTAGTGATGTTTAACATTCTTTCATGTGTTTGTTGCCAATCTATATATCTTCTTTGGATAAATGTCTGTTTAGGTCTTCTGCCCATTTTTAGATTGGGTTGTTTGGGTTTTTTTTGATATTGAGCTGTATGAACTGCCTCTATATTTTGGAGATTAATCCTTTGTCAGTTGTTTCATTTGCAAATATTTTCTCCCATTCTGAGGGTTGTCTTTTCATCTTGTATATGAACTCCTTTGCTGTGCAAAAGCTTTTAAGTTTCATTAGATCCCATTTGTTTATTTTTGTTTTTATTTCCATTTCTCTAAGAGGTGGGTCAATAAAGAACTTGCTGTGATTTATGTCACAGTGTGTTCTGCCTATGTTTTCCTTTAAGAGGTTTATGGTGTCTGTCCTTACATTTAGGTCTTTAATCCATTTTGAGTTTCTTCTTGTGTATGGTGTTATGGAGTATTCTAATTTCGTTATTTAACACATAGTTGTCCAGTTTCCCCAGCACCACATATTGAAAAGGCTCTCTTTTTTCCATTATATATTTTTGCCTCCTTTATCAAAGATAAGGTGACCATAGGTGCATTTGTTTAACTCTGTGATTTCTATACTGTTCCATAGATCAGTATTTCTCTTTTTGTACCAGAAGCATACTGTCCCGATTACAGTTGCTTTGTATTATAATCTGAACTCAGGGAGTTTGATTCCTCCAGCTCTGTTTTTCTTTCTCAAGATTGCTTTGGCTATTCAGGGTCTTTTGTGTTTCCATCCAAATTTTGAAAATTTTTTGTTCTAATTCTGTGAAAAATACCATCGGTAGTTTGATAGGAATTGCATTGAATCTGTAGATTGCTTTGGGTAGTATAGTCATTTTCACAATATTGATACTTCCAATCCAAGAATGTGGTTTATCTCTCCATATGTTTGCATCATCTTTAATTTCTTTCATAAGTGTCTTATAGTTTTTGGCATACAGGCCTTTTTTCTCACTAGGTAGGTTTATTGCTATCTGTTTTATTATTTTTTGTTGCAATGGTAAATGGGAGTGTTTACTTAATTTCTCTTTCAAATTTTTTATCATTAATGTATAGTAATGCAAACGATTTCTGTGCATTAATTTTGTATCCTGTTACTTTACCAAATTTATTGATTAGCTCTAGTGGTTTTCTGGTGTCATCTGTAGGATTCTCTACATATAATATCATGCCATCTGCAAACAGTTACTGTTTACTTCTTCTTTTCCAGTTTGGATTATTTTATTTCTTTTACTTCTGTGATTGTTGTGGCTAACATTTCCAAAACTATGTTTAATAATAGTGGTGAGTGTGGACTCCCTTATCTGGTTCTTGATCTTAGAGGAAATGGTGTCAGTTTTTCACCATTGAGACTGATGTTGGCTGTGCATTTGTCATATATGACCTTTATTATGCTGAGGTAAGTTCCCTCTATGCTTACTTTTCAGAGAGGTTTTTTTTTTATCATAAATGGATGTTGAAGTTTGTTGAAACTTTCTCTGCATCTATTGAGGTGATCATATGGTTTTTATCCTTCAATTTGTTAATATGGTGTATAACATTGATTGATTTGTGTATATTGAAGAATCCTTGCATTCATGGAATAAAGCAGACTTGATCATGGTGTATGATCCATTTAATGTGCTTTTGGATTCTGTTTGCTTGTATTTTGTTGAGGATTTTTCCTGTATATTCATCAATGATATTGGCCTGTAATTTTCTTTTCTTGTGACATCTTTCTCTGATTTTGTCATCATAGTGATGGTGGCCTCATAGAATGAGTTTAGGAGTGTTCCTCCCACCAATTTATTTTGGGAGAGATCGAGAGGTATAGGTGTTAGGTCTTCTGTAAATGTTTGATAGAATTTACCTTGGCTTTTGTTTGTTGGAAGATTTTTAATAACAGCTTCAATTTCAGTGCTTGTGATTGTTCTGCTTATATTTTCTATTTCTTCCTGGTTCAGTCTCAGAAGGTTGTACTTTTCTAAGCATTTGTCCACTTCTTCCAGCTTGTCCATTTTCTTTCCATGTAGTTGCTTGTAGTCATCTCTCATGATCCTTTGTATTTCTGCAGTGTCAGATGTTACTTCTCCTTTTTTGTTTCTAATTCTATTGATTTCAGTCTTCTCCCTTTTTTTCTTGATGAATCTGGCTAATGGTTTATCAATTTTGTTTATCTTCTCAAAGAACCAGCTTTTAGTTTTGTTTATCTTTGCTATCGTTTCCTTCATTTCTTTTTCATTTATTTCTGATCTGATCTTTATGATTTCTTTCATTCTGCTAACTTTGGGATGCTTTTATTTCTCTAATTGCTTTAGGTGTAAATTTAGGTTGTTTATTTGAGATTTTTCTTGTTTCTTAAGGTAGGATTGTACTGCTATAAACTTCCCTCTTAGAACTGCTTTTGCTGCAACCCATACATTTTTGGTCATTGTGTTTTCATTGTCATTTTTTTCTAGGTATTTTATGATTTCCTCTTTGATTTCTTCAGTGGTCTGTTGGTTATTTAGTAGTGTATTGTTTAGCTTCCATGTGTTTGTAATTTTTATAGGGTTTTTTTCTGTAATTGATATCTAATGTCATAACCTTGTGGTCGGAAATGATACCTTATATGGCAATTTTCTTAAATTTACCAAGGCTTGATTTGTGACCCAAAATATGATCTATCCTGGAGAATGTTCCATGAGCACTTGAAAAGAACTTGTATTCTGTTGTTTTTTGATAGAATGTCCTATATATAGTAAGTCCATCTGGTTTAATGTGTGATTTAAAGTCTGTGTTTCCTTATTTATTTTCATTTTGGATGATATGTCCATTGGTGAAAGTGGGGTGTTAAAGGCAACTACTATTATTGTGTTATTGTTTATTTCACCTTTTATGTCTGTTAGTAGTTGCTTTATGTATTGAGGTGCTCGTATGTTGGGTGCATAAATATTTACAATTGTTATATCTTCTTCTTGTATTGATCCCTTGATCATTATGTAGTGTCCTTCTTTGTCTATTGTAATCGTCTTTATTTTAAAGTCTATTTTATCTGATATGAGAATTGCTACTCCAGCTTTCTTTTGATTTCCATTTGCATGGAATATCTTTTTATATCCCCTCACTTTCAGTCTGTATGTGTCCCTAGGTCTGAAGTGGGTGTCTTGTAGACAGCATATATACAGGTCTTGTTTTTGTAGCCATTCAGCCAGTTTATGTCTTTTGGTTGGAACATTTAATCCATTTATATTTAAGGTAGTTATCAATATGTATGTCCCTTTTACCATTGTCTTAATTGTTTGGGTGTGTTATTTTTGATCTTTACCTTCTCTTGTGTTTCCTGCCTAGAGACATTCGTTTAGCATTTGTTGGTAAGTTGTTTGGTGGTGCTGAATTCTCTTAACTTTTCCTTCTCTGTAAAGGTTTTCATTTCTCCTTTGAAACTGAATGAGATCTTTGCTGGTTAGAGTAATCTTAGTTGTAGGGTTTTCCATTTCATCACTTTAAATATGCCTTGCAACTCCCTTCTGGCTTGCAGAGTTTCTGTGAATAGATCAGCTTTTAACCTTAGGGGATTCCCTTGTATGTTATTTGTTGCTTTTTCCTTGCTGCTTTTAATATTTTTTTTCTATTTAATTTTTGATAGTTTGATTAATATATGCCTTGTCCTGGGTCTCCTTGGATTTACCCTGTATGGATCTCAGTGCCTCCTGGACTTGAGTGACTATTTTCTTTCCCATATTATTGAAGTTTTCAACTATAATCCCTTGACATAGTTTCTTATCCCTTTCTTTTTCTCTTCTTCTTCTAGGTCCCCTATAATTCGAATGTTGGTTCATTTAATGTTGTCCCAGATGTCTCTGAGACTGTCCTCAATTATTTTCATCTTTTTTTTTATTCCATTCTGAAGTAGTCATTTCCACTATTTTATATTCCAGGTCACTTATCTGTCCATCTCCTCAGTTATTCTGCTATTGATTCCTTCTAGAGAATTTTTAATATCATTTATTGTGTTGTTCATCATTGTTTGTTTGCTCTTTAGTTCTTCTAGGTCATTGTTAAACATTTCTTGTATTTTCTCCATTCTATTTTCAAGATTTTGGATCATCTTTCCTATCATTACTCTGAATTCTTTTTCAGGTAGACACCTATTTCCTCTTCATTTATTTGTTTTGGTGATTTTTTTCCTTCTCCTTCATCTGCTATGTATTTCTCAGTCTTCTCATTTTGCTGAAATTTCTATGTTTGGTGTCTCCTTTTGCAGGATGCCATTTTGTATTTCCTGTTGTTTTGGTGTCTAAATTCATTGTTGTCCCCCAGTTGGTAAGGTAAGGTTCAGTGGGTTGTGTAGGCTTCCTGGTGGAGGGGACTGGTGTCTATGTTCTGTTGGATGAGTCTGTATCTTGACTTTCTGGTGGGCAGGACCATGTCCAGTGTGGTGTTTTTGGGTGTCTGTGAACTTATTATGATTTTAGGCAGGCTCTCTGCTGATGGGTGCATTTGTGTTCCTATCTTGATAGTTGTTTGGCATGGGGTGTCTAGCACTGTAGCTTGCTGGTCGTGAGTGGAGTTGGTTCTTAGTGTTGAGATGGAGATCTCTGGGAGAGCTCTCACTGATATAATGTGGGTCTGGGAGGTCTCTGGTGGTCTAGTATCCTGAACTCACCTCTCCAACCTCAGAGGTTCAGATCTGACACCCGTCTGGAAGACCAAGACCCTGTCAGCCACACAGATCAGAATAAAAGGGAGGAATAAAAGAAAGAAAGAAGAAAATTAAAGTTTTTTTAAAAAAAAATAAAGAATACTAAAAAAATTAAAAGTATATAGCAACCAAACCAATAAACAAGTCCACCAATGATAACAAGCATTAGAAACTAAACTACAATAAACATATAAATCAGAAACTAGACCGTCACATACAACAAACCCCAAGTCTACATTTAGCCCCAAAGTCCACTGCCTCAATTTTGGGATGATTCATTATCTATTCAGGTATTCCATAGATGCAGTGTACATCAAGTTGATTGTCATGATTTAATCCACTGTTCATGAGGCTGCACAGAGAAATGTCCCTTTCCCTTCTTTGTTCACACAGCTCCTTTGGTTCAGCTTTGGATTTGGCCCCGCCTCTGCATGGAGGTCACCCTCTGACATCTGTTCTTCACCCAGACAGGAGGGAGTTAAAGGAGCTGCTGATTAGGGGAACCCAGTTCACTCAGGCTGGTGGGAGGGAAGCTTATGGAATGTGGGGCAGCCTGCAACTCCAGAGGCTGGCATGATATTACACCAGCCTGAGGTGTGCCATGTGTTCTCCTGGGGATGTTTTCCCTGGATCATGGGACCCTAACAGTGGTGGGCTGCACATGCTCCTGGGAGGCGAGGTGAAGAGAGCACCTGTGCTTGCACACAGGATTCTTGGTGGCTGCAGAAGCAGCGTTAGCATTTCATGTCCATCTCTTGTGTCCGTGCTGATAGCTGTGACTCATGCCCATCTCTGATGTTCACTTAGGCAGTGCTCTGAATTCCCTCTCCTTGCACACCCCAAAACAATGGTCCCTTGACTCTTAAGCAGTTCCAGGCTTTTTCCCAGATTCCCTCCTGACTAGCTGTGGTGCAGTAGCCCCCTTCAGTCTGTGTTCACGCAGCCAACCTCAGTCCTCTCCCTGGGATCTAACCTCCAAAGCCCTTGCCTCAGATCCCAGCCCCCATCTGCCTTGGCGTGTGAGCAGACTAGTCTCTCAGGCTGGTGTGTGCTGGTTGGCACCAATCTTCTGTGTGGGAATCTCTGCACCCCTATTGCTGCACTCTCCTCCATGGCTCAAAGTTACCCCCCCTTCCCACCCCCCCCATTTCCACCAATGAAGGGACCTCCTAGTGTGTGGAAACTTGTACTCCTTCACAGCTCATTCCCTGATGTACAGGTCCTGTCCATATTCTTTTGTCTCTGTTTTTTTCTTTTGCCCTACCCAGGTATGTGGGGAGTTTCTTCCCTTTCGGGAAGTCTGAGGTCTTCTGTCCATGTTCAGTAGGTGTTCTTTAGGAGTTGTTCCACATGTAGATGTATTTTTGATGTATTTCTGGAGAGGAAGGTGATCTCCACGTCTTACTGCTCAGCCATTTTGAAGAAGTCCTCTCTAGGATTTTCTATGTATAGTATCATGTCATCTGCAAACTGTGACAGTTTTACTTCTTTGTTTCTAATTTGTATTCCTTTTATTTTTTCTTCTTCTCTGATTGCTGTGGTTAGGGCTTCCAAAATTCTGTTGAATAAGGGTGGCAAGAGTGGACTTCCTTGTCTTTTTCCTGATCTTAGTGGAAATGCTTTCAGTTTTTCACCATTGAGTATGATGTTTTCTGTGGGTTTGTCATATATGGCCTTTATTATGTTGAGGTATGTTCCCTCTATGCCCATTTTCAGGAGACGTTTTATCATAAATCGGTGGTGAATTTGTCAAAAGCTTTTTCTACATCTACTGAGATGGTCTTATGGATTTCATTCCTCAATCTGTTAATATGGTGTATCAGATTGATTGATTTGCATATATTGAAGAATCCTTGCATCTGTGGGATAAATTCCGCTTGATCATGGTGTAAAATACTGTTACTGTGTTGTTGGATTCTGTTTGCTAATATTTTGCTCAGGATTTTTGCATTTTTGTTCAACAGTGATATTGGTGTATAATTTTCTTTTTTGTGATATCTTTTTCTGGTTTTGGTATCAGGGTGATTGTGGCATTTCAGAATGTATTTGGGAGTGTTCCTCCCTCTGCAATTTTTTGGAAGAGTTTGAGAAGGATCAGTATTAGCTCTTCTCTAAAAGTTTGATAGAATTCGCCTGTAAAGCCATCTCATCTGGACTTTTGTTTGTTTGAAAATTTTTAATTACAGTTTCAATTTCAGTACTTGTGATAGGTGTTTTTATATTTTCTAATTCTTCCTGGTTCAGTCTTGGAAAATTGTACCTTTCCAATAATTTGTCCATTTATTCATTGTTGTCCATTTTATTGGCATACAGTTGTTTGTAGTAGTCTCTTATAATGCTTTGTATTTCTGTGATGCCAGTTGTGATTTCTCCTTTTTCATTTCTAATTTTGTTGATTTGCATCCTCTCCCTTGTTTTCTTGATGAGTCTTGCTAAGTGTTTATCAATTTTGTTTATCTTCTCAAATAACCATCTTTGAGTTTTATTAATCTTTGCTATTGTTTTCTTCATTTCTATTTCATTTATTTGTGCTCTGATCTTTATGGTTTCTTTCCTTCTACTGACATTGGACTTTGGGTTTTCTTTGTTCTTCTTTCTCTAGTTGCTTTAGGTTAGGGGTTAGATTGTTTATGTGAGATTTTTCTTGTTTCTTCAGGTGAGATTGTATTGCTATAAACTTCACTCTTAGAACTGCTTTTGCTGCATCCCAACAGGTTTTGGGTCATTGTGTTTCTATGTATTTTTTGAATTCTTCTTTGATTTCTTCAGAGATCTATTGGTTATTTAGTAATGCACTCTTTAACCTCCTTTATGGTTTTTAGAGGTTTTTTTCCTGTAATTGACTTCCAAACTTATAACATTGTGGTCACAAAAGATGCTTGATATGATTTCAATTTTGTTAAATTTTCCAAGGCTTGATTTGTGACCCAAGATGTGATCTATCCTGGAGAATGTCCCTCATGCACTGGAGAAGAAAATGTATTATGCCAGTTTTGGGTGAAATACTCTATAAATATCAATTAAATCAATCTGGTTTATTGTGTCATTTAAAGCTTGTGTTTCCTTATTTATTTTCTGATTTGATGATCGGTTCATTGGTGTAAGTGGGGTGTTAAAGTCCCCTACTACTTTTGGGTTACTGTTGATTTCCCCTTTCATGGTTGCTAGCATTTTCCTTTTGTATTGAGATGCTCCTATGTTGGGTGCATAAACATTTATTATTGTTATATCTTCTTCTTGGATTTATCCCTTCATCATTATGTAGTGTCATTCTTTGTCTCTTGTAATAGCCTTTATTTTAAAGCCTATTTCATCTGATATGAGTATTGCTACTCCAGCTTTCAATTTCCATTTGCAAAGAATATCATTTTCCATCCCTTCACTTGCAGACTGTATATGTCCCTAGGTCTGAATTGGGTCTCTTGTAGACAGCATATATTCGGGTCTTGTTTTTATATCCATTCAGCCATTCTGTGTCTTTGGGTTGGGACATTTCATCCATTTACATTTAAGGTAATTATCGATATGTATGTTCATATTACCATTTTCTTAATTGTTTTGCATTTATTTTTTTGGGGGGGGGTTTCTTCTCTTGTTTTTCCCACCTACAGAAGTTTCTTTAGCTTTTGTTGTAAAGCTGGTTTGGTTGTCCTGAATTCTCTTAGATTTTGCTTCTCTGAAATACTTTTGATTTCTCCATTGAATCTGAATGAGATCCTTTCTGCGTAGAGTAATATTGGTTGTAGTTTTTTTTTTTTTTCTTTTTATCACTTTAAATATATCCTGCTATTCCCTTCTGGCTTGCAGAGCTTCTGCTGAAAAATCAGCTGATAACCTTATGGAGATTCCTTTTTATATAATTCTTTGTTTTTCCCTTGTGGCTTTTAATATTTTTTCTTTGAATTTGATTTTTGTTACTTTGATTAATATGCATCTTGGTGTGTTTCTCTTATGATTTATCCTGTATGGGATTCTCTGTGCTTCCTGGAATTGGGTGGCTCTTTCCTTTCTCATGTTAGTGAAGTTTTCCACTATAATCTCTTCAAATATTTTCTGACACCGTTTCTTTTTCTCCTCTTCTTCTGGGACCCCTATAATTCAAATGTTGGTGCACTTAGTGTTGTCTCAGAGTTCTCTGAGATTGTCTTCAGTTCTTTTCATTCTGTTTTCTTTATTCTGTTCCTCACCAGATATTTCCACCATTTTGTCTTCCAGCTCACTTATTCATTCTTCTGGCTCAGTTATTTATTCCTTCTAGTGTATTTTTCATTTCAGTTATTGTGTTTTTCAACTCTTTATTTGTTCTTTAGTTCTTCTACATCATTTTTAAACATTTCTTGTATTTTCTGTATCTGTACCTCTATTCTATTTCTGAGATTCTGGATCATCTTTACTATAATTATTCTGAATTCTTTTTCAAGTAGATTGCCTATTTCCTCTTCATTTATTTGGTCTTGTAGGTTTTTACCTTGCTCCTTTATCTGTGACATATTTCTTTGCCATCTCATTTGTTTTGTTTTGTTTTTATGAATGGGATTGTGTTCCTGTCTTACTGGTTGTTTGGCCTGAGGGTTCCAAAACTGCAGTTTTAGGCTGTTGGGTAGGGCTGGGTCTTGGTGCTGAGATGAGGATCTCTGGGAGACCTCACTTCAGTGAATATACCCTGGGGTCTGAGGTTCTCTGTTATTCTGACGGTTCGGACTTTGAGCTCTCACTGCAGGAGTTTCAGCCCTAACCCTGGCTCATGAACTAAGATCCACAAGCCATTTGTGGCACCAAAAAAAAAAAAAAAAAAAAAAAAAGAGAACAATAACAAAGTAGAAAATAAAATTAGACTAGGAAACTAACAGCTATGTTAGAAAAAATATAAAATTAAACATATAGATGAAACAACCACCAGAAGGTAAAACAGAACCACAATAGTAAGAAAGACTTGGAGGAAAAAAAAAAAAAAAGTTGGACAGGCCTTGGATGTTGATGGCGGGGCCTAAGCAGCAGTGAGTTTTGAGTAGTGGGTGGGGCCGAGGCTTAGTATCTACAGGAAAGGGTGGAGCAGTGCTTGTGGGGTGGGGCTTAGGCTCAACTGAACAGAAGGAGTCCAGGCGTGCCTCCTGCTTCCAGTCTCAGAGCACAGGAGATCCCTGCTGGGAGCCCAGCAGGCTTCCTGGGCTAAAATGGGCAGAGCAAATGTCCTCTGCTGCTCTCCCTCTCCTCTTGTCCTTGAGGTCCCCTCCCCCCTACGTCTACTGATCTTCCTGGGCTCCTTCCTATGCCTCCAGAGCCCACATAGCTGGAGGGGTCTTTGGAGGGCTGAGAACTGGCCTGGGATCTCAGCAGCCTCCCCAACCCTAAGTGGGAGGGGCAAAAGACCTATGCTCCTCTCTCACTCTTCCCATCCTTGATGTCCCCTCCTACCTATCTGTCCTGATCTCCCTGGACTCCCTCCCATGTCCCCAGGATCAACTCAGCCCAGAGGTGACCTCTGAGGGCGTAGGACCCAGCCCAGGAGCCAGGCAGACTTCCCTGGACGATTTGGCAGAGGAAACACTGGGCCTACTCCCCCCAGATCCAAACCCTCCTGAGTGTCCTTCCAGGAGTGGGAACCCCTCCCCTGTCCATCCTCCACTTCTCCTTCCCCTTCAGTCCCCCCACGTCCTACCAGTTTGCTTGGTGGTTTTCACATCTCCTTGGGCATCAGGGTCCCCCACTAGCATCCAGCCAGAGCCCTAGTTGTGGGGAAATGTAAACTCTGCATCTACCCACACTGCCGTCTTGACTCCTTCCAAAAGTATGGTTTTCTTAAGAACTCTTTTGTGACATTTCATCAGAACTAAACTCCAGACCGTTTTTTTTTTTTTTTTTTGGCAATTGTTTTTTTCTAAATGTTCTCAATTTTTTTGTAGGATGTAAGAATTTTTTAATGCTATTCTTCTCAAAGTTATTTATTTATTTAGATTTCCCTTGATTTTTTATACATATATTTGAATAAGAATTCTGGAGTTCTTTGTGCAATTATGTTTAATATCATCACTTTATTACATCAGCTTCTCAAACAATTAAGGCAAATATTTTCATACTACAGGGGAAAAAAAACCCACACATTGAATTTCCAGATTCTGGGAAACAAAAAATTGCTCATCTAATCACTGGTGTGTGTGTGTGTGTGTGTGTGTGTGTGTGTGTTATATGAACACTTAACATGAGACCTAACCTTTTGACATATTTTTAAGTGTGTAATAATATCTTTAACTATAAGCACAATGTTGTGCAACAGCAGAAATCTAGAACATATTCATCTTACATAACTGAAACAATATACCCCTTGAACAGCAACTCCCCATTCCCCCTACCTTCTAGGCCCTGGAACCACATTTTATTCTCCCCTATGACTTTACTATTTTAGGTATCTCATATAAATGGTATCTTGCAGAGTTTGTCTTTCTGTGACTGGTTTATTTCACTTAGTATTTTGTCCTCCACGTTCATCCTTGTTGTCATATATGACAGAATTTCCTTTTATTTTTTGACTGAATAATATTTCATTGTATGTATATACCACATTTTCTTTATCCATTCATCTGTCAATGGACATTTAGTTTGCTTCTATATCTTGGTTATTGTGAATAATGCTGCAGTAACATGAGAGTACAGATATCTCTTCAAGGTCCTGATTTAAATTCTTCATAAATATATATGGGTGGATAAAGAATCATATCATATACTCATCATGCCTTCAAGAAATTGGAAGTATTTGAAGAGATAAAACAAATACATATAAATGCAAGTGAACTGGATAATTTATAATTGATAATATCTAGGCAATAAGAAATTAACTCAATAGATCATAGAAAGAAGAAATAGGAATTTGACTATTTGGGAGTATATTCTAATATAGGTCAGAAAGAATTTTGGAAAAGGCAGACATCCAAAATAACTAATTTTGTAAGATAAATAACAGATTATCTACAAAAGAAATGCCTCACAAATGTATATGATTACTATCCTGGGATGTACTAAGAATAATGTAGTCATTCAGGGAAAAAGCCTAGGAAGTATCATTTAACAGGGTTTTATGTAAAAGTTTTAAGAAAAATATTAAAACAAACTCCCAATAGCTGTTTTGTCACTGAAGATTAATTCAACCAATATTTATTAAATGCCTGCTACATTCTAGGCTTTATGAATTGAATATTTTTCCCATTCCATTTTTCTCTTCTACTAATGGAGCAGCCAACCTCCAACATGCCCTCAGTGATTCCTGCCTCCTGTTATTCATTTCCTGTTTAATCCCCCTGTGTAACTGTTATGCATAACAAATAGAATACTGCAGAAATCATGATATGCTACTTCTATAAACTTTTTATTTTATATTGGAGTATAGCCGATTAACAACGTTGGGATAGTTTCAGGTGCACAGCAAAACAACTCAGCCATACATATACACATATCCACTCTCCCCCAAACTCCCCTCCCATCCAGGCCACCACCTAACATTGAACAGTTCCCTGTGCTATACAGTAGGTCCTTGTTGTTTATTCATTTTAAATACAGCAGTGTGTACATGTCAATACCAAACTCCCTAACCATCCATTCCCCCACCCTTCCCGCCAGTAACCATAAGTTCATTCTCTAAGTCTCTGAGTCTGTTTCTGCCTTGCAAATAAGTTCATTTGTATCATTTCTTTTTAGATTCTGCATATAAGCAATATCACACGGTATTTCTCTTTCTCTGTCTGACTTACCCCACACAGAATGATATTCTCTAAGTCCATACATGTTGCTGCAAATGGCATCATTCCATTCTTTTTAATGGCTAATATTCTAATGTACATATGTACCACATTTTCCCTCTCCATTCCTCTTTCAATGGACATTTAGGTTGCTTCTGTGGCCTGGTCATGGCAAACAGTGTTGCAATGAATACTGGGGTGCATGAATCCCTCTGGACCATGCTTTTATCTTGATATATGCCTAGGAGAGGGATTTCAAGATCTCATGGGAGCTTTATGTTAGTTTTTTAAGGAATATCTATACTATTCTCCATAGTAGCTGTACCAATTTATATTCCCACCAACAGTGTAAAGAGAGTTCCCTTCTCTCCTCACCTCTCCAGCACTTACTATTTTCAGACACCTTGATGATGGTCATTCTGACCAGTGTGAGGTGACACCTCATTTCTCAAAGTTGAGAAAGCTTCAACTTTCATTTCTTCAATAATTAGCAATAGTTAATATCTTTTAATGTGCTTTTTGACCATCTGTATATCTTCTTTGGAGAAATGTCTAGTTAGATCTTCTGCCTATTTATGGATTAGTCTGTTTATGTTTTTGATATTGAATTGCATGAGCTACTTGTATATTTTGGAGATTAATCCCTTGTCAGTTGCTTCATTTGAAAATATTGTCTCCCAATCAGTGGGTTGTCTTTTCGTTTCATTTATGGTTTCCTTTGCTGTGCCAAAGCTTTTGAGTTTAATTAGGCCCCATTTGCTTATTTTTGTTTTTATCTCCATTACTCTTGGAGACAGATCAAAAAAGGATATTTCTGTGATTTACGTTGGAGAGTATTCTGCCTATGTTTTCCTCTAGGAGTTTTATAGTTTCCAGTCTCATATTTAAGTCCTCCATCCATTTTGAGTTTATTTTAGGGTATGGTGTTAAAGAATGATCTAATTTCACTTTTTTATATGCAGCTGTCGAGTTTTCCCAACACCAATTGTTGAAGAGACTGTATTTCCACCATTGTATAGTCTTGCATCCTTTGTCATAGATTAATTAGCCATAGGTGTGTGGGTTTATTTCTGGGCTTTCTATCTTGTTCCATTGATCGATATGATTATAACTTTGTAGTAGTCTGAAGTAATGGAGCCTGATTACTCTTGTTCCTTTTTTCTTTCTCAAGATTGCTATGGCTATTTGGCTTTTGTGTCTCCACACAAATTTTAAGATTTTTTTGTTCTAGCTCTGTGAAAAATGCCAGTGGTAATTTGATAAAGATTGCATTGAATCTGTACATTGCCTTGGGTAGTATAGTCATTTGGACAATATTGATTCTTCCAATCCAGGAACATGGTATATCTTTCCATCTGTTTGTGTCTTCTTTGACTTCTTTCATCAGTGTCATATAGTTTTCGGAGTACAGGTCTTTTGTCTCCTTAAGTAGGTTTATTCTTAGGTATTTTATTCTTTTTGATGTGATGATAAATGGGAATGTTTCTTGAATTTCTCTTTCTGTTTTTTTGTTGTTAGTGTATAGAAATGCAACAGATTTCTGTGTGTTAATTTTGTAGCCTGCAACTTTTCTAAATTAATTAATGAGCTCTAGAATTTCTCTGGTAGCATCTTTATTATTTTCTATGTATTGTATCATGTTATCTGCAGTGACAGTTTAACTTCTTCTTTTCCAATGTGGATTACTTTATTTCTTTTTCTTCTCTGATCACCGTAGCTAAGACTTCCATAACTATGTTGAATAAAAGTGAGGAGATTGAACATCCTTGTCTTGTTCCTAATCTTAGAGGAAATGCTTTCACCTTTTCATCACTGAGTATGATGTTAGCTGTAGGTTTGTCATATATGACCTTTATTATGTTGATGTATGTTCTTTCTATCTCCACTTTCTGGAGAGTTTTTATCATAAATTGGAACTGAATTTTGTCAAAAGCTTTTTCTGCATCTATTAAATGATCATCTGATTTTTATTCTTCAATGTGTTGATGTGGTGTATCACACTGATTGATTAGCGGATATGGAAAAATCCTTGCATACTGGGATAAAACTTACTGTTTCATAGTGTATGATCCTTTTAATGTACTGTTGGATTTGCATTGCTACTATTTTGTTGAGGATTTTTGAGTTTATGTTCATCAGTGATATTGGCCTGTAATTTTCATTTTTTGTGGTTTCTTTGTCTGGTTTTGGTATCAGGGTGATGATGGCATCATAGAATCAGTTTGGGAGTTTTCCTTCCTCTGCCATTTTTTAGAACAGTTTCAGAAGGACAGGTGTTAGCTCTTCTCTAGATGTTTGATAGAATTCATTTGTGAAGCCATCAGGTCCTGGACTTTTGTGTGTTGGGAGTTTTTAAATCACAGTTTCAATTTCAGTGCTTGTGATTGGTCCATTCATATTTTCTATTTCTTCCTGTTTCAGTCTTGGAAGGTTGTAGCTTTCTAAGAATTTCTTCATTTCTTCCAGGTTGTCCAGTTTTTTGGCATACAGTTACTTGTAGTAGTCTCTTATGATCCTTTGTATTTCTGTGGTGTCAGTTGTAACTTCTCTTTTTTCATTTCTAATTTTATTGATTTGAGTCCTCTCCCTCTTTTTCTTGATGAGTCTGGATAAGGGTTTATTAATTTTGTTTATCTTTTCAAAGAACCAGCTTTTAGTTTCATTGGTCTTTGCTATTGTCTTCTTTTTCCCTATTTCATTTATTTCTGCTCGGATCTTTATTATTTCATTCCTTCTACTAACTTTAGGTTTTGCTTATTCTTCTTTCTCTAGTTGCTTTAGGTTTAAGGTTAGGTTGTTTATTTGAGATTTTTCTTGTTTCCTGAGGTATTGTTATAAACTAGATTGTATTGTTATAAACTTTCCTCTTAGAACTGCCTTTGCTGCATCCCATAGTTTTTCAATCATTGTGCTTTCATTTTCAGTTGTCCCTAGGTAGTTGTTCTTTCCTCTTTGATTTATTCAGTGATCTATTGATTGTTTAGTAGCATATTGTTTAGCCACCACATATTTGTGGTTTTTTATAGTTTTTCTTCATGTACTTTATTTCTAATCTCATAGCATTGTGGTTGGAAAAGATGTTTGATATGATTTCAATTTTCTTCAATTTACCAAGGCTCACTTTTTGGCCCAGCATATGGTCCATCCTGGAGAATGTTACATGTGCTCTTGAGAAGAATGTGTATTCTGCTGCTTTTGGGTGGAATGCTCTATAAATATCAATTGAGTCCACCTGGTCTAATGTGTCATTTAAGGCCTGTGTTTCCTTATTGATTTTCTGTCTGGATGATCTGTCCATTGATGAAAGTGGGGTGTTAAAGCCTCCCACTATTTTGTTACTGTTAATTTCTCCCTTTATGGCTGTTAGTGTTTACCTTATATCTTGAGGTGCTCCTATGTTGGGTGCATATATATTTACAAATGTTGTATCTTCTTCTTTGATTGATCCCTTGATCATTATGTAGTGTCCTTGTCTCTTATAACAGTCCTTATTTTAAGGTCTATTTTTTCTGATATAAGTATTGCTATTCCAGCTTTCTTTTGATTTCCATTCTCATGGAGTATTATCTTCCATCCACAATATGCTGCTTCTATAAATAGGTTATAATACACTGTGGCTTCTGTCTTGAACCCATTCTCTCTTTTGCATTATTTGGTCTTTTGGAATACATAATATTAGCAGTCAGATTCATAGGCCCCTGTGTCAAGGAACTGAAATCTTGAAAAAAAAGAGTACAAAATGAAAATATGATTTTGACTCCCCAAATTCTATTCCCAAGAAGCTGTTGAGAAAATTCCACAGCTGCAAATACATGCTACCTGTTATAAAAAAGGAATGTGTAATCAGAGAGTAGAACAGAGAGCTCAAAAGAAGACAAATCCTAGAATCTTGGAGAATTATTCACAGGGCTCAAGACATACTCAAGGACATCCAATATTTACTCCACTAAATTTAAAAATTGTGATGACCCCCAATATTTCCCTGCTTGGAAATGTCCTTTCTCAAAGTCAAGCCTTTAAATGAGACCACAGTCCTGACCTACACTTGCATTAAAGATATCTTTTAGATTCTAAAACAAAGGGCCCAGCTAAGCTGTGTTCAGGTTTCCAGGATGCTTATCAGTCAAAGTCCATTGACCCTATATATTAACTAAGACTTACTTCCACTATTGTCAGAGTCTCACAGTTTTCTTCTGATTGATATATGGCCTTCAGTAGTCCTACGTAATTGTCTATACATCTTACTCTGTGATCAAGTACTTATTTCTTTTTTTTAATATACTGAGAATTCTTTCTTTCAAAACAGTAATTATACTGTCTACAGTTCCAAACATGTATCAAAAACTTTCCAAATCAAGGCTTCCCATACAAATCATCTGTAGAGCATTACACCCCCTGAATTTGTGCTGCATGTGTGTATGTTTGTGCATGTACATTTAAATGTGTGACAGGCATATAAATAAAGGCTCATATTAAACATTTTAACACTTTCAAGGATATTTAATGTAAGCTACTTATCAATATTTCAGAGAGTATCCCAGTTATATCTTAGAGAATGGTTTGCTTTGGACTCTTGCTAAGCAACAGTCTTAATGATCATAATATGTGATTTCTTCCTGGAAGCTTCCATAGACTCTCTTTGAATAATCAATTAACTTAGAATAAAAGCAAATAATCCAGATTGATATTCTTATGTGAATCTATTAATTGTGTCAAAATAATGATACAGAATAAAAAAAGAAAGGAAAACAAAGAACCCCCACTACAATATACTATGTAGCAATTGGAAATTTGAGGAATGAATTTCTGGCAAAATGGTGAAAGAAGACAACAAAGTTGTTTATTCAAAATCCTAGGATAATCTTTTCAAAATTTAATCATTAACATTAGCTGCCACCACCTACCAATTCAAAGGAAATCATAGAACTGATAACATTTTTTTGATGAGACACAAATAAAGTGACATATTTTATTAACTAAACATATAAATTCTTCAATTTGTTTTAAAAAGCAAATATATATAGTTCTTTAATAGTTACTATGCTTTAAAGTTCTTAATTTTTATATTTTTAAATTTTTATTATTATTATTATTATTATTTTTGGTGGTACACAGGCCTCTCAGTGTTGTGGCCTCTCCCATTGCAGAGCACAGGCTCAGGACACACAGGTTCAGCAGCCATGGCTCATGGGCCTAGCCACTTCACGGCATGTGGGATCTTCCCAGACTGGGGCATGAAGCCGTGTCCCCTGCATTGGCAGGTGGACTCTCAACCACTGCACCACCAGGGAAGCCCAAAGTTCTTAATTTTTAATTTAATCTCCTCTAAA
This sequence comes from Mesoplodon densirostris, assembly GCF_025265405.1. Classification (NCBI taxonomy): domain Eukaryota; kingdom Metazoa; phylum Chordata; class Mammalia; order Artiodactyla; family Ziphiidae; genus Mesoplodon; species Mesoplodon densirostris. The sequence continues at coordinate 34,498,139 of NC_082677.1, read as the reverse complement.
TTTTATTTTCTGATATTTTAATTGTATACTCTGACTAAATTGATATACTGTGAAATTAAAAGTTATAAATATATCAGGTCACATACATTTGTGATATATATATGTATATATTTGAGATCTGTAACTCAATACACACATATACATATGTAAATATGTATATACATATATTTCTCAATTCATTTACCTACTTACTTATCTGAAACAAATTTTGTATAATTGTCTTCAAACTCTATCTAGAAATTTTTAAAAGACACTTCAATCTGAAAGTATGAAAAAATAGAGTGAGTGGTACAAATTATACTATTTAGATTTTTTAAATATGTAGATTTATTTATATGTTTTATTTAACTATTATTTCTGAGAGGAATAAAAAGGAAAATTAAGAGAAAATTCCTGTTTGTTAACTCACCTGTCCACATGAGTACCCATATAACTCCACCTTCCCTACTGCTGTTCCAATGTCTATTTGAAGTGGCCAAGAACCTGGCCAAAATTAATCTTTTCATTTTTCAGTAGATCCCTGCTACCCATACATAATCAAGGACTATTTTATTTTAGCAGTTCTTTCTTATTTCTAGAAATAATTAATTTTTCTCTCTATATTGAATCATTCATATCAAAATAAAATCTATAATATCTCCTCTTAAGTTTTTTTTTTGTTCCCATATTCTCTGCCATCTACCATCCAATTTTTATTCTCCCCATTTATGTCATTCCAACATGGAGACCAGAAGAGGTGGTATGTACATTAAAAGTACTAAAAGGAAAAAGTAACTGTCAACCAAGAATTCTATATCTGGCAAAATTTTCCATCAAGAATAAAGGAGAGGGCTTCCCTGGTGGTGCAGTGGTTGAGAGTCCACCTGCTGATGCAGGGGACACGGGTTCGTGCCCCAGTCCGGGATGATCCCACATGCCACAGTGCGGCTGGGTCTGTGAGCCATGGCCACTGAGCCGGTGCATCCGGAGCCTGTGCTCCACAACGGGAGAGGCCACAGCAGTGAGAGGCCTGTGTACAGCAAAAAAACAAAAACAAAAAAACAAAAAAAACAAAAAAACAGAAAAAAAGAATAAGGGAGAAACTAAAAAGGAAACCATCAGCAAAACAAAAAGACAACCACTGGATGGGAGAAGATATTTGCAAATACATAAGCAGTTCATACAACTCAATATTAAAAAAACCTGATTAAAAAATGAACAGAAGACCTGAATAAACTTTTTTCCAAAGAAGCTATACAGATGACAAACAGATAAATGAAAAGATGCTCAACACTGCTATTCATCCAAGAAATGGAAATCAAAACTATAATGAGATATTACCTTAAACCTGTCAGAATGGTTATCAACAAAAAGTCTACAAATAACAAAGGCTGACCAGGATGTGGATAAATGGGAACCCTTGTTCATGGCTGGTGGTAACGCAAATTGGTGCAGCCACTGTGGAAAACAGTATAGAGGTTCCTCAAAAAACCACTATAATATGATCCAGCAATTCCACTCATGAGTATATATCCAAAGAAAATAAAAACATGATTTTGAAGAGATACATGCACCCCAATGTTCATAGCAGCAATATTTTCAACAGCTAAGATATGAAAGCAGCCTAGGTGGCAATCAATAGATGAATGGATAAAGAAGTGATATATATATATATATATATATATATATATATATATATATATATATATATATATATATCAGACATCTAATGGAGTATTACTCAGCCATAAAAAATGATATTCTGCCATTTGCAACAGTGTGGATGGACCTAGGGTGTATTATGCTTAGTGAAATAAGCCAGATAGAAAATGACAAATACTCTATGTATACTTATATGTGCAATCTAAAAAAATAAGTCAAATAAATGACTATTACCAAACAGACTAGGACTCACAGATATAGAGAACAAACCACTTTTTACCAGTGGGGACAGGGAAGAGGGGAGGAGCAAGATATAGAGGATTAACAGATAAAAACTACTATATATAAAATAGATAAGCAATAAGGATCCATTCTATAGCACAAGGAATTATACCCAGCATCTTGTAATAACCTATAATAGAATATAATCTGCAAAAATAATGAATCACTATGCTGTACGCCTCAAACTAACACCATATTGTAAATCACTATATTTAAATTTAAGAAAGAAGAAATGAGGGATAAATTAAAACATCCTCAGATGTAGCAAAACTGAGGGAGTTTATTATGACTAAACCTGCCCTATAAGAAATGCTAAAGAGAGTACCCCAGATTGAAATGAAAGGACACTAGACAGTAACTTGAAGCAATATGAAGAAATAAAGATCCGTAGTAAAGGTAAATATGTAAATATAAATATAATCCATTATTATTCTATATTTGGTTTGTATCTCTACTTCCCACAGAGTTTAAAAGAGAAATACATAAATAATTATATATCTATATTATAATACACACAATAAAGATAACAATTACAATATAAGGTGGTCAGAAAACAGAGCTGTATAGAAGAAGAGTTTTGTATGCTATTGAAGTTAATTAAGTTGGTGTCAATTTTAACTAGACTATTATAAGTTTAGTTTAAACTATTACATTTAGATCGTAAATGTAATCTCCATGGTAAGCCCAAAGAAAATGTCTAAAAACTATACACAAAATAAAAAGAAGGGAAACAAAATGGTTCATTATAAAAAATCAACAATGAAACAAAATTCAGTAATGAAAAAAATTAGAGACAAAAATTTATGAGACATACAGAAAACAAAAAAAAAACAAAGTTGTAGGAATAAATCCTTCATTATTAGTCATTATGTTAAATGGAAATACATTAGCCTCTCCATTCAAAAGGCAGAGATTAGTATAATGGATACAAAAATTACAACTGTATGTAGTCTACAAGAGATTCAGTTTTAGATTGAAATATATAAATAGATTGAAATTGAAAAGATGTCACTAAGGAGAATAGCATAGGTGTTCCTTAAAAAACTAAAAATAGAGCTACCATATGATTCTGCAATCCCACTCCTGGGCATATATCTAGAGAAAAACATGGTCCTAAAATATACATGCCCCCCAATGTTCATTGAAGTACTGTTTACAATAGGCTATACATGGAAGCAATCTAAATGTCCATCTACAGAGGAATGGATAAAGAAGATGTGGTACATATATACAATGAAACATTGCTCAGCCATTAAAAAGAATGAAATAATGCCATTTGCAGCAACATGGATGAACCTAGAGATTGTCATATTGAATGAATCAAGTCAGAGAAAGAGAAATATTGTATGATATTACTTATATGTGGGCTCTAAAAAGAAATGATACAAATGAACTTATTTACAAAACAGAAACAGACTCACAAACTTAGAGAATGAACTTATGGTCACCAGCGGGGAAAGGTAGGGGGAAAGGATAGTTCGGGAGTTTGGAATTGACATGTACACACTGCTATATTTAAAATGGATAACCAAAAAGGATGTATTCTAGGGCACAGGGAACTCTGTTCAATATTATGTAAAAACCTAAATAGGAAAAGAATTTGAAAAAGAATAGATACATGTATATGCATAACTGAATCACTTTGCTGTACACCTGAAAATTTCACAACACTGTTAATCAACTATGCTCCAATATAAAATAAAAAGTTAAAAAAAAACAAAGTGAAAGGATGGAAAATATTGTATGTAAATAGTAACCAAAAGAGAGCTGGAATGGCTATATAAATATTAAATACATATTAAGAATATTAAGTAAATTTTAAAGCAAAACCTATGACAAGAGACAAAAAGATCATTATTATGTATTGTTAAAAGGGTCAAATTGTTAAGAAGATAATAATTATAAACATGTATGCACTCTTGTACATTGATACTAGGAATTATAAATGTTGCAGCAGCTGTAGAAAAACATTTCATTGTTTTTTAAAAAGCTAAGAAAAGACACTTCATGGTAGCCATGAGTTGTAAACAAGCCAAATACCCATCAACAGATGAATGAATAAATAAAATGTGGCATACACATAAAAGGAATATTATTCAATAATAAAAAGTAATGAAGTTCTGATACATAAAGAACTTTGATAACATTATGCTAAGTGTAATAAGACAGACATAAAATGACAAATATCATTTGATTCCACTTATAAGAAATATACAAAATACTCTAATTCATAGAAAAAGAAAATAGATTAATCAAGGGTTGGGGGAAGAGAAGAATACAAAGTTACTGCTTTATGATTATAGAGTTTCTATTTGAATGACAGAAAAGTTTTAGAAATAGATCATGGAGATGTTTTCTCAATACTGTAAATATTGATATATTTACAGTAAATATATATATATTTACTGTATATATATATATTTACTGTAAATATATATATATATTTACAGTAAATATATATTTACTGTAAATATATATATATATTTACAGTAAATATAAATATATATATATATTTACTGTAAATATAAATATATATATAACCCCAATAAGAAAAATTCAAGCATCTGCTTTTAGCTTCACATTTATTTTCCAAGAGGAGAGCAATATCTAAAGCAAATCTGAGCTTTCCCAATAGCTCTTAAAAGTATCAGGCAGGTCCCACATGAGTAATGTTCTCTATATTAAAACAATCACGTTGATCTTGGGAATCGGGCATTCTGACTGGACAGGACTGGCTCTTAAAAGCACACCTGTTGCCAGAGAATAGATTCTACTGCCTGTAAACAGATGTAATTAACTGCTGATAGAAAAGAGAAATTATATTATCAATAAAAGGAGAAGTGCCATAAGCAGATCAAAATAACAAATTGCTACAGCAGTCTTTACCATATATCTAAAATTAAACATAAAACTGTAAATTACAGAAGAAATTCCAAAGATGGTGGAGTAAGAATACATGGAACTCACCTCTTCCCACAGAAAATACCTTGAGACAAATGAAAATTAAAACACAAATTTCCAAAATCTATGGGATCCAGCAAAAGTAATTCTAAGAGAGAAGTTCATAGTGATACAGACCTTCCTTAATAAACTACAAAAATCTGAAATAAACAACCTAATCTACCACCAAAAATAATTATAAAAAGAACAAGTCTAAAGTCAGAAGAAGGAAGGAGATAGTAAAGATCAGAGGAAATAAATAATAGAGATAAAAAACAGTAGAAAATATCAATGAAACTAAGAACTTTTTTTTGAAAAGATAAACAAAATTTATAAACCTTTATCCAGGCATAGCAAGAAGAAAACAGAGAGGGCCCAAATAAACAAAATAAGAAATGAAAGAGGTGAAATAAAAACTAATACCACAGAGATGCAGAAAAATCATAAGAGAATACTATGAAGAGTTATATGATGAGAAATTGAACAACTAGAAGAAGTGGACAAATTTCAGGAAACATGCAAGCTGCAAAAACTGAGTTAAGCAGACTATTGGACAATTTGAACAGACTAATCACTAGAAGTGAAATTGAATTTTTTATTGAAAAATTCCCAGAAAACCAAAGTCCAGGAACAGACAATTTTCACTGAACTAGAACAAATTATCCTAAAATGTATATGGAACCACAAAAGACCTCAAACTGCCAAAGCAATCCTGCGAAAAAAAGAACAAAGCTTGAGGTAAAATCCTCCCAGACTTCAAACTATACTGCAAATCAACAGTAATCAAAACAGCATGGTATTGGCACAAAAACAGATACATAGATCAATGGAACAGAATGGAGTGTCCAGAAATAAACCTATGCACTTTTGCTCAATTAAACTATGACAAAGGAGGTGAGAATATACAATGGATAAGACAGTCTCTTCAACAAGTGGTTCTAGGAAAACTGGACAGACACATGTAAAACAATGAGATTAGAACATCCATCACCCCATAAACAAAAATAAACTCAAAATTTCTTGATGACCTATATGTATTATCTGAAACCATAAAACTCGTAGAAGAGAACATAGACTGAACACTCTTTGACATAAATCATAGCAATATTTTCTTGGATCAGTCTCCTAAGATGAAAGAAATAAAAGCAAAAATAAACAAATGGGGCCTAATTAAACTTCAAAGCTTTTGCATGACAAGGGAAACCATCGACACAATTAAAAGACCACCTACAAAGTGAGAAAAATATTTGCAAATGATATGACCAATAAGGGGTTAATATCCAAACTATATAAACAGCTCATACAGCTTAATATCAGGAAACAAACAATCCAATCAAAAGATGGGCAGAAGACCTGAATAGACATTTTTCAAAAGAAGATACAGGCACATGAAAAGATGCTCAACATTACTAATTATTAAAGAAGTGCAAATCAAAATCACAGTGGGTATGACCTCATACTGGTCAGAATGACTATCATTAAAAAGTCTACAAATAATAAGTGTTGGCAAGAATGTGAATAAAAGGGATCCCTTGTAAAATGTTGGTGCAGCCACTCTGGAAAACAGTGTGGAAGTTTCTTAAAAAATGAAAAATAGAACTACCATATGGTATTACACTCCTGGGGTATATCCAGAAAAGTCAAAGACAAAAACATTAATGTGAAAGTATATGTGAACCCCAGTGTTCATAGCACCACTGTTTACAATAGCTAAGACATGAAAGCCACCCAAGTACCCATCAACTGACAAGTGGCTTAAGAAGAAGTGGTGTGTGTGTGTGTGTGTGTGTGTGTGTGTGTGTGTGTATAACGGAACATTATTCAGCCATTAAAATAATGAAATTCTGCCATTTGCATCAAAGTGGATGGACCTAGAGAATATATGTTTAGTGAAATAAATCAGACAGAGAAATACAAGTACCATATGATATCACTTATATGTGGAATCTAAAAAATAATACAGATTAATGTATATGAAAAACTCACAGATACAGAAAACAAACTTGTGGTTACCAAAGGGGAGAGGGAAGGGGGAGGGACAATTAGGGGTTTGGGATGAACAAACTACTATATATAAAATAGATAAGCAACAGGGATATATTAAATAGCACAGGGGATTATACCCATTACCTTTAAGTAACCAGTAATGGAGTATAATATACAAAAATACTGAATCCCTATGCTGTACACCTGAAATAATCAGAATATTGTAAATCAACTATACTTCGGTTTTAAAAGAACCTGTAAGTGGTAGGAAAATAAAAACTTAATAAATATCAAAAATTGTTTAAGTGTTTTTAAATTATTTATAGTGAAAGGAACATGTTTGTTTCTCACAATTTTGTTAGTAATCTGTTGTACAATAAAATTTCTAATATATGACACTATATTCAGTAAATGTACTATTACCTTAATCTCCTATTTGAAGTAATTTCAGAAGATAAGAATAGTTTAATGGGGCTTCCCTGGTGGCGCAGTGGTTGAGAGTCTGCCTGCCGATGCAGAGGACACGGGTTCGTGCCCTGCTCCAGGAAGATCCCACATGCCGTGGAGCGGCTGGGCCCGTGAGCCATGGCCGCTCAGCCTGCACGTCCGGAACCTGTGCTCCGCAATGGGAGAGGCTGCAAGAGTGAGAGGCTGATGTACCGCAAAAAAAAAAAAAAAAAAGGAATAGTTAAATGTTAATTAACAATCATCTCGTAGTGCTTAATAAACTTTAGAAGTTGGTTGCTTTGGTTAGCTAGGATAATAAGTCATTCATCTTTACTTTTTTTTTTTTAACTGTGTCCTATTTTATGATATTATCCTCAGAGACATGCATCCTCATCACAGCATTGCAAGCTCCCTTGTACCTTCATATTTAAGAGAACTCAGTCTCAGCAGTGGAACACTAGTTTTCTGGCAAATACCTTGCTAAAAAGTCCATTCAATTTTAAGCACTAATTAGTAAGTGGCTGAATATAGCTATCCCTGTTAGAATTCAATTGGAACATCCAGAGCTCCATAAGGAAACCTATTTGTAGCATTTTAGAGTAATGGGTTTGTTTGTTGGGTCACCTTCCAGAATACACTTCTGTTTTTGGTCTCATGTTGAGACTGCCAAAGACAAAGATTTCAGAACATTTTGGGAGGGGAAAATATTTAGAGATAGATGTGGTCTTGACATCCTCCATATCATGTTAGGTTAAAATATTTTGGAGTAGTATATCCAGGGTAAAATAAGATTACTGAAGTGCTTGACACACTCCAGAGAAGAATATGTCTCTGGACATGGTGCTATAATAATGGCAAAATGCATTAGAATTCTATCTGTTGTGAGACTAAGTTTATAAAATATAAAGTACTAAATTGGCCAGTAGAAAACTGTGCTCAGTGTGTTCACATATTATAAATGCTTCTGTCAGATTAATTCAAATGTAAATTTCAAGAGATAATTTTGAAAATTGTGTGACAGTTTTTAGAGGAAAACAATGATTTATCCAACACCAGAGTAGCACAATTTACTATTGAGGTATTCTAGAAGGAGTAGTTATAATATATTGTTTTTAATTAGTTGTCTTCTTCCTGGAGGGTTTGGAGTTAAAATATTTCCATTAATGAGATTCCACTAGTGAATTCAACTTGTAGAGCAACTCCTTTTAATATCAGGTCATCCCCAAGATCTTTACCCTTTTGGTCAGTTAACCCTAATAGTGCTCTAGGAAAAAGTGCAGCTTGAGAACTGAGGATGGGGTCGTTTTGCTACCACATAGCCAGTTAGGGTGATTGAGGCTGTTCATCATAAAAACCCTGTAGCTAGAATAATAAGCAGCCATTTGAATTATCATAGTGCTTATTTATGTAACCCTAAAGGTGTCACAGCTATTTAACCAGCACAATAAATGGTGCTCTTGTGGTATAAAAAATTGAATGTAGCTTTAAACAGCTTAACTTCCTCTCCTGAGGTAGTTGATATATTGGGAGTCTCTGGCTTGCATTATCATTATATGCCTGGTTATTAGGCATGGTTTGCAGACAAATAGTTCCATTCTGGGAGAATTTGAAATATGGGGGGAATCTAATTATGGGCCCCCTGACTAGCAGTAAATCATGGTATTTTACTCTTATTTCATGCTCCCTCTGCTAGAATGTCTTCAAACATTTTATTAGACAACTTTGTAATTCCAACATCATGAAGAAAATTCCTAGAAAGAAAACAGAGGTCCCTTGCTAGAGGAGAAATTATAGTTGGCAGCCACAAGCCCAAGGATTATCAGCAAGTGTGCCTCATATTGACTTTACTATGGTTTCTTGTCCTTTGCTAAAGTTTGCTGAAATTTCTCCATTCTGAAAAACTAAAAACTAAAATTTCCTTTAAAATGTATTTTTTCCAAGCCACAGTTATACTTTCCTAATCCACTATTTAAAATATACTAATTGAACAACCCATCTCCAGAGAGTCACTTGGAGTTCTGTATAAAATTTAAATGAGCCCTCTAAAATCTTGTGTCTTCTATCTTGCATGTTCAATCCCCTTTCACTCAACTTTCCTTTCACACAAACACAGAGAAGTTCTAGACCTACTGCTCAAATTCATGGATAGATGTAATTTAAGTCTAGTTGACATATTTTATTTTTAATTAAAAAAATAAAATAAATCATAGAGAAGAGAGTATAAATTATGTATGGAGAATCAGTAAGAATTTATTTAATCATAACGTTTGTTAAAAAAATAGTCCCAAGATTGTAGAAGAACCCTGTGTAAATTATCTCTCTCTCTGTTCTTTAGATATAACCAGCATATTGACTTATCTGATAAAATTCTCTTGCTTTTTAAAAATGTAGTTTCTTTACATATTTGTGCATCCTTGAACAAAAATAGTTTAATTTTTCCTGCTTTCCAAATTTGTGGAACTGGAGCATTTGTGGACTATACCCGAATCAATGTACAATGCTGGGGTTCATTTGTTTTCACTGCAGTAATAATCCACTGTGTAAACATATGATTTACTTTTCATTTCTATCCAGGACTGGCTATATAATTTGTGAGGCCCAATTCAAAATGAAAATGTGAGGCTCCTAGTTCAAAAAGTATTAAAGGGCCTCCCTGGTGGCGCAAGTGGTTGAGAGTCCGCCTGCCGATGCAGGGGATACGGGTTCGTGCCCCGGTCTGGGAGGATCCCATATGCCGCGGAGCGGCTGGGCCTGTGAGCCATGGCCGCTGAGCCTGCGCGTCCGGAGCCTGCGCATCCGGAGCCTGTGCTCCGCAACGGGGGAGGCCACAACAGTGAGAGGACCGCATACCGCCAAAAAAAAAAAAAAAAAAAAAAAAAAAGTATTAAGAATTTTAATATGGTGATAGTGGAGTATTAAACCAAGCATAGGGACTTTTTAATCGTGGTACCCTATTCAACAGCAGAGATCACATGTCCATGAAGCAGATATTGATTCCATCATTGATTTACATGTGAATTATGTCTGTTTTTGTTTTTCTTTTCTTTTAGTTACTAACACAGGTGCTACAAACATCTTGCTGAATTTCTCCTGGAGCACCCGTTCAATTCAATAGTTTTTCTAGGATATGCACATCAGAGACTGTTGACTTTTAAGGGACAAGCATTTTTACAAAATCAGTAGCTGATGGAAGATGCTTAGTACAAGTTACATTACAATACAGTAGATTAGATTTCCCTTATTTCACATCCTTACTAGTGTATTGTATACTTAATGATGTAGGATAGTATCTCCTTGTGATTTTAATTAGTTTATTAATAAAATAATAATTAATCATCCTTTCATAACCTCTTTTGATAATAATTGGGATAGAATTTCATTTACTGTTTCAATGTGAGAAATATTAATATCTTGCAATGTGTTTTCTAATCATTGAACATTGTATATCTTTCCATTTAAAATATTTTTAAATGTCTCACAATTGTATTTCATTTTTTGTATGTAATTTTTATAGATTTTAAATTAGAATTTCACTTAGTACTTGATAATTTTCATTTAAGACTTTTATGTCATTTTAGTTATTTTCAGTGGAATGTTGGTCTGAATAGCAGTCTGTGAAATAATGGAAAATTATGGTTTCTATTTCCTGCTATTATTAATTTTTTCATAAGTAATCTATATTTGCTCTTTATTTTCTGATTCCTCTATTTTCCTCTATTTTCTGATAATATGAATTTGTAATTTCATTTTTTATTTGTTCATCTATTAAATGTAGTTCTTCTAAAAGATCATTGACCTTCTAATTCTAAAGTCATCTAAATTTGAATCTTTTATACTCGGTTACTGTTTGTTATCTCTCCATATTTTATACATTCCTTTTGAAAGCACTCCTCTCTTGGCAATAGTGCACATTACTTATTCCCTTCTTTCTTTTCAGCATGATTACAGAGAATCACTAATAAAATCAATCTGCTATGTTGTGGCCTTGATCATTTGATTTCTTAAAAAATAGTTTTTCAGTGGTGGACTTCAGTATTTCCATAGCTTTAAGTGCCATATCTAGCCAATAATTCTCAATTTTACATTGGAAATATAACTTTCCTTTTTAACCTAGAATTCAATTCCCAGTTATTTACCATATCCATATTTCTTTCTATACAAAATGTCATATATTTCATTGATGACTAAATTTATGTATTCCTTTTACATTCCTCATGTGGTTAATAGTATCACTTTTGTCAAAAATGTGACAAACTCTTCTGTCAGGAAAAATAACTCTTTCAGTAACCCTAAAACTCTAAACTAGTTTGTAACATTTACATGATTTTGTCAGTGAAACTCTGTCACTTCCTGGACAGTAAGTCATGGATTCATTAATTTTTTTTCACTTCCATGGTAGTAGATGTATTTTTTTCAACAAATTAGCATAGTTTATTTTTTATTTATTATTATCATTATTATTTTTGTGGTACACGAACTTCTCACTGTTGTGGCCTCTCCTGTTGCGGAGTACAGGCTCCAGATGCACAGGCTCAGCGGCCATGGCTCACGGGCCCAGCCACTGTGTGGCATGTGGGATCTTCCTGGACTGGGGCATGAACCCATATCCCCTGCATTGGCAGGAGGACTCTCAACCACTGCACCACCAGGGAAGCCCAACATAGTTTATTAAACAGAAAATAAAAATCCTGAATAATTTCTATCCAGCTTATTTCTAAATTTTCATGCATCTCTCTTGGCTTCAGAATCCAGCTGAGAGTTTGTTTCTTTTCTTCTCAGTATATACTCTCAGCATTTTGCTCCCATGTAAATTTTCACATTGGTTGTCCTCTATATTGATTATGAATAAATCATATGAATTTCAGGATCTGAAAGTTCAGCAAAAGCAAATAATTAAAAACAGTATGAAGTTTTAAAGTGTTTTAGTTGAATTATAAAAACAGGAAATATTTATGTAAAGTTTATTATATTCTAGGGACTGTGTGAGGCATTTTTCATGCAGTAATTCATTAAAGCTTCACATAGATTGTAATGATTTCCTAATCATAGAGAAGGAAAACTGAAGCTTAGAGAAGCTAAGTAATTTATCTAAGATTACTCAAAGGTGTTGAGCCACTTGGCTCAGAATTGGAAGAATCAAAGATGTGCATTTAAATGGTATTCCTTCTGTCTCCGTTTCCCATGTAAAGAAATGCATGAGCACAGAAGGCTATAGCTTTATCTAATTCAAGAAAACAGTGAAAAGGAAATATTTTCCAGACATCTGTGAAACAAGATTCCTTCAGTGTATGAATCCCAAAAGGACTTTCTCAATTCTGATTGAAGTTACTTTGAGCACAAAAATTCCAGGACATGAATCTAGATACAGTACTCAAATTCCTCATCTCTTTCTAAAACATCCATTCAATATTTGTGTCTCATATTTTTTCCCTCTTCTATCTCAAATCCATCTATTCTTTTTATTACTATTGCACCAGTGATCTTCTTGAGAATAAGTGAATCATAACTAGACTGTTTGAACACCAGCAATCTTTCTAATAACTATTGCTATGGACTGAATATTTTTGTCCCCCCAGAATTTATATGTTGAAATTATAATCCCCAATGGGAAGATGTTAGAGATGGGGCCTTTGGAGAAGATTGGGTCATGAAGTGGAACCAATTCATTTTGGACTTGCTTGGGACCTGTTACGCTTTTCAATTTCTCTCTTTTGCAAGGGGCACATGTATCTATTTCATACCTTTCTCATCATTGTATTTTGGGAGTATATAACAAGTTTGATTTCACAGGTTTACAGCTGGAGGAGAGCAGTTTGACTCAGAATGAAATATACTTTAGTTTCATCCATTTGCAATTTAGCTAATTTTTAAGTGACACTTTGTACTTAGGCTTTAAAATTGATTCTGGAATAGTTAAAACTTTTGTGGCTATTGGGATGAATGAGTGTATTTTACATGGGAGAAGGTATGAATTTTGGGGGTGGTCAGAGGGGGAATGCTATGTATTGCACCCTCCCATTCCTATATTGAAATACTAACCCTCATATATGATGGTATTAGGAGGTGCAGCCTTTCGGACCTGGTTAGGTTGTAAGGGTGGAGTCCTCAAGAATGGGATTAGTGCTCTTATGAAAGAGTCTCTCTGGAAAGAGCTCCTTCACCACATCTGCCAGGAGAGAACACAGGACAAAGACCATCGTCATCTATGAATCAGATACTGATTCTGCCTGCACCTTGATCTTGTGCTTCTCAGACTTTAGAATGATTCAAAATAAGTTTAATCCTCTTTATCATTTAGAGAAAGGTAAGATAAAGCATGCCTATGAAAAGATTTACAGATTGTCTTTAACTATCAAAACAATAGAGAAGATGAAAACATAAAAATTATATTTCATATACTTAAATGTGTAAAAGAAAGGAAATGACAAAGAGCACTGCACATTTAGAAAATATAAAATGAGAAATATAATAATTAAAATTAATGAAAAATAATGTAAATTTGTCTTATTCATTATGACTTAAACATACTATTGGGAGGGCATACTATTATTTTTCATAATTATTTCTATTTCTTCCTGTGAGAGAATTATACTTCTCTGCCCTAAGGACTTCAGGATTGGTCCTACGACTCGCTTTCCACTGAAATATAAGCAAATGTGATACTTCCAAGCAGCAGATTTAAGAGTTAGCACGTGGTTAGCCAAGGTTTCTTTTCTTTCTTCCACTAGGAAGGGCAAAATTATTGAAAGAAGACTGATTGATATCCTGGATGAAAATTATGTGGACAGAACCATACTGACTCATTATGGATATGTGACCACCAGCTGGAAATAAACCAATATAGTTGTAAGCCACTGAAATTTTTGGATTGATTTTACTGGCACATAGTTTATCTTATCCAGAATGATAGAATACTATCTAGAGATTGTTTAATTCAGATTAACAGAATCTTGTCTAAAAAGTATTCTGTAGAGGATTTTAAGAATCATATATAACCCCTTTTATAATTTACCTACATGTTTCAGCTATTATGTACCCAGCTCTGTTGTTGGGATCATGACTGAACCACTAAAACAAAACAAAACAAAACAAAACAAAAACAAAAAAATCCCACTGAGCCGATCTCCCTGTGCTATGCTGCTACTTCCCACCAGCCAACTATTTTACATTCGGTAGTGTACATATTTTGATGTTACTCTCACTTCACCCCAGCTTCACCCTTCCACCCCATGCCATCAAGTCCATTATCTATGTCTACCTCTTTATTCCTGCCCTGAAACTAGGTTCATCAGTGCCATTTTTTTTTTATTCCATATATATGCATTAGCATATGGTACTTGTTTTTCTCTTTCTGACTTACTTCACTCTGTATGACAGACTATAGGTCCACCCACTTCACTACAAATAACTCAGTTTTACTTTTTGTTATGGCCAAGTAATATTCCATTGTATATTTGTGCTACATCTTCTTTATCTATTCATCTGTTAATGGACATTTAGGTTGGTTCCATGTCCTAGCTATTATAAATAGTGCTTCAGTGAACATTGTGGTGCAAGTCTCTTTTTGAGTTATGGTTTTCTCAAGGTATATGCCCAGTAGTGGGATTGCTGGGTCATATGGTAGTTCTATTTTTAGTTTTTTAAGGAACCTCCATACTGTTTTCCATAGTGGTTTTATCAGTTTACATTCCCACCAACAGTGTAGGAGGGTTTCCTTTAAACCACACCTTTTCCAGCATGTATTGTTTCTGCTTTTTTGATAATGGCCATTCTGACCAACATTAGGTGATAGCTCATTGTAGTTTTGATTTGCATTTCTCTATTAATTAGCAATGTTGAACAACCTTTCATGTGCCTCTTGGCCATCTGTATGTTTTCCTTGGTGAAATGTCTATTTAGGTCTTCTGTCCATTTTTTAACTGGATTGTTTGTTTTTTTGATATTGAGCTCCATGAACTGCTTGTATATTTTGGTGATTAATCTGTTGTCTGTTTTTTTCATTTGCAAATATTTTCTTCCATTCTGAGTGTTGTCTTTTTGTCTTGTTTATGGTTTCCTTTGTTGTGTAAAAGCTTTTAAGTTTAATTGAGTCCCATTTGTTTATTTTGTTTTTATTTCTGTTACTCTAGCAGGTAGGTCAAAAAAGATCTTGTTGTGGTTTATGTCAAAGAGTGTTTTTCCTATGTTTTCCTGAAAAGTTTTATAGTGTCTGGTCTTACATTTAAGTCTTTAATCTATTTTGAGTTTATTTTTGTGTATGGTGTTAGGTAATGTTCTAATTTCATCCTTTTATGTGTAGCTATCCAGTTTTCCCAGCACCACTTATTGAAGATGCTGTCTTTTCTCCATTGTATGTTGCCTCTTGTGTCATAAATTAGGTGCCCATATGTGTGTGGGTTTATCTCTGGACATTCTATCCTGTACCATTGATCTATATTTCTGTTTTTGTGCCAGTACCATACTGTCTTGGTGAAGATTGGGGGAAAGCTTAAGAGGGAGGGGATATGGGGACATGTGTATGCATATGGCTGAGTCACTTTTTTGTGCAACAGAAACTAACATGGTATTGTGAAGGAATTATATTCCAGCAAAGATCTATTTAAAAAAAAAAAAACAGTCAAAACTTCTCCCCTTATAGAACTTACATTCTAGTGGAAGGAGATTCGTAATCAAATACTTAAATTTTATAGAATGTTAGGTAATAAATATTGTGGGGAAAAATAAAGCAAGGAGATTTGATGGAGAGTCTAGTGGTTGGGAAGGCACTGAATCTTTAAAGTTCTCAGGGAAGATGTCACTGAGAAGGTAACATTTTAGCAAAGACTTAAATGAGGTGAAAGGGCAAGACTTGAGGGTATCTTGGAGAGAAGAATATACACAGGGAGAGCTGCCTGGACAAAGATTGTGAGCCAGAAATATAATCACAGCAAGGAAAACAAGTCCAGACCAAAGTGAGTGAGAGAGTGAATACTAGGAGATGAGACCAGAAAGATAATGTTATCCAGACCATGTGAGGTCCTCTGATTTAGGCTTTTATACTGAGTGAAATTGGCAGCCAATGGGGAGTTCAAAGAGAAATTCAGTGACACGCAATCATGGTAGCTGTTGTATTTTCAGTGCACTGAGGGGTTAGAATCCAGTTGAACCATTGGGAGGTTTTACCTATGGTCTGGAAAATAGATGATGGTACCTGCAACACAGTAGTAGCAGTGCAATTTGGTTAATTTCTGGACATAATTTAAACATAGAGGCATTTGGATGTGATGATGATTAGGAAGAGAATGAGAGAAAAAAAAAGGGTGTGAGGGATGATCCACGTCTTTGCCTGGGTGACTGGATAACAGGAATTTCTATTAAATTAGAGAAATCTAGAGAAGTTGAGGATTAGGAGATGATGAAAATCGGGAGTCTTTTACATTAATGGGCATTTTAAGTTTGAGATTTCTTCAGGTGTCCAAGTGGAGATGCTAACTATTGAATGCATGGTCTGGAGTTTAGGAGAGTTGACAAGCTACAGTTATAAATTTAGGAGTCAAACAGATTGATTTAAAGCCATGAGAGGTGTGAACATATGTAAGGAAATGAGAGTTGGGACTTGATTTATAAATGAGTATAACATACTCACTTATATCATAATTTCTGCTAAAGAAAATGATAATGTGTAAGATTACAATCACAGTTTCAGAAATCCTAGTTAGGACAGAAATTAGTCTTAAGAGTATACACATGTTGATTGCAAGAGCCATTATCTGACATTCATTATGTATTCAAATCAACCAAAATATATGTAATATAAATTTCTCTTCTTAACAAGATGATATTGTCAATTTTTTATAGGAAAATGACCATATGTCATCACTCATCTAAGTTGTTTTCCTCAATTCCCTAATAGAATGCTAAAAATATTTTAAGAAATTACTACATAAAGTTGTTTATTTATTAAAAAATAAATACAGGGCTTCCCTGGTGGCACAGTGGTTGAGAATCCACCTACCGATGCAGGGGACACGGGTTCGTGCCCCGGTCTGGGAAGATCCCACATGCTGCAGAGCAGCTAGGCCCTTGAGCCATGGCCGCGGAGCCTGTGCTCCACAACAGGAGAGGCCACAACAGTGAGAGGCCCGTGTACCACAAATAAATAAATAAATACATACATACATACATACATACATACATACATACATACATAACAAACATAATAAAGTAAAAAGGAGAGGGAAACATATTATTTGAAATGACAAAAGAATTATGATTATATTGAAGTGATTTTTCAAATTATTGTATTACTCTTTGTTCTGGGAAAAAGTTCATCATTAATGATAATGTTAAATTACAACAGCAAATCAAGGGTATCAACAAATGGACTAATATTAAGAACAATAAAAATAAAAAGTATAAAAATTCAATTAAATCTAAACCATATCATTTTTCTGGGGGAGATTCAAAACACCTCCAGGTGAAAGATAATCTATACAAAATATAGACAAAAAATACATATTCCTTTTACCAATCTACAAAAACATTCCTGTCTTCCTTCCAAAAATAAAAGCAAACAAAAAAATATCAGGGAACAGACAGTAAAAAACAACCCTGACAGCTGTCAACTCATAGCTGACATAGCATTAACTGTTAGACTATGGTGTTCTGTTGAACATAAATAATTTCACAAACTCACAATATCACATGAAATCACTCTATGGTCCTCGTGGAAAGAAATAAACAAACACAATTTCTCTGTAATCACCTCTGAGCACAAACAACAACAGCAACAACAAATAGCCCCCTTTTCAGGATACTGCAAGTGACTGCTACTTCTTTTCCATTTACAGTTTTAGCCTTGTTCTGCTTTTCCACCCTCCTAGAAAACAATTATTAATGTACTAACAATGAGGGCCTTAATGTTCCCCTCAGCTTAACTTAACTGTAGTCATCTTTCTTTTTGATGATAGTTCTCTGACCTCACTTTTCTCAGAGACTTTACTTTAGAAAACTTTTAATTATAAATTATTTCTCTGTTCTTTGAGATGTAAGTCTTCTACCAGTCTCTTGCCAGTTTTACCACCCAAGAATGCCTTACTCAAGGACCTAGGAACCATATTTTTGAAATATATTCATCAAGAAAGATAGCTCTCCTATTTCTTACTCTCTGTGGAAGGATAGGATTCAGTAAGCACCAATTAGCAAACATGGATGACCTCATCACCTTGACCAATCTCCTGCCTAACGCCCCCAGCATTTAAAAATTCTCCTGTCTTGTTTCAGTGTTGTTGAATTCAATCTCTCTTCCCAGTTGCAAAAGCCTGAACTTCTACTGCAATAGTTATTTGTTGTGATTTTTTGGACATTACTTAATAGAATTACCAATGCATTATAATAACATTCAATTCTGAATGTAATCTGATTTATTGAACTCTTCTCCAAATCACCTAACAGAACCACAAATCTTACAATAAGCACCTACTAACATCTTCTTACTAAGATGTCCCTTATTTCCTTATAACCTCTATTGTTTGATTAATGGTGTGTTTCTGGTAAACTTGGTTGGTGAGCAACAATAAGACTAATGTCACCTATAAAAATAGGAAAGACTTCTAAATTAATTAAGAAAATATAAACATAAAGTTATCAAAATGTATTAAATTAAAATAAGCTGTGGCTTTTGGAGGAATGAAAGATTAGTGAGTAACTAAACTGTTAAAATGTACTATGAGTTCAAACATTTACCTCTACAGTTTTTAAAATTCCTTTAAATTATCAAATCTTATACCAAATTAAATAGTACACATGCACACACATTCACAGCACAATTCATTCAGAACAGCATTAGAAAATAAGAAAAACATTCTGTAATATTGCAAAGTGTATTAAATCTCATTATCGTAAGGACATACCTTTTAAGCTGAGATTTGAAAGACAAGTAGAAGTTCGACAAGGAAAGGCTTAATGGTTTAATGAAACTTACCTGAAAGTGTTCAGTGAGTTAGGGCATGAAATGTGATGAGGTCAGTTTCAGGGAAAAGTCCCAGATAACTTGACATGTGTGTTAATAAAGGAATAATAACATTCCTTCACAAAATCTCTCAGAAAATTAAGGAGGGAACACTTCCCATCTCATGATGCTAGTGTTACCCTGATACAAAGCCAGACACAGTCATCACAATAATATACAAATTAATATTCCTCAGGAACATTGACACATAAAAATTAATACAATAGAAAAAAATAATACAATAGTAACAAAACAAATCCCGCACCATATAAAAATGATTATATACCAAGACTAAGTAGAATTTATCCAGGGAATATACTGTTGTTTTACAATCTGAGAACAATAAATGTAATAACCATATTAATAGAAAAGGGTACAGAAGCCAAATTGCATCATAATCTCAATAAATGCCTGAAAAAGTATCTGACAAAATCCAACATCCATTTGTAGTATTAAAAAGTATTCAGAAAACAAGGAAAAGAAGGGAATTTCCTCAATCTGATAAAGGGAATTTACAAAAACCTCACAGCTTACATTATATGCAATGGTAAAAACAGAATGATCCCCCCCTAAGATTGAGAACAAGGCATAAACGTCTACTCTCACCACTTCTATTCAGCATTTTCTTGGAGATTTTGCCCTGAACAATAAGGCAGAAATGAGTAGATAGATAGATAGATAGATAGAGATATAAAAGAAGTAAAACTGTCTTTATTCATGGATGACCTGATAATATATGTAGAAGATATCATATAAAGGAATTCACAAAAGAGCTATTAGCATTAATAAACAAATTTAGTAAGGTTGCAGGATTCAAACTCAGTATAAAAAACACTTCTGTTTATATGCCTTAGTAACAACAAAAAATAAATGGAAGAAAGAATTCCATTCACAAAACCTTCAAAAAGGAAAAAAAAATTCTTAATTTAACAAAATAATTGCAAGTCAAACTTTGAACTACAAAACGCTGCTGAGTAACATTAAAGAACATCTAAATCAGCAGTCCCCAACTTTTTGGCACCAGGGACTGGTTTCGTGGAAGACAAGCTTTCCATGGATCGGGGATGGGGTGGGGGGTTGGGAGCGATGGTTCAGGTGGTTATGCCAGCGATGGAGAGCGGCAGATTAAGCTTCACACTCACTCGTGCTCACCTCCTGCTGTGCAGTTCTGTTCCTAACAGGCTATGGACAAATACGGTCCCATGACCCAGGTTTTGGGGATCCCTGATCTAAATAAATGGGGAAAAGTTCTATGTTCTTGGGTTGTAAGACACAGTATTGTCAAGATGGTAAGTTTCCTCAAACTTATCTATTAATGTATTGTTTTCTCTAAAAATATACAACAAGCTCTTTTATAAAATTTCCAGGCTAAAGCTAATATTTATATAGAAATCCAAAATACCTAAAATAGCAAAAACAATCTCTCAAAAGAAGAATAAAATTAGAGAAATTATACTTCCTAATGTCCAAACTTAACTACAAAACTACAGAAATTAACCAGTATGTAAAACAGGCATAAGGATAGACATATAGATCAATAATAAAATCGAGAGTCCAGAAATAAGCCCTTGCATGTATTCATTTTCAATAAATGTACCAAAAAATTTTACTTGAAGAATATAATCTTTTCAGCGTGTTGTGCTTGAGCACATGTGAGGACTCTTACTTCACATGATACATATACAATGGACTTCAGACCTAAAACCTGTAGAAAATGCAGGAGAAAAATTCTGTGATCTTTGATTAGTCAAAAAGTCTTAAATATGACATCCAAAGCATGTTTCATAAAAGAGAAAAGTAGATAACTTTTACTTTATCAAAATAAAAAAATAGTTATGCTTCAAAAGGCCCCATTAAGAAAATGAAAAGACAAGCCATTCTGAAAAAAAATTTTGCAATTCATATACATGACAAAGGACTTTATCAGAATGTTTAAAGAACTCTATAACACAATAATAATATGAAAGCAAGCATCCCAATTTAAAAGTCCCAATTTAAAAACAAGTTGAATATACATTTCACCAAAGAAGATATATGAATAGCTATTAACCACATTAAAAGATGTTCAACACTATTATTCATCAGTAAATGCAAATTAAATCCACAATGACACCACTATACACCCACTAAAAGGATACAATTAGAAGGAGAGACAATAGCATGCTTTGACAAGGATGTAAACAACCTGGGACCATCATATATTGCTGGTGCGAATGTGTAATGGAAAACAGTTTGACAATTTCTCAAAAAGTTTAACATAAACTTATCACTTGACACGACAGTTCCACTACTGGGAATTTAGTCAAGAGAAATAAAAACATATTTACATAAGGCAAGCATGCAGGATTTTAGTGATATTAACTATATCCCAAAACTGAACAAAGTCCAGGTGCCCATCAAATGATGAATGAATGGATAAACAAATATGGCTTATCCATATTGATCTCAGGTGGCCTTGGCAGCAGCTTGAAGCAGGATTTCGATTTTCGGCCAGAGATTGAGGTCTGGTCATGACAGTGAGAGTGCTGAACCCTAGCCACTAGACCACCAGGGACCAGTGGCCATTGACAAGGCCCTGGCCCATCAGCTATGTAGAAATGAATTTCCACATAGACATGGAAAGTAGTGAAACAAGTGTTTATTAGGAGGAAAAGTGGTGTGTGTGGATAGACACACAGGCGAACTCAGAGTCACACTCACATGGTAGTTTGAATCACTTATATGGGGCATTTATTCCTGGTTTCCTTTGGCCAATCATCTTGCTTTGACTGGTTCTGAGTCGTATCTGGTTTATCTCAGGGTCTTCCCATGTGTGCAT
Organism: Mesoplodon densirostris; assembly: GCF_025265405.1. Lineage (NCBI taxonomy): Eukaryota > Metazoa > Chordata > Mammalia > Artiodactyla > Ziphiidae > Mesoplodon > Mesoplodon densirostris. The sequence continues at coordinate 34,476,036 of NC_082677.1, read as the reverse complement.
GCACATCTCTTAGCCAAGATGGATTCTAATGAAGAGGGCTATGGGTAGGTTGACATCACCTACTATGGGGTGGCACCCCCTCCCTTTTTGACCCCTGAAGAGCCTTTCTGTGCATGTGTAATCAGGAAGGTTTCCTTGACTGTGAGAATGAGGAAAATGTGGTCTTTTATCTCTTATCTGGTCAGGGCTCAGTTCTTCTCTCGCTCCTGCTATTTTGGAATATCTGTCCACAGGGGACAAACTCCAACTGCTCAGCCTGGGGCCCATCTATCTCCTGCCTCAGTATAAAGGGATACAAAGAGCTGATCCATGCTGCAACATAAGTGAACATTAAAATATGCTGAGTGAAGGAAAACATGCAGAAGACCCCATGGTGTTTGACTCCAATTCTAGAAGTTTTCTAAAAAAGGTAACTTGATACAGAAAGAAAGCAGATCAATGATAGTACAAGGCTGAGGGTAAGTGAGAGAATGAGTTAACCACAAATGATCACCTGGGAACATTTTGGGGTAATGGGAATGATTATTGGATTGTGGTGATGGTTGAAGAACTGTATACATTTACTAAAAACAAAGAAAGATAATAGAGGAGGAGTGAGTTCCTTTACGTAGGTGACTCTCAGAGGAGGCGATAATAGAGCTAGGACCTGGAGTATGGGAAAGACCAGGCTAAGTAAGAGTGTTGGGGAAGAGACTAAGGGCATCAAGGAGACTTCCAGAATAAGGACAACAGGCAGTTCATTAAATGCTACCACATCAGGGTACAATAAATGTATGAAGACATAAACCAGGGCAGCTGCTGATGACAAAATTTCCACACCTGAAATATTTGCCTAAGCTTGGTTCTCATCTCTCTTCTCTTGCCTAGAATCAAAGGAAAATCTTCTCCTTTATATGGCAGCTGGGGAGTGCAAGAAGGAGGGTCTCAGCCCCAACAGCCCTTTGTCCTGCCTTCCCTGGTGAGCCTGGATCTGGGTAGAGGAGGTGAGAGTGTCAAAATTCCTCTGTTTTAATTATAGGGATCTGCCCATAACTGAAGAACACATCTCCCAAGACTAGAAGCAGAATACAAAGTTAGATACATCTCATTCTACTGTCCTCTGCCTCCTAGCAGATCAGTTTGCTTCTTCTACTGAAGGAGCCCTTCCTCTCTCCAGCGTTCTCTTATTCATGCTCAGGGAGCTGCATGTCAAGTAGAGACATAGATCCTGACAAGGTTTTACTAGGGCAAAAGCAAGAAGACACCACGGAACACCTTCTGATCCTTGGGTACCTTTAGTAATGTCATCTGCAAATCATTAGGCAGATTTTATCAACTGTTTCTAGCTATGTGGGCTGAATGGGCAAGCACAGGACCCCACACTCAGAAGATTCTCTGATTTGTTTAATTCTCTGCTATCACCATCTTGGAATTCTGAATAACTTGAACTTTGAACTTCCATTTTGTAATGAAAGGACAATGAAGCAAAGAAACAATCATAACAGCAATAACAATAATAGCACCATCAACAAAATTGAGCTTATCAAAAACTACACATCTATGTCTCCTTAAAAAATACCACAACATTATAAAGTAGAAAAAAGTAGGCAGAAATGTAGGCAAACCCCAGCAATACCCCAAAATGTGAGAATACTTCTCACTGTAAATAAATAAAGGAGGAAATAGTGACAGAAAGACAGACAGACAGCTATGTGCTGAGTACCAAGTGACATTGTTAAACTTCTAAAAAATGATACTTCTTATTAAAGGATTAGGGAAGCAACTGAAGCCTCAAAAGACAAAGTTGACATGATAAAGGGAATAGTACTTGAGTCATAGAACACACTTGTCTAGTTATCAAAAACAAAACAAAACAAAACATAAACACACAGCTGAACAATATAAATATATTTAAGGGAGCATGAAGGACTTTGGAAATAACAAATAGATCTAATATAAAATCATTGGATTTTAGACTTGGGAAGAAACATCCTTCTGTCTTTCAATGAAACCGTGTACAAACCCCTGTGTCCTTGTCTTCTGAAGTAAAATTCTGACTCAAGAGTTAATGATTGAGAAATGTGAAGACGTAGAAACAAAGAGTAGCTGTTGGGCTGGCAAACTGGTAAAAATTTAGACTATAATTCTGCAACATCACAGAATCACTGAACTCCCAATTCCTTGAAATATATAGATAAAGGCCTGACACACATTCCTAAGTTGTTTGTACAGGTAGCAGACCCCCACCAGATGAAAATTTCTCACCTCAAGAACATAGACCCTAGACTGGTTGAAACTAGAAGGGTTATGATGCTTGAAACCACCTTGATATCAACCAATCCCAGAAATGTCCACGAGCTGATCATGCCTGTTCCTTGAACACTGTAAGTCTCCTCACTATCTCCTCCAGGGGTGAAGTCATACAGTCTTGAGGGCATTAGCCTGCTGTGGCCCCCTTTGCCTGGCAAAGCAATAAAAGCTACTCTTTTCTACTTCACCCAAAACTCTGTCTCTGCATTTCTATTCAGCACTGGTGAACAGAGACCTAGTTTTGGCAACACCAACATTCCTACTGTATTGCTCCAATGGCAGCAAATGCCCCAATTCAAAGATTCAATACTCATTTTGTTGCTAATTCCTCCCTCCCTAACATAACCCTCCTAATCTGCAGTAATTCCTTCAGTAGGGTTTGCAGGGTCCATCACTCCAACCATTCTCTTGCCCAATACCTTCAAATCCATTTACTCTATTCATCTTTTCTCCTCTATAAGACAACATTCTGATCCTGAGTAAATCTAGCTGTCTGACTTCCTCATAACTGTTAGTAGATATTGTAATGTTTTTTGATATATCATAAAACTGTAGTGTCCAATATTTGTGTAACTTTCATCACTGCCAAGATTTTTTTCTTGTTTTCCACACAGGCAGTTTCAAATGGTTTCATTGTCTTCATATTCTGATTTCTTCATGAAACTGTCCAAAAAAAATTGTGCCAGCCTGTGGAAAACAGACATGGAAGACTTACTCAAGATTATTTCAGTGGAAGAAAGAGATTTAACATAACTCCACTGAAATGAAATGTGGTGGAAAAGTACTGGAGGATGTTAGAAAAGAGGCTGGAACATTCTGTATTTGCTCATTGGCAGAAATGAAAGTTAAGTCCCTACTCTCCCACAGAGAATGGAAGATAGTAACTGTATCTTCCTTGATGGTTACATTTCAAAAGGATGGCTCCCAAGTTCATGAAAAAGATATTGCTGGGTTGCAAAACTGACAAGAAGCTGTGAGGAGATTTACGTCTTAAAGAGACATAGAAAAAAATGTACAATTTAAAGTTTTCTAAAGGAAAACCTCTGAGAATAGGAAGGATTGTGAAGTCAAGACCCAATAGACAAGAAGAGACACGTCAGAAGTTTGGTCAAGCTGAGGGTAAATTTAAGGCCTTGGTCCTACCCTCTCACTCTTAATTAATGACTTCTACTTCACATAAGCCTTTCATCATACCTATGAGTTGACTTACCTTTCTTCCTAAGAAAGTGGTTTTCCTTATTTCCTCCTCTCTTGATTCAACCTAAGCTCCTTTCCCTGTATCTTGCATTCCATAACTTTGGCTTTCTTAGGAAACTAATTTCCCCAACTATCCCTTGTATCTTCAACTGTTTAGTCTCTTCTTGCTCCTTCCCACTGGTATCAAGCTATTTCCCAAACAGCAGGAACAAAACAATATAGTCCGTTGGCTTCAAATCACTTTTATATTACCTTCTGTTATTCAGTTTCTCTCTTTAGAGCCAAATTTGTTGAAAGATTTGATAAAATCACTGTCTCCTAGTTTTTACTGCCTATTTTTCACCCATTAATTTTTCTCTGTATCACTTACAAAAAACTTCCTTTATAACAAAAAGCAATGGTGATTTAATGGTTCCCTTTATACTTGGTATTTCAATAGCATTTGGGTGTACTGAGTATACTGCCTGTTTTGATATCTATTTAACTACCACAATACTATAATTTCCTCATTTTACCCTTAAGGTACAGGCATATTTTGTTTTCTTCATATAATATTTCCCTTTGCTTTTTCCTAAATGCTGGTGTTATAAGAATTATGTCATTCTGGGCATATACCCAGAGAAAACCATAATTCAAAAAGACACATGCACATCAATGTTCTTTGCAGCACTATTTACAATAGCCAGGTCATGGAAGCAACTTAAATGACTATCGACAGATGAATGGATAAAGAAGATGTGGTACATATATACAATGGAATATTACTCAGCCATAAAAAGGAACGAAATTGAGTCATTTGTAGAGATGGAGATGGATCTAGAGACTGTCATACAGAGTGAAGTACGTCAGAAAGAGAAAAACAAATATTGTATATTAACACATATATGTGAAACCTAGAAAAATGGTACAGATGAACCAGTTTGCAGGGCAGAAATAGAGACACAGATGTAGAGAACAAACATATGGACACCAAAGGGGGAGAGTGATGGTGGGGTTTGTGGGTGTGGGATGAATTGGGAGACTGGAATTGGCATATGTACATTAATATGTATAAAACAGATAATTAATAGAACCTGCTATATAATAAATAAATTAAATTAAAAAATTAAAAAAAAGAATTATGTCTTTAACCCTCTTCTCATCTCCACACTCTCTCAAATTGTATCCACTTCTGTTACTATCTATAGACTGATAACTTCTGTGTATTTATACAGTAAATATTCCTCTTGAGTTTCTGACCACACATAAAACTTAACATCTCACTGACAAAGAAAGAAAACAAACAAGAAACAATGAAATTGAGGACTGGTTCATTGAAAAGATAAGCAAAATTGACAGGCCATTAACTAGGCTAAACAAGAAAAAAAGAGAGAGGGCACAACTAAATAAAATCAGAAAAGAAAGCAGAGAAATTAAAACTAATATCACAGAAATACAAAGGATCATAAGAGACTACTATGAAAGATTGTACCTCAACAAATAAGACAACTTATAAGAAATGGATACACTTCTAGAAGCATACAGTCTTTCAATACTGAATCAGGAAGAAATAGGAACTCTGAATAGACTGATTACTAATGAGGACATTGAAACAGTAATCAAAAATCTCCCAATAAACAAAAGCCAAGGGCCAAATGACTTCACTGGTGACTTCTACAAAACATTCAAAGATTTAATACCTATCCTCAAACTTTTCCAAAAAATAGAGAGGAGGGAAACTGTTCAAAGACATTTTACAAAACCAGCATTACTCTGATACCATAACCAAAGAAGGACATTACCAAAAATGAAAATTACAGGCCAATATCCCTGATGGACATAGATGCAAAAATTCCCAATAAAATATTGCCAAACAGAATTCAACAATGCATTAAAAGGATCATACACCATGATAAAGTGAATTTATTCCAGAGCTGAAAGGATGATTCAACATCTACAAATTAATCAATGTGATTCATAATAATAACAAAAAGGAGGAAAATTATATTATCATCTGAATAGATGCAGAAAAACATGTGACAAAATTCAACATTCATTTATGATAAAATCTCTCAGTCAAGTGGGTATAGAGGGAACATACCTTAATAAATAAAGGCCATATATGACAAACCCATGGCTAACACCATACTCAGTAGAAAAAAGCTAAAAGCTTTTCCTTTAAGATCAGGAACAAGAAAAAGGATGCTCATTTTCACCACTTTTATTTAACATAGTATTGTAAGTCCTAGCCACAGAAATTAGGCAAGAAAAAGAAATAAAAGAAATACAAATTAGAAAGAAAGAAGTAAACCTGTCACTATTCACAAAAGACATGATACTAAATAGAGAAAACCCTAAAGACTCCACCATAAACTATTAAAACTAATAAATAAATTCAGTAAAGTCACAGAATACAAAATCAATATACAGAAATTTGTGCCATTTCTACACATTAATAATGTACTATAAGAAAGAAAAATTAAGAAAATCCAATTCCAACTGCATCAAAAATAAAATATCAAGGAATAAATTTAACCAAGGAGGTGAAAGATCTATACACTAAGAACTATTAGACACTGATAAAAGAAACTGAGGAAGAGACAAAAAATGGAAAGATATTTCATGCTCATGAATTGGAAGAATTAATATTGTTAAAATGTTCATACTACCCAAAGCAATCTACAGACTCAGTGCAATACCTATCAAATTTTCAATGATATTTTTCACAGAACTAGAACAAATCTAAAATTTCATAGAACCACAAAAGACTCTAATAGCCAAAACAGTCTTGAGAAAGAAGAATGAAGATGGAGGTATTACACTTTCTGATTTCAAAGTATACTACAAACCTATAATAATGAAAACAAGATGGTACTGGCACAAAAACAGACATATAGATCAATGGAACAGAGTAGAGATCCCAGGAATAAAACCACACATATATGGACAATTAATCTAGGAAAAGGGAGCAAAGAACATACAATGCAGAAGGCACAGTCTCTTCAATAAATGCTGCTGGGAAAACTGGAGAGCCACATTGAAATGAATGAAACTAGACTACTATCTCACATCATACACAATAATTATCTCAAAATGGATTAAAAACTTACATGTAATACATGAAACCATAAAGTTCCTATAAGAAAAGATGAGGGTAACTTCATTGACATGTGTCTTAGTGGTGTTTTGTGGATCTGACTCCAAAGACAAATGAAACAAAAGCAAAAATTGCCAAATGTGACTACATCAAACTTAAAAGCTTTTGTACAGCAAAGAAAACCATGAGCAAAATGATAATGAGAAGATATTTAGAAATCATATATCTGATAGAGGTTGATATCCAAAATATATAAATAATTCATACAACTCAACAACAAAAAAACCAAACAACCCACTTTTTTTTGTTCTTGTTTCTTTGTTGTTGTTGTTGTTGTTTTGTTGTTGTTTTTTACATCTTTATTGGAGTATAATTGCTTTACAAGGGTGTGTTAGTTTCTGCCTTATAACAAAGTGAATCAGTTATACATATACATATGTTCCCATATTTCTTCCCTCTGTCATCTCCCTCCCTCCCACACTCCCTATTCCACACCTCTAGGTGGTCACAAAGCACCGAGCTGATCTCACTGTGCTATGCAGCTGCTTCCCACTAGCTATCTATTTTATGTTTGGTAGTGTATATATGTCCATGCCACTCTCTCACTTTGTCACAGCTTCCCCTTCCCCTTCCCCATATCCTCAAGTCCATTCTCTAGTAGGTCTGTGTCTTTATTCCTGTCTTACTCCTAGGTTCTTCATGATATTTTTTTTTCTTAAATTCCATATATATGTGTTAGCATATGGTATTTCTCTTTCTCTTTCTGACTTACTTCACTCTGTATGACAGACTCTAGGTCCATCCACCTAATTACAAATAGCTCAATTTCGTTTCCTTTTATGGTTGAGTAATATTCCATTGTATATATGTGCCACAACTTCTTTATCCATTTACCCAATGATGGACACTTAGGACGTTTCAATCTCTGGGCTATTGTAAATAGAGCTGCAATGAACATTTTGGTACATGACTCCTAATAAATTATGGTTTTCTTAGGGTATAAGCCCAGTAGTGGGATTGCTGGGTCATATGGTAGTTCTATTTGTAGTTTTTTAAGGAACCTCAATACTGTTCTCCATAGTTTCTGTACCAATTCACATTCATACCAGCAGTGTAAGAGTGTTCCCTTTTCTCCACACCCTCTCCAGCATTTATTGTTTATAGATTTTTTGATGATGGCCATTCTGACGCGTGTGAGATGAAATCTCATTGTAGTTTTGATTTGCATTTCACTAATGTTAATGATGTTGAGCATTCTTTCATGTGTTTGTAGGTAGTCTGTATATCTTCTTTGGAGAAATGTCTATTTAGATCTTCTGCCCATTTTTGGATTGGGTTGATTGTTTTTCTGTTATTGAGCTGCATGAGCTGCTTATAAATTTTGGAGATTAATCCTTTGTCAGTTGCTTCATTTGTAAATATTTTCTCCCATTCTGAGGGTTGTTTTATGGTCTTGTTTATGGTTTCCTTTGTTGTGCAAAACATTGTAAGTTTCATTAGATCCCATTTATTTACTTTTCTTTATATTTCCATTTCTCAAGAGGTGGGTCAAAAAGGATCTTGCTATGATTTATGTCATAGAGTGTTCTGCCTTTGTTTTCCTCTAAGAGTTTGAGAGTTTCTGGCCTTATATTTATGTCTTTAATCCATTTTGACCTTATTTTTGTATATGGCGTTAGGGAGTGATCTAATCTCATACTTTTACATGTACCTGTCCAGTTTTCCCAGAACCACGTATTGAAGAGGCTCTCCTTTCTCCACTGTGCATTCCTGCCTCCTTTGTCAAAGGTAAGGTGACAATACAAGCGAGGGTTTATCTCTGGGCTTTCTATTCTGTTCAATTGATATATCTTTCTCTTTTTTTGCCAGTACCATACTTTCTTTATTACTGTAGCTTTGAAGTATAGTCTGAAGTCAGGAAGCCTGATTCCTCCAGCTCCGTTTTTCGTTCTCAAGATTGCTTTGGCTCTTCGGGTTCTTTTGTGTTTCCATACAAATTGTGAAATTTTTTGTTCTAGTTCTGTGAAAAATGCCAATGGTAGTTTGATAGGGGTTGCATTGAATCTGTAGATTGCTTTGGGTAGTAGAGTCATTTTCACAATGTTGATTCTTCCAATCCAAGAACATGGTATATTTCCCTATCTATTTGTATCATCTTTAATTTTTTTCATCAGTGTCATAATTTTCTGCATACAGGTATTTTTCTCTTTAGGTTTATACCTAGATATTTTATTCTTTTTGTTGCAATGGTATATGGGAGTGTTTTCTTGATTTCACTTTCAGATTTTTCTTCATTAGTGTATAGGAATGGCAGAGATTTCTATCCATTAATTTTGTATCCTGCTACTTTACCAAATTCATTGATTAGCTCTAGTACTTTTCTGGTAGCATCTTTAGGATTCTCGATGTATAGTATGATGCCATCTGCAAGCAGTGACAGCTTTACTTCTTCTTTTCCGATTTGCATTCCTTTTATTTCCTTTTCTTCTCTGACTGCTGCGGCTAAATCTTCCAAAACTACGTTGAATAAGAGTGGTGAGAGTGGGCAACCTTGTCTTGTTCCTAATCTTAGTGGAAATAGTTTCAGTTTTTCACCATTAAGGACGATGTTGGCTGTGGGTTTGTCATATATGGCCTTTATTTTGTTGAGGAAAGTTCCCTGTATGTCTACCTTCTGCAGGGTTTTTATCATAAATCGGTGTTGAATTTTGTTGAAAGCTTTCTCTTCATCTATTGAGATGATCATATGTGTTTTCTCCTTCAATTTGTTAATATGGTGTATCATGTTGATTGATTTGCCTATATCGAAGAATCCTTGCATTCCTGGAATAAACCCCACTTGATCATGGTGTATGATTCTTTTAATGTGTTGTTGGATTCTGTTTGCTAGTATTTTGTTGAGGATTTTTGCATCTATGTTCATCAGTGATATTGGCCTGTAGTTTTCTTTCTTTGTGACATCCTTGCCTGGTTTTGGTATCAGGGGATGGTGGCCTCGTACAATGAGTTTGGGAGTGTTCCTCCCTCTGCTATATTTTGGAAGACTTTGAGAAGGGTAGGTGTTAGCTCCTCTCTAAATGTATGACAGAATTCACCTGTGAAGCCGTCTGGTCCTTGGATTCTGTTTGTCGGAAGATTTTTAATCACAGTTTGAATTTCAGTGCTTGTGATTTGTCTGTTCTTATTCTGTATTTCTTCCTGTTTCAGTCTTGGCAGGTTGTGCATTTCTAAGAATTTGTCCATTTCTTCCAGGTTGTCCATTTTAGTGGCATAGAGTTGCTTATAGTAATCTCTCCTGATCCTTTGTGTTTCTGCAGTGTCAGTTGTTACTTCTCCTTTTTCATTTCTAATTCTATTTATTTGAGTCTTCTCCCTTATTTTCTTGATGAGTCTGGCTAATGGTTTATCAATTTTTTTTATCTTCTCAAGAAACCAGCTTTTAGTTTTATTGATCTTTGTTATTGTTTTCTTCATTTCATTTTCATTTATTTCTGATCTGATTTTTATGATTTCTTTCCTTCTGGTAACTATTGGGTTATTTTGTTCTTCTTTCTCTAATTGCTTTAGGTGCAATGTTAGATTGTTTATTCGAGATGTTTCCTGTTACTTATAGTAGGAATATATTACTATAAACTTCCCTCTTAGAACTGCTTTTGCTGTATCCCATAGGATTTGGGTCGTCCTGCCTCCATTGTCTTTTTTTTCTAGGTATATTTTGATTTCCTGTTTGATTTCTTCAGTGATCACTTTGTTATTAAGTAGTGTATTATTTAGCCTCCATCTGTTTGTGTTTTTTACAGATCTTTTCCTATAATTGATATCTAGCCTCATAGAATTGTGGTTGGAAAATATACTTGATACAATTTCAATTTTCTTAAATTTACCAAGGCTTGATTTGTTACCCAAGATATGATCTATCATGGAGAATGTTCCATGAGCACTTGAGAAAAATGTGTATTTTGTTGTTTTGGGATGGAATGTCCTATAAATATCAATGAAGTACATCTTGTTTAATGTATCATTTAAAGCTTGTATTTCCTTATTTATTTTCATTTTTGATGATCTGTCCATTGTGAAAGTGAGGTGTTAAAGTCCCCTACTATAAATGTGTTATTGTCAATTTCCCTTTTATGGCTGTTAGTATTTGCCTTATGTATTGAGGTGCTCCTATGTTGGGTGCATAAATATTTACAATTGTTATACCTTCTTCTTGGATCAATCCCTTGATCATTATGTAGTGTACTTCTTTGTCTCTTCTAATAGAGTTTATATTAAAGTCTATTTATCTGATATGAAAATTGCTACTCAAGCTTTCTTTTGGTTTCCATTTGCCTGGAATATCAGTTTCCATCCCCTTACTTTCAGTCTGTATTTGTCTCTGGGTCTGAAGTGGGTCTCTTGTCGACAGCAAATATATTGGTCTTAGTTTTCTATCCATTCAGCCAATTCATGTCTTTTGGTGGGAGCATCTAGTCCATTTACATTTAAGGTAATTATTGATATGTTTGTTCCTATTCCCATTTTCTTAATTGTTTTGGGTTCGTTATTGTTGAACTTTTACTTCTTTTGTGTTTCTTGCCTAGAGAAGTTCCTTTAGCATTTGTTGTAAAGCTGGTTTTGTGGTGCTGAACTCTCTCAGCTTTTGCTTGTCTGTAAAGGTTTTAATTTCTCCATCAAATCTGAATGAGATCCTTGTTGGGTACAGTAATCTGGGTTGTAGGTTTATCTCTGTCATCAATTTAGATATGTCCTACCACTCCCTTCTGGCTTTCAGAGTTTCTGCTGAAAGATCAGCTGTTAACCTTATGTGCATTCCCTTGTGTGTTATTTGTTGTTTTTGCCTTGCTGCTTTTAATATGATTTCTTTGTATTTAATTTTTGACAGTCTGATTAATATGTGTCTTGGCGTATTTCTCCTTGGATTTATCTTGTATGGGACTCTCTGTGCTTCCTGTTCTTGATTAACTATTTCCTTTCCCATATTAGGGAAGTTTTCAACTACAATCACTTCAAATATTTTCTCAGTCCCTTTCTTTTACTCTTCTTCTTCTGGAACCCCTATAATTCGAATGTTGGTGCATTTAATGTTATCCCAATGGTCTCTGAAACTGTCCTAAGTTCTTTTTATTATCTTTTCTTTATTCTGCTCTGCAGTAGTTATATCCACTATTTTATCTTCTAAGTCACTTATCCATTCTTCTGTCAGTTATTCTGCTATTGATCCCACCTAGAGTATTTTTAATTTCATTTATTGTGTTGTTCATCGCTGTTTGTTTCATCTTTAGTTCTTCTAGGTCCTTGTTGAATGTTTCTTGCATTTTGTCTATTCTATCTAAGATTTTGGATCATCTTTACTATCATTATTCTGAATTTTTTTTTTCAGGGAGACTGCCTATTTCCTCTTCACTTGTTATGTCTGGTGTTTTTTCATCTTTCTCCTTCATCTGCTGTGTGTTTTTCTGTCTTCTCATTTTGCTTATATTACTGTGTTTGGGGTCTCCTTTTTGCAGGCTGCAGGTTCGTATTTCCTGTTGTTTTTGGTGTCTGTCCCCAGTGGCTAAGGTTGGTTCAGTGGGTTGTGTAGGCTTCCTGGTGGAGGGGACTAGTGCCTGTGTTCTTTTGGATGAGTCTGGGTCTTGTCTTCCTGGTGGGCAGGTCCACCCTGGTGGTGTGTTTTGCGGTGTCTTTAGCCTTATTATGATTTTAGGCAGCCTCTCTGCTAATGGGTGGCTTTGTGTTCCTCTCTTGCTAGTTTTTTCACATAGGGTGTCCAGCACTGTAGCTTGCTGGTTGTTGAGTGAAGCTGGTGTTGAGTTGGAGATCTCTGTGAGATTTTCGCTATTTGATATTATGTGGAGTTGGGAGGTCTCTTGTTGACCAGTGTCCTGAAGTTGGCTCTCCCACCTCAGAGGCACAGCACTGACTGCTGGCTGCAACACCAAGAGCCTTTCATCCTCATGGCTCAGAATAAAAGGGAGAAAAATTAGAAAAAGAAAGAAAGAGAAAGAAAGAAAGAAAGAAGGAAGGAAAGAAAGTAAGTAAGAATGGAAGGAAGGAAGAAAGAAAGAAAGAAAGAAAGAAGATAAAATAAAATAAAGGTATTAAAATAAAGAATAATTATTAAGAAAAAAAATTTTAAAGGAAAAAAATATATGGACAGATAGTAGAACCCTAGGACAAATGGTGGAAGCAAAGCTATACAGACAAAACCTACACAGAAGCATACATATAGACACTAACAAAAAGAGAAAAAGGGGAAAAAAATCATAACTCTTGCTCTCCAATCCACCTCCTCAATTTGGGATGATTCATTGTCTATTCATGTATTCCACAGATGCAGGGTACATCAAGTTGATTGCGGAGTTTTTATCCACTGCTTCTGAGGCTGCTGGGAGAGATTTCCCTTTCTCTTCTTTGTTCTACAGCTCCCAGAGCTCAGCTTTGGATTTGGCCCTGCCTCTGCATGTAGTTCGCTGGAGGGCATCTGTTCTTCGCTCAGACAGGACAGGGTTAAAGGAGCAGCTGCTTCCAGGACTCTGGCTCACTCAGGCCGGGGGGAGGGATAGGTACGGAGTGTGGGTGAGCCTGCAGTGGCAGAGGTCAGTGTGACGTTGCACGAGCCTGAGGCACGCCGTGCGTTCTCCCGGGGAAGTTGTCCCTGGATCCCGGGACCCTGGAAGTGGCGGGCTGCACAGGTTCCCCGAAGGGGACTCTGGATAGTGACCTGTGCTCGCACACAGGCTTCTTGGTGGTGGCAGCAGCAGCCTTAGCATCTCATGCCCGTTTCTGGGGTCTGTGCTTTTAGCGGTGGCTTGCACCCGTCTCTGGAGCTCCTTTAAGCAACACTCTTAATCCCCTCTCCTCACACACCAGGAAACAAAGCAGGAAGAAAAAGTCTCTTGCCTCTTCTGCAGGTCCAGGATTTTCCTCTGACTCCCTCCTGGCTAGACGTGGTGCACTAACCCCCTGCAGGCTGTGTTCATGCTGCCAATCCCAGTCCTCTCCCTGCACTCCGATCAAAGCCCTAGCCTCAGATCTCAGCCCTGCCCTCCCTGTCAGGTGAGCAGACAAGCCTCTAGGGCTGGTGAGTGCTGGTCAGCACCGATCCTCTGTGCGGGAATCTCTCCACTTTGCCCTCCGCATCCCTGTTGCTGTGCTCTCCTCCGCGGCTCCAAAGATTTCCCCCTCTGCCACCCACAGTCTCTGCCCATGAAGGGGCTTCCTAGTGTTTGGAAACATTTCCTCCTTCACGGCTCCCTGACACTGGTGCAGGTCCCGTCCCTATCCTTTGTCTCTGTTTATTCTTTTTTCTTTTGCCCTACCCAGGTATGTGGGGACTTTCTTGCCTTTTGAGAGGTCTGAGGTCTTCTGCCAGTGTTCAGTAGGTGTTTTGTAGGAGTTGTTCCACGTGTAGATGTATTTCTGGTGTGTCTGTGGGGAGGAAGGTGATCTCTGTGTCTTACTCTTCCGCCATCTTCCCCTCATCCCAGAACACACTTTTAAAATGGGCAGAGAACCTTAATAGATATTTTTCCAAAGAAGACATAAAGATGGCCAACAGGCATATGAAAAGATGTTCAGCATCACTAATGATCAGGGAAATACAATTCCAAACCAGCTCATACATATCAGAATGGCTATAATCAAAAAGACAAAAAATTACAAGTATTAATGAGAAGGTGGAGGAGAAGGAAAAGAACCCTAGTACAATGTTGCTGAAATATAAATTGGTGCAGCCACTACAGAAAACTGTACGGAAATTCCTCAAAACTTTAAGACTAGAACTACCATAAGACTCAGCTATTCTGACTTTTGAGAATTTATTTGAAGAATATGAAAACACTAATCTGAAGATATATGTATCCCTATGTTCACTGAAGCATTATTTACAATAGCCAAGATATGGGAAAAAATCTGAGTTGGCCATCAAAAATAAATGGATAAATAATATGTGTTTTATATATACAATGGACTATTATCCAGTCATAAAAATGAATGAAATCCTGCCATTAGAGGCAATATGGATGGATCTTGAGGGCATTATGCTAAGTCAAATAAATCAGGTTAAGAAAAACAAATACCGTGTAATTTTACTCATTTGTGGAATCTAAAAAAAAAAAAAGAATGGTTACCAGAAGGGAAAGGGTTTGGGATGGGGGTGTACAAAATAGGTGAAGGAGTCAACAGTGCAGTGATGGATGCAGGCTTGTGGTGATCACTCTGTACTGTATATAGATGTTGAACTGTAATGGTGTGCACCTGAAAATATATATATATATATATATATATATATATATATATATATATATATATATATATATATATATGTACACACACACACACACACACAAATATAAAACATCTCACTATGGATGTAAATATGGTACACAACTTACCCATTCCAAACCGAACTCATCAGCTTTACTCTCCTGTCCTCAATGTTGTCTTCATATTTCTCCCCATTTTTTATTAGATGGAACCATTTACCTAATAAAAATCTGGAAGTCACCTGTGATTTTCTTTCTCTCATTCATTTCAGCTCAAATGCCACGTCATGTTTGTTTCTAAATGTTAAACTGTCTTGAATCTACAAATTTTTCTCTATTTTGACTGTTACTTCTCCACTTTGGGTCCATTATCTCTCATCTAGCTTATTGTAACATCTTTCTAGAATCAAGCCTGGACCCCTTCTAAGAAATTCTTTAACTAGCATTTTAATATATAAATCTGGCTATTTTATTTACTTATTTTGAAAATTTTGTACTGTGTTCCTTACTTTAAACACTTTATAAAATAGTTAAGCAGTTTGAATCTTACCACTTCAGGCAAATTCTCCATAATCCTAAACACCTCTTGTACTATTTTGTATCTATCCTAATTGCCATTTAGTTCTTCAGATGTTAAATGGTCTCATATCTCCAAGTTTTAATATTTGCTTTTTCCTCTAACTGAAATACACCTCTACTTCTTATACAACCTCTCACTGGGTATATTAGTTAGCTGTGCTGCAATAGCAAACAATGCCAAACTTTCAACAACAAATTTATTTTTCTCATTCATTTTACATGCTGCCATCATGAGTCAGCTCCTGTAACTTTATTGAAAAGTAAGGCATTTAATTATTATTGCTTTTCTCTTTAACTTGACAAAAGCCCACTGTTTTCAGACATTTCGTGTTCTTGTTGTCTTGTCTATTCTTTGTCAGTACCTTGAATAGTATGTTGCACTTTTAATAAGAAATATTGAAGTAAATGGATATGTTAGCATTCAGACAAACCTTGATGCCTATACTTCAGATTTAATATACAACCAGTATCTATATAATGTATGCCTTTCTTTTTACTTATTTTACTTTTCATTACATGCTATGATTTTCACCAAGGGAAAACACAATGAAATTAAGTGTACAATCGTGTGTAAAAATCATTATCTTAAGGTCAAAACAAATCCAGAACACCTAAAATAAAGACTTGATTAAGTGTGTTTTAAGTTACTTTATTATTATTATTATTTTACTACATTCCCAAGGACACAGTGTAAAGTGAATTGGAGTGAAAAAAATTTGAGTGATCAGTATCATCATGGCCTAAATTACCTTGAATCATTTGCTCATCTCTAACTGTTATCAGAAAATTGAATGGACATTTTCTATATCAATTAATATTATACTGAATATATTTCAATTTAATTTCCTCTTAAATACCTTTTTTATGTGCTACATGGAACAAGATTCTGGGGTGTAGCCTTCATTTCCAGGTTTTTTGCTTCAGTTGAAAGATAATTTGATTGCTCTCCTTTTGTGTCAGTTAGGATCCTATTAGAAGTTTTTCATACAAATATGAAACTCAAAATTGAGTTTATAATTATTGGTACAGAATTACTTGGTCTATTTATGTGATCTTTTTCTGAAGAGTATGAGTATTTCTGTCTCCTATAATACGTGAATGGAGAAGACCTGAAGGGAAAATTCAACTTGTACTGAATAGACAACCATCCTAAGAGCTACAAACCCCAAACACAGATCAGTAGAAATTTCTTTAAATCCAGCCCCAATTTACTCTCTTGGACTATTCTAATAGATAAATACATGAGTTCTCTATATCTAGACATGCCATGTTTCAGTTCATTTATTATTAGCCAGAGTGATCCTTCTGACTTCTAGTATGATCTTATCATTCCCCTGTTTGAGAGTCATCAATGTTATTTTAAGGAATTTTGTAATCTTTTCAACCCCTATATCCTAACATTGGCACTCTAGCTATATTGAATTAACTGTGTTTGTGTCAAAATGTTTTGTTTTCTATGCCTTCACATATAATCTTCTCTATATCTGAAATGACATTTCCCATCTTCTATTCACTGGTGAAATGTTTGGCTTTTTTAATGACTCAGTTATTTAAGCTGTTGGGTTCCTTCTTCCTTTATTTATTTTATAATTTATTCAACACATAATTATTAAGAAGCTACAATGTGTTGGATAGTATGACAAGACATGGATAAATAAAAATAGATAGTCACTCTAAGCTTTTGTGAAATAGAATATCCAATGCCTCATATAAATATAAAGACATAGCAAGTGAACAGTGCTATAAAGAAAATAAACATAGAATTATGAGAGAACATAAATTAGGAACGTTACCAAATCACTGAGTTAATGAAGACTTTACAGACAAAATGATAATTAAAACAAGAAGTAAAAGATGAGTGAGTAGGAGCTGACTACATGAAAATGGGGGCAGAGAGAATTTGAAGCAGAAGGAAAACCATGTCAAAGTCCCTGTGGTAGAAATTGGCTTGGAAGATACAACATTTTGAAAGAGGATTCATCTAGGTGGAGGGAACAAGCATAAAAGTCTACAGAGTTGATGGGGTTCAGAGAAGTTCATAGTCTTGAAGAATTAAATATTTATCTTAGGAATAATAGGATAATATTAACAAATTTTAGTTAAGTTGTCAATATAATGAGAGCAGCTATATTGCAAGATTACTCAGGGTGATATTCAGAAAATCGATTGTAGGGGACAAAGACTGTCCGTGGTTTTGATTGGGAGTGGTTCATATTGAAGATACAATTTGAAAAGTTGTATTGTCTGTTGACACAATGGCTAAGATTCACTAGTGTACATTCATGAATAGGAGTCAGCATTGTTAGATATTCTACAATGCAGTTAACAGTTCTACAAAGAAAAATATTGTCCTGTAAGATATTAGTATTGTTTGAATAATGCATTTTTATTTGAGACTAGAGTCTAAGTATATCTTACATATAACACAAAGTAAGTTTCTTGCATACTTTTATTATACTGAATACCATATGCAAATTATTTAGATATCACTTAATTTTTTATAAATACAACTACACTGTTATCCAAGGGAGAACTGTACTTTGCTTTATTTAAAATAAACAAGTGTTACCATTTTAGAAAACGTCATTACTGGCAAAAATACCAGTAATAATATTCGAGTCATCAATATAACACATCTATTTAAAGCTACTTTTATATCTGTTACATTTATCATAGTTTTATGTATGCATTAATATTCTGATTTAGTATTTTTTAAAAGAATAAAATACAAAAAAGTCAACAAAATTCAGGTCGAACATTGAAACTGAGTTGTGTAACATTCTTCACAAATTAACAGTTACCATGGCTACTTCAACAACATGTATTTTTCCCTTATTGAAGCAGTGACACCATCAATATTAAGTAAACAGTTTTCAATGAAACACTGTTTTATTTTTCTAAACAAACTAAACAAAATTGGAAAAGACATATACTTTGAAATTGTGTGTTTGACATTGTCAATGCAATGTTTTAAATGTCTTCTAATTAAAAATAAAAACAAAAAAATTTATAGCACATGTTGAAAACCTTAGTAGCCACACTATACTATATGAAAATTAATAAAGCCATTCATACAAGAGACTATGAGTACAAAGAGAGACAAAATCTAAATGAAATTTCCACTACCAATACTACTTTAAAAAATAATATATTCATGAGGTGAAATTGTTGAAAATCAACTATATAATTAAATGCAGTCAAGAAAATTGTCCATTGCATGTGGATAAAGGAGACATTCCATTTTCAGACATCCTGTTATTACATCTATCTTTTAAAAAATCCATTTTTTGGGTTCACTTTCCCATACAACTTCTGCAACTTATCTCTCTTCCCCTTTACAGAAAAGTTAAAGATTTAAAATATTGTTCATACTCTTTGGCTGCCCAGAAGCTGATCTGTGTCTCTCTTCTTTTTTCTCTGTTTATAATTACTCCCTTGGAGTTCTTCTACAGTTTCATGGCCTTAAAAAAATCTATGTATGCAACTCCTAATTTTATATTTTCAGCTTTCTCCAAAACTAACTGTCTATATCCAATTCTGTACTCAAGAGCTTCAGTAGGGTATCTAAAAAGTCAAATTTTATATGTTCAAAGGGACTCTTCTTAACACACACACACACACACACTCACCTTACACACGTTTCTGCATCTCAGTTAATTGCCACTCTATGCTTCCAGTTGTTCAGATCAAAGATGTTTGACATATCCATGATTCTTTTCTTTCTCACATACCCAAAACAATCTATAAGGATAACTTCTCATCTCTACTTTTAAAATATATAAGGAATTGGACCACTTCTTACTCCACTGCTACCACACTGGTCTAAATCACCATAAACTCTTTATATTTTTAGACTTAATGGACACATTAAATAAACTCACTTAATATTTTCTTAATTGGCAACCTGTATTGAGAGTTCCATATACTATGAAAATCAAAGTAAACATCTCTTGCCCTGATGGACTTATACAAATCAATATGTAATCAAATTGAAATCAGTACTAGGGGGAGAGAGAGAGAGCAAGAGAGAAAAGAATACTGAATGCTTTAAGGAACTGGGGAAGTCTAGAAGTCTGCTCTGAAAAAAAGATGTTTAAAATTAGACTTGATGGGGCTTCCCTGGTGGCACAGTGATTGAGAGCTTGCCTGCCAATGCAGGGGACACGGGTTCGTGCCCCGGTCCTGGAAGATCCCACATGCCACGGAGCGGCTGGGCCCGTGAGCCATGGCCACTGAGCCTGCGCAACCGGAGCCTGTGCTCCACAACGGGAGAGGCCACAAAAGTGAGAGACCTGTATACCACAAAAAAATAAAAAAATAAAAAATAAATAAAATAAAATAAAATTAGACTTGATGAAGCCATAGAAATAAAGCAGGTTTAGAATGAGATTAAGAGTTCTGTAGGCAGACATAGCAGCATGAACAAATATGGTACAGTAAAGGGCTATGTGCATCTGTGTAACACAAATGCCAGTGTGCTTGGAGCATATTGAGTTGAAGGGAGAATACTGCAATATGTCTTGGCATAAGTATGGGTCAGATGATTTAGGGCTTTGTAAATCACATCAATTTCATTGTTCCAAAGTTTATGTCAACCTGGCTATCATTTGGAGAGTGGATTAGAAAGGAATAAGACCAAAAATTAGAAGACAATTTCAGGTTGTTGGCTTTAGGTGATTGGACTTCATTCAAGCAAGATATGACAGTAGCTCAGACTGTGGGATGATTGGGAGATGAAGAGTTGTGGATGGATTCAAGATATACTTAGGAATTATGACCAACAGAAGTTGGTAATCGATTGTGGTATTAAAGAGGTGAGATACCAAGGATTGAGTTCAGGGACCTGGCATGAACAAGTGAGTGAATAACAGTACTATGAACTGAGTTGGGAAAGACTGGAGAAAGAAAAGAGTTGAGAAAGACCAACAGTTTAGTTTTAGATGTGTTAGTTTGAAATGAGTCTGTGAAATACATACTATGCTATTTATCTCTTGCTGCATAACAAATTATTCTGAAACATAGCAGCAAATATATATTAGTGATCTATTGTTGTATAACAAAAGACTAATATTTAGCAGCTTAAAACAACAGATATGTATTTCTCATACAGTTTCCTGGGTCAGGTTTTTCTTTATCCATTTATCTATTGGTGAACTCTTAGGTTGTTTCCATGTCTTGGTTATTGTAAATAATTCTGCAGTGAACATGGGGGTACAGATATCTTTTTGAGTTAGTATTTTTGTTTTCTTTGGATAAATAGCCAGAGGTGGAAAGCCTGGATCATATAGTAGCTCTATTTTTAATTTTTTGAGAAATCTTCATACAGTTTTCCAAAGTGGCTGACCCAATTTACAGTCCCAACAACTGTGTACAAAATTTCCTTTGTCTCCACATCCTCACCAGCATTTGTTGTTTCTTTTCTTTTGATAATAACCATTCTTTCAGGTGGGAGGTTATATCTTATTGTGGCTTTGATTTGCATTTCTGTGATGATAAGTGATATTGAGCACCTTTTCATGTACCTGTTGGCCATCGGTATGTCTTCTTGGAAAAATATTCAGTTCCTCTGTCTATTTTAAAACAGGATTGTTAGTTTTTTTGCTATTGAGTTGTATGAGTTCTTTATATATTTTAGATATGATCAGATATATTATTTGCAAATAGTTTCTCTCATCCATAGGTTGCCTTTTCACAAACTCTTGGATTATTTTAATAACCTCATATTTAGTATTTCTACTTGTATTCCTGTTTCCCCCACCCCAACCTTCTTGAAGATGTTGATATCTTACTGCTAACCTTAAAGACATATTTTTGAAGGATAAAATTTTAAACATGAGGTTTTATCATAATACTTGGTAAACAGGAAAATGTAATAGAACGGAGGTCAGAAGCAGTCTTCAAAATCTTGAGCAAGGTATAAAATATTCAAAACATGATGGTTAAAGTGAGTTTCTTACCTGTCAACATACAGCAAAATAAATGCCAAATAGATATAGAAGCTAGCTGAAATCTCAGATGTGTTAGTTGAATAGCTAATCAAATGTTTGTCTCATAATAGATTTTAAAATGCTAACATTAAATTTAGAAACCATAAAAATGATTAGATTGTATGTAATAAAATTTAAAATAACCTGTATATCAACAATGATTATATGTGGTAAAATTAAAGAGGAAGCTAAGGACACTATTTTCACATATGTTAAAAACTCATCTTAAGTAACCCAGCTATATAAAGAACCTATTTAAAAAAGAATAAACTATAAGGTACCAACAAAAATGGGTATATAATATAAATAGTCAAACCTCAGACAAAAATACTTTAAGTTCATAAAATAACTGTACCAAAACCAAAACAAAACAAAAAAAAAAAAGAATGAAACTATGTAATAGCATTTTTGCATAGTAAACTGCAGCATTTTAAAGGAATTATGTACTCATCATTGTTGAGGATTTGATTAAACGTATGTTTTTATACTCTACTATTTTTGTTAAGCATTTATGTAAAATATTATGATATTTCTGAAGAAAATTTAGCGATGTAAATTAAACATTTTAAAATGTGTACATTTTAATTTAGTAATTCAAGTTGCAAAATCATCCTAAGGGAGCATCAGAGATGAGATAAGAATTTTAGGTACTATAAAATTCACTGTACTCTTTTTATGAAGAAAAAATGGCTTAAATATTCTTCCCTGTGAAAACTATGAAATTGACAATGTTCATTACAAAAAGTTGGAAATTATTTAACCATAATAAAACATATATTTGAAGAAAATGACATAAGAAAATGCTCCTGATATCATATTAAATTTAAAAAATCAATAGACAAAATATATTTTAGAATATAATTTTGTACACTTGTGCATATGTACATGTATAAAAAGGAAACAAAAAGCAAGAAGAAGTACAATAAATGTAAAATATTTATAGTGGTTTTTCTCTTGGCTGTGACATGACAGATGATTTTAAAAATAACTTTTGCTCACACATTTTGTATTTTCTGCCCTATTTTTTTTATTAGTTTCTGCTTTATAACAAAGTGAATCAGTCATACATATACATCTGTTCCCACATCCCTTCCTTCATGCATTTCCCTCCCTCCCACCCTCCCCATCCCACCCCTCCAGGCGGTCACAAAGCACCGAGCTGATCTCCCTATGCTCTGCGGCTGCTTCCCACTATCTATCTACCTTACGTTTGGTAGTGTATATATGTCCATGCCTCTCTTTCGCTTTGTCACAGCTTACCCTTCCCCCTCCCCATATCCTCAAGTCCATTCTCAAGTAGGTCTGTGTCTTTATTCCCGTTTTACCCCTAGGTTCTTCATGACATTTTTTTTAAATTCCGTATATATGTGTTAGCATACGGTATTTGTCTTTCTCTTTCTGACTTACTTCACTCTGTATGACAGACTCTAGGTCTATCCACCTCATTACAAATAGCTCAGTTTCATTTCTTTTTATGGCTGAGTAATATTCCATTGTATATATGTGCCACATCTTCTTTATCCATTCATCCGATGATGGACACTTAGGTTGTTTCCAGCTCCGGGCTATTGTGAATAGAGCCTATTTTTTTTATACTAGGAAAAATATATAGAAAAAGAAAAGAAGACATCCACTCTCACTTAGCTTAAAGAAAAAAATAAATAAAAGAGAGAAGAAAAGGAGAAAAAAAAGAAAAGTAAGTGACATAATTATTTAAAGAAGCCAATTGCAATTCTATAAACAACAAACATTCTCTTAATTTTCTGAGGCCCAAATGGATACAGCTCAGACTAAGTCCCTACATTAAGCCTCAGGATTCCAGGAAGACTGAAGCATTATATCTCTTGGTATTTATACATCAAATATCAGTTCATTTACATTTGGCAGTGTATGAGAACGCATGTGGGGAGGGTCCCACTTTCCTGAACTCTTTGTGCAGAGCTTGGGTCCCTGAATTTGTGAATCAGAATGTTTAAACAAAAATCAGACCATTAAATGGCAAAGGTCTTTTCCATATCTTTTTTTCCCCTTCACAGTCTCACTTAGAATCAGATATTCGGGACTCCTTGTTCTCTATCTATTTATCCTAGAGCTTGCCCTAAGTGTATTCTACTGATGTCAAGTGAGTTCAGTTTTCTCTCTTCTCTGAGCCTTACCATGACCCTCCAACTCTCTGGATTTAAATGTAAACTCCCAAAGAAAAGTCTCACCCAAAAAGAGAGAGAGTTAGAGAAAGAAACAGGGAAAAAAAGGCAGATATGAAAACCCTCAGGCCATCAAATCTCTTCACTCAAAATATCCAAACTAGTGTAAAAACAGAAAGCACTCTAGGTATTTTTTTTTGTTTTTTTTTTGTTTGTTTGTTTTTTGTGGTACGCTGGCCTCTCACCGCTGTGGCCTCTCCCACTGTGGAGCACAGGCTCCAGACGCACAGGCCCAGGGGCCATGGCTCACGGGCCCAGCCACCCCACGGCATGTAGGATCCTCCCAGACCGGGGCACAAGCCTGCATCCCCTGCATCAGCAGGCAGACTCCCAACCACTGCGCCACCAGGGAAGCCCCACTCTAAGTATTTTTATCAGGATTTAACATAGGAAATTATGTGATTATAAAATCATTGTAATACAGATTAGAAAAAAAAAAAACACACGAAAACCTCCAGACTGAGCCTCCAGAAATAACTTCCGGACCACAACAGAAATGAAATTCCAGAGAACTAACACCACTGGCACAATAAGAAAGCGAAAAAATGGAGCTGAAATTAAAGTAACATAATATCATAATAACATAATATCATAAATAAATAATAAAATCAACCACTGTGGAGACATTTCTTTTCAAGAGCCCTAGCCTCCTAAGACATTTCACATACTATAAGAATTAGATTTGTAGTTATTTGTCTGGTTAATGGCTTAGATCTAAAAGGATAATAAAACTTCTCTTAGTTCTCTTAGGGGTTCAAATGAATGCAGCTCAGACTAGGTCCCTAAGTTAAACTTCAAGATGCTAGGAGACTGAAGTGTTATATCACTTGGTATTTATATTTCAAAAACAATGAAGCTGCAGAACTCTCAAGGTCATAAATGCAGAGGGATTATACTTACATATGGAAGGGTTAGATTTAGGGCTTAGGAGCATCCCTTACATTTCCTTTCAGGAGGAGAGGAGGACAGCTGCCTCCTTCCCTCTATAAGCAGGGAAAGTTGTATTTCTTTGCCCTTTACCTGTGGAATGTCTGTGTAGGAAGACTCTCCACTGGTTTTCATCATATTCCCCTAGGGATAAGTACCAGAGCAAAGAGGGCATCAGTGCATTTATTTATTGTGAAGAGATTAATAAGAAATTTCCTCTGATCCAGAATACCTCCTGTGTGCATTCAGAATTAAATGAATAAAGATGCATTTTAAAAATCCATAATCACTAAAGTAATAATAAGCAATTTAGGGATCAGAAAGCTAAAATGTCCACAAAACTGGAGACCAGACACTGAAACACTTTTGAAGAAAACCCTACCTTATCCGAACCTTGACTGGCAGAAAAAAAGAAAATCACCTGTAGCAGCAGAAAATTGGGTTCTGATTCATGTTCACTGCTCATATGTCATATGACAGAAACCAATTTGTGGAATCTAATAGCCATCCAGAATTCTAGCTATCAGGCAGCCTAGAAACATAGTTTTGTTGTTCTTTCACTTTCACACTACAGAACACGTGAATGACTGCTGAGTTGAACATATCCTCACAAACTCCTCACGTCAATTCTCTTCTATCATTAAGTTCTCTATCCATTCTTAATATAGCCATATCCTCCCATCCATTAAAGATCAGCATTTGATTACCTGAACACATAAGGTGGAGCGGGAAAGGTATGATAATAAAAAAGTGTGTTGTATTTCTCCAGAATAATGATATACTATTTTATTTCTCTGTGAGGGTTTCTTTGTCCTTATTTAATGCTTTTTATGTTTTTGTTCTTCTTGTTGCAGTGACCACAGTTTTATGTAAATGAGGTTACATGTAGAGAAAACACTATTCCATATACAATTATAGTAAAATTGTATTGTTGTAAATAATGAAAAATCAAATATCTTCCTGTGTTCTTCAGAATCCGGAAACACTGTCAAAACAAGATGAAGATAAAAATACTCTTCCATTTTGGGAGAAATAAATTATGTATGTTTTAATGTATTCATAAACCTGAGAAAAATAATATTCAGATAATTATTATTGTCCAAGTAAATCTATATTACATAAAAAATAATCATCTTCCAATTTTGAGTACATGATAGAATGTTTTCCTTAATAGAAATAAAGAAACTTTAAACAAATTTTTCTCTTGCCAGATTCTTTATATATTTGTTAATTAGTATAAGATGAATTTTCCTGCAATAGAAAGGAAAGGGGAAAATTCCTGATGTAGATTTCCCATAAGAAACATGTAAGAGATGCTATGATAAGAAAAGCAAAACTTGAAATAGGAAAATATCACGAGAAAATGGGGGAAAAAAAACCAATAGAAAGGATGTTAATGGCAATAAAGAACACATTTAATTAATACAATCTAAGGCTCATTTAAGAAAACTTCCAGAATTAAATTAGAAACAAAAAAAACCTCCCATAACATTCTGAAAAATGAGCTGTTAAAGGCTTAAGACTTGAAGATGTAAAGCGAGTTTTGAAGAGGTTTTGGTGCTCGAGTTGAGAAATAATAATGGATTTATTGAAGAAAGAGAGTATGTGACCACAGATATAGACAGAAGTGGAGAAAGCATTTGGGCTATCTCTCTAGGATCATACAGTTTCCCCCCTTCTTTCCTCCCATTCTACCCACTGAACAGCAATGGGTCAAATGTTCTACAATTTATTTTTTTTCCTCTAGTCCAAACAATAATATCTCAACTGTTAACCACTTATGAGAGCAAGTTTTAAGCCTGGCATAGAAACTCTTTATGAAGCATGTGGAAGAAGAGTTTGAATTGCA
Organism: Mesoplodon densirostris; assembly: GCF_025265405.1. Taxonomy (NCBI): domain Eukaryota; kingdom Metazoa; phylum Chordata; class Mammalia; order Artiodactyla; family Ziphiidae; genus Mesoplodon; species Mesoplodon densirostris. The sequence continues at coordinate 34,449,661 of NC_082677.1, read as the reverse complement.
ATCTCAGGGATCAAAGAGTAGAGTAAATCACCAATGTCTTCTTTTGTTACCAAATCCAAGATTTTACTGCTTGCCACACAACAGGCTAATAAGAGAGACAAGTTTTTGGGACACAGAATAGTGACTTTATTCAGAAAGCCAGCAGATCGAGAAAATGGTGGACCGGTGTCCCTAAGAACCATCTTACCTGAGTTAGAATTCAGGCTTCATTTGTACTAAAAGGGATGGGGGTTGTTGCAAACATCTTGATTCAGGAATCCTTTGTTCTTGCAGTTGTCCATGTGGGTCTGTTCAAATGTTTCTACAAATCCGCAACAAGACAATTGTTATTTTCTTTTCTGCAACTTTTTACCTCTCTATGAATGGAACAGTGTTATATCTTTAAAGGTCAAAAAGCCTCAAGAATGGGCTATCCTGTATATATCAGGGCATAGACAACATTCTTTTACAAAGGTTCAGAGCCAGGGAGACTAAGCACAGGCAACAGAGCACAATGGTTAGAGCATATTGAATAGATTCAACATGGAGTCAGTTTTGTTCTTCTCTGTTACACTTTCACCCGTATGGCTAAGGAAAAGAGATATGGTAACCAAAGACATGGTAATCAAGCCCTGAATTAAAACAAGTATCATCATAAACTGTGATAGATTTTAGTTACAAATTTTAAATAATTGAATCAATTAAAGCATTAAATTAATTTTCTCCAAATGCAAAAAAAAAAATTAAAATAGAGCAAATTTTGTTGCTCTGCTGTGAGAGAAAAACAACAGCTTGCAAGTTCAGCACATTTTGAAACCAGTAAAAATGTCAGATTTCAGTAAAATATGTTGATAATTTTCAAAATAATATCTTGAGCGCTTTGCTTCCTTCATTCCTGCAGTTAAATTGTAAAAAACAAACAACAACAAAAAAAAGCTTGTTAAAAACTAGTCTCTTGGTCAACACTGGATAAAGCAACTCTACCCAGTCATTAACATTTCCTGTCTTCTTAAGGAAAACAATTTCTGACATAATACAATTAATCCCCTCACTATTTATCACTTTTCCAAGGAGCTCAAGTAAGCAATATTCAGATTGCACAGATTTAAGAGAAAAACAAATTTTCATTAGCAACTAAAAGTCATCATAATCATAACTATGTCCAGATTAAATGTGCATATTTGGATGCCAACAATGATGATTAAGTTAATATGTCACCTTTGCTAGTTTTACCATGGCAATATTACAATTAAAATTATACAAGTTAAAACTAACAACCTCAATATGTAATTAACAGTGCTACAAATGGAATATAATGCACTGATTCAGAAAACTGAAAAATGTGCAGATTTTTTTTCCTTTCTTCTCATCCCTCCAGGAAAAAGAGACAAAGAGCAAAATTTAGAGAAAAGGAAAGTTGATGATAATTGTTAAGCATTCTATTGGTAAACACTTTTAACATCTGTTAAAAACAAACAAGTGCAAACTTTTTGTCATTCATTCTCTTATCTTCCCTTTTTATGTACTGTGGATATCTTCTTTAGTCCTGAGCAGAAGAATTGACAAAGTAAAATGTCTGCCTTAGTTAACCGCCTTTTTATGATATTTTACACATCACTCTCCCCACCTGTCCTATTTATAATTGATACTCTAATGCTAGCTTCTAGTTTCAGAGGTCCTAAGACAGTAATGAAAACAGTTTTCTTATTTGAGTACCATCATATCTACTATCTAAGTTGGACTCCTCCTGAGACAAGGACTTAATTTCAAGTATTTTAATAAAGAATAGAGCTAGAGATATAAAAGTGAAGAATTAAGGAAAGTGAAGCAAACCATAAAGTGTATGGCAAAGACCAGGTTTCTAATAAGGGCAGCTGGGGCTCAATTTCATTATGAACTCTCTGAGATAATGGGTGAACATGCCTCAGAATCAGCCTAGTCAGTAATAGAAGGCTGAGTCATTTATATACTGATTGCATGCCCCACTGGTTGAGAGTTGCCTAGCAGTGTCATCTTTTATCTGCCCTTTGGTTGTACCTATATGTAGCCCAGCAAGCCCCCTCTCTTTATAGGCCCTTCCTACGATCAGCCATCAGATGATTGTCAACTGTCAGTAGCTTCAGATAAACTTAGGTGAGCTAATGAGATATGGAGCAGACATCAGTGGAGTAGGCTCTGTGTTTGATGCAAGGCTCCAAGCCAGATTCTGGAATGAAAATAGTTACCAAGACAAACATCGATTGCTCATGCAGTTTATGGAATTTATGATAGCAGACAAGTCTAGACAACTAAATCTGAAGTTAAATGATTTGATTACATTTGGTACTGTCAACCTCAAAGATAAAATAGCCAGTTATTCTACCAGCAAAAGGGGTTTATTTGGGAATAGCAGAGAATTACAAATCGAGATAAGCAAGCTATGGTGAAAAATAGGCAAGTCTGAAAAGACAAAGAGAAAGTTTGAGTTTGAGATTGTGGTGGTTTCTAATTAGTTGTAAGTGGCAGTTAGTGCATTGTTGCTGGGGCAGAGAAGGATTTTCCTTCCTTTTCTTAAAAGCAGGAGATAAAATTCCCATATGTCATCTCTTATACCAGAAGAAAAGTAATATTCTTATGATAATGGATAAGAAGTTGAGACTGAGAGAATTCATATAATTTTATACAATGAATTCTAAATGAACAGACCTTGCTAAAAGAATTATCTTCCTTCTTCCTACTGGTTATGAGGCTGTAATGAGTGGTACATGTATGAGAGCTCCCTCTTAAGGGCTTCCTGACTGCATTTTAAATGAGGTCTTTCTACATTCCTTCCTTCCTTCCTTCCTTTTTCTTTCTTTCTTTCCTTCTTTCTTTCTTTCTTTCTTTATTCTTTCTTTCTTTCTTTCTTTCTTTCTATTTTTTGTCTGAAATTGTCTTTACCTTCACTCATGAAGGATATTTTACCTTCATACAGAATTTTATGTTCACAGTTACAGTGTTTCAGTACAGTCCCTCAGTATTCACAGGGGATTGGTTCCAGGATCCCCCACTGCAGATACTAAAATCCAGGGATGTTCAAGCCCCTTATATAAAACGGCAATAGTATTTGCATGTAACCTATGCACATCCTCCTATATACTTTTTTTCTTTATAGATCTTTATTGGAGTATAATTGCTTCACAATACTGTGTTAGTTTCTGTTGTACAACAAAGTGAATCAGCCATATGCATACATAAATCCCCATATACCCTCCTCTTGTGTCTCCCACCCACCCTCCCTATTTCACACTCTAGGTCATCACAAAGCACCGAGATGATCTCCCTGTGCTATGCTGCTGCTTCCCACTAGCTAACTATTTTACTTTTAGTAGTGCATATATGTGGCTGCTATTCTCACTTCACCCCAGCTTACACTTTCCCTTCCCTGTGTCCTCAGGTTCATTCTCTACTTCTGCATCTTAATTCCTATCCTGACCCTAGGTTCATTAGAACCTTTTTTTTTTAGATTCCATATATATGTGTTAGCATATGGTATTTATTTTTCTCTTTCTGACTTACTTCACTCTGTATGACAGACTCTAGGCCCATCCACCTCACTTCAAATGACCAATTTCCTTCCATTTTATGGCTGAGTAATATTCCATTGTATATACGTGCCACATCTTCTTTATCCATTTATCTGTCGATGGACATTTAGGTTGTTTCCATGTTCCAGCTATTGTAAATAGAGCTGCAATGAACATTGTGGTACATGCCTCTTTATGAATTATGATTTTCTCAGGGTATATTCTCAGTAGCGGGGTTGTTGGGTCATATGGTAATACTATGTATAGTTTTTTAAGGAACTTCCATACTGTTCTCCATAGTGGTTGTATCAATTTACATTCCCACCAACAGTGCAGGAGGGTTCCTTTTTCTCCACACCCTCTCCAGCATTTATTGTTTCTAGATTTTTTGATAATGGCCATTCTGACCAGTATGAGGTGATACCTCCTTGTAGTTTTGATTTTCTTTTCTCTAATAATTAGTGATGTTGAGTACATTTATGTAAAAACTGACATTTTGTCTTATCCCTATGATTTTTTAGCATGAGGGAATCATACTGTTCCTAATTCTCTTCCCAACCAAGCTATAGTCCTACAACCCACCTGAACTCTATTTGGGAACACAGACTCTCTCTGTGCTTGTATAGAGATTTTCATTATTCCGATTTCTCAGCCCTCAGCTCAAGTTTGCAGGCATAAAACTCCTTCTTTGGTCTATTTTACTGCCGAAATCCTTGTGACACATTTTTTGGTAGTTGGGGAAGTAATGTAGGTCCTTATTGATCACATAATCTCTTACGCTCTGATTCCTTCAGGACACAAAATTTTCATAAAGTGAAAGTCCATTTAAACAACATACAAATGAAGAGTATTAGCAGCAACTCAGAAGCACCCTGATGCCCTTGTCTGGTCTTTACTCAACCCAAAGGTAGTCACTATCTTGATTTTTAATAGCACAAATTTTGCCTGCTTTTGAACATAAGTAGAATCATACTTTATGTACTGTATTATGTGGGGCTACTCTTCAATATTATACACGTCATTGTAGGTGGTAATAGATAATTCTTTTTGATCACTTTCAGATAGTCTGTTTTATAAATTTATCACAATATATTTCTTATACAGTTTGTGGACATTTGGTTTATTTCTAATTATTGTCTACTGTAAATAGTGCTTCTATAAAAATCATTGAATATTTGGTAAATATACATATGCATTTCTGTTGTGTATACACCTACAGGTGGAATTGCTGAACCATAGTTTCTATGTATTTGTTCATTTTTATTGGATACTATTAATTTTTTTTCAAATTGATTTTATCAGTTTTATTTTTAAATTGCTATTTTATCTCATGGTTGCTGCTAAATACAATTATAATAGATCAGTTTGTATTGACCTTGCTAAATCCACATACCTATTTTAATAGAATGTCAAATATTTTAGACTTTCTATATATACAATCATGTTGACTGCAAATACCCATAATTTATTTCTTCTAGTCTCATTCTCTCTCTCATTTTATTGTACTGGCTAAGAAAATCATTTTAATGTTAGGTAAAAGTCTTGAATAAAAATTATTTTAACAGGTAATTTGAATCAATACTGATTTTGGAATAAAGCTTTCAATATCTTATTATTAAATACCTTGCTCACAGAAAAATTTTTGTAGATACTCATCACAAGAAGATCAATGCTTTTTTCTAGTTTCTAAGCAGTGCCATAAATGGTTGTTGAATTTTATCAGATGTTGGTTTTATATCTACAAAGACAGTCTATTATTTTCTTAGAGTTGTAGTAACAAGTTCCCACAAATTCAGTGTCTTAAAACAACAGAAAACTTATTCTCTCACAATTCTGAAGTCTGAAAGTCCTCCAAAATCAAGACGTCATCTGGGCTGTACAAAAGTTCTTACATTTAAGTTATAAGCCATTTTAAGTTTATTTTGTGTATGGTGTGAGGGAGTGTTCTAACTTCATTGATTTACATGAGGTTATCCTTTTCCCAACACCACTTGCTGAAGAGACTGTCTTTTCTGCATTGTATATTAATTGACCATAAGTGTGAGGGTTTATTTCTGAGATATCCTGTTCCATTGATCTATATGTCTGTTTGTGTGCCAGTACCATACTGTTTTGATTACTGTAATTTGTAGTATTATCTAAAGTCTAGGAAGGTTATTCCTCCAGCACATTTTCCCCTCAGAGTTGCTTTAGCAATTCTGGGTCTTTTGTGGTTTTTAGGATCATTTATTCTAGCTCTGTAAAAAAATGTCATGGGTAATTCAATAGGGATCACATGAAATCTGTAGATTGCATTGGCTGTATGGCCATTTTATTAATATTAATTTTTCCAATCCAAGAGAAGGTAATATCTCTCCATTTCTTTGTATCCTCTTCAATTTCCTTTATCAATGTTTTATAGTTCTTGGTATGTAAGTCTCTCACGTCCTTGGATAGGTTTATTCATATGTATTTTTTTGAAGTGATTTTAAATGGGATTTTTATTTTCTCTTTCTGATATTTCATTGTTAGTGTAGAGAAATGCAACAGATTTCTGTATATTGGTCTTATGTCCTGCTACCCTGTTGAGTCCTTTTATTCATTCTAACAGTTTTTTGTGAAGTCTTTAGTGTTTTCTATATAAAGTATCATGTCATCTGCATACAATGAAAATTTTACCTCTTTCATTCCATTTGGATAACTTTTATTTCTTTTTCTTGTCTGATTGCTGTAGCTAGGATTCCAAAGCCATGTTGAATAGAAGTGGTGAGAGTGTGCATCCTTGTCTTGCTACAGAATTAAAGTGGAAGTCTTTCAGCTTTTCATATACTTTGGTGAGAGTCTTTATCATGAATGGATGTTAAATTCTATCAGATGCTTTTTCTTCATCTATTGCAAGGATCATGTTGGCTTTGTCTTTTTTTGTTGTTGTTGACATGGTATATCACACTGGTTGATTTATATATGTTGAAAGATCCTTGTGACCCTGTAATGAATCCAACTTGATCATGGTGTTTGATCCTTTTTATGTGTTGTTGGATTTTGTTTGTAGTGTCTTTGGTTTTGGTATCAGCACAATGGTGGTTCATAGAATGACTTTGGGAGTATTCCCTCTTCTTCAGTGTTTTGGAAGAGTTTGAGAAGGATCAGTAAAAGTTCTTTGAATGTTTGTTAGAATTACCCAGTGAAGCTGTCTGGTCTTGGACTTTTGTTTGCAGGAATTTTTTTTTTTAATTACAGATTCTATTTTACTTCTAGTGACATGTCTGTTCAAATTATCTGTTTTTTCTTGACTTAGTTTTCGCAGGCTGTTTATAAAAACTTGCCCAATTCTTTTAGGTTGTCCATTCTGTTTGCATATAACTGTCATAGTATTCTCTTATGATTATTTGTATTTTTGTGGTGTCAGTTGTTAGTTCTCCTCTTTCATTTCTTCTTTCCTTTTTTTTAATTAGAGTATAATTGCTTTACAATGTTGTGTTAGTTTCTGCTGTACAGTAAAGTGAGTCAACTATATGTATACTGATTTTCCCTTCCTCTTGGACCTCCCTCCCTTCCCCTCCATCCACCCATCTAGGACATCACAGAGCACTGAGCTGAGCTTCCTGTGCTTTATAGCACGTTCTCACTAGCTATCTATTTTACACATGGTAGTGTATTTATGTCATTCCTAATCTCCTACATCGTCCCACCCTCTCCTCCTCCCACCATATCACATCTCTTCTCTATGTCTGCATCTCTATTCCTGCCCTGCAAATAGGTTCATCTGTACCATTTTTCTAGATTCCACATATATGGGTTAATATATGATATTTGTTTTTTCTCTTTCTGGCTTACTTCTCTCTGTAGAACAGACTCTAGGTCCATCCACATCTTTACAAATGACCCAATTTTGTTCTTTTTTCTGGCTGAATAATATTCCATTGTATATATGTACCAATCTTCATTATCCTCTCATCTGTCTTTGGACATTTAGGTTGTTTCCATGTCCTGGCTATTGTAAATAGTGCTGCAACCACAACTCAAAAGAACACATGTACTTCTCTTTCATTTCTTATTTGTTTATTGAGGTTCTCTCTCTTTTCTTCTTGGTGAGCCTGGCTAGGAGTTTGCTGACTTTGTCTTTCCTTTCAAAAGACCAGCTCCTGCTTTTATCAATTTTTTTCTATTGGTTTTTTATCTCTATTTTATTTATTTCCTCCCTGATCATTATTATTTCCTTTATTTTGCTGACTTTAAGTTTTGTTTCTTCTACTTTTACTAAATTTTTCAGGTGGCAGATTAGGTTATTTATTTAAGATTTTTCTTGTTTTTTGAGAAGGGCCTGTATTGTTATGAACTTTCCTCTTAGGACCACTTTTGCTGCATCCCATAGATTTTGTATGGTTGTGTTTTCATTGTCATTTGCCTCTTTATGGTCTTTGTTTTAAACTCTATTTTGTCTGATATGAGCATTGCTACTCCCACATACATGTCATTTCCATTTGTATGAAATATCTTTTTCCATCCCCTCATTTTCAGTCTATGTGTCTATCACCCTAAAATGGGTCTCTTTAAACCTTTTTTCCAACTGATTTTGTATTTCTTATTTCTTTCTTTCTCCTTCTTTTTGTTTTTCCTTTTGTTGTTTGATGGTTTTCTTTGTTATTATGATTGAATTCCTTTCTTTTTGGTTTCTGTGAGCATATGGTATGTTTCTGATTTGTAGTTACCCTAGTTTTCAAGTATGTTAATGCAAAATTATATCTACTTGCTTTAGACTGATAGTCATGTAAACTTAAACACATTCTAAAAGATCTATATTTCTTACTCCCCTCCTCCACAATTTGTGATTATGATGTTCTAATTTACATCTTCATGTTTATTATTTTGCCATTCATTGTAGTTATAATCACTCTCACAAAATTTTTTATTGTTTTTTAATATATGTACTGGCTTATTTAAGTGATCTTCCATCCATTTATATATTTGATTTTCCTATTGTAATTTTCCCTTTCCTATAGATTATTGCTTCTTTACTATTTCAATGTTTCTTTTAGGATAGATTTAGTATTGCTGTACTCTTTTTGTTTTGCTTGTCTGAGAAATTCTTTATTTCTCCTTCTATTCTGAATGACAATTTTTCTGGGTAGAGTATCCAAGGTTTCAGGTTTTCCCTTCTCAGGACATTGAATATATCTTGCCACTCCCTTCTGGCCTGCAAAGTTTTTGTAGATAAATCAGCTGATAGCCTTGTGGGGGTTCCCTTGTAAATGACTCTTTGTTTTTCTACTGCTGACTTTAGAATCCTCTTTATCTTTAAATTTTGCCATTTTATTTATGATATGTCTTGGTGCGGGTCTGTTTGACCCTTTGTGTTTCCTGTACCTGGATATCTGTTTCCTTCTTTAGGTTGGAGAAGTTTTCAGCCATAATTTTTTTCAAATACATTTTCAATTCCCTTTTCTCTCTTCTCCTTCTGGAATACCTATTATGCACATGTTGGCATGCTTTATATTACACCATAGATCTCACATTTGCTTTTATTTATTTATTTTTATTTGTCTTTCTGTCTGCTCTTTTGATTGGCTGATTTCCATTATTTTATCTTCCAGATCACTCATTCATTTGTCTGAATTATTTAGTCTGATATTCACTGTCTTTACATTTTATTTTTTTTATATTTTATTTAAAATTTTTTAAATTAACTTTTATTGGAGTATAGTTGATTTATAATGTGTTAGTTTCTGCTGTATGACAAAGTGAATTATATATATATATATATATATATATATATATATATATATATATATATATATATATATATATCTCCAATCTTTTTATATTATATTCTCATATACTTCATTACAGAGTACTGAGTAGAGTACCCTGTGCTATACAGTAAGTTCTTATTATTTATTTATTTTATATATAGTAGTGTTTATAAATAAGGAGATTGAGATTGTCATTTTCTTTAGTTTGTTTTTTATCTCAGCAATTGAGTTGTCTAATCTTGATTGGCTTCTCTTTATGATTTCTAGTTCCTTGTTACAGTGACTTGCATTTCTATGAATAGTCTTTGTTTGTTCTTTTAGCATTTGTATTACTCCCTGTCAAGGTCAGGTAGACTAGTGAGGTTTGTTTCATTGTTGGTTCTTTCAGGCGATTTCTCCTGTTCTTTTAATTGGGAGTATCCCTTCTGCTTTTTCATTTTACTTGTATTTCTCTGACTGAATTTAGGAGAAACATTTATGTACTTTGGTCTTGAAGAACTTATTTTATGTGGAAATGTCCCTGTGTAGACTCCTTGAGTCCAATTTTTTTTTGTGCAAGGGCTGTATTTGACATGGATGTCTGCCACATCTTCCCTCAGAACATGCTGGCCATTGTCCCCTTGATAGGGGATGTGTTTGGTGTTGTGATATCCAAAGAATGCACTGGATGTTAAGCAAGTCCTTTTCTTTGCTCTGTGGTTGTCACATCCTTGTCAGGGACAGGGTCTGCTCCCCAGTTGTTGGAGTAGAAGCCCCGAGATCCAGTTCTAAGCTGCAATGTGAGGTAGGTGAGATTGGAACACTCTCTCTGGGAAAGGAGCAGCTGCATGTTCCTTCCCAGAAGCTGTCCACAGGGATGTGGAACTCTGTGATGCCACCTATCACCTAGTGTGCATGTCCACAAAATCTGCTGCTGTTGACCCAATCTCCACTGTGGGAGTGTTGATAATCACCTTGGACATCAGTCCCAACTTTGGCGAGCATGTGTTCTCAAAGTGTGAGCTCTCCAAACCCACTGAAAACATGAGCTCTCAAAGCCCACCAAAGCCATGCCCACTATGGGTGCTTAGATGTCAGCCCCAAGGCATGCATACTCCCAGAGTTCACCTTGGCAAGAACCATGCCCCATAGTGAACATGCTGACAATGAGGCTTCTGTGGCAGACCCACACCCCTTCCTTCTCACATTGATAATGGGGTTCCAATGGCAGAACCCTGCTCCATCCTGTGCACACGCCCAATGGTGGCCTGGGCCACTCTTCAGGCCCTTAAGGTTGTCACCATACAGCCAAACAAATCATCTCCCTGTGTTGTCTGCTGAAGCCCAAGTTTTAGCACTCAGCCACTGTGCACGCCAGCAGGCTCACATCTCAGGCTGGGAAATACAGTGACATGGCAGCTGTCAGCACCAGTCCTTCTCTATCCTGCTTGACAGCAATCCGGCCCATGCACACTCCTCTTGGGTAAATTCCAAGGGCCTGCATCTCCCTATCTGTCCTGGCAGACCTCCTGGATGGTGAAGGAGGTTCCTAGGGTGAGGAAACCTTTCCTCCTTCACAGATCCCTCCCAAGATGCAAATCCAGTCCAAGTTTCTTTATTTTCCTTTTAGTCCTACTCAGTTTCATTAGGACTTTTCTTGCAATTTTGTTTGTATGAGATGTCCTGCCAGCTTTCATTTGGTATTCTTTGAGAATCATTCCATATGTAGATGTATTTTTGATGTATTTGTTGGGGGGAAGTGAGCTCCGCATCCTTCTATTCCACCATCTTGAGCTCCTCCTCTCTTCCATTTTAATATATTTAAGACTATAATTTACTCTTTAATCACTCTAATAATAGCTTTCATTCATATTTCACAGGTTTTTGCATCTTATATCTTGATTTGTATTCAGTTCAAAAGTGTTCTAATTTCCACTGAATTTCTGCTTTTACCAGTGTGTTATTTAAGAGTGTATTTTTAATTATCATTGAGTATTTACTTATTGTTCTTGTTGTTTATCTCTCCAGTATTATTAATTTCAATTGTGGTCAGAAAATATAATATGAATTATGCATATCCTTTGAGATATGCCAAGTTTTGCTTTGTGATTCAGAAAATAATCATTTTTGGTAAAGAGTTAATGTCCAGGTGAAAGAGATGAGTATTTGGTCATTACTGAATGCTCTGTTTTATTAATCAATATCAGTTAAGTCAATATTCTTAATCATGTGTGTGAAATATTTTACATCTTTATTTAGGATTTTTTTTTTTTTTACTCTTTCTATCATTAACTGAAAAGTCCATGCTAATGTCATCCACTGGGAATAGACAGTTTGCCTATTTTTTTAAAATTCTTTTGAATTTGCTTTATATATATTTAAATTATGTTATTAGATAATACAAATTTAGAATTTTATACCTTCCTTTTGTAATGATCCTCTATTCATTATGAATTATATCTATCTCTAATAGTTTTTATGTAAAGTCTACTTTGTCTAATGTTAGATTGAATCATCAGACGTACTAGTTAGCTAGAGCAGCTGTAACAAAGTATCACAAACTGGGTGGTTTAAACAGAAATTTATTGTTTCATAGTCCCACAGGTTAGAAGTCCAAGATCAAGGTACTGGCAATGTTAGTTTCTTCTAAGGGCTAAGAGAAATAATCTGTTCCATGCCTCTTGCCTAGCTTCTGGTAGTTTGTTGGCAATCTTTGGTATATTTTGTCTTGGAGAAGCATCACCCTAATCTGTCTTCATCTTCATATGACATTCTCCCTGTATACATGTCTGTGTCCAAATTTCCCCTTTTATAAAAGGACATCAGTCACATTGGATTAGGGACACACTCTATTCCAGTTTGACCTCACCTTAATTAATTACATCAGTAATGATACTATTTCCAAATTAAGCTACTGTGAGGTAGTGGGGGTTAGGATTTTAATGTATGAATTTTGAGGGAAAACAACTCAACCCATAACATCAGATTTGCTTCACATAAAAACCAATGTCTAATGTCTCAGTAACTTAGTCCACCACTACATTTACAGACTATTGAGTCTATAAGTCAGCTGTGATAGAGCTGTTCTAGGCTCTTTCACTTTTTTTTTTTTTTTTTTTTTTGCAGTATGCGGGCCTCTCACTGTTGTGGCCTCGCCTGTTGCAGAGCACAGGCTCTGGATGTGCAGGCTCAGCGGCCATGGCACACGAGCCCAGCTGCTCCTCAGCATGTGGGATCTTCCCAGACCGGGGCAAGAACCCGTGTATCCCGCATCGTCAGGTGGACTCTCAACCACTGCACCACCAGGGAAGCCCTCTTTCACATTATTATTATTATTTTTTTTTAATGTCAGAAACCTTGCAAATGGAGCGGCACCTATCTGGGATGTGCTCATTTCATGGTGATGGGAAGGAATGCAAAATGTCAAGAAAAGCCATAAAAACATATTTAAATCTCTGCTAGAATAGTGAAAGTCATATCCATGCACATTTTATTGACCAATGCAAATAATATTGCAAGCTCAACATCACTGAAGTGAGAAGTATAATATTCTCATAAAGTTTATGGGGAAGGAGAATAAATAGTTACTGAAAAATATAATCTACTTAACATTCTTTTACTTTTAATGTTTCTATGTCTTTATATTTTAAATTTGTCTATTGCAAATAGAATACTTTTCTCCTTATAACCTAAAATAATATCCTTTCATTAAAGTATCTATTTCATTAAATGGCAAATGCTTATATTATAATTTTATAAAAATTATACCATGTATAAGATTGGGCAAAACTATGACTTTATTTTAAAAATCCTATTTATTAGAGTTCTTAATATAATTATAAGTTCTTTAAATTTTTAAATTAAATTACTGGCTAAGTAGTAAATAATGATTTTTGTTACAGCTTGACTGAAGTATAATTTATATAAAATGAAAGCCACATATTCTAATGGAATAGTGTGAGGAATTTTGCAAATTTGTACAGTAATGCAACAAAACCCAAATTAGCTTTTAGAACAACTCCTTCACTCCAAGTGCTTCCTTGTGCACTTGGTCATGCATTTTTCTTTTGTATATATAAATGGATTCATTTGGCTAATATTTTGTTATTATTTCTCTATCTATCTCCATGATGGGTATTGGACTCTATTTTCTTTTTATGTGGTGTCCCTGCTGGACTTTAGTAACAGGATAACTTTTCCCCTTTAAAATAAATTGAAAAGTATTCTTTTCTCCATTATTCCCTGAAAAATTTAAAGAAGATTGGTGAATTTTTATTTAAAGGTTTAAAAAAAATTACCAGTGAGGCAATTAAAACTAGATTTTACTTTGTGAAATTATTTTAATTCAATAATTAAATTCATTTAATTTAGATAGAATTATTTATTTTTTCTCCTTCATGAAACTGTTGTGTTTTTCAAGGAATGTGTCCATCTCATCTAAGTTGGTATTATATTTAGCATAAAGTTGTTTACCATATTTTCGTATTATCATCTTAACATCTATAGGTCATGTGCTGAGGTGCTTGCTCTTCTTCCTGAAATTGGTATTTTTATCCAATTTCTTGATGCTTTTAAATGAAACTTTGTTTTTATTATTTTTTGTTGATTTTATGTATTGATTTTGCTTTCTGTTTCTCTATTTCATCAATTTCTGGTCTGATCGTTTTTATTCCTTCCATCTGTCTGCTTATCTTAGGGTTTAACTTGCTCTTCTCTTTCTAACTTGTCACAGTGAAATAAGCATTAATTAGCTTTTGCTGCATTCCATAAATTTTGATGTCTTTTATTATTTAATTTGAGGTATTTTCTAATTTCTTCTGTGAATTTTTCCCTTTAACATATGGTTTATTTAGAAACATACTTATTTCTACATATCTATAGGGTTTTTAAAAGTTTCTGTTATTAATTTTTAATTTGAGTCCACTATGGTAAGAGACCATACAACTTCAATCCTTTTAATTTAATGGGACTTATTTTATGACTGAGCATGTGGTGTATACTGGTTAATGGACCATGTACACTTGAATAAATATATATTCTGGAGCAGTTTGACAAAATATAGATGTTAATTACATCAATTTAGCTATAAATGATGTTTTAATTTCTATACTCTTAATGATACCTATCTTCTTCATATTTCAACTACTGAAGAAAATTATTAAAATATTAATCTCATTATTGAATTGTGTATTTCTTATTTCTCTTCTATAAGATTTACTTTGAGAATTTCAGAGGTCTGTAATTATGTGCACATACATTTACAAATGCTTTTTAATCATACTCTATATATACTTTTACCAAGAAAAGTACATGCTTATGTATAGTTTATTGATTCCTCTAGGGATTACATGATACATCTTTAATTTATTGAAATCTATTTCAGGTCATTCCTGATTTAAATTTGGTAGATGCAGTAAATTTTTACTAGTACATCTCCTTTCCCCTTAATATTTTATTTACTATTTTTGGCATATGTATTACATCTATTTATTTATGTTATATATCCAAAAATATTTTTATACTTTCATTTTAAAACATATATATGTCTTTAAAGGAAATTGGTAGAAGTAAAACTTGCATATATAATATGAGAGTGTGTGTGTCTACTGACAAATTATGATTTCCAGTGTTTTTCTTTCCCATAGATCATTGTTATCAGCAGCTGTCATTTTCCTTCAGACTGAAGATTTCCTTTAGAATTTTGTGTAGGGGATACGGGTTCGTGCCCCGGTCTGGGAGGATCCCATATGCCGCGGAGCGGCTGGGCCCGTGAGCCATGGCCGCTGGGCCTGCGCATCCGGAGCCTGTGCTCCGCAACGGGAGAGGCCACAACAGTGAGAGGCCCACATACCGCAAAAAGAAAAAAAAGAAAAAAAAAAAAAAAGAATTTTGTGTAATACAAGTCTGATCAAATTGAATTATTTCAGTTTCTATTTATATGTAAATATATTTATTTCTGAAGGATAGTTTGACTGGGTCTAGAATTCTAGGATAACTGCTTCTTTTATTACTCTTTCCCCAGTACTTTCAATTTGTCATTCAATTGTTTTCTTACATGCTTTTTTTTTTCTTTTTGGTCATAGCTCAGATATTTATTATGCCATTGTTTCCAAGGAAGAGTTGTATTATTTTTCTCTTGCTTTTTCCATGTTCTCCATGATTTTCCCTTTATATTTTGCTTCTTGAATATATGTATGTATATATATATATATATATATATATATATATATATATATATATATATGCAAATATGCATGCATGTGTGTTTTCATACCTGGGTTCTTTCAGAGCTTCTTAGATGTGTAATAAATGCTTTTCTCTCATTTGAGAAAAATTTGTCATTATTTTAAAAACATTTTACTTTTCCTGGCCCTATCTCTTTCCCCTCTCCTTTTGAGATTCCATTTTAACATGTAACAGAATTATTTCATAGCACATCATAGATCTTAGATCAGTCAAAATAAAGTCTCTACATTCTTGCTCACAAAGTTTTTTTTCCTGCTCTCTGTTTAAATTTTCAGGCTTATTTTGCCACAAATTACTCTTTCATATCTTTGTTTTTTACAGTATAGCTTTGGCAAATGTTTTTGAACCTACTATATGTTTTACATTCTTTGAAAGAACCTCTACCTCTTTATAAAATATTTTGCCACCTTCCTTCACTATTATAGCCTTCAAATGTCAGCTTAATCATTCCCTTCTCCAATGAATCTATTGTTACCTGTCAATGCCATCCAAAATAAAAGAAACTCAAGATTTTAGGTAGACAAAATTTATCATAGCTTAGAAAAAAATACTCTTGTTCACTCATAGAGTGTCCATGTTTTTCTTTTTAAATGCCCAATAGTTCAAAGTCTGATTCCTAGTCCTTAAGTTGGGATACTATAACAAAATTTTGAGAGAAATAAAAGTACACTGTAAAAGTTTTCTGTCACATTGGCTTTGTTAGTTTTGTTGAAATATTTAAAAACCAAACAACTGAACCAAGATGAGTTGTCATTGAGGTTTTGTGACATTCACTGGATCAGATGCAAACAGACCATTGTGATATTACCATCCTGATTAGCCTTGAAGACATTCAACTCAGGATTCCTGTTTCTTAATGAATGTATTCTAATGGAATTGTTGACATCTGAAGATACTGGCATAGGGATATGGTGGTGACATCAGAGATTTGAGTTGTTTTGAAAAAAGTATAAATTAGCATGTAGACATAAATATGTGAACTATATTTCATATATAAAGTATAATCATATTATTAAGGGAGCATAAAGGTAGAGAATTCTGGAGTAGATTATCAGAAAATAAACACATGAACATATACATACAGATAGACAGACACAACAAAGAGATTGCCTCAGAAATAAAGAATGATTTGACTCCTTTGACTAATAGATATAAATTGTCAGTTTTTCTATGACAACTTTATTGTTTACTAAACAATTACTTATCCATTGAAAGCCCCATTTTATATTTGAAATAGTTCTTAAAGTTTTCCTATATTTGGAAGTTTAAATATAAAAAATGGCTCTGCTATAAAATGAAATGGTTTCTCACTTAAAACATAAACAATACATATACATATATTAATATTAAAAGATTTAATCATGTATGTTTTGTTCTAATATATAAGTTAAATAAAATGAAATTGTCTATTGATTAAAGACTCAGCCAAATTATATTCTAATTATTAATCTTCTTTTCCTGTGTTCAATATTCATTTTGATAAAGTGATAATTAGACTGTTCCTTCTATGAACATGTATCAGGAAGAAACAGCCCAAAAAACAAAGGAAATAAGTGTACCTGATTTATAATTTAAATAGGAAACTTCAAACTACATCTTACCTACAGGTGCAAGGGCACAGTAATGCACCATAAAATGACTGAAAGTAATTCACACATTGGAGCAACTGCTTTACTGCCACAGTTCTAGGAGGATAAACTTGAGACTCAAACTTACTTCAGTGGTTCTATGTGTCATGATAAGCGCCATGAAACCAAGCCATGAACTACAATGAACTATTAATATTATCTCCATTGTGAATCATATTCATTGTTAGTGGAAGAAAAAACCTTCAGAAAAATCTTAGGGCCAGTAACATAGTCATAGGAACAAAGGAAAAATCATTTCTTATCAGTAAACAAATAATGTTTAACATTTTCTCAGGTTTGTTACCAAAATTAAACTTGCTTTATTAGTAAAAATCATTAAAAATATACTTAAACTATGAACACATGGGACAACAGACATCTGGAATATGGACTTGATATTGATAAAAACAAAGTCTTTTTTTTATCAAACAGGTGTGAAAGACATGAAGGAAAATAAATACGTGATAATCAAAAGAGAGAAAAGAAAAATAGTGGTCAGAAAATAGAATAAACTTTCAGTTAGGCATATTTTCAGTATTTCTCTAAAGATCGAAGATATAAAATAGTATCAGAAACAAACTCTACCTCTTTTAAGATTACATTGTATATTTTAATTTAGGTAATTTTTATATTAAAAATAATATAATAAAAATTCCATAGTAGTGATTCAGTTAATTTTTTTAAATCTCTTTGTTATGTTCATAACATTCAGAATTAAGGAATTTCCAAAGTGATATGTTGTATGTATCATATGTGTATGATACTCTAATATGTCTGCATTGTATTTTCTTTCTACATTTACTCTTATTTTCATTATTGCCAAACATTTTCCTTGTTATTTTATTTTTTTATTATTATTTATTTATTTATTTATTTATTTATTTTGCGTTTTGAGGGCCTCTCACTGTTGTGGCCTCTCCCGTTGTGGAGCACAGGCTCCAGATGCACAGGCTCAGTGGCCATGTCTCACGGGCCCGGCCGCTCCGTGGCATGTGGGATCTTCCCAGACCGGGGCACGAACCCGTATCCCCTGCATTGGCAGGTGGACTCTCAACCACTGCGCCACCAGGGAAGCCCTTCCTTGTTATTTTTTATTTATATGACATTTCATGTGTTGTTAGAATATTTACTGCAGTGTGACTGCCCTTTATTCCATGCTAATGAAGCCAGTAAAATTTCATCCTGAATACTTTTCCTTTATAAATATACACATGTTGATTTTTTGCCACATTTATTCTTGATGAAAAATCTCAGGTGTTTAATCAATTTAAAATTTTCAATTAAAAAATTCTTTCTGCATAAATCACCAATAAATGTTGAAATTTTACTTTATTTAATCAGAAGTACACCTTAAAATTTAAATAAAAATATTTATATTCTAATTTGTAATTTTGAGTTCATACAAACACATGCTCTTAAAGTTATGTAAGTTTTGGACTACAAAGGAAATTTTTGGAATCTCCAGATTACATTTTTTAAAAATATTTACTGGGTTATAGTTTATTTACAATGTTGTTTTAGTTTCAGGTGTACAGGAAAGTGAATCTGTTATACATATACATATTTCCACTATTTTTAAGATTATTTTCCCATAAAGGCGATTACAGGGTACTGAGTAGACTTCCCTCTGTTATACAGCAGGTCCTTGTTAGTTCCTCTAAGGTCAGGAACAAGACAAGGATGTCCACTCCCTTCATCTTTATTCAATATAATTTTGGAGTCCTAGCCACAACAATGAGAGATGGAAAAGAAATAAAAGGAACCAAAATTGAAAAGAAGTAAAACTGTCACTCTTTGCAGATTACATGACACTATACATAAAAAAAAACCTAATGAAACTGCCAGAAAACTACTAGAGTTCATGAATGAATTTGGTAAAGTTACAAGATACAAACTGAATACAGAGAAATCTCTTGCATTCCTGTACACTAACAATGAAAGATCAGAAAGAGAAATTAAGGAAAATATCCCATTTACCATCACATCAAAAAGAAGAAAATACCTGGGAATAAACCTACCTAAGGAGGCAAAAGACCTGTACTAACAAAACTATAAGGTACTGATGAAAGAAATCAAAGAATACATAAACAGAAGGAGAGATATAATATGATATTGGATTGGAAGAATCAATATTGTGAAAAATGACTATACTTCCCAAAGCAATCTACAGATTCAATGTAATCCCTATCAAATTATCAATGGCATTTTTCACGGAATTAGAGCAAAAAATTTTACAATTTTTATGGGAACTTGAAAAACCCTGAATAGCCAAAACAACCATGAAAAAGAAAAACAGAGCTAGCGGAATCTAACTCCCTGATTTTGGACTATATTACAAAGCTATAGTCATCAAAACAGTATGGTACTGGCACAAAACCAGAAATATAGATCAATTGAACAGGAGAGAAAGCCCACAGATAAATCTATGCACCTGAGGTCACCTAATCTATGACAAAGGGGCAAGAATATACAATGGAGAAAAGACAGCCTCTTCAATAAGTGGTGCTGGGAAAACTGAACAGCTACATGCAAAAGAATGAAATAAGAACACACCCTAACACCACACAGAAAAATAAACTCAAAATGGATTAAAGACCTCAATTTAAGACCAGACACTATAAAACTCTTAGAGGAAAACATAGGAAAAACACACTTTGACATAAACCACAGCAAGATCTTTTTTGACCCACCTCCTAGAGTAATGGAAATAAAAACAAAAATAAACAAATGTGACCTATTAAACTTCAAAGCTTTTACACAGCAAAGGAAACCATAAACACAACAAAAAGATAACCCTTAGGGGCCTCCCTGGTGGCGCAAGTGGTTGAGAGTCCGCCTGCCAATGCAGGGGATGCGGGTTCGTGCCCCGGTCTGGGGGGATCCCATATGCCGCGGAGCGGCTGGGCCCATGAGCCATGGCCGCTGAGCCTGCGCGTCCGGAGCCTGCGCGTCCGGAGCCTGTGCTCCGCAACGGGGGAGGCCACGACAGTGAGAGGCCCGCATACCGCAAAAAAAATAAAAAATAAAAAAAAAAATAAAAAAAAAAAAAAAAGATAACCCTTAGAATGGGAGAAAATATTTGCAAATGAAGCAACTGACAAGGGGTTAATCTCCAAAATATACAAACAGCTCATTCAGCTCAATATCAAATAATCAAACAACACAATCAAAAAATGGACAGAAGACCTAAATAGCCATTTCTCCAAAGAAGATATGCAGATGGCCAAAAATCACATGAAAATATACTCAAAATCACTAATTATTAGAGAAATGTGAATCAAAACTACAATGAGGTATAACCTCACACTGGTCAGAATGGCCATCATCAAAAAATCTACAAACAATAAATGCTGGAGAGAGTATGCAGAAAAGGGAACTTTCCTACATCGTGGGTGGGAATGTATTATAAATTGTACATCCACTATGGAGAACAGTATTGAGGTTCCTTAAAACACTAAAAAGCACATATCCCACAAGCTTGACTCACTAACTCTGACCTTTCCAGGGATTCTCTGCCCCTAGTCAGGGCTCTGGAGTTAGGGATGGGGGTGGCTATTACAAACTGCCTGGGTCTGACCCTTCAAAAGAGCAGCCATGGGGGGGGCATGAGGGAAAAGAGGAGCTGCCTTTGGAGGCTCCCTTCACCTGCAGCTGTGATACCCTTCCCTTTCATCTCCTTGTCCTCACCATATGCCTTACCTCATTCTGTTCCCCTGCTATGCAAGTACCCTCATGGCCTGTCCCCCACCCTCCACAACCAAGCTAGCTGGAGAACCAGAAGAATGTGGAAAATGCTGAGGTCATACCCCACTCCAGGGTATGATGGGGAGGCTGGCCTCAGCTGAGGGCCCACTGCTGGAGAGAGGACCTAGAGAGGTCGGCCCAGGTCCAAGGAACTGCCACTGGCCTAGAGAAAGGGCATGCATGCACACACACAGACACTTATCACAGCTTCCAGACATTACCTTTGCTGCATTCTCTGTCCATTTATCTGTGTCTATCAATAAAGACCTGTTGAACAGTTAAAAAACATAAAGCTCTAAGTCCATCCAGCAACTTGGATGGACCTAGAGTTTGACATTTTGAGTGAAGTTAAGTCAGACAGAGAAAGACAAATATCATATTATATCACATATATGGAATCTAAAAACCAGGCTACAAGTGAACTTATTTACAAAACAGAAATAGAGTTACAGATGTGGAAAATAAACTTATGGTTACTAAGGGGTAAGGGGGTGGGGAGGAGAAACTGGAAGATTGGGATTGACATATACACAATATATATAAAATAGATAAAATAGATAAACTATGTAGATTACTATATATAAGTAAAATACTACTATGTATAAAATAGATAACTAATCTAGGTTAATTATTTAAATTACTGCTACATATAAAATAGATAACTAATCTAGGTTTTTTTAATGTAAAATACTTATATTCATTTTAAAAGTTACCTTTATTATATCTATTTTAGCATGTTGGACATAAAAAATGAAATCACTAACTATATTTTAACCTTCTACAGGTTTGTTTGATTTGAAAAGCTCTTTAAGTAAATTTTCATTCAGCATGATAGATGAATTCAGCACTTTCCTATATTATTTTATTCATTTAGTAAAGCTCTATTTTCCCCTTATGTAAAAAGAAATTATAGATACCTTCCTTTAGAAAAATTATTTTTAAAAATAGCATTTCCCTGCTTTGCTTTCACTAAACTATGGATGATATAACAAGTCAATTTAGGAATAATTCTATTTGTTCTTCTTAGGGAGTATACTGTGAAGTCAATATTTTTAAGCTAGTCAGGTTGGCTTTGTGGTTAATATCTTGAATTGTCACCACTAGCTGGCTGAGTGTCATGTGCTGATGGCAGAATTCCAGTGTGACACCTGACAGTTTGAGAAAAATCACTGAAAATTCTTTATACAAACACATAAAGTGTTCCAATACACTCTCTGAACATTTTTTATTCACATTTCAAAAACATGTTGGTCTTGTTCCATTTACATGGTCTTGTGCTGGTCACTGAAGAAATGCAAAGATGAATCCTTAATTTTACCTTAAAGGTTTTACATCTCTCTTTATTATTTCTTTGAGCCTGCTGAATGGGGAAGGGACAGGTGATACTTTGTTTTTGATTTATTAACTTTTATCAGAATATAGTTGATTTACAATGCTGTGTTAGTTTCTGCTGCACACCAAAGTGAAGCTGTTATACACATACATATATACACTATTTTTTTAGATTATTTTCCCATATAGGTCATTACAGAGTATTGAGTAGATTTCCCTGTGCTATACAGTAGATTCTTATTAGTTATCTATTTTAGATGTAGTAGTGTGTATATGTCAATCCTAATCTTCCAATTTATCCCTCCCCCTTTTTTTCCCTTGGAAACCATGTTTGTTTTCTACATCTGTGACTCTATTTCCATTTTGTAAATAAGCTCATTTGTACCATTTTTTTATTCCACATATAAGCAATATCATGTGATATTTGTCTTTCTGTCTGACTTATATCACTCATTATGAAAATCTCTAGGTCCATCCAGTTTGCTGCAAATTTCATTATTTTGTTCATTTTTATGGCTGAGTAATATTCCATTGTACATATGTACTATATCTTTAACCATTCATCCATCAATGGATATTTAGGTTGCTTTCATGTCCTGACTATTGTAAATAGTACTGCAATGAACATTGGGGTGTATGTATTTTTTCAAATTATGGTTTTCTCTAGATATAGGCCCAGGAGGTGGATTGCTGGATTATATGGTAAGTCTATTTTTAGTTTTTAGTTTTTTTTAAGGAACTTCCATACCTCCTATGCAAAACCTCCAAAAAGGTTTTGCACAGGAAAGAAAACCATAAAATGAAAAGACAATCCACAGAATGGGAGTAAATGTTTGCAAATGAAGTGACCATGAAGGAATTAATCTATAAAATATACAAAAAGTTCACGCAGCTCAATATTAAAAAAAAAAGCAGACCACCCAATTGAAAAATGGGTGGAAGATCTAAATAGATATTTCTCCAAAGAAGACATACAAATGGCCAAAAAGCACATGAAAATATGCTCAACATCACTAATTATTAAAGAAATGCAAATCAAAACTATAATGAGGTATCACTTCACACTGGTCAGAGTGGCCATCATCAAAAAACCTACAAACAATAAATGCTGGAGAGGGTGTGGAGAAAATGGAACCATCCTACAGAGTTGGCGAGAATATGAATTGGTAGAGGTGATACTTTATCCATTAAATAGATGAGAAAACTCACATTTTATTTTTTTATTTATGCATATTTTTTTTCAATTTTGGTTTGTTTACATAGTTAAAATTAAGAAAAAAATGTTCTTATTTATTGTTTGTTTCTTTTCCTTACTTTCATTGGAGTATAATTGCTTTACAACATTGCCTTAGTTTCCGCTGTACAATAAAGTGAATCAGCTATATGTATACATATATCCTCTCCCTCTTGGACCTCCCTGCCCCCTCATCCTACCCAACTAGGTCATCAAAGAGTACCGAACTGTGCTACTTTTGTTACACAGCAGGTTCCCACTAGCTATCTATTTTACACATGGTAGTGTATTTACGTCAAACCTAATCTCCCAATTCATCCCACCCTCCCCTTCCCCATCACGTCCACACATCTCTTCTCTACATCTGAGTTTCTATTCCTGCCATGCAAAAAGTTCATCTATATCATTTTTTTAGATAACACATATAAGTGTTAATATACAATATTTGTTTTTCTCTTTCTGGCTTACTTTACTCTGTATTACAGACTCTAGGTCCATCCTTATCTCTACAAAAGACCCGATTTCATTTCTTTTTATGACTGAGTAATATTCCATTATATATATGTACCACATCTTCTTTATCCATTCATCTTTTGATGGATATTTAGGTTGCTTCCATGTCCTGGATATTGTAAAGAGTGCTGAAATGAACACTGGGGTACATGTGTTTTTTTGAATCATGGATGTCTCAGGGTCTATGCCCAGAAGTGAGATTGCTGGGTCATATAGTAATTCTATTTTTAGTTTTTTTAAGGAAACTCCATATTGTTCTCCACAGTAGCTCTGTCAATTTACACTCTCACCAACAGTGCAAGAGGGTTCCCTTTTCTCCACACCCTCTCCTGCATTTATTGTTTGTAGATTTTTTACTGATGGCCATTCTGACTGGTGTGAGCTGATACCTCATTGTAGTTTTGATTTGCATTTCTCTAATAATTAGTGATGCTGAGCATGTTTTCATGTGCCTCTTGGCCATCTGTATGTCTTCTTTGGTGAAATGTTTATTTAGGTCTTCCACCCATTTTTGATTGTTATTTTATTTTGAGCTGCATGAGCTGTTTTTATATTTTGGAAATTATTCCTTTCTCCATTGCTTCATTTGCAAATATTTTCTCCCATTTTGTGGGTTGTCTTTTCATCTTCGTTATGGTTTCCTTTGATGTGCAAATCTTTTAAGTTTAACGAGGGCCCATTTGTGTATTTTTATCTTTATTTTCATTACTGTAGGAGGTGGGTTATAAAAGATCTTGTTGTGATTTATGTCAAAGAGTGTTTTTCCTATGTTTTCCTCTAAGAGTTTTATAGCTTCTGGTCTTACATTTAGGTCTTTAATTCATTTTGAGTTTATTTTCATCTATGGGTTAGGTAGTGTTCTAATTTCATTGTTTTACATGTAGCTGTCCAGTTTTCCCAGCACCATTTAATGAAGAGTCTCTCTTTTCTCCTTTGTATATTCTTGTCTTTTTTTTTTGTCATAGATTGGGTGACCATAAGTGTGTGGGTTTATCACAGGGCTTTCTATACTGTACCATTGATCAATATTTCTGCTTTTGTGCCAGTACCATACTGTCTTGATAACTGTAGCTTTGTAGCATAGGCTGATCAGGGAGCCTGACCTGATTCCTCCATCTCCAGTTTTCTTTCTCAAGATTACTTTGGCTATTCAGGGTCTTTTGTGTTTCCATACAAATTGTATAAATTTTTGTTGTAATTCTGTGAAAAATGCCATTAGTAATTAGATGGGGATTGCACTTAACCTGTAGATTGCTTTGGGTAGTATAGTCATTTTCACAATATTGTTTCTTCCAATCCAGGAGCATGGTATATCTCTCCAACTGTTTGTGTCATCTTTGATTACTTTCTTAAGTGTTTTATAGTTTTCTGAGTACAGGTCTTTGCTTTCTTAGATCAGTTTATTCCTAGGAATTTTATTATTTTTGTTGCAATGGTAAATGTTTTTTTCCCTTAATTTGTCTTTGTGATATTTCATTGTTAGTGTATAGAATTTGAAAGAGATTTCTATGTATTAATTTTATATCCTGTAACCTTACAAAATTCATTATTTCCAGTAGTTTTCTGGTGGCATCTTTAGGATTTTCTATGTATAGTATCATGTCATCTGCAAACAGTGACAGTGTTACTTCTTCTTTTCCAGTTTGGATTCATTTTATTTCTTTTTCTTCTCTGATTCCCATGGTTAGGACTTCCAATACTCTGTTGAATAATAGTGGCAAGAGTGGGCATCCTTGTTTTGTTCCTGATCTTAGAAGAAATGTTTTCAGTTTTTCACCATTGTGAATGATGTTTGCTGTGGGTTTGTCATATATGACCTTTATTATGTTGAGGTCAGTTCCCTATGTGCCCATTTTCTGGAGAGTTTTTATCATAAATTGGTGTTGAATTTTGCCAAAACCTTTTCCTGCATCTACTGAGATGATCTTATGGTTTTTATTCTTTAATTTGTTAATATGGTGTATCACACTGATTGATTTGTGTATATTGAAGAATTCTTGCATCCCTGGGGTAAATTTCAGTTGATCATGTTGTATGATCTTTTTAATGTGTTATTGGATAATTTTTGCTAGTATTTTATTGATGATTTTTACGTCTATGTTCATAAGTGATATTGGTCTGTAATATTCTTTTTTTGTGATATCTTTGTCTGGTTTTGCTATCAGGGTGATTGTGGCCTCATAGCAGTAGTTTGGGAGTATTCCTCCCTTTGTGATTTTTTGGAAGAGTTTGAGAAGGATAGATGTTACCTCTTCTCTAAATGTTTGATCAAAATCACCTGTGAAGCCATCTGGTCCTGGACTTTTGTTTGTTGGAAGGTTTTAAATTACAGTTTCAATTTCATTACTTGTGAAATCGAAAATATAATTTATTATTCATTAATTGTGAAAGTGAAACTGTCTGTTTATATTTTCTAAATCTTCCTGTTTCAGTCTTGGAAAGTTGTACATTTCCAAGAATTTGTTCATTTCTTCTAGGTTGTCCAATATATTGGCATATAGTTGTTTGTAGTAGTCTCATATTTCTGTGATTTCAGTTGTAATTTCTCTCTTTTCATTTCTAATTTTACTGATTTGAGTCCTCTTCCTTTTTTCTTGAGGAGTCTGGCTAAAAGTTTATCAAATTTTTTTATCTCTCAGGGAACCAACTTTTAGTTTTATTGATCTTTGCTATTGTTTTCTTTGTTTCTATTTCACTTATTTCTGCCCTGATGTTTGTAATTTCTTTCCTTCTACTAACTTTGGTTCTTTTCTTTTGTTGTTGTTCTATTTGCTTTAGTTGTAAGGTTCAATTGTTTATTTGGGATTTTTCTTGTTTTTGAGGTGAGATTGAAAAACTCTAAACTTCCTTCTTAGAACTTCTTTTGCTGTGCCTCATAGATTTTGGGTCATTGTGCTTTGGGTCCTTTTTTTTTCTAGGTATTTTTTAAATTTCTCCTTTGATTTCCTCAATGATCTCTTGGTTATTTAGCACCACACTCTTTAGCCTCCATGTGTTTCTGTTTTTTACAGTTTATTTTCCTGTAATTGATTTCTAATCTCATAGTGTTCTGTTTGGAAAAAGATGTTTGATACAATTTCAATTTTCTTAAATTATCTGAGGCTTGATTTGGGACCCAAGATGTGCTCTATCCTGGAGTTGTTCTGTTTGCACTTGAGAAGAAATTGTATTCTTCCGCTTTTGGGTGGAATGTCCTTTAAATATCAATTAAATCTATCTGGTCTATTGTGTCATTTAAAGCTGTGATTACTTATTTATTTTCTCTGGATGATCTGTCCTTTGGTGTAAGTGGGATGCTAAAGTCCTCCACTATTTTTGTGTTACTATTGATTTTCCCTTTTATGGCTGTTAGCATATGTCTTATGTACTGAGGTGTTCCTATTAAATTTATTTTTAATTTTAAAAATTAAAAATAAATATTTACAATTGTTATGTTCTCGGATTGATCTCTTGATCGTTATGTGGTGTCCTTCCTTATCTCTTGTAACAATCTTTTTTTCAAAGCCTATTTTATCTGATATGACTATTGTTAACCCAGCTTTCTTTTGATTTCCATTTGCACAGAATATATTTTTCCATTACACTCTTACAGTCTGTATGTTTCCCAGGTCTGAAGTGGGTCTCCTGTTGAGAGCATATATATGGGTCTTGTTTTTGTATCCATTCAGCCAGTCTATGTCTTTTGGTTGGAGCATTTAATCCATTCACATTTAAGATAATTATCAGTATGTATGTTTCTATTGCCATTTTCTTAATTGTTTTGGGTGGGTTTCTCCCATCCCATTGATCCCTTAAACGTGAGTCAACCTCTCATGATGTGAGAATGCCTTCCTTCCCCCAGCCACCCCTCAGGGGTACTGGTCCCATCCTTCCTCCACTTCTCCTCTCCTTGTCCCCCACCCACCTCCTACCTGGTCACTCAGGGATTCCTCCCATCCCATTGCCTGCCTGTGGTCCTACACCAGTGCCTGGTAGGTGCCCTAGTTGTGCAGAGACATGAACTCCACATCCTCCTAGTCCACCATCTTGGCTCCACCCCCAAGAAACTGTTTAAATGAGAGAAGATATTAGTTTCCCAGTTAGCATTCCAACTCTTTGTGGTTGTTTTGGGCTCCAGGTGCTTTTTTGGGGAGTAGGCACTCAATAGATGTCTACTGAATGAAAGATTCTTTAAATTCTTTAGTGTTTTATAATTTTCAAAAGTTTCACATGCATGATTTAATATAATCTCATAATAACCCTTTTCTTCTCTCTACCCTTATATTGTCTCTCCCCATACCCAATGGTTTGTCCTCTATATCTGTGAGTCTGTTTCTTTTTTGTTTTGTTCACTAGTTTGTTGTATTTTTTAGTTTCCATATATAAGTGGTATCATACAGTATTTGTCTTTCTCTGTCTGACCTATTTCACTTAATGCCCTCCAAGCCCATCCATGTTGCTGCAAATGGCAATAATTATTATCTTTTCTTTTGCTGTGTAGTATTATCTTGTATATATATATATATATATATATATATATATATATATATATATATATATATATATATATATATATTGTTCATGGATACTCTGGTTATGTCCATATCTTGACAATTGTAAATAATGTTGCTATGAACAATGGGGTGCTTGTATCTTTTGGAATTAGTGTTACTTTTTTTTTTCAGGTATATACCCAGGAGTGGAATTGCTGGGTCCTATAGTAGTTCTGTTTTAGTTTTGAGAAACCTCTATACTGTTTGCCACAGTGGCTGCACAAATTTACATTCCCACAAACAGTGTATTAGGTTTCACGTTTCTCCACATAATAAGTTGAAGAACAACAAAACACAAAAAGTACAAGCAAATTCCAATACCAAAAGTACAGATTCCGAAATGAATGAATGACAAACAAAAGCCAATGAACCAATCAACAAATCAGACTCCAACAACAATCCCCAGCTCTAACAGGGTACCCCAATCAGATGAACAAATTGGCTTTTTCCTTAAAGTAAAATCCTGACTTGAGAGGGAAAAATGTTCCCCATTGTACACACCAGATCAACTTACCCTACTGCATAGAACGCATAGACTCCCAAAGCTCCAACGGCCAAGCACTGGGCAGCTGGTACCACTTCAGGCAATTTTGAAGGGAAGATACTCAGGAGAAGTGGTCCCAGAAGCTGCTAGGGCCTTACACGAAAATTCCCCACGCAGGGCCAGCTGACCACAAGCAGCAAAGCTCCTGGCTGGCTCGCCAAAATTAGTTTCTGAGCCCAAGCTTACTCTGCTTGCAACACAACAGGTTTATAAATCAGAAGATGTATTGTTGGGGCAAGGAAGAACGCCTTTCATTGGAAAGCTAGCAAACTGGGAAGATGGCAGACTAGTGTCTCAAAGAAGCATCTTATCCCAGTCCGAATTCAGGCTGCCTATATACAGAGGAAGAGGAGTGGGAGGGACCCACTGAAGCACCAACCAGTGGCTGAATGGGGCTGCTATAGGTGGCACCTGTTTGTCCCAATTACAATAATACGTTAATTGAGAGAAAGTGCTTAGAAACTTTAGACCAATTTTCCAAAGTAAATATATATATATATATATATATATATATATATATATATATATATATATATATATATATGTTTTACTGTATTTTACCAAAGTTTTGGTTTGTGATGAATGGGAAGAACTGGCACTTCATCAGAGATAATTTAAGAAGCTCAGCTCTAGAAGGTTATTGAGCATAATCAAGGGCATTATTCAGTTGTTCATACATTTGACAAACTCCAGAAAAATATATAATTGCTTAAAAGTAGATATGGAGATCACCTTCCTCCCCAAAGATACATCAGAAATACATCTACATGTGGAAAAACTCCAACAGAACACCTACTGAACGCTGGTAGACCTCAGACATCCCAAAAGGCAAAAAATTCCCCATGTACCTGGCTAGGGAAAAAGAAAAAAGAATAAAGAGAGACAAAATAATAGGGATGGGACCTGCACCAGTGGGAGGGAGCCATGAAGGAGGAAAGGTTTCCACACACTAGAAGCCCCTTTGTGGACAGAGACTGCGGGTGGTGGAGCTTTGAAGCTGTGGAGGAGAGCACAGCAAAAGGGGTGCAGAGGGCAAAAAGGAAACATTTCCGCACAGAGGATTGGTGCCGACAAGCACTCACGAGCCCGAGAGGCTTGTCTGCTCACCCACCGGGGTAGGCGGGACTGGGAGCAGTGGATCAGGCTACAGTCAGAACGCAGGGAGAGGAATGGTGGTGTGAACACAGCCTGAAGGGGCTATTGCACCATGGATAGCCGGGAGGGAGTCCAGTAAAAAGTCTGGACCTGCCAAATAGGCAAGAGACTTTTTCTTCCCTCTTTGTTTCCTGGTGAGCAAGGAGAGGGGATTAAGAGCGTTGCTTAAAGGAGCTCCAGAGATGAGCATGAGCTTTGGCTAACAGTGCAGACCAAAGAGATGGGTGTGAGACGTTAAGGATGCAGCTGCTGCCATGAAGAATCCTGTGCACGAACACAGGTCACTCTCCCTACCTCCCTTCCGGGGAGCCTGTGCAGCCTGCCACTGCCATGGTCCTGGGATCCAGGGACAACTTCCCTGAGAGAACACAGAGTGCGCCTCAGGCTGGTGCAACGTCATGCACGCCTCTGCTGCCACAGGCTCACTCGGCACTCTATACCTCACCCTCACCCTGGCCTGAGTGAGCCAGAGCCCCCGAATCAGTGGCTCCTTCAACCGCATGCTGTCTGAGCAGAGAACAGACACCATCTGGTGACCTACACCCAGAGGTTGGGCCAAAACCAAAGCTGAACACTGGGAGCTGTGTGAACAAAGAAGAGAAAGGGAAATCTCTCCCAGCAACCTCAGGAGCAGCGGATTAAATCTGCACAATTAACTTGATGTACCCTGCATCTGTGGAATACCTGAATAGACAATGAATCATCCCAAATTGAGTAGGTGGACTTTGAGAGCAAGTTTTATTTTTCCCCCTTTTCCACTTTTTGTGAGTGTGTATGTGTATGCTTTTGAATGAGATTTTGTCTGTATAGTTTTGCTTTCACCATTTGTCCTAGCGGTCTATCCTTCCTTTTTTTTTTTTTTTTTTTACTTAAAAAATTTTTTTTCTAAATAATTACTTTTTTATTTTCATAACTTTATTTTATTTTACCTTCTTTTATTTTATTTTGTCCTCTTGTTTCTTTCTTTCTTTCTTTCTTTCTTTCTCCTTTTCTCTCTTTTATTCTGAGCCATGTGGATGAAAGGCTCTTGGTGTTGCAGCCAGGAGTCACGGCTGTGACTCTGAGGTGGGAGAACCAACTTCAGGACACTGGTCCACAAGAGATCTTCCAGCTCAATATAATAGCAAACGGAAAAAATCTCCCAGAGATCTCCATCTCAACAACAAAACCCAGCTTCACTCAATGACCAGCAAGTAACAGTGCTGGACAACCTGTGCCAAACAACTAGGAAGACAGGAACACAACCCCACCCATTAGCAGAGAGGCTGCCTAAAATCATAATAAGTCCACAAACACCGCAAAATACACCACCAGATGTGGACCTGCCCACCAGGAAGACAAGATCCAGCCTCATCAATCAAAACACAGACACTCGTCCTCTAAACCAGGAAGCCTACACAACCCACTGAACTGAACTTAGCCACTGGGGACAGACACCAAAAACAACAGGAACTACGAACCTGCAGCCTGCAAAAAGGAGACCCAAAACACAGTAAGATAAGCAAAATGAGAAGACAGAGAAACACACAGCAGATGAAGGAACAAGGTAAAAACCCACTAGACCTAACAAATGAAAAGGAAATAGGCAGTCTAACTGAAAAAGAATTCAGAATAATGATAGTAAAGATGATCCAAAATCTTGGAAATAGAATAGACAAAATGCAAGAAACAGTTAACAAGGACCTAGAGGAACTAAAGAAGAAACAAGCAATGATGAACAGCAAAATAAATGGAATTAAAAATACTCTAGAAGGGATCAATAGCAGAGGAAGAGAATAACTGAGGCAGAAGAACGGATAAGTGACCTGGAAGATAAAATAGTGGAAATAACTACTGCTGAGCAGAATAAAGAAAAAAAATGAAAAAAAACTAAGGACAGTCTCAGACAACTCTGGAACAACATTAAACGCAACAACATTCAAATTATAGGGGATCCAGAAGAAGAAGAGAAAAAGAAAGGGAGTGAGAAAATATCTGAAAAGATTACAGTTGAAAATGTCCCTAATATGGGAAAGGAAATAGTTAATCAAGACCAAAAAGCACAGAGAGTCCCATACAGGACAAATCCAAGGAGAAACATGCCAAGACACATATTAATCAAACTGTAAAAAATTAAATACAAAGAAAACATATTAAAAGCAGCAAGGGAAAAACAACAAATAAAACACAAGGGAATCCCCATAAGGTTAACAGCTGATCTTTCAGCAGAAACTCTGCAAGCCAGAAGGGACTGGCAGGACATATTTAAAGTGATGAAGGAGAAAAACCTGCAACCAAGATTACTCTACCCAGCAAGGATCTCATTCAGATTTGATAGAGAAATTAAAACTTTTACAGACAAGCAAAAGCTGAGAGAGTTCAGCACCACAAAACCAGCTTTACAACAAATGCTAAAGGATATTCTCTAGGCAAAAGACACAAGAGAAGGAAGAGACCTACAAACCCAAAACAATTAAGAAAATGGGAATAGGAACATACATATCCATAATTACCTTAAATGTAAATGAATTAAATGCACCCAACAAAAGACACAGATTTGCAGGATGGATACAAAAACAAGACCCATATTTATGCTGTCTACAAGAGAGCCACTTCAGACCTAGGGAAACATACAGACTGAAGGTGAGGGGATGGAAAAATCTATTCCATGCAAATGGAAACCAGTAGAAACCTGGAGTAGCAATTCTCATATCACACAAACTACACTTTAAAATAAAGACCATTAGAAGAGGCAAAGAAGGACACTACATAATGTTCAAGGAATTGATCCAAGAAGAAGATATAAAAATTGTAAATATTTATGCACCCAACATAGGAGCACCTCAATACATAAGGCAAATACTAACAGCCATAAAAGGAGAAATCGACAGTAACCCAATCATAGTAGGGGGCTTTAACACCCCACTTTCACCAATGGACAGATAATCCAAAATGAAAATAAATAAGGAAACACAAGCTTTAAATGATACATTAAACAAGATGGACTTAATTGATATTTATAGGACATTCCATCCAAAAACAACAGAATACACATTTTTCTCAAGTGCTCATGGAACATTCTCCAGGATAGATCATATCTGGGGTCACAAATCAAGCCTTGGCAAATTGAAGAAATTTGAAACTGTTTCAAGTATCTTTTCCAACAACTGTATCAAGTATCTTTTCCGAAAACAAACTGCATCAAGTATCTTTTCCTGATATCAATTGCAGGACAATATCTGTAAAAAATATAAACACATAGAGGCAAAACAATACACTACTTAACAACGAAGTGATAACTGAAGAAATCAAAGAGGAAATCAAAAAATACCTAGAAACAAATGACAATGGACACAGGACAACCCAAATCGTATGGAATGCAGCAAAAGCAGTTCTAAGAGGGAAGTTTATAGCAATACAATCCTACCTTAAGAAAGAGGAAATATCTCAAAAAAACAACTTTCCCTTGCACCTAGAGCAATTAGAGAAAGAAGAACAAAAGAACCTGAAAGTTAGCAGAAGGAAAGAAATCATAAAGATCAGATCAGAAATAAATGAAAAAGAAGTGAAGGAAATGATAGCAAATATCAATAAAACTAAAAGCTGGTTCTTTCAGAAGATAAACAAAATTGATAAACCATTAGCCAGAGTTATCAAGATAAAAATGGAGACTACTCAAATCAGTACAATTAGAAATGAAAAATGAGAAGTAACAACTGACACTGCAGAAATACAAAACATCATGAGAGATTACTACAAGCAACACTATGCCAATAAAATGGACAACCTGGAAGAAATGGACAAATTCTTAGAAATGCACAACCTGCCAAGACTGAATCAGGAAGAAATATAAAATATGAACAGAACAATCACAAGCTCTGAAATTGACACTGTGAATAAAAATCTTCCAACAAACAAAATCTCAGGACCAGATGGCTTCACAGGCCAATTCTATCAAACATTTAGAGAGGAGATAACACCTATCCTTCTCCAACTCTTCCAAAATATAGCAGAGGGAGGAGCACTCCCAAACTCATTCTACAAGGCCACCATCACCCCTAAACCAACACCAGACAAGGAGGTCACAAAGAAAGAAAACTACAGGCCAATATCACTGATGAACATACATGCAAAAATCCTTACTAGCAAACAGAATGCAACAGCACATTAAAAGGATCATACACCATGATCAAGTGGGGTTTATTTTAGGAATGCAAGGATTCTTCAATATATGCAGATCAATCAATGTGATACGCCATATTAACAAATTGCAGGACAAAAACCATATGATCATCTCAATAGATGCAGAGAAAACTTTTCGACAAAATTCAACAGCCATTTATGATAAAAAACCCTGCAGAAAGTAGGCATAGAGGGAACTTTCCTCAACATAATAAAGGCCATATATGACAAATCCACAGCAAATATTGTCATCAATGGTGGAAAAACTGAAACCATTTCCACTAAGATCAGGAAGAAGACAAGTTTGCCCACTCTCACCACTGTTATTCAACACAGTTTTAGAAGTTTTAGCCACAGCAATCAGAGAAGAAAAGGAAATAAAAGGAATCCAAATTGGAAAAGAAGAAGTAAAGCTGTCACTGTTTGCAGATGACATGATAGTATACATAGAGAATCTTAAGATGCTACCAGAAATCTACTAGAGCTAATCAATGAATTTGGTAAAGTAGCAGGATACAAAATTAATGCACAGAAATATCTGGCATTCCTATACACTAATGACAAAAAATCTGAGAGTGAAATCAAGAAAACACTCCCATTTACCATTGCAACAAAAAGAATAAAATATCTAGGAATAAACCTACCTAAGGAGACAAAAGACCTGTATGCAGAAAATTATAGGACAGTGATGAAAGAAATTAAGGATCATACAAATAGGTGCAGAGATATACCATGTTCTTGGATTGGAAGAATCAACATTATGAAAATGATTCTACTACCCAAAGCAATCTGCTGATTCAATGCAATCCCTATCAAACTACCACTGGTATTTTTCACAGAAGTAGAACAAAAATTTTCACATTTTGTATGGAAACACAAAAGACCCCGAATAGCTAAAGCAACATTGAGAATGAAAAATGGAGCTGGAGGAATCAGGCTCCCTGACTTCAGACTATACTACAAAGTTACAGTAATCAAGACAATATGGTTCTGTCACAAAAACAGAAATATAGATCAATGGAACAGGATAGAAAGCCCAGAGATGAACCCATGCACATATGGTCACCTTATCTTTGATAAAGGAGGCAGGAATGTACAGTGGAGAAAGGAGAGACTCTTCAATAAGTAGTGCTGGGAAAACTGGACAGGTACATGTAAAATTATGAGATTAGATCACTCCCTATCCCCATACACAAAAATAAGTTCAAAATGGATTAAAGACCTAAATGTTATGCCAGAAACTCTCAAACTCTTAGAGGAAAACATAGGCAGAACACTCTATGTCATAAATCACAGCAAGATCATTTTTGTCCCACCTCCTAGAGAAAAGGAAATAAAAACAAAACAAAACAAAAAACCAAATGGGACCTAATGAAACTTCAAAGCTTTTGCACAGCAAAGGAAACCATAAACAAGACCAAAAGACAACCCTCATAATGTGAGAAAATATTTGCAAATTAAGCAACTGATGAAGGATTAATCTTCAAAATTTATAAGCAGCTCATGCAGCTCAATAACAAATAAACAAACAACCGAATCCAAAAGTGGGCAGAAGACCTAAACAGACATTTCTCCAAAGAAGACATACAGCTTGGCAACAAACATATGAAAGAGTGGTCAACATCATTAATCATTAGAGAAATGCAAATCAAAACTACAATGAGATATCATCTCACACCGGTCAGAATGGTCATCATCAAAAAATCTAGAAACAATAAATGATATAGTGGGTGTGGAGAAGAGGGAACAGTCTTGCACTGCTGGTGAGAATGTGAATTGGTACAGCCACTATGGAGAACAGTATGGAGGTTCCTTAAAAAACTACAAATAGAACTACCATATGCCACAGCAATCCCACTACTGGGCATATATCCTGAGAAAACCATAATTTGAAAAGGGTCATGTACCAAAATCTTCATTGCAGATCTATTTACAATAGCCAGGAGATGGAAGCAACCTAACTGTCCATCCTCAGATGAATGGATAAAGAAGGTGTGGCACATATATACAATGGAATATTACTCAGCCATAAAAAGAAACGAAATTGAGTTATTTGTAGTGAGGTGCATGGACCTGGAATCTGTCATACAGAGTGAAGTAAGTCAGAAAGAGAAACTCAAATACCATATGCTAAAACATATATATGGGATCTAAGAAAAACAAAATGTCATGAAGATCCTAGGGGCAAGATGGGAATAAAGACACAGACCTACTAGAGAATGGACTTGAGGATATGGGAAGGGGGAAGCATAAGCTGTGACAAAGTGAGTGTGTGGCATGGACATATATACACTACCAAACCTAAAATAAATAGCTAGTGGGAAGCAGCCGCATAGCACAGGGAGATCAGCTTGGTGCTTTGTGACCACCTAGAGGGGTGGGGTGGGAGAGGGAGGGTGGGCTGGAGGGAGACGGAAGAGGGAAGAGATATGGGCACATATGTATATGTATAACTGATTCACTTTGTTATAAAGCAGAAACTAACACACCATTGTAAAGCAATTATACTCCAATAAAGATGTAAAAAAAATTTTTTTTAAATGTCAGCCATGAACCACCAAAAAAAAAAAAAAAAAAAAAACCTCAGAAATGGTCACAGGTTTTAGGAGACTGAGTCCTGACAACTAAAAGCAACACAGTACCATGGATTGTATACTAGAATTGAAAAAGGATATTATTTCAGAAACTGATGAACTTTGAGTGAAGTTTATTTTTTCCTTCATGGAATTGTACCAATGTTAATATCTTAGTTTCAATAAATGTACCATGTTTATGTAAGGTGTTAACATTAGATGATGTTGTGAAGGATACTTGGGATCTCTCTGCACTATCTCTGTAAATATTTTAAAAGTTGTTAAAAAAAGTTTTTTTCTTCTGCAAAGGTATTATAATATATAGCTCATTAAATGTATTAAATATCACTTTTTCCCTAAAAGGGTAAAACTACAATTCCTTGTTAAAGATACAATCCCACTCCATGTCTCATTTGCTATTGTCTCAGAGTACCTTATTTATATCACTTCCCCATGCTAATAATGCCTATTGGAGAAAATGGCAAACTGTGGTTCCTCAAACCTATTTCTTGTTAGCCATAAGTAAAATTAGAAAGTTATAGGAGTTCCAGCTTTATTATACGTATGACTTCATTTTTCTAAAATTTTCCTACACAGTTTAGCCTCCTGCCATCTTAAGATCATTCACTATCTCAAACCATGGTCAGAGTTAGATATATGTATGTATTCTGATACTGAGGAGAAATGCTGTGGAGTGTAAAGGCTGGATTCATATAATTTGTTCCTGTTTTATCACACTGTATAACATCCAGCTAGAATAAGCAGCATATTGAACAAAAACTGCAGTGAACTTGTTTGCTCAGTTAAACTTGTGAGACACCTTGCAGTTTCAACTCTTAAAATGTATAATGTAATATCATTTGGAATAACATGCTAAAAGTTCAAATTAGTTGACCCTGATATCCCACATCTTGGAATAACAAAGCAATAACAACAAACTAATAATTGTAAGCTTCAAAGAGAAGCCAACACAATCTTGCCGGTAAATGAAAAATATTGAATGAAATAGTCTATACATCCAAAGAAAAATGATTTAGTGAATTATGTATACATAATAATGAAATAACATACAAACATTAAAAAAAACTAATAAAGACTATAACTTTATTTTACATTTATGGTATGAAAAACAGAGAAGTTATAAATTACTACCTCAACTCTCTGAAATTAAAAAGTAAAAGTTAAACAAAATTAACTGAAGTAGTTCAAATAAGGACAGTCTTGCTCTGCTTTAGGCTTGATATTTATAAAACTGAATTCACAGATAGAGTTTGACTCCCATTGCAAAAATTTGAATTATTTTTGAACTCAACTTAAAAAATTTCTATGTTAAGTCCACATACGAACATTATTCTATATTTTAATTCTAAATATGAAGTTTTGTCATTTTGTTAGATGTATTTCTACTTCTTATATATAGCCTTTATGAAAAATAATTTTACTACATAATTTAAATATATTGAATAAACATAAATATGTTTACTTATTATATAGTCAACAATTAGTTATTCATATAAAATTAAAGGTTGAAATTTCTTATTCAGGTTTATTCAGACATGAACCAGTTTAGTTTATTGTTAGATCTTTTTTCTTAAAATTATATTTTTTTCTACATAGATACTGGGCAAAGTGTGTGTTGTGATCAACCTCACTTTAGCGGACTTTGTGTGAGAAGCCCTGGTTAAGATGAAAATAATTTGTTACCATGGAATCACAGAAGTAAATATAGTATCTGGTAAGCTGGTGCACTTAGCCATCATCTCAAAGAGAAAGATTTCAAGCAAGGTAGCATTAGAGTCAGGGATTTTGAGTCATTGTTTAAATCACATTAGTAGGAAGATTAATTGTGCTTCTCATACTGCAATGCAGCTAAGTTTATATAAAATAAAAGAACTTCTAATACATATGACATTGCAACCTGAGAAATTTCAATAATGGTAGTAAATAAGAAAACATCCATACTCACACATCATGTCTTTAAAATGTTTAGGATCTAGTAACTCTTTATTAAAAAGTTCAGAATAATTATTGATTATTTAAATATTGAAATTTAATGTTGAAATTGCCCACTAGCTACAGTTTTAATTGAGTTTTTCATGAGGGTGATTGCAATTTCATATGACTTTTGGGGATTGCCAAGCATAGATGTTTTTAATGGCTTATTTACATTTAGCACAAGGAAAATTTCACAATAACCCATAATATAATATTATAATTTTAAAATTAAGGTATTATTAAACTTTGAACCGATTCACTACTGTTCATTAGATAGTATATAATTAGGTCCCCTATATAATATTAATCATCAGTTTATATCTATAAATCATGACAAGTAGATAAAGTAAAAAAACCCAATAACATCTTATGAGAAAAATTTATTTTCATATCTAAATATCATTTTACCTAGGAATGAAATCCTAGCAATGAAAAACCCTCTTCTTTAAAATAAAAGAAGAAAAGAAATAGTTCTAGGTACTTTTCTCAAAATTTTATCTGTCATTTAGAATTCCTTAATCAGGTTTGTATTTCTATTTAGTTTTCAAATTTTCAATTTTTCCATTCACAAAAGTGTTTGAATTTTCTTTTTTTTGGTCTATTTCAGAGCTAAAATTCTGAGATTCCTCTGGAGAAACATTTTTCTGAGGAATTCCTTAATGACACACATAAAAAAATTAAACATTTTATGGGCTTCCCTGGTGGCGCAGTGGTTGAGAGTCCGCCTGCTGATGCAGGGGACATGGGTTCGTGTCCCGGTCTGGGAGGACCCCACATGCTGCGGAGTGGCTGGGCCCGTGAGCCATGGCCGCTGAGCCTGTGCATCTGGAGCCTATGTTCTGCAATGGGAGGGGCCACAACAGTGAGAGGCCCGCATACAACAACAACACCACCAACAACACCACCAACAACACCAACACCACCAACAACACCAACACCAACACCAACACCAACACCAACACCACCAACAACAACATTAAACATTTTAGATGTTTTGGAAAAGCTGGAGGCTTTTAGTTAAGTTAAAAAAATGTTTTTAAATCATACTTTGACCTTTGTTTATATACCTAGTCTTGGGAACAACTGCCTGTGATGTTTATTGTATTCCTGTATTTAATATAATCACCTAAATGGTAGGGGTCACCTCAGCTTCTTTTCTTTTTTTCTTTAATTGTAGATATTTATATTTTTGAAATATAATTGTTATATGATATTGTTTTAGTTTTAGGTATAAAACACAATGATTTGATATATGTATATGTTGCAAGATGATTATCACAGTAAGTTTGTTTAACATCATGCATCACCTCACATTACTTACACCATTTTATTCTTGTGATGAGAGCTTTAAAGAACTACCCCTTTAGCCCTTTTTAAATATATCATATAGCACTGTTAACTATAGTCCCCATACAGTACATTACATCCCAGAAATTACCAATCTTATAACTGAAAGTTTATACCTTTTACCACCTACACTCCTTTTGCGCACCCTCCACCACTCTCCCCTTGTCTCTGGCAACCACCAATCTGTTTTCTATATATGAGTTTGATTTTTTGTTTGTAAATTCCACATCTTTTATTTTCAAACTGGCCATTTATTTAAACATCTGTTACTTAATCTTTTTTAAGTATTAAGAAATGTCTTAAAAGTTACTGTTAATTTCTTCTGTCCCTATGTTATCATCCTACACTGAGAATTGTACAAAATCTTTCTAAAAAAATATATTTTTCACTAAGGTGACTGCTTATAGATGGCTCACTCTCACAAAAAATAGAGGACCTATACAGTTATTCTACTGGTAAATCACAAAGAATAAAAATAAACGTGATACCACATTTTTATAATAGGTGTACTGGTTATTTTCCCAATAACTATCTGCATGACATTTTAAGTGTAAAAATGGGGCATATATTTTGAAATACACAATGTTTACAATTAATGGCCTAACA
This sequence comes from Mesoplodon densirostris, assembly GCF_025265405.1. NCBI lineage: Eukaryota > Metazoa > Chordata > Mammalia > Artiodactyla > Ziphiidae > Mesoplodon > Mesoplodon densirostris. The sequence continues at coordinate 34,408,816 of NC_082677.1, read as the reverse complement.
TATGGGTAACTGGGGAGATGAGGAAGGTGTTACTGATTTGTTATAAAATCATAATAAATCGCCTTTTCCTAGGTTTCTGCCAGGTCTATAGACAGCACTTTAGTAAATCTGTTTAGTTTGTTTATTTCTCATAAAGGAGCATTTAGCACTATTTGATCTTCAAACTTCTGATACTAATTTTCTAATTTCACATATTTTCTTGGAAAATTGTGGAGAAAATTGGAAAAAAAATTTCTTCATCAAAGGGTACGGGTGAATAAAAAGGTACACAAAAAAAGAAGTGGTGGGAGAAGAGGATAAGAACCAAGGAAGATTATAGGGAAAAAAGAGAAGGAAGAGAGCAGAATAGTAATGATCATATGGAATATCTTATAGAATAACATTTGTTTTTCACCAGGACAATCTCTTATTTAAGTGACTGTAGTCTGTGAAATTTAAGTTATGGGATCACGATCACAGTGAAGTAGTTTAATGACAACTTACAGGTTAAAACCTTCTCAAGGGGGCTTCCCTGGTGGCACAGTGGTTGGGAATCCGCCTGCCAATGCAGGGGACATGGCTTAGAGCCCTGATCCAGGAAGATCTCACATGTTGTGGAGCAACTAAGCCCATGCACCACAACTACTGAGCCTGCGCTCTAGAGCCCCCAAGCCACAACTATTGAGCCTGTACACCACAACTACTGGATCCCGTGTTCCACAAGAGAAGCTGCCACAATGAGAAGCCTGCACAAGGCAATGAAGAGCAGCCTCCACCCTCCACAACTATACAAACCTGGGTGCAGCAACAAAGACCCAACACAGCCAAAAATAAAAGTAAAAAAACAAAACAAAACAAAAACCTTCACAAGGATTTTTCTATTCAGTTTGTAAAAAATTACCATGAATTTATTAACGGAAGGGAGTAGAACTAAATTGGCACCACCTGGCTCTATGTCAGAATTACCTGGAGTAGTTTAAAAATCATTTTAATACTTAAAAATACTTTCAAATTCATAAGTAAAAAAGTTTAACAAAATGTATGGATTAAAAAAAAATTGGTCTTGTAATTAGATTCCTAATGTGAGTGTAATATACCTGTATTTAGAATACGGTCCATAAGTGATCCTTCTGCAACATGATCACCAAACATTTTCCTCAGGCATTTAACACAGGTATTCTATTTGGAAAGTTGATTTATTTTATATCTTAACATCACCAGTCTGTAGAACTAGACAATTTTCTGTGATGACATATCATTACATAAACCTCATTGAATTGATTTTGTACTACAGGTAATTCTGGGTCTACTATAAACTTTTATCCATATGGGTGGAATCTACTTGCTCATTCATTTTTTCCAGACTCTAATTGAATATTTCCCTTGTAATTCATTTGAAGGTTAGGGCTTTGATGGCATTTATTGTAGTTTTATAACTCAACTCTCTAAGGTTATTATAGAGGGAACTGGGGATATGGACAGTTATAACCTGGAAATATTTTTGCCTGTATGAATTTATTTCTACACCTTATGCCAAGTCTACTATGTAAATGCCAGTTTGTTCCCTGCTTCTGGGTGAGTAAGTTACTTTGATTAGAAGGCAGGTTAAAATAAATCCCTCAACTCATAGGTGTTTTTAAAATTTTCCTTTTTGTTTCTAGGTCAATGCTTACTTTTCTGAAGATATTCACCTCTGCTCTGCACCTGCCAAACAGTCTTTCCTCCAGGACTCATCTCTCATAATTAAGGAGCTGAGTCAGAAAGAGAGAAAAAGCAAAGAGGAGGGGGGGGTGGCCTGTCCACTGCAATTGCTCTTCCAGCCTCTCCATTCCTGATGGACCCTGTTTGTAAATACTTCAAGTTGCAGTCCAGGGAGCCATGTAAAATATCTTCCACTTATTTATCATAGCTTAAAATATGTTCATGAGGGAAATCTATGGAGAACATCCTGCCTTTCTTATCTTTTTTGTTCAAGCTGTATTTTATTTTGTGGATATTGCGCAAAGCTTGTCAAATGGTCATTCTCTAATTGGAATTTAAATGAAGTTTTCTTTAGTTGTGCTTCCACTGCCATTTCTCTCAGAAGCTTTATCTAACATTAAAGAAGATTTGATGTCTGTAAGTCTGCATAACTTGGATTAAATTATTCTGAGTCTTTGCTTTGTTTTACATATGGTTGTACACATAACTCCATATGCACAGAGAAGTTGGTACTATTAAACAAGACACATAAAATGAGCACAGGTAACTAATAACTCAACTACCAGACAACCATCCAGTTAGTTATGAAGAACATAAATTTATTAAACCAGAAAATATACATCTCTCATATGAATGGATAAAGATGATGTGACACATATATATAATGGAATATTACTCAGCCATAAAAAGAAACAAAATTGAGTTAGTTGTAGTGAGGTGGATGGACCTAGAGTCTGTCATACAGAGTGAAGTAAGTCAGAAAGAAAAAAACAAATATTGTATGTTAACCCATATATATGGAATCTAAAAAAAAATTGGTTCTGATTAACCTAGCTGTAGGACAGGAATAAAGAGGTAGACATAGAGAATGGACTTGATGACATGTGGTGGGAGGGCGAAGTAAGAGTAACATCGACATATATACACTACTGAATGTAAAAGGGCTGGCTGGTGGGAAGCAGAAGCATAGCACAGGGAGATCAGCTCAGTGCTTTGGGATGACCTAGAGGGATGTGATAAGGAGGAGGGGAAGGAGGCTCAAGAGTGAGGGGATATGGGGACATGTGTATGAATATGGCTGATTTGTTTTATTGTACAGCAGAAACTAACACAGTATTGTGAAGCAATTATACTCCAATAATATATATATATATATAGATAGATATAGATATAGATATAGATATATGAGTTATATTATTGTTACAGGCAATAGAGAGGAAAACTGAGTTCATAGGCAGTTCTGTATTACAATAAATGTAAGAAATTTTCAAACTTTGTAAATTTTATGAGAAATTAAAAATGAGAAAAAGACAAGATTTTCTTCTACTCCAAATACCTTAAAAAATAAATACTTCGTTTATGAGAAAATGCCCCTAGACATATTACATAGATTAATGAGACTATGAAAATCATTTGGGAGCCTCATTTAGATACACTATCACAGTGTACTACTTTCTAGAATACTCAACACTCATCACAATAAGGACCCTAGAGCACAAAGTACTAAAGAGTTTTTAAAATTTTCTTATTAGTTGAAAATATTTATTAAGTATTGTGCAAAGGCACTTTCTCCAGAAATTTCTGAAATACTCTTTAAAAGGTATTTGAGTGTCACATATTTAGAAGTGAGGAAATATCCTATTTCTTCTTACTTAGTAAGGATAAAATACACGAACATTCTCTTTACTCATTTGATGTAACTATACTATTTGAAAAAAATGATTTTCATTTATAAACACAACCAATCTGTTGAACTAGATAATTTTTTATATTAATGTAGCATTACATAAACCTCACTAAATCTATCTTTTACTGTAGGTAATTTTGATTAAATAAATTTGACATATGCTTTAAAAGACTAAAGAGGCAAATTTGACTTAATCATTTCAGACATATATATACACAAAGCAGAAAATTCAGACTACCAAATATGAGCACTAGACAGAAACAGAGAAAGCCCCCAGAATTAAATGTGCATCTATCTGGCCAAATTATATTCAGTATTTTCTCACTTCTACATTTTTATCCTTTAAAGAATCCTCCTTAGAGATCTAGGGTCTACTATACCATTCATAAGTTGCTGTCATGTTTTTTAAAACTAAAAAGCATGGAAACCCTCAATTAAAATTATATTCTTCATGCCCTGAGGGATTTTTTATAACAATTTTAAGTAAGTTAATTTATATTCAAAATTTAACTGAATTATTTGAATAACTCTTGCTATGTTCTTTGTTCCAAAAATTACTATGTGCCCATAATTTTTATATAGCTTATGGTTAACAGTATTAGGCATGTTTAAAACACTTGTGCTATCAGACAAATTCCAGTAAGTGTCACAGAGAGCTGTGAATGTTGTTTTCTGACTAAGATGATATGAGAAGGCTTTAGGGAGAAAGGAGCCATATGTCAGAGTTTTGAAGACTAGGTACACTTTGTAAAAACTCACATGGAGAGAAAGAACATTTTAAATAGTACGAAGTTTTTAAAAGAAGACATGTTGTAGGAAAGTTAAGCATCTGTTGATGAACAGAATGTAGTAGTAAAGTTTGGAGCCAGTGAACATTTTTTTGTAAAAGGGTTGTAAACAAGGCAAGAAAATAAATATGTAAGGGAAATGTATTGGGAAGCATGTGGAATGGAAGAGTAGAGGAAGACACAGCTAAAGTTGCTGTTGTTGTTTAGTTTTATTCATTTTTAATTGATGAATTCTTAACATTTAAGCTTTCATGTAGAGATTTTACTTTATTAATAAGTTGGCTCACTCAAAACCAGATTTCAATGACAGTAGAACTTGTTGCTCCTAAGAGAATGATACTTCCTTAATTTTTACTGTTCATTTTAAAATAACTTTTTACAGAAATACATTTTAATGTGGATATCAGAAAAGCCCTAAAATCATGAGTGCACAGCTTAATGAACCTTTATCAAGTGAACACACCTACGTAATCACAGCACAGATGAAGAAGCAGAATATTTCCAAAACCCAGTACTCTCCTCATAATCCTTTAGTTGCTGTATATCTCACAAAGGTGATTGGTAACCTGACTTCTATCATGATAGATTATTTTTGTCTTTTTATAAACATTATATAAATGGAATCATAGTGTGCACTACTTAATATCTGGCTTCTTTAACTCAACAGTAGGCTTTTTTTTTTTTTTTTTTTTTTTTTTTTTTTTTTTGCTGTACGCGGGCCTCTCACTGCTGTGGCCTCTCCCGTTGCGGAGCACAGGCTCCGGACACACAGGCTCCGCGGCCATGGCTCGCGGGCCCAGCCGCTCTGCGGCATGTGGGATCTTCCGGGATCGGGGCACGAACCCGTGTCCCCTGCATCGGCAGGCGGACTCTCAACCACTGCGCCACCAGGGAAGCCCTCAACAGTAGGCTTTTAATATTCATGTCATGTGTAACAAAATTTCTTTCTTATTTATTGCCATATATTGTCCCATGGTCCCTCTAAGAAGAAAACACAATACATATAATTATCCATTTTACTGTTGGTGGTTATTTAAGCTGTCTCCTGTTTTGGGGTACCATAAGTAATGTAGGAATGAACAGTCTCTGTTATGGAATGAATTGCACCCCCACAAATTTATAAGTTAAAGCCTTAATCCCCAAAGTGATCGTATTTGGAGATAGGCCTTTTAGGGGAGGTAATTAAGGTTAAATAAGGCCATAAGAGTGAGGCTCTAATTTCATGAGGTTAGTATCCTAGAAGAAGAGAAAGAGGCACCAGAGATCTCCCTTTCTCTCTGCCTCAGTGCAAACACAGAAAAAAGGCCACTCGTGGACACAGCAAGAAGGTGGGCATGTAAAAGCCAGGAAGAGAGACTTCATTAGAAATCAAACCTGGCACCTTGATCTTGGACTCTGGCCTCTATAAGTGTCAGAAAATAAATATCTGTTGTTTAAGCCACCTAGTCTGTGGTATTTTGTTATGGCAACTCAATTAGTCTAATAAACTCTCATACATAAATACCATAAAATTCTGTGTTCATATTAATATAGAGGTTTTGCAAATTTTTCATTCATTTGTTTGTTTTTGTTTTTTTTATTTTTTTGGCTGTGTTGTGTCTTCATTCCTGTGTTCGGGCTTTCTCTAGTTGTGTCAAGCGGGCTTTCTCTAGTTGCATTGAGCGGGGGCTACTCTTCATTGTGGTGCACAGGCTTCTCATTGCTGTGGCTTCTCTTTGTTTCAGAGAACAGGCTCTAGGTGTATGGGTTTCAGCAGCTGTGGCACGTGGGCTCAGTAGTTGTGGCTCGCAGGCTCTAGAGCTCAGGCTCAGTAGCTGTGGCACATGGGTTTAGTTTCTCCATGGCATGTGTGGACCAGGGCTTGAACCTGTGTCCCCTGCATTGGCAGGTGGATTCTTAACCACTGTACCACCAGGGAAGTCCATTTTCATTAGTTTTATTCCTAGGTAACTGAAACTTTCTGCATCTACTAAAATGCTATCAATTACTTTGTAATTTTCATTGTCAACATATAAAAATATTTTAAGTTGGCCTGGCAAACTGTTCTCTGTAAAATTTAACTTTTTAACTGTAACAGTTTATTTCTACATTATCTTGGATTTTCTATATACACATTAAGTCATCTCCAAATAGGCAGTGTTTCATTTCTCTTTCTCCAATTCTTATAATTTATATTATCTTGCCTTATTATACAAGTAATATTTCTAGTAATATGATAAATAGAAGTGATAAGAGTAAGCACACTTCTTTTATTCCTGATCTCAAGATTGAACACTTTCAATCTTTCACTGTTAAGTGTGATGTTTAGTGGAGGTACTTTAAAAATACGGTTGACTCTTAAACAACATGGGTTCAAACTATGAGGGTTCACTTATACACTGATTTTTTTTTTCAAAAGTAAACACTACAGTACTACTTGGTCTGAGGTTGGTTGAGTCCTTGGAAGCAGAACCGTGGATATGGAAGACCAATTGTAAGTTATAATCAGATTTTCAACTGTGGTTGGCACCCATAACCCTCATGTTGTTAAAGGGTCAACTGTACTCTTTAACTAATTAAGATAGTCTTTTACCATTTGTAGTTTACTAAGATGCACTTTCTTATATTTATCAAATGATAAAATGCATCTACTAAGAGTATGACTTTTTTCTGTTCCTTTGTATCAGTCAGGATTTGATTAGAGAATTTGACCTTAGATAATTGTGGTAGTTAAATAAACAGCTCATTCAATTTTGTTGACTTGGAGTCTGGTACAGCACAAGGTAGCATCTGCATCAGCAGCACAGACAGTTAGGAAGGAAGATGAATGGGAGGTAGAGAAGACCGAGGACAAACTGGAATCCATGAAGAGAAGCTCAAATTCACAAAGGTAAATTGAAACCCATTGGTCTCACCACATCTAAGCTTCCAACTTCAATGATCTGAGTGATCTGCCAGAGAAAATAGTATTATTTCATCTAATCCAGTAGTGAGAGCAACAGAAAATAATGACCTAGAGGAAGCTGGAGGAACTACTACCATGTACCAACAATGTGAGCCAGTTGATTGATGATAGCATGCATGAGCTGCAACAGTGCCTGAACTTACTCTGGCTCCCCAGCATAAAAATGGCAGCTGTTTATTTTTCACCTTCCAAATATTGTATACCTTTCTCTTGTAACCAACCCTAGACAAGCAACATTTGAAGAAGGAAATTCTTTTCCTGTTGAGCTATACTGACACAGAAAAAATATATACACAGCTATCCATACCTAACTTCCAAATAAAGACAAAAGCAAAAGCCTGATTCCACGTAGGATGATAGTATAATAGCTAGTGTAACTGAAAACATTCTAACCGTAAACTTTTACCTCACCCCTGATCACCTTTCTCCTCAAAGTAGTAGACATCAGGGTAGAGTGGGTAGAAAGGATGGGGTGTCGAGCAAGAGACACTTCATGCCAGTAAATAAGACATTGTATCTAATTTCTGTTTTGAGAAGCTGTCTACACAGCTCAACCAAACAAACTTCTAATGTTTTCTGTCCACCCAATTTTCTACATCCTCATTCCTAACACCATATATTTTACTCTTGGGGACTTCTTGACCCAATAGCTCTAGCCACCTTGTCCATCATCTGGGACTGCAAAACCTGTTTCTCTGTTGTCATAAGAACATACCTCCTTCCTCCTGCCTGAAGGAGAGTGAGCAACGATCAAAGCACCATTTGGGCAGCTTTTTTCAATCCTTCTTCTCACTGTTCATCCTTTAAACATTCATTAGCAGGTAGAGAGGTGGGAGACACTTACCAGCACTCCCACTCAATCACCACTTGGATAAGAATATTTGCTAACAGCTCCAAGTGCAAATTTTCGTATTCCTTATGTCAGCTCAAACCATCATCCTTTCTCTTCTAGAAAGCCATGCCTTTGTCAGCACTTCATTCTCATTGCCCAAACCCTCAGTACCTATGAAGAATCTGAAATTTTACTCTATTTGCAAGCTTTGCAAGCTAACAAGTTAGTCTGCCACAGTTTGATGGATACTAGAGAGAAAAATGAGTGTACTGGGTCAAAGATAAAAGAGTTACTACTCACAAAGATAGCAGCAGCCAAAGTGTCAGGATTTGTGCTAGTTCCTGAGACTGAATTCCCACAGAGTGATTCAAAGGGGGTTAGATATTGCCTGCACATACTATAGCTTGTATTACAGTAGAAAAAAACCCAAGTTTAGGAAACGCAAGCTTTTATACTGGTCAGGCTGGTCTGTTTCTTGCTCAGACATTATCTTTACTATACTGGATTGTAATGAAGCTTGTCATTTACTCCAGAGGGAGGTGCTATCTTAATCTTCCAAGGTTCTGTGCTCTACAGATATCCTTGAAAAGATAAGTTGGACAAAGCCAGTCAGTTCCTTTACTCAGAAGACATGTAGAAATGTAAGAGAGCCATGGAGAATTATCCCCCAATATTCAACTAAACTGCACTGAAGTCACAGGTGTAGACAGAAAGGAAAGAGGCAATAAAGTAGGAGGATGGGCCATGGACATCTAGGCCATAGGCCATGCAACCTACTTATGACTTTAGGACCTACCCAAGCTCAATATTATATATAGTACTTCTGGTTCATGATGGAGTATTGCTGAACACATACACCTTTAAGGTTTGAAAGGTCACAGAATACCCAAGTCATGATAGGCAGCTCAGTTCAAATGGTAATTTTAGGCTGTATGGACAAACATTCTGTCTCTCCTAGGCCCTGAAGAAAGTCAAAAAGCTGTTGCTCAAAAAGAGAATTATTATCATCTGGGTAAGGGATCACATTGCTACAAATTTTTAAGGAGCAGCCCAAGGGTTCAAACAGCAATCCTATTTGCTCAAAGATATTTCAAGAAAAATTGGATCCTCTGGGCCATATGGCCCAAGTGGCAGAAGAGATTTTTTGTTTTGTTTCGTTTTTGTTTTTTATGGAACGCTGTACCTGTTTCAGGAATTTATATTGTTCTAAGTCCCGTTAAAAACTGCCAACTTTTAGGGTTACTTAGTACATGGTTCAGAGATGCTCACCCATAGGGGGTATTTGTTGCTTCAATATTCAAAAGGCTGACTAAGCATTGTGTCTCTATTTCTAGCAGTACAAGATATCAGATGCAAACATGTGTCCATTGAAGAAATATATCTCCATGTCTTGAACAACTGGACCACAAGAAACTTAGCTTAGTTGACAGACCCCTAAACATTTGTAGAATTTATTTCACACTATCTGGAATACATGTGTCTTACAAGGGATTCTAGAATATTTGGTACTTTCTGCTACTAAGTTAAAAGATCATGTTATAATCAATGTAATGGAGAAGCACAATGTCCTGTAGAATAGAGAGGCTATCAAGGTTGGAGAGTTGAGCTAACCCCAAAGGAGAGCATAGAAGATGTATTGCTGGCCCTAACAGCTGTATGAAAATGGCTGCTGAGGATCTTTAACTAACAAGTATAGAGAAAAAAACAAAAACAAAAACACTGGCCAGATTAATGACACTTACCAGATCCCAGCACATGGGTTGACTTCTTCCAGCAATATAATCACACTGAAACAGTAACTTTAATTAAAAGAAATACCCAAATAGGTTTATAATAATCCACTGTTGGTATCTAAAATTCATCTGAAAATTGTATGAATATGCAGTAAGTAATCATTATCCTTACATCTTTCAGGTTTTTAATGGTGGCACTAATCTCTGCAATCCCTCCAGTAATGTGGTGCATATTTTGTTTTAATATTTTTGTAGCTGAGTGGAAGTTCTGGTGGCTCCATTTGGCTTACACTAGCATCACATTTCTCAGTTCATAAATTAGGGAATACATGTGGACATTCTGCAAGGTAGTAAATACGTCTATCCTATTAGTCATTTTGGACTGGGGGTACAATCACAGAGGACTCATGGCCTACGGGGACCACTGGGAGAAGGGCTCAAGCCAAAACTCCATTCCTAACATAACTGTGGACCACAATTGCATTTTGGGTCATCTGTAATTGTCAGTTCAAAGCAATGTATACAGCAGTATCTAAAATGTCTGATTATTTCCCTTTCTCCAGTGCATAGTCACCCTAGTAAATGGCCATATGTCTCTTTGTAGAGGGCTGGGGAGATATATAGCATACAGCATCTGACTATATAGTAGGATCCTTCCTCAAGCTATACTATCATTCCCTTAACTCAAGGTATTCTTGGGTTGTGAACTAGCTCTAGCTTGGAATTATTTGTGAGACTGTAACTCATTATTGTGGTGATTCAAGTCAGATCCCTGTCATCAGATCTAGAGACTTTCAGGTTATATAAATCAAGTAAGATTTAAGCAACCTACCCATATATTTCAATTCTTGGGGTACCATAATCAGCTAGGCAATACCAAAGACCTCTGATGGTCAGAACATTCTGACCACTTGGTTCTTCCCTGCTACCCAGTATAGTGAGCAGACATCCTGTGTTTTTGTTGAATATAAGCACAACCCCCATAGCTTTTTTGTCAAGTCTATTTTTAGCCCTAAATTTATTCTGCCTTGTCTGCTTTTTTGTGTGTTCCTGACTGTTACACACTATTAAGAATAAGTATGTTTGAACATATTCATGCAAAGACACACACACAAAGATAGGACTGGTGAACTTAACATTAAAAAATTATGTTGTTATTCTTAGAAAAGTACTTTTCGCATAGTAGAGTCTCCTTAATATTATAGATGACTTTGAAATGCAAATCAATTCTCCACAAAATAATTGTGATGGAAAGCCAGCTCAACGTAGCTTAAGGACAGAGGAAAATATATTGCTTCCTGTAACTGAACCATAGGAAGGACAAGTATACAACGTAACCTTAAGTATATTGAGAACTGTAATTTACACCACAGTCCAGAACTTTGTCTCCACTGCTTGTTTTTATTTCTCTCTGTATGTGGGTTTAATTCTCCCTGATTAGTTTTCTCAATTTTAGTCATTACTACAGCCCTCAGCATATATTAGAATAATACATTTGCACCTTTATCATTGGAGAGTATAAGCAAGGTAATAAAATAAATAAAAAGTTATTGACACAGGATTGAGAATATTCTTCCCAAGGTAGGTATACTGTTCTGTAACAGAGAAAATCTAGATAGTCAAAATAATAAACATTACTGATAAGAAAGAACTAATATTAATTTGTCTAAGAATTTCATCAGCATCACCAAAATGAGACTGAACAAATAAAGGTATGATTTATGCTAATGGAAAGATACATAGGAACTGTAAATTAAGTGTTATGCATAGGTGTATAAATACATACATGTATATGTGTGTGTGTACATATATAGGCATATATGGATGTAGGTAGATAGATAGATGTATTTAAGTTTAGCAAGGGAAACAGTCTTATATAAATAAAATGTTGTAAACATTTTAAAAGGATGTAAACATTTGTTACCTCTCTTTTATTCAATTAACTAAGAAAAAATCATAAAGCAAAATAAGTGATCCAAATTTGAAAGCTTATAAGCTTTAAATGCCATTTGTGTTTGTGTTACATCAGATGATTAAATTGTCTTGGAAACTAAGTTGGGGAATTTCCCCAAAATATCAAAAGACAAAATAGATAAAACTTATAAATTGACTCTAAACACGTGTGTGTGTACATAACAAACATTATAAAGAGGTAGACGATAGAAGATAGACAGGGATAGATGACAGATAGATAGATAGATGATAGGGAAAACAATATTTAAAGGGGAAAAGGAAATCAAATGGCATTGTATTTGCAATAGTTTATTATATGATTGTTAAATAAATAAGTAAATATGTTTTTAACCTAAATCTACAGGTCTGTTCTATACTTTGGCAAGGTAACAAACTATGCTGTGTGTTAGAAATTGTGTTGAGTCTAACAATCAGTTCCAGCCACCACACTTCAATTGAGTTGAAAAAAGGTCTATGGACTTTGACCTGACTGTCCCTCCTATTGATTAAAGAGCTGTTTCCCACTGATCTGATGCACAAAATAATGACTATGCATGGATTGCTTGAGGACTCTGGCATTTTATGAGTAGGTGTATTTCAGCTCCAAATAACTAGTACCCATTCACTGAGATATTTTAGATTTTTATATTAAAAAGATATAATAGAATAGGGAATATATAATTAGAGAAATTGTAAATTTATTCAAAGTAAAACTACTTGCCTTTACTTAAATGAAAATAATCTAAATTTTATAACTAAATGATATCACTCATATTAGCTATAAAGTAGAGAAAGGTGGATGAACAATTTTATGGTTTGGATACAATTGTTGCTTTTCTCTCTGTTGAGATGTGCTTATTAGTCTTCTGTGTTTTGTATTGATCCATCACAATCACAGAGTTGCCTTGTCTGATATTAGGACTCTGAAATTACATTCAACAGGAGAACATGACAGTCTAGCAGTTAGGGTTGGACCACCAGCTAACTCCAAGACCAAGCTGATAGTGCCAGGCCAGCTTCCAGCTGTCATTTTCCTATGGTAATGTAGATGTGTAAAACTGAACATAATAACATAAAAGTAGAATAAAAAATACAGATGGCAATTGAATAAGGGTTGGGGGTGGATCTTTCACATCAGCTGAATTCACTGAAGCATTTACCTTATCAAATAATGTACATATCCAGCCAAGAAACTCACAAAGGTATTATTGAATTCTGGAAATACTTGTGAGGTCTGTTCAGGTTATGACAACCACTTCAATTGCATTAATAAGTGAACAATTTGTCTGAAATAATTTTATGTGGCAGAATATTGTCTTTAAATGCTTTTTAAAGTATTAGCCATATCTCCCACTCAGTATTTTCGGGTTTCCAAGGGCTGTAACTGTGACATATACGTCCTTCTATCCACCATATAACACCTACTCAATGATAGTCTTAGTGTGGATGTTAATAAAAAAGTGATTGGTCATAGAAATGGATTAAATAATTAATAATTAGAAAATAGAAATGGATTAAAAAGATAAGTGACTTGTTCAAAGTAGTATAATTCATAATATTAAGTGTTACCAGCTTCAAGAAATCATTTTCTTCCAAAATGTATTTAAAATGTAATTTATGGAATATATTATTTTTATCTCCCTCATCCTTGAAAGCTTACTTCAGTAATTCTATGAGCTGCAACTTGAGATGATAACTGTTTCATTTATTTCCAACTGTCTCTGAAAATTAATGATAACAGGGATACTCGGACATTCAGCCTTTATAAGCACTTACACGTTCAACTTCTCTGATAGGATTGCTATCCAGCTGTAGTGCTTCTTATTGAAGAATACTTAAATTACCTCAAACTCAGACATAGCTACCTCCTGGAAGCTTACTAAGTATAAGAATGGTTTAGGGCTTCCCTGGTGGCACAGTGTTTGAGAATCCGCCTGCCGATGCAGGGGACAGAGGTTCGTGCCCCGGTCCGGGAAGATCCCACATGCCATGGGGCTGCCAGGCCTGTGAGCCATGGCCGCTGAGCCTGAGCGTCTGGAGCCTGTGCTCCACAACGGGAGAGGCCACAACAGTGAGAGGCCCGTGTACCACAAAAAAACAGACAAACAAAACAAAAAAAACCACACACAAAAATAACCAATGGTTTAGAATGTTCTCAAACTTTATCATACATTAGAAACACTTGGAAGCTTGTAACCACATAGTTTTCTGGGCCCCACCCCCAGAATTCCTGATTCAGTAGGTTCCCTGTTGACATGAACGCTGCTGGTCTAAATACCACATTTTGAGAAATATTCATTTAGACATTAAAAACTTATTTTGAGAACTACTGATTTAAATATTGTGGTAGGCAGGATAATAGTCCCCCAAGTGTGTGCACAACTTAATTTCCTAAAGCTGTGAGTATATCACATTACATGGTAAAAGAGATTTTTCAGATGGGAATAAGGTTAAGGACCTTGAGGAGGAAAGATGACACTAGGTCATAAGGGTTGACCCAATATAATCACATGGGTCTTTAAAAGTGGACATCCTTCCCAGATGTATTAGAGAGAAGGCAATGTGACTACAAAAGAAAGGTCAGAGAGATGAAATGATATTGGCTTGCAAGAGGAAAGAAGGTTGCCATGAGCCAAGGACTATGAGAAGCCTCTAGAAACTGGAAAAGACAGATTTTCACATAGAGCTTCCAGAAAGAAACTCAGCTCTACTGACACCTTGAGTTTAGCCTACCAAGACTCATGTTAGACTGACCTATAGAATATAAGATAATAAATTCATCTTTTTAAGCCAGAAGCAATAGAAAATGTATATAGGTATTGAAAAATTCTATGACCTGGAATTACACATCCCTATCTGTTTTTTCCTAACCCTTCACATTCCACAACTCCAAAATATAGGTGACCATCACAGCAGCAAAATCCCTGAACCTGATATCAGAAAACCAGCATTTGAAACATTTATCTACCACTTACTATCTGTATTAATTTAGACGAGTGCATTTCTTCATTTAATTGACAAACAGTTGAGACTCTCCTATGTAAAAGCCATATGCTATGCGTTGGGACGGAAAATCAAATCAGGTATAGCTACTATCTTTAACTGGCTTTAATGTTGGAGACAGGGCAGGAAGTCAAGACATAGAACACTGTGAAATGATCTAGATATTGATATTCAGAATAGTGATATGAAAGCCTAGAAGAGGGGTGTTTCAACCCAACTCTTCTGATTTCAATATTTTTTTCATATAAAACTATATTTTTCACAAGGAAGTGGACTTAATATTTATTGAGGTCAGTCAGAGCTACCAGGTGTCTAGGTGGTCAGTTAGGACAATAAGTAGTGTTCAAGCTTTTATTCACTAACTGAAATAATATAAGTGAGTGGTCAAAAAAGAATAGAATGCTTGCCAACTTCTCCCTTCCCCGAAGACTGGCGTCAGTGAGGATCAGGTGTTGTCCTGGGCAGACAAGGGAAAGTGTCTTGGTGTTGAGGACCTCTGAATAAAAGGCTCTGGACATTTATGGACCAGAAAACTCCAGGGAGGGAAGGGGTTAGGAGTGGGAAAGTAGTGAGTCAACATAGTCAGAGCCCCCAAATGAAAACGTCTAAGTGCAAAGGCTTGAAAAGTACGTCAGCAGGGCCCTCTCCCCTGTTCCCCACAAAAAAGACCTCCATATGGAGGTGCCTAGATTAATACAGATATGTATTCGAGCATGGCTGGCCCTGGGTGGGAATCCTTGAATACAACTCCTACAAAAGACTGTAATGCATTGGCTTTGCATCAAGTCTGGTGTGAGGACAGCAGCTCCCCCATGAGGTCTACAAGGAATAGCCTTTGTAATTGCCAATGTTTAGGCCCTAAGGATCAAACACATTATTCTATCCTGATAGGTCCTATATGTATAGACTTGTGCAGTCCAAAGAATTATAATGTGAGTCACTTATATAATTTTAAATTTTATACTAGCCACATTAAAAAAGTAAGAATGGGGTTTCCCTGGTGGCGCAGTGGTTGAGAGTCCGCCTGCCGATGCAGGGGACATGGGTTTGTGCCCTGGTCCAGGAAGATCCTGCATGCTGCGGAGTGGCTGGGCCCGTGGGCCATGGCCGCTGAGCCTGCACGTCCGGAGCCTGTGCTCTGCAACGGGAGAGGCCACAACAGTGAGAGGCCCATGTACCACAAAAAAAAAAAAAAAAAAGTAAGAATGGATAAAATCAATTTAATAATGTAAGTTTACCTAAACCAGTGTAGACAAAATATGTCCAAGTATATTCAATATTAAAAATTATTTTAATCATTAAAATTATTAATGGGATATATTACATTCTTTTCTTTTTTCCATGTTAAGTTTTCAAAATCTGGTGTGTATACACACTTGTATAGCATCTCCATTGGGTCTAGCCACACTTCAAGTATTTAATAATCACAGGTGGCCACTGGCTATTATACTAGATAATGTAGATATATGTCCTTCTCTAAGCATTTGGGAAAAGGCACAAAGGTGTAGTCCAAACTTATCCAATCCTAGTTTTCAGTTTTTGTTCCCCAGTTATTAGTCTTGTGGCCATAGGTAAAATTCTTACTTCCTTGAGTTACTATATTTAAAGTATCTAGTAAAGACTGTGATACATACTTGGGACTCAAAATGCATCATTTCCCTTTACCTCAAAGTTCCTTTCTTTACAAAAATTATCTCAATTGAAGAGGATCCTTGTGGGGTTTTAATGAGATAAAACGTATTAACTATTTTGGTGGGTGTGCAGAAAAGAGTTAACATAACATATCTGAAACTGCTATCTTTAGAAAGGCCTGCTTGCAAGGTTGGCCCTTGGCTGCTGTCTTGACCTGTTTCCTAACCGATTAAAGGTAAATCACCGTGTGTAGACTGTTTGTACTCATAGGTGATTTATGGTAACTACCTGTTTTCCTTTTTGGAATCTGGAGTTCTGAAGATGAGGGAGAGGGGACACATACGACCAGCCCACTAAAACAACAGGTGCTGAGTCTCTAAGGAATTTCCCTGGGAAGAAATACCACACAGATTTTACTGTTTTTTTTTCATTGCTGAGGAAAGGATCATACTTAATTTGCCCCATCATAGGAAGAAGAGAGCATAAAGAAACACGTTCATGGATTTCTACAGATAACTGTGCATCCTGTGTCTTTTTTTTTCTTGCTAATCTTATCATACATCTTTTCACTGTAATAAACCTGAGTTCTGAGTCCATCTAGTGAATCACTAAACATGAGGGTGATCTTGGGGAACTCAAACATTCTAAGTATCCAATAAATTATTATTTGAGTTTAATCTCTTTAATAAAACTGTTTCCACTTGAGTAATGTATTAGGGCTTACAGGAAAGGCAAAATTAAATAAATAAAATACAAATTTCCCTGTTGACAAATTCAGATAATGGAGTTTAACAGGTGCTTCTGGGGGAATTTCTGGGAGCCTTGGGAGCTCCCACCAGAGACTGTGATTTGCTGTAATATGCTCAAAACTAGTCAGGTTTGCAGCTAAGAAGAAAACCAAGTGCTTTTCTCAGGACCCTGGTACTGGTTTCATGACAGTGTATTAAAACAGCCGAAGTTAAATGTTTGCAATGAATTTACATGTAAAAATCTCATAAATGTAGAAGCAACAAATGGC
This sequence comes from Mesoplodon densirostris, assembly GCF_025265405.1. NCBI lineage: Eukaryota > Metazoa > Chordata > Mammalia > Artiodactyla > Ziphiidae > Mesoplodon > Mesoplodon densirostris. The sequence goes on along the minus strand of NC_082677.1, from coordinate 34,391,546 downwards.
ACTCTGCTAGATATGGAGAAATGCCCTCAAAAATTTGCTGACATTTTCATGGCAGGCATTTGTTGTTGGGAACTCCATATAACTAGAGCAAAGCATCCTAGTCTCTCTTTCATCCAGATAGGACCATATAACTAATTCTTAATGGAACATAAATGGGAGTGATGTGTCCCTGCCAGGTTCAATTTTCTAAGAAGTAGGTGTCCTTCTCCACTGCCTTCTGCCTTGTCAGCTGGGTAGAGCAGAAGATTCCAAGATCACAGTGGATGGCAAAACCAAAAAACAGAAAGACCCCATGCTTTGAACCCTGTCACAGGACAACTAGCTGACCCAAAACATCCACATTGGGCTGTTGTAGGAATAAGACATACACATTCATTGTTTGAAGATTCTAAAATCGTAAGGCTATTTATATACAGGGATTGTTACTCTAAACACACACAAAAAAATCAGGATACAGAAACATAACTGTATTTAAAAACTCCCTCTATTTGATCTCAACATTCAAACACACCTTGACAAAGTTTTAGCTCCAGAAGATCCTATTACCTGTGGAGACGTTAGTACCTTGACAAGACGATAATGAGAACACTCTTTATGATGATCATTCTTTTAAAAGAGTTAAAAGCAGATTGGAACTGCTTTTAAAGAATCCCAGGCCAAAGAGGAATATACAAAATTGAACCTAAATAAACATTTAAGGGTGTTTTACAATATACTCACTTCTGACTCTTAGACAGTACCCACTTCTCACTTAACGACTAGGATCACACCATCCCTAAAGCCTCACACCCACTCATAATCTCCAAGAATTCTCTCTCATGTTCTCTTGATGTTCTGATCTCAACATCTTGATTCCTTCATCCCCTCCTCCTTTACCAAAATGCTGCTGCAGTCAAAAGAAGTGTGAACCCCATGAGAGTTACAACTTCAAAAGGACACTCGTTAGACAGAATATACAATGCTATAGTAGATTTTTATACACACAATGAATTATATATAAGTTGCCAATTTGACACATAGTCACTCCTCAGTATCCATGGGGGATTGGTTCCAGGACCCCCGCAGATACCAAAATCTGTTGGTGTTCAAGTCCCGTACATAAAATGATGTATAATAACTGTATATTTAATTTCCATATTTCCTTAACAGGAATTTTAATCATTTCTATGACTTTCCTGAAGAGTTTGAAAAACAAAACATTTCTATCTGCAGATGCCACAAAATATAATGTATAATATTATACATTAGAAGTTTCAATATATTCTTAGTCTTTCCCAGTAACAAGGGAATGTTATTTGCCTTTAGGTATCTGCTAATTAGTGGTACAGCATTATTTACTAAAGGGATCACTGTGAGTTGAAATCAGTGTATCAACTCATTGAATTACTAATAAGATAGAGTCCAAGTTTTTTTTTTTTTTAAAGCATATGGTTTAAATTTTGTATCAGCAACTAAATAGGCTAATATGAAATGATATATGATACACACATTTCTTACCTGGAAAATTTCTACTAGGTAAAATTACTTTTAGCAGTTGGAATTTTGTTTTAATATTTATTAATGATGTTTTAGAGAAATCACTGAATGATAAAAAAAATTTGCTCTTTAGAACAGACAAATTGGGCAATACTCAGACTACATTGACTTTTATTTTGTGAATATGTGAATCTATAAAAGTTTCAGAATGACACCCACCAGAATAATGTGAAATTTATCTACAGCAGAGTTGATATTGTGCCAGATTCTTCAAGATCCTCTCTTTTTTCCAAAAATTTATTCTAATCTTTGAAAAGTATGCAAAATGGAATAAATAACCATTAAATAATGTTTCTTTTCTCTACTTGAAACAAAGAAAATATGACAGTTCTTGGAAAATGTAGTTTGTTTACATTTACTCTTCATTTTTATAATAAAATGAGAAAGATAATACATGCTTTACAGTAGCAAAAATTATGTAGTCAGAGATTTGACTTTCCAGGATAATTTTTATGTTGAACAGTCCAAGAATTTTCAATTTTAAAAACAATATATTAAGAGTTTTTCTGGAACTTATAAGAAATATGCAGTCTAAGTTTCTAAATAAAATCAAACCACCCTACTGTGATTTATATTGCTCTGAATGATACATTTGAATTTTTTTTGGTTTTAATGTAGAACCAAACTTCCAGAAGTTTTATAATAAACTCACTGCATTACTAGTCCTTCTACTTTCTTTTAAATTATTATTATGATCCTTATTCAAACTCTACTTTTCTCTTTGTGTAACAAAATCAAATTCTGAATACCAAAATGAGCACCTGTCAGGTCAGGCAGAATAATTTTTTGTGTTGCTTTCCCATTTTTGATCTTTGTTATAGGAGTGAATCCAGAAATAGCTGGTGAAACACTGTACCATATGTACCTCAGGGCCGTTTCCATGAAGTACTATATGAGGATAACCAATTCATAATTTAGCATATTGTCATGCAAAATGACTCCAGATTGACTGTGGAGTGGGGAGGAAATCTAGCTTAACATTAAACCATTACATAAATACAAATTTAATTTTCTATTTACCCTTTTAAAAATGTTCAATTAACTGAAAAAATTAACCTTAAATGTAATAATTAACCTTGGATTGATTGTACTATGAAATATCGTATTCTACTTTGTACAGATGAAGTATTTATGCTAGACTTGGTTTCTAAAACATGGCCACCTCAACCATGATTCTACTTTCCTAATTTTCTTCTGTTTTTATATATACTAAATTTATACTTAAAGCAAAAACACTTAACAAGAATTTTTTTTAAAAAAATTCTGCACTAAAGTGTGATTGAATTTCATTCTGTTACCCTCAAGTGTCACGCAGCCCCCTGAGGATGAAAATATCAAGTTTTTAGCTCAATCTTTCCCTGAAATGCTGCTCTGGGAGTAATTTTCCCACCAGTTTAGGAAGTGCAAGTGAGAAGAGTTTGATTTCTCAGTCTTTTATTTCTGTTCCAGTTTTGCCCCCCCCCCCCCCCGTTCAATATAGCTTTTAAATTGTACTCTTATTTCTAATGGACCTTAATACCCTTAATACCCTAGCATCTGCAATACTTTAATTATACCTTATTTCTTCACTGAATCTAATCTATATTTTAATTCAAAACTATATTAATGACCACTCTATGACAAGGTCATCACATACTCTTATATTCCATATTTCCTTCTATAGTAAGTTCAAATACAAATAGGACCAATAGTCATTGCAGGATCAAGCCCCATATTACTGCTGCTCTCTTGCTCTCTGTGCACCCCTAGCCCGAACTGGCCCTGCCTCACCCTTACCTTATGCACATTATTGTCTCCCCCTCCTAAGCTGAGAGTTTAATCAGTAAATACCTGTGTGATCGACCCAACACCCACTAACGATTGTTCAAGCCCTCGGACCACACCAGAACGATTCCAGCTTTGCGTCATCAACAGGAAACAGTGGCCCTCTCAATAGTTGCTAACCCAAAGAGCTGGGGAGGGACATGTTCCAGCTGTCCCCTGGTAACCAAGGAGCCTTTCTGACGTTATGACCCCTTTAGCTGATGGCCTCCTCCTCCCTGCAAAGATTGCTGCTGTGTCCTGCCTGCCATTGGCCTTACTTGTTGGGGTGTCACTCCAGGACATTTGTCTCTGACTTGTAAGATTCCCTGTCCAATAAATTGCTGATGTCTCTGTCATTGACTCTGGGTTCTTTCTTCAGTCTCATGGCTGGGCAGTTGCAAGGATTGCAGGACTGTGGGGTGCAGCCCAACATTCATAATTATAAGATTGCCCTTATTTAAATTGTTTAAATGATGTGCATAAAATTTATACCTGCCATCCTACCTGCCCCTGGGATAAATTTTCCATACTTTGAATACTAAATTATGACATTTCAGTCCTCCAGAATTCCTGATTAGTCCAGAATTCTCCAGAGAATTCCCTATGCAGGAGATCACCACGCTGTTTCTCTCTGGAGTTAGACCAGATCATAGTGAATGGTCTAAACAAGAACTACCTCTAAATGCCTTAAACAGAGCAGGTGACTGGCACTTGTGGCTAATTGTTACAAAAGTCTGGACACACCAAGAAAATATCAAACTGAAACATCTCACTTAGAAATTATCCCTTGCTTATACCTTTCTACCATTCTTGTATGGTAAATTAAATTGTGTAAAAATTAAAAATAGAGCAAACTGTTGACCATACTAATTTCATGTGAAGATCAAATATTAAAACATTTAAAAAAATTTAGATGGCATGAATGAAAGCAAGAGTACTAATAACACTCTAAAGCTACATTGTCTGAGGCACTCTTCACATGTGGCTATTTAAATATAAAATTTAAATTAATTAAAATCAAATAAAATTGAAAATCAGTTCTTTGGTTGCACTAGCCATATTTCAAAGTGCTTAATAGACACATGCATTTCCGTCATCACAGAAGGTTATACTGAGCACTGCTATTAAGGATAAAAAATTACATTCTAATTTACATTTTAATTTATAATGGAAAATAATTTTCTATTTTTACGTGCACAAATACACTTTGGTTACAAATTTGCTCCCAAAGTTGGAAAGCAGCATGAATAGAATGATCAAGGACAAAGATAATGATTAATCAAAATAAACGTAACAAAACTGGCTAATTTTGCACTGATAAATTTCAACTTTTATGTAATATTTGATTTAACAATGATAAATTACTGCTTCCAGAGCACCTCTGCAAAAATTCCTCTCTCAAAAATTGTGAGTTGTGAATTTTCTCTTTCCTTTTTAAAAGCATGGAGAAAAAATAACAAATGAGATGCCAAAATCAAATTGGCATGTCCATGAACTAAAGGTTTTTCATAACTATTAAGAGAATTATAACTACTTTGTTGTGCTACAGTTCTCTGTAAAAATAGAAAGACAAAGAAACTGCACTTTTTGGTTCTATATTTCTTTTTTTAGAAATGCAAATCCACATTTAAATCTCAAGACAATTATTTTAAATCCTAGCTGTCTTTCAGAGACTATAAATTACAGAGATTACTTTTTAAACCTACAGAAAAGAATTTATAAACCATAAGGAATAGAATAGAGCAAGGAGTCTATAAGACTTTAAAAAAGACAACACTTCATCTGAACTACTGAAACACTCTTATAATTCTCCACAATAAAGCAAAAAAATTAATATTTTTCCTCAATGTCATTACTCATGTGTTTGTGCAACACATATTTAGTACACTACTATAATTTTAAATTATTAAATGGAGTATGGGACAGTTTTTTCCTCTAAACCATATTTTCCTGAAAAATTAGTAAGTTGTTAAGATACATAAATATGCATTTTTCCTATAAACAGATACTTTTCCTTTCTGCTGGTAATAAAACATTTTTAGAAACTGTAGTTGGTTTATTCTCTCTTTTTGTTTTTTGTGTTTTTGTTTTTTGGTTTTGCCTTCTTATACTCTTTTTTTTTTTTCCAAGGAACTTAAGTTTTGTTTTTTTTTTATTAGTTTCTGCTTTATAACAAAGTGAATCAGTCATACATATACATCTGTTCCCACATCCCCTCCCTCATGCATCTCCCTCCCTCCCACCCTCCCCATCCCTCCCCTTCAGGCAGTCACAAAGCACCAAAGATCATATTACATTACAACTGGAGTAAAACTAAATAGTACAAATACTATAAATTATAGCACATCTATAGAAACATAATTATCTTGTTGCAAGCTTCAAAGTATAAAATTACTCTTTAATAATGTATATTATAAATGCGTTTTTTCTAAATTAATGTGATTAATATTACTTAAAATAATGTAATGAAATTTAGCATTATTTCTAACAGTTTTAATAATTATATATACAAATAATGTTGGGTATAAGTGATCTAGGGAATGAATTATAATATATAGTTGAAAACCAATGTGGGTAGAGATCAGTTAAATCAAATATACTTATTTCCACATGCCAGTGTCTGATAACAAACTTGTGAGAGTTTCACAGTGCCAATTACTATGAAAGAGTATACTATATTGTCACTTAGTTTGTAAGTTAACCAATTTCATCACACTGAAGGATATCTTCCAGGCAACAGCATCTCTTCCACTGAAAATATTACTTAACAGGTCTTCCTACTTTTGTGAATATAACTATTTGCAATTAAAAAAAATCTACATGTGGCCCATTCTTAGCAATGTTCCAAGTTTAATGCATTTAAATCTATATTTGAATTTCAAAATTTATTTTGAAAATTTATTTTGATTTTCAAATTAAGTAACTATTAAACAGTGTTCAATCTTTTCAACACAGAAACCTTAAATTAGATAATTGTAGTTCGCAAAACAAATTATGGCCACAAGTGAAAGTACGAAAGCCCCTTTTTTTGGTTCTGGATATGATGCAATAAAATGCATATTCATTCATATATAAATAACATCTGTGGGGTTTTTTTCTATGGACAATTTATACCCCAACTGTCTACTAAAGTGTTACTTAACCTCAATAAATGGACAAGTACTTGGATTTGTGTTTTGATACTCGATACAATTTTAACTCTTGGCAAATTTAAGCAATCTCTTTAAAAATCTGATATATATATGAATATTAAGTTGCACTGTTGATTGAATAATAAAGTTTTCTAAAATATTATAATTGTCAAAAGGCACAAAATGTCAATTATCATAGCCTTTAATCTACCTATCATATATTTAATATTTATAGTCATGTTTTTTTTATTTTTTGCTTTATAACAAATTAAATCAGTTATACATATACATATGTTCCCATATTCCCTCCCTTTTGCGTCTCCCTCCCACCCTCCCTATCCCACCTCTCGAGGCGGTCACAAAGCACCGAGCTGATCTCCCTGTGCTATGCGGCTGCTTCCCACTAGCTATCTACCTTATGTTTGGTAGTGTATATATGTCCATGCCGCTCTTTCACTTTGTCACAGCTTACCCTTCCCCCTCCCCATATCCTCAAGTCCATTCTCTAGTAGGTCTGTGTCTTTATTCCTGTCTTACCCCTATGTTCTTCATGACATTTTTTTTTCTTAAATTCCATATATATGTGTCAGCATATAGTATTTCTCTTTCTCTTTCTGACTTACTTCACTCTGTATGACAGACTCTAGGTCCATCCACCTCATTACAAATAGCTCAATTTCATTTCTCTTTATGGCTGAGTAATATTCCATTGTATATATATGCCACATCTTCTTTACCCATTCATCCGATGATGGACACTTAGGTTGTTTACATCTCCGGGCTATTGTAAATAGGGCTGCTATGAACATTTTGGTACATGTATCTTTTTGAATTATGGTTTTCTCAGGGTATATGCCCAGGAGTGGGATTGCTGGGTCATATGGTAGTTCTATTTGTAGTTTTTATAGGAACCTCCATACCGTTCTCCATAGTGGCTGTACCAATTCACATTCCCACCAGCAGTGCAAGAGTGTTCCCTTTTTTCCGCACCCTCTCCAGCATTTATTGTTTCTAGATTTTTTGATGATGGCCATTCTGACTGGTGTGAGATGATATCTCATTGTAGTTTTGATTTGCATTTCTCTAATGAGTAAAGATGTTGAGCATCCTTTCATGTGTGTTTGTTGGCAGTCTGTATATCTTCTGTGCAGAAATGTCTATTTAGGTCTTCTGCCCATTTTTGGATTGGGTTGTTTGTTTTTTTGTTATTGAGCTGCCTGAGCTGTTTATAAATTTTGGAGATTAATCCTTTGTCAGTTGCTTCATTTGCAAATATTTTCTCCCATTCTGAGGGTTGTCTTTTGGTCTTGTTTATGGTTTCCTTTGCTGTGCAAAAGCTTTGAAGTTTCATTAGGTCCCATGTGTTTATTTTTGTCTTTATTTCCATTTCTCTAGGAGGTGGGTCAAAAAGGATCTTGCTGTGATTTATGTCATAGAGTGTTCTGCCTATGTTTTCCTCTAAGAGTTTGATAGTGTCTGGCCTTACATTTAGGTCTTTAATCCATTTTGAGCTTATTTTTGTGTATGGTGTTAGGGAGTGATCTAATCTCATACTTTTACATATCCTTATCCAGTTTTCCCAGCACCACTTATTGAAGAGACTGTCCTTTATCCACTGTACATTCCTGCCTCCTTTATCAAAGATAAGGTGACCATATGTCCGAGGGTTTATCTCTGGGCTTTCTATCCTGTTCCATTGATCTATATTTCTGTTTTTGTGCCAGTACCATACTGTCTTGATTACTGTAGCTTTGTAGTATAGTCTGAAGTCAGGGAACCTGATTCCTCCAGCTCCATTTTTCGTTCTCAAGATTGCTTTGGCTATTTGGGGTCTTTTGTGTTTCCATACAAATTGTGAAATTTTTTGCTCTAGTTCTGTGAAAAATGCCAGTGGTAGTTTGATAGGGATTGCATTGAATCTGTAGATTGCTTTGGGTAGTAGAGTCATTTTCACAATGTTGATTCTTCCAATCCAAGAACATGGTACATCTCTCCATCTATTTGTATCATCTTTAATTTCTTTCATCAGTGTCTTATAATTTTCTGCATACAGGTCTTTTGTCTCCTTAGGTAGGTTTATACCTAGATATTTTATTCTTTTTGTTGCAATGGTAAATGGGAGTGTTTCCTTGATTTCACTTTCAGATTTTTCATCATTAGTATATAGGAATGCCAGAGATTTCTGTGCATTAATTTTGTATCTGGCAACTTTACCAAATTCATTGATTAGCTCTAGTAGTTTTCTGGTAGCATCTTTAGGATTCTCTATGTATAGTATCATGTCATCGGCAAAGAGTGACAACTTTACTTCTTCTTTTCTGATTTGGATTCCTTGTATTTCCTTTTCTTCTCTGATTGCTGTGGCTAAAACTTCCAAAACTAGGTTGAATAAGAGTGGTGAGAGTGGGCAGCCTTGTCTTGTTCCTGATCTTAGTGGAAATGGTTTCAGTTTTTCACCATTGAAGATGATGCTGGCTGTGTGTTTGTCATATATGGCCTTTATTATGTTGAGGAAAGTTCCCTCTATGCCTACTTTCTGCAGGGTTTTTATCATAAATGGGTGTTGAATTTTGTCGAAAGCTTTCTATGCGTCTATTGAGATGATCATATGGTTTTTCTCCTTCAATTTGTTAATATGGTGCATCACGTTGATTGATTTGCATACATTGAAGAATCCTTGCATTCCTGGAATAAACCCCACTTGATCATGGTGTATGATCCTTTTAATGTGCTGTTGGATTCTGTTTGCTCGTATTTTGTTGAGGATGTTTGCATGTATGTTCATCAGTGATATTGGCCTATAGTTTTCTTTCTTTGTGACATACTTGTCTGGTTTTGGTATCAAGGTGATGGTGGCCTCGTAGAATGAGTTTGGGAGTGTTCCTCCCTCTGCTATATTTTGGAAGAGTTTGAGAAGGATAGGTGTTAGCTCTTCTCTGAATGCTTGATAGAATTCACCTGTGAAGCCATCTGGTCCTGGGCTTTTGTTTGTTGGAAGATTTTTTATCACAGTTTCAATTTCAGTGCTTGTGATTGGTCTGTTCATATTTTCTATTTCTTCCTGATTCAGTCTTGGCAGGTTGTGCATTTCTAAGAATTTGTCGATTTCTTCCAGGTTGTCCATTTTATTGGCATAGAGTTGCTTGTAGTAATCTCTCATGATCTTTTGTATTTCTGCAGTGTCACTTGTTACTTCTCCTTTTTCATTTCTAACTCTATTGATTTGAGTCTTCTCCCTTTTTTTCTTGATGAGTCTGTCTAATGGTTTATCAATTTTGTTTATCTTCTCAAAGAACCAGCTTTTAGTTTTATTGATCTTTGCTATCGTTTCCTTCATTTCTTTTTCATTTATTTCTGATCTGATTTTTATGATTTCTTTCCTTCTGTGAACTTTGGGATGTTTATGTTCTTCTTTCTCTAATTGCTTTAGGTGCAAGGTTAGGTTGTTTATTCGAGATGTTTCCTGTTTCTCAAGGTGGGATTGTATTGCTATAAACTTCCCCCTTAGAACTGCTTTTGCTGTATCCCATAGGTTTTGGGTCGTCGTGTCTCCATTGTCATTTGTTTCTAGGTATTTTTTAATTTCCTCTTTGATTTCTACAGTGATCACTTCGTTTTTGAGTAGTGTATTGTTTAGCCTCCATGTGTTTGTATTTTTTACAGCTCTTTTCCTGTAATTGATATCTAGTCTCATAGCATTGTGGTCAGAAAAGATACTGGATACAATTTCAATTTTGTTCAATTTACCAAGGCTTTGTTTGTGACCCAAGATATGATCTATCCTGGAGAATGTTCCATGAGCAATTGAGAAAAAAGTGTATTCTGTTGTTTTTGGATGGAATGTCCTATAAATATCAATTAAGTCCATCTTGTTTAATGTATCATTTAAAGTTTGTGTTTCCTTATTTATTTTCATTTTGGATGATCTGTCCATTGGTGAAAGTGGGGTGTTAAAGTCCCCTTCTATGATTGTGTTACTGTCAATTTCTCCTTTTATGGCTGTTAGTATTTGTCTTATGTATTGAGGTGCTCCTATGTTGGGTGCATAAATATTTTCAATTGTTACATCTTCTTCTTGGATCGATCCCTTGATCATTTTGTAGTGTCCTTCTTTGTCTCTTCTAGTAGTCTTTATTTTAAAGTCTATTTTGTCTGATATGAGAATTGCTACTCCAGCTTTCTTTTGGTTTCCATTTGCATGGAATATCTTTTTCCATCCCTTTACTTTCAGTCTGTATGTGTCTCTAGGTCTGAAGTGGGTCCCTTGTAGACAGCATATATATGGGTCTTGTTTTTGTATCCATTCAGCCAATCTGTGTCTTTTGGTGGGAGCATTTAGTCCATTTACATTTAAGGTAATTATCGATATGTATGTTCCTATTCCCATTTTCTTAATTGTTTTGGGTTCGTTATTGTAGGTCTTTTCCTTCTGTTGTGTTTCTTGCCTAGAGAAGTTCCTTTAGCATTTGTTGTAAAGCTGGTTTGGTGGTGCTGAACTCTCTCAGCTTTTGCTTGTCTGTAAACGTTTTAATTTCTCCATCAAATCTGAATGAGATCCTTGCTGGGTAGACTAATCTTGGTTGCAGGTTTTTCTCTTTCATCACTTTAAGTATGTCCTGCCACTCCCTTCTGCCTTGAAGAGTTTCTGCTGAGAGATCAGCTGTTAACCTGATGGGGATTCCCTTGTGTGTTATTTGTTGTTTTTCCCTTGCTGCTTTTAATATGATTTCTTTGTGTTTAATTGTTGATAGTTTGATTAATATGTGTCTTGGCATATTTCTCCTTGGATTTATTCTGTATGGGACTCTCTGTGCCTCCTGGACTTGATTCACTATTTCCTTTCCCATATTAGGGAAGTTTTCAACTATAATCTCTTCAAACATTTTCTCAGTCCCTTTCTTTTTCTCTTCTTCTTCTGGAACCACTATAATTTGAATGTTGGTGCATTTAATGTTGTCCCAGAGGTCTCTGAGATTGTCCTCTGTTCTTTTCATTCTTTTTTCTTTATTTTGCTCTGCATCAGTTATTTCCACTATTTTATCTTCCACCTCACTTATCCGTTCTTCTGCCTCAGTTATTCTGCTATTGATCCCATCTAGAGTATTTTGTATTTCATTTATTGTGTTTTTAATCGATGCTTGATTCATCTTTAGTTCTTCTAGGTCCTTGTTAACTGTTTCTTGCATTTTGTGTATTCTATTTCCAAGATTTTGGATCTGGGAAATAGAATCTTGGATCATCTTTACCATCATTATTCTGAATTCTTTTTCAGGTAGACTTCCTATTACCTCTTCATTTGTTAGGTCTGGTGGGTTTTTATCTTGCTCCTTCTCCTGCTGTGTGTTTTTCTGTCTTCTCATTTTGCTTATGTTACTGTGTTTGGGGTCTCCTTTTTGCAGGCTGCAGGTTCATAGTTCTCGTTGTTTTTGGTGTCTGTCCCCAGTGGCTAAGGTTGGTTTAGTGGGTTGTGTAGGCTTCCTGGTGGAGGGGACTAGTGCCTGTGTTCTGGTGGATGAGGCTGGGTCTTGTCTTTCTGGTGGGCAGGTCCACGTCTGGTGGTGTGTTTTGGGGTGTCTGCCAACTTTTTATGATTTTAGGCCACCTCTCTGCTAATGGGTGGCATTGTGTTCCTGTCTTGCTAGTTGTTTGGCATAGGGTGTCCAGCACTGTAGCTTGCTGGTCGTTGACTGAACCTGGGTGCTGTTGTTGAGATGGTGATCTCTGGAAGATTTTCGCCTTTTGATATTATGTGGAGCTGGGAGGTCTCTTGTGGTCCAGTGTCCTGAAGTTGGCTCTCCCACCTCAGAGGCACAGCACTGACTCCTGGCTCCTTAATTTGGGATGATTTGTTGTCTCTTCATGTATTCCACAGATGCAGGGTACATCAAGTTGATTGTGGAGCTTTAATCCACTGCTTCTGAGGCTGCTGGGAGAGGTTTCCCTTTCTCTTCTTTGTTCTCACAGCTCCTGGGTCTCAGCTTTGGATTTGGCCCCGCCTCTGCGTGTAGGTCGCCGCAGGGCGTCTGTTCTTTGCTCAGACAGGACAGGGTTAAAGGAGCAGCCGCTTTGGGGACTCTGGCTCACTCGGGCCAGGCGGGAGGGAGGGGCACGGAGTGCGGGGCGAGCCTGCAGCGGCAGAGTTCGGCATGATGTTGCACCAGCCCGAGGCACGCCGTGCGTTCTCCCATGGAAGCTGCCCCTGGATCCCGGGACCCCGGCAGTGGAGGGCTGCACAGGCTCCCAGAAGGTCTGTGTGGACAGTGACCTGCGCTCACACACAGGCTTCTTGGCGACGGCAGCAGCAGCCCCAGCGTCCCACGCCCGTCACTGGGCTCCGCGCTTTCATTCGTGACTCGCGCCCGTCTGTGGAGCCCCTTTAAGCAGCGCTCTTAATCCCCTCTCCTTGCGCACCAGGAAACCAAGAGGGAAGAAAAAGTCTCTTGCCTCTTCGGCAGCTCCAGAGATTTCCCGGACTCCCTCCCGGCTAGCTGTGACACATTAGCCCCCTTCAGGCTGTGTTCTCACCGCCAGCCCCAGTCCTCTCCCTGCACTCTGACCGAAGCCCGAGCCTCAGCTTCCAGCGCCGCCTGCCCTGGCGGGCGAGCAGACAAGCATCTCGGGCTGGTGAGTGCCGCTCGGCACCGATCCTCTGTGCGGGAATCTCTCCGCTTTGCCCTACCCAGGTATGTGGGGAGTTTCTTGCCTTTTGGGAGGTCTGGGGTCTTCTGCCAGCATTCAGTTGGTGTTCTGTAGGAGTTGTTCCACGTGTAGCTGTATTTCTGGTGTATCCTTGGGGAGGAATATGATCTCCACGTCTTACTCTTCCGCCATCTTACCCAGAAGTCCTCTATAGTCATGTTTTAACTAAAATATTATACTTTCAAATTTTGGAATTCTTTCAGTTAATTATTCAAAAAGTGGAATAAGTTAGTTCTTCCTTTATATTAAAAATATTCCTTGTAAGATACCTAGCTTAATTAAATATGCCAATTTTACATACTTTTTTCTTATTAATATTCACTCAATTCAATGATGAGATATCATATTCAATAACTGAGGATGCCTGCCCCTATAGAATAATAAAAGTGGTCTATCTTTTAAATTTATAAAATTATTTTGTGTAGTTTACAAAAGAACTACAAACTATGTCTTTTTAGCATTAAATGAGTTAATTAGGGAAAACCTGCATTATGTTGCTAGGTAAATATTGAAATTAATATGTCTAGAAACAGATTATAACAATTTTAATCTAATAAAAGTATCAGATAAAAACAGAAGTCTGATTTTTTCCTAAATAAAAAAGTTTCATAACCCAGCAAGGTTAACATTAATGGAGGGCATACTATGAACTGTGTCAAATACTTCACATGTTTAAACTTGCAGGAAGTCTTCTAACTCATTTTATGGAATAAAATACTGAAGCATAGAAAGGTCTAGCAACCTGTCCAAATTCACACTGAAAGTAAGTAGCAGGGCAGGGGACAGAATTCAGGAAGTCTAACCCAAAAACTGCACTTGTCATTACTATAATCCATTGTCTCTTAAGAGAGATTTTAGCCCTTTTGCAATTGTTTTACAATCAACACAATTAATTCATCAGTACTGTTGTGTAAAAGAAAGTTTGGGAAAAGGAATCACTCACGTTGGCAAATGTGACATAGGAAGTAGAGGAGAGGGAAAAGATTTAAAGCAGAAATGTGGGATTTGGAATTTCAGAATATTATATATTATATGTATTTTCCATTTTTTTCTAAGGGAAATTATAAATTTTGGACAACTCAAAATTTAGCTTCATTAAATTAGGAGGGAGCAGAGTTCTCATTACTGGTCCCCACAATTTTTTTTCATCCAACTTGTGATCCATCTTGTTACTACAAGCAGTCACTGATGCTGTAAGCCACATATTTCCTAGTGTTTGTTCTGGGAACATGGCAGGAGTGTACTTCCCTGTCCCTTGGAAGTAACATGGAATAAGAGCAGAAACAACATGTAAACTTCTTCTGGAAAGAGCCAGTGTGCAATTAGCCACCTTCCCTTCTCTCTGCTATAGTGATCATAGAAACATATGTCAAGGTCAAGTCTCCATTGGCCTGGGTCCCAGAAAGATTGCAATGAACTGAGCCCACCTGACAACTCCTGTAGAACATATAGCATAGTGAGAAATAAATGTATATTCTAATAAACCACTGATATTTAGGGTTTCTTTGTTACATCAGCCTAACTCAGCCTATGCTGAATAATACATTCGCAAAGCACCATGGGGTGTCTGGGAAATAAATATCTGTTTATGCAAAACCTTGATCATAAAATTGTAAGGAAGATTTTATTATTAATAAATCTAAAGTGAATTTTATTATAATTACTAGAGACAGTTATCTTTGAATATGTGTTCTAAAATATCAACAAATGTAGTAAATCTTATTTCTAATTAACTTTATATTTGCCTTGCTGAAAATGTCCATGGACACAAATCGTGATACATCTCCTAGCCAGAAGATAACACTAATAGCATATCACCAACAAATTTAGAAGGAAAAAAAGGTGTTATTTTCCATCAGTAATGATATCCATATTTTAGATCTCTTCTCCCTAATCCTGAGTAACCCTAGAGTGACCATCTCCATTGTTAGTCAAAACAGTCCCTTTATTTTAAGAATATCTATGAGTTTCCCCATTTGACTGATATTATTTAAGCAGAAAAGACAGAGGGGAGAAGTGGATGAGTCTCCTGGAGAAAGTAAAACCAGGGTGTAGATAAAAGTAGTCTTTCAATGTATTTACTACCAATTGGCCATTATGACATCACCAGCATTTTTACCTGCTGCTACTTTTATCAATACTGAAAAAGGTACCACAATAAAAATTTAGTTATCAGAACTAACTTTTTTCCCATCACAGCATTCAACTGCAGGGCACTAAATCTTATTAGGAGATTTTGGTTTAAAAATTAATTTACATGTTAATTGATTGGCTCATTCAACATATTCTAAATAGAATTATATTAAAAGTGTAGATTTAATTTCCACACTAGCTTTAAAAATCTGCACAGATTGTGTGTGTGTGTGTGTGTGTGTGTTTATACAACTTTCAGAAAATTAACTTCCTTTCTGGGAGTTGTTAACTGCCCATACACTAAATATTTCTTGGCAACATCAGATTTTCTCATTTATATGGCAAGGTGAAATTCTTTGCTGTATTCAAAAATTTCACTGTACTTTGAGGATCACACTGTATTTTTAATCCCTTAAAATTTTCTATAATAAATGCAGTCATATTTTTATTGTATGCATTTTAATCTATTCTTTATGAAGATTGCATGAACCTCTTTTTGAGGAGTAATGATAATCTGTTGAGTAAATGTAATGGACTTCACCAGTTTTCAAGGAGTTAAGTTTTATAATGTTAACCAATTTAAAAACATTTCTTTTACATGAACACTTTCATAATGTATGGAAACAATCTATTGTACATAATTACAAATTACAGGATCATGAATAATCCTGTTTAAAGAAATTCTCTTACAGTGTAAATACATTAATTCTTTGATTAATCTTATTAAAATAATTCATATTGTTATAAAAACAGGAAGAGCCTGATTCTATAGTAAACTATTCTCAGTTACCATGTGCATGTTGGATAAAATTTCAGGACCTCAGGATTTCATTATATATAGCAGGATGATCTAATACATTTCACATGAGCAAACATTTATTTAAAAGATTCAGGTTATTTCTTGGAAAATTTTGTCTAATATTTTGTTTTCTCCTTTGATTTCTATCTTCTACCTAAACAGTTAGAAGTCTTAGTTTCACTATTTTATTTTTACAGTATTACTTTGATTAGTCATTATTCCACTGAATGATAGAAATATATCAGAGGATGGCCTAGAATAAATGATTCTATAGTTGCTACTTGGAAAGAATTTTTATTGTATGAGCCACTGAATTTGCTTTCCCCACTTTTAATTGTCTTAATCCATGAAATTCTTCATTTTGAAAATATCTACAATGTCATTCTTATTACATTGTTTAATCATATATGTATATTATTCCTTTGGGTTCCATTATTTTTAATTAAAAACCACCAAATTTTAATATTGAATATTTTATAAGAAGAATGGTAATACAGACTTGTCCTCTTTCTTCTTTCTCTTGCATCTCAGGCTCTTCTCTGCCCCTTGTTTGCTTCCTTTCTGCTGGAATGTTCATTTTAGGAGCACAAATGAGAATAGTAAATTATAGAAATACAATGACTATAAAAAAGTATTTTTTAATCCATTAATTCCTTTTTAAAATCAACTAACATGGCATAATATAAAAGTTAGAAAAATAAACTAAAACCCTAAAAACAATCAGAAAATAATAGGTTTTTTGTTTCTTTATAATAAGAAAAAAGGATAAGTAAACATAAACGTAACCAACTTCGTGAATTTTAAGTTTATAACTTTCAATATATTATATAAAATTGTAAAAATTAAGGTATTAGTCTAATATATGTTTAGGCATTTATTTTACATAATTTGAGGGGAGATTCACTTTTATTCCCTGGAAGAAATAAATGGCAAAGAATTGTAAATGAGCAAGAAATTATTGCATCTTTTACTACAATGCCACTTAAAGGATTGTCCAGTGCACCCTCTAGGTATTTTCTAATTCTATGGGAGTGTGGATCTTTGGTTGACTTTGATTGACTAGTCCATTTTACAACTCTGTGGGTATAGAAATTAATTTATAGAAAACCAATTGTAATACAAATGTTTTCACTTGTAGCACCATGAATGAGTATTTTCCAGTAGAGAAAATCAACCTCCAAATATCAAATTTTCACTAGAATTTATTTTAACTCCTTACTATTTTCCTCATTAAAAGACAAATTTAATAAAATGCTTGACATATGTTCACTTAATACATGTATGAGTCATATTTTAAATTTCTTATAATTACAATATAAATGTAATTATAATATAAAATTTTAATAATTATAATATGGGGGAGCTTCAAGATGGTGGAAGAGTAAGACGTGAGATCACCTTCTTCCCCACAAATAAATCAGAAATGCATCTACATGTGGAACAACTCCTACAGAACACCTACTGAATGCTGGCAGAAGATCTCAGACCTCCCAAAAGGCAAGAAACTCCTCAAATACCTGGGTAGGGCAAAAGAAAAAAGAAAAAAACAGAGACAAATGAATAGGGACGGGACCTGCACCAGTGGGAGGGAGCTGTGAAGGAGGAAAGTTTCCACATGCTAAGAAGCCCCTTCACGGGCAGAGACAGTGGGTGGCAGAAGGGGGAAGCTTCAGTGCCACAGAGGAGAGTGCAGCAACAGGAGTGTGGAGGGTAAAGCAGGGTACACGAGGAGAGGGGATTAAGAGTGCCACTTAAAGGAGCTCCAGAGAAGGGCACAAGCTGCGGCTATCAGCATGGACCCCAGAGACGGGCATGAGATGCTAAGGCTGCTGCTGCAGCCACAAAGGAGGCTGTGTGTGAACACAGGTCACTATCTACACCTCCCTTCCCGGAAGCCTGTGCAGCCTGTCACTGCCAGGTCCAGTGATGCAGGGACAACTTCCCTGGGAGAACACATGACGTGCCTCAGGCTGTTGCAACATCACAGTGGCTTCTGCTGCAGGCTTGCCCCTCATTCCATACCCTGCCCTCCCCCCAGCCTGAGTGAGCCAGAGCCCCTGAAACAGCTGCTTCTTTACCCCGTCCTGTAGGAGGGAAGAGAAGATGCCCTCAGGCGACCTACACTTAGAGGTGGGTCCAAATCCAAAGCTGAACTCCAGGATCTGTGTGAACAAAGAAGAGAAAGGGAAATTTCTCCCAGCAGCCTCAGGAGCAGTGGATTAAATCTCCACAATCAACTTGATGTACGCTGCATCTGTGGAATACCTGAATAGACAATGAATCAGCCCAAATTGAGGAGGTGGACTTTGGGAGCAATGATATATATATATATATATATATATATATATATATATATTCCCCTTTTTCTCTTTTTGTGAGTGTGTATGGGTAAGCTTCTGTGTGTAATTTTGTCTGTATAGCTTTGTGTTTACCATTTGTCCTAGGGTTCTGTCTCTCCATTTTTTTTTTGTTTGTTTGGTTTTTTTGGTTGTTGTTAGTTTTTTTAGGATACATTTTAGCACTTGTTATCATTGGTCAAATTGTTTTTTTAGATTGGTTGTTCTCTTTTTTTATTACATAAAAATATTAAATAATTATTTTTTTTATTTTAATAACTTTATTTTATTTAACTTTTTTATTTTATTTTATTTTATTCTACCTTTCTTTCTATTTCCCCCCTTTTATTCTGAGCTGTGTAGATGACAGGCTCTTGGTGGTCCAGTCAGGCATCAGGGCTGTGCCTCTGAGGTGGGAGAGCCAACTTCAGGACACTGATCCACAAGAGACTTCCCAGCTCCACATAATATCAAATGGCGAAAATCTCCCAAAGACTTCCATCTCAATGCCAATACCCAGCTCCTCTCAATGGCCAGCAAGCTACAGTGGTGGACACCCTATGCCAAACAACTAGCAGGAGAGAAACACAACCCCATCCATTAGCAGAGAGGCTGCCTAAAATCATAATAAGGCCACAAACACCCCAAAACACACCACCAGACATGGAGCTGTCCAACAGAAAGATAAGATCCAGCTGCAACACCAGAACACAGGCACCAGTTGCCTCCAACAGGAAGTCTACACAAACCACTGAACCAACTTTAACCACTGAGGACAGACACCAAAAACTATGGGAACTACAAACCTTCAGCCTGTGAAAAGGAGACCTCAAACACAGTAAGTTAAGCAAAATGAGAAGACAGAGAAACAAAGAGCAGATGAAGGAGAAAGACAAAAACCCACCAGACCTAACAAATGAAGTGTAAATAAGCAGTCTACCTGAAAAAGAATTCAGAAAAATGATAGTAAAGATGATGCAAAATCGTGGAAATAGAATGGAGGAAATACAAGTAATGTTTAACAAGGACATAGAAGAACTAAAGAGCAAACAAACAGTGATGAACAACACAATAAATGAAATTAAAAATTCTCTAGAAGGGATCAATAGCAGAATAACTGAGGCAGAAGAATGGATAAGTGACCTGGAAGATAAAATAGAGGAAATAACTACTGCAGAGCAGAATAAAGAAAAAAGAATGAAAAGAACTGAGGACAGTCTCAGTGAACTCTGAGACAACATTAAACACACCAACATTCGAATTATAATGGTCCCAGAAGAAGAAGAAAAAAGAAAGGGACTGAGAAAGTAATTGAAGAGATTATAGTTGAAAACTTCCCTAATATGGGAAAGGAAATAGTTAATCAAATGCAGGAAGCAGAGAATACAGGATAATTCCAAGGAGATAAATCCAAGGAGAAACACTCCAAGAGACATATTAATCAAACTATCAAAAATTAAATACAGAAAAAGATATTAAAAGCAGCAAGGGGAAAACAACAGATAAAAAACAAGGGAATCCCCATCAGGTTAACAGCTGATCTTTCAGCAAAAACTCTGCAAACCAGAAAGCAGTGGTAGGACATATTTAAAGTGATGAAGCAGAAAAACTAACAACAAAGATTACTCTACCCAGCAATGATCTCATTCAGATTTGACAGAGAAATTAAAAGCTTTACAGATAAGCAAAAGCTAAGAGAATTCAGCACCACCAAACTAGCTTTGCAACAAATACTAAAGGAACTTCTCTACATGGGAAACACAACAGAAGGAAAAGATCTACAATAAAAAATCCAAAACAATTAAGAAAATGGTAATAGGAACAGACATAATGGCAACTACCTTAAATGTAAATGGATTAAATGCTCCAACCAAGTGACATAGACTGGATGAATGGATACAAAAACAAGACCTGTATATATGCTGTCTACAAGAGACCCACTTCACACCTAGGGACACATACAGACTGAAAGTGAGGGGATGGAAAATGATATTCCATGAAAATGGAAATTGAAAGAAAGCTGGAGTAGCAATTCTCATATCAGACAAAATAGACTTTAAAACAAAGACTATTATAAGAGACAAAGAAGGACACTACATAATGATCAAGGGAGGAATCCAAGAAGAAATAACAATTGTAAATATTTATGCACCCAACATAGGAGCACCTCAATATATAAGGCAAATACTAACAGCCATAAAACATGAAATCTACAGTAACACAATAATAGTAGGGGTCTTTAACACCCCACTTTCACCAATGGACAGATAATCCAAATGAAAATAAATAAGGAAACACAAACTTTAAATGACACATTAAACAAGATGGACTTGATTGATATTTATAGGACATTCCATTTAAAAAACAAACAGAATACACATTCTTCTCAATTATTCGTGGAACATTCTCCAGGAGAGATCATATTGTGGGTCACGATTCAAGCATTGGTAAATTTAGGAAACTTGAAATCGTATCAAGTATTTTTTTCCAACCACAATGCTGAGAGACTAGATATCAATTAGAGGAAAAAATCTGTCAAAGAATACAAACACATGGAGGCCAAACAATACACTATTTAATAACCAAGAGATCACTGAAGAAATCAAAGAGGAATTCAAAAAATATCTACAAACAAATGACAATGAAAACACGATGACCCAAAACCTATGGGATGCAGCAAAAACAGTTCTAAGAAGGAAACATATAGCAATACAACCCTACCTTAAGAAATAAGAAACATCTCAAATAAACAACCTAACCATACACCTAAAGCAATTAGAGAAAAAAGCACAAAAATATCCCAAGGTTAGCAGAAGGAAAGAAATCATAATCATCAGATCAAAAGTAAGTGGAAAAGAAATGAAGGAAACGATAACAAAGATCAAAAAAAACCTAAAAGCTTGTTCTTTGAGAAGATAAACAAAATTGATAAACCATTAGCCAGACTCATCAAGAATAAAAGGGAGAAGACAAATAAATAGAATTAGAAGTGAAAAAGGAGAAGTAACAACTGACACTGTAGAAATACAAAGGATCATGAGAGATTACTACAAGCAACTCTATGCCAAAAAAAAAAAAGGGCAACATGGAAGAAATGGACAAATTCTTAGAAATGCACAACCTGCCAAGACTGAACCAGGAAGAAATAGAAAATATGAGCAGACCAATCACAAGCAATTAAATTGAAATTTTGACTAAAAATCTTCCAACAAACAAAAGCCCACGACCAGATGGATTCACAGGTGAATTCTATCAAACATTTAGAGAAGAGCTACCACCTAATCTTCTCAAACTTTTCCAAAATATAGCAGAGGGAGGGACACTCCCAAACTCATTCTACAAGGCCCCCGTAACTCTGTTACCAAAACCAGACAAAGATGTCAAAAAGAAAGAAAACTACAGGACAATATCACTGATGAACACAGATGCAAAAATCCTCAACAAAATACTAGCAAACAGAATCCAAAAGCACATCAAAAGCATTATATCCCGTGATCAAGTGGGGTTTATCCCAGGAATCCAGGGATTCTTTAATATACCTAAATCAATCAATGTGATACATCATATTAAAAAATTGAAGGACAAAATCCATATGATCATCTCAGTACATGCAGAGAAATCTTTCAACAAAATCCACACCCATTTATGATAAAAAAAAACCCTGCAGAAAGTAGGCATAGAGGGAACTTTCCTCAACATAATAAAGGCCATATATGACAAACCTACAGCCAATATCAACCTCAATGGTGAAAAATTGAAACCATTTCCACTAATATCAGGAAAAAAACAAGGTTGCCCATTCTCACCACTATTATTCAACATAGTTTGGGAAGTTTTAATCACAGAAATCAGAGAAGAAAAACAAATAAAAGGAATCCAAATTGGAAAAGAAGTAAAACCATCACTGTTTGCAGATGACATGATACTATACATAGAGAATACTAAATATGGTACCAGATAACTACTAGAGCTACTCAATGAATTTGGTAAAGTAGCAGGATACAAAATTAATGAACAGAAATCTCTTGCGTTCTTATACACTAATGATGAAAAATATGAAAGTGAAATTAAGAAAACATTCCCATTTACCACTGCAACAAAAAGAATAAAATATCTAAGAATAAAGCTACCTAAGGAGATTAAAGACCTGTATGCAGAAACTTATAAGACACTGACTGATGAAAGAAATTAAAGATGATACAAATAGACGGAGAGATAAACCATGTTCCTGGATTGGAAGAATCAACATTGTGAAAATGACCATATTACCCAAAGCAATCTACAGATTCAATGCAATCTGGCATTATCACTGGCATTTTTCATTGAAGTAGAGAAAAAAAATTCACAATTTGTATGGAAACACAAAGACCCCGAATAGCTAAAGCAATCTTGAAAAAGAAAAATGGAGCTGGAGGAATCATGCTCCCTGACTTCAGACTATACTACAAAGCTACAGTAATCAAGACAGTATGGTACTGGCACAAAAACAGAAATATAGATCAATGAAACAGGATAGAAAACCCAGAGATAAACACATGCATATATGGTAACCTTATCTTTGATAAAGGAGGCAAGAATATACAGTGAAGAAAAGACAGTCTATTGAACAAGTGGTGCTGGGAAAACTGGACAGCTACTTGTAAAAGAATGAAATTAGGACACTCCTTAACACCATACACAGAAATAAACTCAAAATGGATTAAAGACCTAAATTTAAGGCCAGACACTATCAAACTCTTAGAGGAAAACATAGGCAGAACACTCTATGACATAAATCACCACAAGATCCTTTTTGACTCACCTCCTAAAGAAATGGAAATGAAAACAAAAATAAATAATGAGACCTAATGAACTTAATAGCCTTTGCACAGCAAAGGAAACCATAAACAGAATGAAAACACAACTCTCAGAGTGAGAGAAAATATTTGCAAATGAAGCAACTGACAAAGGATTAATCTCCTAAATTTACAAGCCGTTCATGCAGCTCAATATCGATAAAACAAACAACCCAGTCCAATAATGGGCAGAAGACCTAAATAGACATTTCTCCAAAGAAGATATACAGATTGCCAACAAACACATAAAAGAATGCTCCACATCATTAATCATTAAAGAAATGCAAATTAAAAATACAATGAGATATCATCTCATACCAATCAGAATGGACATCATCAAAAAATCTAGAAACAATAAATGCTGGAGAGGGTTTGGAGAAAAGGGAACACTCTTGCACTGCTGTTGGGAAAGTGAATTGGTACAGCCACTATGGAGAACAGTATGGAGCTTCCTTAAAAAACTACAATAGAACTATCATATGACCCAGCAATCCCACTACTGGGCATATACCCTGAGAAAACCATAATTCAAAAACAGTCATGTACCAAAATGTTCATTGCACCTCTATTTACAATAGCCTGGAGATGGAAGCAATCTAAGTGTCCATCATCAGATAAATGGATAAAGAAGATGTGGCACATACATACAATGGAATATTACTCAGCCATAAAAAGAAATGAATTGAATTATTTGTAGTGAGGTGGTTGGACCGCGAGTCTGTCATACAGAGTGAAGTAAGTCAGAAAGAGAAAGAGAAATACCATATGCTAACACATATATATGGAATCTAAGAAAAAAAGAGTCATGAAGAACCTAGGGGTAAGACAAGAATAAAGACACAGACCTACTAGAGAATGGACTTGAGGATATGTGGAGGGGGAAGGTTAAGCTCTGACAAAGTGAGAGAGTGGCATGGACATATATACACTATCAATGTAAAATAGATAACTAGTTGGAAGCAGCCACATAGCACAGGGAGATCAGCTCTGTGCTTTGTGACCACCTAGAGGGATGGGATAGGGAGGGTGGGAGCGAGGGAGACACAAGACGTAAGAGATATGGGGACATATGTATATGTATTACTGATTCACTTTGTTATAAAGCAGAACTAACACACCATTGTAAAGCAATTATACTCTGATAAAGGTGGTAAAAAAATAATTATAATATAAAATTTCTAACTGGTGAAGCTGTCTATAAAGGATCCTATGCTCCTTTAAACAAAAAAAAAAGAGAAGATGAAATAGAATCTGTGATATTTTGTTATATATGAGTATTTGGCATCCAAATTTCCTCTATTGCTGAAAAACATTCTAGAGCAGTGTTTGATTTTGTATTTACTGTGAGAAAGTTGTCTTCAAAACACGGAAACCCAAACACTGCTCTATCTTAAATTGAGTGAGTGGCTCTCTAAGCCACTCCCCATCGAGGACTCCCTGTGGGGCTTCCTAAGAAGTTTTTGGTTTTTTTTAAAGTCAGCGTAGACACTAAGCCCAGAGTAATTGAAGTGCAAAGATCATATCTTTGTAATTCCTGAGGCTCTCTAAAATTGAAAGACTATACAGAATTGAAGAATAACAGTATGGTTGATATTAGGCCGATCTACGAATTTTCTTCAAAGATCGTATCATCTCATTTGAAATATTTATCATATGGTGAAAAAAGTAACTCTAATATTTCTCCTTCATATTTTAAACAAATATGTAGTTGGGATACAACACCAAATTTGTTTCCAGAGGTCGATGATCTTCAAATTATCATACCATGAGTCTTATTTTATCTTCTAGAACTTTTTGAGAATTGTTAAAAATATTAAACTCTCTTGACAGTAATATAATACTTTACAGCTGTGCTTTCACTTAGAAAGAGTCATCAAAAATTGCAATTTGTCACTTCAATCAAGACATTTCTTTCACTGTGATGTGCAAATATTTCTGTGTAGGCATCATTGAAAGTTTTTGCAAATAAAGCTGTCTTGTGTTTTTGGTGACATATTGAAAGCTTTGAATATGATCAAGAGGACTAAAAACTGACTCAAATAAATTACACATAAAACTTAAAAAGACTGTTAAATTAGGAGGCACGATCTAAAATTAGAAAACTAGTCATAAGTATAAGCTATTGGAAAACATAGAGAATCCAAAAATCAAATTAGATAGTTGCCTGTATATATTGCACTAAGTAGAGAGGAAATATGCTAATCCAGATATTGACATTTAAAAGAAAGAGGCATTTTCTTGAGATTTGGAACATTTCATCTAAATAGGTGAAGTAATGGAAACTTAGAGTAGATTTAGAATCAAAGGCAGAGTATAAGTAACCTTTAGTATAATGGGCTTACACACATCTCTTTCTATATGCATTGCTGACATTTTTTCCTTCTCTATAAATTTTCATTTGATCGTGCCTCTCATTCTGATGTGTGCTATTAATACTTACAAAAGATCTTATCTAAGCAGTTTTTTGGCAATTTCAGTTTAACTCTATCACATCTTCAGAAATGTAAAGAGAACATACCCGCATACAAACAGACATAGCATTTTTCGTAAGGCACATTATCATTTTTCACTAAGCATACAAAATGTTGCATTTTCTTCATCATGCACAAAGGCAACATTACAAAAGTGCACGAAATAACTCCAAATGTTCATATAATTTATTTCTGCCCAGGTGCAGAAGTATCCATTCTCCTTAGAAGTCCTGATTGGCCTTAAAAAAGTGGAGCAAAAAATAAAACCTCAAGACAACACATTACTTGGAGAGAGAATTTCACGCATATTGTGAGGACAGAGAAATAAACTGAAGACTCATTTTAAGTGACACAAAAAGAAAAGTCACAACTCTCAATTCTAGATATTTTATTTATCTCTGAAGAATAAATTCTTACTTTAACTTCTCTGATGGTTCAATTTAAAATGTGTCTGGCTATACAGTATTTATGTAGCCCCTCCCATTGTCCCTTTAAAATGTTTATAACGAATAGATAAAAGTTAGACCATGCATTTACACAAATAATAAGAAAAGTCAGCACAAGACATTTCCCAGTTTATAGCCTTCCAATGACTTCCCACTGTACATAGAATAAATCCCGGCTTCAAATAGGCTGACAATGTCATTTAAAGACTGTTCCCCATTCCATTCTTGAGCCTCATCTCATGAAACTCTCTCCTTCATCTAACAGTCCATAAGCTCTTTCTCATCCCCAGCTCTTTTCACCTCCTCCTAAAAACCTGACTTCCTATTCCTTTACATGTTTGACTCTTTTTTCTTTTCTTTTCTTTCTCATTTTCTTTTTTTCCATTTTGAGTCTCACTCAACTTCTCAAGAGGCATTCAATACCACTTTGTTTTAATTAGGTATACTAGGTACTGTATTCTGTTTCAGTATTTAAAGATGTTTATCCCGAATTACTGTGGAGTTATATGCTGGTGTACTTTTTCAAATGGTGCAGACCTCTGTGAAAATATGGCCATGAGTTTTTTTAGACCTCAAATCAATGTAAGCTAGCACAGCATTTATTATTTTTTAAATCACATTCACTGGCAATATTTTGAAGTTAGGAAATTTCCTATAATAATCCTGATTTCTGACTTCACTCAAACCCCAGAAAATCCCACACCACTGAACTGGCACCTCTCACAGAGTAGCAGCTGTATCTATGAAGGAGCAGTTTCCAATGCATAATAGATCCTCCACTCTTTCTTTTATCTCTGAAGTTGTTGACTTTTTACTCTTCTGAATAAGTACTTCCATTTCTCACTTTGGTTTATCCATTTATTTTTTGTGTCACCATGATCACTGTCTTTTTCACCATTGGAACATGACACCTTATTCAATGGCTTGCATGCATGCAGTGGATTGCATGCATTCTATAAATACGTGTTCAGTGAATCAATAAATGATGTAATTAATATGCCAAAATCTAAGAATAATTTCCACTAAATTCTGGACTGATAAAACTGGAATAAAATACTCATGATTAAAGTGTGCTATGCTAATAAAAACGAATCAAACTTTCCCTTCTGAAGCTATTTAGAATGATTTCTGAACCATTTCCCAGCTATAATTTTCCTCTTCCAGCTTTTTTTTTTCCTAACCACAGCCAAAATCATTGCCTATCCATTATTTTAGCTTACAGTCCTTGCGTTTTTTGGGGTTTGTTTTTGTTTGTTTGTTTGTTTGTTTTTAGATAAATGAGATTCCTTTACCCTGCTTCCATCTTTACTCCTAGCATCAATTTCCTTCCTTTATCCTGAGCCTGAAAGTTGCAAACACAAATGTACACAAGGGAAAGTGGTCACATTTTTAGAGTGGTAAATTGTATAGGATTTTTATTTTTTTATATGCTCTACATTTTCAGATTTTTTGTTTAAGAAAAAAGTAGATTGAATTTAACATTAGTCAAAGCCTGTGAAACATGTAGACCTGGTTAGAAATTTTCCACCTAAATTACCCTACACTGTAGTACAGAATAAGAAGTTGCCCACACAAAAATGGTACCAAGATCAACCCACAGGAGCTGCCTTTTGATAAAACCAATTCAGGCTGGAGATTTTTCTATTCATTTAAAGATGATAAGATAGAAAAAAATAAAATATTTCATCCATGCAACAAATATTTGATTAGCATCTACTAAGTGCCAGGCACCGTCTTTTTCATTTAGAAAGCAAAGGTGAATAGGGTATACATGTTCTTTGCTCTTATAAATCTTGAACTGCAATAAGTGCTTTATGAAAAATTACCTTATAACAAAAGATGTGAAAAAGGATTCTTCAGCCTCACTTCAGGAAGAGCATGAATGTGGACATAATGATGAATATGATTGCAATAGTTAATCCAGAAAAAAATGTTACTGATGTATTTTGTCTTTTCAATATGGTACTAGAAGACATGGATATTTTTAATGATAATAGAAGAAACTAATAAGGAAATGTAAAGGTAGTGTATTATAGTGAAAACAGAAAAAAAGAAGAAAGATAATAATGATAATGTAACTGAATAGAGAGAAATTTAAAGACAGTAACAGACTTGGAAATATAGATATAAGGGAGCTTCGATCTGGATAATAAAATAAAACTGAAGAGATTCAAGTTGTGGAGATCAGTTAAGGTGTCATTTGTAGTACCTGGGCAAAAATTGATGAAGCCTAGAGAATCAAGGTGGTGGGGTAGGAGGATGCAGTTCTCACATCCTCCTCCCACAAACACATCTAAAATACATCTTTATGTGGAACAATTTTCACTGAAACTAACTGGAGACTAGCAGAAAGACTCCTGTACAAACAGGCTATAAGAAAGTTACAAGCAGAATTGGGTAGGAAAGAAAGAGAAGCAGTCAGGTCAGGACCTGTGGCCCTAGGAAAGGACTCAGAGAAAAGGAAGATTACAAAGGTAGAGATCCTCCCTGGGGAGTGAACCGTTTGAGCCACATATTGGACACCACAGCCCTGTCATCCAAAAAAAGGGAAGACAAGCCCTCTTACCTGGTTGGAGACCTGGTGGAACCAACAGGAAGGTTGTGGGAAGCCTGGACTCTGCCATGAGCAGTGTGTGAATGCTTGCTTCCTTGTGAAGCAGGGTGGAAAGGGTAGATTGAGTCTGCATACCTGGCTGACTCATTTCCTGTAATGGCTCCATTTTGCACCCCAGCCTGAGCCAGGTGAAAGCTCCAGCTATATTTGCCTTACCTCATAGCTCCACACTGGATCAAAGGCTGCCACAACCAAGGAAAATGCCTGGCTTTGACATGCTGTGGTGGCTGAAACCCTAAGTGGTATCTGAGCAGACAGAGGGCAGCCATTACTGACAATTGCACAGGCAGCCCATCACAGGCAGACCAGATCTCTAACAGTGGTCAGAGCACCCCACTCCATGCTTGATCCTCACCAAATACCCAAACCTGCCCCTCTTGCTCGAACACTGCTCTTCTCTGGGGCAAGGGTGCTGGTGCCAGGAGGGGGAAGATTACACACTTAAAGAGAAATGAGTCAGCTCAGACCTGACTCAGGGCTTTAACTTCAGCAATCCCACTACTGGGCATATACCCTGAGAAAACCATAATTCAAAAACAGTCATGTACCAAAATGTTCATTGCAGCTCTATTTACAATAGCCAGGATATGGAAGCAACCTAAGTGCCCATCATTGGATGAATGGATAAAGAAGATGTGGCACATATATACAATGGAATATTACTCAGCCATAAAAAGAAACGAAATTGAGCTATTTGTAATGAGGTGGATAGACCTAGAATCTACAATACAGAGTGAAGTAAGTCAGAAAGAAAAAGACAAATACCGTATGCTAACACATATATATGGAATTTAAGAAAAAAAACATGTCATGAAGAACCTTGGGGTAAGATAGGGATAAAGACACAGACCTACTTGAGAATGGACTTGAGGATATGGGGAGGGGGAAGGGTAAGCTGTGACAAAGCTGGAGAGAGGCATGGAGATATATACACTACCAAACATAAAATAGATAGCTAGTGGGAAGCAGCCGCATAGCACAAGGAGATCAGCTCGGTGCTTTTTGACCACCTAGAGGGGTGGGATAGGGAGTGTGGGAGGGAGGGAGATGCAAGAGGCAAGAGATATGGGGACATATGTATATGTATAACTGATTAACTTTGTTATAAAGCAGAAACTAACACACCATTGTAAAGCAATTATACTCCAATAAAGATGTAAAAAATAAAATTAAATTAAAAATAAATAAACAAACAAATAAATAAATAAAAAGAAAAAATTAGATAAATAGAACAGAATACAGTGCCCAGAAATAAACCCATGAACCTTTGGTCAATTAATCTATGACAAAAGAGGCAAGAATATACAATGAAGAAAAGACAGTGTCTTCAATAAGTGGTGCTAGGAAAATTGGACAGCTACATGTCAATGACTGAGATTAGAACACTTCCTCACACCATATACAAAAATAAACTCCAAATGGATTAAAGACTTAAATGACAGTCCTAAAACCATAAAATCCCTTACAGAGAACATAGGCAGAACACTCTTTGACATAAATCATAGCAATATTTTTTTGATCAGTCTCCTAAGGCAAAAGAAGTAAAAATGAAAATTAACAAATAGGACCTAATTACACTTATCAGCTTTTGTACATCAAAGGAACCACTGACAAAATGAAAATACAAACTACAGAGTGGGAGAAAGTATTTGCATGTGATATGACATAACTGGTTAATATCCAAAATTTATAAACAGCTCTTATAACTCAATATCAAAATAAAAACAAAGAACCCAATTAAAAATGCTTAAAACACCTGAATGGACACTTTTCCAAAGGTGATATACAGTTGGCTAACAGGACTGTGAAAAAATGTTCAACATTGCTAATTATCAGAGAAATGCAAATCTAAAGCACGATGAGATATCCCCTTATACCTGTCAAAGTGGCTATCATCAAAAAGTCTACAAATAACAAATGCTAGTGAGGATGTGGAGACAGGGGGACCCTAGTACACTGTTGGTGGGATTGTAAGCAGTCACCATGGAAAACATGGAGAGATCTCAAAAAACTACAACTAGAACTAGCATATGATCCAGCAATTTCAGTGCAGGATCATGCACCCCAATGTTCACAGCAACAGTATTTACAATAGCCAAGATATGTAAGCAACTTAAGTGCCCATCAACAAATGACTGGGTAAAAGATGTGATATATGTACACAGTGGAATATTAGCTATAAAAATGAATGAAATTCTGCCTTTTGCAGCAACATGGATGGATCTAAAGAATATTACATTTAGGGAAATAAGTCAGATACTGAAAGGCAAATACTCTATGTTATCACTTCTATCTGTAATTTAAAAATTAATACAAATTAATGTATGTAACAAAACAGAACAGATACACAGATATAGAGAACAAACTAGTGGTTGCCAGTGGGAAGAGGGGAAGGCTGAGATAGGGGTATGGGATTAAGGGATACAAACTATTATGTATAAAACAAATAAGCAACAAGGATATATTGTACAGCACAGAAAACTATACCCATTATTTTATTTTATTTTATTTTATTTTATTTTGTGGTACATGGGCCTTTCACCGTTGAGGCCTCTCCTGTTGTGGAGCACAGGCTCCGGATGCATAGGCTCAGTGACCATGGTTCACGGGCCCAGCCGCTCTGCGGCATGTGGGATCCTCCCAGACTGGGGCACAAACCTGTGTCCCCTGCATCGGCAGGTGGACTCTCAACCACTGTGCCACCAGGGAAACCCTACCCATTATTTTGAAATAATTATAAATAGAGTATAATCTATAAAAATGTTTAATCACTATGTTCTATATCTGAAACTAATATAATATTGTAAATCAACTATATTTCAATAAAAAAATAAAGAATTTGTGAAGATATAGATGATAACAATGGGGAATCAGAGGAGGACACCACTTCATAAGTCAGAAATAAGAAAATGGATAGAACAGGTGAAGGGCCTTGAGACATGATGAATTTAAAACATTTTATTTCGAGATGAGGTGACTCAAATCGCCATTAAATGAGATGGAGATCTACATGAAGGAGGTGCTAAACAAAAAAATTATTGGCATATTTTTTCATAAAATTTACATGTTTGATGGACTTTGGGGCCAGTATTTTAGCTGTCTAGTTGGAAAATACAGACCTAAAGCTCAGGAGAGAAATATAAGTTGTAGATTAAAACTTTAGTTATTCCTTATAAAATAAGACTGGATAAATAGAAGGAACAGATGCTAAGAAAGCATTCTCATGCTAGAATGAGAACTTTTGTTTCTAAAATGTTGTTTTCCATAACAGACTAAATTTCAAATTTTTTGCCTAAGTCAAGTTAGTCATTATTACCCTGACTTTAGGTATCTTCCCAGTCTTATTCCCCATCAGGCACTGCCTCTCTGTTTTCAATTTTTAGTAAGACACTTCCCATATTTCTACACATGCCCTGTGTTGCATGTCTTCTTTTCTGCCTTTATGCTTTTTTTTTCAGACTTGAATGATTTACCTATACTGTATCCCTGTGGACTATGATTAAACCTTCAAATTTTAACTCAGATATTTTTCCTGCAGAAATATTTTCCTGAGCTCCTGTGTTACACAAAGTCCTGCTCATCAGTGTTCCCATACTACCTGTGATTGTTTTCTCTTAGCACCTACAAAGATATAGTAACAATGCATAAATATAAAAACTATGTCTTATTCATTGTTTTGTCATCTGTAATAACTATAGTGCTTGGTACATATAAGGTACTCAAATGCTTCTTAAATGTCACTTTGGAAAGAATATGAGAAGAAGCATAAGAATGACAATGTTAAATATCTATGGATATAT
The DNA here is from genome assembly GCF_025265405.1 of Mesoplodon densirostris. Taxonomy (NCBI): domain Eukaryota; kingdom Metazoa; phylum Chordata; class Mammalia; order Artiodactyla; family Ziphiidae; genus Mesoplodon; species Mesoplodon densirostris. The sequence goes on along the minus strand of NC_082677.1, from coordinate 34,358,943 downwards.
TTTAGCAGATTACCAACTAATTCATGTTCATTACAGAGAGTTTGAAGTATACAGGTAAGCACAAAGAAGAAAGTGCGAACCACTTGTTAATCCTCTTCCCAGAGAAGATGACTATTAATGATTCCATGTATGCAATTATTTTGTTCTCTGCACATTCATGTACATATAAATATTGTTAAATTAAAACAATATTTTTGCTTTTTAAAGTGTTTCTCTGATGTTGCAAATATCATAAGCATTTCTTCTACAAATAATTTATAACTAATATATTGCATTGCACTGTAATATAATACCATATTTTATTTAATCAAGTATTTATTTTTAGACATTAGACTTATTTTTATTATTAAGAATTCTCTATAAACAGCCTCAAATTAAATTTTACCATATAACTGTGATAATTTAATAATGATAAATTAATTTCTCAAAATAGAATGCATTTTAAGGTTTAATATATGTTGGAAATTGCTCACCTGAAGAGAGGTACCAATGTAGACTCTCTGAAGCACTGTATGGAAACTGTATCTAAGTATTTTTTCCTCTCCAAATATGGATACAATGGATTTTGTTTTATTTTTTACTCATCTGACAGACAAAATATAACCTCTAATAGTAGTAGTATAATAATTACGTTGATTACTAGAGCAAAGTAATATTTTAAGATATTCTATTTTATTTGGAAAATTTGTACATTTTGACCATTTACTACTATATGTTTAATTTTTTTACTTTTAGAAGATGAATATATGCAATAACTATATTAACTTATTATTTTAGATGTACTGAACTTCTTTCAGCTTATTATTTTATTAGAAATGCATTTTTGATGACTCAATATGTCAAAGTCTCTGACAAGCCCTGCAATAGAGAATCTCATGTAAGTAAGTTGACTTAAATATGTTTTCTCCAATTTTATTTTGCTATTTGACTTAATTTTTTGTATTAACATATATACTAGTCAATGAAACTAGCATTGTCTAAAAAATAGCTTGTGATGTAATTTTCATATATGTTGGCATTTTATATGTAAAAAATTAGAAAATTTAAGAATGTCCATAAAAAGAATTATCAGAGAGATAGAATAAAGTAGAAGAAAGTAGACTGGAAATAAGCAGAGGAGATAATTTTCAGCAAACTATGTGGTCAGAAGGATGAGATACTGTAGAGTGGTAAGGTAGGATGAAAATGGAACGAGGTCACTGGACTGGGAACATAGAGAGGTTTCATTTTATATTCATTAAAATAAATTATAAATAATTATGAAGGTCTTTCTCTCATTAAAATGCCTACTCATAAAGATATGTGTAGAAGAGATTTCAAGTCCACATATATCACTTTTTTATTTTTATTCAAAAATATGTATTAAAAATATATTTGAAAAGCTTCCCTGAAGATGTATTGATGACAGTGATAAACAATTTGTAGTGTGAATAATATTATATTTCTCCTAAAAAGAATGGTTTTCTATCATCCACTATTGACTGGCTTTTTTTGTTTTTTCTCTTTAATTCTTTGGGTAGTTCCTCTGTGTTATCTATTGCTATATACTTAGAACACAATTTAACTAAACTGTTTAAGTGTTTGAATAACTCATAGACTTCTAATGCTGTATCCTTTAAATAAAAATTCAACTGAATAGTGGAAAGATAATCAAGAATTGTCCTAAAGTATTTTGCACTTTAGAAGGTTGTTGCTGCTGTTTTCTTACTTGAGGTAGAGATTGGCTTAATCACATTAGCAAACATAGCTGAAAATATAAATTTGAAAAAAATGGACATTTTAAAACCTGTTTGTTTAGTTATCTATGTTGAACGATAATCAGATATTATAGCACCACAGGAAAACCTTATTGGTTTCTTTGAAATATAAAAGTAGGACCTCGGGACAAGAAGCAATAGGAACACAAAGTCTTGCACATCAGAGCATCATAGGGCAGGTGGTTACAAGGCAACAGTCAGGTTTTTAATATTTCAAGATCTTTTTTATCATGGTTTCTAATATACTTACACCTTAATATTTCAGTGTATTTTAAAAACAAAGGACATTTACACTTTTTATATGGTCTTAAATTAGTGGAAATATCACCAATGTGATCTATTGTGTCATCTGGTTGATTATCTAAGAACAACAATATTGTCTTTAGGGTAGGATACTTTAGATGTTAATGTAATATATACCATAATATATAAATATCCAAACCAAGATACAAGGTGGTTAATGTATGCTTGTGCATGTGTATGTATATTTGTGTGTGTGTTTGTGTGTGTGTGTGTGAGAGAGAGAGAGAGAGAGAGAGAGACCAACAGAAAGACAGAGAGAGGCAGAGAAAAGCAAATAGATAAGAAGGCTATTGAAAAGGAAGAACTTGATAAGCTTATGTAAAATCTTATTTCATTGTTTAAAATATAATAAAATAATTATGCAATCATATTCACAAAGTGAAGTTTTAACTTATTTTCAGTAAACTCTAAAACAGAGATCAAACACTAAAAGTTGAATAAAATTTTGCAATCTTATTCAAGAACCTAACAGATAACAGAGGATGAATATATTCACATTAGTTCTATGTCAAGACCATACTTCATTTCAATTTCTGAAACATTTTCTATTTGCACTAGGAGAGCAGGACACTCTAGAATTTATAGCTTCCTAATACATTTTTCCACTTTTTGATTTAATATTTATCCAATTAAAGAACAAATAATAATAAAAAGTCAAATGGTTGAAGAGTCTATAAAAGAAACAGTGCTTTTCAGTTCCAGAATGTTCATTCCTGATTCTTGCTTTTCAAAGGTAGATTCTTTTCATTATTTTAGTTTTTTACACCTGGTATATATTTCTATATTTCTAAACAGTATGCTTATATAGATAATTCTTTTTTTAAATTTTTTTATTGAGGTATAGTTGTTTTACAATGATGTGTTAGTTTTTGCTGTGAATCAGTTATAAGTATAAATATATATCATCTTTTGTGGATTTCCTTCCCATTTAGGTCACCACAGAGCATTAAGTAGAGTTCCCTATGCTATACAGCAGGTTCTCATTAGTTATCTATTTTATCCATATTAGTGTATATATGTCAATCCCAATCTCCCAATTCAACTGATCCCCTCTTTCCCCCCCTGGTGTCCATATGTATGTTCTCTACGTCTGTGTCTCTATTTCTGCCTTGCAGACAGGTCCATCTGTACCACTTATCTAGATTCCACATATAAGCATTAATATATGATATTAGTTTTTCTCTTTCTGACTTACTTTACTCTGTATGACACTCTCTAGGTCCATCCACATCTCTACAAGTGACCCAATTTTGTTCTTTTTATGGCTGAGTAATATTCCATTGTATATATGTACCACATCTTCTTTATCCATTCATGTGTCTATGGGCATTTAGGTTGCATCCATGACCTGGCTATTGTAAATAGTGCAGTAATGAACATCGGGGTGCATGTGTCTTTTTCAATGTTGGTTTTCTCAGGGTATATGACCTGGAGTGGGATTTCTGGGTCATATGGTAGCTCTATTTTTAGTTTTTTAAGGAACCTCCATAGTGTTTTCCATAGTGGCTATATCAATCTACATTCCCACCAACAGTGCGAGAAGGTTCCTTTTGTCCACACCCTCCAGCATTTATTGTTTGTAGATTATTTTATGGTGGCCATTCTGACTGGTGTGAGTTGATACCTCATTATAGTTTTGATTTGCATTTCTCTAATAATTAGTGATGTTGAGCATCTTTTTATGTGCCTCTTGGCCATCTGTATGTCTTCTTTGGAGAAATGCATATTTAGGTCTTCTGCCCATTTTTTGATTGGATTGTTTGTTTTTTAGATATTGAGCTGCATGAGCTACTTATATATTTTGGAGATTAATCCCTTGTCCATTGCGTCATTTACAAATATTTTCTCCCATTCTGAGAGTTGACTTTTTGCCTTGTTTATGGGTTTCTTGGCTGTGCAAAAGCTTTGAGGTTTCATTCGTTCCCATTTGTTTATTTTTCCTTTTATTTTCATTACACTAGGAGGTGGTCAAGAAAGATCTTGCTGTGATTTATGTTGAAGAGTGTTCTTCCTATGTTTTCCTCTTAGAATTTTATGGTGTCTGGACTTACATTTACTTATTTAATCCATTTTGATTTTATTTTTGTGTATGGTGGTAGGCAGTGTTCTAATTTCATTCTTTTCCATGTAGCTGTTCAGTTTTCTCAGTACCACTTATTGATGAGGCTGTCTGTTCTCCATTGTATGTTCTTGCTTCCTTTGTCATAGATTAGATAATCATAGGAGTGTGTGTTTGTCTCTAGGTTTTCTATCCTGTTCCACTGAACTATATTTCTGTTTTTGTGGCAGTACCATACTGTCTTCATTATTGTAGCTTTGTAGTATAGTCTGAAGCCTGGAAGCCAGACTCCTCTGGCTCTGTTTTTCTTTCTGAAGATTGATTGGCTATTTGGGGTCTTTTGTGTCTCCATGCAAATTTTAAGATTTTTTGTTCTAGTTCTGTATAAAAAGCCATTGGTAATTTGATAGGGATTGCATTGAATCTGTAGATTGCTTTTGGGTAACATAGTCATTTTGACAATATTGATTCTTCCAATCGAAGAACATGGTATATCTCTCCATCTGTTTGTGTCATCTTTGATTTCTTTCATCAGTGTCTTATAGTTTTCTGAGTACAGGATTTTTACCTCTTTAGGTAGGTTTATTCTTAGGTATTTTTTGTTGTTGTTGTTGCAATAGTGAATGGGATTGTTTCCTTACTTTCCCTTTCTGATCTCCTGTTGTTAGTGTATAGGAATTCAAGAGATATCTGTGCATTGATTTTGTATTCTGAAACTTTACCAAATTCATCAATTAGCTCTAGTAGTGTTCTGGTGGCATTTTTAGGATTTTCTATGTACAGTTTCATGTCATCTGCAAAGAGTGACAGTTTTACTTCTCCTTTTCAATTTGTATTCTTTTTATTTATATTTTTTCTCTGATAGCCATGGCTAGGACTTCCAAAATTATGTTGAATAATAGTGGCAAGAGTAGACATCTTTGTCTTGTTCCTGATCTTAGAGGAAATGTTTTCAGTTTTTCACCATTGAGAATGATGTTTGCTCTGGGTTTGTCACATATGACCTTTATTATGTGGAGGTAGGTTCCCTCTGTGCCCACTTTCTGGAGAGATTTTATCATAAATCAGTGTAGAATTTTGTCAAAAGCTTTTCTGCTTCTACTGAGATGATCATATGGTTTATATTCTTCAATTTTTTACTATGGCCTATCACATTGACTGATTTGCATATGTTGAAGAATCCTTGCATCCTGGGGTGAATCCCACTTGATCATGCTATGGTGTATGATCCTTTTAATGTGTTGTTGGGTTCAGTTTGCTAGTATTTTGTTGAGGATTTTTGTGTCTATATTCATCACTGATATAGGCCTGTAATTTTCTTTTTTGTGATTTATTTGTCTGGTTTTGGTATTAGTATGATTTAGGCCTCAAAGAATTAGTTTGGGAGTGTCTTTTCTCTGCAATTTTTTGAAGAGTTTGAGAAGATTGGCCATTAGGTCTTCTCTAAATGTTTGATCGAATTTGCCTGTGAAGCCATCTGGTCCTGAACTTTCGTTTGCTGGAAGAATTTCAATCACAGTTTCAACTTCACTACATGTGATTGGTCTGTTTATATTTTCTATTTCTTCCTGGTTCAGTCTTGGGAGACTGTACCTTTCTAAGAATGTGTCCATTTCTTCCAGGTTGCCCAATTTATTGGCATATAGTTGCTTATATTTATCTCTCATGATCCTTTATATTTCTGCAGTGTCAGTTGTTACCTTTCCTTTTCCGTTTCTAATTCTATTGATTTAAGTCTTCTCCCTTTGTTTTCTTGATGAGTCTGGCTAATGGTGTATCAATTTTGTTTATCTTCTCAAAGAACCAGCTTTTAGTTTTATTGATCTTTGCTGCTGTTTCCTTCATTTCTTTTTCATTTATTTCTGATCTGATATTTATGATTTCTTTCCTTCTGCTAACTCTAGGGATTTTTTTGTTCTTCTTCCTCTAATTGCTTTAGGTGTAAGGTTAGGTTGTTTATTTGAGATATTTCTTGTTTCTTGAGGTAGGACTGTATTGCTATATACTTCCCTCTTAGAACTGTTTTTGCTGCATCTCATATGTTTTGGGTTGTTGTGTTTTCATTGTCATTTGTTTCTAGGTATGTTTTGATTTCCTCTTTGATTTCTTCAGTGATCTCTTGGTTTTTTAGTAGCATATTGTTTAGCCTTCATGTGTTTGTGATTTTTACATTTATTTTTCTGTAATTGTTTTCTGTTTGTTTGTTTGTTTTTTATTTGTTTTGCAGTACACGGGCCTCTCACTGTTGTGGCCTCTCCCATTGCAGAGCACAGGCTCCGGACATGCAGGCTCAGTGGCCATGGCTCATGTGCCCAGCCGCCCCGCAGCATGTGGGATCTTCCCTGACCGGGGCATGAACCCACGTCCCCTGCATCAGCAGGTGGACTCTCAACTATTGTGCCACCAGGGAAGCCCTCCTGCAATTGATTTTTAATCTCATAGTGTTGTGGTCAGAAATGATGCTTGATATGATTTCAAATTTCTTAAATTTACCAAAGCTTGATTTGTGACTCAAGATGTAATCTATCCTGGAGAATGTTCTGTGTACACTTGAGAAGGACGTGTATTCTGTTGCTTTCTGATGGAATGTCCTATAAATATCAATTAAATCTATCTGGTCTATTGTGTCATTCAACGTTTGTTTCCTTATTAATATTCTGTCTGGATAATCTGTACATTGTTGTAAGCGAGGTGTTAAAGTCCCACACTATTATTGTTTTACTGTCGATTTCCCCTTTTATTGTTGTTAGCATTTGCCTTACATATTGAAGTGCTCCTATGTTGAGGGCATACATATTTATAATTGTTACGTCTTCTTCTTGGACTGATCCATTGATCATTATGTAGTGTTCTTCCTTGTCTCTTGTAACAGTCTTTATTTTAAAGTCTATTTTTTCTGATATGAGTATTGCTACTCCAGCTTTCTTTTGATTTCCATTTGCATGGAATATCTTTCTCCATCCCCTCACTTTCAGTTTGTATGTGTCCCTAGGTCTGAAGTGGGTCTCTTGTAGACAGCATATGTACAGGTCTTGTTCTTGTATCCATTTGACCAGTCTATTTATTTTGGTTGGAGCATTTAATCAATTCACATTTAAGGTAATTATTGATATGTATGGTCCTATTACCATTTTCTTAACTGTTTTGGCGTTTTTTGCAGGTCTTTTTCTTCTCTTGTGTTTCCCACTAGAGAAGTTCCTTTAGTATTTGTTGTAGAGCTGGTTTGGTGATGATGAATTCTCTTAGCTTTTGATTATCTGTAGAGCTTTGGATTTGTCCATCGAAACTGAATGAGATCCTTGCTGGATAGAGTAATCTTGGTTTTAGGTTTTTTCCTTTCATCATTTCAAATATATCCTGCCACTCCCTTCTGGCCTCCAGAGTTTCTGCTGAAAAATCAGCTGATAACCTTATGGTGCTTCCGTTGTATATTATTTGTTGCCTTTCTCTTGCTACATTTATTATTTTTCTTTGTATTCAATTTCTGTTAGTGTGATTAATATGTGTCTCAGCATGTTTTTCTTGTTTTTTTCCTGAATGGGACTCTCTGCACTTCCTGGACTTGATTTACAATTTATTTTCCCATGTTAGGGAATTTTTTGACTATAATCTCTTCAAATATTTTCTTAGGCCCCTTCTCTTTCTCTTCTTCTTTTGGGACCCCATCATTCAAATGTTGGTGTGTTTAATATTGTCCCAGAAGTTTGTGAGACTTTCTTCAATTCTTTTCATTCTTTTCTCTTTATTCTTTTCCATGGCTGTCATTTCCACCATTCTATCTTTCATCTCACTTATCTGTTCTTCTGCCTCAGTTATTCTGCTATTGGTTCCTTCCAGAGTATTTTTAATTTTGGTTATTGTATTGTTCATCATGGGTTTTTTTTGTTCTTTAGTTCTTCTATGTCCTTTTTAAATGTTTCGTGTATTTTCTCCATTCTATTTCTGAATATTTTTGATCACCTTTACAATCATTACTCTAAATTATTTTGCAGGTAGATTGTCTATTTCCTCTTCATTTATTTGGTCTTGTGGGTTTTTACCTTGCTCCTTCATCTGCAACATATTTCTCTGTCTTTTAATTCTGTTTAAGTTACTGTGTTTGTGGTCTCCTTTCAGCAGACTGCAGGGTTGTAGTGCCTCTTACTTCTGTTGTTTGCTCCCAGTGGGTGAGGTTGGTCCAGTGGCTTGTTTAGACTCCCTGGTGGCATGGGGGTGGTGGGGACTTGGGCCAGCCTTCTGGTGGGTGGAGCTGGATCTTGTCCCTCTGATGTACAGGGTCATGTCAATTGGTGTGTTTTGTGGTGTCTATGAGCTTACTATGAATTTCATCAGCCTGTCTGCTAATGGGTGGAGTTGTGTTCCTGTCTTGCTAGTTGTTTTCAATGAGGCGTCCTCTGCTGGAGTTTGCTAGCTTTTGAATGGAGCCAGGTCTTTTTGTTGAGATGGAGACCTCTAGGAGAGCTCTTGCTGATTCATTTTCCTTGGGCCAGGAGTTCTCTGGTGGTCCAGCATCCTGGACTCAGCTGTCCCACTTCAGTGGCTCAAACACAACCCTTTTTAGGAAATTTGAGGTCTTCTGTCAGTGTTCAGTAGACGTTCTGTGGGAGTTGTTCCACATGTAGATACATTTTTGATGTATCTGTCGGGAGAAGGTGAGTTCCATATCTTACCTCTCTACTATCTTGAAGGTTCTCCATATTTCTCAATTTTTTAGTTGTCTATATTATTTATTGACATATATGTTAAGCCATATACAGGAACATAATTTTCAATTGTTTGCTCTCATTATTCAGTTTGAATAACTTATTACCATGATCAGTTTCTAATTTCACTTCTCATTTTCTTCTTAGCTTCTACTTAATTATTCACAAATTATTATTCATCTTTTCTCTATGAATTTATTGTTATTAAATTATCACAACTCTGTGATGAAGTTTAAATCTTAAGATGTTTATCCAGAATTCTTAATGATAATAAAATTTAAAAAAATCTAACGTACAGAAACAAGTAACTTGTAAAATATATTATGGCATAATATTATATCAGAATATAGTACAATTTTTGAAATTTATTTTTTAGAAAAATATCTGTAATATAACAAGAAAGAAGGATTTTCAATACAAGTTACAGTATTAAGTTAATAATATTCTCTGTTTCTCTATCAACTAAGAAAATGAAAATCATATGTCATCTAATTTCTCCAAATCATATCCAAAGTGTTTAATACATACTTAGTTGGACCACACACCTGGGGAAAGAAGAAAAGCACAAGAAAGTAGTTGAGGATACAATAAAGGGACACATCTATAGCTTTTAGCCCACCCCCACATAGTATCCAATAATCCCATTCTGGTGGTTTCTAGATAGAATCTTTTGACATTAATATATGAAACCTCTTAGATGTAGTGTAACAGGAGCCACTTGCTTTTGCTTTTGCTGTGGTCCTTCCAGTGACATTGGCTGCAAATCTTTTGCCTGAGAGCACTCCAAAACCAACATGACCTCAATGCCAGGGCCCACCAGTGTCGGCCCAAAGTGCTACCTTCGGATGTTCCTAAAGTTACCACCATGCCTCCTACTGTTTGCTCTGTGTCCTTTTCCACAAAGCCCTTGGACAACAACGGTTTGTGTAATTTCCTAAATACTGCTGAACTCCATGGTTACCACATTGCTACTGTTAACTTACTGTTGTTCTAGATAGAACAATATTCATTTCCTCACAACAAATTCACTCTTCACTTTAGGCCCAAGCAGAGAAACTGTCTCTTTATCTCTTCTGTGTTTGTTCAAATCAGTAAGTAGTAAATCAAATACCAAATTTGCTTTGTTTGTCTTGTTTCCCCCTGCATTGTTCTATTGTTTAATTTAGCTGTTCCTAATATATATATATATATATATATATATATATATATATATATATATATATATACATATATATATATATATATATATATATATATATATATATATATTATGCTGTTTGGTACTTGATGAGCTTTCACTACAAATATGGCAATTTCTTAATATTAGAAAGATTTTAATGGTTATAGATTTATTGATTATTATGTTCTTTTATTCTTACTTTTAAAAATGTATTTTAGAACTGCTTGGGACCTCTTGATTTAACCTTGTTATCTCAAAGCTTAACTTTCATAGTCTTCATATGTTTATCTCTATACTGCTATATTCATCAAATATTATTACTAACATCCAAGTAACCAATTCCTTTATTTATTCTGTTCAGAGTAGAAAATAAACCATGTATTGTCATTAAGCCTTATAAATTAATTATTATGAAACATACACACATACAATTTTTAATGAGTTAGTTTTCAAGTGTGTATTTTTATATGTTCTTGATACATATGTTCATTTTTCCATAAATTCTTGGTTTTTACAGATAGTATTTTTCTTTATATATTGTTTTAATATATATGTATGTATTTAACATAGAATCATTTTGTGATTATTCTAGTTTTATTGGGAGTGTATTTATCTTCTGATAATTTAAAAAAATCATTCTTAGTAATAATTTTCCTCATACTCTTTGACTCATTAGATTTTTTCTTTTTTTCTTTTTGTGGTACGTGAGCCTTTCACTGTTGTGGCCTCTCCCTTTGTGGAGCACAGGCTCCAGACGCACAGGCTCAGTGGCCATGGCTCATGGGCCTAGCTGCTCCGCGGCATGTGAGATCTTCCTAGACCAGGGCACAAACTTGTGTCCCCTGCATCGGCAGGTGGACTGTCAACCACTGCACCACCAGGAAAGCCCTGACTCATTAGATTTTAGGTTCACCTTGTCATGAAGTCTTGGTATTTTTCCTCTCTGTTCATTCTTTTTCTTTCCTAATGTATTGTGAAAACTCTACCTAGATTCCTAAAATGCCTACCCAGAAACTGTTCTTAAAGTGGTGGTTCAGGGTCCTTGCCCCAGCATAAATTTGAATACACTGAACCTTAAACCAGATTCTGAAAATGCAGCTTTCTGTACCATTACAGTACTGTCAATATGTAGCATTACAGCACTGGTGCTTCCTTAAAGTTATCAGTAAATGCTTTTCTAAGTTTCATTTCACAAGTGATATAGCTCCATCCCAGTTCCTAATTTTATGAGGTGAATCTATCTCAGGCCCCTCCTAGGCATATAAATCTTTTGGTCTCCACTATTCTACACAAGTTCTGCACAAATTCTGCCTTATTCTCTTTTGTAGGTTCCCAACTCTACTTTCTGCCTACTATTGTAGGTTTCTGACCATAATAATTACATAATTTTCTACTCCTATATGTTGACAAGTGGTTAAAATTTTAAGCATGACTCTACAATGTATCTTAACTTAAAGTTTCAAATGTTTTGCTCTATTTATATCATAAATAGACTCATTTCTTTATTTTCCTATTTATCTTTAAGTAGTATCCTTCTCCTAAAGTATCACACACAGATGTACAGACAGAAGAAAGAAATATATTTTTTTCAAAATAACATCTCCTATGTCTTATATTTTGTTTTAAAATAATCTGGATTTACCCAAATAAATTAATGTTAATGTCCACCAAAGGATAGTATAAGAATGTCTGTGTTAGCTTTACTCATAAAAGCTAAAACCTGGTAAAGGGATTCTGGTACCAGTTCCACAGTAGGGGAAGGTGGTTTCCCTTATATCACCAAGCAATCCTCCTGACACCAGCTGGGTGTCCTACAGTTCAACTCAATTGTGACACTATCTACCCAGAGAAAGTGTCAGATTCCATAGGTTAAGGGTTCAGTCTTACAAGACTGTCCCCCCCACTCACACACATTTTGGGTGCCAGTCACAAGCCTAGGTTGTCACCTGTACTTCTGACCAACTGGCCATAAATCAGAGGTTCTTGTGACCCATCCTTGGGTTCAATTAATTTGCTAGATCATTTCACAGAACTCAGGAAACCCTGTGTACTCACTATATTACTGGTTTATTATAAAAAGATATAACCAGACAAAAAAGTCCATAGGACAATGTATGGGGGAAGTGTGAGAAGCTTCCATACCCCTAAGCACTTCACTCTTCAAGACTATCTGCAGGTTCATCAACCTGAAAGCTCTCATAACCCTGTCCTTTTGGTATTTTATGGAGGGTTCATTACATAGTCATGATTGAATATGTCATGGACAATTGGGCTTGATTCAACCCCCAGGCCCTCTCTTTCCTCCCTAGGTGGGAAGTGGAGGAAGTGGGACTGAAAGTTCTAAGCCTTCAATCACACATCAGTTTTCCTGGCAACCAGCCCCCATCCTTAGATGGGGTCGAAAAGTCAACATTAACATTAGAAAAGCTACCTTTATGACTCAACACTTAGGAAAATCCAAGGGTTTTAGAAGCTCTATGCCAGAAAAAGGGCAAAGACCAAATATAAATATATTTTTATATTTATATATTATATAGTATATATTTATATAAAAATATATGTATATATAAATATATTTATATATTTCTTATATATATTTCTAAACCACAATATCATACCTGGAAACAACCCCTCTAAATAGCCATCTATTGTTAATTCAGTAGCTTTGTATAGCAGTTTTTAAAATTGTATCATGCTTATATTATAGGCCTCACTTTCTACTCAGTGAAAAAAGATTGAAGAACATTCTTCTTTTATGAAAGAAACCAATATAATTATGAGATCTTCAATCCCTTCTTCTGAAGAACTGTTAAAATTTTAGGAAAATGAGAGAAGCAAATCTCTGAGTTCTATGGTATTTAAGATTCAATAGAAATATATTATTATTGAATTATAAAGAAGAATTGAAAGAATGATTATGTTAATCATTGGTTTACTCATAATTTTTCTGCTTCTGTTTTCACAGTTGTATGAGGAATAACCTATTGGTTCCACTGTGATTAATGGATAAGTCTGTATACTTATTATTATAGCTAAAATTCTGCCTCTGTACACCAGTACCAAATTGAATTTTAGAGACAGAGTTTTGGGTTAACTAGAAAAGAATAGCTTTATTGCTGCCAGGCAAAGGGAGACACTGTGGGCTAAAGCCCTCAAAACTGTGTGTCCCAATCTGGAGGGGGTAGTGAGGAGTTTTATAGTAATGGTTCAAAAAGGAGGGTGTGATCAGCTCGTGGACATTTTTCTGATTGGTTGGTGGAGAGGTAAGTGGCAGTCAGTATCATTAACCTTCTGGTTCCAACTGGTCTGGGGTCTACGTGCTTGTGGGTAGCATACTGTTAACTTTTTCCACCTGGTGGGGGTTTCAATATCTGCAAAACAGTTCAAAGACATTGTTATGTGTATCCTTTTAGGGGGAACTAGATCCCTGCCCCAAGACTGCACTAATGTTTCTTGACTGTTCCTCCCTTTTCTCCTCTTCCCCTCACTTTCCTGATTAGCAACTGTTTGAAACTGCCCTTTGGAATTCAGGGAAGGAAATACAGGCTGAATGAAGCCTATTTCTTACAAACAACAAATGGGGGACACAGAAAGGCTGTTGTGCCCAGGAGTCCCACAGGTTTCTGCTCAGTTTCACTATTACTTTATTTATATTTCTTTAAAAGAATATCATGTACAAACTTGATAATCATAGGGGAAAAAATTTTAAACCTGCTTCATAGAAGCAATCCTTTTTTTTTGCATAGAGTAATACTTCATATATTTGAAGAAGTTTGCTACACATTATACAAATAGAAATTTTATTCTGACTTTGTTATTTCTTTCCATTTTCCTCCTCTGTACAAACCTGAAAACTAAGAACAGCTTTACCTCCTCAAATACATATTGTTTCTACATATTTTTTTTAAATTTTATTTTATATTAGAGCATGGTTTATTAAAATGTTGTGTTAGTTTCAGGCATACAGCAAAGTGATTCAGTTATACATATATATGCATCTATTCTCTTTCAAATTATTTTCCCATTTAGGTTATTACAGAATATTGAGCAGCATTCCCTGTGCCATACAGTAGATCTTTGGTGGTTATCTATTTTAAATATAGTAGTGTGTACATGTCAATCCCAAACTCCCAATCTATCCCTACTCCCACCCTTCCTCCCTAGTAACCATAAGTTTTTTTTTCTCTAAGTCTGTGAGTCATTTTCTGTTTTGTAAATAAGTTCATTTGTATCTTTGTGTGTGTGTGTGTGTGTGTGTGTGTGTGTGTGTGTGTGTGTGTTACGTGGGCCTCTCACTGTTGTGGCCTCTCCCATTGTGCAGCACAGGCTCAGGATGCGCACGCTCAGCAGCCACGGCTCATGGGCCCAACCACTCTGCAGCATGTAGGATCCTCCCGAACTGGGGCATGAACCCGTGTCCCCTGCATCGGCAGGTGGACTCTCAACCACTGTGCCACCAGGGAAGCCCCATTTGTATCATTTTTTTAGATTCTGCATATAATCAATATCATATGATATTTGTTTTTCTATGACCTACTTCACTTAATATGATAATCTCCAGGTCCATCCATGTTGCTGCAAATGGCATTATTTCATTCTTTTTAATGGCTGAGTAATATTCCATTGTATATTTGAACCATATTTTCTTTATCCATTCATCTGTTTATGGACATTTAGGTTGCTTCCATGTCTTGGTTATTGTAAACAGTGCTGCAATGAACATGGGGTGCATATATCTTTTTTTTTTTCCTTGCGGTACACGGGCCTCTCACTGTTGTGGCCTCTTCTGTTGCAGAGCACAGGCTCTGGACGCACAGGCCCAGCGGCCATGGCTCATGGGCCCAGCCACTCTGTGGGATGTGGGATCCTCCCGGACCGGGACACGAACCCATGTCCCCTGCATTGGCATGTGGACTCTCAACCACTGCGCCACCAGGGAAGCATGCATATATATTTTTGAACCATGTTTTTCTCTGGATATGTGCCCAGGAGTGGGATTGCTAAGTCATATGGTAGTTCTATTTTTAGTTTATTAAGGAGCTTCCATGCTGTTCTCCAGAGTGGCTGTACCAATTTACATTCCCACCAAGAATATAAGAGGATTCCGTTTTCTCCACACCCTCTCCAGCATTTATTGTTTGTAGATTTTTTGATGATGGCCATTCTGACTGGTATGAGGTAATATCTCATTGGAGTTTTGATTTGCACTTCTCTAATAATGAGTGATGTTGAGCATCTTTTCATGTGCCTCTTGGTCATCTGTATGTCTTCTTCAGAGACCTGTCTATTTAGGTCTTCTGCTAATTTATTGATTTGATGTCTGTTTGTTTTTTTTTAATATTGAGCCACATGAGCTGTTTATAAATTTTGGAGACTAATCCTTTGTCGGTTGCATTGTTTGCAAATATTTTCCCCCATTCTGTGGGTTGTCTTGAATTATTACAGCAAATATATTAAACATGGTGCTATAGTTGATTTTATCTTCTTTACTTTCAGAATTGCCTTCTGTATTTACTCTTTGTATAGAATATCACATAGAAGGTGCAAAATTAATTTTTTGTCATTAACTTTTTATAGAAGTTTGGTATATAACTATGCCTGTATTAATCTAGAGTTTGTATAGTTAAATATGAAAAATAGAAAAACTGTTCTCAATTATTTCAATTATTTTAGATGATTTTAATATTTAGATATTTGCTAGAATCACCTATATACTTTGTATGCTATCGCTTTTTCTGAAAAATGAATGAATAGAAGCTTTACTTGTCTTTTTCAATGAAGACAATAAGAAAATGAGGTTAAAAAAGATTCAGTATCTGAAAGGGTCCAAGCAATTAGAAGAATGCTGAGGAAAGACCATCTTTATGTTTTCATGTTCCTTGATGTATACTATCCAATACTCCATCCCCTTCTCCCCACAGTGACATAACTTCTGGTCAATGTTTTAAATCATTTTATAAACAAAAGGGTATAATTGCTATGAGTAAGATGTGTGCAATTTCTCAAAAGAATTCCAAAGGACATTCATTGATTCAAATTCAGTTCATCCCTCTTAGCTGTCAGAATTTCAGCAATGGTGATCCTCATATAAACATATGTTCCACTGACCCATTGTGTAGAGCAGCATGAAAGAAACAGCAGGTTTTGCAATCACATCAAGGCACTTGAGTAGTAATTCTCTTCAATACCACCACATTCAATGATATAGGAAAATAATTTTATACTCTATATATTAATATCCAAGGTATAGTAAATTACTTTAGAAAAAGAGTAAGGAAATAATTATTTCAGAAAATTTTAATTATATTCACTTATTGCTAATTCAGATTTGGTGACAGTTGGCTTGCCCCACATCTTGAATTTTATATATGTTAAAGTTACTCTTTCATTTATAGGGTAAATAAGTTTATAGTGTAAATAAGTTTGCAGTGGAAATGTTACTTAAAATGAAATAAAATTAAAATAATATTTTTAAAACACTGTCAAGTTTTAAAGACTCTCAAAAGCATATAATTGGAAACATAATAAAGATACACGATTAACATTCATGAACAGACTCACTTAGGACTTCTACACAGCCATACTTAAAATAAATGTAGGTTTTAATTTTTAGACAAGGTAAATAATTAAGATTAGGTTCAGCTATATATAATAAAAAATAAGAATTGGCTTAAACAAGAAAGATATTTACTTAAGTTCTCCCATTAAATATGTCTGGAAGTCTAGTAGTCTACAACTTGTAAGACAGCTCCAAATCCGTTAGAGACACAGGCTACTTTCAATTCTCTGCCCTGTCAGTTGAGATCTGGCCCTTTCCCTGTTGTCCAAGATGATTGCCACTCCTTCAACATCACATCCAGTTCCAAGCAGTGGAGTGAGGGGAAGAATAGCACATTCTTTCTCTTTCTTTTACAGAGATCTTTCTGAATCACCACATTGTCAATCAGGTTTTAGATACACTGAAAATGATAAAGAATGTTGGAGTGAGAAATTTTTAATTTTTATGGTAGTGAAATAATATAACTACATTTTTAACAGCTTAGTAGGTCATGTAAACTACTATTTTGTATCCAAAATGAATTATTACAATTACAGAATATGCTAATTTTGAGGATTTATTTTTCTTTTAAATAAAGTAAACTTACCACTGAATTTTGTTAACCTTAATGTTTTTTGTTTTCTGTTTTCAAATTTCTTTGCTAAGGATGCAGGGAAAAAAGAAATATTTCTATATTTATTTATATCTGTTATTCTGTATTTTATTATGTGTCTCTGTGGGAGGCAGTTAGGAGAACAGTGGGAAGGATGTTATGCTGAGTCGGACTTGGTAGTGTGCCCTGGTAGCAGCTCTCTTTCCCTAATTTTCCACCTCTTCAGTGCCTGGCATCTTTCTCTCACTACTCAGCTCCAAGAATCTATCTGTGCCATGGCTAATTCCATGCCTCTTCACAGAAGGAAGGACTCGGTCTTCTAACTCTGACTCTGGAACATCAAGTCTTTACCAGATATTAGTGGAGAGGCTATTTTGCCCAGGATTCATTGAAATCAAGATGAAAGAGAGGAAACTGATCCAGTGAGAAGTAGGGAGATGGTGAAAGCTGTATCTGTCTGCTTTGTGATTTACTGAAGAACAAAATACTCATAAATGTTTTGATTTCTCCAATGTCATCACAAAGGAAGAAATATATATTTTTCCTATTGAAAATACTTTGACCCAATTCTAAAATGACTAGTATAGCTTTCCTGTGTTTAGGAGAATTTAACTACTTCCTGAGACTGATCTTAATCATAAGGAATGCCACACAGTCTGGGCTATAGTGAGAGGCTGCCGCCAACACAAATAAATTCCTTTTGGTTGCATAATGCCTTCTCTGAACCAAAGAAAAAAAGGTGTATGAATTTATTGCTCAAAATAATAGTATTTATTTGTTATGAAATATGATACATTAAAAAATTTGGAAAATTTAATATTTGGAAGAAAGTACTAAAGCAATTTTAAAAAAGTGTTATTTATTTATTAGCTAGAGAGTTGATAAGGTGTTTTTAATGAAATGGTTCAATGTTGAGACAAATCATGAGGTTCTCAAGGTGGACTTTGAATTACTTTCTATAAGTAAAGCTTGTGGTATAGTCTTGCAGTTCTATTTTACTATGCCATTCTATACTTGAAATTAGTTTTCTTTTTTAAAGATGATATTTCATAAATTTTTGTGAGTAATTTGGCTGCTGAGTCAGAGGCTTATGCTGTATTTAGTTTACCTTTTCAACCACATTTCTAAGTACCCTAGATGTGGGTTTTCAAAATATGCATTTTAAAATTCCTTTTGCATCCCCTCAGTATAATTGTAAGTACTAAATGTAGAGAAAATAAAGAGAAAGTCCTTTGTAATATATTTAACATGGTATTAAGAAAGAAAATAAACTTCCTATAACTAATTAATTAATATTCAAAAGTATGTTTTGAACAAAAATATGCATTTTTGGTGTTAGGAAGAAAATATCTAATTAAAGATTGTAAAATATAGTTGAAATATCAAGTGCTATTTAAATTCCAAATTATATCTATTTTTTTCTTTTTTTCTTTTTACTCAAAGGATCAAAAGTGCTCTCTCATAAGATACCATAAACAGATTTTATGGATAAATTTATAATGCATAATCAATTTAATTATAAGTATGTGAATTAATAAAAAGAAAACTCCAAGGATATATATATATATATATATATATATATATATATATATATATATAGAGAGAGAGAGAGAGAGAGAGAGAGAGAGAGAGAGAGAGTTCCTTATTTGATAAACTTCTATTCATTTAATATGTTAATTATGTGCCATTTTAATGTAAGAATTTTAGAAAAGAACAAAATATATAAGCCTGGAAAATAAATATTATAACATTTCTCACAGTGTGGGGTTGGTATTTGTAGTTTTGACATAATATTCATTTCCCCCTTTTCAACAATAGTACTGGAATATTTCTTTATAGAACAACACTTTTGCTCTACAGAATTTTGCTTACTCAACTCACAGAGGTAAGGGTGTAATTCAAAGCTAGTTTGTCACAGCCTAGCTACAGTGAATGGATTGTAGATAGACATACAACCATATGCATTGTAGATTTGCACTTTTACATTCAATAATTAGAGAACAGAAAAAAACAACAAACAAACAAACAAAAACCAACATTAGAGAAATCCAAGTAACAAAGGCCAGCTGTGATGTAAGGAGGGCCTGGGCAAGAGTAAATGGTAATACATAGGTAAGGGGAAGTTACAGGTGGATTCACATAACCTAGATTGAACAGACCTGAGTACAACCTAAAGTTGTATTCAGCTGAGCACTATAAAAATATAGTATAACACTTTTTCCTTTAGCCTTTTACTCATGTTACTTTAATCAAAGCAATATGCAAAAACATGTAAAATATAAAAAGATGCTTGTATAGTCTATATGTTTTCTGGATACATACATTGTCAGTTTTGTTCATATACGTTTGTTAAAATGGTGTAACTGAATCAAGCAGCAACAGAAATTAGCTGTCTCTACTGGACCTTTGACTTAATGACTTGATGTTTCTTTTAGGGAATTAAACAAAGCTGACTTTGATTTTACTGTGACAATTAAACATTTGTGGAATGATAAAAATTCCTCTTTTTAATTATAAGATGTATAATTATCAGCATAAAGCAAAAAGCTTCACTTTGAAGCTTTTTGAATGGTCTACACTGATCTCATCCTAGGATGAAAAAAGTAGATATTGGTCAACCTGGTCTAAGAATAGTAAACAGACATTGTTCCTCTGGATTACACATTTCAGCTGAGTTGATTTTATTAAACCTTTCATTAGCTTCATCAAGACATGTAATGAAACCCACAGTCACAGAGATCAAGGGAGAATATCAGCTTTAAGTGGAACATATTTTCTGCAAGCAATTTTTAACAAATACTTGAAAGTTCAAATGCTTAATATCCTATACATTTTCTGTAAACGGTCATTTTTATGTCTAATTATGGCTTAATTTATTTCTCTTTTAACTATATTACAACCAAAAGATCAATGCTTCTTCTTAAATAACGCAGGACATTTTTGGCTATTTTTACAACATGAGTTTTGTGATGAATCTAGCTTGTTCAAGACAATTTTGAATATAAAATTTAAAATATTATACCTATAGAACTACACATTTGAATAATTTTTGACATCTTTGATCAAATTAGGACAAAACTATGTTATCTACTCTTCATAAAAATTTGTCTTTTTTCACTATAATTTTGTTGCCATTAACTTTTACTTATTAACTTATTGAAGTCAATTCAATGAATGTTTATACAGTCCTTAATACAGGAGCTGCTGAAGGAGACAAAAATGATGAACCAGGACTGTTCAACCAAATTTTCTTACAGTGCTGAGTGAAGAATGTGTTATTATGAGATATAAGTAGCATGTAGGAGAGATTCATCTTTTCTCATGATATTAGGGATGATTTATAGAGGAGCAGAGGAGGAACCACTTCTTCTTGACACTGAAAGATGTTCAAGTCGCCTCCATACATTCAGTGAGAAATATTTAGCCATATATTCAAAAATGGTAAAAGTTATTTTTATGAACAATAATTCTACATCTAGAAGTTAATTTCTAGAGAAGTTGTAATCATAAGTGCAAGATTGACTCATTGAATATATTATTAAAAATAAAAAATGTGTTTTATAATGAATGCTATAGCCAAATGAAAGCACTTTATTCATCTATCAAAGTGAGCTAGATGAATCTATCTGTACTGATTTAAAATGATATCTAACATATATTAATAAGAAAAAAGCTGATTGCCAAAGATTATGTTTTTACTTATATAAATAAGCATATACATAATCACAACTAGAGGAATTTCTAGCAACTCAATAATTGTATTTTTGTGTTGTAATCTGGGAGAATATCACTTTATACAACAAATATTTTATGAATTTTTGAAGGTAGATGTATTACTTTTGGTATCAGAAGACTGTAAAAGGCTTTGAACACTTTTCCAGTTACCACCTTATTTCTCTCTTTCTTTATAGTGAAGCTTAAAGGATATTCCTTATTTTTCTTTGGTTCTTAATCTCTCATTTCTTCCACAAACTAGGCTTTCCCTCATTATTTTATCTCACCATAAGATTTCAAGAGAAAAAAAGAAAAGAAAAGAAAAGAGAGAAGAGAGTCCAACATATTATGCATATTATTTTATTAAGAGAAATGGAAAAAAATCTTATTTTTTCAATGTAAGTTAAAATGAATCCTTTTTTTCCAGCCTTTATTTGAGAGTACTCTTCTATATTGAACTATTATACTTTTATCTTCTTCTTTTGTATTTTTATTTATTTATTTATTTTTACTTTTCCTATCTTCTTGCTGACTCCTTTTTGCTTTATGTCTGCTTTTGGCAGTAACAAAAACATTTGATGTTCACACACATTCTTTACCATTCTTTATACCTGCTAACAGACTTTCAACTTTGTTCAGATATTCACCTCTATCTTTCATTCCTCAAGATATATTTAATCCAACCCAACACAGAGGTAGATGCTAAATGGACTGGACCAATCAGAGTGGATCCATTTCCTGGTTAACATCAAGGGTGGCCATGTGTTGTGGCCCTATTCAATGGGTTTTTAAAACATATCTGAGGTCACAGATATGAATGGTTTTCTATATATTTTATTTTTTAACATCTTTATTGGAGTATAATTGTTTTTTTTTAAATATATTTTAATATGTGACCTGTAACTGCTACAGGACCTTGTAACCATGACAGAGTCACTGTGAGGGCAGAAAAAATGAGGATGTTAAAGAACAAAGATGATGAGAGTGTTAAACCATCACAAAAAGAAATCTAGAAAACTGCTTTCAAGCTCTTGTTCTTTGAGGCAATTCATTTTCTTGCTATTTAAGCCAATTTAAATTGAGGTTTCCAGATACTTACAGCCCAAAACATCCTAAGAGAATGGTTACATGCTCTAGAATGCCTCATTCATCACCCGTCATCCTATCAGCTCTCTGAGTGGCCACACACAAAGCCACAGCCTTTGGAACTATAACTTCTAGATCTCTAGCTCAGACTTCTCTGCTAAACACATATTGACAAATCACAGTGCCTGCTAACTCATGTGTACTTTATTTTTTTTCACTGAATTTGTACACTTTAAATGACTGAATTATATGGCATGTGAATTGTACCTCAATAAAAATGTTAAAAGAGAGAGAAATAAAATCAGTAAATATTGGGTCTGAAGTTTTACTTAATCTACTCTAATTCATTCTAATCTGACTCATTCCACCCCAATTTTAAAACCATTTTTTCCTATCATAAGCATACAATCTTAACAGCTCTCAGGTATATTCAAGCTAAGAAAAATGTAAAAAAATACTTGAATTCATGAGCTTTCTTGTGAGGATTAAACAGGGGCTTAAATAGCAAGCTACTGTACCTTTGAATCTATGTTTATCTTGAAAGAAATTTAAGAAAATAGAAATTTTGTTGCAGGAATAAATCCAAAGTTCATAAGCAAATGTTGTAAAGAAATCACACAATAATAATAAAAATAATGCAATAAACTGTCAAAGACTAGGAAAAAATAATAAAGATGAGAAGAAATACACCAGGTTTTAATCCCAACTCTGCAACTTTCTAGCTGGATGATGTTAGGCAAAACACTAACCATTCCAAGCTTTGTTTTTCTCCTACCTGAAATGGAGGTTTTATAATATGCAAGGTTGTTTGGAATATTAGAGATAATGTGTACAAATGACTGGCACATAGAGGGAACTGAACGAATGGCAATAATTATTGTAAAGGATGTACATTGAGGCTCTACCATTAGTCCAACATATTATGCATATTATTTTATTAATACTGAGAAAAACTGCAGTAGTCAGGATAGGTTATTATGTTGCAATATGCAACAACCTCAGAGTCTCAGTGGCTTCAAAAAAAAAAACTAAAGATTTATTTCTTACTCAATTTACATATCCATAACAGGTTGGCTTGGGGTTCAACCCTGTGCCATCCTTACTCTAGATAGGATTAATCTAAAAAGCTAGTATTGGGGCTTCCCTGGTGGCACAGTTGAGAGTCCGCCTGCTGATGCAGGTGACACGGGTTCGTGCCCCAGTCCAGGAAGATCCCACATGCTGCGGAGCGGCTGGGCCCATGAGTCATGGTTGCTGAGCCTGTGCGACGGGAGCCTGTGCTCCGCAACGGGAGAGGCCACAGCAGTGAGAAGCCCGCATACCCCCCCCAAAAAAAATAATAAAAATAAAAAATAAAAAGCTAGTATTTCACGAAATAGTTCTGATCACATGGGAAAGAAGTGTGGTCAGTCACACACAGATTCTTAAAATGTATGCCTGGAGATGACACATGATACTTTGGATTCCATTTTACTGGCTGAAACATGGACAAATCACATGGACATACCTACATTCAAGGGATTAGGGAATTACATTTTAAACGTGCATAGAAGATGATAAAACAGAGTATTTGTTAACAGCCTTAATGTTACCATACAACCTTATGAGGGAGATTTTACTTATTTATTTATAACAACAGCTATGAGTATTTTATAGTCAATAGGAGAAATAAATTTTCTACTCTCCGATCTCCAACTTCAGTCAGAAACTTAGGAATCATCTTAAATTTGTCTTTCCCCCTCATGTATTATCTTTCTAACCTGCAAATTATGTTAACTGTACCTCATTAATATATTTTATCTCTCCAGAGGTATTATCATATAGTGGTCAAAAGCATAGATTCTAGAGCCAAACTTCTTGGGTTTAAATTCTGTCTTGGCCACTTTCTTGCTGTGTACTAGCGGTGATATTGAGTTAATTACTTAACCTCTCTGAGCTCCACTTTCTTCATCTGTAAAATGGGATGGATGGTCAAAATTATACATATCATATAAGGTTGTAGTATAAATTGAAAGGGGTTATAAGTGTAAAACACTCACAACAGTGTACAGCGCTTGAAAAATACTCAATACATATCAGCTATGGTGATTTATTTACTTTGTGATGTTTATTCTCCTCACTTCATTCCAACTGCTCTTGTCTCACACCATTTCTCATTTGAGTTACAGAACTACACTTTCCCATTTCCTTTATCAATTAGTTTCAATCCATTCTCATGTTCCGAGAGGTCTCATCCAATTCTTTCTTCAGTCAGGGACATTTTTCAGTAAAATCTGTTCACATAATCACCAGCATAGAATTTTTCCATGACTCTCATTGCCAATGGCATAAAATCTAAGCTCTGTAGCTCAGCAAGAAATGCCCTGCCACTCCTCCATAGGTATCTTCCCTACTTTGTCTTTTCCAGAAGACTAGACTCTCTCAAACTCCAAGGCATTTGTAGGGGCCATTCCTGATCCCCAGAAAGCATTTCTCTCATTTCCTTATGATTGTCACACATTTGTCTTTGAGGATCAGCCAAGTCACCGTTACTTCCAAGCATTCTTCTTTATCTCTTCAGGACTCACTAGACACTTATGCTCTGTGCATACTTGAATCTCTAACACATCACTTTTTCTGTATTGCAAATATTTCTTCACGTGTATTGACTGTTTATTTTTTCTTGTTTTTCTTAGGATACAGGCTAAGTGAAGCCAGATATTTTGCCTTTGATCTCTGTATCTATAGGGCTTACCATATTGATGGGCACATGACAATAAATGTGTTAAAAGAAGAAAATAATGAGCTATGCCTAGCCCCTAGTTTCTAGTTATATGAAATCTATTAGCCTAAAATTTATCAACACAATTCAAATGCCACCACACTAACCCTAATCTTTCTTCCTTGGAAATCATTAAATATGTGTAATTAAATAAACAATTAATTTAAATGTATCTATGGAAAACTCTTATTATTATATAAATTCATTCAAGGAACATTTACTGAATAGCTACTCTGTGCCAGACTCTTTTATAGGAAGTAAGGACACATTAATGAACAAAAACTTATTGAAGCAGCTTATGTTCTCATATGTCATGGAAGAAAATCTTTTACTACTATCTGTTAGTTCCAGTTTTTATCTTGTCTTTTTAAAGAATATTGTAATCTCCATAATATTCAGAACTTCTTTCACACTTTGTAGTCTCCAAAATGCGATATTATTGTCCCTTGAATTTAAATATTTTCTTTCTCAACCACTATTTCCTGTCTATCTTATTCTCTTTTTCTTTCTTTTTCTTCTCTACTTTTTCCTCACATTTTCTCATTCTTCCTCAAAAGTATACATGTATTCAATTACATATAATTAAACTGTATAATTTATCTCAAATTTCACATATATTTCAACTATTCCATTCTGCTTTTCAGACATTTGAGAATTTTGTATTTTGATACTGAGAAATTGGGAATAAGCATTGATAGTGAGCATATAAAATTTCACCATAGTAGTGTTTTCCCTAATCATGTGCTGCTTTGTCCTGAAATTTGACCTGATGAAGTTCCCTTTGAGTCTATTACTGATGACTCCTGTATCACAGATGCTGCATAGGTGTGGTTGATAAAGTAGGTAAATGTGCTTACCTGAATTTTTCCTATTGAGTCAGAAATGAAAATGAAGTACTTATTGCCTATCTCACAATAGACTAATACTTAAATCACAAAATTTATGAACAGGATCAAATATGCAATTTTCATTTAGGTGGGGAGTGTGACAACCATAAACAAGTTCTTCAGCTTGTTGGTTTTAATTTAAATAATCCTGTAATATGAATATTATTAAGATTACCACTTAACAGTTTTGTTTCTAAGTACATTGTACTCTCTTAAGTGTGTGCATGTGTGTGTGTGTGTGTATTTTTCCCTTAAATAAATTAAGAAAATCAGTAATTCTTATTCCCTACGTCATAACCCTCATGTTAAATTCTGATAAGAGAGCTCACAATGAAGGGAGTGTTTTAAAGACCTCCTTAATGGTTATAGGACTAACAAACACTGAACTGTTCTTCTTGTTTAATAAATTACATTGATCCAGATTATTCCAGGGAAGAAACTAAAATTTTAAATAATATATAAATTTATTTGGGGGTTACTTGACATAAGGTGACAAGATTCTATTTTTGAAGTCAGGCAGGGTGTTTGTAAATTCTAAAGTTATATGGAGATAATGTTTCTCAAATTTTTTGGACTTTTAAAAATATTCTTATACTAAAAGTAATACAAATTGAATTAGTGAAAAGAGAATTAGTATTCTGCAAATAAAATGACATTACTTGAGGGTATTCCACATTGGCTCCTATATAAAGCAAATTTAAGAACAATTACAATGATATAAATTATGCCAGACTTCCCTAGAGTGTGCTGCACAAATTCATATAGGAGCAGAATCTCAAGTATCAAAAGAAAATAAGAGTAGTAGACCTATTCACTCAAGAGGAGTTTATTTCTTTAAAGCCCCTAGTAAATGATGAAATGTGAGCAGCAATACTATTAATATTTAAATAATTAATTTCTTTTATCTTATTACATAACCTAACTGAATGGGGTATAGGATGAGAATAGCAAAATCCTTTTTTGAAGAAATGCTCAGCTATGTTTGAAGTAATATATTGTAGAACCTATATATAAAGAGATATCATAGACTCCTAATTTACCTATGTAAATAAAATCACTTAAATATTGTATAATTCTTGGAATAAATATAGTTAATGCAGAAGCTGGGAAACAAATTACTTTGTCACCCATTTTTTGACCTTTAAACCAAGCTTCCTTAGTCTAATATCTTGGCACATTTGTGGACTTTTATTCAATAAATAAGCAAATATTTGTGGAATAGCATCAGGCACCATAACAGGCTCAGGGGAATCAGAAATGAATTTTAAAAAAGCCTCCTCACTTGTAGACTTTACATTCTACAGAAGAGAAAAGACAATAAACAAATAGTATGATACATAATGGTTGATTGTGAGTGTAGTGTAGAGAAATGAAGATTAAGAGTAATCTTCATCTTAATGAAGATTAAGAGAAGGGATTTTCATTAAAATATCTTCTCTTTGTTCTATGATTATGTGTCCGACTTTTGTAGCAAGATGCCAGTTTTAGATTATGTGGAAACTTTCTGAGGTACTTGAAGATGGTGGAATTAAGAGAAGAAAAACTATTTAATGTCTATCAGGGCTCCATGAACATGTTGGAAAACAATGGAAGATACAACTGAGGTAAAGACCTATGTGGCAGGGATGTCTTGTGGCAGAAGTGGGATGCCAGCTGGACTGTGAATAAAAATAGAATATAAGTAAGTGTACACCATGAACAAACACCTGAGTCAACATGTTCAGAATATTCAAAGTACAAGTCTGGGTGGAAGAAGGCATATCATGGAATGATTGGGTAGGATAGAGAAGTTTTTATTAAATTAGAGAAACTTTGGATTATATCAAATTAGATTCATAATTTATAGTCAATTAATTGTGTCTTTACACTGTTACAAATTGAAAACATTTATCTTCCTTGGGAGAACTAAAGCCGGAGCAATAATTGGAGATTTCTAGACAAATCTTAATGTATCCTGGGTCATGACTTTATTTTTCTTTAATTAGAAGAAACAGCTTGCTCTGTAAAACATATGTGAGAGAAATAACCTAGTTTATAGTTTTGATTTTTTTCACTGCAATTATTCAGGTATTGGGCTTCTTTCATATTTTGTATATGTGGCTTAAGAAGAATCTATACCAAAGCCCAGGTGTATACTATGCTGAAGAAACAACTTTTGAAACTCAACATAAGTGAAAATGCTTTTATTATAAAGAAGTTTTAGAAGAGTTTCTCTCACTCAACTCTCCTGGACATAGTTAATGCTTTACTTAGTTTACCCTAAATTCTTTCCTAAATTAATTGATATCCCTCTATAGACTGTTCTGCCTCTATATGGAGAGATTTCGTATCAAAAATGATATGACTTTTTTTAATGAAAATTGAAACACTAAATATAGAAAACTAGTGAAGCTGATTGTTCTGTAGACTTGAACTTACATGCCCTTCAAAGAGAGAACTGACCTCATTATTTAGCAGCTTATAGACAGTTCCCATGAACAAAAATTGCATTGTTTTGAGTCTTCATTTGCAAATGACAAATTTTCAGATTTTATTTCTTGGCACTGATGCATACTCAACTTGAAGTCATTTTAATCAAATAATTGTGTTTCTGGAAAAGAGAACACTACTGCTAAAGATAAAAGGAACACTTTGAAAGTTACAACGTTTAAAGCCTTTATTTAACCAAGGTCTAGACTAAACAGAGGAACTCATTATAAGGTAATGAGTGACATAGTACTGCCTCTTACACTTTGAACACTTGCCTATTTTATTATATAATGAAATTAAAGTCATTATTTAAAGTTTACTGGAATGATAGATTTTAAAACTTTGTTTCAAAATGTAATGTGCTGATCAGTATAGGTATGTGAGGTGTACTATTTTAATAAATTACTATTATCAACAAAAAATCTTATTTCACAAACAGCTTTTTAAGTTACATCACAAATGGAAGCATTTGTTTCTTTTTCAATAGCAAGTTATTGACTTACATCTCAAAAAAGTCAACAAGTGCCACAATATACAAGCAATGACAGTGAAAAAAATACCATCAAAGGAGAACTAATTACAATGAGGGAAACTTCAAATTGCCCACATCTCTGTAATCAACAGTGCTAAGAAATAACCAGCACATGTACAAATACAATCAGAAGTGACAGAAATACATAAATGTAATCATCAGTGACAGAAATATGAAAACATTACCACAGCAAGAGAAGTTTGGAACAATCATGTAACTCTTTAATGAAGTGTTGGCACAGTTTATATATATATATTTTATATCCATGAAGAGACTTGGAAAGCTGGCTATCAAATTTACAAATAGCTGTTAAACTGCCCAAATCATGATTGTTATCCAAATCCCACAATTCTGAGTACTGGGATTGAAAATGAAGTTTGCAAATCCTCAAAAAAAAAGTGTATATTATCTTAGCCAGAGGTCTTCACATCATAAATCTTTCTCTACCTTTTTTTTTTTTTTTTTAGTATGGTGAAAAGCCTCAGTATTGCATCTCTGTGTGACACCCAGATATCTAAACATGTCATACAACTATCTTAAGCCTTGTAAGTGGATTTATTCTGTGTTGCAGCCAGATTTTGAAGAGTAACAACTGGTAATTATATAATTTAATCCATTCAGCTGCTCTCAACTTCTACAATAAATATTGTTAGCTCTTCATTACAACCATGTATCAAAATATCTGAACTAAAGAAGATAACTATACTACTGAATACTTGTCTCAAGGAAGTATCGGTTAATTCTGATTGTATAAACATAATAATTTGCCTGATTTACATTTCCTTCTACCTAAAGTGATCATGAGGGTGTCTGTCTGGTGATAAGCCGACACTTATCTGAATATTTTATGGAATTCAAGCATTCCTTAAAAGTTCTAGGATGACCATAAAATTTATCATTCAACTATATCTCTTTTGATTATGAGAGTGGACACTATTAATAATTACCTAAAAACATTAAGCACACTCCATAGATAAAACACCTACATTCCAAATTTCTACTTATCAAAAATTACAAGACTTATGGAAAGTAATTAAGAACTTAAGGAATGGAAATAGCTTAACTCCTTGTGTTCTTTTAAGTTCAGAGACAGGAAAAACCATATCCTTGAAATCTGACAAATTTTTCATGTCACAGAGCTTTCAAGTACTTGAGAATTTGAAAGAAATTGTCAAAAGCTACTTCACAATTCTCAATTCTTCATGGTTGAGGGATCTTTTAAATCTAGAAACAGACTTTCATCTTAGAACCAGGCAAATTTTCCTTCCTAGAAATAAGACAAATATTCCTGTCTTATTCTCCTAGGCTTATCAAATCTGAATAGAAAGAATAAGGCATTAAAGCAAAACAGGAAGGATTTGAATTTACGTTTATTTTAAATGTTATGAATTTTTAGTTAATGTTTTGTTGATTAAATATTTATACATATTTATATTCACACATAATTATATATATAACACATATATATGTACATATGTACCTATATACATATGTACCTATATATCTAGCTGTCTTTTGAGAACTAATAATTATCACAAAATACAAGTGATGGTGTTCAATAGGTAAGTATAATTCATTTGTTAGTTAAAATTCAAAACCACAATATGAATCTAGTTAATATCAGAATTCCATAATAAACCATTTCTTCTAGTTTCTCTCTACAAATTATATTAACTTTAATGTAAATTAATGTGTAGATACTTATTTAGTGAATTACAAAAGTTGTATTCTAGTCTTTTGTTGTTTGGAGAAAAAATAGCTCAGTAAAATTAGCTTACTGAGGGTTAAAAATACTGTCTCTGAATTTATAAATCAGGATGACTATTTGACCTATTATCATGACATTGTGGGCAGATCATTGCACATAAGTTAAAAAACATAAAATAAAAATTAAATTTAAAAAAAGCCCAGAAAGAAGATGCTAAGTTTCATTCAGTACTAAATTCACTTTACCCATTACTTTACAAAAGCAATCTAAATGTCAAATTTCTGACATCAAAATTGGTAGCAAATAAATCACATAGCACTAAACTGCAAAGTAGCATGCAAAATTTAGAACAGTAGGTTGTATATAATTAGGAGAGTTTGTGCTCCTAAATATAAAAGTCCTACATTCAACATGAGGAAATAAAACCCTTTGGACATCAGCAATCTGGTTGTACTCTTTAAAGATTTAAGACAAACATAAGGGCAACAGATAAAACACGAGTGCTCAGTTAAGAGAAGCAGGCTTTTCACACACAAATGTGTAAGGTCATTAGCGGAACTAATCAGAGAATGTTGTTATGTTTTGCCTTCTTTTATCCTTAAATATTTTGCCTACATTCCTTCCCATATGAATTGTAAAGCTTTAAAGCAGAGATGTGTCAAACCTAAAAGACTTGCATTTCTAAATCTCTTGCATACTGCATTCACTCACTAAACAAATAACTCTGAATATTTATAGCCAGGTAGTATTTTAAGTTTTGGGGATATAGAAATGAAGAAGGAAAAGTCCCTGCCTTCATGACACTTAAATACTAATAAGGGAGGCAGATGATGAATACAAGTATAAATAAATATACTATAAAATGCCAGTCCTGTGATGGAAAATAAAGGCAGATGGTAGATAAAAAGTGATTTGAGTGAGGGAAATTTATAAAGAGCAGTCATTCAAGTCCTTTCTGAAAGGGTGTCTTTTTTTAAATTTAATTTTTATTTTATATTGGAGTATAGTGACTTAAATGTTGTGTTAGACTCAGGTGTACAGCAAAGTGATTCAGTTATACATACACATATATCCATTCTTTTTTAGATTCTTTTCCTGTATAGGTTATTACAGAATACTGAGTAGAGTTCCCTGTGCTATACAGTAGGTCCCTGTTGATTATCTATTTTATATATAGTAGTGTACATATGTTAATCCCAAACTGCTAATTTATCCCTCCACCCCCACATTTCCAATTTGGTAACCATAAGTCTGTTTTTGAAGTCTGTGAGTCTGCTTCTGTTTTGTAAATAAGTTCATTTGTATATATATTTTTTATTCCACATATAAGTGATATCACAGGATATTTGTCTTTCTCTGTCTGACTTACTACACTTAGTAAGCTTTTGCACAGTAAAGGAAACCATAAGCAAAACAAAAAAAACAACCCACAGAGAAAATAATATTGCAAACTGTGCAACTGACAATGGATTAATCTCCAAAATATACAAACTGTTCATGCAGCTCAATATCAAAAAACAAACAACCCAATCAAAAAAGGGACAGAAGACCTAACTAGACATGTCTCTGAAGAACACATACAGATGGCCAAAAAGTACATGAAAATATATTCAACATCCCTAGGTGTTAGAGAAATGCAGATCAAAACCACAATGAGGTATCAACTCACAGCAGTCAGAATGGCCATCATTAAAAACACTACAAATAATAAATGCTGGAGAGGATGTGGTGGGAATGTAAATCTGTACAACTGCTATGGAGAACAGTATGGGGGTTCCTTTAAAAACTAAAAATAGAACTACCATATGATCCAGCGATCCCACTCCTGGGCATATATCTGGAGCAAACCATACTTCAAAAATACAAGCACCCCAGTGTTCATTGCAGCACTATTTACAATAGTCAGGACATGGAAGCAACATAAGTGTGCATCAACAGAGGAATGGATAAAGATGATGTGATGCATATATACAGTGGAATTTTACTCAGCCATAAAGAAAAATGAAACAATGCCTTTTGCAGCAACATGGATGGACCTAAAGATTATCATACTAACCAAAGTGGTGTTTTTTGAGCAGAGACCAGGATTAAATAAGGGCATGAGCCATACAAAGATATGAGGGAGAAACATATCATGCAGTGGAACAGCAAGTTCAAAGACCCTGAAGAGGCAATGAACTGGGTTACGCTGACAGAGGTAGGTAGAAGGGAGATGATGTGAAACTGATTAGAAGGTTATTTCCAGCCTTCTAACAGATGAAGGTTTAGGGTTGTAACAGTGGAAATGATAATAATTAGTTAGACTGAGACTATAGATTGAATGTTGAGGCAATAGTAAAAGGAAATCAGTTCCATGTGGGATGAGAGGAAAAGAAACAAATCAAGAATGCTGTCCGTATGTTGGCCTGAACTATGGGATAAATGGTGGACAATTACTGTTATTGTTACCATTGTGTGGGGACAGTAGAATCAAGTGTTACATATTGGATATAACCAATTTGAGATGTCTACTAGATATTCAAGTAGAGATATTAAGAAACAAGTTGGCTATAGGAATCTGGCACTTGGTGGAACTGTATATGTTGAAGGAAGGTTATGGAGGCTTGAGCTATACATTAAAAATTGTCACCGTATAAAGGCTATTTAATGACATGGGATACAGAATATCATGTAGCAAGAGAGTACTCATAGCCACAGAGAAGAAAAACATTTAGAAAGGGGAGGAGGAGCCAGCCAAGGTTACTGAGATGGTGTGGTCAGTGAGATGGCAGGGAATCTGGAAGAGAGGTTGGGTATTCTGAGTGGAGTAAAAAGGAGAATGTAGGAGAACAAAGCAGTAACAATATATCAAATATAATACTATCATAATAAAATTGCCATTGAAATTTTGAAAGTGGTTAGGCTGGAATATTTCCTGACACTTAACAGAGCAGATTATGTTGCCTGGAAAAGGAGTCATTTCCATCCTGTTAACAAGATCTATGAGCAGTATTGTTCTCTCTGCTTATCTTCTAGGGACTAAGATTCCCAAGAGTGGGCATTCCTTGGTGCATAATTAATTGGATTAAATCATTTTTGTATCTTTGAAAGGTCAAATAAACTAGTACACAATTTGGTAAGAATTAGTAGAAGCATCCCAGTGTCAAACAACCCCAGTGTTGTTCTTTTGAGGGACATGCTTGTAATGAAAAATAGGAGTAAGTCACTTAGTGCTAATAAATCATTATTATGTTAAATCTGAGCATCCTGAGGGAGTAGGTGCACATGAGAAAAAATAACAGGTGAGAATTGGGAAGGAAACCTCCTAATTGTTTGTAGTTTTTAGAATCCCAACTTGACTCTCTTCTACCAGCCATTTTTCCTTTGCATTCACATCTATTCATGATACTTCAAATGTCACCTGTATGCTTATGACTTGTACGTCTACATTTCTTTTTTTTTTAAGAATTAATTTTATGTATTTATTTATCAATTTAATTTTTTTTTTTTTTTGGCTGCACTGGGTCTTTATTGCTGCGTGCGGGCTTTCTCTAGTTTCGGCGAGAGGGGGTTACTCTTCATTGCGGTGCACAGGCTTCTCATTGTGGTGGCTTCTCTTGTTGCAGAGCACGGGCTCTAAGCTCATGGGCTTCAGTAGTTGTGGCACGCAGGCTTAGTTGCTCCGTGGCATGTGAGATCTTCCCGGACCAGGGCTCGAACCCAAGTCCCCTGCATTAGCAAGCGGGTTCTTAACCACTGTGCCACTAGGGAAGTTCCTGTATGTCTATATTTCAAGGCCAGATTTTTTCATTGATCTTGAATATTTCTGTTTACTGACTGCCCAGAGATATCTCACCCCCAATATATCAGAAATATTACATAGTATTTCCCTGCCTCTTTCCTGCTCCTTTCACTGTCTTCGGAGGAGCACTAACTTCAATCCGGCTTTTAAAATGCAAAACTGGGAGTTATCCATAACTTTTGCTTTCCTACTTCTCTATATTCATACAATAATACCTTACATTTATTATACTTCCTATGTATATTCTGTCTAGTTATCTCTCTGTCTTATATACTCCATCTCTTATCTGACAGCGTCGTCCCATTTGGTCTCCCTACTCTAAATACGACTCACTCTCCGCATTAGCTTTAGATTTCTTAATTATACAACCCTGCATGATCTGAGCTCTATTTAACACTCTACCCTTATTTGCGACTATCACATACATAAATAAACCAAAAAGAGACTGTACAAACTCTTTTTCATGTGCCTAGATACCATGAGGAGGCAAAGAGAATAAATTAATTTAATAATGACACCAAAGTGTAAAATATATACTTATGTTATTGGAAACTAAAATCAAAATTATCTACTTTTAGAAATTATAATTATTTTACTACAAACTAACTTAGCTAAAGAAATGACATATATTCTAAAAATTAAAATGCAGGAGGTATGAAAATTTATCTGCCTTTACCCTCATATATAATCAGATTATGATAAACTATGATCTCATAT
This sequence comes from Mesoplodon densirostris, assembly GCF_025265405.1. Lineage (NCBI taxonomy): Eukaryota > Metazoa > Chordata > Mammalia > Artiodactyla > Ziphiidae > Mesoplodon > Mesoplodon densirostris. The sequence continues at coordinate 34,324,135 of NC_082677.1, read as the reverse complement.
TTTAATTGAAAGTTATGGAAAACAAAATGCATTATCAGAAACTAAATTCAATTGACTATAAGAAAGAATATGTTGCCTGAAATTGCATCCTGATACCTTTATCCTTTACTTATGGAAACCCTCCTAATTCTTCAAAACCTAACTCAAAAGCTGTTTGCTTAATGATGACTGTTTTAAAGCCCAATCAGATCACCACTTCATTTTATTACTGTGTTTTACTTCTACTTTTATTGTAAGACATACTTTATTCTGCCTTGTATTAAAACAATGGGCTGGCCAAAAAGTTCGTTCGTCAGTTTTCAGTAAGATGGCTCTAGTAGAACTTAGTTGTCTTTAACTTCATTTGAAACAATTTTGTTAGATTGTATTGTGACACCTGCATTTAAAAAAAAGCTTATCAAAATTGGTGTTTTTTGTTTGTTTGTTTTTTGTTTTTTTCTTTTTGTGATACGCGGGTCTCTCACTGTTGTGGCCTCTCCCGTTGCAGAGCACAGCCTCTGGACGCGCAGGTTCATCAGCCATGGCTCACGGGCCCAGCCACTCCGTGGCATGTGGGATCCTCCCAGACCGGGGCACAAACCTGCGTCCCCTGAATCGGCAGGCTGACTCGCAACCACTGCGCCACCAGGGAAGCCCAAAATTGGTGTATTTTTGTGTAGACATTTTAATATTGAAAATGGAAAAAAAAAAGCTACATGTTCAGCACATTGTGCTTTACTATTTCAAGAAAGGTAAAAATGCAACTGAAACACACAGAAAGATTTGTGCAGTGTATGGAGATGGTGCTGTGACTCACCAAACGTGTCAAAAGTGATTTGCGAAGTTTCATGTTGGAGATTTCTCGCTGGACGATGCTCCACGGTTGGGTAGACCAGTTGTAGTTGATAGAGATCAAAGTGAGACATTAATTGAGAACAGTTAACTTTATACCATGTGGGAGATAGCTGACTTACTCAAAATATCCAAAGCAAGCATTGAAAATCATTTGCACCAGTTAGGTTATGTTAATCTCTTTGATGTTTGGGTTCCACATAAGTTAAGTGAATGAAACCTTCTTGACCATATTTCAGCATGTAATTTTCTACTTAAACATAATGAAAATACTCCATTTTTAAAACAAATTGTGATGGGAGTTGAAAAATGGATACTGTACAATAATGTGGAGCAGAAGAGATCATGGGGCAAGCGAAATCAACTATACCAAAGGCCAGTCTTCATAGAAAGAAGGTAATGTTGTGTATATGGTGGGATTGGAAAGGAGTCCTCTATTATGAGTTCCTTCCAGAAAGCTAAACGATTAATTCCAAAAAGTACTGCTCCCAATTAGACCAACTGAAGGCAGCACTCAACGAAAAGCATCCGGATTTAGTCAACAGAAAATGCATAATTTTCCATCAGGATAACACAAGACCACATGCTTCTTTGATGACCAGGCAAAAACTGTTACAGCTTGGCTGGGAAGTTCTGATTCATCCACTGTATTCATCAAGCGTTGCACCTTCGGATTTCCATTTATTATGGTCTTTACAAAATTCTCTTAATGGAAAAAATTTCAATTCCCTGAAGACTGTAAAAGGCACCTGGGCTGTAAAAGTTCTTTGCTCAAAAAGATAAAAAGTTTTGGGAAGATGGAATTGTGAAGTTGCCTGAAAAATGGCAGAAGGTAGTGGAACAAAAAAGTGAATATGTTGTTCAATAAAGTTATTGGTGAAATGAAAAATGTGTCTTTTATTTTTACGTAAAAACTGAAGGAAGTTTTTGGCCAACCAAATAGTTTTGTTGACAGTATACTTCAAAAAAAAAAATATCTTCCTTGAAGGAAGGTAGCATGATTAAACATATTTGTTTTCACTGAAATTAGGGTTTTTATAATAGTACCTTATAGTATCTTAAAATAATTTCTATATTTTCTTTTTTTTAGTTAAAATATGTGAATTGACAAAATCGTTGCTCAATATGTGCCACAAAGCTTACCTCTCTACTAATTCAGATTATGATTTCTCATGAAGAAATAAATAACTACAACATAAGTGTTCAGCATCAGTTATTGTGCATTTATTCTTTACACAGATTAAAATGTATAAACATTTGTAGCCATTTTAATTAAATATATATAGAAACATACATATAAAATATATATTAGACATATATGTACCAAATATATGTATAGTCTGTTATACATACACACACATGATCACATGTATAAATCAGAGGCTATTTGTGAAATTCTTCACAGAAATAGATCTGAAAGGAAATTAGATATAGGGCTGGTGTCATATTTAATAAATTGATTAGAAGTTAATCATAAATACTGAGTGTGAGACTCAGAAAATATTTTAAAATTCCAAATAGAACATAACTTTCAATGACTTCAATAGAGCAACTTTTTCTAAGTTTACTCAGAATACTTTCATGTCATGGTAAGAAGCCATTTAGTTTAACACATTTTATCCCACATCTTATTTTGAGAAAAAAATTAATGATGTCACTGATCCCAGTTTATTTCACACTTATGCACTCTCTCAATCATTTCAATTGAGTTGAACAAGATACTGAAGAAGGTTAGAAATGTTTTTTCTAAGGATATCTTAATTTTTTGTCAATATTGCATAATTTAGTGTAGTTAGAATGTTGCCTAGAGTGGTCAGAGGGGATAGATTATCTCTTCAAGTTCTATTCTACCGTTTACAAGATGTTTGACAGGAAAGAGTGTATTACAACATACAGGCCCTGGGCCTCTGTGGAAACCAGCCCTGATGAACACAGGCATGCCAGATTTATTATATTATGCATCTATCAAGGTCCTGATCAGAAGAACTTGATCCCAATGTAAATAATTATTAAAATATTATTAGATACCAAAATAAAAAAAATTAGAAAGAAACGGAAAATATCATCACCTAGGTGGAGGTTTTGAAAGGTTTTTTTTTTATGATTTTTGAATATAAAATAATGACAGAACTTGACTCTACACAGTGCTGCTTAGGTCATGAGAATTTGAGCTACTTCATTTAAAGATCTTAAATGATTCTCTAGATATAGGGACTGAACACAACTTGCTTAAAGCGAGGTTTCCCAACCTTGGCAATATTAACATTTTGGGTCAAATAATTGTTATGAGGGGTTTCCCTGTGCATTGTAGGATGTTTAGCAGCACCCTTGGCCTCTACCCACTAGATGTCAGTAGCACCTCCTCTTCAGGTTGTGACATCAAAAATAGACCTGTCAAATGTCTGCTTGAGGATAAAACAACCTCTGTTTGGGAAACACTGGTTTAAATAAAATTGAAAATGTTTTTCATTATTAGCTCAAAGCAACTTTATGCTTTTGGTCAAGACAGAAGTTTGTTACATTGACTTCCAAAGAAGAGGCTAAGAGAAATATCTAGATACTGAAGAGGAATGTTTGGATTAAAATAATTGAGTCAGTATTAGACATAACAACAGTTACAAACTATAGTGTAAGCATCTTTAAGATGTTACTTAGTAACATTTTAACAATACGGTGAATTTTAGTGTGTGAAAATTATGAAAAAGTGTTAAGGTTATATTTATGACAAATGCTGTATATCTATTCATCTATATTTGTTTGATTCTTCACAATCTATTAAGCTCTGCCTCCGTTATGTTTCAATTAGCTTATCAATTTCCACCTTTATATTATCTGTTATTATATCCTGAATATTATTTTCTATATCTTATTAATTTGAATATAACTAGTCCTTATAAATTTATTGGAAAGACAAATATATGTATATACATATATACATATATGTACAATACACACATATATACTTTTGTGTGATGTGATGTGTATATATAAAATATGTGATGTGTGTATATTATATATGCATGATATACTTTTGTATAATATATATATATATATATATACATCTATATATAAATGTTAAAAATCATTGGAAAATATTATTTTCAGTGCCAAAATTGAAAATAATCACCTCTTTCTAAGATGAGAATACCTCTAACATTTCTTCTATTTCTTAACAAAGTATACATAAAAGTTAGTTGTTCTCATTTATCCCCGTATAAGTACTTGCATATCCTTGCCTTTTTCTAGAACAGATATGAAGTCAACTGCATTGTCCCATGAAAACTTGAGGAATTTATTTAGGGTTTAATCTATTGTTAAAATATCACTATTAAGAAAAAAGAATTCTACCCCCATATTGATTTTTAAACCTCTAGCAACACCAAAATATGTCCACCATGCTGAGCACCATGAGTTTGGGATGAACTTATGTGTGTATAGGTGATTTGAATTGTGAATATGGTGATAGTTACTTTAATACACCTGTCTCTAGAAACATTCATGCAGGTCTTAATGAAAAAGGTTGTTATTTTCACATAAACTATACAAGTAATTTGTGTCTGCAAGGAATAGCCACTTTGTACTGATTGGTATATTGATTAATAAATATTAGATATTGTGTGAGTGCTCCTGTATTCAATGTAGATGCTTATTTAGATTATTTTCCCAAAAAATATATGAATGCCAAAGCATTGATGATATTCCCATTTATGGACATTCAATAATGATATTGGGGCATGAGTTTTCTCAGAGTATAATATTATGTAAGAATATCTTCATGTTAAACTCTGAAGTAAACTTTACTTACCATTAGATTATTTTAAAACCTTTGATAGAATGCTCCATTCTATTACACAATCCTGCTCTTTGTATTGTGTTTATCAGTCACTTTTAAATTATATGGACTAAATTTTTCAAAAGAACCTGTTGATTATTCTAAGGTTTAAAATGTTAAAACTAATACTACATGCAATTTTGATTCTATTATGGCATAATTGCTCAAATCATAATATTGAAAATGAGATAAAAACAATTATGTTAAAAAATTAGACATTGAGTAACTACAATAAGAAAATATCCAGATAAATATAATTTGTCAAATGAATAAAATATACATGTTGGTAATAGGTTTGAGTTAGCACAGCAGACATCATTTTCCATTGCTTTCCTTAAATAATTGTCATCCTACTAATTAAATGTCTCTCCTCCTATCCTTTTCTCTGAGATCCTCCCTTAAGTGGGGTAGGAAAGGGGTAATCTTGCAAACAAGGAATGTCTATGTTCATGTAATAAAGACATCTTGGTAACTAGGCAATATTTAGCAACTTGTTCAGCATTATCATAAGAATTATCATAAGAATCAGATTTTAAAAATTGTCTTTAATGATGAGAATACGCTACAAAGTCTCCCTGAAAATGTAAATGGAAACCACAGTGAGCAAACATGATATCTTAATGTACAGGACAAAGTGAACTAGGTTTGTTTAAAAGTCTCAGAATTATTGATTTTATTGAGAGGGAAAAAAAATCAAAATATATAAAGTTGACCAAGAGAAGGTAGAGTAACTCACTGTTAAATCTTTTCTGCAATAGGCTGCATGGTATAATTATTTTATGTTCCTTGGGGGTTAATGGATCATCATAGACACATAAGGGTTCTATTAACTAAATAACTAAAAATATATCTTACATTATACTGACAAACTTCAAATTGGAGTAACTCATAAACTTATCACATATGTAAAAACACTATATAATTTTTCCTATTTTATACATAAAGTTATTATGCTTATTTATAAATATCTTTAAGAGTGAAGAGCTACCCGTTCATGTTTATTTATGCACATACATACAGATACTGTTATAGGAATTAGCCATGTTGTAAACCCTATTGCAATGGTTATGTATAAAATTGAACCTGATAGATATTTGACAACGTCATCAATGAATCAGGAGACCAGTATAAAAGCATGGTCTTCCTTTAAGCAAAGATTCTATAGCATGATTCTTAGTAATTATAAGGAAAAAAGACTCCAAATTTTAATGGAATTGGATTATATATCTTTCATAAAATGTGGTTCTAAGTTAAATAATGATTACATCAGCATAATAAGTCAATAATTTTTTATCTGTTTTTAACTTTTAAATCAATGATGTTTCTCTATAAAATGCAAATTATATAAGTTTTGATTATGTAATATCCTGGCTCACAGAAGATGAGGAGAAAAGGTAAGAGAAGAGTTATCTAGATGAAAAATAGCTAAAGTTGATAGATCTAAATTAGATATTTAAGTATATTTCTTAAAGGATCAAGGGTAAGAATTAATATAATCAAAACACAACAACAGAAGCATGGGAATGGAGATTGAAAGAGAATTATAAGTAGTGTGTTCAAATTTCCTTATGTTTCAAAAACAGTCAGTTAACAATGGTATATGGTCTTCATTTAAGTTATGGTGATATCTACCAGAAACAGTTATGAACACTAAAGGCTAAATATGCTTACCTCTAAGAAGTGGTAAAAGTATGAGGAAGGAATTGTGCAAGAGACTTTTACTCTTCATTTTTCACCCCAGAGTTTGATATTCAATCAAACTGCCTTGATTCAAATTTAGTTTCACTACTTACAACCTGTGGCCTTAGTCAATTGACTAAACATCTATTTATCTTAGTTTCTTCTTTGGCAAATTGGAATTAATAGTACATCTATTGTAGGCGTTTTATCAGGATTTAACCAGTTAATATTTTAAAAGTTGTTAGAATAGAACCTGCCATTAAGTAAGCACTAAAAAAGTGTTAAATAAACAAACAAAAAAATAAGTATCATGGACCTGCATAATGGCTAATGTATTTCATATTAACACATAATTTACATTTTTAAAAAAGAGTTATTAGTGCAAATATATCCATAGTATGAGTAATTGAAATATTATTTTTCTAATGGTATCTGATGTATTATAAATATCTAAATTTATAAACACATTTTTTCATATAAGATGGTAAGTTCTTAGAAACAAATATATTTAGGTTTTGAAGAACTTACTTTATGGGAAGGAAATACTCTATATTATAATATTTGGCATCGTGTATAATATAATTTTTGACATGGAAGGCAAAGTGAATGGAAATTGCAGAATTTTCTGAAATTAGTTGTACTCTCACTAGAAAATTGAAAACCCTTTTACATTATTTTAGTTCTAATCATTCAGTACACCAAATAATATACTTATTTTTCTTATGGTTTAAGATATTGAACATCTCACTATGCAAGATGCAAAGGAAGTTTCTTGAATCTTGAGTTCTAGAACTTAATCTGGACCAAACTTCAATGTAACACCTCATTGAATTAATATGTGTCTTCAAATCCTTAGCCGGAGAAGGAAGAAAAATAAAGAAAAGTATCTCTCAATTTCACTGTTTTACTCAATCATTGATTATTAATTTAATGTGCAGTACTCAATGGGTCTCATCCTGTAGTATTTCAGAATAATTATTTTTGAAATACTGGCAGTTCTAACTTACAAGCAAGTTGTATTATAAAGTTCATTTGTAAGTCACAGAATATAAAGGTCAGAAAAGACCTCAGAGACCATCAACTTCCCACTACACTATTTGTGTGATCCCTTCTGGAACATCCTGATCACTGACAGATGGTCATTCATCCTTTGGTTAAAAATGTCAAGTGATCACAAGTTCAGTAATTTAAAGGCAGCCCATTTTGCTTCTGGACAGACGGAGTATTTATTAAATTTTACATCTGTTAAACCGTTTCCCTATATTCGTGCATTCCTGCTACAAATATTTGTTGAATGCCAGATATGTAAAATACATCAAAATCATGGAACTTACAGTTCAATAGAAAAGACATAGAATAACCAAGAAATAACACAAATATTGAGATGAGTACAGAGACGGGAAAAAATAGGAGTCATTGTTAATGTTTAGCTGGGAAGCATGATGTCCTCCAGGGTCTCACAAAAAAACACCCAGAAAAGTACTATTGCATAAAGTGAGAGAAGGAGAGTTAAATGGAGGTTGGGGGGACAAGAATGGAGGATGCCTGGAGGAGGGAAGTAGGGGAAAGATTGTTTCTTTTCAGAGGTCAGAGTGAGGAAAATGGGAGGTGTATGTTCAGAAAAGGGAGACAGACCACTGCATTCAAGAAACTGAAAAAAGAGGGCTTCCCTGGTGGTGCAGTGGTTGAGAGTCCGCCTGCCGATGCAGGGGACACGGGTTCGTGCCCCGGTCCGGGAAGATCCCACATGCCGCGGAGCGGCTAGGCCCGTGAGCCATGGCTGCTGAGCCTGTGCGTCCGGAGCCTGTGCTCCGCAACGGGAGAGGCCACAGCAGTGAGAGGCCCGCGTACCGAAAAAAAAAAAAAAAAAAGAAACTGAAAAAAGAGACAAGGTGACTGAAGCAAATGGCAAAAGAAACCAGAGAGGCAGAAAAGGTTGGGCACAACTAGAAACCTAAAGGTAGTATCTTCTAAATTTGCTACTATTTCCCCCCTAGAGTGACATGCAATACATTTATACCCTTCTCTACATTACAATACACTTGAGTAGTTACCATCCCCACTCTTACCTCTCAGCTGAACAACTATCTCCAATTCCATCTACTATTCTTCACATTGTCACACTTCACTACTCCAACAGACTTCCTCTGCTGTCAATGCTGTAAGTTTTTTAAGCATCCGATTCCTTATATGTTCTAACAAGTTTCTCACTTACCACCCTACCATTTTCCAATCCTAAAACTAATTATATATATATATATATATATGTGATTGCATATATATATTACATAATATATAAAATTGTAGCACCTCACTTATCAGTACCAATTTCTGTATTCAGTATAACAATGCATCTCCAAATTCAGTGGCTTAAATTAACAGTTTATTATTTCTCATATGTCTAAGTGACTGATCAAAGCAGGGCTCATCTTGAGGCAGCTCTGTTCCTTATGTCTCTCATCCTCCTTGGACCAGTAAGGTAGCCTTGGTAAGTTATTTTTATAGCTATGGCTGAAACATAAAGACAAGCCCAACTATACAAGCACAGTTCATGCTTCTGCTTTCTTTATACCTGTTAATATTCCATTGGCCAAAATAAATCAAATAAATAAGATCAAAGTCAACAAGCAGGGAAATACACTATACTTTTAATGGGAGTGAATGTGTGGAAGACCACTGTGGCAAATAGATTATATTACATTCTAGATATTCATTTTTTTATCATGAGTTATACTATATTTAGATGTTTGGTATTTATGAAGTTCAAGTTCTCTTAAAAAATAATTCTATACTATCAAATGAGGTCAAGCCATCCAACAGTCAAGATTTTGTTTATATTGTCAGAGTGCTATCAGGCTGTAAAGAGAATGTAAAAATATTAAATTTCACTAACCATCTTAGAAGAAGAGATCTAACTGTACAAGTCAGAGACAAAATCGAGAAAAAATGTGGATGGAATTATAATCAAGAATGCCAGGAGCACGAAAAGAAGAGGGAGTTGAGAAAAGAACTAACTGATACTTACCCATCCTGTGCAACTAGTGACTTTTTAAATTATGTTTTGCTGTCAAATACAATCTTTCTGCTTAGTTTATTGTGTCTAGAATTTTTTTAGTTCTTAATTTTCTATTTTTCCACAAGAATATTCACTGTCTTACTAAATCTTTTTTTCTAAAATTAATATACATACATCCTATCTAAAAGTAGTTTATGGTCACTATGGAAAATAAAAATAGGAACAGTCAATCCTTAACATGATGCAGCATATTCTTTTTTCTTTGTGTATTTACCATAAACACAATAAAAATAGTATGTAAAATTGAAGATTTTATTTGACTTCATTCTATGCAAAAATAGATTCTACTCAAATTACCTCTTCATTTAACAGCTTGCAGGCATGTTCATATGCTCAAACCCTTGTATCAAACAGGCTTTCTTTTACTACTGTTTTCCTGAATTGAAATAGGATAACCTTTTCCTGAACGATAGGTTCTTTGACATTTATAAGGGAAGGGGTTTAGCAAAAATAAAATTGTAATATACAATTCTATGCAAACTAAATGCAAAATACAATACAAAAATGCAAAACCAATTTGTTACTAGGGCTTCTTTCCTGTCTTGGCCATATCTAAAGCACTTTAACTGTTTATTGGGACTCTTTCAAAAGAAATAATGTACCATTGATGATCATCACTTCCCCACACTTGACACAGAGCCATGACGATTTCCTGTCAAACTGTTGTTGTTGCAGTCCAGCAGTGGATTCGGGAAGATTGATATTTCAAGGTCTCCTACTGTGGCTGTTCTGGTATGGTACATAACCATCATGTCAGAAGATCTGCCCCACTTTTAGGTTAAATTTTTGGGTGCACTTGAATTTCTGAGCCAGAGAACAGAGGTTCAGAAGGGGGATTTATTTGGGGTGAAAAGGCCAGCATGTGCCTTTTTAAAAGAGTGCATACAGGGCTTCCCTGGTGGCGCAGTGGTTGAGAGTCCGCCTGCCTATGCAGGGAACATGGGTTCGTGCCCCGGTCCGGGAAGATCCCACATGCAGCGAAGCGGCTAGGCCCGTGAGCCATGGCCGCTGAGCCTGCACGTCGGAGCCTCTGCTCCGCAACGGGAGAGGCCCACGTACTGGCAAAAAAAAAAAAAAAAAAAAGAGTGCATACTTCAGCCTTGTGATTAGAAAAACTGATTTCAAATCCTAGTTTATGGTGTGTAGAGAGGTTTTGCCTTATTCTGTGTCTTCTTAGATATGCTAGTTAGATGGTGGAAGAATTTGGTCTAGGGAGGCTAATCCAATGGTATTTTAGGCAAAAAAAAAATCAAATTATTTTTTTTGTTGTTTTTAGGTTCCATTTGGGTTTGATTTCCCTTAAATATTTAAGCATAATAACTCTGTGCAAAAACTGACAAAAGGCCCATAACAAACAACAGAAATTCCTGAATTTTTCAGTCCAAAAACCATTCCCCACAGGAAAGAACTTTTAATTTTTCAAGTTATTTCCTTTAGTATTTACTTCAATCTTTAAAACTAATATACTATGCTACTTTTCCTTAATTTATTGATTTTATAGATTATCTGTTGATAATTTATGATACTGGAAGAGCATTTAGCTTTCCAAGACTTATCACCCTCTCTTTACTCATACATACATATACAAGGACTTATAATTATCATTTTTTATTGTTGTCTAGACTAAGATACTGTTGTCAAAGAATATACTCTGTATGCTTTGAATCATCTGAAAATTTTTGAGACAATTTATTGACTAGCACATGGTTAATATTTATAATTATGTTTGATATGCTTAAAATAATATATATTCTACAGTCACTAGGTGAAATTCTCTATGCAAAGCTTCTGCACAGCAAAATAAATAATCAACAAAATAAAAAGACAACCTAAGGAATTGGAAAAAAATATTTGCAAACCACATATCCTATAAGGTGCTAATACTCAAAATATATAAGGAACTCTTGCAACTCAATATCAAAAAAACAAATAACATCATTTAAAAATGGGTGAAGGACCCAAGTAAACAATTTTCCAAAAAAGACATGCAACATATATGAAAAAATGGCCAAGAACACTAACCACTGGGTAATGCAAATCAAAAATACAATGAAATATCACCTCATGTCTGTCAGAATGGCTACTATCAAAAAAACAACAAGGGCTTCCCTGGTGACGCAGTGGTTGAGGGTCTGCCTGCCGATGCAGGGGACACAGGTTCGTGCCGTGGTCTGGGAGGGTCCCACATGCCATGGAGCAACTGGGCCCATGGGCCATTACCGCTGAGTCTGGGTGTCCAGAGCCTGGGCTCCGCAATGGAAGAGGCCACAGCAGTGAGAGCCCGGTGTACAGCAAAAAAAAAAGAAAAAAGAAAAAATAAGAAGTCACTATCTGTAAGAGATAATTGCAGTCCTACATTCAGTGTAGCATTATTCACAGTAACCAAGATATGGAAACCACCTAAGTGTCCAGCATCAATTGATGGATAAATAAAGAAAATGTGATATATATATATATCCACACACACACACACACACACACACACACACACACACACACACACACAATGGAATGTTATTCAGCCATCAAAAAGAAGGAAATTTTGCCATTTGCAACAATATGAATTAATCTGGGGGGCATTACACTGAGTGAAATAAACCAGACAGAGAAATACAAATACCATATGGTATCACTTATATGGGAAATCTATTTTAAAAACAAACAAACATACAAACAGTTGAACTCACATAAACAGAGAGTAAAATGGTGATCAAGGAAATGGAGAAAAGTTGACCAAAAGGTACAAGCTTTCAATTTACGATGAATAAGTTCTAGAGACCTAATGTGCAGCATGGTGACTATAGTTAATAATAATATTTTGTACACTTGAAATTTGCTAAGAGAGTAGATTTTAAGTATTTTCATCACAAAAAAAAGGTTACTAAGTGAGGTGATGAATATATTAATTAGTTTGATTGTAATAATCATTCAGTGATTCATATGTATATATCAAACATCCCCTTGAACACTTTAAATATATTATGATTTTATTCATTAATTATACCTCACTAAAGCTGGAAAAAATGGTTCTTGGTACATAGCAGGCACTAAATAATTATTTGTTCAATGAATGAATGAATGAATGAATGAATGCCTGACCTGGAAGAGATGACAAAAAGTAAATAATAAAATCAACCTATATGATTCTGGATTTAATTATTTCAATTGAGATATATAATTTAAACAGTAAAGTTTCTTGATGGATTAAATCTTTTTATCATTTTGATGTAACTTTAATTTTTAGTAATGGTTTTTGCAATAAAGTGTGTCTTGGATGTCATCAATGTTTTTCAACCTGTTTTCTTTTAATTAGTATTTATATGTCTATCTGATGGTAAAGGTTACATTAAACCTTTTTATATTTTTCTATTTCAGATTTCTCATGAATAACATGACTGGCTTTTATTTTTTTTTATCAAACAATCATTCCCTTTCATTGGAACATGCTATACATTAATATTGGATTGACCAAAAAGTTCATTTGGGAAAACCCAAACGAACTTTTTTGGCCAACCCCATGTAATCATTACAATATTTACATTTAATTCTATCTTCTTATTTTTCGTTTCTATTTATCCCCTCTGTTTTTATCCATTCTTGCCTTTAGTAGGATTGAATAATTACTCTGTTACCATTCTATATTGTGTTTTCTATTAATATGAACATTACATGTTTTGCTTCTATTTTTTATTGGTTATCATGTATGGAAAGGAAGAAGTTAAATAGCTAACCTCTAATTCATTCCTTCCAAGATTACTGTAAGGATGCTTATGGGGGAAATAAAACAGGCAGGTGACCTGGCCTAATTTCCTGATCAACATTATAACTGCAGCTCTAGGTAGATAAATTAATGATATTTTCTAAGAGGTAAGTGTTTATCTATGGAATACTTTAAACAGGAATCTCAGGCTAATGTATTACTTATAGTAATGAACCTTTTAGAATCTATGGATTTGTGTATTGTTCTCTAAGAATGTATCACATAACTGGGAGCATGGAATAGATATATTTCATAAAATAAACACTTCCAGCATTGTGAGGTAATAACTTATGTACCTCACTTAAGAAGTCTTTCCATCCGGGCCAGATACTGGGTGTCCCATAAGAGAAAAAAAGATTTGGGAGTTACCTCAATGCCTAGATCTCTCCCTGTTTTGTCAGAGCCTCTGGATCAGCTCTAATCATGAAATTAATAGTAAAGTTTGATAAAGGATGTGAATTTGATTTGAAAATCAGATATTTTGTAATGACTCATCTGAATTTCAACATGCAGTCAATACTTATCAAATCTAACTTGAATCAAAATCTTTGCTATCCTGCTTGATAAAATAATTACTTTGAAATACTGAAAGATTTTATTCTCTGTCAATTTATATAATATGTCTGTATTTATTTTAATTCTCTATTTTATAATAAAAATATTTGTTGCTTTATTTGTTTGGTAGTTTTATACAATTAGTATTTATTTGTTTTTGTTTTTGTTTTCTTCCATATATTTATCTCAGTGTTTTGCCTCTTTATTCCTTCTTACCCCTCAAATAATCTATTTGGGATCACTTTCCTTTACACTGATATATATCCTTTATAGTTTCCTTTAACGTAGTTCTCCCAGTGGTGAACTGTATGATTATGTTTGCTTGAAAATGATTTTGAAATATATAATTCATTGGGCATAGTATTCCTGGTATTATATATATATATATATATATATATATATATTAATCAAAGTTCTCATCCTACTCTCTCCAGTAAAAATATATTACAGAAGATAGTAATAGATATATAATATGATATTTCATAGTATATTTTATGTGTTATTTTCTATTCTGTATTTCCATACTTTTCTCTCTGCATTCTTCAATAATTCTGCTCAATCAATCTCATTTAGTTGTGACTAATCTATAGTTTTGAATTTCAGTTTTTGTATTTTCTATTTTCAGTGTTTTTATTTGGTTATTTTCCAAATTGGTATTCCATTTTTAATAGTTTCTTGATCTCTGTAAATATTTTCAGAATTTTTTCCCATCTCTTTAAAAGTCTGATTATTTCATAGCATACACCTGATAATTTTATTATCTTATGTTTTTGTAATGTATCTTTTATCTATTTTTTTACTGGTTTTCATTCACTGTGTCTCATTTTCTTTTAAATCTAGTTATTTTAATCTGTAGATTAGACATTGTGTAAAAATTAGTTTATGGGATAATCTGATGCCTAGGTTAGCAGAACTTTTTTCCCAGAGAGGAATATCATGCTTCGTTTGGAATCTTTTGGGCACTATATATCCAGGAGACATTGAGTCCAATTTTAACATTTAAAGTTCCCTGGACCATTCAGGTAACAGAAGATGGGGCTGTAATTAAGGTGGGGAATGTTGTAAGACTCTGTCTCTTGTGCAAAATTTGAGTTTTACCTCTAACTTCTTTGTCTCTTGATACTGCCAAAGATACAACTCAGTTTCACAGATGTTTGCTCTATATAGTCAAATGCTCAGGGTAAAGAGAGTTTATAGTGCTGGGTTTAAATATCTAGATTCTTAACTTTTCCTAGAATTTAGATGGATTAATACTGATAATTTTAGCATTTCTATTGCTTTTCTATGTTTCTTTTAAGGATAATGCCTATATAGCTTATAGAATTTTTATATAAAGAGAAATGGAAAACACTGATGTCATGTAACTTTTGTTTTTTCCTATCATTTCTCTTGTCAGTTTGGTCGATGAAACTATATTGCTTCTGTATTATCAAAAGTGAAATATAAAAACATGTTAATGGCAAGAAATGGTGACAAAATTCCCCATTTATAAGTTATTTTACACATAGAAAAACTGAATAATCCTGAATCTAAGTCACTATTAATTCATTTCTAAAAATAAACAAATTCACAACTTGACTACTAACACCTCTGAGACTAAATAGAAAATTGTGCCTTAACTTTTTAAACAACAAATTTATATTTGTAAAAAATTGTTAATACCCACAGGTATATAATCCTTTCCTTAAAATAAATAATGGTTTTCCCTGTGAAAAATGTAATATGAAGAAATAAAAATAAGATAACTGCACTATTTTACCAAATAGAGTTGAAATATCATACTCAGTTGGCCTTGAGTTATCTGTCTCCTCTCCCCCTCCCTTTCACCTCCTGCCTGCCTTGGCAATCCCCTAAGTTTCAGATATTTAAAAGTACATGGCTATTCAGTGAGGATTTTAGTTAAGGGGAAATCATAATATATAACTCAACTCTCACTTTTCAACGTTCTGATTTACTGGTTAAGCAAAAGTTGGGTATGTGAAAACAACCATCTAATTAAATTGTCAAGGACCAACTCATTACTGGTAAAATTATGTTTATCTTAAAGAGAAGTATTTCACATTTATTTTAGAAGATTCATCATGAATAGGAAAGTTGCATGCTTTACTTTGTCCTAAAATTATTTTCTTATGGGACATTAACCTTTGAAACTTTGTCTTGAAGTATTATATATCCATTAGATATTTTCAGGTCACAAAATTGTAAATTTCTTTATATCTATCCTCATTTTGGCTCACTTTTTAAAATACAATCAAAGCTTTTTCTATACTATAATTTTCAGAAGCAAAAGCCAGTCACTCTCTTATAGTACAGTTGAGAGTCGTTTGTATAGTTATAGAGGAAAGGATGCAAAAAAGCAGTTTTAGATGTGTAAAGGGAGTACATTTATAGCTTTCTAAATTACATGTGAGTTTAAAGTATGTCACCCTAGTGCCGTATACTACCACATCTATTTTTTGCCTTTTGATGACAAGATAAACCAATTAACTCCAATACATTTAACATGTTAATGTAATAAATATTTCCAGAGAATAGTAAGCCATATTCAGTATAGCAATATTTGCAATAATTCATATTATTTATGAGACAAAAATAAGAACTAAAATATCCTTAAGAGCAAAATCTGTACATGAATTAAAAATGCAATTTCACAAACACAGTTAGAATGGCTTACTAGTTTAAGTTACTCTAAATGACTCCAATAGTTTTACAAATGGATATAAAAATATTTATTATATTAAAAATGCATGACAAAATTTACCATTTTGACCATTTCTAATTGTAAAGTTCAGAAGTATTAAGTGTATTCACATTGTTGCCAACCAATCTCCAGGACTTTTTTTATTTTGAAAAACTCAAACTCTGTAACCATTTAAAAACTACCTATATCTCTCTCCCAAGTAAAATACCTATTAATTAAGAAAATCTTTCAAATAAGACATAGTGGTTCTTACTTACCCAGGATCTTTTTCTCCCTTCTTTGTTCTCAGCAGAACACAAATTTAACTCAAGTAGTCTCTCCATTGCCAACCTCAGGATGAATACAAACCAATAATAAAATCCCTATTCCCAGTGATTGTCTCAGGAACCCAGGCTTAAGCCAATCACCACATGACACATGACTTTCTCCTGTAAATCATTTTTGCTGTTTAAAAATAAGCATTTGTACTGAGTTTACTAAATAAATTCTAAGGAAGAATTTATAATGTATAGTAAGGGGATTAGCTTTTTTTTCTCTCTAATTAAACTTAAAGAAAGAAACAGACTGTCTTAATTGCTACTGAAAACCACATTATAACTGATGAAGATAGGTTTCTTGTTATATGAGGTAATAAATATCATAAAAATTGAAGTCAGATTGATTGAGAATTTTGTTATAGACACACATTTATTTATGATAATCTTATATTTTAACATCATATAATAAATGTTAAATTACTGTTGACCCATAACATATAATAACTAAAATTAGAAGTCAAAGTAATTCTTACTTTTTACTTAATAAATTTAGATTGACTGAAGATTCAAGCTGTGAAAATTATAGGGAAAATACTATATCAAAGTTTAAATTTTTTTCCAATAAGGATAGCCTATATGAATTTTTGTATCTCCAAAATGGAAGGATATAAATTAATAAATTTTAAATATGTTGATTTTATTGTGCTCAGTGTGTAAGGCAGTGTCCAAAGCCTGTGATCACTGAATAAATGTGAATTGATTGAATGATCATTACTATGCTGAATCCACCTACACCAAATATATAATAAATTTTTCTAAATCATATTAAAACCAAAATAATTGGTCAAAAATAAAATACATTTTAAAAAGAAATTATATATCTGCTTTTACATGACTACCAGTACCATTTTCTATATATTGAATGAATGTCTTACCTGTCTATTTTGCAAAAAAGAAAAACTTACAAATTAGAAGTCACAGTGGAATCCAGATTCATTCACTGCTATTTTCTTCTTTCTGTGAAGGGGAATCAGATATAATACAGAATCACATAGACAAATACAGGAAATGGCCTAGTGCCTATGCAAAGTACTTATGCAAAACTATCAGCTTTAGGGGATCAATAATAAACTGTTAAATTGCTACATTCACAACTGCAAGAAGGTCAGCAAGAAGCTTGGCAATGAAGAAACAGAAAACTCTCTGAACATACATATCTCTCCTTTTGCTGCCTGCAGCACATTGGCCCTGTGTAGTGACTGGATGACACAGAAAAATACCAGAGAATCCTCTCTCCTGTCCTGGCAAGGCCTACCCCTTTCTCTCAGGCGCTGTGTTTCTCTGCAGAAACACAGAAAGAATCTTCCTTGAGAAAATCCAACTTCTGGAGGGAAAAAAAGCCAACCTCAGCTCTTGAGCTATAGCACAGTCAACAAGTGCTTATTTTCACAAGGTTTAAATATTCATGAATCTCCAATAGTTGCAGGCAATGGGGAAACTAAGCTGACCAGGAGAGGAATGCTGTCTCTGGGTTAATGTGATAAGAAATGCTATTAAGCATTTCAACTGCATCATATTCACATGGTATCATAAACCTTACTTTCCCCCAGCACAATAAAGAAATCATTATTATGTTAAGACTTTCTTCCAAAGAAATAATTGGAAAAAGAGCTAATGGGATAGGAGATCTAAAAAGCACTGTGATTTCAACTATTTTCTTTACAAAAAAAAAAAAAGTGTGTCTTTACAACTCTTCCCCAAATCAAAATGTCTGAAACCATTTGGTTTATACTATCTTCTGGAAATAATAAAATAATTTTGTCAGGAAATTTTTATTTCTTAATATTCTTATTCTCTTTTGGCAGAAAGGTGCAAGTAGGTGTTTGACTTTGTGTGTGTGTTTGTGTGTGTGTGTGTGTATGTGTAACTTCACATGTATGAAGCCCTGTATGGGATGTGCGTGTAAGGATATGTGTACCGGGGATTACAGAACAGTTAGAATTAGAATAAAATTAGAACTGGAAATGGTCTATAAAGTCATATAAGATATTGACCTTCAAAGTTTCCAAATGACTTATGAAGAAATCTACATGTCAGTATATGTATTGTAGAATTCCTATTCTGTTCCTTAGAAAAATGGACAAATTTTAAAGTAAAAATTCATTAGTAAATCAACATTTAATAACCATAAGCAAAATTATTTAAAATATTTTGACCATAAAATGGTTCAGCTATCTTGTTTTAACATATAGAATAAAAGGAATTACTTTTTCTATTTATTTATTTTATCTTGGAAGAATATAACTTAGGTTTACCCAGAATTTGGAGCCACAGGTGAAGTTTTATATACACATTTCATATTTATAAAGACAGTATGATTTAATTACATAATGACTACCTAGTCAAGATTATAGAAGTTAGTGTTCTCCATTATGCTTTGTCTATATCTTAGCTAAATTGAAATCATATTTTGGCATCATTTTTATGCTTTCATCTTCAATGTCAATCTTAGAATCTTGCTAGTAGTAGAACAGGATACTTCTTGTGAATTAATTAATGATTAATCATTGAAAACTGACCTGGATGATATAGTGTCCTGGAACTGAAGCCTAAATCTGGTTTAATATTTGACCAGTTTGCCTGGACATGTTATACACATAGATTGCAAAGATGTTTAGTAGATTTCTAAATTAAATAATTCTGGTTTTTTTTTTTTTTTTTTTTTTTTTTTTTTTTTTTTTTTTTTGCGGTACGCGGGCCTCTCACTGTTGTGGCCTCTCCCGTTGTGGAGCACAGGCTCCGGATGCACAGGCTCAGCGGCCATGGTTCACGGGCCCAGCCACTCCGCGGCATGTGGGATCCTACCGGACCGGGGCACGAACCCGCGTCCCCTGCATCGGCAGGCAGACTCCCAACCACTGCACCACCAGGGAAGCCCCTAATTCTGGGTTTTATAGTTGATTTTAAAAAGTGAAATATTTTATTTTAAATGGTGAATATTAAGACAATTTATATACTTTATTTTCTGCTTTTACAAAAGAAAAGGAATCTTAGGTCTACAAATCATCAAAACATTAAAACAGATGATATGTCTAGTTTTCAGTGCTTTGCATTTATTAAATATACTTTATTCAATATTGTGTATGATGCATATCTTTATTATTTACTATTGAAAAATTTTCTATGTTACTGGTATCTGAATCAAGTTCCCAATTAAGCAGTGAATAATGGAGAAAAGAAGAGCAGTGAGAAGGAAATAGCTTCTCTTGCTGGTTTGGAAGAAAGGTAGGAAGACAGTAAATCAGGAAGAAAGAAAAAAGAAGGAAAAATGGAAGAAAGGAAAGAGGAAGGGAGAAAGCGGAGGGAAAAAAAAAGGAGAATGAAAGCTCTGCTCTTGATATATACATAGTTGCCCATAAACACCTGGGATTACCTAAACAAATATTGGAAGTTCCCCTCCCTAACCACTTTCACACACCCACAGGGTGCCTTCTGTGATTTTTTTTTTTTTTTTTTTTGCTTCCCAAAGTTTGGGAATTAGTGTTGGGTTAAAAACAAAGAAATAGGGCTTCCCTGGTGGCACAGTGGTTGAGTGTCCGCCTGCCGATGCACAGGACACGGGTTCTTGCCCCAGTCCAGGAAGATCCCACATGCAGCTGAAGTGCTGGGCCTGTGAGCCATGACCGCTGAGCCTGCGCGTCCGGAGCCTGTGCTCCAGAACGGGAGAAACCACAACAGTGAGAGGCCTGCGTACCGCAAAAAAAAAAAAAAAAAAAAAAGAAATAGAAGACAAGTACCACATTCAAGAAAAACCAGTTTTGCACACTCAAAATTAAAGTCACAATAACAGGAAAGGATTTCAAGGGTTCTCTAGTCCAACTGCCTCATTATATAAATGAATAATTAAGTCCTGGGACACTGTTTAGGTCAACTGCTATAATGAAATATCATAGATTAGGTGGTTTAAAAAACAAAGCTTTATGTCTCCTGTTCTGGAGGCTGAGAATCTGAGCCAAGGTGCTAGCATGGTCAGGTTCTTGGTGAGAGCTCTTTTCTTGTTTATATCTTCACATGGCCTTTCCTTGGTGCATGCATGGAAAGAGAGAGAGAGTGAGAGCCTGTGTCTCCTCTTTTTATAAAGGCACTAATTCCATCACGAGGGTCCCACTCTCAAGACCTCATTTAACTGTAATTGCCTCCCAAAGGCCTCATCTCCAAATACCATCACAATGGGAACTGAGCTTCAACATATGAATTTTGGGGAGACATAAACATTCAGTCCATAACAAACATTGAGTGATGTGCTCAAAGTCACACTGCTAGTTGGTGGCAGAAGGAGAAGACCCTGACTCAAATATTCTGAAAATTGGTCTGATGTCACTTCCACTGCAAGGTGATCCAATACCTTTTATTCAAAGGGGTTAAAAGGAAGAGAAAGAAGCAAATCATCAAGGGAATCAATCTAATCCAATCTTTCTAAAGGATATTTTTCTGCTTTATTCTATCAGGCCTCCTATAAGGCATTGCTCCATCAATGTTTCCATCTTCATTTTATCTCTCCATTAATGATCTCTGTGACCATATTTCTTTTCTACTCCTCAATATATTTCTGAGTCTGGTTTCATTCTTCACACTCTTCAAAAGTTTCAGAGCATAATCACACATTAGGGGACAGCAAATATTATTCTTATTTGAAGTTATGTATCACCCACATGACGGGGATTTTATGTATATTACTTATTTATCCATCTAAAATCATTTAAGAATTATTTACATTTCAGAGACGAGAAAACTTGTATTGAACTATGAAGTAACTAGTCCATTATTTTTCAAATTTTGTCTAACTATACAGATCATTGCTGCCTATCACAATTGCCTTATAAATTCCTTCATAACCTGCTTACTTTTAAGTGACATTAAAATTTTTTCCCAAGATTTTATTGATTTGATTTCTCATTCTAATACACCAAACTTTCTCTTATTGAGTGCTACAACTAATGACTTCTTTTTAAATATTGATTTCGGATTAATTTTCACAAGATTACATTTTGGCTTTGGGCATTATCAACTTTCCATCTATTTTGGTACAAAGGAGGTATTTAAGAGGGTGAGCTGCAGTCAGAGAAACCAGTTTGAAGCTTATCTCTAACACTTACTAGATATGTGTGGTACTAAGCAAATTTAACCATTTTCTGTTTCATTCACTTCATTTGTAAAATTAGGAACATAACATACTATTTCAGAAGTCTGTGGGGAGGATGACAGGAGATAAAGTACATAAAGAGCTTAGTACCGTGTTTAACACTTAAGCACTCTACTAAAGGCACCCATCATTTCCTACTGAAATGTCTTCTTCCTTCTTCTTCTCTCTCCTGGCTTTAAAGCCATATCTCTCTGATTTCTCTTTCTCAGTCTCTTATGGCTGTTTCTTGATTATTATAATACAGATTTCTGCCTCTGACTCTTCTCATCCCTTTAGCCATTATCCTTAGATGATTTTACTAAGTATATGGTTTCACCTGCCATGTCTATGCTGATTTTTTTTGAAATATAATTGCATTTCTAATTCTCTATGCTGATTTTTTAAAAATATAATTGTATTTCTAATTCTCGCCTCTGTCCAGAAATTAGCCTGTACGTCTAAGTACTCTTGTAATTATTTCTCAAATAAGGGATATGAAACACATCAAGTTCAATAGATTATCACTTTTCCCCCATAAAAATGTACTCCCAGTTACCAAAAATAGAAACCATGGTCATCCAGAAATTTTCTCAATTCCTTACCAATTGTCATCCATGTGTTTTAATATGGAAGACACGCTCCTCACATCTTGGTTTTCTTTACTGCTATTAACCTAAACCTAATATTCTACTCGATGGCCTCACTGGCCATCACCTTACTGGGCAATTTGTCTTTCCTAAAGTGTTTTGCTTTCTATTCTTAGGCATCTTTAATCATGCTGTTTGCTCTATGTCTTTTTCTGTCTAGTAAATTCCTTTGTAATACTCTTAACTTTTAAATGCCCTCTTTTATTTTCCTCCATAAATTCTCCAGAATTTAATGGATTTATTTTATGGGCTTCCATTAACATTTTGCAAGTGCCTCTCACATGACATGGTATTATAATCATTTTGATGTTTCTCTGCTTTCAGAAAAGAAGTTGAATATTATTCACCTTTGTATACAACTAGATCTCAAAAATCTTTAATACCAAGTAATTGAATATTAATTTATTCCACAGTTACAATATTTTTTCCTTTGTGAAGAAAATAATTCACTCTCATACAAAATTTCTTATAAATGGTTTCCAGGAGAAAAATGGCAAAAGGTTGAGAGTCACTCTATAAAAGTATATATTTGCTCTAATTACTTGTTAATGCCTACAATATATAATGTTTGATACCAAAAAGGATATGTCACATACAAATAAATTCTGAATAAAACAATAAATTAACTCACACTCAAGAACTAGACAAAGCCACTACTCTTGAATCTCTCGTTATTCCTTCCCTATGCCACCCCCTCCTTTCCTCTCAGATATAACTGCTAGTCTGAATTGTATGTTCATAATTCCCTTTTTTTCTAAAAAAATATGGCTGTTTTACATATGTAAGTATTTTTAAACAGTGCTAAGTTATTTTCCAAAGCAGTGGGATCAATTGATCTACTGCCTGCAGACCAGCAGTATGAGAATTCCTACTGTTTCACATGTTCACACACACTTGGTTTTGTTAGACTTCTTAATTTTCACCAATTTATCAAGTATAAACACACGTCAATAACTAAATAGTCTTTATTTTAACTTATCTGATTACTAATAAAATTTACTCTATTTCTTTTTCTCCCTTTGATTAAACCAAGAACCAATATGTTCTTCCTGTTGCTTCTTACTGCCCAACATGAGTTTCCAACAAAGGATTAGGGTTTTAGTACAATGTGATGAGATTAGCTTGGCCAAATAATTTCAAAGCCTATGAGAATTTAAGAACCAGTTGTCCTTTAGCTAGTGTAATATAAGGAAAAAGAGCAGATTCATAAAACAAAGTTATTCTACTTTTCACTGTTGTCCATTTAAATCATAAAATGTGTTGTACAGACTCTGAGATTCAGAATTTTTAACACAAGTAATGAAAGTTAGAGCTTACCCAATCCAACACAATTTTAAATAAATTATAAAAATTGAGCGCATAAGAAAGACAAATGATCTGGTCAAGGTCATAGACATGGTTAGAGAGAATCAGAGCTAAAATCCATCTTCTTCCTATTCAGGATTCTATGCCAACCTACAGGATTCTATGCCAGCCCAAACTGAGAATAGTTTATAACAGACTCAAATAAAGAAAAATAGAAATCCATGAGCAGGTAAAGTTCAATACAATATTAATATTCCATATCTATTTTAACTGTTGTTACATATTCATTGTTGACTGATAAAATTAGAAAGCCTTCCTACTGTAGAGCATTGTTCTACAACAATAATAATAATTTCTCTGAAGGAATGTAGACTAGCAAATATTAAAATAATATTAAAAAAAAGAACCCTAGATCTGTTGATAAAATTTGCTTTGTTATAATAATATACGAGTTTATAATTATAATATAGTTTTTCATTAAAAAGCTATGTTATGCAGTTGTTCATGTCATAGTCTCATAGACCCCACAAGAAGGAAGTATTTCTTTTTTGAAATGACAAAAATGGCTTTGTAATATGTGGATTAAGAATGTGAGAGGCCAGTTGAGCCTTCTAAAGTCACAGCTAAATTCATCATAATGTCAAATTAAAATCAGCTCCTAATTCATTATATGCCTCTGTAAGTTCACTTATACATCGCCTCAAAGCTTTTGTTGTTTATTCTGTGAAATTTAAGGCATTTCTGGTAGGCATCTTCATGTTTAATTATAAACAGATCATAATATCCAAAACTAAGAATTTATAGGACTGTAATTTAATGAAAGGTAAAAGATAAATATGTAGCATTATAAGACGTCAGTAAACAGACTTAACTACACCTACCTAGCCATTAGTTAAATACTTAGTGGCATGACCATCACTTCCCTAAGTCTAATTTCCCCATATATGGAATGAGAGTTATATAACACTAATTGGACCCTAAGACATCTTACGACTCTAAATGTATATAAATCTAATAGGCAATTCTAACTTTACAATTGATACAAGCCAATCAAATATGAGTTTATCTAAATTAATTGTATTTTGTATTCTTAAGGGGTTTTATTAAACTCAATATATGACATTACATTTTTGTCAATGGTTTCAATATTTTTTCTCATAGTATAATAAAATAATTGGTTAAAATTTAATGAAATCAAAAGAAAGACACCAATCTGTAAGCATAAAATAAAAGGACCTTCAATATCCCAATTTATTTATTTCATTACTTCATATACTTTTTCTATCAGGTCCATACAATTTTGTAACCTTATGTATATCTGAAACTCCTTTGGCAATAAAATGTCTTTCTTTCCCCAGCAAGCACTCCTTGGAATGAATTTAGCACACTAGGGAGCATTTCTATCCATTCCCACAAGAAATTCAGCACCTTCTTCAAGAGTTTATGATCCTCATTTTATTTGCTATTGAACAGACAATAACAAGAAGATCTTCTGAAATCTAATGTATATTTTACTTTTTTGTTTTCTCTGACTAGACTAAAGGTATGGATAAGAAAATCAAACTTCTGCATTTGTAGCTTTTGCAGAGTATATGTAAATTATAATATAGAAAATCTGAAATCCATCTGCTATTTACTTAGGACACTAGACAAAAAATTGGTTCATGCTTAGAGTGCCTAAAACACTAAGATTTTTTTTAATAGGCTGAGGAAAAAAATTTCTATAGCCCTAGGGTATGGGTAGAATGTCCTGAATGCTTTGTCCTCCTTCTTGACTAGTAACCTTATAAAGTAACTGATATAGTGTGACATTTAAGAATCTGAAGAGAATGAGCAATTAAGATGCACTCCTTTAAAAAGTCAGGTAAACCAGACAGACATTGGACCAGTCAGTTATTGCTATTAGTTGTAAATATCATATATATTTATATGTTAGTTATATATATATATATATATATGGTATTTATATATACACTATTTACTGAGAACATATTCAATAGCTGTACTCATGGATGTGTATTTAGATGAGAGTAAAGCTATGATTTTTTAAGAAGACATTACTTTTTTGGTTTGAATGCAATTGATATTTGGAATAAATAACTCAAAAATTAGTTAATAAGTTTATAATTTGGAATGAGAAATAAAGGTCATAAAATGTTATCTTATCAGATACTAACAATAGTAAGGTTGTTAGGAGTGTTGGCTCTGGAGCCAGTTTGTCTGGATTTGAATTCCAGTTCCACTACTTACCAGCTATTGGACCTTGGACAAGCTACTAAAACTTTCTGTTGAAATTACTCTAAGTGTTCAAATCTGAATCCCCTCTCCTTCTTAAGCATAGGAGAAGACTACATTTCTCCATCTCTTACAGATGGGCAAGAAATGTGATGAGTTTTGGCCAATGAAGTATTGTCAGAAAAGATGTCTGTACAGCTGGGCCAAGATTTATATGAGTGGTCCATGTCTTCTTCCCACTACAGTGACCCTGAAAGCTAAGAGATGGGTTGGAGGAATCACAAACAATGGAACCTCCATCAACTTGGTCCCTAACTGAGAGTACATGGAGACCAACAATGGACATGTGATTTACATTATAGCAAGAAAAAAAAAAAACCTTGGTTGTGTTAAGCTGCTGAGGGTTGGAATTTGTTACTGCATATAATCCTGCCTAATATGGCTTGTATACTCACCCTGTCTCAGTTTCCTCATCTATAACTGGAATAACAACAATATCTAGTTATTTTATGGTTGTCAGCAAGACTTTATGGAAATGAGATAAAAAGTTTTAATTCCTATTAAAAGTAGTAGTACATATAACCCCTCACTTAATAGATTTTAAATTCTAAAACATTCTACCTGTCATAAAGCCCAGATTTAACTAGCAGTGAGTTAACCTTTCTGCAATGCCTACCACCACAAATTAAAAAACAACCACAAATTAAAAAACAAAGTCTCACATTCTGCTTTAATATAAAATATTTCTACTAGGATATGTAATATTTTTGTCATGTGAAATATTTGCATGTTGACAAATATTCCAGTTGCTGACTTATTAAGGACACCATTCATTTTTACAAACAATTTTTTTTTCTATTATAAAGAAGAAAATACTAGCTAGGTAAGAGAAAGAAGTGGGGGAGGGTAGAGAGAAACACTAGTGAAGATTACAAAAGATTACTGCAGGATTCTCCTGTAATTCTCTGATTATAGCTTTATCTATCAACCTCTGAAATTGAAGACCATTTGAATTCATCTTCAACCCGGGGAGTGAAATAAAAAAATTCTTTTTTGCTTCAGAAATTTAAGCTCTTTACAGACATATTTTTAGTTAATCCTCATGACATCAGAGAAAGGTATTATTTCCTATACTTTGCAGATAAGAAAAATATACCATAGACCACAGGAAGAATAAAAGAGAGTCACTCCTTACCCAAAGGCATTTACTCTGTGGGGAAAACAACTCTAAGATCTTCATTTTCATTAAGTTGGTCATTTATTGCTCTCTCTCATGGTTGAAAGTAGAGCCAAAAATGAAAAGAACTATTACTGAAAGCAATAAAAGGAAACATTTTCCCTGGAGGAGCAAAGTATTTTTATATTATTTTCATCTTGCTGAACTTAGTGAAGAATGTAATGACCAAGGAAAGAAACAAGTAGATTAGCAGTTCTCACTGGACCAACAGTCTCTAGATGCTAGATGTCTCTGCCATCCAGCAGAGAAAAAAATTAGAATATGACATTTTCAAGCTATGCACTATTAAGAAGGTTAACTGTAGGTTGTGCTTTAACACCTCGGAGAGCCGTTTGATGCTGATTCAAAGGATACGTGTCTAGTCTAGAAGAGCTTCTCTTACCTATTACACGCATATGTGGAGATGACACCTGGAATCAATCTTGATCCAGAAATCCCACAGAAATGCTAAAATATTCACGCTCACAGGTAGCAAGGATACCTGAGGTTTCTGTTTTATGAGTGGTGGATGTTGTGTGTAAAATGCCTTTTATCATCATTACTGCATAGTTTAACAAGCTCTGGCAGGACTTTAATAGATTCAGTGTTTTTTTAAAAAAGAGGTTTTGAAATATGGAATAGCACTAACTGTGTTTTAATGTTTTCCCCCCACCCCAAAGAAAGTATACCATATATATCCACATTTAGAGCAAGGAAAATTACTTCTATGGAGAATGTATGTCATACTTACAATGCATTCAAATAATTCTTAATCCATTTATTTAGACAAAAATACCATAAAAAAGTATGCTTCTCACATCAATCTCTCAATCTCTTTTTCCTTTCTAGCTTTCTTTCCTGTTTTGTCTATGTGAGTGTTAAATTGCTCAAAGTCTAAATTATGGGTATTAATAAACATTAGTCTAGTAATGTTTAACTTATTTACATTTGTTTGAGTTATTTTAAATCCAAAAAGAGCATATTTAAAATAAAGTTAGTAACAATTTTTTCACTAACAGCCAATTACAATTACTGATGTCCCATTTACATCTAGTTAATGAAGAAGTTATTTATCCATAAAGAGGAGCAATACACCAAAAACTATAATTATTATTATTATTGATTCTAAAAACAGTTGTTATCATCTTGACCAGATTTGAATATTATCTATGATTAAGAATTAGTGGTCTTGACCCCGGAGGAAGATGGCAGAAGAGTAAGACGTGGAGATCACCTTCCTCCCCACAGATACATCAGAAATTCATCTACAGGTGGAACAACTCCTACAGAACACCTACTGAACGCTGACAGAAGACCTCAGACCCCCCAAAAGGCAAGAAACTCCCCACATACCTGGGTAGGGCAAAAGAAAAAAGAATAAACAGAGACAAAAGGATAGGGACGGGACCTGCACCAGTGGGAGGGAGCCATGAAGGAGGAAAGGTTTCCACACACTACAAGCCCCTTCGCGGGCGGAGACTGCAGGTGGCGGAGGGGGAAAGCTTCGGAGTAGCGAACGAGAGCACAGCAACAGGGGTGTGGAGGGCAAAGTGGAGAGATTCCAGCACAGAGGATCGGTGCCCTCAGGCACACACCAGCCTGAGAGGCTTGTCTGCTCGGCCGCCGGGGCGGGCGGGGCTGGGAGCTGAGGCTCGGGTATCGGCTTTCAGTCAGAGCACAGGGAGAGGACTGGGGCTAGCGGCAGGAAGAGAGCCTGAAGGGGTTAGTGCACCACGGCTAGCCTGGAGGGAGTCCGGGGAAAGGGTCTGGAGCTGCCGAAGAGGCAACAGGCTTTTTCTTCCCTTTTGTTTCTTGGTGCGCGAGGAGAGGGCATTAAGAGGGCTGCTTGGGGAAGGGCCGAAGACGGGAGCGAGCCGCGGCTAAAAGCGCGGACCACGGAGACGGGCGTGGGACGCTGGGGCTGCTGCTGCCGCTGCCGCTGCCGCGGGGCCTGTGTGCGAGCGCGGGTCACTGTCCGCCCCGCCTTCCGGGGGGCCTGTGCACCCCGCCACTGCCAGGGTCCCGGGACCCGGGGACAGCTTTCCCAGGAAAGCGCACAGAGCGCCTCGGTCTGGTGCAACGTCACACCGGCCTCTGCCGCCGCAGGCCCGCCCCACACTGCGCGCCCCTCCCTCCCCTCTGCCTGAGTGAGCCAGAGCCCCCGAATCAGCGGCTCCTTTAAACCCGTCCTGTCTGAGTTAAGAACGGACGCCCTCTG
Organism: Mesoplodon densirostris; assembly: GCF_025265405.1. Taxonomy (NCBI): domain Eukaryota; kingdom Metazoa; phylum Chordata; class Mammalia; order Artiodactyla; family Ziphiidae; genus Mesoplodon; species Mesoplodon densirostris. The sequence goes on along the minus strand of NC_082677.1, from coordinate 34,294,640 downwards.
GCGACCTACGCGCAGAGGCGGGGCCAGGTCCAAGGCTGAGACCCGGGAGCTGTGAGAGCAGAGAAGAGACAGGGAAATCTCTCTGTGCAGCCTCGGAGGCAACGGATTAAAGCTCCACAGTCCACTTGATGTGCCCTGCATCTGTGAAGTGCATGAATGGACAGCAAATCACCCCAAATTGAGGAAGCAGACTTTGAGGACAAGATTTCAGACTTTCCCCCCTTTTCCTCTTTTTACAACGAATTATCCCAAATTATGGAGGTGGACTTGGAGAACAAGATTTTTGATTTTTCCCCCTGCTCCTCTTTTTGTGAATGTGTATGTGTATTCTTCTGTGTAAGATTCTCTCTGTATAGCTTTGCTTCCACCATACGTCCCAGGGTTCTACCTGTCCGTTTTTTTTTCAATAATTACTTTTTAATTTTAATAACGCTACTATATTTCATACTTTATTCTATTTTACTTTACCTGCTCTTTCTTTTTTTCCTACCTTCCCTTCCTCCCTCCCTCCCTGCGCCCCTCCTTTCCTTCTTTCTTTCTTTCCTTCCTCCCTCCCTCCCTCCTGTCTGTCCTTCTTTCCTTCCTCCCTCCCTCCCACCCTTCTTCCTTTCACTCTTTCTTTTTCTTTCATTCCTCCCTCCGTCCCTCCTTTCTTTCTTCCTTCCTTCCTTCCTTTCTTTCCTTCTTCCTTTCTTTCTCTCTCTCTTTCTTTCTTCTACTAATTCTTTCTTTCTATTTTTTCTCCCTTTTATTCAGAGCCGGGTAGATGAAAGGCTCTTGGTGCTGCAGCCAGGAGTCAGTGCTGTGCCTGTGAAGTGGAAGAGCCAACTTCAGGACACGGGTCCACAAGAGACCTACCAGCTCCACATAATATCAAGCAGCGAAAATCTCCCAGAGATCTCCAACTCAACACCAGCACCCAGCTTCAGTCAATGACCAGCAAACTACAGTGCTGGTCACCCTATGCCAAGCAAATAGCAAGGCAGGAACACAACGCCACCCATTAGCAGAGAGGCTGCATAAAAACATAATAAGGCCACAGGCACCCCAAAACACACCACCAGACGTGGACCTGTCCACCAGAAAGACAAGTTCGAGCCTCAACCACCAGAACACAGGCTCTAGTCCCCCCCACAAGGAAGCCTACACAACCTACTGAAACAACCTTAGCCACTGGGGACAGACAACAAAAACAACGGGAACTACGAATCTGCAGCCTGCAAAAAGGAGACCCCAAACACAGTAACATAAGCAAAATGAGAAGACAGAAAAACACACAGCAGGTGAAGGACCAAGATAAAAACCTACCAGACCTAACAAATGAAGAGGTAATAGGCAGTCTACCTGAAAAAGAAGTCAGAATTATGATACTAAAGTTGATCCAAGATTCTATTTCCAAGATCCAAAATCTTGGAAATAGAATAGACAAAATGCAAGAAACAGTTAACAAGGACCTAGAAGAACTAAAGATGAATCAAGCAACGATTAAAAACACAATAAATGAAATGAAAAATACTCTAGATGGGATCAATAGCAGAATAACTGAGGCAGAAGAATGGATAAGTGAGGTGGAAGATAAAATAGTGGAAATAACTGATGCAGAGCAAAATAAAGAAAAAAGAATGTAAAGAACAGAGGACAGTCTCAGAGACCTCTGGGACAACATTAAATGCACCAACATTCAAATTATAGGGGTTCCAGAAGAAGAAGAGAAAAAGAAAGGGACTGAGAAAATGTTTGAAGAGATTATAGTTGAAAACTTCCCTAATATGGGAAAGGAAATAGTGAATCAAGTCCAGGAGGCACAGAGAGTCCCATACAGAATAAATCCAAGGAGAAATATGCTAAGGCACATATTAATCCAACTGTCAACAATTAAACACAAAGAAATCATATTAAAAGCAGCAAGGGAAAAACAACAAATAACACACAAGGGAATCCCCATCAGGTTAACAGCTAATCTCTCAGCAGAAACTCTACAAGCTAGAAGGGAGTGGCAGGACATAATTAAAGTGATGAAGGAGAGAAAACTGCAACCAAGATTACTCTACCCAGCAAGGATCTCATTCAGATTTGATGGAGAAATTAAAACCTTTACAGACAAGCAAAAGCTGAGAGAGTTCAGCACCACCAAACCAGCTTTACAACAAATGCTAAAGGAACTTCTCTAGGCAAGAAACACAATAGAAGGAATATACCTACAATAACGAATCCAAAACAATTAAGGAAATGGGAATAGGAACATACATATCAATAATTACCTTAAATGTAAATGGACTAAATGCTCCCACCAAAAGACACAGAGTGGCTGAATGGATACAAAAACAAGACCCGTATATATGCTGTCTACAAGAGACCCACTTCAGACCTAGAGACACATACAGATTGAAAGTAAGGGGATGGAAAACGATATTCCATGCAAATGGAAATCAAAAGAAAGCTGGAGTAGCAATTCTTATATCAGAAAAAAAATAGACTTTAAAATAAAGACTATTAGAAGAGACAAAGAAGGACACTACATAATGATCAACGGATCGATCCAAGAAGAAGATATAACAATTGTAAATATTTATGCACCCAACATAGGAGCACCTCAATACATAAGGCAAATACTAACAGCCATAAAAGGGGAAATCGACAGTAACACAATCATAGTAGGGGACTTTAACACCCCACTTTCACCAATGGACAGATCATCCAAAATGAAAATAAATAAGGAAACACAAGCTTTAAATGATACATTAAACAAGATGGACTTAATTGATATTTATAGGACATTCCATCCAAAAACAAGAGAATACATATTTTTCTCAAGTGCTCATGGAACATTCTCTAGCATAGATCATATCTTGGGTCACAAATCAAGTATTGGTAAATTTAAGAAAATTGAAATTGTATCAAGCATCTTTTCCAACCACAATGCTATGAGACTAGACATCAATTACAGGAAAAGATCTGTAAAAAATACAAACACATGGGGGCTAAACAATACACTACTCAATAACGAAGTGGTAACTGAAGAAATCAAAGATGAAATTAAAAAATACCTAGAAAGAAATGACAATGGAGACACGACGACCCAAAACCTATGGGACGCAGCAAAAGCAGATCTAAGGGGGAAGTTTATAGCAATAAAATCCCACGTTAAGAAACAGGAAACGTCTCGAGTAAACAACCTGACCCTGCACCTAAAGCAATTAGAGAAAGAAGAACAAAAAAACCCCAAAGTTAGCAGAAGGAAAGAAATCATAAAGATCAGATCAGAAATAAATGAAAAAGAAATGAAGGAAATGATAGCAAAGATCAATAAAACTAAAAGCTGGTTCTTTGAGAAGATAAACAAAATTGATAAACCATTAGACAGACTCATCAAGAAAAAAAGGGAGAAGACTCAAATCAATAGAATTAGAAATGAAAAAGGAGAAGTAACAAGTGACACTGCAGAAATACAAAAGATCATGAGAGATTACTACAAGCAACTCTATGCCAATAAAATGGACAACCTGGAAGAAATGGACAAATTCTTAGAAATGCACAACCTGTCCAGACTGAATCAGGAAGAAATAGAAAATATGAATAGACCAATCACAAGCACTGAAATTGAAACTGTGATTAACAATCTTCCAACAAACAAAAGCCCAGGACTAGATGGCTTCACAGGCGAATTCTATCAAACATTTAGAGAAGAGCTAACATCCATCCTTCTCAAACTCTTCCAAACAATTTCAGAGGAAGGAACATTCCCAAACTCATTCTACGAGGCCACCATCACCTTGATACCAAAACCAGGCCAGGATGTCACAAAGAAAGAAAACTCCAGGCCAATATCACTGATGAACATAGATGCAAAAATCCTCAACAAAATACTAGCAAACAGAATCCAACAGCACATTAAAAGGATCATACATCATGATCAAGTGGGGTTTATTTCAGGAATGCAAGGATTCTTCAATATACGCAAATCAACCAATGTGATACACCATATTAACAAGTTGAAGGAGAAAAACCATATGATCATCTCAATAGATGCAGAGAAAGCTTTCGACAAAATTCAACACCCATTTATGATAAAAACCCTGCAGAAAGTAGGCATACAGGGAACTTTCCTCAACATAATAAAGGCCATATATGAGAAACCCACAGCCAACATTGTCCTCAATGGTGAAAAACTGAAACCATTTCCACTAAGATCAGGAACAAGACAAGGCTGCCCACTCTCACCACTCTTATTCAACCTAGTTTTGGAAGTTTTAGCCACAGCAATCAGAGAAGATAAGGAAATAAAAGGAATCCAAATCGGAAAAGAAGAAGTAAAGCTGTCACTCTTTGCAGATGACATCATACTATACATAGAGAATCCTAAAGATGCTACCAGAAAACTACTAGAGCTAATCAATGAATTTGGTAAAGTAGCAGGATACAAAATTAATGCATAGAAATCTCTGGCATTCCTTACAATAATGATGAAAAATCTGAGAGTGAAATCAAGAAAACACTCCCATTTTACATTGCAACAAAAAGAATAAAATATCTAGGAATAAACCTACCTAAGGAGACAAAAGACCTGTATGCAGAAAATTATAAGACACTGATGAAAGAAATTAAAGATGATACAAATAGATGGAGAGATATACCATGCTCCTGGATTGGAAGAATCAATATTGTGAAGATGACTCTACTACCCAAAGCAATCTACAGATTCAATGCAATCCCTATCAAACTACCACTGGCATTTTTCACAGAACTAGAACAAAAAATTTCAAAATTTGTTTGGAAACACGAAAGACCCCGAATAGCCAAAGCAGTCTTGAGAACGAAAAACGGAGCCAGAGGAATCAGGCTCCCTGACTTCAGACTATACTACAAAGTTACAGTAATTAAGACAGTGTGGTACTGGCACAAAAACAGAAAGATAGATCAATGGAACAGGATAGAAAGCCCAGAGATAAACCCACGCACATATGGTCAACTTATCTTTAAAAAGGAGGCAGGAATGTACAGTGGAGAAAGGACAGTCTCTTTAATAAGTGGTGCTGGAAAAACTGGACAGGGATATGTAAAAGTATGAGATTAGATCATTCCCTAACACCATACACAAAAATAAGCTCAAAATGGATTAAAGACCTAAATGTAAGGCCAGAAACTATCAAACTCTTAGAGGAAAACATAGGCAGAACACTCTATGACATAAATCACAGAAAGATCCTTTTGGACCCACCTCTTAGAGAAATGGAAATAAAAACAAAGATAAACAAATGGGACCTAATGAAACTTCAAAGCTTTTGCACAGCAAAGGAAACCATAAACAAGACCAAAAGACAACCCTCAGCATGGGAGAAAATATTTGCAAATGAAGCAACTGACAAAGGATTAATCTCCAAAATTTATAAACAGCTCATGCAGCTCAATAGCAAAAAAACAAACACCCAATCCAAAAATGGGCATAAGACTTAAATAGGCATTTCTCCAAAAAAGATATACAGACTGCCAACAAACACATGAAAGAATGCTCAACATCATTAATCATTAGAGAAATGCAAATCAAAACTACAATGAGATATCATCTCACACCAGTCAGAATGGCCATCATCAAGAAATCTGGAAACAATAAATTCTGGAGAGGGTGTGGAAAAAAGGGAACACTCTTACACTGCTGGTGGGAATGTGAATTGGTTCAGCCACTATGGAGAACAGTATGGAAGTTCCTTAAAAAACTAAAAATAGAACTACCATATGACCCAGCAATCTCACTACTAGGCACATACCATGAGAAAACCATAATTCAAAAAGAAACTTGTACCAAAATATTCATTGCAGCTCTATTCACAATAGCCCGGAGCTGGAAACAACCTAAGTGTCCATCATCGGATGAATGGATAAAGAAGATGTGGCACATATATACAATGGAATATTACTCAGCCATAAAAAGAAATGAAACTGAGTTATTTGTAATGAGGTGGATAGACCTAGAGTCTGTCATGCAGAGTGAAGTAAGTCAGAAAGAGAAAGACAAATACTGTATGCTAACACATATATATGGAATTTAAGGAAAAAAATGTCATGAGGAACCTAGGGTTAAAACAGGAATAAAGACACAGACCTACTTGAGAATGGACTTGAGGATATGGGGAGGGGGAAGGGTAAGCTGTGACAAAGCGAAAGAGAGGCATGGACATATATACACTACCAAACGTAAGGTAGATAGATAGTGGGAAGCAGCCGCAGAGCACAGGGAGATCAGCTCGGTGCTTTGTGACCGTCTGGAGGGGTGGGATGGGGAGGGTTGGTGGGAGGGAGATGCATGAGGGAAGGGATGGGGGAACAGATGTATATGTATGACTGATTCACTTTGTTATAAAGCAGAAACTAATAAAAAAAATAAAAAAAATAAAAAAATAAAAAAAGAATTGGTGGTCTTATAAGATATTTATAATTTTTTTTCTCAAGAAGCACACTACTTTCACTAAATAAATGTTTTATTGCCATATAATTCCAAACCATTAATGAAAATTTATTTACAAAATCCACTTTCTTTTGTTGATAATCTAAATAAGGAAAGAAAAAATATTTGTTATTTCATAAATATGACTTATGTACATTTTTATTGAAGTTCATAATTATTCAATTTTTCAATTATTCAAGTTTAGTATTTTGGGAATGATTCTGTTGCTGCCAGATTCTGCCCATTTTTATAATACTCACATGTTCAACACTCAGCATATGTGCTTACCTCAGTGAATATTACATTAACCCCAATACACAGAGAAAAGGTTCACCAAGTTAAAATGAACTACCCAAATTTTCCTTGTTTAATCCTAACTTGGCCCAATTCCTGGCTGTGTGACCTCAAGCAACCTACCACCCTCTGAGGATCTCAGATTCTTCATCTTAAAAATGAGATTATTAACTTTCAGGTTAATAATCAGGTTAATTAATCTCCTTGCAAAGATTAGAGATAATGCTCACCATGCACCTGGCAAAAGTTAGGTGCTCAATGATTGGTAGCTGTTAGAAGTAAATGAAATTGAGGTCAGCAACCTATACCCTCTTCCCAAAAAGACACCCAGAAAGAAGCTAGCGATCATAGGTATACTCCTATGAAAATGTTGACTTTTTATATCATTGACAGAGAATTTCATTGACCCTACAGCACTAATTCAGTGCATGCCGAGATCTGAACAGTCATGCAGTTTTTAACAATCCCACCTTAAATTCAAAGAATCATATAAAAAGAGATTTTATAAAACCAGGCAAAAGATCTGTCAATCTATGTAAAAACATTACAGGAGCACATGTTTTCATTAAGCTTTTCCCAGTGTAACACTGTGAGAGTGAAAAATAGGTATCTGTAGGATACAAGACATAGGATCAGTGCCCTAAAATGAAATTTCAAATGATTTCTCTCCTTCAATGGGTTTCTTTTGTCCCTGACCTAATTTCTATGTTAATTTATAAGGTTGCAATTGCTTTATTCTCTGCAAAGCCCACTCTCCCTTGTTTCAAGTCTCTCAGGGACTGACTCCAGGGAGCAAGGCATATATATATATATATATATATATATATATAATCAATAAACTACATTTGGTTAACTGTTCACTATTCACTGACTGCTGATCCACTTTTTGGATTTTCCACGCCTTTCATTTCATCTTCTCCTCAATCCTACTACCTTTCTTTTGATGGTTTCACTGCTCATTATCACCTCTACCAGAAGTGAGAAGGAATAATGTGAAATTTAAGTGAGTCAAAAATGACTTTTAAAATTTACTTTGAGGATTAGGATAGAAAGTTGGAAATGTGAGCTAAAATTAGGTCTGGCATTTTCTGATGACTTCACCCAGCTATACTTAGCCCAGTTAAAATGATGCTAATTCAGTTCTGAAAAAATAAAAGGACAGTTCAACCCTATTATATTCCTTCCTCTTAGAATACAGGGAGAAATAGGAGATATGTGAAATCTATTTACACAAAGTTTTCTAAAACAAAAAGGAAAGTACTAGTCAGAATAGACCAATGCTTAATAAAAGTCTCATTTATAAGTTGCACAGTACAGTGGTAAATGTTTTAGAATACAAACTTATATTGTAGTAAGTTAGCTTTATTTGCACACTTTTTCATACAAGTAATGTAAATGTATATTTATTTTCTTAACTATCTGGCTTTTTTAGCAAAAGAACCAATGTGCTGGTTTTCTATTAGTCATACAATTATTTTCTGAGTTGTGTAGGGAAAATGCAATAGGATTTTTTGAAGTTTGTCTGATATACTTGAACAATAATTTATCCAAATTAGTACTGCTTCTTAACAATATTCGTAAATTTGCAAAATTAATAAAATAATATAAAATAAAGTAACTGGTACTTATGGTAATATTTAATAACAAGGCTTTGGGAAATAATAGACAGTAAAAAAAAATGCTGTTTTGATAAGTTATCCTGTAATATGGAGATAATCCTGAGGGCAAAATCTACTATATTAAGAAATAGGAAAAAAAAAAAAAAGATATAGGAGTATTTTGAGGATTCACATTAGCCATCTCTCTTGCTCTCAACTAATATGTAAAATGAGGGCTAACTAGGTGATCCGTAAAATTACTAAGACCCTTGCAATACTTTCAAGTATACACATACACATAAATATACATTCATAATATATTTTAAGTCTACAAGTTTTGAGAAGATCTAAGCTAGCCAAACACAGAGCAGTTTGTGTCTGTGTGTATGTATGTGTTTAGGAAACAGTAATTGACTAAGTTTTTCAAAAAGGCCTCATATAGCAAACCTATACTTACAAAAGTGTTTTTCTTATGTTGGTGAGTGATAAATGTTTGTTGACTTGAAGTGAGTTTAAATGTATAGAGGCCCTAGATCCACCATTTAGGTGAGAAGAGTGTACCAGAGTAGAAAGATCATGTACTTTGGAGGCCTCATATTCAAGTCCAGTCACCGCAGACACTGACAAACATGTAATTTATGCCTGTAAAAATTGATATAATAATACTTATAAAACCATTTGTTATGAGGATAAAATAAATAAATACGTAAAAGCCCCAGTAGTATGTTCAGAATATATCTGACACTCAATAAATGTTTTATTATTTCTCAAATATTATATTGGTTTTACAAATATAATCATCCCTCAACCTTGATTATTGGATCAGAAAGAAATATATATACAATTTTAAAAATATAAAATATATATATATTTATAAATTATATATTATAAAACAATATAGTATTTAAATATTTGTATTATATATAAATATGTGTTTAATTATACATCTATAATTATTATATATTATATTTATATGATATTATATGTCCTATATATTGTACTATTTACACTTACATATATGCATGCATATATAATATAAACATAATATATATACACATACATATTTTAAGACATCTAAAGGGACTGCTAATTTCATACATTAACAAGAAAAAAATAAAATAATCTTTTTATTTCTTTTTTACTGAGGTATAAAATGATTTATAATGTGTTAGTTTCTGGTGTACAGCAAAGTGATTCAGTTATACATACATATATATATATGCTTTGTCATATTCTTTTCCATTATGGTTTATTACAGGGTATTGAATATAGTTCCCTGTGCTATACAATAAGACCTTGTTGTTTATCCATTTTCTATATAATAGTTTGCATCCGCTAGTCCAAAACACCCAATCCTACTCTTCCCTGAACTCCCTACCCCTTAGAAACCACAAGTCTGTTCTCTATGTCTGTGAGTCTGTTTCTTTTTGGTAGATAAGTTCATTTCTGTCATATTTTAGATTCCACATATAAGTGATATCATATGGCATTTGTCTTTCTCTTTCTGACTTACTTCACTTAGTATGATAATCTCTATGTCCATCCATGTACTGCAAATTGCATTATTTCATTCTTTTTTATGACTGAGTAATATTTCAGTATATATATATATATATTTATATTTATATATATATATATATACATATATAATATATGTATATATACCACAACTTCTTTATCCATTCAACTGTCAATGGATATTTAGGTTGTTTCTACTGTGAATAGTGCTGCTATGAATATAAGGGTGTATGTGTCTTTTCAAATTATGGTTTTCTCTGGACATATGCCCAGAAGTGGGATTGCTAGATCATATGGCAACTCTATTTTTAGTTTTTTGAGGAACCTAAATGCAGTTCTCCATAGTGGTTGTACCAATTTACATTCCCACCACCTGTGTGAGAGTGTTCCCTTTTCTCCACATCCTCTCTAGCATTTGTTATTTGTAGACTTTTTAATGATGGCCATTCTGACTGGTGTGAGGTTATACCCCATTGTAGATTTGATTTGCATAAAATAATCTTAAAATAAGGTCATATGCTTAATTTGTATTTATTTATAATCTTGAATTAACCAGAACATTTATAGAACTATGTATGGTTCAGAATAAGTTTAAATATCTGTGCATATATTAAATCGCATGAAATGGTGTGGATAGAATACTGCTATTAAAATACTCTAAATGGTAAAATCACAGTTACTTGAAAAATACAATAAAAACTACCTGGAAAACACAGTACTGCAAAATTTTAAAAGTTTTAAGTTATGTTTGCTAAATGTACAAAGTTTGATAGACACATGCTCATAGCAAATAAAGAGATAAAACTACAAGGAGAGAAGGCTTGCAGTAAATGAAAATTATTAACCTTCAGTGATATAACACAGTAAATACAGATCAAATTAACCTGTGTATCATTATGCAGTGTCTGTCAAAGACATATATTAGGTAAGCCATTTCCCTCATGTATGTGTATGTAGTGTGTATGGGTATTTTTATAAGAAATTGAAACAGAGAGGTCTGCTGACTTCTCTAAAGTCACACCGTAACTTTGCAACCACCTAGAGAAGGGCATCCTAATCCCCTGGCTCAGCTCAGTGCCATCTATTGTATCATGTTGTTTTCCTTGTCTATAGAAAAAATAAGCTTGGGAGGCTTATAATCTAGCTATTCTTCTAGACTGATTTTTACAGAACACCTGGGAAGCAGGCCCAGAGCAATTGAGACATCTGAGAGGTTCATTATAAGTATCATTTTCAAGGTACTAATAGCATAGAAGCTCTCTAAGTCATCTTTAGAAAGAAATATGTGACACCAGATGGCAGGTCAAAGAGCTGGCGTCATAAGGAACAGGAGTTTGGGAACAATTTCATGGTGCACAGTAAGAAGATACAAGGGAAGAAAGAAGGGAATTTGGTCTTTTTTTTTTTTTTAAGCCCAATTACAGTTGAAATCTCTACTTAGATCTTCAAAGAGGAAAGATAATAACAAGCAGCTCAGTTAACAGTTTGGAATGTGTCATGTAAAGTATTCCCCCAGATTGTGCTGGCCTTGATGACAAATTTCCATGTAGGGACTTTGCAATAACCACAGTAACTTAGAGCGAAGTAGGTTATTATTGTTGTCCCAAACATTATCTCCAGAATGTTTAATTTAGGTGTTTCAACTTACATTATAGTTTATATGGTCATGCTTTTTAGAAACATTACAGAAAATTATTGCTGAATGTAGTATCTTTGTGAACAAAGGATAAACTAAAGAAAGAAATCCCTAAATTTTCATCAAAATAGGTGAGTGATCTTAACCTGTTGGAGAGGGCATGAACTGTAAGGGGATATAGAGTCTACTGCTGTTGGTCTCTGTACAAATGTAGAATTAATTCAGATTGTGGGTCTAGCCTGTATGTATCCTGACCATGGATGGATTGCCTAATTCTGGCCATGTGCCTCAAACTTTCAGAAGCTGTGGGTATTGTGTGAAGACATAAACTAAACACATTTCAGAAGCAACTTTCTACTGATTTTTGGAGTCAGATATGTTTCAACTACAGACCCCAAAGTATAATTATTTACCAAGTATGTGGTAAAAGTTCAACCATAGGGCAGAATGAGCAGCTGAAGAAGCAAGGAGAGGCAAAGCATACTTGCTGACTGTGTTTTGTTTACCAGCTGTGTGATGGCCTTACAGATACATGTACATATTCCTGTGTGTTTACCACTTCATCAGCGTTCCAGTTTCACTCCAAAGAACTTAAAGAAGCTGATTTTATAAGCCAGATTTGTATTACAGAAAGTTTTGTTTGTGAACTCCATGTACAACCCCATTTGTGCAATAAGAAGTTGTTACACACACCAGGTGTTTTGATGCAGTGTGTTATCAATTATTTAGGATTCTCTAGGATTAGTGGGGATGAGGAGAAAATAGGAAGAGTCAGAAGCAAAACAATTAGCTCTGCTAAGCAATTTATATTCTATTTAGCATACAGTAGAAGAAGAAAATTGAAGTGGATCCTATGGAAAACACAGGATGTCAGATCTTTCTCTAACCCAGGAGGAATACTTTTCTATTCCAGGCTCAGTCAGTTACCCAGCTGGGAGGGTTTTACACTCAGGGCAGCCCACAGGATATATGGAAACCTAGGGATGAAGAGAAGTGTCTACTCAGGGAAAGGCCAATGGTCTTTACCACTACTTACATGGCACCCTGCAGATCAAAAAGTGTTTCACGGACTTAATGCACTGGAGTTTCTCAGCAGCCCTGACTTTATAAATGAGGAGACTTGTCATATGGCTATTTAGTGTCAGAGCCAGAGGGGATAGCCAAGCATTCTCCACCACACTCCTTCAGAATTCTCTTCCCAGTAAAAAAAACTAAGAAAAAAAAAGTAATAACTTGAAATGTAGCCTTTTTTTTTTTTTTTGAACCTAGGCTTCAGTGAGTGCCCTACAAAAAAAGAAAGAAAAAAATCCCTTAGAGAAATCTGGTAAAATTGCTCGCAGGCAGAACCACTTCTGTTACCAAGCAATTGTTGCCACTCTCCCTCTTGGCTCTTTACCTTAGCCAGAAGCCGCGGTTGTCTCAAAAGACCACAAGGCAGACACCCAGAGACACTTGCGCCTACAACTAGGAAATTGGCAGAAGCTTTGTCACCGCCAACTGCGAAGCTTCAAAATTAAAGCACGTCGAAACCTTCACCGATTTCATATATGTGCTTCTCTGCCTCAGACAGCCTTACTAAGAGTTTGAAGTTCCTTCTCTCAGCAGAGAAAGTGGATTTTCTTTCTCTGTGCAAGCACTGCTGGATCTAAGTCTTTCGGAAGAACTGGTGGCAAAACAGGCGTTCAGGGATCGCGCCTGTGATTGCTCTGTAGTGCCGACTTCCTCTCTCTCTAATCAGATATAAATGCAGGCTTATTAATTTAGTCTAATTCTCCCTCTCACGCTCTCAACCTGTGGACTTGGGTCCTGACTGGTGCTGCGAGGAGGGAGGACGGTGGGCAAGCGCCCCGGAGTCCGACCGGGTGGCGCCTAGTCGCCGTCTTCAGAGGCAAGTCCCCGCTCCGGCTCCTCCGGCGGGGTCTGGACTTAACCCAGGTTCAGGACAGGAAACCATGACCGTGCCTCGGTACCCCCTCGCCTTTCTGCCCCCCTTGAGATGCTGTTCTTAACTGACGAGCCAGTGACTATTGGCTGAAGTTCCCCAGCGATTTGCATGCACAGAGAGGGAGTGTCTTCTGCCGCCTCCCCGTCAGGAGCGCGCCGACTGCAGCCTCCTAGGGAATGCGCAGCCGAGGGGATGCGCGCAGCTCGCGGGCCCTGCCAGTGAGCTGGCGCCCGGCGACCTGGCACCCGCGCCTGGATATGGGGCGTCTAAGTCGTTCCAGGAGCAGCACCAGCCACAGAAACCTACTGGTAAGTGTAGGGGTCCACGAGCCTCGCGGCTCCGACAAGTTGCAGTACTGTGGGGCAGTTCCCACTCCTTGATAGTTTCTCAAACCCTTTACATTAATCCAAACTTCCCAGGAAGGTTGGGTGGAGGGAAAGGGAGTTTGGGATAATGTGTCTGCATTTTAGCAAGGGATAGGCAAGTCCTTGGGTCGTGAGAAGTTTCTGAAGCAGAAATGTAGGCAGATGAGGTGGAGGAGGCTGGGGTGTGCTTAATTGGCTTTGAGATAAAGGGGTTCGTAGATTGTTTCCTGCGGCCAGCATCTGGCTGTTACTGTCTACTGCAATTGACAAATTGTTTTTGCATAATCATTTCCCACATTTACTTCTCTTTCCCTAAGGGAGGGGGATTAGTGAGAGCTTGTTAGGGGGTGGAAATACAGATCCTTTCGATTTGATTTTAGATACGTATTAAAATGAAAAGCCATTCTTCCGACCTAAAGCGTTTATTTGGTGGGGTAGGGAGTCCGAGGGGGTAGAATTCCTATATTATTATTATTATTATTATTATTATTATTATTATTATTATTATTATTATTATTATTATTATTATCGTTACCGGTCTCATAGCAAAGGATGTAACACATTTCGCATTTCGGGGATCTTAGTGGTAGAAACATTTCAATGGAAAATAAAGTGCCCACCTCTCGGGCCTCTCCACTACCAGCCCCCTCCCTCCGCATGACCTACCCTGGTGGTTTCTCTGTCGCGTTGCGCAGTCCTCTCCGCTCCGACATGAACTTCCAGGGATGACTTATGGTTTGGGATTCCGAATATTAACTGAGTGAGGTGGTGATGGGGAGCCGGGCAGGGGCGGGGGTGTGTGGGGGAGATGTAAAAAGTAAAGAGAAAAATTAAGTTTTGGAGACAATGTTGCCCTATAGATCTCTCCTTTACAGCAAGTTTCCTCTTCACCCCGTTCTGACTGGAGCGTTTGCCTTTGGGAATGGGGATGGAGCCAGAATGACCCCAGGGCAATCGTTCTGACTCCAAGCTCTGTGTTTTCCGCATGTGTGTAATAAGCCTTCTCTCCACCCCCCACGTTCAGCATCTGCTTCTGTTTTTCCTCTTCGTGGGACCCTTCAACTGCCTGGCGAGTTACAGCCGGGCCACGGAGCTTCTGTACAGCCTGAACGAGGGACTGCCGGCGGGGGTGCTCATCGGCAGCCTGGCCGAGGACCTGCGGCTGGTGCACGGAGCAGGGAGGCAGGACCCGCAGTCGCAGCCCCCGGAGCACAGCGGCGCGGAGCGGAACCCTCTTCTCTCCTTCAGCCTGGCCTCCCAGGGACTGAGTGACCAGTACGTGACCCTAGACAACCGCTCCGGGGAGCTGCACACTTCTGCCCAGGAGATCGACAGGGAGGCCCTGTGTCTTGAAGGAGGTGGAGGGGCTGCCTGGGGGGGTAGCATTTCCATCTCCTCTTCGCCTTCCGTTGACTCTTGTCTTTTGCTTCTGGATGTACTGGTCCTGCCTCAGGAATACTTTAGGTTTGTGAAGGTGAAAATCGCTATCCGGGACATCAATGACAATGCCCCACAGTTCCCTGTTTCCGAAATATCGGTATGGGTCCCAGAAAATACACCTGTAAGCACCCGGCTGGCCATAGAGCATCCTGCCATGGACCGAGATATAGGCACTAACGGAGTTCAGACCTACCGCTTGCTGGACTACCATCGTATGTTCACCTTGGACGTGGAGGAGAATGAGAATGGGGAGCGAACCCCCTACCTAATTGTCATGGGGCTGTTGGACAGGGAGACCCAGGACCAGTATGTGAGCATCATCATAGCTGAGGATGGTGGGTCTCCACCACTGTTGGGCAGTGCCACCCTCACCATTGGCATAAGTGACATTAATGACAATTGCCCTCTCTTCACAGACTCACAAGTCAATGTCACTGTGTATGGGAATGCTACAGTGGGCACACCGATTGCAGCTGTCCAGGCTGTGGACATAGACTTGGGAAACAATGCTCAGATCACCTACTCTTACAGCCAGAAAGTTCCACAAGCATCCAAGGATTTATTCCATCTGGATGAAAATACTGGAGTCATTAAACTTTTCAGTAAGATTGGGGGAAGTGTTCTGCAAACGCACAAGCTCACCATTCTTGCTAATGGGCCGGGCTGCATCCCTGCTGTGATAACTGCCCTGGTGACCATTATCAAAGTCATTTTCAGACCACCTGAAATTGTCCCTCGTTATATAGCGAATGAGATAGATGGTATTGTTTACCTGAAAGAACTGGAACCTGTTAACACTCCAATTGCCTTTTTCACCATAAGAGATCCAGAAGGTAAATACAAGGTGAACTGCTACTTGGATGGTGAAGGACCATTTAGGTTATCACCCTACAAACCATACAGTAATGAATATCTGCTAGAAACCACAAAACCTATGGATTATGAGCTACAGCAGTTCTATGAAATAGCTGTGGTAGCCTGGAACTCTGAGGGATTTCATGTCAAAAAAATGATTAAAGTGCAACTTTTAGATGACAATGATAATGCTCCTATTTTCCTTCAACCCTTGGTGGAAGTAACCATTGAAGAAAACAACTCACCCAATGCCTTTTTGACTAAGCTAGATGCTACAGATGCTGACAGTGGAGAGAGGGGACAAGTTTCATATTTTCTGGGACCTGATGCTCCATCACACTTTTCCTTAGATAGTGTCACAGGGGTTCTGACAGTTTCTACTCAGCTGGATCGAGAAGAGAAAGAAAAGTACAAGTACACAGTCAGAGCTGTTGACTCTGGGAAGCCACCCAAAGAATCAGTAGCCACCGTGGCTATCACAGTGTTGGATAAAAATGACAACAGTCCTAGGTTCATCAACAAGGACTTCAGCTTCTTTGTGCCAGAAAACTTTCCAGGATATGGTGAAATTGGAATAATTAGTGTAACAGATGCTGATGCTGGGCAAAATGGATGGGTTGCCCTCTCCGTGGTGAACCAGAGTGATATTTTTGTCATAGACACAGGAAAGGGCATGCTGAGAGCCAAAGTCTCTTTGGACAGAGAGCAGCAAAGCTCCTATACTTTGTGGGTTGAAGCTGTTGATGGAGGTGAGCCTCCCCTCTCCTCTACCACAAAAATCACAATTCTCCTTCTAGATATCAACGACAACCCACCTCTTGTTTTATTTCCTCAATCTAACATGTCTTACCTGTTAGTATTACCTTCTACTCTCCCTGGCTCCCCAGTTACAGAGGTCTATGCAGTTGACAAAGACACAGGCATGAATGCTGTCATAGCTTACAGCATCATAGGGAGAAGAGGTCCTAGGCCTGAGTCATTTAGGATTGACTCTAAAACTGGCAACATTACTTTGGAGGAGGCATTGCTGCAGACAGATTATGGGCTCCATCGTTTACTGGTGAAAGTGAGTGATCATGGTTATCCCGAACCTCTCCATTCCACGGTCATGGTGAACCTATTTGTCAATGACACTGTCAGTAATGAAAGCTACATTGAGAGTCTTTTAAGAAAGGAACCAGAAATTAACATAGAGGAGAAAGAACCACAGTTCTCAATAGAACCGACTCATAGGAAAGTTGAGCCTGTGTCTTGTATGCCCACCTTAGTAGCGCTGTCTGTAATAAGCTTGGGTTCTATCACTCTCGTAACAGGGATGGGCATATACATCTGTCTGAGAGGGAAAAGGCATCACAGGGAGGATGAAAATTTGGAAGTACAAATTCCATTAAAAGGAAAAATTGACTTGCATATGAGAGAGAGGAAACCAATGGATATTTCTAATATTTGATTTTTTTGTTGTTGTTGTGGAGTAACAGAGATATTTTAACTGACTTTGGAGAGTCTTCACCACCCAAAGAGTGTTGGACATCTAATTTATAACTTGTACTGTATTGTAAATAGCTGTTTACAAGTTTTTTAATTGAAAATCAGATGTTATAAAATGGGTACAGCATTTTTTAATAAAAATTGGTACTAACAGCTATGGAACTGTTATAAAAAAAAAAGCTTGGACATGATTTGCATCTTTCATACACCAAGCAGATGATTGTTAAAACCCAGGAATAAGGTAAGAAAATGGTATATTGCATTTTGGCCTAAAACTGTCCTTTAACCACAAGAGGGCATCAGCTGCTCCTTTGCAGGGAACTCTTTTAAGGTATTGTACATGACAGTTGTACATGAAATTAATGAAAGAGTCTATTTTAAATATATTGTTTTTAACATTAAACAAATATGAAATTAAAGTAAATGGACTATCACCCCACTTAAATGTATGATAATAAAGAAAAGAAATACATTTCTTTTAATAAACAGAATGTTTATCACCTCACAAGTGCATAATGTATAATTTGAAAGAGAAGACTTCACAAAGAAGCACAATTCTTTTTTAGCAAGGATAAACTCTTTGCCATGTGTTAAAGATCTGACGTGCTGAAGATTAATTCACCTTCTGTGTACTCTGGTTGCTTTCTGTTTGCTTTACCACTGCACTTGCTATTATTACAAGGGAAAATATATATATTATTTCTTAAAGAAAATGTAACTAGAAATTATGTCCAAGAGAAACAGCCAGAAGCAAAGATATGTTTCAATCTTAGTTGCTTCATAGGTGTTCATGATATTTTGATGCTTTCACAACTTGTCAGTAGTGCTTTATACTTGGGTTATGTATTAGATTCTTATACACTTAAACTCATGTGTTACATAAAAAAAAGAAAAATCTTATTAAAACAAAATTATTCTAGAAGCTGGTGGACACTACTGGTTTTTTAGCTGGACCTTTTCTATGAAAGTTATACTTATCTTTTTGTTGTTGTTTAGGTTTGTTGGCTACCGTTTCTGGCTTCCTTTCTTTGGCTTTGGATTAGGTCCAAGAGTTTATTTGTAAACCCAGCAGCAGATTTCTTTGATAATTTAGCTTTTACTGAACACTTTGCAGTGAAGCAAGCTGGTTTATCAGTGATTGATCACCTTCACTTCCTTGTGTGAGCTGGAAATTTTATTTTATATGAGAGCTATAACAAAATTATCTTTGTAAACAAAGAATAAGTGTTAGCTTAAACTGGATCATTCTACTTTTGGGCATCATGTGTCTGTACTTTACCAAAAGTATTTCTATGTCTGCAAGTTAAAGGTATATATTTTCATAATTTCTTTCTCCTTTTTACTGTTTTATATTTGAACATGGACTTGTTCTTTTACTGAAGTTCCTGTTAATGGCATTCATTTGCTTTTAGAGGTAAATGTGGGTAGACTGTAAATATTCTATTATGTTAACATTTATATTAAACTAATTCATTACTTATTTAAACATTTGGTAAATTATTATTAAATACATGTGCAGTTATAGACATATATAGACACACACACATATATATATATGTATATATATATATATAATAGAAAAAGAGTATGCCTATGTGTTTGACAGAAGTTCACATGAAAATTTACACCCATGCATGTGTACATGAATATTAACTTATTATGACTTAGAATCAATTATAAACACTCTTTTTAATACATACTTATAAAAAATCCTCTGTTAGTTGTGTTACAAGTGCTTTCAATAAATTTTAAAATAAAAACACATTGCAAAAAAAAGAATTGAATACAAAAACCCAAGACCTTTTGAATAGGTATTAACTCATTTTCTTGTTTTCTTCAAGTTGAGAATTTAAATAAATAAAATAATAAGCATATGAGGCAGTAATGTTTGTTACAAAAAGGAAATACCTTTTTATTGGAAATTCCTTTTTTATGAAAGGCCACTGAGCTAAGAAAGTAAGATCATTTAACCCCCAAAACTTTTCATTCATAACTGATATAGAGCAATAGAGGAAACTATCCTCCACCTGTCATTTTTATATCTGATTTCTCTCTTTTACAGGAAAGAAATTCATGTGAAACCAGTAGCACCATTAAAAAAAAAAAGTCCTCTACAAATGCAATGATTTAATTATCAGTATAAATAACAAAACATTTTATTCATTTATGAGTTTGAAGAAGGTTCATGTGTTTGGGGTATGGATTTCATCTCTAGAATGAAAAAAATGCCTGTAACATTAATAAAAGGACATATTTCTGAATAACTTCTTGTGGCAAGATTTCCTTTACAAAAATATCTCATTCACTTTAAAAATATATATAACAAGGAAAGTTAAAGTAAATTAAGCTCAAAGATAAAAGCCCCTTTTTACTAACACCTTGTGCTAGAATGGTTGTCAAAATGTATGCTAATCATGTCAATGTTGTTAGTTGAGCTGGCACAAAAATAAATGTTCCATTCATTAAAAACCCTAATATCCATTTAACAGTTTGAGAACCAGTGAGTGCTCTTTGCCAATTTAATGAAGAAGAGATTGCTCTGATCTCCACACTGCCAAACCCATTCTTACACTACAGAGAAAACTGTTCATTAATTTGGAGCTGGACATGTAAAACAACATAGCAATTTCAGCTACAGGGGAGGAAACAATTTACCTTACTTGACTCTTTAGAGGCCCTGACCCTATTAAAAAAAAAAAAAAGTTTTCTTGGCAGTTATGCTTTTATCAATGGCAGTTAAAAGCAAAAGGAAAAAGAAACACTTCTTTTAAAACAACTTTGTAGTATTAGTGTATTAAAAATAAAATCCAAATCCTTTGTCTTTTGGGGTGCTTTGCATGTGTTTTATGAAAACACCAAGTATAATCTTGCCTAAGAAATAATATCAGTGAAACAATATTAGGGAAGGTGTATAAAGTGGACTTGATTGCAGTAATAGCTCTCATAAGGATTCTAATTTGTGCTCCCAGATCATGTTTCGACTGACAACTGTAAAAAGAAAAATTATACAATCCTCACCTGAATTTACAGAGACTCGGGTTCCAATCTCTCCTTCCTCGGTGAGGTGAGGACTCTGTGGGGTCCTGACTTTTGGCAGACAATGAAGAATGTAATGAAAGGACAGCATTGAGCATATGGTACTCTTCAATTCACTGGGCAGCCTCAGGTCACAGACACCAGAGACATAGATACCTGAATATTGTCCTAACTCTGAGGTAGATTTGCTCACTGCAAGAAAGCAGTCAGTGCTACCAATTACATTTTACTGACTTGTTCAATCTCTGCCTCGCAATACGCCTTTAGAGTGTGAGCAGTCAACAAATATTTATTGAAAGGAAGAGGATTGACAGTTATGCAAATGTACTCAAAGAAGAAAATAATCAATCATATTTTAAAAAAATCAGTAATTCCTGAGCAAAACACTCACCATAATTTTTTTCTAGTTAGGTCTATTTCCAATAAGAAAAGATCATGAATATTTTTCAGATGGTATATACATATATACCTATAGTCTATAATCATTTTTTAAATGCCAGTTATTGTATGTAATTGTTCTTAAAATAGTAACACTTTTTTCTCTGATAAAACCCTAAACTGGAAATGTATTTCTTTAAGGGTATAAAACAAAACTGAATGAACTTTAAGGCTTAACCCACTAATGTCAAGAAGTAGGAATACTGTGAAGGTTCAAAAGGAAACTCGGTCATTCATACCATACATATTTATTTTGGTACTGAATTACCATGGGCTTAACTGAGAACAAGACAGAGTCCCTTGATGACTTTAGATTATAGTGTGAGAGGCTAATAAGAAAACATTCCATCTGAAAGCACTGTGTGGGATGAATGCCTATTCCCGGGATGCCAAGTGAACCTAACTCAATCTTGGGAAGTCTTAGAGAAAGTTTCCTAAAGGAGGTGATTTCTAATGTGGGCCCTCTCAGGAAGATTATGCCTAATATGAATATAAGAAGGGGAAGTTAGCCAGTGGAAAGTGGGCAGAAGGAGAGAGAAGGGTATTTAAGGAAGAGGGAATAATGTGCAAGGCACACATGTGCAAGTGAGCACATCATGACTAAAGAAGCACAAATACTACTGTTCTTCTTGGCTGAAGGGATGAAGAGAATGAAAGATATTATTAACAATGAACTTGGGTATGTACATGTGCTGCAAATAGTAAAGGGACTCGTGTCATACCTGGAGGTTGCAATTTTATCCCAAAGCCAATGGGAATTTTAAGGATTTGACCAGGTTATGTGCGGTTTTTAAAGATCACTTTGGCAATGTGTGGAGCTTGTGTTGAAGAAGATCCTAGAAACTGAATAAGAGTAGTGACAATTTAAGTGAAAGACGGGGCTTTAAACCAGGCAATATGAAAGAGATATATAACATAGTAGGTAGTAATTTATAGCTGATAAAGAAACTTGTGGGACCAATAAGAATTAATCCACATGTGATAGATAAGAAAGTTCATAATTTTCATAATTTGCTTTCAAGCTTATTTTACAATAAACTTAGTTTTGAATAAACTAAGACAGAATATCAAGAAAAATTTTGACAATTGAAGGGATTAGAAAACAGCAATTATGAAAGTAGAAAAAATAAGCAAAATCTTACTGAAAACAGCAGAGTTACTTTTCCTTCAAATATTTCTCGTGCTTCCCTGGTGGCGCAGTGGTTGAGAGCCCGCCTGCCGATGCAGGGGACGCGGGTTCGTGCCCCGGTCTGGGAGGATCCCACATGCCGCGGAGCGGCTGGGCCCGTGAGCCATGGCCACTAAGCCTGCGCATCCAGAGCCTGTGCTCCACAACGGGAGAGGCCACAACAATGAGAGGCCCGCGTACCGCAAAAAAAATATATATATATTTCTCTTAAAACACACACTTTAACTTTACATTCATTGGAAAGTTAACCGAAGTGTGATACTTAAAAAGACAATATGCCAAATATTAAAAAAAAATTATCTGAGATGAAATCACATCTAAAAATGAAGTCAATCAAAACTAACTATTAAAATGAATTAATAAGAATCATATATCTTCCCTGCATGCACTTGTAGAAAAGATAGATATAATTTTAAAAATAAAGCTACTTATACCTCATAAAGAGAAAAATATTAAAAAATTATAAAATTATATATTTGACAAATATAATAATTGCAGGAAAATAGTAAGGAAACAAAACTCTAGGAGATTAGGGAATAAGTGATAATAACCAGGGAAAATTTTATGAGCCTTACAGAAAAATGGAGGGCATAAACTTGATTTATAATACAGAAATAAATATTTATTTATGCAAAGTTTATATATATATGTATATATATATGTACATATACATATATATACATATATATACATATATATATGTTAGATATAGGAAAGACAGGTTCAATTGTGGATATAAGAGATATGGTTAATTCAAAAATGCAGATGGCCAGGCTTGTGTATATTAAGGTAAATGAAGGTAAACCCAGAATGACTGAATGTTAGAAACTCACTAAATCACAAACTTTACAACCTCATAGGAATTTTGGATTATTGTTCTTCTCCTTATAGTTTTGAGTACAATATCCTAAAGCATCAATAAAGATAAGCACTATTATCAATTATTTATTTACTAAACATATTACTATTAGCCTATACCTCTTATAAGCAAGACATTGTTCTAGGCCCAAAGGTAAATTTTGTTCCATCCTCAAAAAAGATCACTCTCCAGTTTGAGGAAACTAGTGTAAACTACACATAATAATGGATGAATATGTTCTCCCTCCCATCTACTCTTCACCTGTGCTTCTTGTACCTCTACCAGAGGGAAACAAGGACCATAATGGCAGATGAAAGTGCTACCTAATGATATAAACTACCTACTGAAAGCTAAGAAGAAGAATATCAAAATTATTAGAGGAATATAATCTTTGCAAAGTTTATAAATTACAAAATAGGGACTGAGTGCTTCTTATGGATAGAATGGGTGAATTTAAAGCCTTTTATAACATATATATTTTACTCATTTTGAAAATTGGAATTCTCTATAACTCCCAAGTACAACTTTCACTCAAAAGATTAAAGAAATAAATGTACTGGACACTGTGAACCAGCTATTCCTTTCAGAAAAATCATAGATTTATATTTCAGAATAATTAAAATGTGACTATGATATTTATTGAATCTACATATGTATCCTATAGTAACCTTGCTACTATATTTCAAAGATAGCACTGATTTCTGTTTTGCAAATATACTTTATACCATTTCAAATTCATAGTTTTATGTTAATAAGCTTTTTTTTTTTTTTTTTTTTTTTGGCGGTACGCGGGCCTCTCACTCTTGTGGCCTCTTCCAGATGCGCAGGCTCAGCAGCCATGGCTCACGGGCCCAGCCGCTCCACGGCATGTGAGATCTGCCCGGACCGGGGCACAAACCCGTGTCCCCTGCATCGGCAGGCGGACCCTCAACCACTGTGCCACCAGGGAAGCCCTGTTAATAAGCTTCCTTAAGGTGCTTTCTTGGCAATGTGAGGTTTTGATTTAATGGGGTGTAAAATGTACTTTGGGAATTGTTATGTAAATCTTTCAAATAATACTATGTAACCGTGTTTTTCAAAGTTATGAGATCTGGTGTAACGTATGATGAGAGGATACTTTAACATTAATATGTAAAAATTACTGCACATATGTTCTGAATCCTCCACCTCATTATGAAGAAAAAAATACTCCAGAGAAGTTAATTCTAGAAGATTCATAGGAAAAAGCATTATACTTTAAAGGCAGAGTAAAATGGGCAAAGAAAAGTAACAATAACAATTTCAAAATTCTAAAAAAGTAATTTTTTTTTCCTTTTGAAAAACTTCATCTACCCATCTTCCCTCCTCATCCCACTGTCTTATTAAATTGGGAAACTAGTTTCCTTTACATTTTTGTAGTTAAATTATAAAATCATAAACATTTTCAAAGTCAAATGAATGTGGGCAATGCTAATTATAAACCAGGTGCTAAAAAACACTATTGCTTTATATTGAGACAGCTTTCCATTTATGATCCTTTCAATCATTTTTTTAACAGTAAGAAGTTGCATTTGCTTTACAGATTTTCTTGTAATAGCAGTTAATATTCACTACAAGAAGAATTACAATAACAGGTATTTAGCTTACCCTTAAAATACTTACATTGAATTATCTAAGCATTCAAATTTAGCAAAGCCAACTATCCTGCATGTTTGATTTCTCCATCTAGTCCTACAAAGGATTTTCCTACAAAAAAGTAGTATAGCACATATAATTTTCCCAGGCTCATTTACAAATGTATTTAGCAATTTAATCAGATTTCTGTGAAGAATAACTGAGTATAAGTTGTCTTATAAGATTCTTTGAAATGAGAGATTTAATGTAACTTAAGTGAATCAAATTGATTGCTTTTTTTGTGCTTTATGCTTGACTCAGGGCACACTGTTTGAAATGCCATGACAAACAGCATTCCCCATCAAGCCATTTGGTGTGGAGTGTCAATTACTGCAATTAGAGATGATTTCTAAAAGACCTCAATAGTGAATGTACATATTGGGAAAGAAAGGTAAAATATCTATGAAAACGTATAAAATATCTGTCTCATGGAGCCAGGAGGAATTTTAAAACATCAATGTTTTCTTCCCCTTTGAGCTTCCTTGATCTTTCTTACTCTATCATCCTGTTGGTCTCTGTTAAAATGCATCTTTTTGTTGTTGCAGATAAATGGCCTTTCTAATGGGTGAGTCACTTCAATCAATGGATCATTTGAAGTGACTTGTCATTTCTAATTCTCTGAAAACAAGCACTTTGGGGAGTTTCTTTTCTTTTTTTTTTTTAAACACATTCATTCTTATTCCATTTGTCTACTAACTCTACTTCCTATTCAAAAGCTGCTTCAAACTATACAATGAATTCACAGAAGATGAAGTTCATTAGAATCATTAATTTAATATGCACTGACTTTTTATTGGGCATTTACTTTTGCTATATTCAATACATAATACATAGGACTATATTATAGAAAACACTTTACTCCGGTAAAATGATATAATTTTGCAAGAGCAGTCAAATACTTTAGATTCATATCAGCACTCCTGTGATGAAAGGCTAAAATACAAAGTCATTTTTTCCCTCATGTTACAAAAAGGCATGTTTCTTTCTTCAATATTTACATTTCTCTTTTACTTTTATGTCAGTCATTTTTGAAGATTGTAGGGATTTTGTTCTAAATTCCAATCTAAGAAAAACATTAGTGATATTGGTCCAAATAAATTTAAAATACAAATAGGAAAAGCATATTCCAAGAATGAAATGTTCACATAGTTAATAAAGAAAGAATTGGGGTGGAGAGACAGGACATCATAAGTGATCATTTAGAACACATTTTAGAAAGAAATTGGGATCATCACTCATGGAGCTAGATATCTCATTTCTAAATATTGCCGAGTCTAAGGTACACTTTCACAAAAAGAACATGCCTTTCCCATCATTTGTCTAATCACTCACTAGGTTGTGTAATAATTTCTACTCAAGTTATTCACTTATGAAATACATTTAGGATATGGAGAAACTCAAAACTGGAGTTTTGCATAGAAGTGATAAGCCTGGTTCTCTCTTCTCTTCCTAGAGGTTTAGTTATTGGTTAAACATGAGCCAAGTACTGAGATGGTACTTCTCAAAGGTCAGCATTTCCAGGTACACATGCCAAAAGTCCCTCTCATGCTTGGGTTGGGATGGGAGTTTTTCCGAAGTTGTCAGAAAAACCCACAACATTGGAGAGCCTCTTCTCTGAATGTTTTTAGGCAGTCCTTGATGATGTGGAATACAATGCCTCCACTGCTGGATGGGTTGAGTAACCACTGCTCAGAAAATGGCAGGCAGCTAGCCACAGAGCCCTTACAGGCCTAATAAGGTGACATGTGTTGTCATCTTGCTAGAATTACTGTGTGGCACACAGACCAGCAGCAGCAACTGTAGGAACATCTGGTTGCTTGTTGGACATAAAGAATCTTGGGCCCACCCCAGATCCATTAAACTAGAATTTTGGGACTTCCCTGGTGGTCCAGTGGTTAAGACTTCACCTTCCAGTACAGGGGTGTGGGTTCCTTCCTTGGTTGGGGAGTTAAGATCCCACATGCCTCATGGTCAAAAAACCAAAACAGAAGCAATATTGTAACAAATTCAGCAAAGACTTAAAAAAAAAACCAAACTAGAATCTGTATTTACTAAGATCTCCAGTTGATTTGCACGTACACTAAAGACTGATAAAAATGTGTTTGGATCATTGGCTCTTGCGTTTGTCTGCATGTTGAAATAATCTAGGGAGCTAAAGAAATAACAAATGATGCTTGGGTCCTACCCCACAACTTTCTGATTTAGTTGGTACAGGGAGTAGGATGGGAGTCAGGATTTGTTTTTAAAAGCTCCCCAGCGGCTTTTTAATGTGTAGCAAAGTTTGAAAATCACCAAATTAGGGTCCTACTATTCTGTAATTTACCATTTTTACTTGATATTCTAACATCCAGCCTATTAAGGATTTATTTCATTACTGGCAATTCCTCCCAACATGTTATAAAGTAAGACACTATTTCCAATACTACCTAAAGATTAAACTCATAAATTAGCATGAATCAGATCTTTTTTTATTATTATTGTCATCAGAACATTATCATTATCATCAAAATCAGACGAAGTAACTAGAATGGTAACTAGCATGTCTGTTCCTACCTTTTAGAAATGTTAGTCTAGGACAGTTCCTGGAATATAAGACTGATGATCACAGCAACTTTGTCTCCTTTTTTAAAGGTGTAGTTCTAGAACCTACATAATAGAGGCTCCATAAAAAATACCTGTGGAATAAATGAATGAATACATGAATGGCATGTGGTCCTAACACATAAATTAGTGTAGTTATGTACTTTAGAAGAAAACCATTATATTTTGACTATAAAAGACAATGTAGGGAACTATAATCAATATTTTATAATAACCTATAAGGGAAAAGAATCTGAAAAAGAATATATATATGATATATATATATATATATATATATATATATATATATATATATATATATATATACCTGAATCACTTTGCTTTAAAACTGAAACCAGCACAACATTGTATATCAACTCTATTTCAACTTTAAAAAAGACAATGTAGCAGAGTCTTGGAGCTGATTCTGGGAGTAGTGCTCTTAGGAGGGTTTACAAATACAACAGGTATAATCTGCCCCATCATCTTACATACCCTTAGTGTTCTGGTTCATTCTTGGGAGGGAAAAAGTAGGGAAGTGTGTAGCAGAAGTATCATGTATTGGCCATTGGGACAAAAGATGTAATTATTCAGGAGGTTCTCTTTTCTAGGGCCTATAAACGCTGTTTCAACTATCAATATGAGAGGTGTCTAGTAAGGAGAAAGAATAGGGGAAAAGTATAGAAAAATGTATTCTAGGCATGAAAATCTGAAGTAAACAAAGATGAAATTACTAGCAATTTTAATTGATAGGAATGAAAGATGTGCTGATGAGAAATTCACTACTTATCCTCCCATTTTATATGACTGAAAAGAAACAGAGAAATCCTGCTTAGCTTGATTAGAAGTGAAAAAGGACAGGCAACATCCAACAAGGTAAAGGAAACATGTATTTATACCCTGCATCTTCCTACTACTGGTGTTAAAAGCTTGGGGAAAATTCATAAATATCTATGAGCCACATTTTCCCCAAATTCACACAGGGGAATGACCTGGGCTTGTTCTGGGATTAGAGATAATGCATGTAAAGTGGCCAGCACTATGTCTTGTACATGGGAGTCAATCATTCAAATATGATTTCCCTTCTCACTTCCCATTTGCCTGCCCTACCTTAAAGGATGACATATTAAGGGCATAGAAATCTCCAGGGCCAATTTTTGTATATTCAGGACCTAGCACTAAATGTTTGTTGAATGAACAAATAATAAAGGTGTTTGGTATTACTTTGAGTTTCAATTACTTTGTATGGTGGGTAGGTAGGTATAAAATGAAGATGTAAAAATTGATTCATAAATTAATTTATTAAAAATTCTCATTAAGCTTCTAGTATGTAGTATGTACAGAAATACTTTAAAATGTGCAATTGGAACCATTCTTTGGCACTCAAAGTTTATCTAAGGACACTGAAAATAAAACTTCATTTTAATGGGATAAGTGTCAATAGGAGATGAAAAAAGCCAAAGGAATCAATTCAAGCATTTGGTTTACAGTATTTTCTATGCAACTAGTTTCAATTTCAAAATTATTAATAATCTCAAGGCTGAGTATATATCATTGAGTGTCCACATATATTGTCACAGCAGAACAAGCAGGAAAAGCAGGCTGGAAGATTTGAGGAGTATGGGCTACAGGCATCATCTGTTCCTTAGTTTTTCTTCTTTTCTTTGCCTCCTGCTTCCTTAATTACATCCAAGTGGTTCTTTCATTTGTTTTTCTGGCCCTTGCATCTGAGACATGATGCCAGTAATACATGCCATCTTCATTTGGTTCCTTTCTTTCTAATTTGTATGGCTAACCTATTGTTTTTGTAAAAATGTAGGATTTGTCAATTCTCTCTCACACCTGTCCTTCTCGTTGAAGGAGACACGTGGATACATTTTATGATTAGAAATTCAGTCACAAGATAGTAAATATGCTGACCAACATCTCTGCCACTCTTAACCAACCAAACCTTGAAGGACACAGAAGGCAGCTATAGATTGATCTTACCTTGTGAAAATATACACAAAGAAATTCTCTTCCAATAGAATTGCACTATCAAATTGACAATTACAAAGATACATAATTTCAGTGAGTCTATGCTGCTGGGAAATTAAAACAAGTAGATTGCTGATACAAGTAAAAACAGGGATTTTTTTCTGGAGGGCTATTTATTGGCTGATGTGTATGATAAGTATACATTTACAACTGTGCATTATTCTTTTCCTTGCATTTTCACTTCTAAAATTACAAAGAAAATAGCTTCTACAAACATACTTGTTGTAGAGTTTAATAGCAATGGAAAAAGCCCTACCTTTACATTGATATATAGTTGGTTAAATAAATTGATTACATAAATTATGATATAAACATAGTAAAGACAATATGTCTGAATCATCACAAACTCCAAAGCACTTTTTTTTGTTTCCCTGTATTATCCCTATAATTACTAGAGTTATCTTGTTTTTCTCACATATTAATTTATTACATTCCTTACAAAGGCCCCCCGTTTATCTACAGCAGAGTTTCTTAACCTGATACGTGTATAATTGAAATATGGGTAAAAAATAGAAAATAAAGTAGGACAGGGTAGTGGGGGACATATTATCAAGAAATCTGCATTCACACCCAGGAGATTAATCATAAAATGAATATACACTTTGTGATCCAGGAATATGTGATCTAGGACAATCTTAGTTTAACTCTGCTGGTGGATATTTGGATTTCTCTGTAGTAAGAGCC
The DNA here is from genome assembly GCF_025265405.1 of Mesoplodon densirostris. Lineage (NCBI taxonomy): Eukaryota > Metazoa > Chordata > Mammalia > Artiodactyla > Ziphiidae > Mesoplodon > Mesoplodon densirostris. Next base: position 34,264,583 of record NC_082677.1, on the reverse strand, counting down.
TGTATGAGGATCAGGATAATTCAGAAGACAAAAGAAAAAAGGGAGGGGGGAAGGGAGGAAGGAAGGAAGGAAGAAAGAAAGAAAGAAGAAAGAAAGAAAAAATAAAGAAAGAAAGAAAGAGAGAGAGAAAGAAAGAAAGGGAGGGGAGAAAAACAAAACAGAGAATTGATGGCATCTTTTAAGTCCATCTTTTAAATCTTTTAAATCCATCTGTGCTTAAAAAGAGACACTCTGGAGATTTTCCATTGTGTGAACAATAAATCCACTCTGTTGTTTTTGTTCCTTCAAATTATTTTGAATTGTCATCCTGGTAATTTTATGCTTTAAAGTCTTGACTACTACTTCATTGGAACAACTGATTGTAGTTCTCTGAACACCCCATGATATCTATGTCTCTACATTTTGCACATGCTGGTCCTTCCACTCAGATGTCCTATCCTCCCTCATCCACCTGGACAGTATCTACAATCATTAAGTCTTAGCTCAAGAGTCATTTCCTCTGGAAAACCTGCTGTTGAGAGCTTATTTTCTTCTGCTTCCAGGGCATTTTGCACCTACCTATACCATAGCAATGAACTGGAAATTCCTGTGGATTGTAACTATTCTCCTGCATAATTTTCTTATCAACAAAATATAAGTTCCTCAATGGAAAGAGAGTTATTAAGGAAAAGAGAAAAAAATGGGAAAATTGTTTCCTAATCAGATCAGAGATACATCAGAGACCTATCATTCTAAATTTGGCTTTTTAGGCCAATCAAGTTAGTTACTAACAATGAGTGAGATTTTGAAACTTTCAATGTTTCCCTTTGTACTTTTGAGTCAATTTACATTACTTAGGAGAAATACTCTGTCTCTTGCATGTCTAGTCTCCTTATTTTTACTAGGAAATTAATGAAGCAAAACTTTTATCATTAGCTTCCCCATTCCCCAGAAGTTTCTGGGCCATCTTAACTTATTAATAACTTCAGATACTGTGTGCTGTGTTATCAATGTAGGCAATGGAAATCTATAATCTTAGCAAAAAATAAGTTGTAAATATACATGAAATAATGAATATGAGAATATAATTGATTCATCTTAATTTACTGTAGCAAAATATAGGTTCCTGAGTCAGAAACCCTCAATTCAAGATCAGTCTTTGCCATCTATAGCTACAAGTGTGTGATCTTGACCAAATTAACTTTCAGAATATCAGTTTCTTTCTCAGAAAATATGGATAATATTACAAGATTGAAATAACACTAAAAGGAAAGAAGTTTACTAAAAATGATTTGTGTATTCTAAAAATACCAGATTATTCTAGCGGCACCGAGGTTACAATGGCCTTGATCAGAGGAGTTTTAGTGGAGTAGTGAGTGTGAAAGCAAAATTGCAGTAGATTTGGAGTTAATGGAAAGTGAATAGGAAAGAGAATTCCTGTCAAAGGAAATTTGGCTTTGAGAGAGAGGACAGATACAGGGCAAAGTTGAAGAAGGACTTCTGGTTGAAGGAGGTTTTCTTTCCTCCTGCTTCCAGTAAAAAATATTGGATGCAGTGGAATCAATAGGAAAGAAGATCTGAAGGGAGAAAATAGAGAAGAATCAATAGCTCAAGTCAAAGATAATCCAACAGGGCATGTTATCCAAAGAAGATTAGGTGTAGGGGCTGGAGGCAGGATAAAATATGCTTCTTTGTAATGAGAAAGGCACAAAAGATGCAACTATACATAGGTGAAATTGTAGAGTTGTTTGGAGAAATTTAAAGGAATAATTACCTATTCCCTCTGTGAAGTAGAAGAAAGTAGAAAGGTGAAATCATCTGTTGAGAATTAAGGGGAGATGGGAGAATAGAAATCTGTGGACAGTGGAAGATGTTTGAAATAACTGCTTTCAAGGAAAAAGAAAAGGAACCATTTATGGAAAGGATAAAATGAATTTGGATGATTGTGTGATCTGATCTAAATCACTGCTCACATGCACAGATGCAGGCATGGAGAAAGTAGACTTATGAATCTCAACCAAGACTGAGATTTTACTAGATACAAGTGATGAAAATAAAACAGGGAAAAAGAGATAAAGATATCAGAAAGATGGTGGTCAAAGTGGATAAAATCTTAAAACTCAGGGAAGATGTAAAAAAAAAAAATCTTACAAAAGAGAGCTGCTATGGAGAAATTAGAGGATTCTATTGATTAAAATATATAATAAGGTGGAGGAATTGATTATTTAAATTAAAAGAGATGGTTAGAAGGTTATTTTCAGACAAAACAATGTATTTATTATTTTAGAAGTGGAGTAGTTCTGGTTGACCGCAGGGTCCAAAGGGTGACGAAGGGGGAAGGGAGGTCTAACAGTGGAGGTGGAAGAGAACTGGATATAAGGTAATGAATTACCAGAGTATTGTCTGAATTAACTACATGGACTGTAAGGTAACCCACAAACATGGCAGGACTCGAGCAAGTAGAGAATTCTACGAGGAATACGCCATAGCCTCAGTGAATAAACAGGAAAGATAGGGAATTTTGAGATTGACAGTGACCAAGAAAAGTATAGCAGGATGTAAACAATTCAATCTCAAACTCTGTTTGTGGTATGAAACACAAAACTTTGTTTTTATTTTCCATTGTTCCTTAATATTTATGCATTTACTCACTGTTCCCAAATGAGAAATCACATAAGCCTCACAACTTCTAGTGAAACTTAAATTAATTTTTTTAAATTAAAAATAAAAAACACTGGGCTTCCCTGGTGGCACAGTGGTTGAGAATCTGCCTGCCGATGCAGGGGACACGGGTTTGTGCACCGGTCCGGGAGGATCCCACATGCCACTGAGCGGCTAGGCCCGTGAGCCATGACCGCTGGGCCTGCGTGTCCGGAGCCTGTGCTCCGCAACAGGAGAGGCCACAACAGTGAGAGACCCGCGTACAGCAAAAAGAAAAATAAATAAAATAAAATAAAATAAAATAAAATAAAATAAATAAAAAACACTTAACTCTAAAAATCAAAACACTGTTTCAAATCAAAATCCTTTGTTATTAATCTTCTCATTCTCAACTATTCTACATCCTTAAAGTGAATGGGCATTTAAAGTCATGTAACTGGTTTATTCTAAATTGTTTGAAAATTCCACTTTTGTTATCACAGGTTGAAAAGTGATATCAGTTGCATCTCATTTCATTACTGTCCACTTTAAAAGTGTATTGTATGAATGCCCTGCATCTTTAGGTAGCAGGGATTTTCACACCAGATTGGAGGGATGACAGGTTTTTCCAGCATTGTGGGGTAAAGAGGATATTTTGAATTTCTTGACCCTGAGGTATGGGAAAATAAAGAATTAAGTCATCTTTAGGGCAACAGTGCTCTCTGGAAACAGCCAGGTTTCTGCTTAGTCCAGAAAATGAAATAAAGAGTCAAAGAAAAGTATGAAGATGTTTAACTGAGTGTGGCAGAATAATAATCTGTGACATTAATTGTAGAATATTTTTTCTGCTACTCCATGACCACTGAAATTCAGAGTGTAGGACTCAGGACTGCTATTCACTGTAGAAAAAAGTTAAATTAAAAGCCAGGGAGAAAAGACACCACATTTTCCATTTCTAAGTGCAAAATCCTAGGTTTCAGATGTGAGAAGGAAAGTCCACATATCCTGGCCAAAAAGTTCTTCGCTGAAATCTCTGAACTAGAAAACAGAATCTATAGAGGAAGAGAGTTTGGGAAAGGAAACCTAATGTGTTAGAAGTAATTTGTGTGTATGGCAGGGGGACAGGGGTGTGTAAATTCCCTGCCCCCATCTCCCTACCTGGAATCCACTTTCAAGTTTGGAATCCAAAATTAGGGGTAGGCTGTGCTTCTATGCAAGAGCTCAGAAAAGCAGAAACAGAAACCAGGAGTTGAAGAGTAGAAACTCATTCTGGATATGTGTGACATTTGAAGCCTTGTGATGTCTAGAGACCTCCTATGTTGTCTGAGTCTGTGGAGTAAAGTTGTATCTGAAAGCTTTTCTTATCTCCAACTAAGGTATAGAAGTTAACTGAGAGAAAGCTATTGGGCCTGCCATGAGATGTCTTGCCCACTACAGTCTGGACCATCCTCACTAGAAAATATGTGAAGGTAAAGCTCAAGTATTAGTGGGTCATTAGCACCAAAAGGCAAAATAGAAATGTAATAATATAGTTTAATTCTATTCATCTCGCCATTCTTATGCCCATTCATAAGACTTCAGATGTTTTATATTCTGAAGAATCTAGAGATTTCTATCTCCACAATGGCCCTCTAGCAACAGGTGTGCCTGGCAGAACTTATAATTTAAGTAACTTCATTATGGAAGGGCAAGGAGAAAACCTCAGAAGTACATTTATATCTTAACATGATTGAATTATAAGCCAATATTAAACAGAAATAACAGACGACTGAATTTACTTTGAATTGGCAAGATTAAGCTTTCCATTAAAGAGTGGAATGAGATTTAAAATAAAAGTTAAATTGAATATATAAAAATACAATTACATTTTTGCACATGAACATATAAACAGTAAAATACCTACCTTCTGCAAACAAGAATAGAGTTTGGGTCAGGCATCTTGAAAACTAGGAGAGAGATGAGTGGGAAACTGACTCAAAAGCAAGGACAATATGAGTTGAAAAGATGATTGAAAAGGCATACATTTTTTTAAGTGCAGACCAGGAAAATATAGAGGGGTGAATTTAAGGTTAAACAGAATAACTTCTGATGGTCCCATAGTGGTGGGAACCTGGGAAACGAAGATACTACACAGGACACTTAGGATTTAACTGTAGGTTAAGTTCCACAAGGGATTCAAATCTGTAAATATTTTTATTTCAGTCCTCTGAAAGGTACTAATTATGGTTTGGCTCTATTCAAGGGCTTAAGGGAGGGGATAAAGACTCAAGATCATAGGTATGTAATTTCAAAGCTTCATGGAGGATCCAGGAGTTGATATTAGAGGTGATAGTACCATATTTCATGAATTCTGAGATGCAAACTTTTGCATGTATATTATCTCTGAAATAGAAATAGATTTTACACTTTGAATTGGCATTGTTTTTGCTGTCTTAGTGCTGCATGTTATAATCGATGACATCTGAGTTTCAATAAAATTCAACATGTATTAAACAAATTCTCATTGAAGAAATCAGTTTCATATCTGGTTTCCTTTCTATTGAAATGCAAAAGTGAATAAACCTTGACTCTTGTATTCAAATCATCTATAATCTACTGTTGAGACACAGTTGAACAGAATGTGTTTGCAAAAGGCTCTATGTGACTTGAAAAGCAGTTGTAAGTCAGAGAAAATTAATTCATGCACAAGGCCTTGACTGCATTAAAATCTCATTTATAATAAATGCAATAATATGTGCCTCAAGCCTAATTTTTTGTTGTAATCATTATATTTCACATGAAATATTCTAGGATTTTAGAGGTTTTTTAAGAGCTAGCATAAAGTGACTAACATAAAATAATGTTATTTATTTGTACATTTACATTATAAACTCATATGAACTGTAATGACACATAATAAAATTTAATTACAGTTTTCATATTTTGAATTATCAATTGAATTATGATCTTTAAATCATCATTTTTAAAATCGAGATTTTGGTTTCCATTTTCAGAAGATTTTTTTTTTCTTTTTAATGGAAAAGAAAAGCGCTTAGTATTTGTAGAAATCCATCAGATAATGTTAGGTGCCTTGATGGAATGGTCTTTTAAAATTTAGGATTTTGACGACTCAGGGGTAAATATTTTTGCCTGCTAAAGGTTCTCCAGATGTTTTTCTTTTTTTTCTTTAATTAGAAAACTAACCTAGTGCTTAATGACTTTACATTAAAAACTTTAAAACTCATTTAACTTCAGGTTTGACATTAATTTTACAAATTTGTATTTATAAACCTGGAAATGTCATAGTTATTTCTAAAGGATCTTTGAAAAGTGATTCGTTTTATTTACAAACTTAAAAAAAGACATTAAATCCCACAACAGTATGAGATAATTTTATTATGTTGAAAAGTAACCTCACATTTCCAATTTAATGTATATTTTGAAGGTTAAACTTTAAATATTAGCAAATAAGTTTGGCATCATATTTTTAAAAGCACTGTTGATATTCATTTCTGATTTTTCTTGAATACAATCTTGAATTATTTTCAAGCATAGTAATTATGATTCTGTACTTATATCCATAATACAATGGATATTAATTTCTTCATATATATATATATATATATATATATATATATATATATATATATATATATATATATTGTTTTCTCTATGTATTCTTTAAAAATTTCACAATTTCTGGAATATATTAAAATCATGATATAAAACATTCCATATATTTTATTCTTTGGAACAATTAGAAAGGATTGAATTTAGAAAAGACTGAGTGGAAGCATCTTGTACTACTGTTCAAGGGTCAGTGTTTGGCCACTGTCAACCATCTAGGAGTCACATGTCTGCCAGGAACCTGTCTGCCTTAGTATCCTGCTAGCTAAGTCATTGTCCTAGAGCAGCCTGTGTGTGGAACAGCCTTGGCACAAACATAGTGATGGATTTCAAAGCACAGCACCTGGAACTCTTGTTCAATTATGCTCTCTGTAGAAAAAATTTCAAAAGCCTGACACAAAATAAGTGCTATAAAAGCTAAGATGAAATGAAATGAGGTAAGTTAAATAAAAAAGTACAAACTGTCCCTAGGACCACTCCTCAGATATTCTATTTACAAGTACAATGTCTTCATTCACATGGAGAAGATAATCCACAGTGTTTTCCATTTGTAATTTTAAATCTATTTTGAAGGAAGACAGTATCTTGGAATCTCCAGAGACCTGGTTGCCACATGTGCTTTAACAGCAGCATGTTTTGGTAGGAATATACTTTCTGTTGTTCATGGTTTTTTGGAGGAAATCTCTACTTGTTCAGTATTACAGCAGCTGTGAAGGTAGGCTGTGTTCTGTAAAAGATTGATGTGATTCTCTCACAAAACTTTTCTCAGTAGGTCTTCTCTCTGGATTAAAAGAGAATATTACATACTACTATATATAAAATAGATAACTACTAAGGACCTACTGTATAGCACAGGGAACTCTACTCAATACTGTGTAATGACCTATATGGGAAAATAATCTAAATAAGAGTGGATATATGTATATGTATAACTGATTCTCTTTGCTGTTCAGCAGAAAATAACACAACATTCTAAATCAACTATACTCCAAAGCAATTTTCTTTTTTTTAAACAGAATATTACATAGAAGTTGCACATACACACACACTCCTCACACAGAAGCTGTATCGTCAGTGTCAGGTGACCAGTTGGAAGATCTGGCCTCCATTTGAGCCAGGGATAGAGACAGGACTGACATATTTATGGAGAGTCCAATGCCTCTCTGACACAAGTGGGCCCTAGTGGTATGTCTCTTGACAAACCTAAGTTTGTCTTTACCTCTACAATGGTCTGTCTAGGACTTGTTACTCTCTTTGTAATTGACTTTAGAAAACTAAGGTAATTGTGCATTTCTTTACCTGTCTCTGAAATACATATAGGACACACAATCTATAATCTTTTGAGTCTCTGTCTTTTCATGAGTATTAACATTTTTTTTACAAAAGATCACTTGGAATGTGTCTGTAATAATTTTACAATTGTCATAAATTAAATAAATGACATGAAGTCTAGATCAAAATATTGCTCCTTCTTGCATTTTTATTCATCAAAATAAATTATTTTCTAATTTTATATGAAATTGAACTGGTACCTTTTTATTAAACTGTTATTAAATGATGTTTAATATTTAATATCACTTTAGAAGTATGGATTTTAATTACTTTGTCAGTCACCCTCAATCCTCAAGGTAACTGGCCATTTACTTTAGTCCATAATAAAAGGTCCTGCCACTGGACTTAGGAAGAGAGGTAAGAGATTGAAGTTTTAAATAATAAATACAATTTCAGGCAAGTATTTACCTGGCATTTTTAATATAAAAATTTGAGCATATTTTCCTGAAAAAAAAGAAAAGGAAAATTTTTCAAAGAGGCAGTAACTTTTATTCAAAGAAGTTATTCAGTTTATTAAGACTTTTCAGTAAAATAATTGGGCTAATTGCTAATATTTTGATAATGTAGAATATTCTCTGAAACTTTTTTTTTGCTTTTTCATATTTTGGTTTATCTGTAATAGATATAGAGCAAGTATGTTTGAAATATTATCTCTCAGTACTTTATATCTCACAGTCTTATAGCAGGTACTTATCATTCAGTTCCGATCCTGCCAATAATCTAGATCATTTATAATAATCTATCTTCTATCTTTTTAAATCATTTTTCAACATTTTATTCTTTAATGGTTCCATTTTTGTAATAATTTATGAAATTGGCATTTCAGTTTTATTCCTTCTTACTTGGTACCACAACAACGAACTTGAGGCTTATTTCTACATCCTTAGAATTGCTCTTAAAAAAATCCAAGTCAATCTCAGAACAAACACATACTGTTTTCTTTTCTCAGCTTTACTGAGATATAATTGATTTAAAACATTGTGTAAATTTAAGATATACAACGTGATGATTCAATATGCCTATACATTGTGAAATGATTACCACAATAAGGTTAGTTAACATATCTATCACTTCACATGATTACATTTTTTTTGGTGGTAAGAACAGTTAAGATCTACTCACTTAGCAACTTGGAATATATAATACAGTACTGTTAACTACAGTCATCATACTGTATGTTAGATCTGCAGAACTTATTTATCTTATAACTGAAATTTTTTACACATTGACCAATATCTCCCCATTTCCCACCACAGCCCCCATCAACCACCATCTTACACTCTAGTTCTATAAGTTGGGCTTTTTTAGATTCCACATATAAATGATATCATACAGTATTTGACTTTCTTTATTTTATATATTTCATTTAGCGTAATGCCCTCAAGGGTCATATGTTGAAGCAAAGGCAGACTTTCCCTTTTTTAGGACTAAATAATATACCATTTTATATATATATATATATAATTTTCTTTATCCATTTATCTACTGATGTACACTTAGGTTGTTTTCATGTCTTGTCTAATGTGAATAACGCTGCAATGAATATGGTGATGCAGATTATCTCTTCAAGATAGTGATTTCTCAGATAGCACAAAGCACATGAAAAGATGATCAACATCATAATTATTAGAGAAATCCAAATCAAAACTTCAATGAAGTATTACCTCACACCAGTCAGAATGACCATCAACAAAAAGCCTACAAAAAATAAATGCTGGAGAGGGTGTGGAAAAAAGGGGACCCTCCTACACTGTTGGTGGGAATATAAATTGGTGCAACGACTATGAAGAACAGTATGGAGGTTCCTTTAAAAACTAATACAGAGCTAACATATGATCCAGCAACCCCACTCCTGGGCATATATCCAGAAAAAAACATAATTCAAAAAGATACATTCACCCCAGTGTTCATTGCAGCACTATTTACAATAGCCAAGACATGGAAACAACGTAAATGTTCATTGACAGATGAATGAATAAAAAAGATGTGGTATATATGTACAATGGAATATTACTCAGCCATAAAAATGAATGAAATAATGCCATTTGCAGCAAAATGGATGGGCCTAGGGATTATCATACTAAGTGAAGTAGGTCAAAGACAAATGTCATATTATATAATTTATATGTAAAATCTAAAAAATGATATAAATAAACTTATTTACAAAACAGAAACAGACTCACAGACTTCAAAAACAGACTTATGTTTACCAAAGGGGAAAGGTGGGAGAGGAGGGATAAATTAGGAGGTTGATATTAACATATATACACTACATATATATATACATTAACATATATAAAATAGGTAATCAACAAGGACCTACTGTATAGCATGGGGAACTCTATTCAATAATCTGTAATAATGTATATGGGAAAAGAATCTGAAAAAGAATAGATATATGTGTATGCATAACTGAATCACTTTGCTGTATACCTGAAACTAACACAACATTGTAAATCAACTGTACTCCAATATAAAATAAATTTTTTAAAAATATAGTGATTTCTTTCCTTGGATATATACCCAGAAATGGGATTACTGGATCATATGGTAGCTGTATTTTTTTTAAATTTTTTGAGGAAACAATATTATTTTCCATAGTAGCTATATTAATTTATATACTTTTTTCACCACATCACCAATATTTTTTATCTCTTATATTTTTGATAACAGCCATTTTAACAGATATGAAGTGATATTTCATTATGGTTTTGATTTGATTTTCCCTGATAATTAGTGATGTTGAGCATCTTTTCACATATCTGTGGGACATCTGTATGTCTTCTTTGGAAAAATGTCTAATCAGGCAGATGGAATTGAATTTAAACATAAATAAATGAATCTGTATTATGGAAAAAAACACAGTTTTGCATGCATGAAATGGAGGCTACCTAAAATTTTAGTAGGAAGATGCTGGATAGTTCCATAATGTTTATCACTGAACTCAAGAGACCAAGTTTTATCTCACTGAAGAAACTGGACAGCTATTCCCCTATTCCAAAATAACTGTTCTAACAGTACCAGATGAATTAGTCAGAGTAGTATTCCCTCACAGCTAACATACCACCATCTTTTTACATCCTTTTGTAAAGGAAAACCCCAAGAAAATAAATATACTCAGTTGTTCTCTTTTTGCCCCTTCCATTGTTGGGGAGACTCTTCTCATCTCATATCTAACTTGACATCTTAGCCTGGCCTGACACGTGTGGAACATGCCCTCTTTTGAAAAACTCTTCTCTTGACTTCTGTGACAACATGGTTTCAGATTTATTACTACCTTATTTATCACTCCTTATTAACTAACATTTACCAGTGGGTTTTTTGTTTGTTTGTTTGCTTGTTTTTCTTGAATAGTCTCTATGTTGGGCTTCCATGGTGGCACAGTGTTTGAGAGTCCGCCTGCTGATGCAGGGGACACGGGTTCTTGCCCTGGTCCGGGAGGATCCCACATGCCACAGAGCGGCTGGGCGCATGAGCCATCGTCGCTGAGCCTGTGCATCCGGAGCATGTGCTCCACAATGGGAGAGGCCCACAACAGTGAGAGGCCCACGTACCGCAAAAACAAATGAAAAGAAAAGAAAAGAAAAGAAAAATAGTCTCTATGTTAAATTTGGAGGAAAATGAAACAGGTTAAGCAACTGTCTTAACATTAACACAAGACTGTCTAGGTGACTCAATGTAAACAATATCCCCTCAAGTATTATGTTTTTCTTCCTTGGTTGTATGATATATTCATTAATTCTTTCTTTTATTCAACCATATGTCATAGTGACAAGAAACAGAAAATTTTAAAAGAAAACAAATAAGTAAGTAAGATAATAAAGAAAACTAGGATAGATAACAAGTATGAGTATATGAGGTATGGTATGAGGAAAATCAAAAATGTTAAAAGAAGGTTAACTAGGAATAAAGAGAAATATTGCAGAAGTAACTGTTGTGACTCATGAAACATGAGTAAAATGAAGAGCTGGTAATAAGAAGATGATTTTTTGTGTTCCATTTAGAAGGAGAAAAATCTAGAAAGACCCTAAAGCCTGAGGGCCCTATGAACACAGAGTATCTGAGGAAATAATGAATGTGAGGTGAAGGGTAAATAGAATGACATGAGACTTTTTTAAAAAGGCATGCAGTTGCTAGATGAGCAAGGGACATGCAGGTCATGGTAAGAACTTAGTTTTTATCATAAACATGGTGAGAAGAAATAACAGGTATTTAAGCAAAAGATTAATATGATGTGATGCCATTAACAACACTGGAAAGAGAGAACCTGTGAAATGTTTGGAGAGTTGACAAAGCAAGACATGTATTTTGAACATGTTGAAATGAGGAAGCCTTTTGGACAACAAAGCAGAGCTGACAGAAGAGAAGTATATGATCACATCTGGATCTCAATGGAGAGATCACAGCTGTATGTAAATCTGACAGTTATTTATTTAAATGATTTAAAATCCGTGGTAAATACATTAACTCATTTAAAATTGTAGATAAAAAAGAAGTCTAAGACCAGAACTTTAGGTTCACCATATATCAAGGTCTAGAAGAAAATTAGGAGCCAATAGAGGAGACTGATATGGAGGAAGTGTCTATTGAAGTGGAATAAAAACCATAAATAAATGAAATAAGTGGTGTTCTGAAAATCTAGTGTTAAAGGTATTTCAAGGCTAGATGGTAAAAACTTGCTGGGATGTTGACTACTGAATTGGCAAACTGAAATATTTGGGGCCATAAAAATAACAATTTAAGTGGAGTGGTAAAGATAAAAGCTTACTTTGAGTAAGTTAAAAAGATAATAGGGATACAAGCAAACATAAGTTTGAAAAACTGTTTATTACTGATTTTCCAGAGACTCCATTCCAATGACAGAAAATGAATTGTTTTAAGGGAAAAACAATGTGTAGAGTCTGAGAGAAATAACAGATGTAAAATTTTGGATACAGAAAAAAGCTAAAAAAGAGTCAACTGAATGAGCAGACTTGGGAAAACAGAAAAGCCAGTTGACTATGGAAAAACTGTCTAACACTACATGTACCAAATAATACCAGGTATTTTTGAAAGTGGTTGAATAGGTTGGACTGAGAATAGAAATATTGGTTGAAATAATATATAAAAGATAAATAGGTACCCAAATTCCTTCCCTGTCTCTGTCCAGCTGGAAGACTGCTGCTCCAGCACAGAAGACTAAGATTACTTTCCGCTAGTGTTGAATGAGAGTGATTATGAAATAGAGAATATATGACACACTAAGAATAGAAGTGCTTTATTAAACAGGGAAGATTAAGTGAAAAATACATCCTTAATGTTAAAATCCCAAGCTCCTTTTCCCCACTTGAAACCTAGGGCACCAGAGTGAGGCTTAATAATATGATGGTGGCCTAGATGTGAAGGATAGCAGTACGAGAAATGAGAAGTGGTCAGCAAGATTTCATAAAAGAAAGAAGTCAATGAGAATTCCACAGTTTTGAGTCTAAACAAATACATGAATAAAGTTGCCATTTGCTGAGATAGGAAAGAGCACGTAGAAAGAAAAGGGTTTTGGAAATGAAGATTTAGATATTGACAGAATATACAGCTATAAAGTTTTAATATGAGCACTAAGCTAGAAATATACATGGAATTCATTAGTATACAGATAGTATTAAAAGCCATTGGACTGGTTGTACTTACCTAGGAATTTGCTAGTTAAATCTCATGCACTGAACCTAGAACATGCCAATACAGAGAGGTCAGGGGAAAGGAGACACCAACAAAGGACCCTGAGGAGGCAGCAGGAGTTGGGATTGAGAATAGAAAATAAAGGATGCCTTTTTGCTCTTCTTGAGTGTTTCTTGTTTTATTTTATAAATAAAAGACCAGGGTGAGGCTAAAGTGAGGACTACAGATGTGATGTTGTTAGGAGAGGAAGTGATGTAATATTTCTATAAAGGAATTTTTAATGGCTTAATTAAAATATAATTTAAAACATACCATATAATTCAACTATTTTAAGTGTATAATATGATTGTTTTTTAGTATCTTAACAGAATTTCACAATCATCATCACAATCATTTTAGAACCTTTTCATCACCCCACAAAGAAACCCAAGGCCATTCCTCTCCCTCCCACCTCCAGCCTTAGGCAAATACTAATCTATGTTCTGTCTCTATGGATATACCTTCTCTGGATGTTTTATATAAATGGAGTTATACAATATGTGGTCTTTTATGACTGCTTCTTTGATTTATCATATTTTAAATTTGTATCCATGTTATAGAATATATCTACTTCATTCCTTTATATTGTTGCATTATATTCCATAGTATGAGTGTACATATTGTTTGTCCATTCTTAATTTGGGTTGCTTCCATTTTTTTGACTATTTTAAGTAACACTTATATGAACATTCATGTACAAGTTTTTGTGTGATCATACCTTTTCATTTCTTTTGGGAATATACCTAGGAGAAGAATTAATATATCATATGGCAACTCTGTTAACCTTTAGAGAAACTGCCAGACATTTTTTCCACAATAGCTGTAACATTTTACATTTTCAGTAGCAATGTATGGGGGTTCTAATTTCTCCACATTTTCATCAATACTTATTATTTTTTGTTTTTGTTTTGTATCTCACTGTGGTTTTGATTAGCATTTGATGTTGAGCATATTTCCATGTGTTTAATAACCAACTGTATATCTTCCTTGGAGAAATTTCTACTCAAGTAATTTGCCCAGTTTTTAATTGGTTGTTTGTGTTTTTGTTACTGAATTGTAGGGGATCTTTATTCTGAATACAAGTCCTTTATCAGATACATGATTTGCAAATATTTTCTACTGTTCTGTTGGTTGTCTTTTCATTTTCTTGATGTGTCCTTTGAATCAAAATGTTCTTAACTTGGATAAAGTCCAAGCTTTACTCTTTCTTTTGTCACTTGTGATTTTGGGGTCATACCTAAGAAGGCTTTACATAATCCAAGGTCACAGAGATTTATTCCTATATTTTCATCTAAGGGTTGATAATTCTAGCTCTTACATTTTGCTCTATGATTTATTTTGAGTAAGTTTTCATATGGTATGAGGAAGAAGTTCAACTTTATTCTTTGGCCTGTGGGTGTCCAGTTGTTCCAGTACCACTTGTTGAAAAGACTATTGTTTCCCCATTGAATTGTATTGGCTCCACTATCAAAATTCAATTGACTATAAATGTGGAGATTTATTTATAGACTCTCAATACTATTCCATTGATCTATATGTCTAAGCTTAGCCAGGCCCACATTATCTTGATTACTGTAGCTTTACAGTGTGTTTTGAAACTGGGAGGTGTGCGTCCTCCAACTTTCCTTTTCTTTTTTGAGATTGTTTGGCCACACTTGTTCCCTTAAATTTCTATATGTTTTGTCAGATCATTTTGTAAATTTCTACAAAGAATCTAGCTGGGATTTGATAGGGATTGTGTTGCATCTATAAATCAATTTGGGAAGTATTGCCATCTTAACATATTAAGTGTTCGGACCGATAAACTTGACAACTTTTCATTTATTTGGATTTTCTTCAATTTCAATCATTTTTTAAAATTTTACAGAGTATAAGTTTTGCACTTTTTTTTTCTTAAAATTACACTTGCATTTTGTTTTGATGCTATTTTAAATATAATTGTTTCCTTAATTTTCATAGTTTATTGCTAGTGTATAAAGTATAATTTATTTTTCATATTGATTTTTTTACCTTGCAACATAGCTGAATTCATTTATTAGTTCTATCCTGTAAGAGAATTTTAATTTTAATTTTCCTTTACAAAGAAATATAATAGAATTACTGGACTCTACTGTGCTCTCAGATAAGATTTTAGAGTCATCCTTTTAAAGATGAAAGAGTTAGAAATAAAGTGTTTTACTTTATTTGAGTTCAGTTGCCTATGTAGGCAGTATTATAAAACTGTGCTAAATATTTGACAGTTGAATGAAATTAACAATGAAAATTATGAAAAAAATGTCTAAAGACTATTTGAAAAATCTGAAGACCTCAAAACCATGAAGTGTTTTTAAAAACTGGTTTTCCCTGGTAAATACTTGTGCAACAGTCTATGAATAGTAATTCAAGCCCAAATAGAATAATCATTTTACTTCTATGTCTATGTCTGTAAAATCTTTGAGAATAAAACCCATATATTTATCACTAATTGATGGGATTTTACAACATGCTCACTTGTCAGCAGGCATTCTATAAATGAATTGTGAGTTTCTCAGGATAAATTAAGTAAAATTGTACTTGTATGCACTTACTGACTGTATGATATAATTAGGTATTATTCATTTAAATAGTTGAGCATTGGTTCTCAACGCTCTCTGCACAATGGAATCATTTGAGGATTTTTTTTTTTTGAAATAACAATGTCCAAGCCCTCCCTTAAAATTTCTGACTTAACTGGTCTGGGGTGGGGTCTATGTTCTGGAGTACTTTAAAAACTACCAGGGTGATTCTAATACAGAGCAAATATTGGGAACAAGAGATTGTTAACTTCTGTCAAATACAATGATTTTGATTAAAGTATAATTAATATTGATATTAGAAACTATTTTAATCCAAAATAGTCACCACATTTAGCTACATATAAGTGTAAAACCTATTCTACAAAAATAAAATCTGTATTATGGACATGACATAATACCTGACATATAGAAGGAAATCAATGCATTCTATTTACCTGGAAGCTTTTTTCCTATTTGCTGTGCTTTAATAATATGCATTTAAATGTTCTCATAACTGTACAAAGTGTTTTATGTGATAGTTAAATCTTCCTAAGATACTGCTCCTATTCACACTCATTTCTTTCAAAATGTAATTTAATAACATAAAGATCACATTCCCAAAGGACTGTACATTTGGGGAAACAGTTCTTTTGAGAATTTGAAGAAGTCGTGAATTTCAGAAAATTGTGCTTACGGTTCCTGAAGCCATCCATTTACAGATCCCCTTAAAATTCAAGGACCCTGATTAAGGGATTATATACTGGAAGATATTATAGGTTTATCATGAGGCAATAAGTCCATCTTCTAAATTCTCAACATGTTGCATAAATAAGAGTAAATATATTTCCACAATAATATAGAATTTTAATTATAAAAAGATACTTTATTTCATTACTGCTCTTGCAAACTTCTTACCTAGGTAGTCAGGGTTAGATACCATTACTCTCTTTAAAGAGGAGGGAACAAGTAAAAAATATTTAAATCATGCCTGAGGCAACCCAGATGTCCCTAATTGCTCCCTCCCTTCCATAAAAATCTCTAAAATACTGCCTTGGGCATTTAAAATGCAGCATGAACAGTAAAAACCACCCTTTATCAGATTATTCAGAAAAACTTCCATAAAATTTAGAAAACATCTATTTTTAGAAGGTTCCTTTTGTGAATTATTGGTTAGTCACTAAACTGGAAATGTCAAATATTTTTTGTACTACTTATACTACTTCTAGTTTTATAAGAATTCTGCTTGATTACCACACTAAATGACTATTTCCTGCCTTGTCTTTAAATCTTTTCTATTCTTGCTGGATCCAATTTAAGTTAAAGACCCATGAGCTACATAAAATCTTAAAACTGTACTGACATTTCTATAATCACACAACACAGGGAAGTAGTGATTACCTTCCTTTATGGAATTAGTTCAAAAAGTAGCAATACCACTTGCTTCATTCATACTATATAAATAGTAAGTTATTATAGTTTCTCTCCTGTTGTACTGCTCCTTGTAATTTTTATAATATCATTTTGACAACCCTGTGATATTACCTTTAAAGAAAGGGAGGACAGATCAGAGATAAGAAAAACAAATGTTAACATGATTTCTCATTTCTCCTATAGTGTTTTCTGGACTAGTTTTATTATAGAATTTTGTCAAATTTAATATGATAGAGAAAACTCATGTGAACTGATGCCACCAATCACATTACAAGTATTTTGCAATGCCCTAGAAGAAGGATCACACTCACGGAGAATTGAACATGCATCTGTTTTGTTGTTTGTTTGTTTTTTATATCCAGTTCACTCTTGATGGCTGTAATTGTGTATAATAGCACCTATATCAATCTCATTGTTACAAGTTTTCATCTAATGTTACTAAACCCAGTGGATGTGGTAAATTTGCTGGATCTACAGAAGTTGTCAAATTCCCAGATTAGTTTGTATTTACTGATTTCTATGGTGTAAATTCTCCCACCATGGCTAATTTCAAGCTGCCAACATGGCGTCACTGATCTTGAATTGGGAAAAGATGGGAACAGTAGGCTCAGGAAAGTCAATTTGAGTTTTCCCATGCCACTTGATATATCAGATTGGACAAAAAGATTAGCAGATCAACCTAATAAGTACGTGCAGGCCATCACCCCTACTACTAACTACAACATAATTTTTTCTATTGATACATTGAGAACATTTATTAAAATAACTTCACTTATGCTTGGCAATAAAGTTGAAGAGATGAAAATCATACAAAATATTTCTATGACCATAGTTAAGATAGAAATGAATAAGAAAAGATAATTAGGAAATCTCAATGTGTTTGGAAACTATCAGATAACTCATTGATTAAAGAAAAATCATGATGTAAAATTTTTTAAAATTATTTTGAATGAATGTTGATAAAAGTAGTGTATATTAGAACTTGTGGGATACAACTTAAATTAGAGGGAAATATAAACTATTAAATGTATATATTAAAAATGAGAATGTTGATAATCAATAGGCTAAGAATATATCATAAGAAATCAGGGGCTTCCCTGGTGGCACAGTGGTTGAGAGTCCGCCAAGTGATGCAGGGGACATGGGTTCGTGCCCCGTTCCAGGAGGATCCCACATGCTACAGAGTGGTTAGGCCCGTGAGCCATGGCCACTGAGCCTGTGTGCCCGGAGCCTGTGCTCCACAATGGGAAGGGCCACAACAGTGAGAGGCCCGCGTACCGCAAAAAAAAAAAAAAAAAAAGAAAGAAATCAGTATAAGAAGGACATATTGAATTAATATAATATATAAATAATAAAGATAGAAGGAAAAATTAATAAAATAGAAAATAAACAAAATAGAAGAAGATCAACAAAATCAAAGTAAAAGCACTAAAAAGTTGGGGGGGGAGGAGGGAGCTGATCAAAGAGAAAAATGGATATATGCTTTGAACTGACACCTCACAAAAGAGGATTTGATAGATTGTATTATTGTACAGAATTTTCACACTCCTCTATGCCTCATTGATAAAATGCTTCAGCATGCAAATTGCTTTGGCCAAAGAAATATGAGTGAAAGTGACATGTGCTACCTGAGCAAAAACTTTAATCCATGGAGTGTACCTACCATGTTCTCCTTTCCACTTGTCATGAGACAAGCAATGTCCACAAAGAGGCTTCTTTATCAGCTTAAGTCCCAGAGTGTAGAATCTGGGGAGAGTCACAACCAACTCTAGATAACCAAGTATCATGTATGAAAAAGATAACTTTGTCATTGTAAGTCTCTGAGATTTCTTTTCTTTTTTTTTCCTTTTCTTTTTTCTTTTCATGTTTTCTCTTTCTTCTCCTTTTTAATTTTATTTATTTCCTTTCATTTGTTTTATTAAACAACCATATAGTAACTTACCATAAACCGACTGATATGAAGATTAAAGAAAAGGAAAATAATTCAAGGGTATGTTAATTAGAATCATGAGGTATTATTAAGCACTTAACTCTATGTATGAATTTTAAAACACTCAAAATATGGAAGAATCTCACAATATAATATTAATTCAGACATAAAATAATATCTGCTGAATGACTATATTCATGCAAAATACACACACACACACATTAAAAAAAAAACAGGAAAAACTGAACTAGATGGTTTAGGGACACATGTTTAGTTAAACTCTAGAAATGGCAAGGAAGTGATTCTAGGTCCTGAGGTTCAACCATATATAAGTCCCCTCAGAGTCTAAGGGCCCAAGCTGAAGAACTCAGGTTGAAAAATCCTGGAGGAAATTACTAGATTATTATAAGGCAGTATGTCCATCTACTAAAACAAATTCTCATTTTCAGGCATAAGCAGAAAGAATACAGAAATTTTAACAGTAATAATGAATTCAACTGTAAAAATATACACCAATTAACACTTTGTAACTGTTCTTGGGAAAGTTCTTACTTAGATATTAAGGGTTAGCTGTTACTCTCATTAAAAAGGAGACAACAGGTAAAAATGTTTGGGTCATGCCCAGGACAATCCAAATGCCCCCAATTTCTGTCTTTCTTTCACTGTGTTCCCAAAATACTGTCTTGAGAATCTAAAATGCATCAAAATAGTAAAATGTGCCAGATTATTCAGAAAAAAAACTCCATAAAATTGGAAAATATATAATTTTAGTAGGTTCCTTTTATGAATTAATTAGTGGTTTAAAATGACATAAATGTAATGCCTGAAACATTTTATTTCTCTAGATCCTTTTACTCCTGCTAGCTACACTTTTTAATGTACAGTACTAAGTATTATGCATGAATTAAAATTAACTGGTTCAGGGTGAGGCTCTTTCACACTCCTTTCTTTCTGAAAATCCCTTGGTATCATAATGATTACACGTCCAGAAAAATGTTAGCTAACTTTGGGGATATTTAGACCCCTCTGAGAATAAGAAGAAGCTATGAACTCTCTCTTTCCAGATAATTTTGCAAGGAGTTATTGACATAAAATTCAAGATGGCGTTTACTTTTGAGAATAGTGATTACAAGATGATATGATGTGGGTTTTGTGGCACTGGCAAATAGATAAATAAATAAAACAAAAAAAAACTAAAATAAAATAAAAAGGAAGGTAAAAGAAGAAAATAAAATCAAAAAGTCCTATTTTTTAAGGCACCAATATAGGGAGAATTTCTATTACATCTTACTTATTAAGAAAAGAACATAAACATATGAGTTACCTGGGAGACGACAAAGACAAATAGCATGTCCTGTACTCCTATGAGTCATCAGACCCCAGGAAACCCCAAAATAGGCCACATATCTTTAGCTTATTTTTACTTATAGACTATTTCTTAAGCACAGACCTATAATGAACTTCTCCCCAGCATCCTACTGTGGTAGAGCACAACTGGGCCTGTGGAGATGAAATCTCAAATAAAATATGAAAATAGTGAGTTTGCAATCATTATATAACTAAAATATATAGCTGTTGTACTGGCAAAAACTTAGAATTTGTACATCAAAAAATATAGGCTACCATCATGCCCCAATTCCCAGTAAAAAGTACTAATGTTAGTGAAAAACTTCCTTTAGACTGTTCCTGAATCTGCAGTCACAGTTAAGGTCAAGTTTTTGTAGTATCTTCAAGAGGAAGTAGGGAGACACCAGTTTGTGGCGCCCATCAAGTCTCCTCATACACAGTTTTTTATATACAAACCTTTGGAGAATTTGCAATGCTTATTTATGAATTTAGTGAAAATTGCCTTGAGTGAGTCCAAGTAATCTCACCAGTCCTTAAAACTGGACCAATTTATGATCTATCCTGCCTTACCCAGACTCAAAAACCATCTAAGAATTGTGAAAGAAACATAAAAGCTTAATTAATTAAATGAAGAAAAAACAAATAAATAATAACAGTAAAAATGTCAACATCAATAATGAAAATAAAAACAAACCACAAATATGAAAGAGAGCATAATAAATATAGAAACTATTATGTAAAAATTTATGAATGTACATTTGCAAGCTTGAAATAGAGACTATTCTGTTTACAGCAAAATACAGAACATAAAACTAAAATGCAAACTACAAACAGGAAAATATCTTAAATACTTATGACAAAGTCTTTATGTTACTAATACAAAAAAAGATTTACACACTGAAAAGAGAGGAACAATTCAAATGATCACAGGCAAAAAGATAGCATTTTTTCATTTTGTTTAGCTGTATTGTATTTAAACTTTTAACTCTTTGAAGAGTATTTCACTGGGACTTAAACAAAAGATCTGTCTGGTATTAAGATAATCTGAGCAAATATTATTTCTTCTGAAGTTCTTAATGCCATCAATAATGAAATAGTGTGAAGTGTTAAACTATGAGGCAGAAAGCACTTTTTTTCTTTCTTTGCTTATATATATTTTTAAATATATCTTTATTGGAGTTTAAGTGCTTTACAATGTTGTGTTAGTTTCTATTGTACAACAAAGTGAATCAGCTATAAGTATACATATATCCCCATATCCACTCCCTCTTAAGCCTCCCTACCATCCTCCCTATCCCACCCCTCCAGGTCATCACAAAGCATTGAGTTGATCTCCCTGTCTCATTTCATCCCAGCTTCCCCTTCCCCCACTGTGCCCTCAAGTCCATTCTCTACATCTGTGTCTTCATTCCTACCCTGCCACTAGGTTCATCAGTACCATTTATTTACATTCCATGTATGTGTGTTAGCATACAGTATTTGTTTTTCTCTTTCTGACATACTTCACTCTGTATGACAGACTCTAGGTCTGTCCACCTCATTTCAAATAACTCAATTTCGTTACTTTTTATGGAGCACTTTTTGTTAGGTTAAAAAGTGTTTGAATAAAAAGACCTTGGTTCAAATTATGTCTTAATATGTATTGGCAGTGTTATCTTGAGAAAATAACAATATTTTTTGAGCATCACTTCCTTCTTCAAGTGGAAATGAGACATTTCAAATGATAAAAAATGCACCACTATTGTCTATACCATTCAGAAAATACTGATATTTTATTTCTAAGATGCCATCAACTATAAAATCCATGGTTATTTCTGAGATGATAAAAATTTTAAATTGTAAAATCAACAAAATATCATAATATGAATGAGGTATGAATACAAAATGAGGCAATATATGTTAAACTGGTTTATAAATTAAACCAATAACATATCAATTCTAGTCTCTAGTCTAGTATTTCAATATATACCTTAATAAGTTTTTCTTTAGTTTGCTTCTTATATGGACATTATGTCTCCCCACAGAAATTATAAACCATTTCAAGGAATGTAATTTTTTGGTACTGCTATAATGTCTAGCATAAATTTCAACAACTATCTGCCATTTGTTCATTTTTAGATTCTGTGGAAAAAGTTAAAAGGGCTATAATATTTTCCTACACCTTACTATTTTAATATCCTGTATCAATAAGAAAACCAAAAAATTTCTACCCAATATGACCTGCATTCGAGGCATTGTGAATGAACATTCACTATGTTATGCTACTAATATTTTTTTCTATCTTACATTTGTTTTAGAGAAACTATATTGCACACTTTACTGTTAAGAAACAATTTTCCATGGGTTTCATATATTTCTGCTAATCTAGGAAAGTGAGGCACTGACTATTCTTTGATCCACATTATCTTTTTAAGGATAATGTGGCAAAAACAATGCTCTTGGCAAAAAGCGTGAAAAGACAGGTTTGCCTACAGCCTTGGAAGATAGAGATAATGTCCCTCTGAGCAAAGGTAACATCTGAATGATAAAGATAATGTCTCCCACCAGGGCAAAGAATGGTCTTGTTTTGGTTCCCTAAGTTCAGTGTTCCTCTTTTATAATGCAACTATTATATGTGCATGTGTCATGCACACATAATTGTTTCTTTATGGGAATTGGAGCTTCAGAAAGTTATGCAAAATGTAAATTTTTTGCTCTCAGCAATAAACTGTCCTTGTCTCTGACCCAGGAGTCTTGTGTCTTCTCTCACCAGCCAAGAAACAATGGCAGTCTAATTTGTTAGCTTGCAAGTAGGGTAAAAATTTTGAATTTTCACAGTTGTTGAAATTTTAATTCATTTTTTCACAATAAATTTGATAACTTATGGTAATGTTTTATGCTTATAATTTTTTCAGGGTTATTCTTTCTACAACAAGAGTTTTTTTTCTCAAATGATATGACAAAATAATATCTTAACAACAAAAAAAAATTTGCACCTAAATTAGGCAATTAAAATCATAGCTGGGAAGGATAAGGCTCCAAACAGATGTTGGAAGGTTTCATTTGTAAAACTTATTAAGAAAAGAGATTACAATATACTTTTGTAATAATTCAATTTAATCATGCCAAGAATAAGGGTTTATTCTAAAGGATGTCTAATAATCCATTCTAGTCCTAAAAAATATGAATTTGAGATGAGGCCATTATTGATATGCCAAGATAAAGTAGAAAAAATAGCAACACAATAAGAATAACATGGCAATCTAGAATAAGCATATGTTTCTCTTACAGACATTGTCATTAGATTTAACCCACAGACTGATAACTATAACAACAGGAAAATTTCCAGAGGAAACTCCTAAGCTTAGCTCACATAGTATGTCATTCTATAATGTGAGGTCAGTTGAAAAATGTTATCTAATTTGCTCCATATAGGGTTACTTAACAAGAAAGGAAGTATGGCTCACTGCAGACACCTAAAATTTCAGCTACTTCATTTTACATGTTTTTTTGGTAGATATATGTCTAAAAGGAGAATTTTTGATATATTTATCGTCACTTTTTATATCTACTGTACTCATTTTACATACAACTGTATAGTTAATATGTCTTATAGCAGGTAAATCATGAAAAGTGTGGGCAAAAATGATGGCAGAGTAGGAAGACCCTGAGCTCAGCTCCTTTCATGGGCAACCCAAATTACAACTACTTATAGAACAACTATCAAAGAGAATGACCTAAAGTATAGCAGAAAATTTTTTCCACAACTAAAGGTATAAAGAAGAAACTACAATGAAATGGGTAGAAGGGGTGGAGATGTGGTATGGTCAGCATCAAACCCCTGGGTAGGTGACTCAGAAACAGAAGGATTATCACAGTTGGAAAGATTCTTCACAAGGAGAGAGGGGTCCAAGTCCCACATTGAGCTCCTTAACCCAGGTGTCCTGCACCAGAAAGATGAGCCCTCAGAATGCCTGACTTCGATGACCAATGAGAGCTGAATACAGGAGACCTAGAGGGCCATAGAAAACAGAGACTCCACTCTTAAAATGTGTGCACAAAATCTCACATTTTCTGAGTCCCAGAGCAGAGGCAGTGATTTTAAAGGAGTGTGAGTCAGACCTACTTGCTGATCTGGGAGAACCTCCTAAAGAGGCAGAAGACAGCTGGGACTCCCCCTGGGGACATAGTTGCTGACATCAGCCATTTGGGGAAGCTTATTCTACCATGAAGACACAGGCACTGGAAAGCAACATTTTGGAGTCCTCTCTCTAGCCTACTAGGGCTTGAGGCTCAATTGACTGCCAGTGGGCTAGCATCAACCTCAGGCTGCACAGGTGCCAGCCAGCCATGTGGGGACATGATTCTACCCACCAGCATGTTGGAACCAGCTCTGGTCCACCCAGGGCCTCATAACTTTCTGCCCCAGGATCCAGCTCCACCCACCAGAATACCAGAAAGAAGGTCCTGGTAGCCAACAAGGCTGGAGGCCAGTCCTTCCTACCAGTGCACCACACTAGTCTGACCCACCAAAACAGAAGGACCCATGCAGCCCACATGGGAGCACCCATAGAGCATATAGCTCTGGTAGCCAGAGGAGAGTGTGCTGATGGGTACCATAAGACGTTTCCTATGTAAAGTCACTTCTCTAAGATTGAGAAATGTAACCAACCTACCTAATACACAGAAATAAACAGAGAATTAGACAAAAAGAGGCAAGAGAGGAATATATTCCAAACAAAGGAACAAGACAAAACCCCAGAGGAACTAAGTCAAGTGGAGATAAACAATCTACCTGATAAAGAGTTCAAGGTACTAATCATAAAGATATTCAATGAACTTAAGATAAGAATGGATAAACACTGTAAGAAGTTTAACAAAGAGTTAGAAAACATAAAAAAAAAAACAGAGATGAAGAGTATAAGTGAAATAAAAAATACACTAAGAGGAATCATCAGTAAGATAAGTGATACAAAGGAATAGATCAGTGAATTAGAAGACAGAAATGGAAATCACCCAAGCTAAATGGAAAAAAGAAAAAAAAATTAAAAATAAGAATATATTAAGATAACTCTGAGACAACATCAAGCATAGTAACATTTATATTATATGAGTCCCAGAACGAGGAGAGAGAGAAAAAAGAACAGAAACTTTTTTGAAGAAATAATAGCTGAAATATTCCCTAAATTGGGAAAAGAAACAACTATCCAGAGACAAGAATCACGGAGTCCTCAACAAGATGAACCCAAAAGGGTCCACACTGAGACACAGCATAATTAAAGTGGCAAAAATTAAAGATAAAGAGAGACTCTTAAAAGCAGCAAGATAAAAGCAACTAGTTACATACAAGGGAACTACCCTGAGACCCTCAGCTGATTTTTCAACAGAAAGTTTGCAGGGCAGAAGGGGGTGGCACAGTATATTCAGATACTAAAAGGAAAATACCTTCAACCAAGAATATTCTACACCAGTGACCCCCAAGCTTTTTGGCACCAGGGACCAGACAATTTTCTATGGACCAGTGGCGGGGCGGGGTGTGGTTCAGACAGTAATGTGAACAATGGGGAGTGGCAGATGAAGCTTCACTTGCTCATTGCTCACCTCCTGCTGTGCAACCCAGTTCCTAACAGGCCAGCGACCACTACTGGTCCATGACCCGGGGGTTGGGGACATCTGTTAAACACAACAAGGCTATCATTTAAATATAAAGGAGAGATAAATAGTTTTATATAAAAGTAAAAGTTAAAGGAGTTCAGCAACACTCACCAGCTTCACAGGAAATGTTTAAAGGAACTGCACTAAGTGGAAAGAAAAGACCACAACTAGAAACATGAAGTTTAGGGAAGAAAAAAATCTCACTGGTAAAGGCAAATACAGAGTAAAAGCAGTAGATCAATCACTCATAAAGCTAGTAGAAAGGATAAAAGATGAAGTAGTAAATTCATCTATATTCACAATAAGTAAAAAGATACACACATAAGAAAGATGTAAAATATGTCAAATATATTAGATTGTTATATATAAACTTAATGGTAACCACAAACCAAAAATTGATAATAGATACACACACACACAAAAAAAGAGAAAAGAACCCAAACAGAATACTAAAGATAGTCATTAAATCACAAGGGAAGAGAGCAAAAGGAAAAGAAAGAAAAACAGATGTACAAAAACAATGAACAGAATGTCAATAAGTATATACTTATTAATAATTAAAATATAAGTGGACTAAATACTCCAATAAAATGACTTAGAGTGACAAAATGGATAAAAAACAAGACCCATTTATATGCTGCCTACAAATGACTCACTTTAGATTTAAAGATACACACAGACTGAAAGTAAAGGGATGAAGAAAGGTTTTCCATAAAAGAAAAAAGATTAAAAAGCTGAGGTAGCAATACTTAGACAAAAGATACTTCAAAGTAGAATGTAAAAGAGACAAAGACATTAAATAATGATAAAAGAATCAATTAAACAAGAAGATATAAGAACTGTAAATATATATGTTCCCATAATAGGAGCAGCTAAATATGTGAAGCAACTTTTAACAAACAAATAAAATACATTAAAAAAATACACATGGAAGCTAAATAATATACTACTAAACCACCAGTGGGTCACCAAAGAAATCAAAGGGGAAAGCAAAAAATACCTGGAGACAGATAAAAATGGAAACATAACATTTCAAAATCCATGGAATATAGCAAAAAGAGTTCTGAGAGGAAAGTTTATAGTGATAAGGGCCTATCTCAGGAAACAAGAAAAAATTCAAATAAACAATCTAACCTAACTCCTAAAGGAACTAGAAAAAGAACAACAAACAAAACCCAAAGTTAGGAGAAAGAAAAATATAATAAAGATAAGAGCAGAAATAAATGAAATAAAAGCTAAAAAAAAAACAATAGAAAAGATCAATGAAATTAAAAGCTGGATCTTATAAAGGATAAACAAAATTTATAAATGTTTAGCCAGACTTATCATAAAATAAGAGAAGGCCCTTAAAAATAAAATCAGAAATAAAAGAGAAGTTAAAATGACACCACAGAAATACAAAAGATCATGCAAGATTAGCAGGAATAATTATATGCCAATAAAATGGACAATCTAGAAGACATGGGTAAGCTCCTAGAAATGTACAATCTCCCAAGACTGCATCAGGAAGAATTAGAAAATATGAGTAATGACCAGTAATGAAATTTAATCAGTAAACAAAAACTCTCAGGAAACAAAAGTTCAGGAGTAGATGTGTTCACAAGTGAATTCTACCAAACATTCCAAATATTTCAGAGGAGTTAACACTCATCCTTCTCAAACTACGCCAAAAGATTAAAGAGGAAGAAATGATTCTGAATTCCTTCTATGAAGCCAGCATCACCCTGATACCAAACCAGACAAAGACACCTTGAAAAAAGAAAATTACAAGCTAATATTACTAATGAGCATAGATGCAAAAATCTTTAATAAAATATTAGCAAACCAAATTTGACAATACATTACAAGGATCATATAACATGATCATTTGGGACTTATCCCAGGGATGCAAGGATGGTTCAACATCTGCAAATCAATTAATGTGGCATATCATATTAACAGATTAAAGAATAAAAATCATCTAATCATCTCAACAGATGCACAAAAAGCTTTTGAAAAATTCAACAACCATTTATGATAAAAGCTCTCAACAAAGTGGGTATAGAGGAAACACACCTCAACATAATGAAGCCCATATATGTAAAACCCACAGCCAACATCTTACTCAATGGTGAAAAGCAGAAAGCATTTTCTCTAAGATCAGAAACAATATAAAGATGTCCACTCTCACCACTTTTATTCAACATAGGATTAGAAGTTCTAGCCACAGCAATCAGACAAGAAAAAGAAATAAAAGAAATACAAATTGGAAAGGAAGCAGTAAAATTGTCACTATTTGCAGAAGACATGGTACTATATATAGAAAAACCTAAAGATGTCACTAAAAAACTATTAGTACTCATTGATGACTTCAGTAAATTTGAAGGATACAACATAACTATTTAGAAATCTGTTTCATTTCTATACACTAATAACAAACTATTGAAAAAAAAGAAATTAAGAAAGCAATCCCATTTATAGTTTCACTGAAAAGAATAAAATACATAGGAATAAATCTAACTAAGGAGATGAAGGACCTGTATTCTGAAAACTGTGAGACATTGGTGAAAAAACTGGAGATGACAAAAACAAATGGAAATATATACTGTATTTATGGATTAAAATAATTAATTTTATTACAATGTCTATACAACACGAGGCACTCTAGAGATTCATTGTGATTGCTATCAAAATACTGATGATATTTTTCGTAAAGCTAGAACAAGTAATTCTAAAATTTGTACAGGAACACAGCCTGAAAATAGTCAAAACCATCCTGAGAAAGAAGAACAAAGGCATAGATACCACAATCCCTGCTTTCAAACTATACTACAAACTACAGTAATCAAAATAGTATGGTACTGGCACAAAAAGGACATGTAGATCAATGGAACAGAATAGGGAACCCAGAAAAAATGCACAATTACATGCTCAGTAAATCTACAACAAAGGAGGCAAGAATATAACGTGGGGAAAAGACAACTACTCTAATAAATGGTGTTGGAAAAATTAGACAGCTAGGTGCAAAAGAATGAAACTGGACTACATTCTCACACCATATACAAAAATAAATTCAAAATGAATTAAAGACTTAAATATAAGACCTGGAACTGTAAAACTCCTAGAAGAAAAAATAGGTAGTTTTTAAATGCACTTTTACATCAGTGTTTTTCAGATATGTCCCTTCAGGCACAAGAAACAAAAGTAAAAGTAAACATATGGCACTACATCAAATTAAAAACTTTTGTACAGTGAAGGAAACTATCAACAAATTGAAAAGGCCACCTGCTGAAAGGGAGAATATATCTGCAAATGATATATCTGATAAGGGGTTAAAATATAAAATATACAATGAACTCATATAACAATATTAAAAGAGGAAAAATCTGAATTAAAAATGTTCAGAAAACCTAAATAGATACATTTCTAAAGACAAACAGATGACCAACAGACACATGAAAAGATGCTTAACATCACTAATCATCAGGAAAAAGCAAATAAAAACCACAATGAGTTATCACCTCATACCAGTCAGAAAAACTATTACCAAAAAGACAACAAATAACAAGTGTTGGTGAGGATATGGAGAAAAGGGAATCCTTTGCAATATTGGTGATATTGTAAATTGGCGCAGGCACTGTAGAAAACAGTATGAAGTTTCCTCAAAAAGTTAAAAATTCAGCAATTCTACTCCTGGTATTTACCTGGATAAATGCAACAATAGATAACAAAAACATAATTTTTAAACTATATTTTTGTATTTTATGTTTCAAGTATTTTTAATTGGTTTACAAGAAAAAAAAACTATTGTTTCCACAAGATGAGTCTTTGTTCTTACTTTGAAAAATTACCAGTTTGGGTTTGGCTGAGAATATATTGGTATATCAGGTAGAAGGTGTACTTGAGTTTCAAGGTATCCCAG
This sequence comes from Mesoplodon densirostris, assembly GCF_025265405.1. Lineage (NCBI taxonomy): Eukaryota > Metazoa > Chordata > Mammalia > Artiodactyla > Ziphiidae > Mesoplodon > Mesoplodon densirostris. The sequence goes on along the minus strand of NC_082677.1, from coordinate 34,234,558 downwards.
AAGAAAAGATTTCAGAGTAAATCCTAATGTGTCAATCTAGTCTAAAGAGTTACTAATTATGGAGTTGTACATGATCAAGGAATTGTGGCTAGTATGAATAAAACTAAATTTTTTTGCAAACCACAAGACATTACATATCTAAACTCTTCACCTCATGAGCGATAACACAGGACAAATTAAAATACCTGTGTTCTTTATTGTTGAAATCAGTAGTCCAAGACTACTAGAGATGATCAGGCTATTTCTCTTGTAGTTACATTAGATATATAGATAGATGATAGATAGATTGATAGATAGATAGATAGACATTTACCCATGGATATCTCCCCATGTATACATACATACAGGCACACATTTATTAAATATAAAATCTGTGGAAAATATGGAATAAAACCTTGTTGAAAGAACATTTTAGAGATGACTGGTCACAGGGAAAGCAATAAAAAAAGCACAATATAATATAGTGTCAATTATTTTATTTGTTTTAACATCTTTATTGGAGTATAATTGCTTCACAATGTTGTGAAAGTTTCCTCTGCACTACAAAGTGAATCAGCCATATGAATACATATATCCCCATATTCCCTCTTGCATCTCCCTCCCAACCTCCCACCTTCCTTATCCCACCTCTCTAGGTAACCACAAAGCACCGAGCTGATCTCCCTGTGCTATACAACAGTTTCCCACTATCTATTTTATATTTGGTAGTGTGTATATGTCAATGCTACTCTCTCACTTTGTCCCAGCTTACCCTTCGATATTACTATGTCCACAAGTCCATTCTCTACATCTGCATCTTTATTCCTGTCCAACCCCTACGTTCACCAGAACTGTTTTTTTGTTTTGTTTTGTTTTTAGATTCAATATATGTGTTAGGATACAGTATTTGTTTTTTCTCATTCTGACTTACTTCACTCTATATGACAGACACTAGGACCATCCACCTCACTACAAATAACTCAATTTCGTTTCTTTTTATGGCTGAATAATATTCCATTGTATATATGTGCACCATCTTCTTTATCCATTCATCTGTTGATGGACACTTAGGTTGCTTCCATGTCCTATCTATTGTAAATAGTGCTGCAGTTAACATTGTGATACAAGACTCTTTGAATTATGTTTTTTTCAGGGTATATTCCCAAGAGTGAGATTGCTGGGTCATATGGTAGTTCTATTTTTAGATTTTTAAGGAACCTCCATACTGTTCTCCATTGTGGCTGTATCAATTTACATTCCCACCAACAGTGCAAGAGGGTTCCCTGTTCTCCACACCCTCGCCAGCATTTACTGTTTGTAGATTTTTTGACGATGACCATTCTGATCAGTGTGAGGTGATACCATATTGTGGTTTTGCATTACTCTAATGATTAGTGATGTTGATCATCCTTTCATGTGTTTGCTGGCAATCTGTATATCTTCTTTGGATAAATGTTTATTTAGGTCTTCTGCCAATTTTTGGATTGGTTTTTTTGGGTTTTTTTTATATTGAGCTGCATGAGCTGCTTGTATATTTTGGAGATTATTCTTTCGTCAGTTGCTTCCTCTGCAAATATTTTCTCCCATTCTGAGGGTTGCCTTTTCGTCTTGTTTATGGTTTCCTTTGCTGTGTAAAATATTTTAAGTTTCATTAGGTCCCATTTGTTCATTTTTCGTTTTATTTCCATTTCTCTATGAGGTGGATCAAAAATGATCTTGCTGTGATTTATGTCATAGAGTGTTCTGCCTATGTTTTCCTCTAAGAGTTTATAGTGTCTGGCCTTACATTTAGGTCTTTAATCCATTTTGAGATCAGTTTTGTGTATGATGTTAGGGAGTTTTCTAATTTCATTCTTTTAAATGTAGCTGTGCAGTTTTCCCAGCACCACTTACTGAAGAGGTTGTCTTTTCTCCATTGTACACTCTTGCCTCCTTTGTCAAAAATAAGGTGACCATATGTCCATGGGTTTATCTCTGGGATTTCTATCCTGTTCCATTGATCTATATTTCTGTTTTTGTGCCAGTACCATACAGTCTTGATTATTGTAGCTTTGTGGTATAGTCTGAAGTAAGGGAGCCTGATTCCTCCAGCTCTGTTTTTCTTTCTCAAGATTGCTTTGGCTATCAGGGTATTTTTTTTTCCCATACAAATTGTGAATTTTTTGTTCTAGTTCTGTGAAAAATGCCATTGGTAATTCAATAGGGATTGCACTGAATCTGGTAGTATAGTCATTTTCACAATGCTGATTCTTCCAATCCAAGAATATGGTATATCTCTCCATCTGTTTGTATCACCTTTAATTTCTTTCATCAGTGTCTTATAGTTTTCTGCATACAGTTTTCTTTGTCTCCTTAGGTAGGTTTATTTTGAGGTACTTTATTCTTTGTGTTGCAGTGGTATATGGGATTGTTTCCTTAATTTCTGTTTCAGATTATTCATCATTAGTGTATAGGAATGCAAGAGATTTCTGTACTTTAATTTTGTATCCTGCTACATTGCCAAATTCATTGATTAGCTCTAGTAGTTTTCTGGTAGCATCTTTAGGATTCTCTATGCATAGTATCATGTCATCTGCAAACAGTGACAGTTTTACTTCTTTTGGTTTGGTTTGGTTTCCTTTTATTTCTTCTTCTTCTCTGATTACTATGGCTAAAACTTCCAAAACTACATTGAATAATAGTGGTGAGAATGGACAACCTGATCTTACTGGAAAGGCTTTCAGTTTTTCACCATTGAGAACAATGTTGGCTGTGGGTTTGTCATATATGGCCTTTATTATATTGAGGTAGGTTCCCTCTGTGCCTACTTTCTGGAGAGGTTTTCTCTTAAATGGGTGTTGAATTTTGTCAAAAGCTTTTTCTGCATCTTTTGAGTTGATCATATATTTTTTCTCCTTCAATTTGTTAATATGGTGTAACACATTGATTGATTTGCATATATTGAAGAATTCTTGCATTCCTGGAATAAACCCAACTTAGAAACAGTGTATGATCCTTTTAATGTGCTGTTGCATTCTCTATGCTATCATTTTGTTGAGGATTTTTGCATCCATGTTCATCAGTGATGTTGGCTTGTAGTTTTCTCTTTTGTGACATCTTTGGTTTTGGTATCAGTGTGATGGTGGCCTTGTAGAATCAGTTTGGGAGTGTTCCTCCCACTACTATATTTTGGAAGAGTTTGAGAATGATACTTGTTAGCTCTTCTCTAAATGTTTGATAGAATTTGCCTGTGAAGCCATCTCGTCCTGGTCTTTTGTTTGTTGAAAGATTTTTAATCACAGTTTCAATTTCAGTGCTTGTGACTGATATGTTTATATTTTCCTTTTCTTCCTGGTTCAGTCTTGGAAGGTTGAACTTTTCTAACAATTTGTCCATTTCTTCCAGGTTGTCCATTTTATGGGCATATAGTTTCTTGTATAATTTCTCATGATCCTTTGTGTTTTTGCAGGGTCAGTTGTTATTTCTTTTTCATTTCTAATTCTGTTGATTTGAGTGTTCTCCTTTTTTTTTAACTGATGAGTTTGGCTAATGGTTTTTCAATTTTGTTTATCTACTCAAAGAACCAGCTTTTTGTTTTATTGACCTTTGTTATTGTTTCCTTCATTTCTTTTTCATTTATTTCTGATGTGATCATTATGATTTCTTTCCTTCTGCTAACTTTGGGATTTTTTTTTTGTTCTTCTTTCTCTAATTGCTTTAGGTATAAGGTTAGCTTGTTTATTTGAGATTTTTCTTATATCTTGAGGCAGGATTTTATTGAGATAAACTTCCCTCTTAGAACTGCTTTTGCTGCATCCCATAGGTTTTGGGCCATCATGTTTACATTGTCATTTGTTTCTAGGTATTTTTTGATTTGTTCTCTGATTTCTTCATTGATCTCTTGGTTATTTTGTAGCATATTGTTTAGACTCCATGTATTTGTATTTTTGATATCTAGTCTCATATTGATAGTCTTTAGTCTCAATTGATATCTAGTCTCATAGCATTGTCAGAAAAGATACTTGATATGACTTTAATTTTCTTAAATTTACCAAAGCTTGATTTGTGACCCAGGATAGGGTCTATCCTGGAGAATGTTCCCTAAGCACTTGAGAAGAAAGTGTATTCTGTTGTTTTGGATGGAATGTCTTATGATATCATTTAAGTCCATCTTGTTTAATGTGCCATTTAAAGCTTGTGTTTCCTTATTTATTTTCATTTTGGATGATCTGTCCATTGGTGAAAATGGGGTTTTAAACTGTTACTGTCGATTTCCCCTTTTATGTCTGTTAGCATTTGCCTTATATATTGATGTGCTCCTATGTTGGGTGCATTAATATTTACAACTGTTATTTCTTCTTCCAGGATTGGTCCCTTGATCATTATGTAGTGTCCTTCTTTATATCTTGTAATAGCCTTTATTTTAAAGTCTATTTTGTCTGATATGAGAATTGCTACTCCATCTTTCTTTTGATTTCCATTTGCATGGAATATCTTTTTCCATCCCTTGACATTCCAGTCTGTGTGTGTCCCTAGGTCTGAAGTTGGTCTCTTGTAGACAGAATAAATATGGGCCTTGTTTTTGTATCCATTCAGCCAGTCTGTGTCTTTTGGTTGGAGCATTTAATCCATTTACATTTAAGGAATTATCAAGATGTATGTTCCTATTACCAGTTTCTTAATTGTTTTGAGCTTGTTTTTGTAGGTCTTTTCCTTCTCTTGTGTTTCCTGCTTAGAGAGGTTCCTTTAGCATTTGTTGTGAAGCTGGTTTGGTGGTGCTGAATTCTCTTAGCTTTTGCTTGTCTCTAAAGGTGTTACTTTCTCCACCAAATATGAATGAGATCCTTGATGGGTAATCTTGTTTGTTGGTTTCTCCCTTTCATCACTTTAAGTATATCTTGCCACTCCCTTCTGGCTTGCAGAGTTTCTGCTGAAAGATCAGTGGTTAACCTTATGGGGATTCCCTTGTATGTTATTTGTTGCTTTTCCCTTGCTGCTTTTAATATGTTTTCTTTGTATTTAATTATTGACAGTTTGACTAATATGTACTTCGGCATGGTTCTCTTTGGGTTTATCCTGTATGCGACTCTCTGTGCCTCCTAGACTTGATTGACTATTTCCCTTCTCATGTTAGGGAAGTTTTCAACTATAATCTCTTCAAATATTTTCTCAGTCCCTTTATATTTCTCTTCTCTTCTGAGACCCCTATAATTCAAATGTTAGTGTTTAATGTTTTCCCAGAAGTCTCTGAGACTGTCCTCAGTTCTTTTCATTCTTTATCTTTATTCTGCTCCCTGGCAGTTATTTCCACCATTTTATCATCCATCTCACTTATCCATTCTTCTGCCTCAGTTATTCTGTTATTGATTTCTTCTAGATTATTTTTAATTTCAGTTATTGTGTTGTTCATCACTGTTTGTTTGCTCTTTAGTTCTTCTAGTTCCTTGTTAAATGTTTCTTGTATTTTCTCCATTCTCTTTCCGAGATTTTGGATCATTTTTACTCTCATTACTCTGAATTCTTTTTCAGGTAAGTTTCCTATTTCATTTTCAGTTATTTTGTCTTGTAGGTTTTTACCTTTCTCCTTTGTTTATAACATATTTTTTTTGTTGTTTCTTTCTTTTTTTTTTTTTTAATGTATGGGGCTGTATTCCTGTGTTACTGGTTGTTTGGACTGAGGTGTCCAACATTGAAGTTTGCAGGCAGCTGGATAGAGCCGGATCTTGGGCTGAAATTAGGACCTCTGGGAGGTCTCACTCTGATTAATATTCCCTGGGTTCTGAGATTCTCTCTTATTCCAGTTGTTTGGACTCAGAGCTCCCTCCCACCACAGGAATTCAGGCCTGACCTCTGGCCTGGGAAACAAGATCCTGAAAACCAGTCACTGAGGGCTCTCCCATCCCCTTAGGTGTCCATGGTCCCCCACCAGTGCCTAGTAGGTGCCCTAGTTGTGCAGAGACACGAGTTCCACATCCTCCTAGTGTGCCATCTTGACTCCACCCTCTGTAACTGGTATATTTAATGGACTTCTCTCTTGGGTCACGAATGAAATTTTCCACTTTATCAATTTTCAAGGAGTTTATGAATTCATCTATAATCAGTAGCTACATTTTTTTTTTTTTTTTTTTTTTTTTTTGCGGTATGCGGGCCTCTCACTGTTGTGGCCTCCCCCGTTGCGGAGCACAGGCTCCGGACGCGCAGGCTCCGGACGCGCAGGCTCAGTGGCCATGGCTCACGGGCCCAGCCGCTCCGCGGCATATGGGATCCTCCCAGACCGGGGCACGAACCCGTATCCCCTGCACCGGCAGGCGGACTCTCAACCACTTGTGCCACCAGGGAGGCCCAGTAGCTACATTTTTTTCCTTGGGTTATTTATGTTCCACTGTTGATAAACATAAAATAACCAAATTCAAATTAAAAATTTCAAGTGAATCTATTTGTTAATAGTTAAATTACATCAACATTATAGCCTGAAATATTTGAAAAGTCTTCATTTATTATCCATCAATTTTATTTGTACTTTCTGGCATATCCAAGATTAAAAGAAATAGCATAACAATGTAAAATGAATTAAATATTGTTGTGACCTTATTACAGTGATGAAGTAGTCTATAGCACCTAGAAACCCATCTAATGTATTTTTCTCTTGTTTAAAATTTAAGTTGATTTGATTGTGAATATCTATTTTTTAAAATTCTTAAGTATTAAATGCACACACAATCTCTATTAACTCTCTTACAGAATTTGTTGTCAATTATTTCTTTGCCATCACATGTTAACAATCTCTCTTGAAAACTGGAGTAAGAGTTCCTTGTAGGCTATAATCTCCTAGCAAATTTCCTCAAAGTAATATAAATATCTATATCACTGAAGGTGGCAGGTGAATAACCAATAAGAAAAAGACCTTATTCTTCCCCTATCTTTAGATACCTCAGAGGGCCTTAGCTAAACCTAGAGAGGTCATGGTTGAATAAAAAACCTTATATCATCACTAGAATGAAAACTAACACAGAAGAATGAGTACTACTCAGTTCTTAATTAACCAACCCAGGCATAGGTCTAGAGTTTGGAGAGATGTTCAGAAGTGGAAGAATGAGGAAAAGGCGGACTTCTCTGAGGTATGAATGATGCTTTAGTGAAAATCAAAACATGCTTATGCATATAAATTTAAGATTTTATGCTTCTGATATCATAATTTTGAAGTGTTTAAAATTACATCAAATAGAAATTAATATTTGGGTGCCTCAAAATTTACCTATTTTTCTCTCTCCTAGTTCTCAGCACTCATCTTTTATACAGACTCTACGCCACCAGCTGCTATTGTTTTATAATTTCCAAAGACATAAATATTCCATAGTATGTGGATATGCACAAGTCTAGATGTAGTACCTCAGTGACATAAATAACTTTACCTTTTTATGGCAGTTAAGTTCATCTAAAGGAATTTGTTTTATTTTCTTGTATTTTTGGCTAAGAGTTTTCCATCTCTGATAATTCATGTCTTTGAAAATACCTAAAATGTATAGGTCACAAACAAAAGAGAAAATAAAGAAATAAAACCCAAATCCAAACTCTATTATTATTATTGTTGTTGTTGTTTTTAGGAAAAATGAGAGATCACTACCTTCCTGTCCATATATTTGTCAATAAAATAATCAATAAACAATCTATAATAGGAATAGAAAAAGTTTTATTTGAACCAAACTGAGCCCAGAAGACAGCCTCTCAGATAACTCTGAGAAACTGTTACAGAGAGGCATGGTTTTCAGCACAGCTTTATGTCTTGTCAGAACAAAGAGCATTAAACAACACAGGGAAAGATTCATTCAAGGTTTCAGAAAAAACAGAACAGCATGTACACATTGAGTCAATATAGCCTTGGCATCTGGGGAAAGAGACTTGTTGAAGGAGTACTAACATTCGATGTCCCAGGTAGGGAGGCTTTTAATCTTTATTTTTAACATGGACATTCTTTATTTTTGGTTAATCCACCCTTTCCTTTAATGATTAAAGCAGATGTACAATGTATGCTTGATAGGCCACAAACAGGCTGTTTTAGTCAGCATAAAATACAAGTTAACTCATGTATATGCCAGAATAACGTCCCCATACCTCAATGTGTGAAAATTTCTTTCATCATATCCTATCACAACTAAAAAAATTATCATTTCAAATGTATTGTGTTGCTTTTATAATGTTTAAATAGATACAAAGCAGCTTTTAAGATAATGGGAATTTAAAAAAATTGATCCATTTGGAAGGTACTATTGTTCCCTTGGCAAAGTATGTGCCAAGAGACAAAATGTACCCTTTTTCTTTGTAGCAAATAATAGAATAAAATCTGTCAGCTGTCACTTCCAGCTTTGGATAAAAATCCCCAGTAACCTTCTGAGAGAAATACGTTTTTATAGATCTGGTCACCATAAATATCCTGTATGTTCCAGAGGGCTGTTTTTATTGTTGTTTCCCAAAAGCATCTAAATATTAAGTGGATATAAACTAACCAGAAATATGTTGCTACAGAACATCTCTTATTTTTATTATTATTGTTTTATTTACATTTTTTAGTTTTGAGCAGATTCAAGGTCACCAATCATTCATTTTGATGTTGCCAAGCAGTCAGCTACCAGGCTGCCTACAAGCCTCCTGCCCTTGTAAGCTGCCAATTTAAATTGAACTAAATGGTGTATAGTTTAAGTCACATATATTCTTATTGAAGTGAAAAAATAAGGTATAAAACAGGCAAATAAAAATAAATATGGATACTGAAGTCCTCACTTCATCCAAGGAAAACTTTGTAAATGTGTCTATGCGATGTGAAATTGCTCATGGGTTGAAGTAAATCACCAGTAATGTCTCCTCTAAATATGGGATTCTATGACTTATAACATAGATAAATATATGAAGAATGTCACGCATTTTATCCCCACCACATCTAGCATGATGTGTATGTAATAGCAAACCATAAGGGTTGACATTCTCAACTAACCTTCAACCTTCAATGAAGTATTGATATGTGTGTGAGTTTTAACTTTTTACACTGCTTCCCTGCTGCTAAAGAACTTTCCCATCATTGACTCACACTTTTATCTCTAAAGAACATATTCTTTCTCCTTTTTAATTTCCATACCGCTAAAGTACCACTATCCTAATACCTTCAAACTCCATTCACTTCTTGATTCAGCTTTAAGACCAGGCTGGTTCTGAGGGCTTAAAACTCAGTATTCAAAGACAGTCAACAGATCTATTTGTAATAATTGTTATCAAGCAAATTTTTATAAGTAATAGAGGTCCAATACTGATATTAATATTTCTGCTCTATATAAGTTTTTATTTGGGAATGCTAAAACTTTCTGTGAAAAAAAATATATAATGAATTTCCAGTATCTAACAGATACTTATAGCATAAAATTTATAAATAAAAATGGAGACACTGACAAACAGCTAAATGTTTGACAAAAATCAGCCTCCATCATGGACTTTAATTTGTCATAACCATTTGATTGAATGTACAAATAAAAAAGTATGGTTTCATACAAACATGTACATCATTGATATTTGCATAAACAATTGTCCTTGGTGGGAAAATGCATTGTGAGGTACTTATAATATGTTATCAATCTTCCTACAAAGTCTTGTATAATAAGATTAGAAAATAGATCCAGTAGCTAAATACCTACTGTGTGCCAGGTGCTTTACATACTTAACTCTCACAACATTTTGCAGATGAATAAACAGAGAATCGGAGAGAGTAAATCACTCTCACAGTGTTAATGGGATTTTAATCTACTTTTAACACCAAAGTTGGGGACTTTGAAATGTAACTATAGTGTATAGTGTAAAAGCACTATACTTTGCTTTTACAATTCACTATAATCCAATGAAATGCATAAGTAGAATTTATTAGCTGTACATTGAAGACAGGAAATCAAAACAGACAGGCACACTGTTGTGCATATGACCACACAGTAAGACAAAAGCAAAATCTAAATAAGACATTAAGTTACCTAAATTTCAGTCTTTCAATGACATACTATGTTGTTACAAATTTAAATTCTGGGGTTTGCCTTGTTTCTAGTTTCAGTTCTACCTTTCTAATTATCAGGTTTTTTTGTTTGTTTGTTTGTTTTCTCTTCAAAGTTATATGTTAATTATTTTTCCTCACAAATCAGATAGACAGAATATTCTATATATGGAGAAAATAATGAACAATCTAAAGCCAACAGAAAAACAAATACTTAACTTTAAAAACATAATAATTTGTTTAAAATAGTCTAATAAGTGGCTTCTAGGTGAGTACTGAAGAAAGGAGGGCTAATGAAATTTAGAAGACCTGCTTTTGTATATACATTTTACAGATAGTTTCAATGCCGTCACATGCCAATTTGTGTTGCTGTGCTTGTTTTTATTGTACCTTAAAATGTCAATAGTATATAAGAATTCATTCAAATTTAATTCATTAAAAATCAGCATACCACATTGCAGTAAACATAGAGACTTCCAAACTAGGAATAAATTAATTGATATATGAATTGTATTCTTTTCTTAGAGATTGCTCCCTGGCAGATGGATTAATATTATCTTATCTTATAACAAAGCATTCCAAAAACTAGTACAGATAAAATTACATTGAATTATTCATTGTGTAGACAGCCTGAGGTTAATAATGATTCTGAGCTGCTCACATTTCTGAAAGCACTTTATTCTTCTAGGCATGGCATTGCCAGAAACAATTACTAAGTCAAGAAGTGAGAAGGTAAAGTTACATGCAACTGAAGTCATAATTAGCCTCTGACCCAATTTTGATACCAATTAAGTTCTACTCTTCTGTTTTTCCTTATGAATAATGCAGATGTGTCTTTCTCTTCCTTACATAAATATGCTTTAATATTTACTATTAAATGATGTCCTGTACCACATGGCTCTAATCCAGGAACATCACTAATGAGAATTTAATAGTTCTTAACAGATTGCCATTAGTCAGTTCCAATGTCAACAGCCTGAAGAGGTTAAACTGAATACAAATAAATTGTCTCCTTTGCCTTCCCTTTCCAGAGAATGCACTGAAGCAATTCATTTTACTTTGGGAGTTTGATGAGCAGAAAATTTTAATTTATTTCTTCACAGACATCCCTTGAGGTTACATTACAGCAAAATCTGTGAAATGCACAGGATCATTTTGATCTTGACAAATAACAGATAGCTAAATTTGAGGTTCAAAGGAGAAATAATTAAAACTGACCTTAGAAGAAAATTTGGTATAGAGATATAGTGGTAAGCAGGGAAAACATATATAATTCCTGACCAATAAAATCGAATAATCTTTGAAAATCAGTGTAGCATCTTTAAAAAGCTCTATTGGCCTAAATTTAGGAACCACAGTTCTAGCTATGCTTGTGAAATAGCTCTATGGCATCAAGTGTAAAAAAATCAGTGGAGGAGTGACATAATCAAGATGTTGATGTATGTCATTTCTGACTTCAATTCTACTCACAAGACCAAGTAGCAACTATCCATAGACAAGACACCACTGTGAAAATTGCAGAACCTGGGGATGAGGCTAAAGCACTTCCGTGGATCACAAAGACTGAAAACAACCTCATTAGAAGAGTAAGAGGAAGAGGAACACCTCTGCTCTGATCTGAACACACCTAGCCCAGGATGGCATGGTGCTGTACCAAGCAGGCCCCCAAGGCCTACAGTTTCACCAGTGGGAAAAAGATAACCCAAAGTGGATATCTACTTCCTCAGCATTGCAAAACATTTCCCAGGAGGCACACATAGGTCTTACCTCACAGGGATCACTGGGAGAAACTGTGGAGCTCAAACACTGGGGGTCAGATAGAAAGAGTGGAGAAGGGCAGAGTTTACAGCAACCAGTACTCATATTTAGTGAACCTCATTCCTGCTTGCAGCATCACCTAAACAGAGATCGCAGCCAGTGGCTCTGCCTATCTTCAAAGTTGATCCAGTGGCCCCATCAGGTCAGAAATATTGGTTGGTAGTTCTGCCTGATTTGGGTTCCCAGCTAAAAGGCCATACTGGTCATGGAGATTATTCTATGATCTTACCCAAGCAGGGGACGAAATTAGCAGTGCCATCCAACTGCTAAGTGTAGCCTCCAGTTCCACCCAACAGGGAAGACTGGCCATAGATAATCAGCAGCTTCAGAGCACATCCTATGGCCTGCCAAGGCAGGAAGTTAAGCCAGCATCTCTGCCCAACTGTTGAGCACATAGCTTCTGGACACATATATCAGGTAGCCTGAACAATGATCCCAAGCAGACTTGGAGCAAGCCTACAGTGTCACTCAGCCACAGAGCTCAACCTACAAGCTCAGCCAACAGCACTGCCCACCTATGGTCCTACCTGATTGCTGAACACAGCCTGCAGTCTTACCCAGGCAGGGAGCCCAGTTGTGACCCTGTCCAATTGTGGAGCATAGCCTGAGGCTCCACTCAACAGGAAAGCCCAACCAGTGACATAGACCATCTACAGAGCACAGGTTTCCAACTTCACTCAGCTGTGGGGTACAGTTAGAAGTCCCACCTAATAAGACAGCCTGGCCAGCAACTTTGAGCAACAAGGCCCAATGACCAACACTGGAGCATAGCCAGTGGCTCACCTGACTGGGAAGCTCAGCCTGCAGAACCACCCAAGTTCAGAGCACAGCCTGATGCTCTGACTGATTGCAGAGCACAATGTAAGGACCTGTCTTGACCATGAAGTAGAGCCCCTTTCCCTGCCTGTACATGGAGTCCAGCCAGTGGCATCATCCATTTAATGAGTACAGCCTGAGGACCCACCAACAACGAATAACTGCAGAGCATAGTTTGCAGCCCTGCCCAATTGCAGACCAGTGGTACCACATTTCCAGAGAGCACAGCTTATGACCCCATCCAACCAGTGGAAACTGAGAGCTTAGATCATGGCCCCACCTGACTGTGAAATCACAGAATTGCCTCACTAGAATGTGGAACATAGTCAGCAGGCTTACCCAACCACAAAGCCCAGCCAGTGGTACTTTCCCTTGCCTCAGAGCTTGGACAGTGGCCTTGAGCAACTAGCACTCCAAAAGCAAGCTTCACCTGCCCATGGACACTACCAGATAACCCATCCAGTATCCCAAGCTGAACTGACAGGTGAAAATCTTTCCCTGATGAAGAAAACCTATGAATTCTAGAAGATTTACTCAAATGCACAGATACCAACACAAGGATTCAACGATCATGAGGATCAGGTAAAAATTACACCACCAAAGGACACTAATAAACTGCCAATAACTGACCTTGAAGACATGGGGATCTATGAACCATGTGACAAAGAATTCAGAATAATCCTCTTAAACAATTTCAGCAAACTACAAGAACACAGACAGCTATACGAAATTTGGAAAACATTGTAAGAACAAAATGAGAAGTTCAACAAAGAAAGAGAACCCATCAAAAACAAAACAAACCCAAAACCCCACAAATAGAAATCCTAGACCTGAAAGCTTACAGGACTTATGGTACAGGATTGAAAGAAATAATACATACATTATGAGACTCCTGGAAGGAGAGGAGAAAAAAAACAAAACAAAACAGAAAGTCTATTAAAGCAGTAATTACAAAAGCTTCCAAAACTTTGTGGAGAAAAATACACATCCAGATTCATGACTCCCAAAAGAAAAATAGTTTAACCCAAAAAGAGTTACAATGAGGTACATTATAATTAAATTGTCAAAAGTTAAAGACAGAGAGTTTTGAAAGTAGCAAGATAAAAGCAACTCATCAAACACAAGAGAGTCCCCATAAGATTATAAGCAAATTTTTCAGAAGAAATTGTGTAGGCCAGGAGATAGAGTGGAAGGATATATTCAATACAATGAAAGAAAAAGCTATTGTCAAAGAAAGCTATGCTGCCAAAGTTATCTTTAAGAAATTAAGGAGAGATAAAGACTTTCCCAGACAAACAAAAATTGAGGAAGTTCTTCACAATTAGATGTGTCTTACAAACATATGAATGTGTAAAACTTATCAGTTTTACACATCAAAGAATCAAAGTTTTACACATCAAATAATCAAAAACTTATCAAAGAATCAAAGTCAGATTCCCTAATATTATTATACAATGGCAATGAACCAATCAAAACACTAGTTTAAAAGTTTAAAAAGTATTAAAAATAACTATAACTACAATAATTTATTATTGGAAACACAATCTGAAATATATGTAAACTGTAACATCAATAAGTTAAATTATGGGGAGGAAGAAATAAAAGTATAAATTTTCAGTATACTGTCCAAGTTAAACTGTTATCAGCTTAAAACAGAATGTTAGAAATATATTTTATGTAAGTCTCATTGTAAACATAAAGGAAAAACCTGTGGTAGATATATAAAAGATTATGATAAAGGAATCAAAGCTTACAGTCAAAAAAACCATCAGATCACAAAGGAAGACAGCAAGAGAGAAAGCAAGGAACAAAGTATCTACAAAACAGTGAGAAAATAATTAATAAAATAGCAATCAAATGTCCTTATCTATCAATATTTACTTTAAATATAAATGCATTAAATCATACAATCAAAAGACACAGAATGGCTGAATGGATGAAAAAAGCAGGATCCAATTATCTGGTGTCTGCAAGAGACTCACTTTAGCTTTAAAAACACACATAGCCTGAGTGGAAATGGAGGGAGAAAGGTATCACAAACAGATCTATACTTATGCCAGAAAAAGAGATTTTAACATAAAAATGGTCAAAAAGACAAAAAAGGGGCCTCCCTGGTGGCGCAGTGGTTGAGAGTCCGCCTGCCGATGCAGGGGATACGGGTTCGTGCCCCGGTCTGGGGGGATCCCATATGCCGCGGAGCGGCTGGGCCCGTGAGCCATGGCCGCTGGGCCTGCGCGTCCGGAGCCTGTGCTCCGCAACGGGAGAGGCCACAACAGTGAGAGGCCCACATACCGCAAAAAAAAGAAAAAAAAAAAAAAAAAAGACAAAAAAGATTATTATATAATATTAGAGGGATCAATTCATCAAGAAGCTAAAGTAATTGTAAATATTTGTGCACCTAAAATCCAAGCACTTAAATATATAAAGCACATACTAACAGAACTAAAAGGAGAAATAAATAGCAATATAATAATAAATGGGGCTTTAATATCCCACTGTCAATAAGGGAAAGATCATCTAGATAGAAACTCAATATGGAAAGAGCAGATTTTACAATCTATATATCAATACAATATATATATCAAATTGACCTAGTAGATATATATATAGAACATTTCATCTAACAACAGAAAATACATATTCTTCTAAAGCACACACAGAACATTTTCCAGGATAGATCATATTCTAGGTCACAAAACAAGTTTCAGCATATTCAGGAAGATAGAAACTATATCAAGTTTTTTGTTTGTTTTGTTTTGTTTTTGTTTTGTTTTGTTTTTCTTCAAATACAATGATATGAACTGGAAATCAACAGTAGGAGAAAAACTGGAAATTTCACAAATATATGGAAATTAAATGTATACTCCTGAACAACCAGTGGGTCAAAGAGGAAATCATATGGGAAATCAAAATATCTTGAGACAAGTAAAAATATAAACACAACATATCATAACTTATGAGATGTAGCAAAAGCGGCTCTAAAAGGAAAGTTTATAGCTATAAATGCATACATCAAAAATAAAGATCTCAAATAAACAGCCTCACTTCACACTTCAAGGTACTAGAAAAAGAACAAACTAAGCCCAAAGTTATCAGAAAGAAGGAAATAATAGAGATTAAAAGAAATAAATTAAATATAGAATAGGAAAGCAATAGAAAAGATTTAATAAAATAAGAGTTGGTTCTTTAAAAGATAAACAAAATTGACAAAACTTTAGCTAGACTAATCAAGAAAAAAAGAGGACTCAAATAAAATTATAAATGAAAGAGGAGACGTTAAAATAAATATCACAGAAATAAAAAGGATCAAAGGAGACTACTATGAACAATTGTATGCTAACAAATTGGGCAGCCCAGACAAAACTGTACAAATTCCTGGAAACACAGCAGACCAAGACTGAATCATGAAAAAATAGAAAATCTGAACAGACCAGTAACGTGTAAATAGATTCAATTAGTAATAAAAAAACTTCCCAACAAAGAAACATCTCAGGACCAGATGGCTTCCCTGGTGAATTCTACAGGGAGTAGGTTGATGGTTGGTAGTGGGAATGGGGGGATATGTTCAAATGATTACAAAATTCTAGTTATAATATGAATAAATTCTGGAGATATGATGTACAGCATGGTGACTATAGTAAACACCATTGTGTTATATACTAGAAAGCTGCGATGAACGTACATCTTAAAAGTTATCGGGCTTCCCTGTGGTACAGTGGTTAAGAATCCACCTGCCAATGCAGGGGACACGGGTTCAACCTCTGGTCTGGGAAGATCCCACATGCTGCGGAGCAACTAAGCCCATTTGCCACAGCTACTGAGCTTGCTCTCTAGAGCCAGTGAACCACAACTACTGAAGCCTGTGTGCCTAGAGCCCGTGCTCTACAACAAGAGAAGCCACCGCAATGAGAAGCTCATGAACCACAATGAAGAGTACATCCTGCTCCCCACAACTAGAGAAAGCCGGTGTGCAGCAATGAAGATCCAACACAGCCAGAAATAAATAAATAAATAAATAAAGTTATCACCACATCTAGATACAAAATGACAACTATGTGAGGTGACGCATGTGTTATTGTGGTAATCATTTCTCAATATACGTGTATATCAAATCATCCTGTAACAACATGTGAGCTACACAAAGCCTGGGCGCTTCTCTCTCCAGCCGCTTCCATGCTGCGCCCTGGGGCAGGGACCCTGGGAAGATGGCGGAAGAGTAAGATGCGGAGATCACCTTCCTCCCCACAGATACATCAGAAATTCATCTACACGTGGAACAACTCCTACAGAACACCTACTGAACGCTGACAGAAGACCTCAGACCCCCCAAAAGGCAGAAACTCCCCACATACATGGATAGGGCAAAAGAAAAAAGAATAAACAGAGACAAAAGGATAGGGACCGAACCTGCACCAGTGGGAGGGAGCCGTGAAGGAGGAAAGGTTTCCACACACTACAAGCCCCTTCGTGGGCGGAGACTGCAGGCTGTGGAGGGGGAAAGCTTCGGAGTAGCGGAGGAGAGCACAGCAACAGGGGTGTGGAGTGCAAAGCGGAGAGATTCCAGCACAGAGGATCAGTGCCCTCAGGCACACACCAACCCGAGAGGCTTGTCTGCTCGGCCGCCGGGGCAGGCGGGGCTGGGAGCTGAGACTCGGGTATCGGCTTTCAGTCGGAGCACAGGGAGAGGACTGGGGCTGGCGGCAGGAAGAGAGTCTGAAGGGGTTAGTGCACCACGGCTAGCCTGGAGGGAGTCTGGGGAAAGGGTCTGGAGCTGCCGAAGAGGCAACAGGCTTTTTCTTCCCTTTTGTTTCCTGGTGCGCAAGGAGAGGGCATTAAGAGGGCTGCTTTGGGAAGCGCCAGAGACAGGCGCGAGCCACGGCTAAAGGTGCGGACCCCGGAGACGGGCGAGGGACGCTGAGGCTGCTGCTGCTGCCGCCACCTCGGGGCCTGTGTGCGAGTGCGTGTCACTGTCCGCCCCGCCTTCCAGGGGGCCTGTGCACCCTGCCACTACCGGGGTCCCGGAACCCGGGGACGGCTTTCCCGGGAAAATGCACGGAGCGTCTCGGTCTGGTGCAACGTCACGCCGGCTTCTGCCGCCGCAGGCCCACCCCACACTGTGCGCCCCTCCCTCCCCTCTGCCTGAGTGAGCCAGAGCCCCCGCATCAGCGGATCCTTTAAACCCGTCCTGTCTGAGCAAAGAACGGACGCCCTCCGGCAACCTACGTGCAGAGGCGGGGCCAGGTCCAAGGCTGAGACCCGGGAGCTGTGAGAGCAGAGAAGAGACAGGGAAATCTCTCTGTGCAGCCTCGGAGGAAGCGGATTAAAGCTCCATGGTCCACTTGATGTGCACTGTGTCTGTGGAGTGCATGAATGGACAGTGAATCATCCCAAATTGAGGAAGTGGACTTTGAGGACAAGATTTCAGACTTTCCCCCCTTTTCCTCTTTTTACAATGAATTATCCCAAATTAAGGAAGTAGACTTAGCAAGATTTCAGACTTCTCGCCCTTTTCCTCTTTTTACAACGAATTATCCCAAATTGAGGAGGTGAACTTGGAGAGCAACATTTTTGATTTTTCCCCCTGCTCTCTTTTTGTGAATGTGTATGTGTATTCTTCTGTGTAAGATTCTCTCTGTATAGCTTTGCTTCCACCATATGTCCCAGGGTTCTATCTGTCCGTTTTTTTTTTCAATAATTACTTTTTAATTTTACTATATTTCATACTTTATTCTATTTTACTTTACCTGCTCTTTCTTTTTTTCCTACCTTCTCTTCCTCCCTCCCTCCCTCCACCCCTCCTTTCCTTCTTTCTCTCTTTCTTTCCTTCCTCACTCCCTCCCTCCCTTCTTCCTTTCACTCTTTCTTTTTCTTTCCTTCCTCCCTCCCTCCTACCCCTCTTCCTTTCACTTTCTTTTTTCCTCCCTCCCTCCCTCCTGTCTTTCTTTCTTTCTTTCATTCTTTCTTTCCTTCCTCCCTCCCTCCCTCCCTTCTTCCATTCACTATTCCTTTTTCATTCATTCCTCCCTCTCTCCCTCCTTTCTTTCTTTCCATCCTTCCTCTCTCCCTCCCTCCTTTCTTTCTTCCTTCCTTCCTTCCTTTCCTTCTTCCTTTCTTTCTCTCTCACTTTCTTTCTTCTAATTTTTTCTTTCTACATTTTCTCCCTTTTATTCTGAGCCAGGTAGATGAAAGGATCTTGGTGCTGCAGCCAGGAGTCAGTGCTGTGCCTCTGAAGTGGGAGAGCCAACTTCAGGACACGAGTCCACAAGAGACCTCCCAGCTCCACATAATATCAAGCAGCAAAAATCTCCCAGAGATCTCCATCTCAACACCAGCACCCAGCTTCAGTCAACGACCAGCAAACTACAGTGCTGGTCACCGTATGCCAAGCAATTAGCAAGGCAGGAACACAACCCCACCCATTAACAGAGAGGCTGCCTAAAAACATAATAAGGACACAGGCACCCCAAAACACACAACCAGACGTGGACTTGTCCACCAGAAAGACAAGATGGAGCCTCAACCACCAGAACACAGGCTCTAGTCCCCCCCCACCAGGAAGCCTACACAACCTACTGAAACAACCTTAGCCACTGGGGAAAGACACCAAAAACAACAGGAACTACGAACCTGCAGCCTGCAAAAAGGAGACCCCAAACACAGTAACATAAGCAAAATGAGAAGACAGAAAAACACACAGCAGGTGAAGGAGCAAGATAAAAACCTACCAGACCTAACAAATGAAGAGGTAATAGGAAGTCTACCTGAAAAAGAATTCAGAATAATGATAGTAAAGATGAACCAAGATTCTATTTCCCAGATCCAAAATCTTGGAAATAGAATAGACAAAATGAAAGAAACAGTTAACAAGGACCTAGAAGAACTAAAGATGAATCAAGCAATGATTAAAAACACAATAAATGAAATGAAAAATACTCTAGATGGGATCAATAGCAGAATAACTGAGGCAGAAGAATGGATAAGTGAGGTGGAAGATAAAATAGTGGAAATAACTGCTGCAGAGCAAAATAAAGAAAAAAGAATGAAAAGAACAGAGGACAATCTCAGAGACCTCTGGGACAACATTAAACGCACCAACATTCGAATTATAGGGGTTCCAGAAGAAGAAGATAAACAGAAAGGGACTGAGAAAATGTTTGAAGAGATTATAGTTGAAAACTTCCCTAATATGGGAATGGAAATAGTGAATCAAGTACAGGAGGCACAGAGAGTCCCATACAGAATAAATCCAAGGAGAAATACGCCAAGACACATATTAATCCAACTGTCAACAATTAAGCACAAAGAAATCATATTAAAAGCAGCAAGGGAAAAACAACAAATAACACACAAGGGAATCCCCATCAGGTTAACAGCTAATCTCTCAGCAGAAACTCTACAAGCTAGAAGGGAGTGTCAGGACATAATTAAAGTGATGAAGGAAAGAAACCTGCAACCAAGATTACTGTACCCAGCAAGGATCTCATTCAGATTTGATGGAAAAATTAAAACCTTTACAGACAAGCAAAGGCTGAGAGAGTTCAGCACCACCAAACCAGCTTTACAACAAATGCTAAAGGAACTTCTCTAGGCAAGAAACACAACAGAAGGAATATACCTACAATAACAAACCCAAAGCAAATAAGGAAATGGGAATAGGAACATACATATCAATAATTACCTTAAATGTAAATGGAATAAATGCTCCCACCAAAAGACAGAGATTGGCTGAATGGATACAAAAACAAGACCCATATATATGCTGTCTACAAGAGACCCACTTCAGACCTAGAGACATATACAGATTGAAAGTAAGGGAATGGAAAAAGATATTCCATGCAAATGGAAATCAAAAGAAAGCTGGAGTAGCAATTCTTATATCAGACAAAATAGACTTTAAAGTAAAGACTATTAGAAGAGACAAAGAAGGACACTGCATAATGATCAAGGGATCGATCCAAGAGGAAGATATAACAATTGTAAATATTTATGCACCCAACATAGGAGCACCTCAATACATAAGGCAAATACTAACAGCCATAAAAGGGGAAATCGACAGTAACACAATCATAGTAGGGGACTTTAACACCCCACTTTCACCAATGGACAGATCATCCAAAATGAAAATAAATAAGGAAACACAAGCTTTAAAGGACACATTAAACAAGATGGACTTAATTGATATTTATAGGACATTCCATAAAATAACAACAGAATACATATTTTTATCAAGTGCTCATGGAACATTCTCTAGGATAGATCATATCTTGTGTCACAAATCAAGCCTTGGTAAATTTAAGAAAATTGAAATTGTATCAAGTATCTTTTCCGACCACAATGCTATGAGACTAGACATCAGTTACAGGAATAGATCTGTAAAAAATACAAACACATGGAGGCTAAACAATACACTACTCAATAACGAAGTGATCACTGAAGAAATCAAAGAGGAAATTAAAAAATACCTAGAAACAAATGACAAGGGAGACACGAAGACCCAAAACCTATGGGATGCAGCAAAAGCAGTTCTAAGAGGGAAGTTTATAGCAATACAATCCCACCTTAAGAAACAGGAAACATCTCGAGCAAACAACCTGACCCTGCACCTAAAGCAATTAAAGAAAGAAGAACAAAAACATCCCAAAGTAGCAGAAAGAAAGAAATCATAAAGATCAGATCAGAAATAAATGAAAAAGAAATGAAGGAAATGCTAGCAAAGATCAATAAAACTAAAAGCTGGTTCTTTGAGAAGATAAACAAAACAGACAAACCATTAGCCAGACTCATCAAGAAAAAAAGGGAGAAGACTCAAATCAATAGAATTAGAAATGAAAAAGGAGAAGTAACAAGTGACACTGCATAAATACAAAAGATCATGAGAGATTACTACAAGCAACTCTATGCCAATAAAATGGACAACCTGGAAGAAATGGACAAATTCTTAGAAATGCACAACCTGCCAAGACTGAATCAGGAAGAAATAGAAAATATGAACAGATCAATCACAAGCACTGAAATTGAAACTGTGATTAACAATCTTCCAACAAACAAAAGCCCAGGACCAGATGGCTTCACAGGCGCATTCTATCAAACATTTAGAGAAGAGCTAAGACCCATGTTCTCAAATTCTTCCAAACAATTTCAGAGGAAGGAACACTCCCAAACTCATTCTATGAGGCCACCATCACCTTGATACCAAAACCAGGCAAGGATATCACAAAGAAAGAAAACTACAGGCCAATATCATTGATGAACATAGATGCAAAAATCCTCAACAAAATACTAGCAAACAGAATCCAACAGCACATTAAAAGGATCATACACCATGATCAAGTGGGGTTTATTCCAGGAATGCAAGGATTCTTCAATATACGCAAATCAATCAATGTGATACAACATATTAACAAGTTGAAGGAGAAAAACCATATCATCATCTCAATAGATGCAGAGAAAGCTTTTGACAAAATTCAACACCCATTTATGATAAAACCACTCCAGAAAGTAGGCATAGAGGGAACTTTCCTCAACATAATAAAGGCCATATATGACAAACCCACAGCCAACATTGTCGTCAATGGTGAAAAACTGAAGCCATTTCCACTAAGATCAGGAACAAGACAAGGCTGCCCACTCTCACCAGTCGTATTCAACTTAGTTTTGGAAGTTTTAGCCACAGCAATCAGAGAAGAAAGGGAAATAAAAGGAATCCAAATTGGAAAAGAAGAAGTAAAGCTGTCACTCTTTGCAGATGACATGATACTATACATAGAGAGTCCTAAAGATGCTACCAGAAAACTACTAGAGCTAATCAATGAATTTGGTAAAGTAGCAGGATACAAAGTTAATGCACAGAAATCTCTGGCATTCCTGTACACTAATGATGAAAAATCTGAAAATGAAATCAAGAAAACACTCCCATTTACCACTGCAACAAAAAGAATAAAATATCTAGGAATAAACCTACCTAAGGAGACAAAAGACCTGTATGCAGAAAATTATAAGACACTGATGAAAGAGATTAAAGATGATACAAATAGATGGAGAGATATACCATGTTCTTGGATTGGAAGAATCAATATTGTGAAAATGACTCTACTACCCAAAGCAATCTACAGATTCAATGCAATCCCTATCAAACTGCCACTGGCATTTTTCACAGAACTAGAACAAAAAATTTCAAAATTTGTTTGGAAAAACAAAAGACCCCGAATAGCCAAAGCAATCTTGAGAACGAAAAACGGAGCTGGAGGAATCAGGCTCCCTGACTTCAGACTATACTACAAAGCTACAGTAATGAAGACAGTGTGGTACTGGCACAAAAACAGAAAGATAGATCAATGGAACAGGATAGAAAGCCCAGAGATAAACCCACACACATATGGTCAAGTTATCTTTGATAAAGGAGGCAGGAATGTACAGTGGAGAAAGGACAGCCTCTTCAATAAGTGGTGCTGGGAAAACTGGACAGGGACATGTAAAAGTATGAGATTAGATCATTCCCTAACACCATACAAAAAAATAAACTCAAAATGGATTAAAGACCTAAATTTAAGGCCAGAAACTATCAAACTCTTGGAGGAAAACATAGGCAGAACACTCTATGACATCAATCACAGCAAGGTCTTTTTGGACCCACCTCCTAGAGAAATGGAAATAAAAACAAAGATAAACAAATGGGACCTAATGAAACTTCAAAGCTGTTGCACAGCAAAGGAAACCATAAAGAAGACCAAAAGACAACCCTCAGAATGGGAGAAAATATTTCCCAATGAAGCAACTGACAAAGGATTAGTCTCCAAAATTTATAAGCAGGTCATGCAGCTCAATAGCAAAAAAACAAACAACCCAATCCAAAAATGGGCAGAAGACTTAAATAGGCATTTCTCCAAAGAAGATATACAGACTGCCAACAAACACATGAAAGAATGCTCAACATCATTAATCATTAGAGAAATGCAAATCAAAACTACAATGAGATATCATCTCACACCAGTCAGAATGGCCATCATCAAGAAATCTAGAAACAATAAATGCTGGAGAGGGTGTGGAAAAAGGGAACTCTCTTGCACTGCTGGTGGGAATGTGAATTGGTACAGCCACTATGGAGAACAGTATGGAGGTTCCTTAAAAAACTAAAAATAGAACTACCATATGATCCAGGAATCCCACTACTAGGCATATACCCTGAGAGAACCATAATTCAAAAAGAGACATGTACCAAAATGTTCCTTGCAGCTCTATTCACAATAGCCCGGAGCTGGAAACAACCTAAGTGTCCATCATCAGATGAATGGATAAAGAAGATGTGGCACATATATACAATGGAATATTACTCAGCCATAAAAAGAAACAAAACTGAGCTATTTGTAATGAGGTGGATAGACCTAGGGTCTGTCATACAGAGTGAAGTAAGTCAGAAAGAGAAAGACAAATACCGTATGCTAACACATATATATGGAATTTAAAAAAATTGTCATGAAGAACCTAGGGGTAAAACGGGAATAAAGACACAGACCTACTTGAGAATGGAACTGAGGATATGGGGAGGGGGAAGGGTAAGCTGTGACAAAGCGAAAGAGAGGCATGGACATATATACACTACCAAACGTAAGGTAGATAGCTAGTGGGAAGCAGCCGCATAGCACAGGGAGATCAGTTCGGTGCTTTGTGACCGCCTGGAGGGGTGGGATGGGGAGGGTGGGAGGGAGGGAGATGTATGAGGGAAGGGATGTGGGAACAGATGTATATGTATGACTGATTCACTTTGTTATAAAGCAGAAACTAAAAAAAAAAAAAAAAAAAAAAACATGTGATATGTCAATGATATCTCAGTCAAGCTGAAAAGATTTAGAAAGCAATGAAATACTTAAAACCAAAACCAAAAAAAAAAAAAAAAAAAAGATGCCAGCAGAAATCCCGTGTTGCTTGTTGGTGATGAGGGATTCCTCCTAATTCTAAAAACTGCATAATTTTAATTAAACACACTTTTTTCTTCATAAAATAAGATGTCAAATTTAGTAATTATAAAAAGTTTCCGTCATGAAATATGAGTTCATGAATTTTCCTTCATAAAATAGGACTTCAAATTTAGTAATGTTAAGTATATTCTAAACCAGTTGCTTATTAACTGTCAAAGTCAAATGAAAGATTTAAGTACACCTTTTCCTTAGTATCTTGTCAAAGTATAACTTAGTTTATATAAGCATATTTTGTTAGAAAAAGATGCAGTCATATATTTTGTAGTAAAAGTCAACATAATTTATAAATTGTTCATAATATATGGAGTACAGTGTTGAGAAGGAACTTTAAAGGGGGGAGAAAGTGTTAGAATATGTGGTCTATGATCTTGAAGCATAAGCAGGGAGAAAATAAATAAGAGGTATAAATATAAGGACATGAAGTATCATATTATCAAGTGTAATTGTGTGTGTGTGTGTAATGTGTACATATGTAACATCATAGCAAACCATAACTTTCTCCTATTACCTCACTTATTAATCTAGACCAATAGGAGTAATGGCCTCCATTCATACCAATGGCATGGAATATGTATATGAATCCATTTGTTTGTACTTTTTCCATGTACATTTGTAGGTACATGAGGCTTTACAGGCAAAAGTAATGTCAAACAAGATGTCAAGAGTCTAGATATGTGAAGAAATAATTAATGAACTATTTCAGCTGAGCTAGGAGGAGACACCTTGTCTTGTGATGAAGATAGTAGCTAAATAATTGGCTTTTCAGCTGAAGAAACACTAACATTATTTTATCATCAACAACATAAAGGTATTAATCAGTTGCCACCATGCTTTGAGTAGGCTTCAGGTCAAAGAAATGATTTTAAATGATCTACCTTTTATAAGGAAAATTGCTGAGGGGAAGAAGAAAAAGATGTCAGCTAAAATTTCCCTATTTCATTTTTTAAAAGAATTTTCCTATTCTTTTTATAACTTCACTTTAAAATGTTATATCTAACAGCTTAAAATATCATAGCAAAAACCCACCAAGGTGAAATAAATTGCTATGGGAGTACTATGAATCTGTAATTGTACTGACACCACAAAGACATCATTAGGTTCTGATTGGATGGTGTATATAGAGATACTAGCAGCCATAGATAAAACAATATACTATACTGTCAAACAAAAAGTCATTTAAAACCCCACCTAGTGGTGAGTTCGATGATATTTATATACTTCTGCCTTGAGGCAAGCTGGCTATAAGAGGTTCTCATCTTCTCCTAGCTCTAGGAGTGGGCTTATGCCATTTTTTTTTTTTCTGACCAGTTACTGACCCAAAACTCTACTCTGATACCACCATGGATGTTAGAAATGTCAGGTAAACCTTTATACCTTAGTTTTCAAATCTACAGTTCTCTAAAAACATTTTTCCCAAAGTAGTAAAAGTAAAGATAAATAAAATGGTATTTTTGATTCAATATTTCTACCTTTGCTTTAATTTTAGGTCTTAGAAAACATTTTCTACTGTAATTAGTTGTATTATGAGTTTAGTAAGACTAGCATTGGAACCTAACAGCATATAAAATGACATTAGATATTCTTTTTTAACTTTAGTGCCTAGGACATTCATTCTAAATTTCTAATATCTAACTCACTAAACTTAATTTTGGGTCAAAATAGTTTTAAACATACATTTTTTTCAATCCACAAGCATTTATTTACAATTCTGAAAACTTCCACATAATTACAAATGGGAAAATAGTAGTAAATTACTATTTGGATAAAGAAAAGATACAAGTTAGCACAATATAGTTTACAAACTTACAATTAGGCACATTCAATTTGGTGCTAAGTCATAAAATATTATTTTGCAATTTATGAAAAATATCCAATAGGCATATAATGGCCAAAAAGTACAAATGATACAAATATCTATAGACATGACATTGTACAAATTGTGACATAAATCTATCAGAAACTAGAAAATCTATGTTGGTCTTATACTTCCAGCTTGCTAAAAGATACAGGCTTTGGGTGGGAACACAAAAAATCCAGACCTGGCCATAACAGGGTTTCCAGAAAGTATGAGAGCTAGCAAAGTTCCTCTGGATGGGAGTGGGTGCCACATGAGATGAAACAATGTCTTAATGGGTAGGTAGTATGCTGGGATGGAAAATATAGGAGCAAGGGATATTTGGAGAATCAGATAGCTAAGTATTTGACACTAACAAAATCTACCAGTATCCCATAGGGCCTCAGGTACCATGCAAGGGTTTGAGGGATTCCAGTATTTAATTAAATCAAAATGTGCCAATGGGAAGAATTAAGGAGAGCCTCAGAGGTAGATGAACTGGGGATGTTTTACACCAAGACATGTCTCAGTTAACCTGATGGGTTCAAAATGCAGGAAGTGGGTATAGGGGACAAGACAATACCTTAACTATAAGAATAAAGGTTTAGGTCAGGGTAGGGCCTGATGTTCCTAAGCGTTGAAACAGAGCTCTTTAGTTTCTTCCTCCTACATGTAAGATTCTTTTAGAGGTTAAGATGATGCTGAGCCTGCAAGCTAAAGTTAAATGGCTGGAACTAGGGAGAGAAAATAAGTTATATAGGCTCGGAACCAGGAAAAGCCTAACTAAGGGTTTGCCTAAATATAACTGAATGTTGGAACTGAATATTTTAATATGTAAACATTTTACTGATACCAAAATGTGTCTTACCACACTTCCCACAATCTCACACCACCCACCCTAACCTGCAGTAGCTATGGGTCCCTTGGTTTCCATGGAAATATAGAGGAAAGAGACACTGATCTGGCTTGCAGGTATTTAGTAAGTTGTTAGCCTCACATCACATACTAGTATCATGTAAGTAGGCCATCTGAAGTAGGAAGCTTAGGGGCAAAACCTTGAAAAAAACTTAAAAGCTTAAGCCACATCTCTATACTACAACACCTTTCACAATTTCTTCTCAGATAAGCATCAACCCCATCAGTGAAAAAACTCATATCTCATAATAGGAAAAACAGGCCTAAAATTTAAACGTGTGTCTTTGGAGGTCCCATCTATGGGATATCTTCCTGATACTAGAAAACTCCCCAGAAAGATCAATCTTTGCACCCCTCCCTGAAAGCTTACCACCAAGGAAAATAACTAGATCCATAGATTTCCTCCCTCAAACCAGCTTACCTCACATATAAATCATTAGCAACTCAGCCGTTACTCACATTATCACAGTCACAAGAGCGGTTAGGGAGAAAAGCACTAACCACGGGAACTAAAACAGAGGCAATCCAGGCCAAGCTGGACTGATGGCAGATATCTGCTCCTTACGCTTGGACGCATAATGCGACTCACCACAATGCCTTTTTCACAGACCCTTTTTAAAGTTTCTCCACAAAAATCCAGCAGGTCAAGTTCGTTCATGATGCTTCAAGATAAACAATCGTCAAGAGAAAAACATGCAATATGTCTTACAATGTTGGAGTCCTTAAAAATATGACAAGGAAATAACCATGTAGACAAAACCAGAGCATTTAAAAAAATCTGTGTTCTACAAACATACCAGTGAATGCTATTAATAAGGTAATATGACGTAAAACAAAATGAGAAATATACGTAAGACTGTTCTCTTTAGTGTACAGAATTCATGGCAGTTGCTGTACTATCGAGCTACTTATATCTATGACTGTCTGTTCTGGTAATACAAAATGAGGCCAAAGTGTGCCAACTTGTTTCCCACAGAAACCAAAATACCTACATGAATCTCTTTTCTCCTGGGCCCTTTCACCTTCTCTGCTCCCAGTTCTCCACGAATGTCCTCTTCCTTTTCTAATTATTCTCCTCTTCATTTTGCTTGGCCCTGCACCCAAGCATGCAAGACAGAGAATCCTAGAGGTCCAAGATTCTAGAGTGGCTGTTTGCAAGGGGGAGGAGATTACAGTAACTGCCACACTGTATATACTTCTGTGCAAAGAAAAAGGGACAGTATTCAGAATGTCTCTCACATATAAAAGAGCTGGATGGCAGGACACCTGTGTGGCCCAAGTAACCAGAGGTAGCAAATTATGGGCAAAAAAATTGCAACCTAAGCCTGGAAGGGGAAAGGTTTGCAACCAGCTCTGTCTCCTAGCTCTCTGGTATTTGCTTCCAACGGGCAGAGTCTATTTTGTGAAGCATCAAACACTGAAAAGAAGACTCCTGCTGCTGGAAGTTGACAGCAAGTAACATCCATGAGGGTAAGAATGCAAGATCAAGGCTTGTCCTAGAAACAATGCCCATAATGGAAAAAGAAAAAGAAAAAAAAGAAAGCAGAAGAGAAATGTAAGTCCATCCTGGCCCAGCCTAGCCCAGCCCAAGGAAGGTAGGAGTCAAGGAGAAGAAACTAAAAGAGAAGAGCCTTGGACTACAACATTCTTCACAAGGTACACTCAAAAAACTTCACCTTACTCTTTAACCAAGTTACAAAAAGAGCTTCTCAATCCCTACTTTTGCTCCTTAAAAGCTGCTATAAGTTCACTAATTAGAGAGATATGACTTCAGAACAACTGTAATAGCCCAAACTAGATGGCTCTTTCCTTCCTAAGGATATTAATTAAATAAGATATATATATAGCTCTAAGTATAAGATACATAAAATATAATACTCTGTAGAATATAAATAACTGTTAGTTAATTATATTAATGAACGTCTGTAAGAAATGCTGCAATGATTTCCCTAATGTAAGAGCCTGGGGGAAGTAAATCTGTCTTCTAGGATTTCCTCCCCAGGGCTCAGAAATTTAGGTGTTGTTTTAGCTCTCCTACACTCTCTCCACCCAACACCGCCTTCCTGTTGGGGATTGGACCTCCTTATTGGTTATCTCATACCTTTAAACTGCCTGCTTTGAGACATCATTCTCCTACCAAACCTACTACCACTTGGTAGAGTCTTGGGGTTTCTGTGGAGTTGCCTGTAAATAAATTTGGATCATCACAAGTGACCAGTGACCAGTAACCAATGACCTTTGTACTGGACACATGTGCTGTTCAGCTGCAGCCACTCAGACATCCTCTGGTGTTGTCTCCTCATCCCTTGCATCTGCAGTTGATGTTTCCTCTTCTTCTCGGCAGATGAGGTAGCCAGTCCTGTTTAAACCATGGGTACAGTGGACACCAATAAGTCTGTCATTATCTTTATTTTTCTTTCAGAAACAGCACATTGGAATTTAAAAATAGCGTCATCATCTGGCACCGGATGCCCAATTGTACAAATTTTTAAATAAGGAATAGTTTCTAGTAAGTCCTCTGGCTTATAATAGTGGCGAGTATATGTTAAGTCAATAATCAGTCCAAGTTCTTTTTTCTGTTCTTGGATTTTGTTTAAAAAGATCCAAGGGGGAAAAACATTCTTCTGGAGCAAGATTCTTTTCAAAACTCTTTCCAGGATGTGCTTTCCGCCCTTCCTCCTGGCCGACGAACGTCCAGAAAAGCCACGACGCTGACCCCAGCACCCACGGGCATGATGCCACTGGCTCATGTGACCCCCAAGATGCCACCTACCCAACGCCAAGAGTGCCAAAGTCGCCAACCTGGCAGCCCCGGTGCCAGCACAAGGCCCCGAACCACAAGCGCCTAGGCACAAGCCCACACAGCTCGCGGACCTCCTTCTACTGCCTAAATATACATTTATTTAAGTTAGGCTTCCACATGCATTGTCATTCTGCTTTATTCACAATTTCATGGCATTCCCTCAAAAGCCCTGTAGGGTAAGACAAACATTACCAACCAATTTAGTCCTCTTTGAGAGAAAGGATCAGAGCAATTCAGCCCTGCTGAATCAGGCAAGTGCAAATGATTGATTGCAGTCAGCTATCAGAAGAGCTGTTATGTTACACCATGAAGGTTGGCAGCCCTTGCTGATCACATTAGAGAAAAGGTCAGATAATGTATTTTCAGACTCACTTGTACATCTGGTACTAATGCCATTGTCATTATCTTTCCTGAAAATGGAAAAATATAGCCTGGAAATGGTATCATGAAGGGGAAAAAAGAAATTTAAGAAATAATTATGTACATGCTTTTAAAACAAATGGACATATTGTGAAACAGGATGTTCAATGAATGTGGTGAAAAACAATTTAATTAATTTTCAAAAAGTACATTTACTTATTATAAGCCTAGTATTAAACACCAGTGAACATTTTCATACTGAAAAAATTAAAAACCTCTTACTAAATCATAGAACATAAGTTAACCAATGATTAGTGTTTGAAACTGAAGTTAGATTTGCCCTTTAGCTGTCATTGTCTTTAAGTTTTAATAGCCATAGAATGACTTTAAATTATATGTGTGATAATCTTTGTTGAGAGGTATAAAACTTCATACCCAAAGAAATTCACAAATAATTTTTCATTCTGGTAACAGATCTGTAGATGGAATTTTAATTTTATTTTCTTTATGTAACATAATTGTTTTCTACTTAAGAATGGTAGCATTAATACAAAATCATAAACACATTCCAGATTAACTTTTTCTTTTCTGTTATATCCTGAGAGTACAGTTCTGAGACATGGATCTTGTAACATGGAATGACTCATGGTCCACAAGTGCTGGGAGACAAGAGACTTTCTATGGGTCTATTGAATTTCTGTAGGTCTATGAACAAGGCACTGACTGCCCTTTATTCAAAAATGCTTGTACAGTGAACATAGAATAGATAGAGTTGGATAGTGCCTCCTTCTGGAGCAAAGAGCAGATATGCTTAGTGCCCATAAAAGATTCAGAGTCCCAAAGCCCTTATCCTGCTATGTATCTCACTGAGTGTGCATGTATCTTCATACTGCGCTGTAGAAACTGGTGCTCAAGAAATTGGTGCAAAAATGCTAATACTTTGACTTCTGCTATAGCTGTGAGCAATAAGCTGCCCTGTTGCTCTGGGTAACAAACTGTCCATTATCTTTGGTGCAGAAATCTTATATCTTCTACCGTCATCCATGAAACTCTGACAAGCTACCTAGTTAACTTACCAGTAGGTAAAATCTTAGACCATTTATAGATGTTTGCAGAGAGGAACCCCATATTGACTGCTAGCTGATTCTCTTAAGTATACCTACAATTCCTACCCATTTAATAGATTTGTTGTTGATTTTTTAAGTCATAGGAATTTATAGCCCCAAATCTTTGGGTTGAACACAGCACACAATTCTTTGCACCATCAAGTTATGGATCATTTGAAGAGACAGAATGACTGATTCTACTACCCTGGAGAAACAGACTTCTGAACTCCACTTCCGAGAAAGATTCATGTAAGATTTCTCCTGAAATCGAATTGGTTTAGATATTGGGCTGCCGAAAAGAAATTAGTTAGTACATTAATAAAATAAGAGAAAAATAAATCATAAACTAAAGTAAAAAATGTTTTCTAATATATTTATGAATTCAAGTACTTTATAAACTATATGTAAGACAGGATTTTTACCACTTCTTGTCAATTTATATAGTGTAATACATCCAACGTGTTTTACATTGTCTTGTTACTTTATGTTGTCATTCCCTTTACTACTTCTGGTATGCTTTGCCTCCCTGGGCTTAATTGTGTATATTTTATTTTCAAGCATTCCCACTACTACACAAATAAATATATATATATTTTCTAAATTCCTCAAAAACAAACACATAAATATCCAAATATATAGTAACCTAAGTTATCTATCCTCAATATCAGATGTTCATTCAACTACTTGATTTATAGAAGCAGCCTTCAAAATCAAATATCAAATTCAATGAAATCATATTATATTGAGCACTCTAAAGAGGATGCCTAAAATAAACCAGCTAAATAATTAGGTACTCTAGAAAAAAAATCTGTGATACTGCTGCCTTCTACCTTGCTTTATCCTATAATCTGTTTGGTATTTTATAATCCTAAAGTGCATTGAATTGACACTCTTGG
The DNA here is from genome assembly GCF_025265405.1 of Mesoplodon densirostris. Classification (NCBI taxonomy): domain Eukaryota; kingdom Metazoa; phylum Chordata; class Mammalia; order Artiodactyla; family Ziphiidae; genus Mesoplodon; species Mesoplodon densirostris. The sequence continues at coordinate 34,202,053 of NC_082677.1, read as the reverse complement.
TACAGCACTCTTTTTCATTGGGAATTATAAAAATCCTTTCAGTGGTTATGACTGTGTACCTCTCTGGTATTTGTAACACAATATTTTGCTCACTTGCAGATCATGAAAGCACTTCTGTAGCTCATCTTCTATTTTTATCCTAATAAAAATGGGGTCTGAATTCACACCCTAGGGGAAAACCATAGAGAATATTGTTCAAATTTATATTTTATAATGAAAGATCATAGGTTTTACCACAATTTGTACATTCTCTTCTAAAAACTTTATTGAAGTATAGTTGACTTACAATGGGTGTTTAATTTCTGCTGTACAACAAAGTGACTCAGTTATACATATATATCTTCTTTACATATTATTTTCCATTATAGTTTATCACAGTATATTGAATATAGTTCCCTGTACTATACAGTAGGACCTTGTTTTTTATCCATCCTATATATAATAGTTTGCATCTGCTGTAAAGTCTTTACCATTAGCCAAGTGATAATTTGTGTTGCTTATGCCTAAAGTAATTGCAGTAATAATTTTCACAGCAATGATAAAAATGAATGCACATCTCTTAATTTTCCTTCCAGTTAATTTTTATTTAAGTTAATTAAGGATTTTGATTGATTTCTTGTAGAGAAGAGGTAGACTGTAATAGCCGCTCAGATCACCACCATTTAAAACAGAATTTCTGACTTTAGGCTAAAAGTTCCTTTAAAGTGCCATTTTCCCCCAAATGATTTCTATTTGTCTCTGTTACCTCTACCTGAAAGGTGATACCACCATTAAAAAGTGCTGCAGTGAATGGTTGATTAAGTTTCAGCAGGAAGACTGGAGAAAATACTAACAAGTTGAGGAACACAATCCACTCACTAGTCATACACTCTGTAAGTTGCTTTTGTATATAAGACTCTTACAGATACTAGAGGATAAGTGGAAATACAGAAACACAGCACACCTTGAGTGATAGGTGCTATAATAAAAGTAGTATAAAGGTCAATAAAGCACAGAGGAGGGGGTGGTTAACTATTTGCCCAGTGAAAGATGAAGGAAAGTCCAGTCAGTGAGATGAGCATGGACAGGAATGAAAGGCCATGGCTGTTTAGGGAAATGATGAAAAGCTTAGTTTGCTTGGAGAAGCAAGTGAAGACCTAAAGAAAAATGGAGATGAAACTGATACAGTGTATAAAAATGAATTCAGAATGATTCATAAATGGATGCATATAACATGTTACATCTTTAGCTTTAAATCCCAAGCTTTATTAATACTACATTAATAACAGGTTCAGCCAATTCCTCCTTTATATGAAAATCCTTCTTTACTTAGTTGTTTATTCATCTTGGTTGATACTCTGTGAGCAACTTGAATCTGTACAACTAAACATTATTTCTAGAAAATATCCTTGATGTTTTCTTTAAACTTTCTTTCACAATGTCACCATTAGTCCCACTGGATCTTATGAATGTAATCAGCATGCTTTTTGGCTTGTTTCACAACTTCTATCTGTTTGTTGTGCATTCAGGAGATTCATTCACCTAGGATGTAAGGATTATTAATTCACTATTTTTAATGTAAAATATGTCAAACATGCAAGTGTCAAAAACATGTACAACTAAAAAATATAAGTGATTTAAAATCATACTCATTCTGGTAGATAGATAATTTTTTTCCAATAATTCACTATCCCATCCTGAAAGAGAATCCTACTTCCTTTGCTATTTGTGATGTGACTTACAGTGTCTCCTATCGAAGGAGTATACTTTCCTATCCCATTAACATAGGGTTTAGCCATGTGACTTGTTTTGGTAAATGGAAGTGAGTGGATGTGATAGAGTCCACAACCAAGAAGAAACTTTTCAGAGCCATGCTTTAGCCTGTATTCAGAAGTAAAAAGACATATGGGGCAGAAGCAGAGGAGAAGCTGACAAGCAGTCAACATGTAACAAAATTGACAAATAAAACTTCTGTGTTGAAAACAAAAAAAGTGGGGGAATTATTTATTATTGAAGCAAAACTAAGTAATATACCAGTGTACCCCAAACCCAGATTAAGACACAGCAGATCAGGAGAGACCTTCAAGATTGTGGAGGAATAAGACGTGGAGATCACCTTCCTCCCCACAAATACATAAGAAATACATCTACATGTGGAACAACTCCTACAGGATACCACTGAATGCTGGCAGAAGACCTCAGATGTCCCAAAAGTCAAGAAACTCCCCACGTACCGGGGTAGGGCAAAAGAAAAAAGGAAAAAGAGAAACAAAAGAATAGGGATGGGACCTGCACCTCTGGGAGGAGCTGTAAAGGAGGAAAAGTTTCCACACAATAGGAAGCCCTTTCACTGGTGGATATAGGGGGTGGCATGGGGGAAGCTACAGAGCCATGGAGGAGAGTGCAGCAACAGAGGTGCAGAAGGCAAAGTGGGGAGATTCCCATGTAGAGGATCAGTGCTGACCAGAACTCACCAGCCTGAGAGGCTTGTTGGCTCACCCGCCTGAGGCATGTGGGGGCTAGGAGCTGAGGCTCTGTCTTCGGAGTTCAGATCCCAGGGAGAGGACTGGGATTGGCTGCGTGAACACAGCCTGAAGGGGGCTAGTGTGCCACAGTATCCGGGAGGGAGTCCAGGAAATACTCTGGACCTGCCTAAGAGGTGAGAGAAAATTGTTTAGGGGTGCATGAGGAGAGGGGATTCAGAGCACAACCTGGACAAACTCCAGAGATGGGTGTGAGCTGCGGCTATCAGCATGGACACTACAGACAGGCATGAGATGCTAAGTCTGCTGCTGCAGCCACCAAGAAGCCTGTGTGCAAACACAAGTCACTGTCCACACCTCCACTCCTGGGAGCCTGAGCATCCGGCCACGGCCAGGGTCTCGTGACCCAGGGCCAACTTCTCCAGGAGAACACACAGCACACCTCAGGCTGTTGCAATGTCACATAGGCCTCTGCCATCACAGGCTCACCCCGCATTCTGTACCCCACCCTCCCCCTAGCCTGAGTGAGCCAGAACCCTCTAATCAGCTGCTAGTTTAACCTCGTCCTGTCTGGGAAGGAAAGAGATGCCCTCAGGTGACCTACAGACAGAGACTGGGCTAAATCCAAAGCTGAACCACAGGAGCTGAGTGAAAAAAGAAGAGAAAGGGAAATTTCTCCCAGTACCCTCAGGAGCAGTAGATTAAATCTCCACAATCAACTTGATGTACCCTGCACCTATGGAATACCTGAATAGACAATGAATCATCCCAAAATTGAGGCAGTGGAGTTTGGGAACAACTGTAGACTAAGGGTTGGCTTTCCACATCTAATTTGTTTCTGGTTTTATGTTTATCTTAGTTTAGTATTTAGAGTTGATTATCATTGGTAGATTTGTTTATTGATTTGATTGCTCTCTTCCTTTATATATATATATATATACATATATATATATATACGCACATATATATACGCATATATATGTATATATATGTGCGTGTATATATATATGTGTTTTTATATATATATACATATATATACATATACATATATATATATATATTTGTCCTTTTTCTCTTTTTGTGAGTGTGTATGTATGTGTATGCTTCTTTGGGTGATTTTGTCTGTATAACATTGCTTTTAGCATTTGTCCTTAGGTTCTGTCTGTCCATGTTTGTTTGTTTGTTTGTTTTTAGTACAGTTTTTAGCACTTGTTATCATTGCTGGATTTGTTTTTGGATTGATTTCTCTCTTCTTTCTTTTTTTTATTACTTTTCAATATTTTGTTTTTAATAATTATTTTTCATTTCAATAACTTTATTTTATTTATCTTCTTTCTTTCTTTCTTTTTTTCTCCTTTATCTTCTGAGCCGTGTGGCTGACAGGGTCTTGGTGCTCTGGCTGGGTGTCAGGCCTGTGCCTCGGAGGTGGGAGAGCCTAGTTCAGCACATTGGTCCACCAGAGACATCCCAGCTCCACTTAATATCAAATGGCAAAAATCTCCCAGAGAACTCGCTCTCAACACCAAGACCCAGCTCCATTCAATGAACAGCAAGTTATAGTGCTGGATACTCTATGCCAAACAACTAGCAAGACAGGAACACAACCCCAATCATTAGCACACAGGCTGCCTAAAATCATAATAAGATCACAGACACACCAAAACACACTGCCGGACATGATCGTGCCCACCAGAAAGAAAAGATCCAGCCTCATCCACCAGAACATAGGCACCAGTCACCTCCAACAGGAAGCCTACATAATTCACTGAACCAAACGTAGCCATGGGGGGCACACAGCAAAAACAATGGGAACTAGAAACCTGAAGCCTGTGAAAGGAACTCCCAACACACAGTAAGTTAAGTAAAATGAGAAAACAGAGAAACACACAGCAGATGAAGGAGCAAGGTAAAAATTCACCAGACCAAACAAATGAAGGGGAAATAGGCAGCCTACCTGAAAAAAAAATCAGAGTAATGATAGTAAAGATGATCCAAAATCTTGGATATAGATTGGAGAAAATACAAGAAATGTTTAAAAAGGACCTAGAAGAACTAAAGAACAAACAAACAATGATGAAAAACAAAATCAATGAAATTTAAAATTCTCTAAAAGGAATCAATAGCAGAATAACTAAAGAAGAAGAACGGATAAGTGACCTGGAAGATAAAATATTGGAAATAACTACTGCACAGCAGAAAAAGAAAAGAGAATGAAAATAATTGAGAACAGTCACAGAGAACTCTGGGACAACTTTAAATGCACCAACGTTCGAATTCTAGGGGTCCCAGAAGAAGAAGAGAAAAAGAAAGGGACTGAGAAAATATTTGAAGAGATTATAGTTGAAAACTTCCCTAATATGGGAAAGGAAATAGTCAATCAAGTCCAGGAAGCACAGAGAGTCCCATACAGGATAAACCCAAGGAAAAACACGCCAAGACACATACTACTCAAACAATCAAAAATTAAATACAAAGAAAAAGTATTAAAAGCAGCAAGGGAAAAACAACAAAAAAACATAGAAGGGAATCCCCATAAGGTTAAATGCTGATCTTTTAGCAGAAACTGCAAATCAGAAGGGAGTGGCAGGACATATTTAAGTGATTAAAGGGAAGAACCTACAACCAAGATTACTCTACCCAGCAAGTATCTCATTCATATTTGATGGAGAAATTAAAACCTTACAGACAAGCAAAAGCTAAGAGAATTCAGCACCAGCAAACCAGCTTTACAGAGTCTAGGCAGAGACACAAGAGAAGGAAAAGACAGACAAAAACAAACCCAAAACAATTAAGAAAATGGTCATAGGAACATACATATTGATAATTACCTTGAATGTAAATGGATTAAATGCTCCAACCAAAACATAGACAGGCTGAATGGGTGAAAAACAAGACCTGTATATATACTGTCTACAAGAGACCTACTTCAGACCTAGGGATATATACAGATTAAAAGTGAGGGGATGGAAAAAGATATTCCATGCAAATGGAAATCAAAAGAAAGATAGAGTAACAATTCTAATATCACACAAAATAGACTTTAAAATAAAGACTATTACAAGAGACAAAGAAGGACAGTACATAATGATGAAGGGATCGATCCAAGAAGAAGAAATAACAATTGTAAATATTTATGCACCTAACATAGGAGCAACTCAATACATAAGGCAAATACTAACAGCCATAAAAGGGGAAATTGAAAGTAACACAATCATGGTAGGGGATTTATCATCCTATTTTAACCAATGGACAGATCATCCAAAATGAAAATAAATAAGGAAACACAAGCTTTACAAGACATATTAAACAAGATGGACTTAATTGATATTTATAGGACATTCCATCCAAAAACAACAGAATATACTTTCTCCTCAAGTGCTCATGGAACGTTCTCCAGGATAGATCATACCTGGAGTCACAAATCAAGCCTTGATAAATTTAGGAAAATTGAAATCATATCAAATATTTTTGCCACCACATTGCTATAAGAATAGATATCAATTACAGGGAAAAAATCTCTAAAAATTTGAAACACATGGAGGCTAAACAATATACTACTTAATAACCAAGGTATCACAGAAGAAATCAAAGAGAAAATGAAAAAAATACCTAGAAACAAATGACAATGAAAACATGAAAACCCAAAACCTATGGGATGCAGCAAAAACAGTTCTAAGGGGGAAGTTTATAGCAATACACTCCTACCTCAAGAAACAAGAAGCATCTCAAATAAACAACCAAACAGTACACCTAAAGGAATTACAGAAACAAAAACAAACAAACAAAAAAACCCTAAAGTTAGCAGAAGGAAAGATATCATAAATATCAGATCAGAAATAAATGAAAAAGAAATGGAGGAAACAGTAGCAAAGATCAATAAAACTAAAAGCTGATTCTTGAGAAGATAAACAAAATTGATAAACCATTAGCCAGGCTCATCAAGAAAAAAAAAGGAAGAAGACTCAAATCAATGGAATTAGAAACGAAAAAGGAGAAGTAACAACTGACAGTGCAAAAATACAAAGGATCATGAGAGATTACTACAAGCAACTATAAGCCAATAAATTGGACAACCTGGAAGAAATGGACAAATTCGTAGAAAAGCACAACCCTCTGAGACTGAACCAGTAAGAAATAGAAAGTATAAACAGATGAACCACAAGCCATGAAATTGAGACTATGATTTAAAATCTTCAAACAAACAAAAGCCCAGGACCAGATGGCTTCACAGGCGAATTCTATCAAACATTTAGAGAAGACCTAAAACCTATCCTTCTCAAACTCTTCCAAAATATACCAGAGGGAGGAAGACTCCCAAACTCATTCTACAAGGCCACCATCACCCTGAAACCAAACCCAGACAAAGATGTCACAAAGAGAGAAAACTACAGGCCAATATCACTGATAGACATAGATGCAATAATCCTCAACAAAATACTAGCATACAGAATCCAGCAGCACATTAAAAAGATCAAACACCATGATCAAGTTGGGTTGATCCCCGGAATGCAAGGATTCTTCAATATACGCAAATCATTCAATGTGATACACCATATTAACAAATTGAAAGAGAAAAACCATATGATCATCTCAATAGATGCAGGAAAAGCTTTTGACAAAATTCAACACAAATTTAAGATAAAAACCCTCAAGAAAGTAGGCACAGAGGGAACTTACCTCAACATAATAAAGGGCATATATGACAAACACACAGACAACATCATTCTCAATGGTGAAAAACTGAAAGCATTTCCACTATGATCCGGAACAAGACAAGGTTGTCCACTCTCATAACTGTTGTTCAACATAGATTTGGAAGTTTTAGTCACAGAAATCAGATAAGGAAAATAAATAAAAGGAATCCAAATCAGAAAAGAATAAACAAAGCCATCACTGTTTGCAGATGACATGATACTATACATAAAGTATCATAAAGGTTTTACCAGAAAACTACTAGAACTAATCAACGAATTTGGTAAAGTAGCAGGATACAAAATTAATGCACAGAAATCTCTTGCATTCCTATACAATAATGATGAACAATCTGAAGAGAAATTAAGGAAATACTCCCATTTACCATTGCAAAACTAAGAATAAAATACCTGGGAATAAACCTACCTAAGGAGACAAAAAACCTGTATACAGAAAACTATAAGACACTGATGAAAGAAATTAAAGATGATACAAACAGATGGAGACACATAACATGTTTTAGGATTGGAAGAATCAACATTGTGAAAATGACTATACTACGCAAACCAATCTACACATTCATTGTAATCCCTATCAAGCTACGAATGGCATTTTTCATAGAACTAGAACAAAAAATGTCACAATTTGTATAGAAAACACAAAAGACCCCGAATAACCAAAGCAATCTTGAGAAAGAAAAACAGAGCTGGAGGAAGAAGGCTCCTGGACTTAAGACTATACTACCAAGATACAGTAATCAAGATAATATGGTACTGGAACAAAAACAGAAATATAGATCAACAGACCAGGTAGAAAGCTCAGAGATAAACCCATTCACTTATGGTGACCTTATTTTTGATAAAGGAAGCAAGAATATACTCTGGAGAAAAGACAGGCTCTTCAATAAGTGGTGCTGGGAAAACTGGACAGCTGCATGTAAAAGAATGAAATCAGAATAATCCTTAACACCATACACAAAAATAAACTCAAAATGGATTAAAGACCTAAATGTAAGGCCAGACACTATAATACTCTTAGAGGAACATATAGGCAGAACACTCTGTGACATAAATCACAGCAAGGTCTTTTTGACCCTCCTAGAGAATTGGAAATAAATACACAAATAAACAAATGAGACCTAATGGAACTTAAAAGCTTTCGCACAGCAAAGGAAACCATAAACATGATGAAAATACAACCCTCAGAATGGGAGAAAATATTTACAAATGAAGCAACCGACAAAGGATTAATCTCCAAAATTTACAAGCAGCTCATGCAGCTCAATATCAAAAACACAAAAAGCCTAATCCAAAAATGGACTGAAGACCTAAATAGACATTTTTCCAAAGAAGATACACAGATTGCCAACAAACACATGAAAGAATGCTCAACATCACTAATCAGTAGAGAAACGCAAATCAAAACTACAAAGAGGTAACACCTCACACCAGTCAGAATGGCCATCATCAAAAAATCTACTAACAATAAATGCTGGAGATGGTGTGGAGAAAATGGCACCCCCTTGCACTGTTGGTGGGAATGTAAATTCATATAGCCACTATGGAGAACAGTATGGAGGTTCCTTAAAAAACTAAAAATAGAACTACCATACAACCCCGCAATCCCACTAATGGGCATATACCCTGAGACAACCATAATTCAAAAAGAGTCATGTGCCACAAAGTTCATTGCAGATCTATTTACAATAGCCAGGACGTGGAAGCAACATAAGTGTCCATCGACAGTTGAATTGATAAAATGGATAAAGAAGATGTGACACATATATATAATGGAATATTACTCATCCATAAAAAGAAGCAAAATTGAGTTATTTTTATTGATGTGAATGAACCTAGAGTCTGTCATACAGAGCAAAGTAAGTCAGAAAATGAAAAACAAATACCATATGCTAACACATATATATGAAATCTAAAAGAAAAAAAAAAGCTTCTGAAGAACCTAGGTGCAGGACAGGAATAAAGATACAGGTGTAGAGAATGGACTTGAGGACACAGGGAGAGGGAAGAGTAAGCTGGGATGAAGTGAGGGAATGGCATGGACTTATATATACTACCAAATGTAAAATAGATAGCTAGTGGGAAGCAGCCACATAGCACAGGGAGATCAGCTCGGTGTTTTGTGACCAACTAGAAGGGTGGGATTGGGAGGGTGGGAGGGAGACACAAGAGGGAGGAGATATTGGGATATACATATAGCTGATTCACTTTGTTTTAAAGCAGAAACTAACACAATATTGTAAAGTAATTATACTCCAATAAAGATGTTAAAAAAAAAAAGGCACAGCAGATCACCATTCATAAAAGGTTTGTAAAGGTAATGTTGTAGTATAAGCTGCAGATAAGGAGTTAGAACATTATATCTTGAATAGAAATCAGGACACCCACAAGGTGTAATGGCAGGCTTTGAGAAGAAGGAAAGGAATTGGGAAAATTCAGTACATGGAATTGAAACAATTGTTATCCATATGGAAAATAAAATCAAATTGGATCTCTGGCTTATAACACATTGATAATTCCAGGTAGATTAAAAATGTAAATTTGGGGCTTCCCTGGTGGCGCAGTGTTTGAGAGTCCACCTGCCAATGCAGGGGACACGGGTTCATGCCCCGGTCTGGGGGGATCCCACAAGCTGTGGAGCGGCTGGGCCCATGAGCCATGGCTGCTGAGCCTGTGCGTCCGGAGCCTGTGCTGTACAACGGGTGAGGCCACAACAGTGAGAGGCCCACGTACTGCAAAAAAAAAAAAAAAAAAAAAAAAAAAGTAAATTTGCTAAAGAAAAATTTGTAAAAGTGTAAAAGAAATATAGGTCAGTATCTTTAACCTCAGATTAGGAATGATCTCTTTAGTAAGGTATAACATACAAAAACTATAAAAAAATTGATATATATTTTTGCCTTGAAACTTTAATTCTCATACAGAAATTAGTTAAATGAATTTTTTTAAATACAGCAACAGACTGAGAGAATTAATAGATAACATAAGAATAATAGATAGTATTAATAGAATTAATTCTAATTTTATTGATAGAATTAATATTATTAACACAATTCATAGATAACATAAGAATTAAATGATAACCAAGAATTAATAGATAACATAAATAACTCTTAAAAATAATATGAAAACAAAAAGCAATTCAATTAGCAAAAGGAAAAATACATGTAAGAGCAATTATCAAAAGAAGACAAAATAATAAACATATAAGAAGTTTAATTTCATTACTCATTGAGAAAATAAAAGTGAAATCAACAATGATAGATTCAGATTGGCATTAATATGAATGCCCAACAACATTCGGTGTTGACCAAAAGGAGAATAAAGGAAACTTTCATTCACTCTTTTATAATTGGCAAAATCATTTTGAAAACTCTTCACAGAATTGCATAAAGTTGATGTGATAGGCAGAACAATTGTACAAAAGATGTCAGTTTCTTAATCTTCATAACTTGTTAGATTAAATGCAAAAGAGGATTAAAGTTGCAGATATAATTAGGGTTGCTAATCAGCTGATCTTAAAATAGGTAGATTACTCTGTATTATCTGGCTGGACCCAATGTAATAATATGAGTCCTTAAACGTGGATAAAGTTTCCCAGCTCTCGTCAGAGGGAGATATGATTATGGAAGAGGTCAGAGTGATGAGATGTGAGAAGGAATCGACTTATCATAGCTGGCTTTGAAGATGCAGAAGAGAGCCATAAGCCAAAGAATGTGGGTAGCCTCTAGAACCAAGGAAAGGCTAGGAAACAGATACTCCTTACAGGCTCCTGAAAGAAATACAGTGCTGTTAACATAACATACTGATTTCAGCTCAGTGAGACCTGTGTCAGACTTATGATCTACAGAACTGTAAGAAAATAAATATATGTTGTTTTAAGCCACTCATTTTGCAGTAATTTGTTACAGTATCAATAGAGTTGAAAAGGTACATATTCTTTTAATCAGTAATTCTACTTCTAAATATAAGCTCTTGAGAAACTTACATTTTTGCACAATTAGATACAAATAAAGCTGTTCATTGCTGCATTTTTTGTAATAGAGAAAGTTGAAAACAAGTGTTACTAGGGGAATGAATGTAGTCACACAGGTTATATTCTTGAACAGCTAAAATAAACCAACTATATATTAATAGTCCACCATAAGTAAATTTCAAAAATACAATATTGAAGCCAAAAGCAATCTGCAGAATGACACAAAGGGCACAATACCATTTATACAAAATTTTAAAACACACAAAACAATACCTTTATATTATTTTTGAATACATACACATATGGTAAATTTTTAAAAACATAAACGGGAAAGATCCACACAAGCTGGAGAGTGCTGGTTTGTTTTAGGGAGGAAATGAGGGAATGAGATGTAGTGTCTTTGTAGAAATGGGGTATAAAGGAGGCTTAAGCATTGCATCCAAAGAATTATAAAATTCTTATAAAATACTTAAAACGAATGAAACAACGTTAGAATTTATGGAATATTGACAGTTACACCAGGTTTCATCATTTTAAAAATATTTTAGTTTGTTTTGAAATATTTTCATACTGTAAAATATAAATAGAGAAAAAAGAGAAAAGTGAAAGTGCAAACTCTGGATTGACTTCTAGCTCTGGTAATTACTATAATAGGATTTTAGGCATGGGATTGGAGAAATGATATATTTGAGCAATGGTATTTTTGAGCACTTACAAATTTAAATGACCATAACTAAGTTTGATAAGAATATAGGATTTGATGTGCCAGGAAGTACACTCAGTGTCTTAAATATATTATCTCATTTAATCCCATAACAATCATCACATGGAATGAAGCAGGTTCTATTATCACTCTCTTCCATATAACTGAAAAAGCAGAATACTTAACTTAAAAAAGTTAAGTATTTTGTCCAAGATCATAGATCTGGTGAAGGGCAAAACTAGGATTCAGCAAGCTCAGTGAATATGTCACCATAGGATGTATTCTAAGACACTAGGGGCACCACCATAGACCTTAGTAAGGAAAAGATAATTTCTCTGTGTACATCAGAAAATTCCTCCCTATAACTTAAGATACACCTCAATATCTCAATTTTTCAGGTGAAGTAAGTTAGGCTAACTTTCAACAGAGTTTGTCTGAACCTTAAATGTACAAAAACTTGTGAATATAAAATACCTAGTGTCAATTCAAAGAAAACCACACAGTGCAAGAGCTGTGAGTTTAAGTTTTATTCAGGATCTTACTGAGGATTATAGCCTGGGAAACAGCCTCCCAGATAGCTCTGAGGAACTGCTCAGAACAGGCAGGGGGAAAAGCCAGTATATATATATATATATGATTTTTGGCCACGGAATACATGCAGTCAAACATACATTTTGGTAAAATGTCACTTCTAGTCACAAATAACAGGTATCTCAGTTAATTATTTTAATACTTTTCTATGGATAGGAAGTTGTAAGAGTCTGTGTTTATTAAAATTCTTCCTGAAATATACCTCAAACTTTGTAAGAGCCCTGTTTTTTCCAAACACAGAGTGCCTCATCCTGTTTTCCTCTAAAACCCTTTCAATGCACTGTCAGTCATCAACTGCAGGGGCTAGTGACTTAATTCTTATCGTATAGTGAGCAAAATTCTTTGTTCTATGCTAGCATAAAAAGCTATTCCCCATAATTCAAGCTTTCTTTCACTCCCTGCCCTCCTGCCTTTCCTTTATCTAGTATGCTCTATAAGCAAGACTTGTAAAGAAAAATCCTGTTGTTTTGTGCCTATAAATAGCGATGCTATGGCTAGAAATACCTGCGGGCATTCATCTGGGCCCACGGAGCTCCCCACAGATATCTCCCCTTTCAAAACCCATGCTGTGGCTGGACTAGTCTTTGTGGTTCTTACTATGATTGCAAGATGCCCTTAGCAATAACTATCAGGAAACTTTGAAAGACAATGTTTATTACTCACAAGCCCTGGATGGTACACAGCACAAATGGGTCCTTGGAGTGAAGTGGGGGAGGGTAGTGAGGCAGAGGTTGGGAAGTGGGGGAGGTGGGGGTGTGGGGAGGTGGGAGAGTAGGTCTGGGCTTCTGATTTTATTGGGGTCATAGGTGGGGGCCTAAGTTTTCTCAGGTTCACACCTTATTGGTGAATTTAAAGCATAAGAGCAGGAATTAGAGTGTGAGAAGGGAAAAACAAGTGGTCAAAAGGTCTGTTATTAAGTCAACCATATACCAGATATCTCTAAAACAGAGGAAACTTGGTGGGGGCTGCAGGGGTGGTCGGCAGGGGGAGGCAGTCTGGCTCTTTACTTGCAGCTGGCAAGGTTTTGTTTGGGATAGCCTTCAGCAGAGGCCTTGGTGATCAAAAGCTTAAGTTAAGCACTTGCATTACAATTTAAAATAAAACAAAAACTGTTAGACATTTATACTACAACTGTCCTGACCTTTTATTCTTTAACTTAAAAAACTCTACACACCACATAATTTCAAAATAGCAATAAAAAGAAAAAAATTCAGTTAACAGTAAACTGGCTACATCTAAATGAAAATTCTGACACCACCCAGCCCTTTTAGTAAGTACTGCTATTCTATAATACTAAAGCATTTGCATACCCTGAATTGCCAATAATTGCTCTCCTACTTGGGGAAAAATGGCCATTTTTTTTTTTCTAAATTGAAAATTTATAATGAAGAAAAATACAACTGTTGATAGTTTCTGCATCAATACATTTATATTATATATGCATTAATATATTTATAATATATCAGTGCATTTTTTCATGAAAACAAGGTAACTAGAATTTAAGCTCATAATAAGGTATGTTACCAGAAAGTAGATATTACTATAGCTGTGATCACTGGAACACGTTAGAAACTAAACTTTCAAATAAGTTATGCATACAAAGTATTAATACTAACAACTTTGCATATTAAATGTGGGACCACAGAATATTATAATACAGAGTATTACAACTATACTCTCTTTCAGAATAGTAACAATTGAGAAGATTTTGAAGCTGAGCAGGACCCTGCGAGGCCTTCCTAGGTGCCAAATCTTCTCTGTGACCTCCGTTTCTTGTTTGTAGAAAAAAGACTTTAGTCTCCTAGGCCTTCCCTAAGTTCCAAAGAGCAGTTAAGCAAGAAAACTAATGATGGCTTTAACAATAGTTCAGCCAAAAAAAAAAAAAAAAAAGAGTCCTAGCTCCTCCTCACGGGATATACATAATAATCTGAGCAGATCTTTGAGTCGTTCTGCAGAAAATAAGACTCATCCAGGTGGAGGATAGTGACTACATGCTGATCACAGATATGTAGAGCATGTAGACTCAGACCAGTTGGAATCAGAAGGTTTATTATTAACATTTTTAAAACATGACCCTTTTACCTCATCACCAACCAATGAGAAGAAAGTCCATGAGCTGATCATGGACCCAGTAAACCCTCACCTCTAATGTTGCCTTTAAAAATCCTTCCCTAAAAGCCATCGAGAGTGTAGGTCTTTTGAACATGAGCTGCCCTTGCTTGTTGCTGTGCAATAAACATTGTATTTTCCTTCACCACAAACTGGTATCAGTAGATTGGCTTTCCTGCACATCAAGCAAGCAGATCCAAGTTTGGTTTCAAAACAATTTGTACTATCCTAGCCAAAGTAAAACCAATAAGGATTGTTCTGTACAATATTCAAAGTTATTATTACAATCATCTAACTTATGCATTAAAGGAAGTTTCACTCTCTATTAGTTTACCCAGAGCAGTCTTATGTTATATGCTATGAATAGAAGTCTTCAGACAAACATCACAGAAAAAAGTAGCCTAATTTCAGTAAAAACTACTCTTCTAAATACTAGTTTTTAAAAAATGTTGTTGATTTAATTTGTTCATACTTTGACACCAAATTTATTCCAATAACAACAAAAAAAATCTTGCTTTTTCACAGTTAATTCCATTAAGGAGGATAAACAATGATAAACTTAATAATAACTAAAAATAAGACATTTTCCCTGACTAATGGGAAAAAAAGTGTCCAAGATGATCCAGGTGGAACAGATTCCAAACTAGAGACAGGGTACTTAAATGATACAAAGCCACAGTTTCTCACTTTGGCACTTTCATACTATGTTTTGAGTTTTTCTGTACTATCACCTTCCCTTTCTCATCATAAGTAAAATCACATGGCAAGTCACATGCTGAAATAAATATAAAAATTCTGAAAACAAGAGCCAATACCACTAGGAAAGATTTGAGATGGCTGGAAAAAAAGCTAGTCAGTCCAAACTTTCTTTTAGTTTTTGGATAATAGAAAATGATCAGATTTTCTTCATACTTATATCTCAAAGTAATATCTAATTTAAAAATTTTGTAAGTTCTGATTACATTTAATCCTTTAAAACAATCATGATCTACTTTGTTTTGTGGAGCTCTTTTATAGTTCATTCTCCCAAGCAGTTTAACCTCTTGAGAAAAGATAACATGTAAATGTTCACCATAATACACCTACCTGGACAAATAAAAAAAAGTCTCCTGTACACTGCTTAATTTAATGTCTGAGATGATGATGTGGTGAACACTCAATTCAACACTGATAACAAGTCAGGGAATCTTTTAATCCTCTCTATTAATTTCTTCACTATCCACAGTTGAGGGCCACAGTGAATTGGCATTGGAATAAAAAATATGAATGAATGTAAGAATGAGAAGGTAAAAGAAAAATCTAATATTTATTTCCAGAAAGAAAAAGAAAATACAAAGTACTGAACCTGGTATTTATTAATAACACTATCATATACTTGAGAAGAATAAATTTTTGAGAAATAAAAACTTGGTGAAGCCACAATCTATCCAGCCTCTAAGATACTTAGCTCAGACTTCCGGGGAAGATGGCAGAAGAGTAAGACGCGGAGATCACCTTCCTCCCCACACATACACCAGAAATACAGCTACACGTGGAACAACTCCTACAGAACACCTACTGAACGCTGACAGAAGACGCCAGACCTCCCCAAAGGCAAGAAACTCCCCATGTACCTGGGTAGGGCAAAGCGGAGAGATTCCCGCACAGAGGAGCGGTGCCAACCGGCACTCACCAGCCCGAGAGGCTTGTCTGCTCGCCTGCCGGGGCAGGCGGGGCTGGAAGCTGAGGCTCGGGCTTCGGTCAGAGTGCAGGGAGAGGACCGGGGCTGGCGGCGAGAACTCAGCCTGAAGGGGGTTAATGCACCACAGCTAGCCAGGAGGGAGTCCGGGAAAACTCTGGAGCTGCCGAAGAGGCAAGAGACATTTTCTTCCCTCTTGGTTTCCTGGTGCACAAGGAGAGGGGATTAAGAGCGCTGCTTAAAGGAGCTCCACAGAAGGGCACGAACTGTGGCTGAAAGTGCGGAGTGCAGAGACAGGCATGGGATGCTGGGGCTGCTGCTGCTGCCACCAAGAAGCCTGTGTGCGAGCGCAGGTCACTGTCCACGCCGCCCTTATGGGAGACTATGCAGCTCGTTACTGCCAGGGTCCCAGGATCCAGGGACAGCTTCCCTGGGAGAACGCACGGCATGCCTCGGGATGGTGCAACGTCATGCCGGCCTCTGCCGCTGCAGGTTCGCCCCGCACTCCATGCCCCTCCCTCGCCCTCGGGCTGAGTGAGCCAGAGTCCCCGAAGTGGCTACTCCTTTAACCCTGTCCTGTCTGAGTTAAGAACAGATGCCCTCCAGTGACCTACACGCAGAGGTGGAGCCAAATCCAAAGCTGAGACCCGGGAGCTGTGAGAACAAAGAAGAGAAAGGGAAATTTTTCCCAGCAGCCTCAGAAGCAGCGGATTAAAGCTCTACAATCAACTAGATGTACCCTGCATCTGTGGAATACATGAATAGACAACAAATCATCCCAAACTGAGGAGCCAGGAGTCACTGCTGTGCCTCTGAGGTGGGAGAGCCAACGTCAGGACATTGGTCCACAAGAGACCTCCCAGTTCCACATAATATCAAACGGCGAAAATCTTGCAGAGATCTCCATCTCAACACCAACACCCAGCTTCACTCAACGACCAGCAAGCTACAGTGCTGAACACCCTATGCCAAACAACTAGCAAGACAGGAACACAATGCCACCCATTAGAAGAGAGGCTGCTTAAAATCATAAAAAGTCCGCAGACACCCAAAAACACACCACCAGACGTGGACCTACTCACCAGAAAGACAAGATCCAGCCTCATCCACCAGAACACAGGCACTAGTCCCCTCCACCAGGAAGCCTACACAACCCACTAAACCAACCGTACCCACTAGGGACAGAAACCAAAAACAATGGGAACTACGAACCTGCAGCCTGCAAAAAGGAGACACCAAACACAGTACCATAAGCAAAATGAGAAGACAGAAGAACACACAGCAGGAGAAGGAGCAAGATAAAAACCCACCAGACCTAACAAATGAGGAGGAAATAGGCAGTCTACCTGAAAAAGAATTCAGAATAATGATAGTAAAGATGATCCAAGATTCTATTTCCCAGATCCAAAATCTTGGAAATAGAATAGACAAAATGCAAGAAACAGTTAACAAGGACCTAGAAGAACTAAAGATGAATCAAGCATTGATTAAAAACACAATAAATAAAATGAAAAATACCCTAGATGGGATCAATAGCAGAATAACTGAGGCAGAAGAACGGATAAGTGAGGTGGAAGATAAAATAGTGGAAATAACTGATGCAGAGCAAAATAAAGAAAAAAGAACAAAAAGAACAGAGGACAGTCTCAGAGACCTCTGGGACAATATTAAATGCACCAAGATTCGAATTATAGGGGTTCCAGAAGAAGAAGAGAAAAAGAAAGGGACTGAGAAAATGTTTGAAGAGATTATAGTTGAAAACTTCCCTAATATGGGAAAGGAAATAGTGAATCAAGTCCAGGAGGCACAGAGAGTCCCATACAGAATAAATCCAAGGAGAAATACGCCAAGACACATATTAATCCAACTGTCAACAATTAAGCACAAAGAAATCACATTAAAAGCAGCAAGGTAAAAACAACAAATAACACACAAGGCAATCCCCATCAGGATAACAGCTGATCTCTCAGCAGAAACTCTACAAGCCAGAAGGGAGTGGCAGGACAAAATTAAAGTGATGAAGGAGAAAAACCTGCAACCAAGATTAGTCTACCCAGCATGTATCTCATTCATATTTGATGGAGAAATTAAAACCTTTACAGACAAGCAAAAGCTGAGAGAGTTCAGCACCACCAAACCAGCTTTACAACAAATGCTAAAGGAACTTCTCTGGGCAAGAAACACAACAGAAGGAAAAGAACTACAATAACTAACCCCAAACAATTAAGGAAATGGGAATAGGAACATACATATCGATAATTACCTTAAATGTAAATGGACTAAATGCTCCCACTAAAAGACACAGAGTGGCTGAATGGATACAAAAACAAGACCCGTATATATGCTGTCTACAAGAGACCCACTTCAGACCTAGAGACACATACAGACTGAAAGTAAGGGGATGGAAAAAGATATTCCATGCAAATGGAAACCAAAAGAAAGCTGGAGTAGCAATTCTCATATCAGACAAAATAGACTTTAAAATAAAGACTACTAGAAGAGACAAAGAAGGACACTACATAATGATAAAGAGATCCATCCAAGAAGAAGATATAACAATTGTAAATATTTATGCACCCAACATAGGAGCACCTCAATACATAAGGCAAATACTAACAGCCATAAAAGGAGAAATCAACAGTAACACAATCATAGTGGGGACTTTAACACCCCACTTTCACCAATGGACAGATCATCCAAAATGAAAATAAATAAGGAAACACAAGCTTTAAATGATACATTAAACAAGATGGACTTAATTGATATTTATAGGACATTCCATTCAAAAACACCAGAATACACATTTTTCTCAAGTGCTCATGGAACATTCTCCAGGATAGATCATATCTTGGGTCACAAATCAAGCCTTTGTAAATTTAAGAAAAATGAAATTGTATCAACTATCTTTTCTGACCACAATGCTATGAGGCTAGATATCAATTACAGGAAAAGAGCTATAAAAAAATACAAACACATGGAGGCTAAACAATACACTACTTAATAATGAAGTGATCACT
Organism: Mesoplodon densirostris; assembly: GCF_025265405.1. Classification (NCBI taxonomy): domain Eukaryota; kingdom Metazoa; phylum Chordata; class Mammalia; order Artiodactyla; family Ziphiidae; genus Mesoplodon; species Mesoplodon densirostris. The sequence goes on along the minus strand of NC_082677.1, from coordinate 34,182,811 downwards.
GAAGAAATCAAAGAGAAAATTTAAAAATACCTAGAAACAAATGACAGTGGAGACAGGATGACCCAAAACCTATGGGATGCAGCAAAAGCAGTTCTAAGGGGAATGTTTATAGCAATACAATTCCACCTTAAGAAACAGGAAACATCTCGAATAAACAACCTAACCTTGCACCTAAAGCAATTAGAGAAAGAAGAACAAAAACATCCCGAAGTTCACAGAAGGAAAGAAAGCATAAAAATCAGATCAGAAATAAATGAAAAAGAAATGAAGGAAACGATAGCAAAGATCAATAAAACTAAAAGCTGGTTCTTTGAGAAGATAAACAAAATTGATAAACCATTAGCCAGACTCATCAAGAAAAAAAGGGAGAAGACTCAAATCAATAGAATTAGAAATGAAAAAGGAGAAGAAACAAGTGACACTGCAGAAATACAAAAGATCATGAGAGATTACTACAAGCAACTCTATGCCAATAAAATGGACAACCTGGAAGAAATGGACACATTCTTAGAAATGCACAACCTGCCAAGACTGAATCAGGAAGAAATAGAAAATATGAACAGACCAATCACAAGCACTGAAATTGAAACTGTGATTAAAAATCTTCCAACAGAAAAAAGCCCAGGACCAGATGGCTTCACAGACGAATTCTATCAAACATTTAGAGAAGAGCTAACAACTTTCCTTCTCAAACTATTCCAAAATATAGCAGAGGGAGGAACACTCCCAAACTCATTCTACGAGGCCACCATCACCTTGATACCAAAACGAGACAAGGATGTCACAAAGAAAGAAAACTACAGGCCAATATCACTGATGAACATACATGCAAAAATCCTCAACAAAATACTAGCAAATAGAATCCAACAGCACATTAAAAGGATCATACACCATGATCAAGTGGGGTTTATTCCAGGAATGCAAGGATTCTTCAATATATGCAAATCAATCAACGTGATACACCATATTAACAAATTGAAGGAGAAAAACCATATGATCATCTCAATAGATGCAGAGAAAGCTTTCGACAAAATTCAACACCCATTTATGATAAAAACACTCCAGAAAGTAAGCATAGAGGGAAATTTCCTCAACATAATAAAGGCCATATATGACAAACACACAGCCAGTATCGTCCTCAATGGTGAAAAACTGAAACCATTTCCACTAAGATCAGCAACAAGACAAGGCTTCCCACTCTCACCACTCTTATTCAACTTAGTTTTGGAAGTTTTAGCCACAGCAATCAGAGAAGAAAAGGAAATACAAGGAATCCAAATTGGAAAAGAAGAAGTAAAGCTGTCACTCTTTGCAGATGACATCATACTATACATAGAGAATCCTAAAGATGCTACCAGAAAACTACTAGAGCTAATCAATGAATTTGGTAAAGTAGCAGGATACAAAATTAATACACAGAATTCTCTGTAATTCCTATATACTACTGATGAAAAATCTGAAAGTAAAATCAAGGAGACACTCCCATTTACCATTGCAACAAAAAGAATAAAGTATCTAGGAATAAACCTACATAAGGAGACAAAAGACCTGTATGCAGAAAATTATAAGACACTGATGAAAGAAATTAAAGATACAAATAGATGGAGAGATGTACCATGCACTTGGATTGGAAGAATCAATATTGTGAAAATGACTCTACTACCCAAAGAAATCTACAGATTCAATGCAATCCCTATCAAACTACCAATGGCATTTTTCACAAAACTAGAACAAAAATTTTCACAATGTGTATGGAAACACAAAAGACCCCGAATAGCCAAAGCAATCTGGAGAACGAAAAATGGAGCTGGAGGAATCAGGCTCCCTGACTTCAGACTATACTACAAAGCTACAGTAATCAAGACAGTGTGGAACTGGCACAAAAGCAGAAAGATAGATCAATGGAACAGGATAGAAAGCCCAGAGATAAACCCACACATATATGGTCAACTTATCTTTGATAAAGGAAGCAGGAATGTACAGTGGAGAAAGGACAGTCTCTTCAATAAGTGGTGCTGGGAAAACTGGACAGGGACATGTAAAAGTATGAGATTAGATCACTCCCTAACACCATACACAAAAATAAACTCAAAATGGATTAAAGACCTAAATGTAAGGCCAGAAACTATCAAACTCTTAGAGGAAAACATAGACAGAATACTCTATGACATAAATCACAGCAAGATCCTTTTTGACCCACCTCCTAGAGAAATGGAAATAAAGACAAAAATAAACACATGGGACCTAATGAAACTTCAAAGCTTTTGCACAGAAAAGGAAACCATAAACAAGACCAAAAGACAACCCTCAGAATGGGAGAAAATATTTGCAAATGAAGCAACTGACAAAGGATTAATCTCCAAAATATATAAGCAGCTCATGCAGCTCAATAGCAAAAAAACAAACAACCCAATCCAAATATGGGCAGAAGACCTAAATAGACATTTCTCCACAGAAGATATACAGACTGCCAACAAACACATGAAAGGATGCTCAACATCTTTACTCATTAGAGAAATGCAAATCAAAACTACAATGAGATGTCATCTCACACCAGTCAGAATGGCCATCATCAAAAAATCTAGAAACAACAAATGCTGGAGAGGGTGTGGAAAAAAATGAACACTCTTGCACTGCTGGTGGGAATGTGAATTGGTACAACCACTATGGAGAACGGTATGGAGGTTCCTTAAAAAACTACAAATAGAACTACCATATGACCCAGCAATCCCACTACTGGGCATATACCCTGAGAAAACCATAATTCAAAAAGAGACATGTACCAAAATGTTCATAGCAGCCCTATTTACAATAGCCTGGAGATGGAAACAACCTAAGTGTCCATCATCAGATGAATGGATAAAGAAGATGTGGCACATATATACAATGGAATATTACTCAGCCATAAAAAGAAATGAAATTGAGCTATTTGCAATGAGGTGGATGGACCTAGAGTCTGTCATACAGAGTGAAGTAAGTCAGAAAGAGAAAGACAAATACTGTATGCTGACCCATATGTATGGAATTTAAGAAAAAATAGTGTCATGAAGAACATAAGGGTAAGACAGGAATAAAGACACAGACCTACTAGAGAATGGACTTGAGGATATGGGGAGGGGGAAGGGTAAGCTGTGACAAAGCGAAAGAGCGTCATGGACATATATACACTACCAAACGTAAGGTAGATAGCTAGTGGGAAGCAGCCGCATAGCACAGGGAGATCAGTTCAGTGCTTTGTGACTGCCTCGAGGGGTGGGATAGGGAGCGTGGGAGGGAGACGCAAAAGGGAGGGGATATGGGAACATATGTATATGTATAACTGATTAAATTTGGTATAAAACAAAAAATAAAAAATAAAGAAAAATTTTAAAAAAAGATACTTAGCTCAGTTTGGATGCTATAATGCAGAGAACATTATTCCTTTGGCCTCAGTTTGTGATCATTTAAAATATAAGCATAATTATTGATAACTTCTGTAATTTTCACTAGAGGTAGGTTAACTGCATGTGACATTATGATTCAGACATAGTATCTAATTTCTTGTTGAATCTTGCTAAGTTATTTGCCTTCATAAAATATTATGACAGAGTTCCAAGGGTTAATTATGAGTTGCATAAAAGGCACTTGCATCAACTCATTTTAATTTAATGCTTTCTACTAAGCATTACCCAGCTACTTGCCTCACTGAAGTTGCAAGGTAGACTTGCTTATATCTGATCTATATAGTCAACAACAACTAATTTCACAGTTCAGTTATTTAACCCTTGGAAAAAAAAGACATTTCCTTAAAATCAGATGATAAAAATGAGTTGGGGAAGCTGTACTAAAAAATTTCACAGCTTTAAAAATGATATTTATGTAAGCTATATTTATGAATTCATCAATTTAGTGAAAAATATTCTAATAAATTCTCTCTAAACTCTTGAAGAGGGAATAACTTATAGATGCATATTTCTAACAATATAACACCAACATACTGTTTCAATTATGTACTCAAATCCTAGAAATGGAAGGTTATGACATATGGCATAATAGATGATCAGCAAATGACCATAACACCGTAATTCAAATCATGGCCACAGCACTTGAGTAGTTTATGAACTGTGGCAGGCGGAATCCCCAAGTGCCTTCATACTTTCAGTGGGAAGCCATAACTGTTACAGAAATGAAAACATTTATTTAAATCTTAACAAATTTCAATGCCATACCTGAAACCTGAATACTCACATTTTAGCATCTGCCTCATGAGAGGAAAGCATTTGTGTTCAAATAATAATTCAGTGTAGGGTCTTTAAAGCTACATTCAAAAAATTTGATTAAGATAAATGTTTATCAAAATCTATCCAGAGTGATTATTGAGGGTGGAAGTGGGGAAAAATGACAAGAAGAGGAATGACTTTAACTTTTTCATTTAAGCATGTTAATTGTTGGGTAATCCTATATTTGATCATATTAATATTTATAAAAATATAAAAGGAGAGTCTGGTATGTTCTCTGTTATATGGTGCTATATAAAGGATGTACACCAGAAGACCATATTTTAATAATATTTAAGTATGGAGATATGGAATCTTTTTGTTCATTTTTGGTATTCCATTATGAACCTCTTCTCTGTGAAATATACTCAATTTTGGGGAACCAGATTTTTAGCTTATTCCACCTACCATGTGAAATATCATTGACTCGCATTTGTTTTTAAATGTACATATTTCAGGCTTTATAAAGTATCCACTAGTTTTTATATACTGGAAAAATGTATTTCTAGGATATGTCATGTTAATAAAATCTTCCATTTAGTGACTGTTCACCAGTGCCACACACTTTTTTTCTAATTTTTCTTCAGAACATTATATCAACTTTATTTAAAATGTTGTAGCAATATTTAGGATTCTGACAGACGCTTTTAGAAGTGAAGTAAGATAAATTCATTTGACAACAGAAGTAAGCAAACAAGAGGTGGATATCCAGTTTTCCACTCTTTTTTGTTGGTTTCTTCAGTTTAAATTTAGTCATCCAAGCTATTAGACCAGGAAATGAATGAATTAGTACAATTCCATGAGTGCACAGTCTCATCCCTTTTTACCCTATCTCAAGCCACAACGTGGCAAGGAGTTTAATTTCTTGTCCCTCACGTTTGATGGCCCAAATGTAATTTGAATCATCTATTTTTATTTGCGTAATCTGGAGAATCATGACCTTCCTTTTTTGGGCAGCTCAGCTGAAAGCTGCCTCAGCAGGTCCAAGCTAACTCAGTGGAAGATGAGAACTGTTTGCTTTGGAGCTCTCCCTTTCTAAAAGGCCACTTCCCAGACCAGAAAGGTGCTCCTGTCTGCTCTACCCACAAAAGTGTAGTGCTACTTCTCTGATAGTAAATTATTTCCCAATAAACCTATTTTACACCTACAACACATGGTACTAAACACGTGTGTCCAGTGTATCCATAAGCATTTGCATGACAACATTTTGCAAAATTTTTATTCCCTTTGGCCTTTTCAATGTTCATCCATATATGACTGAGAAATGCCACACAGGGGTCACTCAAAATGGATTTTGGAGAAGAAGCTTTCTCCTGTCCTTTTGTTTTTAGAAAGAGTGTCCGTAGCTTCTCTCATTTACTTTTTTAATTTCCCAACTAAAAATATCTAATCTATTTAGTCTCTCCTGATATAATATCATGTGATGATAGTTCATCACCTGAAATATGGTATTTTTGCTTCTTCAAGTTTCTAGTTTTATAAAGTTTTTCCTGAAATTCAACTCTCAGACTCACACTTCTCTTTACATAGATGACCAAAAATTTGGTTCCAAAGATGATTAATATTTTCCCTTTTGTTTATCATACTCTTTCCAACAGGGACCAGCATTTTATTGGCATTTGTTTAGAGTGAACATGAGAACACTTGAACTCTAATTTTTTTCCAGAATTCAGTTAATAGTTTCGAATCTATTATTATAGTATATATTTTGTTTGTAAAATCCATATTCTTCATTTAGGAGAAATGCAAATATCTACGACCTTATAAAATTGTATCTTCTCTCATTTTTGCCTCCAAAATGACATTTTACTTTCAATAGTTTTTGTGCAAACTTTTTTTAAAAAAACATTTATTTTCTTATTCAAAAATATCTTCCCAATATATTGCTTTTGACATTCCTCAGTCTACCATATTCTAATTCCAAACTATCTAATTCTCCTTTCTAAACACCCTATATTTTTACTATTTTGCCATTCTCGTCAATCTGTTATTATTTGTTTCACTGTTAAAAGAAAAAAAAGGCCCATTCTTCAAGAAACCTTGGATAATATACTCTGCTATATGAAACCTTCCAAATCTTTCCAGTTAAGATTCATAACTTTATATGAATTATATTTATGTTATTATGCCTTGAAGTATAATCACTGACATATTATCCTCCAGATAAAGAAGAATTTCACTGAGGTTAGGGACAATGTCATGCATATCTCTTTATCATCCAAAACACCAGGAAGAATTCTCCTCACATACATAGCATTGTAGACTCATTATTAGAATAAAATGCAAGAATTTGCAATATAGTGTAATATAGTTTTTAAAAACCCAGTCTTATTGTTTTCCTTCATAACTTATTAAAACACTCTCTGTAAAGCTACTTTTCTTCCCATTTATACTTGTTTGAAATCTAGGGTAAATCCTCTGATCTCTTTAATCCCTAAAACAATTGAACTTTAGTGACTAAAACATCTATTTTGATGTAACAAAATTTCTACCTTCACACGGAGGTAAATTTGCTCCCATCCTCCTGCTGGGGAAAGCTTTATGCTTATGGTGCCTGAAGTAGGACAGGGGGTGGGTGGTCCTTCCGCCTCTCCTATCACTAGACCACCTCAAGGTGCCTCCCTTGTTGGAAGAGTAGGAAGGGCCAAGTAAGTATCACCTGCTGTGTACTATTAAGGTGATTTGACTTAGTGACTCTTGGCTTGGCAGGGGATGAAAGCTGATTTTATTTTTTTCTTGTAGCAAATCACTGTCTTATCTCCAGCTTTTTCCTGTGAATGACTACTTGCATCTCTGGGTAAACTGCTTAGATAGGAGCTGACACAGTCCACCAAGAAACCTGCAGGCATTCTTTCCCTTACTACAATCTGTATGTGTCAGTGAAGCCCTACACAGCAAACATCTGTTTGCTGCTCTTTAAACTGGCTAACTGGTCATGTTCTCTTACTGTTTAGACTTCTTACTTGTGAGTCCAATACAAACTCCCTGAGTTCCCCAAATTCCAAAGAACATCTATCAGGGGAAATGAAGGTTCAGGGTTCACAGAGCTGCATGCTGTGGTCTGAATGTTTGTGCCCCCCTTCAAAATTCATACGCTGAAACTTAACCCCTAAGATGATGGCATAAGGAGGTGGGGCACTTACGAGGCAATTAGGTCATGAGAGCAGACAAATGAGATAATGATAGTCCTCATGAATGGATTAATGTCCTTATGAAAGACACCCCAGAGAGCTTCTTTGCCCTTTCAGCATGTGGGTACACAGTGAGAAGTCTGCAGCCTGCAACCTGGATGAGGACCGTCACCAGAACCTGACTGTGCTGGCACCCTGATCTTGGATTTTCAGTATCCAGGAATAAATTTCTGTTGTTTATAAGTCACTTGGTCTCTGGTATATTGTTATAGCCTCCTGAACAGACTAAGACGTGGTGTCAAAAACAGGAAGTAACTATTGTTTTATCTGAAGCTTTCCACCCCTTCTATACAGAAAGACTTAGAACCATGTAGTGTTAGAGCTGGAAGATGCATTAAAATCATCCAGTCCAGAATAACCAAATTACAGATAAAGAAACTGAGATCTAACCAATGTTTGATTAACTTTAGCTTAACAAACATTACTGAATGCTCTTTTGCAAACAATAATGGGAGTAACAAAGACAAATATGACACAGAATTGGCTTTGCAGGAGCTTTAGTTAGTAGATGAACTGATATTATAATCCACATCTCCCGTTTCCAAAGTCATATTTGCCACCACACAGTAGGGGAATAGTTCTCAAGTTTAGTACACAGAAGACTCCCCTGAGATCTGTTAAAAAGCAGATTCCAAAGCTGCTTTTGGAGATTCCAATTCAATGTGTCCCTGAATCTTCATGCTAACAACCCCATCAGGTGATTCAAGGGCAGATTGTTCTGTTCCAGAATTTAAAAGCTCAGTTCTTTCTGTTTTGGAGAGGGTCCTGCTCACTGATATCAATGTCAAAGGGAAGTGGTGCTTCTGTGTCATCCAGTGTCGGCGCTATCATCCTAAGATTTGTAGAGCTCAAAAAATGTGTTCAGTTGTACCGAAGATAGTTAGGGCCTATTCGGGTGCCTCTGCTTTCCTAAAAGTTATATTTCAGGGAGATTATTTTGGAGTTTCATGCTGAATCCTGCCAATCATTCCCTTGTTCTGAGACCCCTGAGAACTGTGTTTTATCTTTTACATCTCAGTAAGTAAAATCTTGCACACACTGGACCTATAAGGAATGTGTATTATATTGGATTGATTGCATGTTCTTTCTTCCATTTTCATAACATGTCTTTATAAAATACAAAATTATGAGAGAAATCTTCATAGCAATATTCATGCTCCTTTTATATATCATAGCATGTTAGGACACAGCAAGGTCTAATGTTTTGAAACTTAAGCAGATCTTATTGAACGGTAAGAAACAGATTGCCAAAGCAGGTACCCAAGACATGGCAAGAAATTTCTCATGTGATAAAATGGTGGAGTTGGGGTGCTGATGGCACCTATTCTTCAGTAACTCACAGAAAGAACCCTGACCCTCATTTCTAGTCTGTTCTGACCAATCTCAGCCCTCTTCCACATGGACTGACACCACTGAGCTTTGGTCACTCTTCCACGGGATGCAATGAGAAGCTTGTCCACTCATTTAGGATGATGGGTTCATGTATTTTCTAGATTGTCTAAAATGTACATAAACCACTTCTATGTTTTTTTTGAAAATGCTGCTGATCAACAATTACATTGCATTATCCTCGGCATAGATAAGAGCTTAAAGTCTATCAACTAATACCTTAATGAAATTAATTTTCCAATAATAACAGTTAATTGAGAAGGAAAAGCTAACCAGGCATATGAATGCATGTCAGTTCTTCCTTTAATAAATAGAATATTTAATTTAATGATATCATCTCTTCCTTACTTTTATAAAGAAAATAAGTCATAAAGCTAATGTCCTAATATCTGTATAGCTAGTTGGAATAAGTTAAAAAGCAAAAGCATTGAAGGAGTCATAATCAAATATTTTTCCACCTAAAATTGTCTTCTCCCAGAGACATTGTCTAAACTATTATTCTGTTAACATTTGCACCAATCTTTAGAGATTACCTCACAAGAGCATCCACACATCATATCTTCTGATGCTCATTCACTGATGGGTGTGATGAGAAAACAGCTATTTTGAGTTGCTGCCTGGGCATTTTACAGTATGGCAATCCTGCTCACACCTAGCCTGGACATTTAGATAAGAAGCCAAGCTTAGGATTCCTGCCACAAGTTCCTGCTTTGCTCTTCCAGGGGAAACTTTTAAAATAACTGCTTAGAGTTGAACCTGTGAAAAGTTAATGACCTCCACCCTCACCACCTTATAAGTAAAAGATGCTTGTTACCTTGCTCTCTGTCTCCTGCTCCCTGGTGACCAGGGATAGAGGCTTGCCCTTCCTCTGGCTCATTGCCAACCCCACCCCCATGTCCTGCCATTTCTGGGATTTGTAAGTAATAAATCTTGTTACCTTTCTTCTTTTGTGTGTGTTGAAATTGCACTTTTAATCAAAATGACCCAGGGTTTTCACTTCCCTAAAGTAATAGCTCAGATGTGAGGCAGCTACACACCAACCCCATGTGGTGACTTGTGTCTCTGCATTTGGCAGGTCATAATGTGCATAGTCTTAATTTAATACACCAGCTATGGGGTCCCCAACACAATGAGGGCCTGCAATAGCCCAGACACCCTAGTAGATGCTGGATACCCAAAAAGGAGTTTCTAATATTGAAACATTTCCAGATCCAGATCCAGGAGCCTGATGCATAAATAGAAATATGACAACACTGCATGAAAAAATGCTATCAGAATTACGAATAGATCTTTGAGATCCCAAAAGACAGGGCAACTCACCATTTCTGAAAGAGCTGAAGGAAGCTCTAGAGAAACCATCTCAAACCTAGCTCCACATTAGCACCACCTGGGAAGCTCTCCGAAAAAAATGCTACTGATGCTCCAGGCCAGGCCAATTAAAACATAATCTTTCCAGGTGGGTCCTCAGTGCTGATAAATTTTAAAATCTGTCCAGGTTATTATAATATACATCTAATGTTAAGAACCACTGATTTAAAGGAAATGGCAAGTGAACTCTTTAAAATGAAGCATGAGTAGAAAATCTATGTGTTTAAACACAGTCCATTTTAAATTACCTATTGGTAAATAAGAATGTTTTGTCTGTTTTCCCCTTCCAAGTTCTTTCTATTATTTTAATAACTCCTGATTAATTTGGAATGGAGTAGAATTTTAATACTTCTTGAACTGAACAGCTACATATGTAGTAGGTGATCAAGCTTAGCTAAAAGTAGGGTTTTTTTCCTACCAAAATAAAAGAAATTTGTCAGCCCATTAATTTTTTTTATTATACTAGTAAGTATAATAAATTAGAGATTTTACTCATTATTTTGAGTATAAAGAAATAAAATGAAAACTGAGGCTTAGTGAAATAGAATATTTAGAAGACAGATTTTCCAAATGTCATGGCAGGTAGGTGACAATACAGTAGTGAGTAAACACTATAACAATAGTGTTTATTCAAAGGAATATATTGTGAGTCTAAAGCTTCTGGAACAAACTATCAACATTTCTAAAATTCAGTTGATATAATTAATTTAAAAGATATAACATTGATTATATAGGTATTGTTTGTTATAAGTGATAATGATTAGTAAGGCTAATGATTAGTAATCATTAATGTCTGTTGTATTAAAACAAAATTTATTGGTAACATCTTCTCACTCTGAGAGTTAGTTCCATGAAGGCCCATCCGTCTCACACCTGACCTAATTATGTATCCTCCACAGCTATCCACATGACCAATTACTCAAATAAAAGCTGTTCTTCTCTCAAATCACATTGCTGTCCCCTCCAAAATCTGAGCCTATAAAAACACCATTTGTCCTGAAAATTCCAGAGGAATACCAGCAGTCCTCACTAGAAGTCATATACTTATATTTTGAATCTTACATTACTTATTTGTGGAATCAAATGTTATCGTCAAATGATTTCTTATTGTGTTTCAGATGTAATCTCTCAGGTGTCAGTTATTGGAGGAATGAGGGAAAAGAAGGAGCTGCAAAGTTTTGAGAGGCTGCTATGTGTGGAGATCTGAACATGTCTGTTATTTCATTTAGTTTAATTTAATCCTAATCCGATGTAAATTTTAGCATATCATTTTATGGATTAAAAACAGCTGAAATGGGTTTGCCTGGTGGTGCAGTGGTTGAGAGTCCGCCTGCCGATGCAGGGGATGTGGGTTCATGCCCCGGTCCGGGAAGATCCCACATGCTGCGGAGCGGCTAGGCCCCTGAGCCATGGTCGCTGAGCCTGCGCGTCTGGAGCCTGTGCTCCACAATGGGAGAAAAAAAAAAAAAACTGAAATGATGAATGGCTGGCCCAGGGTCACAAACCAAATGACAGGAAGTCATGATTCAAATTTTCAAATTCTGATGTCCCTGACTATGAAATTCATGAACTTTCTAATACTTCATGTTGATTAGAGTATATTTTATATTGAATTTTATCTTCCATATTTCTTCATTCATTCAAATGATCAGATTTCTTGAACACTTCCACTCTATGGTATGCAAGACATAAAATATTTTCTTTAATTTCTTTTCAATTACTGTCTTCAAATATGTTGTACATAATCTTCCCCCCCCCCCCCGTTAATACTCTCATGAGAAAATCTCATTGGTTTCAGGTCACATTCAGGTGCTTAACCAAACCAATCTAGCTCAACTAAAAATTTCAATTACATGTAGCTGCTGACTCTTTCCCTTTGCTACTGCACCGACTCAAAGAGATAATCAATTAGGAGCAGCTAATCTACTGCATAAGAGGACAGAAGACATTCAAATGAGGAATGAGATGCCAGTTTCCCCTTTTTGTTTTTACCTTAAGCAATATATCTGCTGGGTACCTAAAAGTGGAATGAGGGATTAGTCTATTACCATAAACTCTGTACTTTCTTTCTCTCCTGCCTTAAGCAATTCCTTTGTTTTTATGGAACTATGTTTTTATAGACTTGGGGAGAGGAAAGCAGGGACTAATTAGGCAGTAGCAGGACTGTCATGGGCATCTATTTAGAGGGTTGGAGCAGCATCCCTCCACACCAGAATGGTTTTCAGCCTCTTTCATTTTAGCAGCCAGTTATGAGGCCTCTAATATATTCTATGCAATGATATTTATTGGGAGACTATTATTCAGTATTATATAACATCATTGAAGAGGCACCAGTGAATGAGATATTGAGTATGGAATCTCACACATAGTTAGCAATTACTGAATATGTACTGAAGAACAAGAGTAGATAGTGTAAGGGACAGAAATACAATTATCATGAATAAAGTTGTTAAACTGAGGGATTCATTGTTTCACCATATACACAAGGTGTATTAATGAGTAGAAAAAGGAAGAAACTGTTGGCACTGGATAGAGCACCTGGATAAATCAAGTTTAAATCATACCAATGCAACCACAGGAAAACCAATTGAGAAAGATACAGGGAGAGATTTATGGACTATGTCAAGTAATGATGAGATTCAGGACAAAAGATATTACTCAGTGGAGAGGGTGCAACTGAAAATTGAGGAGTGTTTGGAGCAAGTTCACGTTCAATGCAGGAGTAAAACATGTAATGTCTTCAGTGTATTCTGTTATGTGCCTCATATGTGAAAAACAAAAGGCTAAGTCTCTACCCAGATCTCATTTTCAAAATATTTAGGGAATTAAGAACAACTTACATGAAACAGCGAACAAACCATTAATAGCAACATATAACACAGTAATCGTTTAATAGATATAGACTGTATTGCTGCAAGGGAGGTAGAAAGGGGAGTGATCACCAACACATAGAATAATCGGTAAGATTCTTGGAAGTTCTGCATAGTTTCAAGAGGAATCATGCACACAGGTCTTCATGATTTAAGGTTTCAATGAGGGCTGAAAGCAGACTTTCTAGTGAAAAAGGAAAAAAGTATGAGATAGGGAAAAATGAGTTGGAGATTTTTAGATTTGAAATAGTGCTGTGTGATTGTGAATTCTGCAATATGACCATATATTTGTATAGAAAAAGTGAACCTCAGGACTTCTAGAGAATATGGGACACTGAATTGAAGGTATAAGATATGGTTTCATATCTTTCAGAGTTTATATTTAAAGAAAAAGTAAATTATTTTTTTATTTTGTTCCTCTTATTTTAACTTTTTTTTTCTCTTTTTGTTTTTTTCCTCTCTCCCTCTCTCTCTCTTTCCTTCTTTCTTTCCTTCATTCATTAAACACATATTTTGTGCAACTGCTATATAATAGATGCTAGAAATCAATCAATAGACAGTTAATAGTCTACTAGAAGGACACATTTTATGTGTGTGTATCTAAAATTATGTTTGTCAGTAATGACTGATATAAAGATAAAGCAAGATAAAATATAAAATGGAGAAAAGTGGAGGCCTTAGCAAATTTTCAAATATTCAATTCAGTATTTTTAACTATAGGTACTATATTGTATAGTACATTCCTAGGACTATTTTGCCTGATATAACTGAAACTTTGTACTACTTTTTAAAGAAATGTCTTAGAAAGGGAAAGACAATAATCCATACTGAGAGCTTATTGTACCTTGACTAAAGAAGCTTTTACTGCACAAAAAATTTCAATTTTAATTTGTTTAGTACCTCTTGGGGTTTTAACACCTTAGGCAACGCAGTATAACGATATTCGGGGTGGGTAAAAATGCCTTCTCCCTAATACAGAAACAGAGTGAATGTTGTAGTAGAGGTAGGAAGGTAAACTAGCCTATTCACAGGAATGCTCCAATGCAGAGTAGTTCTAGAAAAGAGAACACATAGAAGTTGAAGTCTGAAAAGTGTATTTCTTGAAAAATGTCTGGTACAACGCACCCTTTAGGGAATAGTGCCCCCAGGAGTACATATACCACATTTTTAAAACTTCTTTTTCTATTGTGGTAAATACAGTAAAATTTACCATTTAAACCATTTTTTAGTGTACAGCTTACTGGCATTAAGTGCATTCACATTGTTGTGCAAACATTGTCATAATACAGCTCCAGAACTTTTTTCACCTTCCCAACTGAAACTCCATACCTATTAATCAGTAACTTTCTATTCCTCTCTGTTCCCAGTCTTTGGAAACCATCACTCTGTTTTCTGTCTCTATGAATTTGACTACTCAAGGTACCTCATATAAGTGGAATCATACAATATTTGTCCTTTTGTGTCTGACTTCATTCACTTAACATAATGTCTTCAAGGTTTATCCATGTTGTAGCATATGTCAGAATTTCTTTCTTTTTAATGACCAAATAATGTTCCACAGGATATCTAAACAATCTCCATCTATTGCACTGAATCTGTAGATCACTTTGGGTAGTATTAACATCTTAACAATATTAAGTGTTCCAGTCCATGAACGCAGAATGTCTTTCTATTTATTTGTGTCTTTTTAAGTTTCTTTCAGCACTGTTTGGTAGTTTTCAGTGTTCAAGTCTTTCACCTTTTCATTACACATGCCCCATTTTAAAGACCTTAACTGTGGGCCTTGGCAAGAATACTGGCTTTTACCTCGAGTGCTCTGAGAAACTTCAGTATCAGTAAAGACAAAATATAATCAGTGTTATAAAAGACATACAAAATTTTATGATCATATATACAGTGTAAATTCTGGGTTCTTTTCTGAGGTAAAACCACACAAAACCATCTATAAATAGTACGGACTGTGCTTTCACATTGTAGCTCTCTTTATATGCTCCAAAATTTCAATTCATGTCATCAAAACGTAAGAACCATGTGAAAGATTATTCCCCCGCTTATGCAAGTAAACTATTTTTACAAATAATTAGATAAAAGACATCTGTAAGTCTCAATTCTGGTCTAAGTTCTCATCCAGTGGCTTTCCTCTCCCATTTTGCACCATCTCAGTAGACACGAAGTATCACTTAATACATAACAGATGCTATGGTAACTCAACAATCCTGAAATATCCATTTATTTAAAGGTTGTGAAGGTGGCTTTAAAATATGTTAATAAAGGATTTTTCTTTAAAAGAAAAAAAAAAGAAAAGATTTCTTCTCTGATAATTTTCCAGGATTTTCTTTGCTTTCCTTTTGTGTGAAAGCGCTGCTATTTCAATATGATCCAGTAAGGCTCAGTCACTCACTGCTGAATTTATGATTCTGTAATTATTTGTCATTTATTATTGACAGACATCTTCATTGTACACAAAGCTCACAAAACAGAAAATGGATATGGCCATGGTTTTAAATAGCACCTAAGGAATGAGTGGAACCTGAAAAACACTTGATGACTTAATCATATTAGAGATGTGAAATTACAGGGATATGAAATTCAGCAAAAATTCTCAAGTGTTTTTTTCCCATATTTTGAATAGAGGGGAATAAAGTAGACATACTATATAAAGACTATATTTACTTAATTCCATGATCTGTTATAGGTATGATAGGTCTTCAGAAAGAGCAGCTTCCCAAACACTATGCTGTATATGCATACACATAAAAAATGTTTTTACCATTTCAAAAGCATACTTTTATAGACAAAATTATACATCACTGTTTTTTGTACTCACTATCAAGTATGAATCAAAGCTTCCTTACATCCAGAACCCTGAACAGTGTTGTCATTAACAATAATGCACAACATCCCAGGGATGCATTGTTATTCACGACCCTTATTAGTCATCTCAACTTTTTAACCAATTTTAGAACTAGTAATATAATTTTGAGCATTTTGAACAATACTGCATTTTCATATGTTACCAGCCACTTAGTTTCTTCCTGTTTTTCTTTTGTTTTTCACTACAATTTCTAAGATAAATATAGTTCTTTCATCACATAGTAAGCAATATGAAAATCTGACTAACTCTATTGATTTCTAGCTCTGTCACTTAAACTATGTTTATTTTTGACATTTTTTTTTCCCTCGGTACGCAAGCCTCTCACTGTTGTGGCCTCTCCCATTGCAGAGCACAGGCTCTGGACGCACAGGCTCAGTGGCCATGGCTCACGGGCCTAGCCACTCTGCGGCATGTGGGATCTTCCCGGACCGGGGCACAAACCCATGTCCCCTGCATCGGCAGGCGGACTCTCAACTACTGCGCCACCAGGGAAGCCCTATTTTTGACATTTTTAACTCCCCATTTATAATGTGGGATCCTGAGGGTGTAACCTATTTGTCCATTTTATACCTAGGTATGAACACAGTGACTGGTAGATGGAAAGACTACAGTAGATGCTGAAAGTAAGCTCCACAAGACAGAGATTTGTTTACATTTTTGCTTAAACATGATGTTATATGTGTGCCCAGTGTGTAAAAGAGAATACTTGCCACATATACTGTGCTCTATATTTCTTGAGTAAATAAATGCTTCAAATTAATTAACGGGCGAATGACCTAGTAGTCCAAGGCTAAAGAAAAGAGGTAAATTAACCTCAAAACAACAAAACCATTTGCTGTACCCTTCAGGTGTTGGATGAGTTGTAAAACTGAACTAAGAGAATTGTTCTTAAGAAGCCAAATGGAACCTGTCATTATGATCTCCAACTCCTCATCTTGTCTCATCAAGACTGTTCCAGGAACTTCCTTCCTAAATTCCCTATGCCAATAATCTCAACTTCAATTCATACTTTTCACTGAGAAAATCTGATGACTTAAGGAATGGGCTATAATATTCAAGACACACACACACAAACACACACACACACACACATGTCATTACAATAAAAGGAAACTATATTGCATTAAAGTTTCAATTTTCATTTCCTTTTACTTTAAAAATAATGATGATATATATATATATACTATTTTCTAGTGTATGAATTGACAGTGGACACCCAGCTTCATTAAAGGATAGATAATTTCATTGAACATAAGGCCAGAGAAATGTTTAGGAAGCATGGGAATTCTATATAGTAGAGTGGTTGAAACACATTTTCTCATCAGTTACAGTTTACATGTGCCTGTAAATCTCATCACCCAATTAATGAAATTATGGATTATATGATGTATGATTTGAAGTAAATATTCTCAGCAAATGGACCAGTAGTTTTAAATAAGTTCTACAAGGAAACCACAGGTTGAAAATAACACTACTTATGCATGTAAAAATAAACAATGAAAATAATGACTCTTGCTTTTCCCATTCTTAGTGCATGTTCTTCATCAGCCAAGTTATGAGATAAAAATGAATATGATCTAATCAGTGGTGACAAAAATTCTGTGATGATAATACAAAATTTTCAAGAAGTCTCTATGAATTATGTATTTATAAATATGGTAACCATGAGTTTGGTTGTAAGATACATAATATACTGAGATAGTAAATAAAGACAGCATAATGCTATAATCAGAAGTAAAACATTTGAATTGGAAATATCCAAAATTTGAAGACATTTATAAATGTTTTCCAACAATTTTCAAAATCATTTAATAAATATAATAAAATGTTAATAAATTTCACTATATTTTATGGTAATGGTTTGGAAATATATTTTAAGTTTTCTTAATAGAAAATGAAAAGCTACATATTAAAAAAAAACTTTCTCCTTCAGTGGTATAAAAATATTCTGAAATTTACATGGAAAACAATATGGTTACCATTGAACCATATATATTGCTCAGTAAATATTTGTAGAAAACCAAAGAAAATGCTTATTATTTGAAGAAATATTTATACAAACAGTTGAAAAGTACAAATATTTCTATCTCAATAATGATATACAAAAAACAACTAATTTTTGTGAAGGGAATATGCACTACAAAAGCTACTTTCTCAATTAACCATCAGAGATTAATTACTGGTGTAGTTGCTGGTTTGATTAGAATATTTTTAAGGGTTCGGGATAAAATGTCAGAGATATTTAACATGTCATTCATAGGTAAGTTATTGTAGCAAAGACATTGAAACCAGTTGAAACACATGATGACACAGGTGATTTTTGATGTAGCTAAACTTAAATGAAGAAGACCTTGAAATATGTCTTAAATATGTTGCAGTGAGACGGTGAGTAACATCCTTGAGTTTTCCCAGTTATCTTATGGTAAGAAATTTAAAGGCTTTATTTAGCTTTAAGATAAGTTATACATTTTTCTTTTACCAAAGAAAGAAGGAAAGTAATTACTTATAATTGATGACATTTTTATTGATAGCAGGTGGTTGGTTCTCTGTCATATCATACCTAATAGATATCTTTGAGTAAATAAATACAGTTAAGTGCCTCCTTACAATAAAGATGACCTTTTAACAATGTAAGAAATTGAGTGTTTTCAAATAATCTAAAATTAAGGAGAGAATATACTGAAAATGATGTTTAGATTTTTTTCCTCTAGTAAGTATGAGGTTTATTGACAAATTTCTTATATCTGCATTGGAGTGAAAAGATACACAATGTGGGATATAGAACAATTTCTCATCTTTGTAAAGGACTTTTGTTAGGAATAAACAAGTTAATACTTCAAAAGCCTGTAGAACAGTGTCTAAAAGTCTATAAGTGCTCAATAAGTGATGAATATTATTATTATTTTGTTATCATTGCTATAATTACTTCATGTAATATATTTTGTACCCTGACATGAAGGCAACAGAAAAAAATTTTAAACTTTTTGAATATATATCAATACTCTACATATTATAAAATTAAAATCCATTTACCCTGGTCCTTTCTGGAAGTGGCAATATATTGCTTATTCTTTGTTTCTGTTTAAATATAGTTGATATACAATATTATGTTATTTTCAAGTATGTAACATGGTGATTTGACATTTAAATACATTACAAAATGAACCCCACCATAAGACTTGTAACCATCTGTTTCCATACAAAGTTATTACAATATTATTTACCATATTAATTATGCTGTATATTATGTACCCAAGCCATTTATTTTATAACTGTAAGTTTATACCTCTTAATATCTTTCACCTATTTCACCCAGCCCCCCACACCCCTCCCCTCTGGCAACCAACAGTTTGTTCTCTGTATCTACGGGTCTGATTTGTTTTGTTTTCTTTGTTCATTTATTTTGTTTCTTAGAATCCACATATAAGTGAGACCATACAGTATTTATATTTCTCTTACTGACTTATTTCACATAGGATGATATCCTCTAGACCCATCCATGTTGTCACAAATGGCAAGGTTTTCTTATTTAATGGTTCAGTCATATCCCATTGTATATATGTACATATTTTTCTTTATCCATTCATGTACTGATGGACACTTGGGCTGTTTCCATATCATGGCTAGTGTAAATAATACTGCAATGACATGGGGTTGCATATATCTTTTCTAATTAGTGGGTTTTTTTCTTCATGTAAATACCCAGGAGTGGAATTGCTGGATTATATAGTAGTTCTATTTTTAATTTTTAGAGGACTTTCCATACCGTTTTCCATAGTGACTGTACTAATTTACAATACTATTAACAGTGCCAGAGGGTTCCCTTTTCTTCACATCCTTGCCAACATTTGTTATTGGTTACTTTTTTGATAATAGCCATCTGAGAGGTGTGAGGTAATGTCTCTTGTGGTTTTGATTTGCATTTTTCCTGATGATTAACAATGTTGATAATTTTTCATGTATCTGTTGGTCATCGGTATGTCTTCTTTTGTAAAATGTCTGTAGGTCTTCTGCACATTTCTTAATTAGTTTATTTTTTTTTGATGTTGAGTTCATTGTATGTTTTGAATATTAACCTCTTGCAGATGTATCATTTGCATATATCTTCTCCCATTCAGTAGATAGACTTTTTTTTCTTTTCTTTTTTTTTTCGGTACGTGGGCCTCTCACTGTTGTGGCCTCTCCCATTGCGGAGCACAGGCTCCGGATGCACAGGCTCAGTGGCCATGGCTCACGGGCTCAGCTGCTCTGTGGCATGTGGGATCTTTCCAGGCTGGGGCACGAACCTGCATCCCCTGCATCGGCAGGTGAACTCTCAACCACTGTGCCACCAGGGAAGCCCCAGTAGATAGACTTTTAATTGTGTTGATGATTTCCTTGGCTGTACAAAAACTTTTGTTTGACGTAGTCCCATTTCTTTATTTTTGCTTTTGTTTCTCTTGCCTGAAGAGACAGATCCAAAAAAAAAAATTGTTAAGACTGATGCCAAAAATTATATTGCCTATGCCTTGTTCTAGGAGTTTTATGGTTTCAGGTCTTAAAATAATTAAGCTGTTAATCTATTTTGAGTTCATTTTTGTGTATGGAGTGAGGGAATTGATTTACATGTAGCTGTCCAGCTTTTTCAATACCATTTATTGAAGAAACTGTCTTTTCCTCATTGTATATTCTTGCCTCATTTGTTATAGATTAATTGAACATATAAGTGTGGGTTTATTTCTGGGTTCTTATTCTGTTGCATTGATCTGTGTGTCTGTTTTTGTGCCAGTACCATAATGTTTTAATTACTGTAGCTTTGTAGTACAGTTTGAAATCAGGGAGCATAAAACCTCAGGATGTGTTCCTCTTTCTAAATTGCTTTGGCTATTCAGCATTCTATACAATATATATTATACATATTTGGTTGGCCAAAAAGTTAATTTGGGTTTTTCTGTAACATCTTATGGAAAAACCCAAATGAAAATTTTTAGCCAACTCAATATATATGTCTCTGTGTGTGTGTGTGTGTCTGTGTGTGTGTATGTTATTCTTTTGTTGTTCTATATAAGTTTTAGGATTATTTGCTCTAGTTCTGTGAAAAGTGCCACTGGTATACTGATAGGAATTGCATTGAATCTGTAGAATGCCTTGGATAGTATGGGAATTTTAACAATATTAATTCTTTGAATCCTGAGCTAGGATATCTTTTCATTTGTTTGTGTTGTCTTCATAATTTCTTTCATTAATTTCCTACAGTTTTCAGAGTACATGTCTTTTACCTGCTTGTTTAGATTGATTCCTTGGTATTTTATTCTTTTTTATGCAGTTGAGTTTGTCTATTTAATTTCTCTTTCTGATATTTCATTGTTAGTGTAGAGAAATGTAACAGATTTCTGTGTATTAATTTTTTATCCTACAATTTTACTGAATTCATTGGTTCTGATAGTTAGTTGGTGGAGTCCTTAGTATTATCTGTATATAGTATCATGCAAATTGCAAACAGTGACAGTTTTCCTTTCCTTTTTGAATTTTTTAAATTTCTTTTTCTTGACTGATTGCTGAGGCTAGAACTTCCAAACTCTGTTGAATAAGAGTGGTGAAAGTGGGTATCCTTGTCTTCTTTTTGATCTTAGAGGAAATGCTTTCAGCTTTTTGCCATTGAATAAGATGTTGGCTGTGGGTTTGTCATATATGGCCTCAGTATTTTGAGTTATGTTTCCTCTATACACAATTTATTGAAAGATTTTTATCATAATTGAATGTTGATTTTTGTCAAAAGCTTTTTCTGCATCTGTTGAGATGATTGTATTATTTTTATTCTTCATTTTGTTAATGTGGTATAACACATTGATTGATATGAAGATATTGATCCATCTTTGCATCCCTGGGATAAATTCCACTTGATCATGGTGTATGATCTTTTAATGTATTTTTAAATTTAGTTTGCTAGTATTTTGTTCATTAAGGACATTGGCTTATAATTTTCTTTTTTGTGGTGTCTTTGTCTGGTTTTGGTATCAGGGTAATGTTGGCCCAATAGAATGAGTTTGAAGCATTCCTTCCTCTTCAAATTTGTGGAAGGAATAGTTCAAGAAGGGTCACTGTTAACTCTGTAATGTTTGTTAGAATTCCCTGGTGAAACTATCTGATCCTGGACTTTTGTTTTCTGGGAGTTGTTTTATTACCAATTCAATTTCATTACTAGTAATTCATCTGTTCATATTTTCTATTTCTTCCTGAATCAGGCTTGGAAGATTGTACTTTTGTAGGAGTTTATCCATTTCTTCTAGGTTGTCTGTTTTATTTTGTTGTTCCTAGTAATCTCTTATGATCCTTTGATTTTCTGTGGTGTTGATTTTAACTTATCTTTCATTTCTGATTTTATTTACTTGGGCCTTCTCCTTTTTTTCTTGATGAAACTGGCTAAACGTTTATAAATTTTGTTTATCTTTCAAAGAAACAGCTCTTAGTTTCATTGATATTTTCTACTGTTCTTTTTTTTTAAATCTCTATTTCATTTTTTTCCACTCTCATCTTTTTATCCCTTTCCTTCTGCTAATTTAGGTTGTGTTTTTTCTTCTATTTCTAGATCTTTTAGGTGAAAGATTAGATTGCTTATTGAGATTTATTTTGTTTGGTTTCTGATATAGGCCTTTATAATATTTATAGACTCCCCATGTAGACCTGCTTTTTCTTTGTCCCAAAGGTTTTGCATTATGCTTCCATTTCATTTGTCTGAAGGTATTTTTTATTTCCTCTTTGATTCCTTCAGTGACCCATTGGTTGTTTAGTAGCACATTATTTAGCCTTCCCATGTTTATTTGTTTGTTTCTTCAGTTTTTTTTTTTTCTTGTATTTGATTTCTAGTCTCATTCTGTTGTGGCCAAAAAAAGATACTTGGTATATTTTTCGATTTTCTTAAATTTACTGAGACTTACTTTGTGACCTAGCACGTGACCCATTCTGGAGAATGTTCCATGCACTTCAAAAGAATATGTATAGTGCTGTTTTTGAATGGAATGTTCTGAATATGACATTAAATCTATCTGGTTAATATGTAATTTAAAGCCAATGTTATCATATTTACTTTCTATTTGTATGATCTTCCCATTGATGTAAGTGGGGCATTAACATAACCAACTATTATTGAATTACTCTAAATTTCTCCCTCTATGTTTACTAATATTTCCTTCATGTATTTAGGTGCGTCCATGTTGGGTCCATGTATATTGACAAGTGTTATATCTTCATGTTAGATTACCTTTATGATTATGTAATGCACTTGTTATAGTGTTTGTTTAAAGTCTATTTTTTCTGCTATAAGTATTGCTACCCTGGTTTTCTTTTTGTTTCTATTTGTTTCTATTTGTGTGGAATATATTTTTCCATCTCCTTAATTTCAGTCTATGTGTCTTTAGATATGAAGTGAGTCTCTTGTAGACAGTATATAGATGGGTCTTGTTTTTTATCCATTTATCCACTCTATGTATTTTGATTGGAGCATTTAGTTCATTTACTTTTTTTTTTTTTTTTTTTTTCTTTTTGCGGTATGCGGGCCTCTCACTGTTGTGGCCTCTCCCGTTGCGGAGCACAGGCTCCGGATGCGCAGGCCCAGCGGCCATGGCTCACGGGCCCAGCCGCTCCGCGGCATATGGGATCCTCCCAGACCGGGGCACGAACCCGTATCCCCTGCATCGGCAGGCGGACTCTTAACCACTGCGCCACCAGGGAGGCCCAGTTCATTTACTTTTAAGTAATTATTGATATGTATGTACATATTGTCATTATTTTCTGGTTGTTTTTGTAGGTTTTTTTTTTTTTGTCATTGTTATTCCCTTCTCCTCTTGCTCTTTTACCTTGTGATTTGATGACTATCTTTAATGTTATGTTTGAATTTCTTTCTCTTTTTTTGTGTGTATATCTATTATATGTTTTTGGTTTGTGGCTAACATGAGGTTCACAAATAACAACCTACATATGTAGCTTTCTTTTTAAGCTGATGATCTCTTAAGTTTGAAAGCATTCTAACAGCCCTACATTTCTACTTTCCCCACAGGTTTTATGTTTTTGACATCATATTTTCCAACTTTTTAATTTTGTGTATCTCTTAAGTACTTATTTTATATATAGATGATTTTACTACTTTTGTCTTTTAACCTTCCTACTAGCTTTAAAGTGGTTGATTCACTACTTTTACCATATGTTGGCCTTTACCAATGGGATTTTTCCTTTAATAACTTTCTTATTTCTAGTTGTAGCTTTTTGTTTTCTACTTAGAGAAGTCCCTTTAACATTTTTTCTAAGGCCAGTTTGGTCGTGATAAACTCTTTAGCTTTTGCTTACCTGTAAAACTCTTTGTGTCTCCTTCAATTCTCAATGATAATCTTGCCAGGTAGAGTGTTGTTCTTAGTTGTAAGTTTTTTTCCTTTCAGCACTTTGATTATACCATGTCACTCCCTTCTGGCCTGTAAAGTTTCCCCTGAAAAGTCAAATAATAGTCTTATGGGAGTTCCCTTGTTTCTAACTAGTTGCTTTTCTCTTGCTGCCTTTAAGATGCACTCTTTATCTTTAATTTTTGACATTTTAATTATAATATGTCTTTGTGTGGACCTCTTTGGACGCATCTTTTTGGGACTCTGAACTTCCTGGACCTGAATGTCTGTGTTCTTTCGTGGGTTAGGGAAGTTTTCAGGTATTATTTCTTTAAATAGTTATTCTGTCTGTTTCTCTCTCTCTTCTCTTTCTGTACTCCCTATAAGGTTAATGTTAGTATACTTGATGTTGTCTTAGGGGTTTCTTAAACTATTCTTATTTTTTTTAATTTTTCTTTATTTTTTCTGTTCAGCTTGAGTAATTTGCACTGTTTTCCTGATCACTGTTCAGTTCTTCTATATCATCTAGTCTACTGTTGGTTCCTTCTAGTGTATATTTAATTTTGGTTATTGTATTTTTCATGTCTTATTGGTCTTTTTTTATATTTTCTAACTCTATGAAATTCTCATTGTGTGCATCCATTATTTGATGAGCTTCCTTATATCATTACCTTTAACCTTTTATTAAGTAGATTGCTTATCTCTATTTCTTTTAGCTCTTTTTTTTTTGAAGTTTTGTCCTGTTCCTTTTTTCTAGAACAAATTTCTCTGTCTCCTCATTTTGCATAATTCTCTGCTTATTTCTATATATTTGGTAGATCTCCCAATCTTGGAGAAGTTTCCTTATGTAGAAGATATTCCATGAGGCCCTGCAGCTCATTCCCCTCTGTCCACCAGAACTAGATGCTTCAGCAGTGTCCCTTATGTGGGCTGCACATACCTTTCTTTTATGGTAGGGCCAGTTACTATGGGTGGGTTAGTAGGCAGGACTGGCCCCTAGCCTCCTGGCCTGAGGTCCTTCCTCATGTGGCTGCTGCAGTTCTTTTGGTTAGCAGGGAAAGTCCCTAGTACTAATAGGCAAGAGGGAGGATTCCAGAATGGCGCTTGCCAGTGCTGATGCTAGTACAGTTGAATAAAGTCCCCAAAATGACTGCAACCAGCATCTCCAGCCTCAGGGAGGATCTCAGCTTCCTCCTGCCTCTTTGGGTGGCTCTCCAAGATCAGCAAGTGGGTCTGATTCAGGAGCCTTTCAGTCTACTGCCTCTACACTGGGACTCAGAGCATGTGAGGTTTTGCACACACCCACTAAGAGCAGAGCCTCTCTTGCCTATAGGCCTCCAACCCTCCTGAACATAAGCCTCACTGGTTCTTAAAACCAAATGTTCTTCTGTTCTCATCTTGGTGTAGGACCCTGGGCTGGGGAGCCTGATGTGGGACTTGGAAACTTCCCTACCTGGGGAGGATCTCTGCAGTTATGACATCCCTCTCATTTATGAGTACTCACTAGACTGCATCTCTGCCCCTACTAACAACCATCTCATTATGGCTCCTTCTTCATATCTTTAGTTGTGGCAAAGCTTTTCTCCTAGTCAGGTTATTCTCATAGATACTTTGCTCTGTAACAAGTTGTAATTTTGGTGTGCCATGGGAGGGGGTGAATTCAGGGTCTTCCTACTCTGCAATCTTGATCCTGCCCCAATATACTGCTTATTCTTTAAAAATAATTTATTCTTGCTTAGCATTTAAGGCTCTCCAATTACCCAACCATATTTTTTTCTATCTGCTATTGTCTTTCACTATTCCTCAGTATGAATCTTTTGGTTATGTCAAAGAAATATGTTTATTTTTCACCAAGCAGACATATCATGACTTTGTTTGCATATTATTTTCCTAATATAAATGATTGTCTTGCCTCATAACATTTATTCATATTTGCTCCCTTTTTAAGGCACAGATTAAATTAGCTTTCACCATGAAATACAGATCTCTCTCTCTTTCTGTCTCTGAATTCTATTTGTTCCTTCTGCCACAAAATTTAATTGACTTCTTCATTATTATTGACATAACTTTATTTTTTCTAATGATATTTTAGACATTAAGGAAGAATGTTTATGTTATATGATCCCACATCTTCCTTTTTTTTTTTTTTTAGCTGTGCCATGCAGCATGCATAATCTTAATTTTCCAACCAGGGATCGAACCCATGCTGCCTGCAGTGGAAGCATGGAGTCCTAACCACTGGACTGTCAGGAAATTCCCAATATGATCCCACATCTTCTAATACTATGATATTTAATTTAATTTTAAAAATAGATTTTTAATTGATTGTTGAAAGAAGATGAAGGAAGAAATTTATAGTTTATACACTGAACATTAAAAAATGTATTCTTAGCATATTTCCATTTTATGTAATCCAGAAATAAATTAATGATTTTATTTTTAAAAATCTAATATTAAAATAGTTCACAGGAAATTAGAAAACTCACAACTTATAGACATTTCTTCATTATTTAGAGCAATCACTATAGAAATTCTTTTAATAATTAATATGTTTTAGATATATTTTATTTAAAATAATTAAACATTCAAATAACTTAAAGAAGAACAAACCTTGCCTTTTGTGAGATACATAGTTTTATTCTTAAATCTCCCTCCAAAAAAACATGACATTGTATATTTTATTATAGGTGTATATCATAAGCTCACTAAGAGAATGTAAGAAATGATTTCTTAACTGATCTTATTTTTGCATTTGGCTTGAACAGGTTTTTAAGCCATCTGAGAATTTTCAATCATGAACATTAAAACACATCCAATATCTTTCAAATTAGTGTTTGAATACAAATAATGTTTATGTGACCACATGAACAATATGAATTTTTATGGATTCTGCACCAGAAGAAAAATTTCAGGTCACACTCATTTTAATATTTGTTATATAAAATATCCAATCACATATTTGAAAGGGCATAATTTATGTAAGGTACTACTTGTCCAACTCATAGCTCACTCTTGGTTTTTTTTGGTTTTTTTTTTTTGAGCAATTAATTAATGGTGGGCCTTAGTGAGACTTTTTTTTTTTTAACACCCTTATTGGAGTATTATTGCTTTACAATGGTGTGTTAGTTTCTGCTTTATAACAAAGTGAATCAACTATATATATATATATATATATATATATATATATATATATATATATATATATAAAACCCCATATCTCCTCCCTCTTGCATCTCCCTCCCACCCTCCCTATCCCACCCCTCTATGTGGTCACAAAGCACTGCGCTGATCTCCCTGTGCTATGCACCTGCTTCCCACTAGCTAGCTATATTACATTTGGTAATGTATATATGCCCATGCCACTCTCTCACTTCATCCCAGCTTACCCTTCCCCCTCCCCGTGTCCTCAAGTCTATTCCCTACTTCTGCGTCTTTATTCCTGTCCTGCCCCTATGTTCTTCAGAACCTTTTTTTTTTTTTAGATTCCATATATATGTCTTAGCATACAGTATTTGTTTATCTCTTTCTGACTTACTTCATTCTGTATGACAGTCTCTAGGTCCATCCACCTCACTACAAATAACTCAGTTTCGTTATTTTTATGGATGAGTAATATTCCATTGTATACATGTGCCACATCTTCTTTATCCATTCATCTGTCGATGGACACTTAGGTTGCTTCCACGTCCTGGCTATTGTAAATAGAGCGGCAATGAACATTGTGGTACATGACTCTTTGAATTATGGTTGTCTCAAGGTATATGCTCAGTAGTGGTATTGCTGGGTCGTATGGTAGTTCTATTTTTAGATTTTTAAGGGACTTCCATACTGTTCTCCATAGTGGCTGTATCAATTTACATTCCCACCAGCAGTGCAAGAGTGTTCCCTTTTCTACACACCCTCTGCAGCATTTATTGTTTGTAGATTTTTTGATGATGGCCACTCTGACTGCTGTGAGGTGATACCTCATTGTAGTTTTGATTTGCATTTCTCTAATGATTAGTGATGCTTAGTGTCCTTTCATTTGTTTGTTGGCAATCTGTATATCTCCTTTGGAGAAATGTCTATTTAGGTCTTCTGCCCGTTTTTAGATTGGCTTGTTTCTTTTTTTGATATTGAGCTGCATGCTCACTCTTGATATTGTTAACAACTGTGGACTAAAACGATGCATTCTCTAAAGGGTATATGGAGAGGAGATCTTTCTAAAGCAGTAGTTACATATGAATATGTTGTTCTGTAGTTGTTGTAAATAACTTTTAAATTATAAAATACTATTTCATTATTATCTTATTTGGTATTCTATACTATCCTAAATGAGGATAAACTGATTAAATCAAGTTTTTTTAAGGGTCCACTCATATGAGGTCTTGTGCTATATACTTTTACCTCCATTAACTAATTTAATATTAATAAAAATTCTGTTTTGTGTGTATTTATTACAATTTTGCCAGATGAGAATGATGAGGCTTAGAATATGTTGCTGATATGCCCAAGGATATATATGACTAGATAGTGGAAAAGTCAAGATTCAGACCAATGTTTTTTAACTTCAGAATGTGCTCTATTGGTCCTCCTTTGAGTAGGCGTGGGAGATATCTTCATTTTCTTAATGAGGGGTTGAGGTCTGAGCAGATTAAATTATTTGCCCTGAGTTAAAAGTAGAAGTAACCATTTGAAAAGTTGGAATCTAGTCTAAATGCAGGGGTTTCCCTCTGTGCTCTATTGGCTCAATGTAAATGTGATGCTATAGCACACATAGACATGTAAGCTACTGACCTGATTGTGAGGCAGCTGCTGATATGCTATACACAGGTAATAGAGAACAACTACGAAGAAAGACTTAAAATGCAGGGAGAAAACAAAACATAGTTTATTTCCTCTTCTGCCTTGGTGAGTTGCATTTTCCACTGTTACTTATTTAGATAAAATTAAGCATATGTCTTTGGGAATAAACATAATGCACACACGTGCATGCATGCACACATACAAACACATGGGCACTCCTTCACACAACACATACTCAACACCAAATTGTTATAGGCTGAGAGCAAATGTTTCAGTAGTCTTGATGAGGCCCCAAGATACCACCTGCATTCCTGTGTCCCTGAGGACCAAAGGAGCAACACTCTTTTCTAACTGTGAGGTTAAATCTTGTCTCTCTATCCCCTTGGGTATAGATATCAATCACAGCATCTAAGATTTTAACTATTTATAATCCTTCAGTATGCTATTTCAGATTGTGTATTCTCACAATATACATAGAGTTACTAGCAATAGGAAACAGAGCTACATTTTTAATTGTAAAGTTCACATTTTTTCCTAATTAGAGAATATTTATACTTAAAGAGTCTTTCTTTGGTCTTAAAGCCCTCATACAGTTTCCAGAGACCATCCCTTTACCCAGATTGTCATGAATATTTTCCTGATTCTCCAATAATGTATTTTCTAATCTCTCTTCTCTTGATTTTTCCTAGTTATACTAATTTAAAAACTGATTTTTCTCTGGTAGCAAAGTACACAACAGTTCTGGCTTAAAAAAATATAAATAGAGAACTCTTTCCCATAATAAACCAAATGCATGTGCTGGCTTCATGGTGTCAGAAGCCCCTACTCTTCCCACTTAGCTGCTCTGCCATTCACAGTATACTGTTCCCATCTTGTGGTCTAAGGCTGACATAGCTTCTGCTAATACTTCTGCAAGCTAGGAGGAAGGAGATGCAAGATAAGATCACTCTTCTGGAAGGGTACCTTGAGCCAGGATCAGCAGTGTGCTCACTGTGTCCACCTCTGCATATTTGAAAATACAACTGATTATTTGATATTTATTTTGTTTCCAGAAAACTTATTAAGCCTCCATGTTAGGTCTATTATTTTCTTGGATCTGTCATATAGATAATCATGTCATACTAATGACAGTATGTTTCTTTCTTCTGTTGTTTCTTACCTCAGTGCCCAGGCTAAGACCTCCTCTAGCACAATATTAAACAAAAGTAATGATGGTAGACAATTGGTCTATTTCCTGATCTCAAAAGGAAAGATTTCAAGTTGCAATGCAGTAAGTTATTTATAGATACCCTTCATCAGACTGAGAAAGTTTTCTTTAATTTCTTGGATAACCCAAGTTGTTAATTATACAGAGAATTTTTACATATACCTGCATTTGTTCCTCTAGTATTTTATTTAGGATGTATGTATCTACTCCCATAAATGTGTTTTACTTGTAATTTCCCATGATGGTACTGTTGTCAGATTTTGAAATGCGATTCTGACAAGCTTCATAAAATAAATTTGGGATTATTTTTCTCAACTCACTCCAGAAAAGTTTGGTAAACATAGAACTACTTCTTTATTTAATGCTTTGTAGAAGTTTTCATGGAAACTGTTTCTCTTATTATATATCTAAGTTTGCAATATCTCTAGTGATCTCCCTCTGCATTTCTGACTTGCTTATGGTGGTCTTCTCTTTTTCACTAGATAAATCTTACCAGAAGTTTTTCACTTTTATTTGACTTTTTGAAGAAAAAATCTTTTGACTTTGTTGATCCTCTCTATTGTTTATTTGTATTCTATTTTATCCATTTCTATTATTTTATTTATTATTTTTTTCCTTCAATTGTATGTATTTTGGGGAAGGGTGAGTATTCTTTTTCTAACTTCTTCAGATGGCTGTTTCAGGCTTTTTATGTTCTTTTTAACTACATTTCACAGGTAATAATTTTATCACTCAGATTAAAATATTTCTTGACTTCCATTGTGATTTCTTCCATGAACCATAGGTTGTTTAGCAGTGTATATCTTTTTTATTTACCCTGTATTTTGATATAATGTCAAAAACACTATGAGAATCGTATAAAGAACTCCAATATACACTTGAACTAGTTTATTAACGCTTTTGCCTTATTTCTTTATCATTTCGTGACTCTCTTTTTCTCCATGAGCTCATTCTCATACATATTTTTTCTGAACCATTTACCACTTGAGAGAAAATTGCAGACACAATATACCTTTATGTTGAAATACTTCAATACGTATTTTTCATGAACAAGGACATGCTCTTATATAACCACTGTACAATTATCATAATCAGGAAATCTAATTTGGATACAATACCATTATATAATTAACATTCAGTATTTAAAATTGCCATTTCTCCCAATGATGTCTTTTACCACTAATTTTTCCTAGAACGTTCACCATTTTTAATTGTTTGAAATTAAATTTTTCTTTCTTTTTTTCCTGGTAGGTGGTCATTTATTGATTGTCTCTGAGAAAATGGCACAAACAAAAATAAGTAAACTTGTACACAGTTATATTTTAGAAACCAGACAACGGAGCTCAAATAACATTATATCTTTTATAACTGCAATGATTTGTATCAGGTAGAAGGAAAACACCAGTGACCATGCACTTTTGCTTAAGGGAAAGCGATTGCTTTTTTGGAAATGGCCATTATGTGGGAGGAAAAATAAATAGGGCAACACAAACCAAGAGTCATTTCTATATGGTTCCTGTTAGATCACTCTTCACTCCTTTTCTAACTGGACAGCATGATTCATTACTGGAAAATAAAATCAACTTTATGGGTTATACCAGTATTTTGTTGTAAAGTATATTAAAACAGAAAATGCTAGAGAATATAACATGTAATAAGAGAAACTGCACTCTCCTGAAACTTGTGGTTTTTTATGTGAGTGTGAATCAGATCACGGCAGAAAATATACGTCTTTCTTTGCTTTCACTGTCATAAAAGTCTAAGAATCTGGGTTAGATCATCCTAGCCACAGAGCTGTTATTTTTTCCTGAATTTTTCCAAAAAACATGTAACTTGTATTTCTTCTGGGAGTAAGCATAAACGACCTTTTGATTTATTTTATGGCTTTTCTCAGTAGAGAGATTTTTTTAAACTCCTGGAATATCAAGAAGCAGGTAAAATATTAGGAACACAATTTCATTAGCCTACAGATTTGAATTTCAGCAAAATATACAGGTTTCCATTCATATATGAGTAAGTGACAACTCTATCCTAATGCCCCCTTGTAACGGATGCTGAAAGGATATTTTGGTTGTATTCTTAGGATCAGAGGAAGCATTGCCAGACCCAGTCGCTGTACCCATGCCTCATTATGGGGAGCTGTCTAATGGGATCTGCTGCTTAAGTCCAAGAGGGATTATTTTCCAAGGAATTATATCCCAAGATCATCTTCTCCTGGCTCAGAAAATATCATTTTGTTGCTCTACCAACGGGGCCTTCTTCAATGCCATTTACTGTTGCTATTCATAAGGTCCTGGGCATGTAGCACAATCAAGGTGATAGCAACCATAACAGTCACCCCTTGGAAGGATTCTTACAACAGCAAACTTCCTGTCAACAGACAGAATTTTTTGAAGGATGGTTTGGTAAATGTGGCATACTTTACTAGAACCAACTTCTATTCTAACCCAAATCATTGCAAGATGTACAACCTGGAAAATTCTGGGGCTCGGTGTCAATAAAGAGGCACAGGTGAAACATGTCATGGACCTCTTGGCCATGAAATACCAAAATACCCTCACCTAGGCCAACATCCACAGGGTAAACTGCAGTTGACTTCAGTAACCTTGAGTGGGCAGGACATCATAGGATAGGATCACAATGGTTTTGCCCTCTGTAATGCACCAATCTATATCAGAAGCATCTGGGTATTTGAAACTGTGAGGTGCTTTCAAGGACACAGCCTAACCTTCTAGAACCTGTCTTGGCTTACAGTGCCCAACTCCTGCTCTAGTGACCCACTTTGTTCAGCCTCAGCAACTCCATTAATCTCATAGTCAGTTGGCTTCCCGTTGGCAGTGCTGCTGGTCATCCAGAGAGGAAAGTCTGTGCTTGAGGCTGGTCCATTTCCAACAACCAGCCTCACAGCTGCTGCCACTAGCTGAGTTAATCTCCAGTTCCCTTTCCCACATCGGCTTTCCCCTCCTGCCCTTTTCCCTAACCAAGCAGATCCCACTAACCCCACAGCACAGATGTAGAAAATGACTCCCTAGAAATAGCTAGAACTATATTTCTTAATTTCCAAATATGGACAGAGTTTTCTAGTTGTCTTATTTTTTTCTGGCTTTAATGTGCTTTGGAGTAATCAGGGATCACTTCAAACCAATTTTACACCTTGTGGGTTCCTTGGCCAAAGAGCCCTTGCATGCAGGGGTGTAAATCCATGTGAAGGCCTAACTGTGATCCAACATTTATAAGAATAGGTAGTTATTTCCCTTTTCTTTTTATTTCATTACTTTACTCAGCCCCAAAGCAGCCTTCCTTAGTGTTGGGGATCATGGTTAGGGTTAATTCTGGTCGACCCTTAACCAAAGGAGAATGACCCTTTATGGTACCAGCTTATTGTGGAAAAGGTTCCAGTTTAAATTTAAAGAAGTATGTTTGTTCCAGGAAGGCTTATCCCTACTTCAACTGTCTAGCTCCAGGACTCCACTTAAATGAACCCAAATTATGAAACCAAGTGTATAAAATATGAAAATTTAATGTGGACAAAAAAATGGATTACTGCTCTGGCATTTTGCTTATCACTCTGGGGTTTGGAAAAAGAGTGGCAATGGAGGAAGTGGGAACAAGTAAAATAATTGTAATTCTATGAGACATTTGTCCAAGAAAGGAAGCAGCAAGATGACTAAAAGATAAGTGACATAGAGTTTAGTGAAACTTGTCATTTTAAGGTCAGAGAGATTTAAACTTACTCTTCTTTGCCTTTTTTTTATTTTCAAGTCTAATTA
Organism: Mesoplodon densirostris; assembly: GCF_025265405.1. Taxonomy (NCBI): domain Eukaryota; kingdom Metazoa; phylum Chordata; class Mammalia; order Artiodactyla; family Ziphiidae; genus Mesoplodon; species Mesoplodon densirostris. The sequence continues at coordinate 34,148,749 of NC_082677.1, read as the reverse complement.
TTTATCTTAAAGTGTCTGAGTTTGGGATTTGATTTTGTTTGTTTGGTTTTTTGTTTTGGTTTGTTCTTTAAGTGGCTAGGTGTAAAAACATATTTGTGTAGTCTGTCTAACACATCTCACCAGAAAATCAAGCCAGGGAATCACATTTTAATGCTACTAACTGTTCACTATTGAAGACTCTTTATATTTTAAAAGTTATTTTTGGATTAGAGTGACAACAAGATGAAAACTATGGATTTCTTTGTTGTATGTTCTTTTCTCTACTAAAACACGTACAGAAAGTTTTGCATATTTTTCAAGTGTTCCTTTAATCTACCTATCTATCTATCTACCTATCTACTTGTGTATTTACTATATTCATTAATCAATGGTAAATGATATTTACACATGGAAGTTTTTCTTTCTTAATATGGGCACACTAATTTCTGCAAGACCCACTATGCACTTTTTACCTCACTGATATTCTAACCTCCCTCCATGCATTCAAGAAGCAATAATTGAAGACAGTATGTATTGAAGGCTGGGGACACAAATATGGAGAAATAAGTATTCTCACAAAGCAGGAGGGAAAAAAAAAACAGTTTCATATAGGACACAATGAAGTGTATGTAAGTATGTGTTACCCTGTGTAGTTATTAAGAAAAGAGAAATGCAGCAGGTATAGAAAGGAAAGAATGATGAACTCTTTAATCACCTTCAAAAAAGGAAAGTTTGGTTGACATAGACTTTGACAGGTGGTAGGACGTCAGCAAATGGAAGAAATCTCAATTAGGGTGTTTTAGGTCCCTTTTCTGAAGTATCTCATGATATATATTTGAATAAAAAAATTTTACGGTTAATGATTTATATTGGGGCAAAGTAAGGCAGGCAAGAAGTTAACATCCTGTATGCACTGGCCATATAAACATAAAATATTATTTTCATTAGATTTTAGTCACAGTGATATCTTCTGTAAATAAATTCTAAGAATAGTCTATATCTATCAAACTGTAAAAGTAAGTGAAGTCACCTCTACAGACCACTGCAGACTCTGAGCTAAGTCGGCTCTTGGATTGGTTCCCAGAGCTGTTATTGATTTTAGTAGGAGTTGTGCTCACAAATCTTGCCATTGAAACTAACTGATGGACAGGATGCTAAATGTAAAATGTTTCAAATATCAGTAACAGCCAAAAGGGGAAAAAAATAGCAGTTAATCATATGTCAAAACAACATCATGTAGAGCCAGTTTTGTCCCTAGAAAAGTACATGTGGTTCTTCGTGACTGAGTCAAGCTTCATCATCTCAAGACTAAGATATGTGACTTCTAATTTTTAAAGTAGAGGCCTCAACAAAATGACAAATCAGCTTAATCATTTAAAAAAATCAAGGAAGAAAACAGATATATTTATATGTCTGGGAAAAAGTAAAAATTAAAAACAAAAAGAAATGTATAAAGATAAATGAAAAACATAGAATTTGGATTTAGATGAATATCTATATTTCAGAAACATAGCCAGCTGACTCCTTCAAAATGTGAATATGTTTATGATACCTCTTCTTATGGACATCTTTAGCATCCTAGCCTTCTTCTTACAAAAGATAAAAAATATCTTAACATGAAACTGAAGGCTATGCATGGCCTGGCTTCCATCCAACTCTACAGCCTCATCTCTATCCTGCCTCTCAGGTCCACACCCTCTTCTCAAGCCCCACAGCTTGTCTTCTGTCCCTCCTGCTCTCTTGCATCTATGGTCCATTATATAAATGATTTCTCCTTCCTGGAAGGATTTTTCTTCCCTCTTAACCCCTATACCCCTGTTAGCTTGATCATCACTTCTTTAAATAAGTGAACCAAAGCAATTTTCCACTGTCAAACTCATAGAAACATGTTCCTTTATATTTTGCCCCCACCACCATTAGCCCAGAAACTCTGTATAAAGACCATGTATGTTTTGATCTTCATTTTTTTCTCTAGTGTCTAGCACTGTGCTTATACATTGGGGAAAATCCTAAATAAACATTTGCCGAGTGAATAAAGGAATAAATGAGATATCAAGGCAAATTTTAATAACAATCACTATACTTACTGGATTAATTACTTTGAAGGCAAAAAACAGGTAACAATCTTCTCTAAGTAAACTGTGACCACAAATCATTAGTTCATCTCTTTTATTCATAGATGGAGGTTATCTACGCCTTTCCTCAAAACTTGTTATTCCAAATGACAGATACGTATGGGATCTAGGGACAGGACTCTTATCTCTATGATATCTTTACTATTTCCACCATGAAAATATCACCCAGTGCAGAAAATACAATGCAGATTGTCCATATGGATAGAGACTTGCAGTCATTCTCTAATGGCTTTCCAGAAACAGATTAAATACATGGAAAAGTTTAAATTTCTAGAGTATGTTCTCTGAACTACCTTAATGTTCAAGGGAAAATAAACTTTAGTATTCATTATATCAATTCCCAGATCATGAAACACTAAAAATAAGCATTGGTAAGGACACTGAAAATGATTCATTAAGACAAACAAAACAAGAACAAATTCTGCAAGGGAGAATTTCAAAATATTCTTGATGCTTATGATTAGCTGAGCATACTGCTCTGTTGTCACAGTGGGGTTGCTTTTAGAGAATCCCAATCCTGGAAAAACTCAGGGGATATTGTAAAAATTGTTAGCAGCTTAATATTATAAAAGATTTTAAACAATCTTCTGTTTAAATGTGTTGTCATAAAAGTGTCAATGGTTTAGAAACAAAGCTATTTATTATTAACATCAGGACCCTTGTATGTCGTGAGAATCTGAGGTCTTAAAGAATAATTAACAGGACAGAATTAATTCTCATCATAAAAAAGAAAGCACAATGGGAGAACAAGAAAAAAATCTGAAAACAAAAAAACAGTAATGGACAAATAACAGTAACACCAGAAAAGCCCAGAGACACTTAAAAGTGCAGACAACAATGCGTTAAAACAGTGGTAGGAAAATTGAACCATTTGTTCCAAGAAACTGAACTTACCAAAGGTGTTTCTGGCCTTTGCAGAATCAACAGTGAATCAAGCATACAATGTAATATATCTATGGGCAACAAGAAAACATATAAATAGAACCATACATTTTGACTTAGCAGTGTCTTTAAAATCACTTATTAATGATGCACCTTTGAAAGAAGGTTTATTATCCTCAAACATCCAACTTTCTCAGAATCAGTTACTGTGAGAAACATTATCACAGCGTGACAAGCTGTAAAAAATCCAGTATTATATGAGATAATCCATACAACAATAATATACTGTGTTTACATTATAAGAAGGTATTTTACAAATATTTATCTCAGAAGAGGCTGGGAGGCTAAGTAGTTTACTCAACCATGGTGGCAGAGTTCTTAAATGGTAGGTATAACAAATTTTTGAGCCAGTATTATATGACTCTAAAGATCATACATTACTGAAAAAAAGAAACTCCCAGACTCATACAATATCTGCAGAAGAATACTTGTGGAAGAAAAATGATATGGTTTTTCTAACAAGATGCAAATTCTCCCACATCTTTACTTATATTTGAGCAAAGTGACCCAATGGGAGATGAAACACAGATGTATTCCTAGCATTTTCAAATGTCAATTCCTATCTTCTTAAAATCTTCACTTTTCTACTAGACTTTACTTCATTTATGTTTATGCTTCTGTCAGCCCCTACAGTGCCTTGTAAAAATTTAAGCATATGATCCATGTACTTCAAATTCATGCATAGCCTAAAACATTTTCCTTATAACTAAGTACTAAATACTTTTTGTTGCCCAAATGGAATTTATGTCACATTTTACTTCATTTTGTGACACTGTTTTTTTGGGGGGAAGTGAAAGGTAGGTGAAATCCATCTCTTCCCCATGCAAGAAAATCTCATGATATGCCTAGCTCCTATGCCTATGCCTAGGAGGTAGGTCTTAGATTAAACCAAACATTTAAATCCCACTACCTTTTTCTCTAAATATTTCATCAATCCAAACATTAGTAAATTATTACATGACAAAATGACTATTATTTATCTATAGGTGGGTGACAAAACCACATAATAGGACAGGACTTTTCTTTCATATTTAGATGATAGACTTTTCTCCTCATACTAGGCATAAACAAGGAAGATTTTGGCCCCTATTACTCCTGCTTCCATGTTGTGACCACAGTAGAAGCCAATCTAAGCTTACATAAGGAGGCCAGAATCAAAAGAATCTGCAGAGAAGCAGAGCCCAAGACTTGACTACCAGCTAGCTCCTCAAGCCTGTCATACCTCTTGTTGTGTGGTAATGTGTTTTTTTATTCTTAAAGTTGTTTTAAATCACAGTTTCTATTACCTGTATTTAAGAGCATCCTAATTGATAGAAGATATATAATTTGGTTTATAACACATAAGCTGGATTTTAAGGTGAATATCTTATCTAAGATGTGGTTACAACATATAAAGAACATAATAAAATCTTTTCTCTTCCACCATTTTAGTTTGCATTCAAGCAAAAGAAATTCAGATAAAAACTGTAATATTCTTATCATCCCTAACCCAGTGGTTTAATACAAGTACAAATTGTACTCAATTAACATTCTCTAGAAAAATGGTCATTAATGATACCTTGAGTTACAGAATAGCAAAATACTATTTTTTTTCTTAATTTGTCAAAAAGTCAGATTGTGTTACTTTCTGCTTAAAATAGAATTTAGTGGAATCTCATTGCATTTGTAATACTCTTTTCTAACCAAGACTCCTACCTAACTCTGATTAATTTGTCCTCAGATACAAGGAACGATTTTCTCATACTTCAGTCCTCAGTGCAAATGTGACTTCCTCTGAGAGGATTTACCTTTCCACTCTGCCTAAAAAAATCTCCTCCTTCAATTACTCTCTATTATCCTGCTTACTTCCTTTATAGCTTTTATCACTAGCCTAAAAGTATTTTTGCTTAATCATTTATTTACTTGTTTATTCTCATGAGATAATAAATTCTATCACGACAGGAACCCTGGATGTCATCCTTAGCATTAAATTCCCAGCAAATAAAACAGTGCCTGGCTCACAGTAGGCAATCAATGAATATTTATTAAATAAATGAATGGATGACCAAATAAATGAATGGATCCCAAAACACCAGTGTTTCCTGAGTTTTGTTTCACAGTACTCTTGATAAGAAGCAGAATGAACTTTTCTATTCAAACAATAAGGAAATAACCACTCTTGTTAGTGGTCAATTGTGTTTAACAAGACAACCTTAAACACATTTATTTGCATGAGATATCCTCCTTCATTTTAGCACTTTATTAATTTTCCATTTTTCAAATTAGTTAGAGTTCCTTCTTTGAGTGATCAGAAAAATCTTCATATAGCTGTGACTTAAAGAAGTAGGGAGAACTCAACCTGGACTTTTCACTGGAGGGTTTTGAATGGCCTACCTACCTCCTATTGCAATTGAAAATTTGTGCCCCAACCACCTTTCCTTAATGAATAGGTTGGCAATTTTAAAACTGAGTTTTTTTCTCTTTACATGACCTTAAATTACAGTGAAATCCACAAGCTCGTAAAAGTACAAAGACTGCAAGGCCTTTCCTGACACTCATTTCACATCTACAAATACCCAACTCTAAACACATGAGAATAATACTTAATATAAACTCTCCAATATGATCTTCTTTTTAAATAAGATGAAAAGACCTAGGCAACAGTCTGTACTCAGTTTTTCCACAACTTGAATTTAGGTTGACAATATAAAATATTTTTTTCATCACTGATAATAGCAGAGCCTAATTCTTAAACTGTGATATTCCTGAGTTGAAAATATGTCTGATCTACTATCACTGGTAAGGACACCTGTTTAATCACCTACTTATACTCTCAATATTGTATAAACCATGTCTTTTATTTTCTGTGGTCTGATGTTTTCACATCTGGGGTCTTACTGACCTCCACATTATTGCCCAACAGGGTTAGCTAACTCCTAGAAATAGCAAACAAACACTTCACCCAGGAGTGTACTTTTCAAATGCAAACCAACCAATCTAGAGTCCATGCCCCCACCAACCTCCATTATCAAGATCTCATACTCTCGGCTGCTATCCACCTGCCTTTATCACCCTGGGCCAAGCACCTGACAATTATGCCCCAGAGCCCTCTTGACCAAACTTGAGGTTTCCCCATGTGGACCTTTCTTCTTGGGAACTGACTATTGTTCCTGTTCTGTTACCATTACCATACCTAAATAATAATAAAACTTGTTAAAACACATAAAGTATAATTGTATGACAAGAGAGTCATAAAACAAGTTTCTAAGGAGAAAGAAACATGGTTAAAATTCCTCTAATAGGTTAAAAGAAACCATAAAAGACCCTGAAAATTGGAAATTGAGTGAACAACTTTCAGATGTGTAATATGTATATTGTAATAGTTTCTACGTTTAAAATGGTTTTCATATGTTTTCATAATTTTGCTTTTAATTTGACTTCTCAATTCTATTGTTTTGCCTATAATTTTAAGATACATCACATCTTTTCATTTTGAAGGAACTTAGCACATAATTTTAGGGGGACATCTGAGTTACTCTATTACATATATATTGTTTACCTCTTCTACCCAGCATTGTAAATTTTTTCTGATTCTTCTATCTGGAGGTAGGGGTGGGTATGACAGGCCTACTTTGAGGTAAAGCCAATTGCTGGGGTCTAAGAGACTAAAAATAAGCAAGAAAAGTAGAGCAGAAATGTAAATTAAGTCCTTGGGAAAGACAAGTATAGTGAGAGACATCAAATACTATCCTCATCACCAGTCAGCCAGAATTTATTAAAGATTTATTAATGCCAGGCATATGGTTAAGCATGAGATGCATAAACAGAGAAAACGTAAGGTCTTTATCTGTAGCAGGGTTTGATCAGAGAAACAGAACTCAATGCATGATATAAGAAAAGGGAATTTCTATAGGGGTTAAACCTAACAGAGTTATGAGATCTGGCTAATGACTCTATACAAGGCTGTTGCATTTTGTCTAGGGTTGGACCCAAAAGCATGATAGGTCAGCCTAGTCTGCAGTCAGGAAGGAGAGCTGCTATAACTTGGAGGAAATCAAGGATAAACTGCAATGCACAAGGATAGAATAAAACATACCTCTTTTACCACATCCAAACTTGACAACGTGAATAACCTACTGAAGACGCTAGTATTGATAGCGACAGTAAAAGGACAAAGTAGGTGATTAAATAGTTAATCCCACTAGGGAATTGTAAGTAAAGAAAAAAAAATATGGGAGATCCCTGTAGGTTAATGACCATTCAAGAAAATAGGTTTGCTTAACCACAAAACCAAGCAAGCGTGCTTAGCAACAAAACCATGCAACAGAAGCATGAGACATGCCCCCAAACAATAAAACAATGGTGGCATGAGACCCACATCCTGCCCAGTGAGCTTAGTAAGTAAATTATCCCTAGGACATGCTCTCTGCACACATGAAAAACAATTTATGGAAAGGTGACATTTCAAAGTGAAAGACCCTCATTTTACTGAGACCTGAAATAAGTTTTCCATAGTGCCATGACAGTCTTGGCTTGACTATGTAGGGACGAGAACACTCCCCTGTCCAACCTGGAGGAGGACCTGATGATAGAAGCATAACATCTACACTGGAATGAGGAAGAAGATTGTCTTCCCCCCACTTTTCCTTTTATTATAAAACTTTAGCCCACTAAGTTCTCAGGGTACAGCACCCTCTCACCCGCCCACTTGAAAGCCTCTCAAGCGTCTTATTCTAATAAATCATTTCTTATCTAACACTTTGCCTCTTGCTGAATTTCTTTCTGAGCTGAGACATGAAGGACCGGAGCTCCTTGGAGCCCCTGGAAATGCCACCCCACGTTTCAGTATCATTCATCATTCACCATTCACCAGAAAAGTAAACACACACCTGATCCATGGTATAGAGAACCTGAAAGAGGAGGAATCCTGGGAGTGGAGATGGCAGTGGGTCTGATACTATCTCATGCCAGTTTTTGAGAACAGAGACAACATGTATGATTTGCCAGTGTTAGGTATCTTATGCCAAACGCAGTGCATAAAAATGGTTTCTCATTTACCTCCTCTTTCCAGATCTCACACAAATTTCTATTGTGGCTATGCCTAACCTGGACTGGCAAAGACAAGGTAAGTTCCAATTTGGTTATATTGGCAAAATAGAAAGCCACCAAAGTCTATGCCTTATCAAGTTGACATCATGCCCACCTCCTCTAACTATACTTAACTCTTCAGTAAAAATAATAGCTAAGTCATGACTTAATCTAGAATATACAAGCACCCCTTATCCAACCACAGGCATACTAAATCTCTTTTTAAAAGGATATAAAATTTATCTATCTAACTTGGGCAATATTCATTTCTAGCTGAATCACACTGACCCTTTGATAGTTTGTAATTTAAATACTGAAATATGAGATTGACACATCTTATGTTAGATTACAGGGGAATGGGAAAGGGAAAGATGGTAATTAGCTAATGTATTTACAAATAGATTCATATCAGAATAGGAAGAAATATTTATAAACTATTATAGTTCTCGGTTATGTAATTGCTCATGCCCATAACTGCTATTTATTAACTATTTTCATAGACTACTCATTCCACACAACTTCTCCTCTCAACAAGCACTTTGCCAGTCATAATTTCTTTCTAGATAGGGTGATCTAAACTTTCTTTCCTGAATGGTCTGGTCCATTGGCAATCCTGCCTGAATAGAGTTGTAGTTTTCCATTGCCTTTTATCACTTGTCATAGAAGTACTTAGCAGCCTCCAGGAATCATTTCCATTGCAGACATGCTCCTCCTTAACCTCATTATTTGGTAGTAACTCAATTTCTCCAGGGTAGTTAGAATTATTCAGCACCAATAGTACAATGACCTCCTTCTTTGTCCATTGATTCACTAGCATGAGGAACCCAAAGTGGCTAAATGGCAACTTCAACTTCAAATTTAATGGAATCATTGATGTGATCCTGGCAGAGACATTCTTTCCTTGTGAACTAAGATGCCTAAATCAGAAGATCCCAAATTCATAATTATTGGAAGCAAAAATGTTGTTAGCAGATTTCTGAGGCATAAAAGAGAGAAGCCACTCTCATTTATATCTTTGATTCCCAGACCTGTAAATACTGTCTGTGAAATAACAGCACCACACTTTGACACAGATTGAGTGCATATACTATATTTCAGGGAAATTGCCCAAACCCTCAAGATACCACCAAATTATTGGTATTATACCTGAATCTTCAAAATGTCATTCCACTATTCTATCAGGTTAACTGATTCAGTAAGATAAGAAACATGGTAAAACCAGTAAATTCCATGAACACCATCCAATTGTTGTACTTTATTTCCTATAAAATGAGTTGTTTGGTCAAAAGTAAGACTGTATGGAGTACCATGATGGCTAAGGCATTATGTAAGTACCTGGATATGGTACTGCCAAAAACACTGTGGACAGGAAATGAAAATTCATATCCAAAGTAAGTGTTATCCAGTGATAATAAACAACTCTCCCTTCTGTTATGGGTATATTTCAATGTAATCAACCTGCCACGAGGTAGTAGATTTATCCTCAATGAATGATACTATTTCAGAGTAGATTGGCCGCTCATCAATGACTATTGTCAAATATTAAGAGTGTAAGTTCATTTTGCTGATCCCATGAATAATACTCTTGCCAACATGACCTCTTGGTTTATGAAGACAGGAGCTGCCTAATATCTACAAAAATGGTTATCTTATTCACAAAATTATAGAAATACTCCTAATCTGGGGTTACTTTTTGGTAAGCATTCACATGAAGCACCAATATCTTTATATTCTCTATCTAATTTGTAAATGTCTTCCCACATATCTTTACTCCAGACCCTATTGCACCAGTTTCCCAGAAATGAAAATCTCTGATCATTCAGCATAACCATTATTTTACTATCTAGAAATCAGAATAGATCCATAATTCTGAATATCTCCCATTCCAGACAAAATAAACAGCAATATGCATTGCTCAGTGTTCTGCCCCCTAAAAGAATTATCCTTACCACTATCCTTGAAGGACACCCTGGAGTGGGGCGGTATTTTTGTACTCATCTATTTTCAGGTAGTTCTGGCATTATCATATAGAACCAGCTGTCAACCAGAAACTTTTTTTCCCTTAGGTAAATTGTTATAGGGAACTCCCTATGAGGAAAAGGGGGAAGACTGAAAGGGAGGAGGAAGTAGAACAGGAATAGGAGACATAGATATCTGAGCTAAATATCCATGCAAGGTTCTTATGCCTTCAGGACATATGTGAACTTGATATTTTATAGACCAGGTCTTTTGATGATAGAGCACTGCTGTGCATACTCTTGAATGGTATGGTTTTATAGGTCAGATAACGCCCACAATTTGTTGTGATTTTGGAGTTTAGTTCAATGGCAGCATTTTCATTGATGGCCTTAGAAAAAATATCCATTCCAGAGCTCTTTATAAAACCAGGGCCCCCTCACAAATATATTTTTCATCTCCTCAGTGAGGGGAGTGTCCCCTGGATCATCCTGTGAAGAGTGTTTGGGATTTCATGACCAGGGCCTTACATGATAAATTCACTGTATCAATCTAATCTCTACTGAAAATTTGGACACCTTCTTTTATAATATATCAATCAAGTTGTGAAATTTAAACTTCATTTAGGGTAGTCCACTTTGGGGTCTAGATTTTGCAGTCTTGTTGAAAGAATAGTCACAGGATTAAAAGCAGGAAGCGAAGTCAAAGGGGAAAAGTGACCCTGAATCAAAGCAAGGTACAAAGAAAAAGTTCGAAAGAACAAATTGATCTAATAGCCACATGATGCTGCAATTGTGTATATGTTCGAAAGATTTGGGGTTAGGATTTACAGGTCCACATTTATAATTTTTGAAAGAGTAAATAAACCTGTGGTTCTTTAACACCCACATAAGACCTCAGAAATATCAGAAAACTTTAAATTTGTTTTAATGTACAAATACTTACAAAGTACCTCAACTTTAGCCGTGCACCCCAGTGACCTGCCACATCAATTCGATTGAAGGTACAGAGCTTCAATGTCTTTGAGAAAATACTAGAACTCATTTTTCAACACCATGTTTAAGTATATAAGATTAAAAACAATGATCATGGGAACCAACTTCTCACCTCAGGAAAATGACACAACACATTGGTACTATTCACCAGTGGAGGAAAGGAAGCCTGGCCTGATTTCACCCTGTGGCTAAAATGAGGAGGTTTTCCCTTTCTCTGGTGCTTTAGATATAGCTAGCCAGTAGAGGACAAGTCTAATGTTCTGTGTTGGTGTGGGAATGCTCGCCACTGCTCCCAGCTCTTGTCTTTCTTTTCTTCTGATCTTGATCTTGATTTCAGTTTGGCATCCCATGACCTTCTCAGCTGAGTTTTTTTGTTTTTCCATCTCAAGTAAGAGAACGTTGACAATCTTTTTTTTTTTAACATCTTTATTGGAGTTTAATTGCTTTTCAATGTTGTGTTATTTTCTAACCTCTCTGCCATAAGAGGTAGTTTCAGATATGATAAACTCTGATTAATTGACTTTACAAACCTACAATTATAAAGGATAGCAACTAGATTTGTGGTAAGAATGGTACAAGAAATCTATCTGTGTCTTCTATAGAAATCATTCTTACTTCTAATTTGGTAGTCATGAGAAATCCTTGATTCTTCAGTCCACTAAACAAGGTAAGGGAAAATTATTATAGACAATTATTTATTGCTATATAGCAATAAAATATGGTAATATAGTTCTTTACACTGTGTACCAATCACATGCTTGATCAAGACTACTGCTTCTGGAAAATAGTAACCTGCCTTGTTAGACTCTTAATGTTTTTGGCTAATTATATAAAGAAGTTCATACATATATATATATATATATATATATATATATGAACTTCTTTGTATACACCATGTTATTTTCTCTAGCTACACCACTGCTACATACTGTGAATGTAGATGCCCCTCCTTCATACTGTTCACATATATCACTATGTATTCACACTTATTTCCAAAAGCGGCTACTGGAGAAGTGAGAAGGTGGTGGAAGGAGTGGCTGTGTATCCATATTCTACTCAGTCTGTATTTAGAAAAGGGTTTGATTTCCTTGTTCTGGATTTAATCCCTGTATGGCTAGAGGGATCAGTGTCAAAATCTGACAGTATATATATATATTTTTTCATAAGACACTGTCAGATTCTGAACTAGGAGTATTTCAAGAAGCTAACTGAACTCTTTTTCCTTTTAGTAAAAGACTGTGAAACTCTGGAGACAAGCATGTGACTAAATATGAGGGTTCTTCTTCCAGCCCAACACAGTATCCAGCACAGCTCTGGCTCAGGGAGGATCTTTGGCTTTGGGAACAGTAGAAGATGACAAAGCTATTGTCTTGTTCATGTTGGGGATCATTGTTAACAGTGGCAAAGATGAGTTTCCAGTAATCAGTCTGTAGCAATAAGATACTGACAAGGCAGTTCAGAGCAGGAGAGGAAGAAAATGGGGTTTCCATATAGGTATAGCAAATGGCAGACTTTTTATTATAGATTCATGTAAGCTGTTCTCTTGGGAGTGTCTCTGAGATGCTGACTCTTTGTTGGGTTTCACAAAGTCCCTACCTGTATGAGCAGATAGGAATGGAGCCATTGTAATGTCAACACAAAAGCAAAGTTGGCTTCATTTGTCTGCATAGTCATTAAGGCCTGAGGTCATAAAAATAAACAAAAAATTTTTTTTCAAAGTAAAGATAAGTTTATTTAAGGAGGAACAAAAATAAAAAGCGGTAACTCTCATTCTCTTCATTTTCACTTTAAAATACAATTTTGTTGCATTTCAGAAACATTTTAATTTTTGATTAAAATATGTATTGGAGAATTTGAGTTCATGGGGAATTTCTTTATTAAAATTTGGTTTCCACAATAAGTAGCTTCAGTAAAAGTAAGAATGTAGATTATTTGAAAAATGTATTTTTTAAAAACCTGGTGCTTTTTTTATAAGCAATTTCAATCAGCTTTTGTGTTTTGAATCTATTTTTCATTTGATTGATGTGATTGATTTCTATGAACTGCATTACAGCTGAGAGGTTATATATGGCATTTGGCACTGAGATTTAAAAAGTAATCATATGTTGTATACTATTTCTAAGAAATTGATAGTATCATAGTGTTATTTATTTCAGACTTCTCCAAGGATTTTCCTTAGTTTTGCTAAGGAACTATCTTCCAATTAAAAAGCTTAATAGAAAAAAATTCTGTCTTAAAATAGAAATGTTTAATATATATATTATATATATTGGTTTTATATACATTGAAATCATGTTAGAAAGGAAGCTTCTTTGTATCAAATAATTTAACTGTAGCATCAAGCGTTAAAGGCAGTAAACTTTTGCTTTTATGTATTTTTCGACTTTGGTTGACTAGGAGGTCAAATGGACTCAGTAGTGCGTCTGCCCTGGGATCTGCCAGTGCCAACTCTTTTAAAATCCAGAACATGGTCTCAAATTGGAACAAAATCCTTCACTGAAAAGATGTCCTTCAAAATAAATAGTCTCTTACTATAACTATGTTTTCATTAAAAAGTAAAATGTTCATTTTTAAAGGGGAATATTTAATTTTTTTAAAAGTGTTTTGCTGGTCAGAACATATACCCCTCATAAAAATTTACGGATATACACAGAAAACTAACTCCAAGATGTTGCTGTACTTTTGCATATAAGCAGAATGCTGGTAGCTAATCTCCCTGATTATGCAAAGATGGAATTATAGCAAGAATTACTGACAGGTTGGTAGATTTGGATTCCCCACTTCAAAAGTGGTGAATTGTTTCCTTTATGTTCTGTGACAAATGACCTACCTAGCTGCTGGGCCATGCAGAGAAGCTTGAAACAAGCAGAGAAGCTGACAGGACTGCTGATACTGGTGAAAACTGATTGCAAAAAGTAAAGTTCTAGTAAAAACAGATTTTTTTCAGTATAAGCAGACGAATATTCTTTTAGTTATAAATGTTCCATGAGCTGATTCTTGAAATTACTAGCAAATGTAGTGGTCAGTTCAAAGAACAACAAACATTGTATATATACACTGTTGGTTTAGATATAATATGATCAGCATATACATTTATATGCTTATATGGGTATGCGTGTGTATGTATATAATAACTAGTAACAAAAAAATTGAAATGAAAATCTCAACTGTGAACTTTTTTTTTTCCTTTTTGATCTTTGATTTAGGAGTAAATATAATAGTAATATATTATCAGGAGACCTCAATTACTTTCCCAAATTTTAAACTGCACTGTTAAATATGTATGTAGTGAGTTATTTATGTAAGGATTGATATATCTGTTAGACTTCTTGATACCATTGTTCTTTCTTCTAGAAAACATTTCTAGATCAGTGTTTGCTTTTATTGAGTGTTTTACAAAATAAAAGAAATTGGTAAAGTGTCTTGATAAGGCAAGAGGTTCAGGAGACAGATATTAGGATAGATTTTAGGATGTCGTGAGCACAATTGCCTAATCAATAGATGTAATAAAGCCAAACAAATATGAAGCAGTGTTCGCAGCTAGATGTGCAGAGAAAATAAAAACCCAAACAGTTGCCATGTGTTCAAAGAAAGTAGAGTTTCTATGAGCATGAGAAAGAAACTTATTTCAAGGATTGATTTATTTATTATGACTGAAACCCACCTTAATAAATATAAATCTAGTCTCAAGAAGCATCCAACTATACAGAACAGCCACGAAAGAATAAGGTTGTTCTTTCTGATCAAGGATTTTGGATTATTCCTATATATAATCAGAACAATCTGAAGAAATCTTACTCAAATCGGTTAGACTGCTGTCCTTGTATAGGTCAGAAGTCCTTTAGATTCTATAGATGTGCAAATGAAACAAGTTGCTTGGTTCAACTGGAAATTCTTGGGAAGTCTTAGAGACCACCCAGAGTGATGAGAAAAGTTGATCAACCATTCATTACTTGTTCATGATCCTAGCACTTGTCCTTTGAGGAAGACAGGACAAATATCATTTTCTCTAACATGCAAATGATAAAATGCAAGTCCAAAATGGTGAAATGGTTGAGGTCACAGTTAGCTAGAAATAGGATGTGAATATAACCTTTCTATGTCCAAGTCAAACATTCCTTCCATTACGTCAGACTGACTTGTAACTTAAAGACATCTAGCGCCTTTCTCTCTTTCTCTCTCCTTCATTTCCAAGTTTTTCTAAAACTTTTGTCAATTTTCAATTTTCTCTCTCTTTCTCTATTATGAAAACAAATCTTTGACATTTTACCCTGTATGCCAATTATAACTTTAGTTATTTAGGCATTTCAGGATAATCATAGATTATATGATATCCCTCTAAATTCAGTAGTTTTAAAATTTTAAATTATATATCTTCACTGGCCTATACAAATAAATTGTGGTTAATTTTCTTGATTCATATATATATATATATATATATATTTCTTGACCTATGATTATTTAACACAACTCAATTTTGAAATACATAGAAGAACTTTGAAAATTGCAGTTATCTTTTAAAAAGTTAAAGATGCTCAGCCTTACTTGGCACTAATTATTATATTATCTATCTCTGAAAAAATCTTTGATTTTCATTCAATTAGAAAACAGTTTACCTGGTGAAAAGTTTTTAGAAGCATCTACTCTTCAAAACTATTATGACTCTAGTGCAGTAGGTAAATATTAGCATTTACTAATTAATTCAATCAACTCAACAACTGTGATGAACATCATATATATACATATCCTTTGTTCAAGCTGAGCCAGGGCTGTCCAACCCACCTGTTTTCACCCAAATCAACTCCTCACTTGATTCTAATTGAAACTGTACTGAATGCACAAATCAGAAAATCTTGTTTATTCAACCCCCTTCAGTTCTCATAATTGTAGTTTTCAAATGAGAAAGAACTCCAACAATTAGAAGAGCTTTATTGAAAATTACTAATTGTGTTTTCCTTGGATGTCGGTATGATTTGTTTCCCTTTGCCCTCACTCACACAGCAACTCTGGTCATTTTAACATGTTGGTAAATGTTTATTCTTTATGTTACTTATATAAAAAGCAAATTACGTTGAGAAAATGGAAGATCTATGATATCTCTCTGCAGTTTAGCTGATGAGTTTCTGTCAAATTTTCACACAATTATGCAGAATATTAAAATCCAAAGATTTCTGGTGTCCCTATCATACTACATTTTGTTCTATCTCCATAAATGACCCCACATCTTTCCTGAGAGAAAACTATAAATATCAAATTCTCACTCCTCTCTCAATCAACTTATTTATATTTTTAGCATCATTTCCTCCTCAGCAGTGTAAACAAAATTTCTCTTTAAGGCCATTTCCTATAATACTTCTTTAGATCTGTTTAACTCTCTACTCCTTAGAGACTTGCTTTCTGAATTATATATTTCCCCTCACGCTTTCAAATTTTCTCCCTCTCCAAGTATCCTCAATTTGTTTATGTATCTTCAATATATAAATGACATAAATTCTCTATCATTTTAAAACAAAGGAAATATTACATGAGAATAAACCCAGCCTTTTCACTGTGTGTGGTGAAAACAGCTAGTTACCACAAAGAGTTTATTTCTCTTTTTTCTTGAACTTGTGTTCTGTTGTTTTATTTTCCAATGTTATATTTTCTCTTAGCACATTACCCATTATCAGAGTTTTTATTTCCATATATAGTCTGCTGCTTCCAGAATTTATATACATCTGCCAAAACACCTCTCAGGAGCACACAACTTTATCCATTTGCTTACTGGAATTCTTTATCTGGATATCCTAATGATACTCTACAATCATTGCATACATAATATAATTTATTATCTTTTCATCAAAATTCAATCCTCTTGATTTGTTGTTGTTGACCATGACAATTGCCTAAATCATCCTAGACTAAGTATTCACTCTTACTTATTTCCCATCTCCATCCTTCACCAAGATTTAAGCTCCTATCTCTTTTATATCTCTCCAATTCATCTTTTAATTTTGATTTTTTTGGCCTGAAGTATTCAGAGAATATACCTTCTGTCCTATTCTCCCCAAATTCTCCTAATTCAAAAAGAAATGCTTGGCAAATTGAAAATAGTAATATATAATGAAGAAAGTATAATAAATAAATAAAATAATGAAGTAATGTATAACGAAGTTGGATTAATACAAGAAAAATGTTGGCTTTACTTTAGAAAAATCAATGATAAGAATGCACTTCATTAAAGATAAAGAAAAAAATATGAATTTCTCAATAGATGCTGAAAAAGAATTAGATAAAATTGGATAAAATTCAAAGAATCAGATAAAATTCAACATGTATTTATGATATAAAAAATGTGATCTTTCCAACTGACCCTATAATGGAGCCTTCAGAAGGACTCCCAATTTTGTATCAGTTCAGCTGCTTGTGGGTGGCCAGACACATAGTAAGAACCCTGAATCCCATTGTCTCACTGTTTTTGCTGTAAGATAGTTCTGTGGTGAGAAATCTGTTTCAGTCAGCATGAAATTTGGAAAGTTTAACCATAAAGATTCTGGCAGGACAGGCAAAGAAAACAAGTTTGTAACCACAATAAGTGTCTATTCTAGGGAGGATAAATCACCTCCTCCTCTGTTATAGAGAGGGTATAATGAAATCAATCTTTCACTAAACATTTGGGTAGTCCTCCTAGGATATATGCTGTAATGGGACTCTTTTGTCTCTGCTGATTTGAGTGTCTCAGCAGTAGCAGTAGCCCGATCAGCCTCAGTGCGGGAAATCCCATGTTGCTGAATCCATGTATCACCTCCATCCTGATACCATAGCCACTTTGCTTAAGAGACTATTGAACAAGCACTAGGGTGGTTAGGACAAGTTGCCTGGCACATGTATAATGAGTCATTTTGTCCACTTGATCACTGATATTATTTTCTGTAGTGAACACCCTTTTGTGAGTATTTTGTGGGTCACGACTACTGTCACAATTTGAATGCATTCCAAGATACCTGTGCATGTGTTTCTTACCCCAACCACCTTGTACCAGTTCTCCAATATTTTTCCTTTTATGTTTGAGAAAATTCAACCAAATGTTAACTAATGCTCATTAACTGATTCAGAGTTATATCTCTGATTATCTCTCCTTCTAAGCAAAGTTTATGTACAGCTCTACTACTAGAAGGTCTGCCAACTTAGTAGGGTTTCCTTCCCCACTGTCATTCATAGCCACTCTAAATAGGGCTGTAAATCTACTCCTGACTGTGCCAACAAATCCTACTTAAATATGTGCAAACAAGGCCTGATTATTTTCTCCTTTTGTCAACTTCATATTGATTTATTAAGCTACTGAAAAGGCTTAGCTGCTGAAAAAATAAGAGCCCAAAATTAGTGCCTGAAATAAGAGAAAAGAGTGTTTCTCTCAAGTGTTAGAGTAGAGCTGGTAATGTAGTTCTGACACCCTCAGCATGTGGCTTTCATCTCTAGTTCCAAGGCACTTGTTCTAATTTTAATTACTTCCCACAAATGGAAAAGGGGGTGGTACAAAAAGAGCATATATCAATCTCTTAAGGACAAAAAGAAGGAGGGCATCCATTATTTCCTGTAACATTTCACAGGTAAGAACTCAGTCATATCATACGTTTTACATTGTAGCAAAGAGTCTGAAATGAAAACCCTGTGGTTAGGAGGGAGAATGGATAATAGAAGACTGCTCAGGATTTGCCATAGGATAGTTTAAGGTGTCATATATTATAACCAGAAATTCCACTCCAAAATGTATATCTTCTTGTATATATGATCCAGAAAACATCATCATGATCATCAATACTTATCAGCATTTAAAACTGTTAAATACTTTATTATCTCATTTAATCTTTATAGCAGCCCTACGATATGTACTATTTTTTCCCATTATACAGATGAAGAAACAGGAACAGAGATGCTAGCACACTAAATAAGAGCAGAAATGGAATGGATAGCCCTGTTTAAGTCATTTCATATAGGGGAATGTTCATAATGACATAATGACTTTGGCTCATAATGACAAATTAAAGAAATGGAAAACAATTTGAATGACTATCACAGTAAAATGGATGAATAATTTGTGGTATATTCATATACTGAAACCTATTACCACAGTCAATATCACTGGCTATTTATTGTCTGCTAGAAGCTGCCTGTGCACCGGGCAATGAAATGAACTACATGCCGCAACATGAATAACTCTTAGGAAAATATTATTGAGGAAAGAAAAATCAATTGTAAAAGAATATGTATAATATGACTCCTTGAATGAAAAATTCAAAATCAATCTAAACAAAATGTATTGAAGAAATTAAAGATTCATGTTAAAATTATAAAGCAGAGAAAGTTATATATACAAAGTTCAGTATAGGTTTGTGCTAATGAATAGAAGGGAAAGAGATGGGAAGTATTTCCAGGAGACTTCAAGGCTAACAGTTATATTCTACTATTTCTTAATTGGCACCTATTCTGTGTGTCTTGTACATAGTTTATGAACTTTAGAGTGTATGAATTCAATATTTAATAAATATAATTCTAAGAAAGTGATAATACATCAATCACTAAAATTAAAAATGTCCATAGAATTAAAAATAACCATATAGACTCCCTTTCATTTTTGTACAATATCATATTTTTATCTTTTAAAACATAAATAATGTAGAGGATTTTGTAATGGAAGAACTTTAGAAATCAAGTAAATAGTGACATCTGTGATACTGAATTGCATGTGGGAATGAAGAATAAGAATCGATGACAAACAGTTTAAACAACAGGTGAGGGCTTCCCTGGTGGCGCAGTGGTTGAGAGTCCGCCTGCCGATGCAGGGGACACGGGTTCGTGCCCCGATCCCGGAAGATCCCACATGCCGCGGAGCGGCTGGGCCCGCGAGCCGTGGCCGCGGAGCCTGTGTGTCCGGAGCCTGTGCTCCGCAACGGGAGAGGCCACAGCAGTGAGAGGCCTGCGTACAGCAAAAAAAAAAAAAAAAAAAAAAAAAACAGGTGAGAAATAAGGGGAACAAATTAAAATAATTTAAATGGATAACTGAATGTCAATGAATTATTTGTTAACTTCGGTAAAGTGAATTGTTTATCCATGCAGAAATCAAAAGAAAGTGTTAAACTAAACACATCATATCACATCTCTGAATGCTAGCAAGTCTAGATATTAAACATATTCTGAAGAAAGCACTATATCCAAGCTATTGCAAATGAAGTGCAACTTCTTACACCAATAGAGGAGTTTCAAATACCTCACAGGAGGATCATTTAGTTTCTCTATAAATTCTTATAGGATAACATTCAATTGTAACATTTCAATGTGTCTGGAGGAAAAAAGAAGTTTTTTCCCTTTGGTCTTAGCCTATTCCATTTGTCCATATGTATATTCTGAGATTGGAGTAAACTGTGTACAGGTGCTTTGGGGTGTATAATCACCAGCAGCAGGAAATCTGAAACACTGTGATGCATAAATCATTGTCAAGTGGAAAACTGTCTAATATTGTTAGTAAAGAGAGCACAAAAGAGAAAGAATGGATTAACTAAGGAACCCCAAGGCATTTATCTAAATGATGTAAACATCGTTCTCTTCAGAGAAAAGCTTCAGCACCTCAGAGATAAGTACAATCATACACCAGCAGAGGACTTTGGATTAATGAAGAAAGAGAGCTGAGGTACTCTGTCACTTCCTCCTGCCTTAGACACACACCAGCCTAAAGGTACTGAGAATA
Source organism: Mesoplodon densirostris (assembly GCF_025265405.1). Taxonomy (NCBI): domain Eukaryota; kingdom Metazoa; phylum Chordata; class Mammalia; order Artiodactyla; family Ziphiidae; genus Mesoplodon; species Mesoplodon densirostris. The sequence continues at coordinate 34,127,951 of NC_082677.1, read as the reverse complement.
AAACATCTCAAGGCCTTTAAAGGATATATTTATATTATTTCATAGCTCTATCTAAGTAAGAATTTATGAACAAAATAGCTCAAATTTATTAAGTAATAACTAAATGCCAAACATTTGACACAGAGTGTCTAAAAGTCCGTTCAAGAGTTTTGCAAAGTAGGTATACTTATCACTACTTTAAGAGTAGTAAAACTGCAGATGAACAAAATTAAACAATTTTTCCAAGATCACACACCTAATAAGTGTAGAATTTGAGCCTAGATATCTCTGACTTCAGAGTCCGCATATTTTCCACTACACCAGGCTGCTTCATGAAGTTGTACTAAGCTGTGAAAATTATTTTTCATTTGTTTCACACAGTACAGGATGGACACGGCATGTAAATGCTTTCCAAAGAAAACTCTCCAGCAGAAGATATAAAATTGGGTCTAATAACCGATATGTTGTCAAGCCACATGTAATATTTGTATAATAGAACTTGCCAGAAACATACCAGAGATAATGTCAACCTTAAAATAAAGTGACAACACCAAACATTGGTTTGGAAACTTGGCCTGTTCATAAATTAACTTGGTTGTTAAGGAGGTATGAGAGGATTAATGAATTAAGAGTAGGAAAAATAGTAACTAGATGGTAGCTAAAATCAAAATTTGAAACGATGAAGCCTCAAATTACATGTACTAAAGTCAATGTTTTATTGAACAAGATATAAAATTACACATATTAGGCCTTGTGTAGTAAAGGTATATCTTCCAAAGAATGCCTCCTGTAGGTCAAGGAAATGTACCTAACTAAGAGAAGACATTTTAAAAACAGAAATAAAATTGTGCTCAGACTAAATCTAAGCCCATCAAAAACTTACAGAATTTTTGAGCTGGAAGGGCCTGGAGAGAACCTCTCTTCTGTATCTACATGCATAATTAAATAGCTGAGTAGATATGATACAGATATTTGGTTAGTGCATTGCAATAAATATTTCCATGAAAAATGTGGAAATAAGCATTAAGAGGAAGTCATTTCCCAATGCACTGAACGGTTTAATAACAAGACAGATTTTCTTTCTACTCTAAAAGAAAACTGCCTCTCTGATCAAAGTAAACCATGCAAACACCTAAGAATTTACTGAGTGCAGTGACATTGCTGTAGATATCTTATCTGACCTGTATCATGGAAGTTGCTTTAAAGGTTAATGACTAAAAATTTGTATTTCTCCTTAAATATACAATAGTAGCATTAATAAATGTAAATGATTTGTAAGTTGTTAGATATACTCCAATGTTTCTAAGTTGAATAAGATTTTTATTCCCCAAAGCCTGGAAACAACCATGATTCCAGGCCACTATGTTTGTTCCATTTAATTGTCCAGTCTTACCTTGCTCATTAAATTATGTTTTTTAATAAGACAAAGTATAGTGAGCTTGTTACAAGCATAGTCATTCCAATTAGAAATAAACTTGATGCAACTTTTTTTTCAACAATTACTTGGTCTCTCAAATGTCAAACCATAATAAGCTAGGATTTTTTAAAAACTATCAAACAAGGCCAAAATTAGAACTTACTTTTGATGGTGTAAGGAGGGCCCAATAAATAGCATACACTCTCCCACCTGAACTCTCAGTCAGTAGAGAAAGAAAATAAATTAGCATATGGAAACCAAAATACCTCCTTTATTTCTGATAAAACATATCTTCACAATTGTGATTTGTGTCTGTGAGCAGGTGGATAGACCTCCTCGCATGAAACCTGAATCTGTCAGGATTAGACAGACTTTCTATCATACATGCCTGACTTTATGAAGCCTACAGCAATGAACACAGCAGATCATATACTGCATGGTAGTAGGACCTCACTCCCAAGAAAGAACAGCCCAACCGAAGCATGCCCGACTTTACCAAATAGAGAAGTCACTCCATCCTTCCTGGTGATGAGAGTAAAAGAGCAAGAGAGACAAAGAGGATCACAGAAATATATATCCCTCCACAGGAAGGAAATGTTAAGTGTGGGAAGAAAAGCCCCTTACCCCATTATTTTAAAGGAGTGGAGTTTTAAATCAGAAAATAAATGAAAAGCACTTAGAACATAGTCAATTTTCAACAAATATTAAGTGCTATTATTTTGTATATGATAATTTTTTTTATTTATTCCATTTTACTTCTTTTTTTCTGAATTTCTTTTCTTTTTAAAATAATTCTTATTGGAATATAGTTGCTTTACAATGTTTTATTTGTTTCTGCTGTACAGAAAAGTGAATCAGCTATACATATACATATATATTTTCTGGATTTCCTTCCCATTTAGGTCACCACAGAGCATTGAATAGAGTTCCCTGTGCTATACAGTAGGCTCTCATTAGTTATCTATTTTATACATAGTAGTGTATATATGTCAATCCCAATCTCCCAATTCATCCCTCCCATCTTCCCCCTTGGTATTCATATGTTTGTTCTCTATGTCTTTGTCTCCATTTCTGCTTTGCAAATAAGTTCTTCCATATCATTTTTCTAGATTCCACATATAAGAAATATTTTACAGTATTTATTTTTCTATTTCTGACTAACTTCATTCTGTATGACAGTCTCTAGGTCCATCCATGACTTTGCAAGTGACACAATTTTGATCCTTTTTATGGCTGAGTAATATTCAATTGTATACTTCTTAAAATAAAATTTCCCCAGTAATGCCTATAATGGTGAATGCTGTAAAATTGTTCTTTAAGTGTGTAGAATATAACATCTTGTGTGTTTTCTCTGATTTAAAATTTTGGGGAATATTTTCCTCATTGTCATTTTTAGAACCTCACTCCCTTAAGTAAAAGAAACCTCTATTACTACACATAATATTAGATTTACATGGATAATTCTAAAATGCTGTTGAGAAAGTGATGAAATGAAACAGATACTATTATATATGCCACACACACACTGTTCATAGGAGTTGTAATTATTTCTGAAATGCAATTTTATAATAAATATAAAGAGCTTCAAATTGATTTCAAGTATTTTAACTTGATAATTGTACTTATGTGAAAATATCTGATGAACTAACAAAATATTAAAAAATCATTACAAACCATAATTTTTAGCTCAGAAATATTTTGAATACTAAAAAAAGAAAAATAATGAAATTCTTTGACAATATGAGAATGAATTAAATGATTCTGATATACTTCTTTATGTAGCAATGAAAATTGGCTCTAATAAAGGTTTTTTTTTACTAATAGGAGAAATACTTATAAAGTGAAAAAGAAATTCATGAACTTATCTATTTAAGCATGGAATAAAATAGCTTCTATATTTACTAAGTAGAGGGACTGAGCTATTTTCTGGAAAGACTATAGTTCATGAAATATATAGATTGCTAACTTCATTGCATAGGGCTTGGGAAAAGGCCAGTAACAACTGAAAAACAAGTAGACAAAATAATTGTAGATTGTGATGCTATAAAGATAACTAATGAGGGAATTCCATTTCCAGAAAGATGACATATTAAATGCTCCTAACAGCACCTAAAAATGAAATAATCATTTTCTAGATAAGACATTTAATCTTACATGAAAGTAAGGATTCTGTAGGCCACCCTCAAACAAATGGAAAGAAGATACAGGAAGGTAAGTGAGGACAAAGTTGGATTTTGCTTTAAAGTTCCTCTGGACCCTGGAGCCCTTGAGCTTCTTATTGATGAGCACAAGGAACTGGAAGGTTCTGGAGGTAAGGTCTGAGACCACACCAAGGAAGGAATCTCCTGAAGCAAAAAGCTAAAGCAGAGAATTAAAAAGTCTATAGCTTCCAGAAAGTAAAATTTCCCACATAGAAAGATATAGAGGAAAATTTGACTATTTCTACTTTGGTACTTAGGGAAAAATGTTTTTAAATACCTTCTCCAAGAGAATCAAAATCACAAGTTCTGATTCTCACATGAAGTTTACCTCACATTTCTTTATTAAAAAATAAAAGACATAGAGGAAACTTTTTTGATTTCACCAACATAAATTCCACAAGCTAATTTTGTGGTCTGAAAAATCTTCAGCAGAAAATTTAATTTAATGTTGCACCAGGCTGGTAATGAGAATGTCTGAAGCACACACACACACACACACACACACACACACACACACACACATCACAGGTCCTCTCTAGAAGAACTCAAATTCAACCTAAGAAAATTTCCCAGAAATATAAAGAGCATTTAGCCCCACTCCCTGAGGAGAGGACTGGAACTGTGAGTGAGAAGCAAACAAACAAACAAAAAACAATAAATAACAGAAACACATCACCTAAAACTTCAAATACTGGAATTTTTTAATGTAAAATGTAAAACAAACAAATTTTATATGTTTAAAGAAATACCTCTATACTTGAAATTCAATAAAGGAATAAGAAACTGAAGAAAACCAATGTATCCAACAAAAATATATAGAAAATTTCTGTAAATGAAAAAAAAATGAATTAAAGAATCTGAAGATAGTTTAAATGACAGATTAAAAATGTTCAGAAGCTTGCAATGGGTGTGTGTCTTTCACAGCAAAAGGCAAATTTCTTACAATTGGACCTTCATGATCTGCCCTCATCTTCTATATCCCTTTCTCCTACTACATGGGCTTTTTGCTGTTCAGGTAACATTCCTGTTCCTGTCTTGGGGTCTTTTTCCTGGCCATTTCCTCAGCCTGAAGTGCTCTTTCTCCAAAAATCTGCATGGTAAATTCTTACCTCACAAAAGAAGGTGAGAAACTTTTTCAAATCTTCTTTTCAATGAGACCTCTATGACTACTATATTTAAAATTATAATCCCAACTCCTATAACTCAGATTCCTCCATTCCTATTCTCCTTTATTTCACAGCAATTATCAACTTCTACATACTGTATAATTTACCTTTTATGTGAATTACTTGTTTTCAGTCTCTCCCACACAATGTGAGATTCCTAAAGGAATAACATTTTTAGCTTTTATCTCAAGCCTTCAAAGACTAGATGGTCAATAAATATAATTGAAAAGAATGGTTTCAGTAAGCTTGCAGAAAGTTTTTTTTTAGAAAAATAGAGCAATTTTTCTCTAATATCTTCCATTTTAGCTAATATTTGGGGAAAGTGAGGTTTAAGGAAAGAGGAAATGGCATACTTTTGAAAAAGTAAAATTATTGAGCAAACATAGTTGAACTGCAAGGTATTTGTGGTTTAATTATTTGCGGATTGTGATTTGAATTTAAAGTTAAATTATTTATCCCTATCTGAAATGTTCTTCAAAAATATTTAGCTCCTGGGGAAAATATATAAAAAGCCATGGTGTTGAGTTCAGCCAGAATTTTGATTTTTTGTCAAGTAAGTGAAACAAGGAGAGAGAGGTAGGAAGGGAAGGAAAGTGTTATAAAGGAATAATTATAATGGTGGCCATGGAATTTTTAAGGTAATGGGTCCAGGAATGAAGGTCAGATTACAGGAGTGATGGAGAGTAAAAAAGGATAAAGTCAACAGGCTGGAAGTAACATCACAATTTTATATGTCAAATGCTCTTGGGTGCATGCTCGCATACACACATACACATCAAACACTGTGAGAACTTCCAAAAAACATTAACATTGATTTATCTTTGAAAAATAAAACTCAAAAGGTATGTGTGTTAGTATGGTGGTGCATATATGAGTATAAGGATAAGTGTGGTTTTACATTTTTCTTCTGTTGTGCCTGTATTCAAAATTACCTACAATATTAATGAATTTATGATTAAAGGCAAATTGTCTTTTACTTACTTAAACTATTGCCTAAATATCAACAATGAACAATTGGAATTTGAAATTTTAAACAATACTATTTACATTAACACTCACCAAGATGAAATACTTAGGTATAAATTTTAAAATACATTTACCAAAACTACATGAGGAAAATCACAAATCTCTGATGAAAGAAATTTTTAAAAGCACCAAATTAATGAAGAGATATTTCATGTTCATGGATGGGAAGACCCAATATTGTCAAGATATCAGTTCTTCCAAACTTAATCTATAGATTCATCCCAATCAATCTATAGATAAAATTCTAATAAAAATCTCATCAAGTACTTTTGTGGCTGTCAACAAACTGATTCTAAAGTTTATTGAAGAGATAGAAAAACAAAAATAGTCAATACAATATTGAAAGAAAAGAACAAAGTTGAAAGACTAACACTACCTGACTTCAATACTTTCTCTAAGTTACAGTAATCAAGAAAATGAGCTATTGATGAAAGAATAGACCACTAGATTAGTAGAATGTAATAGACAGCTCAGGAATAGACACACATGAATATAGTCAACTTATCTTAGACAAAAGAATAAAAGAAATACAAAGTAGCAAGAATAGTCTTTTCAATACATCATGATGGAACAACAGGACATACACATGCAAAAAGATGAATCTAGACACAGATTTTATACTCTTCACAAAAATTAATGAAAATAGATCATAGACCTAAATGTAAAATTATAAAGATATAAAATCCTAGAATATAACAGAGAAAAAGTCTAGATAAACCTGGGTTTGACAATTACTTTTTAGATACAAAATCAAAGGCAAAATCCATGAAAGAAATACTTGATAAGTTGGATTTCATTAAAATTAAAAACCTCTGCTTTGTGAAAGACACTGTCAAGAGAATGAGAAACAAGCAATAGACAGGGAGAAAATATTTTCAAAAGACATATCTGATAAATAATTATTATCCAAAATATCAAAAAAAACCCTTAAAGCTCAACACTAAGAAAGTGAAAAACTTGATTAAGAAATGGACAAAAGATCTGAACAGACACCTCATCAAAGAAAATATACAAGTGACAAATAAGTATATGAAAGGATACTCAACACCACGTGCCATTAAGAATTATAAATTAAAATTAAAACAATATACCACCACACACCTATTAGAATGAAAAAAATCCAAAACACTGACACCAAGTGCTGGAGAGGATGTAGAGTAACAGGAGCTCTTATTTATTGCTGGTAGGAATACAAAATTGTGCAGCCACTTTGAAAGAGAGTTTGGCAATTTCTTACAACACTAAACATACTCTTATATGATGCAGCAATCACACTTCTTTGTATTTACCTAAAAGACTTGAAAACTTATGCACACACAAAAGCATGTACATGGATGTTGCAGTTTTATTCATAACTGCCAAGGCTTGGAAGCAACCAAGATGTCCTTCAGTAAATGAAAAAAATAAACCGTTGCACATATAGACAGTGGAATATTATTCAGCACTAAAAAGAAATGAAGTATCAAGCCATGAAAAGACATGGAGGAAATGTATTACTAAGTTATTACTTATTATATTTCTAAGCCAATCTGAGAAGGCTACATACTGTATCACTCCAATTATATGACATTCTATAAAAGGCAAAAAGTATGAAGACAAAAAATACGAAGACAACAAAAAGTTCAGTGGTTGCTGGGGGTTGGGGCAGGACAAGGATTAATAAGTGGAGCACAGAGGGTTTTTAAGGTGGTAAAACTATTCTGTATGATGCAATATTTGTGGATACATGTCACTCACTTTTATCAAAATCTGTAGAGTATAGAACACCAAGAGTGAACCCTAATGTAAATTAAGGATTTTGAATGATAATGATTTGCCAATGTAGGTTCATCGACTGAAACAAGGGTACCACAACAGGTACAGAATGACGACAGTGGGGGAGACTGTGCATGTGTAGGGGCAGACAGTATATGCCTTTCCACTCAATTTTGCTGTGAACCTAAACTGGTCTAAAAAGCAAAGACGATTAAAAACATAAAATACTAAATTTAATTTGATATATTTCTACTGCTTTATTTTCTTTAAAACAACAAAAACATGTAAAATGTAATTTCATCATTTGACTTTTAAATTTATATTTATTTCCACTTATCTTGATCTCCAAGCAGGAAAAATAACCTTAGACTCCATGTCAAATTAATTATTTATTTTCCAGCAATAATTAGTACCAATTAGTCTTTGATGTTTCAAAAAAAATCTGTTTTGATTAAACTTTCACCCTTTCTGCCATTTTCTCTACCCTCTCCTTAAATGGGAAAATAATTCATGAGAATTTTACTGTAATAGTTTCAATTTTAACTTACAGAAAAATCACTAAGATAATATACAAAATATAATTTCTTTTTTCCCTGATATTTTAAATTGATGGTTCTCCCTCCCTTTCTCTGTTTTCTATTAAAACATTACAAAAATCACCCAGAAGTCAGTCCTTTCTACCATCTTTTGTTGTACAGTTTTCCCATGACATTTTAATAGATGGATTATAATCGTAACTCATGCCCGGATCCATTTAATGAGATTGTTGCTATTGCTAGTTCAAGAAGATTTTTTTTTTTAATTTCTGTACAACTGTGCAGTCCATTAAAAACCTGCTACTAATTTCATAACTGAGGATAGGAGGAGGCGTGCTTAAATACTTGCAGACTAGAAAGGGAGAGTGAATCATTTTGAATTATATGCCATATGCCAAGGCCTTTATTTAGTATGCTCAAAAAAGTATTCATTAAAGATAAATGCTCCACAGAGCTAGAAAGATTTTCAGCAGATAAAGTCTTGTCTGCATAATACAGAACAGGTAATCAGGATGGTGTGACATTGATGTTCCTCATATTTGTTTTCTGTCATGCTGAAAATGTATTCAACTCTGCTTCTTTCTCAAAAAAAACAGCTATCTGTATCATCAAAAGAATTCACATGATAATTAAATGTCTGTATATATCATTATATCTTCTACTTTCATTTTGAATTATGAAGAAATGTTGTCTTGAACCAATAATAGGATTTAGGTAATGGCAAGAAAAATTATTTCTACTTCCTGTTGTAGCCAAACGCTTCTTGATAGGATTAGAGAAATACAATTATTCTTTCATTTATTCATTCATTGAATGCCTAGCAGCTGGGAACTTATATAATATGTTCTAGAGAATATAAAGAATATAAGATATGGCACCTGATCTTGAAAGCTTCACAATCTAGTTGTATAATAAAATATCTAAAAGAGATGAATGTAGATCACAAGGTTTGTATACATAAAATAATTCTTTTTTTTAAAAGTTTACTTACAGTTTACCAGCTCCATTTTACATTTTTATGTATTTGTAATTTAGAGTTTTAAGAATAGTAGGGAAATATTTTATCAAAGTTGTAATTGAGCAATAAATGTATCTAGAGATAAGACACTTTGATATAAAAATAGAACCCCAAAATATAGATAAATTGTAAAAAGCAGACTATGGATGGAGATGTGATTCTTTGCTTTTTATAAAGAGTATCTGTTAGGAATACTTTTTTATTTTATTTTTTATTTTTTTGCTTTATAACAAATTTAATCCGTTATACATATACATATGTTTCCATATCCCCTCCCTTTTGCGTCTCATCCCACCCTCCCTATCCCACCCCTCCAGGCGGTCACAAAGCACCGAGCTGATCTCTCTGTGCTATGGGGCTGCTTCCCACTAGCTATCTACCTTACGTTTGGTAGTGTATATATGTCCATGCCGCTCTTTCACTTTGTCACAGCTTACCCTTCCCCCTCCCCATATCCTCAAGTCCATTCTTTAGTAGGTCTGTGTCTTTATTCCTGTCTTACCCCTATGTTCTTCATGACATTTTATTTCTTATATTCCATATATATGTGTTAGCATACAGTATTTGTCTTTCTCTTTCTGACTTACTTCACTCTGTATGACAGACTCTAGGTCCATCCACCTCATTACAAATAGCTCAATTTCATTTCTTTTTATGGCTGAGTAATATTCCATTGTATATATGTGCCACATCTTCTTTATCCATTCATCCAATGATGGACACTTAGGTTGTTTCCAGCTCCGGGCTATTGTAAATAGGGCTTCTATGAACATTTTGGTACATGTCTCTTTTTGAATTATGGTTTTCTCAGGGTATATGCCCAGTAGTGGGATTGCTGGGTCATATGGTAGTTCTATTTGTAGTTTTTTAAGGAACCTCCATACCGTTCTCCATAGCGGCTGTACCAATTCACATTCCCACCAGCAGTGCAAGAGTGTTCCCTTTTTTCCACACCCTCTCCAGCATTTATTGTTTGTAGAATTTTTGATGATGGCCATTCTGACTGGTGTGAGATGATATCTCATTGTAGTTTTGATTTGCATTTCTCTAATGAGTAAAGATGTTGAGCATCCTTTCATGTGTTTGTTGGCAGTCTGTATATCTTCTGTGGAGAAATGTCTATTTAGGTCTTCTGGCCATTTTTGGATTGGGTTGTTTGTTTTTTTGCTATTGAGCTGCATGAGCTGCTTATATATTTTGGAGATTAATCCTTTGTCAGTTGCTTCATTTGCAAATATTTTCTCCCATTCTGAGGGTTGTCTTTTGGTCTTGTTTATGGTTTCCTTTGCTGTGCAAAAGCTTTGAAGTTTCATTAGGTCCCATGTGTTTATTTTTGTCTTTATTTCCATTTCTCTAGGAGGTGGGTCAAAAAGGATCTTGCTGTGATTTATGTCATAGAGTGTTCTGCCTATGTTTTCCTCCAAGAGTTTGATAGTGTCTGGCCTTACATTTAGGTCTTTAATCCATTTTGAGCTTATTTTTGTGTATGGTGTTAGGGAGTGATCTAATCTCATACTTTTACATGTCCCTATCCAGTTTTCCCAGCACCACCTATTGAAGAGACTGTCCTTTCTCCACTGTACATTCCTGCCTCCTTTATCAAATATAAGGTGACCATATGTCCGTGGGTTTAACTCTGGGCTTTCTATCCTGTTCCATTGATCTATCTTTCTGTTTTTGTGCCAGTACCATACTGTCTTGATTACTGTAGCTTTGTAGTATAGTCTGAAGTCAGGGAGCCTGATTCCTCCAGCTCCATTTTTCGTTCTCAAGATTGCTTTGGCTATTCGGGGTCTTTTGTGTTCCCATACAAATTGTGAAATTTTTTGTTCTAGTTCTGTGAAAAATGCCAGTGGTAGTTTGATAGGGATTGCATTGAATCTGTAGATTGCTTTGGGTAGTAGAGTCATTTTCAAAATGTTGATTCTTCCAATCCATGAACATGGTACATCTCTCCATCTATTTGTATCATCTTTAATTTCTTTCATCAGTGTCTTATAATTTTCTGCATACAGGTCTTTTGTCTCCTTAGGTAGGTTTATTCCTAGATATTTTATTCTTTTTGTTGCAATGGTAAATGGGAGTGTTTCCTTGATTTCACTTTCAGATTTTTCATCATTGGTATATAGGAATGCCAGAAATTTCTGTGCATTAATTTTGTATCCTGCAACTTTACCAAATTCATTGATTAACTCTAGTAGTTTTCTGGTAGCATCTTTAGGATTCTCTATGTATAGTATCATGTCATCTACAAAGAGTGACAGCTTTACTTCTTCTTTTCCAATTTGGATTCCTTTTATTTCCTTTTCTTCTCTGATTGCTATGGCTAAAACTTCCAAAACTAGGTTGAATAAGAGTGGTGAGAGTGGGCAACCTTGTCTTGTTTCTGATCTTAGTGGAAATGGCTTCAGTTTTTCACCATTGAGGATGATGCTGGCTGTGAGTTTGTCATATATGGCCTTTATTATGTTGAGGAAAGTTCCCTCTATGCCTACTTTCTGCAGTGTTTTTATCATAAATGGGTGTTGAATTTTGTCGAAAGCTTTCTCTGCATCTATTGAGATGATCATATGGTTTTTCTCCTTCAATTTGTTAATATGGTGTATCACGTTGATTGATTTGCATATATTGAAGAATCTTTGCATTCCTGGAATAAACCCCACTTGATCATGGTGTATGATCCTTTTAATGTGCTGTTGGATTCTGTTTGCTAGTATTTTGTTGAGGATTTTTGCATCTATGTTCATCAGTGATATTGGCCTGTAGTTTTCTTTCTTTGTGACATCCTTGCCTGGTTTTGGTATCAAGGTGATGGTGGCCTCGTAGAATGAGTTTGGGAGTGTTCCTCCCTCTGCTATATTTTGGAAGAATTTCAGAAGGATAGGTGTTAGCTCTTCTCTAAATGCTTGATAGAATTCGCCTGTGAAGCCATCTGGTCCTGGGCTTTTGTTTGTTGGAAGATTTTTTATCACAGTTTCAATTTCAGTGCTTGTGATTGGTCTGTTCATATTTTCTATTTCTTCCTGATTCAGTCTTGGCAGCTTGTGCATTTCTAAGAATTTGTCCATTTCTTCCAGGTTGTCCATTTTATTGGCATAGACTTGCTTATAGTAATCTCTCATGATCTTTTGTATTTCTGCTGTGTCAGTTGTTACTTCTCCTTTTTCATTTCTAATTCTATTGATTTGAGTCTTCTCCCTTTTTTTCTTGATGAGTCTGGCTAATGGTTTATCAATTTTGTTTATCTTCTCAAAGAACCAGCTTTTAGTTTTATTGATCTTTGCTATCGTTTCCTTCCTTTCTTTTTCATTTATTTCTGATCTGATTTTTATGATTTCTTTCCTTCTGCTAACTTTGGGATGTTTTTGTTCTTCTTTCTCTAATTGCTTTAGGTGCAAGGTTAGGTTGTTTATTTGGGATGCTTCCTGTTTCTTAAGGTGGGATTGTATTGCTATAAACTTCCCTCTTAGAACTGCTTTTGCTGCATCCCATAGGTTTTGGGTCGTCGTGTCTCCATTGTCATTTGTTTCTAGGTATTTTGTAATTTCCTCTTTGATTTCTTCAGTGATCACTTCGTTATTAAGTAGTGTATTGTTTAGCTTCCATGTGTTTGTATCTTTTACAAATCTTTTCCTGTAATTGATATCTAGTCTCATAGCATTGTGGTCGGAAAAGATACTTGATACAATTTCAATTTTCTTAAATTTACCAAGGCTTGATTTGTGACCCAAGATATGATCTATCCTGGAGAATGTTCCATGAGCAATTGAGAAAAATGTGTATTCTGTTGTTTTTGGATGGAATGTCCTTTAAATATCAACTAAGTCCATCTTGTTTAATGTATCATTTAAAGCTTGTGTTTCCTTATTTATTTTCATTTTGGATGATCTGTCCATTGGTGAAAGTGGGGTATTAAAGTCCTCTACTATGATTGTGTTACTGTCGATTTCTCCTTTTATGGCTGTTAGTATTTGCCTTATGTATTGAGTTGCTCCTATGTTGGGTGCATAAATATTTACAATTGTTATATCTTCTTCTTGGATGGATCCCTTTATCATTATGTAGTGTCCTTCTTTGTCTCTTCTAGTAGTCTTTATTTTAAAGTCTATTTTGTCTGATATGAGAATTGCTACTCCAGCTTTCTTTTGGTTTCCATTTGCATGGAATATCTTTTTCCATCCCCTTACTTTCAGTCTGTATGTGTCTCTAGGTCTGAAGTGGGTCTCTTGTAGACAGCATATATATGGGTCTTGTTTTTGTATCCATTCAGCCAGTCTGTGTCTTTTGGTGGGAGCATTTAGTCCATTTACATTTAAGGTAATTATCGATATGTATTTTACTGTTCCCATTTTCTTAATTGTTTTGGGTTCGTTATTGTAGGTCTTTTCCTTCTGTTGTGTTTCTTGCCTAGAGAAGTTCCTTTAGCATTTGTTGTAAAGCTGGTTTGGTGGTGCTGAACTCTCTCAGCTTTTGCTTGTCTGTAAACGTTTTAATTTCTCCATCAAATCTGAATGAGATCCTTGCTGGGTACAGTAATCTTGGTTGCAGGTTTTTCTCCTTCATCACTTTAATTATGTCCTGCCATTCACTTCTGGCTTGTAGAGTTTCTGCTGAGAGATCAGCTGTTAACCAGATGGGGATTCCCTTGTGTGTTATTTGTTGTTTTTCCCTTGCTGCTTTTAATATGATTTCTTTGTGTTTAATTTTTGACAGTTTGATTAATATGTGTCTTGGCGTATTTCTCCTTGGATTTATTCTGTATAGGACTCTCTGTGCCTCCTGGACTTGATTCACTATTTCCTTTCCCATATTAGGGAAGTTTTCAACTATAATCTCTTCAAATATTTTCTCAGTCCCTTTCTTTTTCTCTTCTTCTTCTGGAACCCCTATAATTCGAACGTTGGTGCATTTAATGTTTTCCCAGAGGTCTCTGAGACTGTCCTCTGTCCTTTTTATTCTTTTTTATTTATTTTGCTCTGCAGCAGTTATTTCCATTATTTTATCTTCCACCTCACTTATCCGTTCTTCTGCCTCAGTTATTCTGCTATTGATCCCATCTAGAGTATTTTTTATTTCATGTATTGTGTTTTTAATCGATGCTTGATTCATCTTTAGTTCTTCTAGGTCCTTGTTAACTGTTTCTTGCATTTTGTCTATTCTATTTCCAAGATTTTGGATCTGGGAAATAGAATCTTGGATCATCTTTACCATCATTATTCTGAATTCTTTTTCAGGTAGACTGCCTATTACCTCTTCATTTGTTAGATCTGGTGGGTTTTTATCTTGCTCCTTCTCCTGCTGTGTGTTTTTCTGTCTTCTCATTTTGCTTATGTTACTGTGTTTGGGGTCTCCTTTTTGCAGGCTGCAGGTTTGTAGTTCCCGTTGTTTTTGGTGTCTGTCCCCAGTGGCTAAGGTTGGTTTAGTGGGTTGTGTAGGCTTCCTGGTGGAGGGGACTAGTGCCTGTGTTCTGGTGGATGAGGCTGGATCTTGTCTTTCTGGTGGGCAGGTCCACGTCTGGTGTTGTGTTTTGGGGTGTCTGTGGACTTTTTATGATTTTAGGCCACCTCTCTGCTAATGGGTGGTGTTGTGTTCCTGTCTTTCTAGTTGTTTGGCTTAGGGTGTCCAGCACTGTAGCTTGCTGGTCGTTGACTGAAGCTGGGTGCTGGTGTTGAGATGGAGATCTCTGGAAGATTTTCGCCATTTGATATTATGTGGAGCTGGGAGGTGTCTTGTGGACCAGTGTCCTGAAGTTGGCTCTCCCAACTCAGAGGCACAGCACTGACTCCGGGCTCCTCAATTTGGGATGATGTGTTGTACATCAAGTTGATTGTGGAGCTTTAATCCGCTGCTTCTGAGGATGCTGGGAGAGGTTTCCCTTTCTCTTCTTTGTTCTCACAGCTCCTGGGTCTCAGCTTTGGATTTGGCCCCGCCTCTGCATGTAGGTCGCCGGAGGGCGTCTGTTCTTCGCTCAGACAGGACAGGGTTAAAGGAGCAGCCTCTTCGGGGACTCTGGCTCACTCAGGCCTGGCGGCAGGGTGGGGCACGGAGTGCGGGGCGAGCCTGCAGCGGCAGAGGTCGGCGTGACGTTGCACTAGCCCGAGGCGCGCCGTGCGTTCTACCAGGGAAGCCGCCCCTGGATCCCGGGACCCCAGCAGTGGCGGGCTGCACAGGCTCCCAGAAGGGCGGTGTGGGCAGTGACCTGCGCTCGCACACAGGCTTCTTGGCGGCGGCACCGGCAGCCCCAGCATCCCACGCCCGTCACTGGGCTCCGCGCTTTCAGTCGCGACTCGCGCCCGTCTGTGGAGCCCCTTTAAGCAGCGCTCTTAATCCCCTCTCCTCGCACACCAGGAAACCAAGAGGGAAGAAAAAGTCTCTTGCCTCTTCGGCAGCTCCAGAGTTTTCCCGGACTCCCTGCCGGCTAGCTGTGGCACATTAGCCCCCTTCAGGCTGAGTTCTCGCCGCCAGTTCCAGTCCTCTCCCTGCGTTGTGACCGAAGCCCGAGCCTCAGCTTCCAGCGCTGTGCGCCCCGGCAGGCAAGCAGACAAGCCTCTCGGGCTGGTGAGTGCCGCTTGGCACCGATCCTCTGTGTGGGGATCTCTCTGCTTTGCCCTACCCAGGTATGTGGGGGGTTTCTTGCCTTTTGGGATGTCTGGGGTCTTCTGCCAGCGTTCAGTAGGTGTTCTGTAGGAGTTGTTCCACGTGTAGCTGTATTTCTGGTGTATCCGTGGGGAGGAAGGTGATCTCCGCGTCTTACTCTTCCGCCATCTTACCCGGAAGTCTCCAGGAATTCTTTTAGTTCCCTAGCAGATGACCATGCCATTCCACTCCTAGGTATTTACCTAGCAGCTGACCATGCCATTCCACTCCTAGGTATTTACCAGTCTCAGACGTAGGTGTCCTCACTCCTAGTCTCACTGCATCTCCACATCATAATGAAGATTAAAGAATGACGATGATGGGAAGTGCTCCAGGAGGAAACATATGCATGGGAAATATGGAGACACTTGAAGAAAGGAGGAAGGCAGCTCAAGAACTTCAATTTTGTCTTACAGAAGGTGGGCAGATACCTCTTCAAGTCCTTTCGGGGTCAGAGAACGCTGATTTTGATGTAAGACGGTGGGAGACAATGCCCGCGGAGAAAGACTTAGGCCCATAAAATAATTCTTGAAGGATAAAACAATTGTGCATAAAAAGGACATGGACATTTAAGGCAGAGAGGTCATAGCAAAGCACCAGCCAAATGCTCTGTTTAAGAAATATAAAATAATTTCACAGAACTGGACCTTGTGTAGCATGAAAGGAAAAGGTGAGAAATAAAATGAGGTACAGATTGTGAATGGACTTATGTGCCAGATTAAGAACTCTTCTCTAGGCAATACGTGGTCTCTGGATGATTTTAGGCAGAGTTTTTTCATTTGAAATTATATATGTATTTCCAGAAGCTAATGCTGCATAAAACTTAAAGGATATTCTTATGGTGCTCTGAGTGTTTTTAGAATAATTATTTGGTTATCCAAATTAGTTGGAGAAAAATAATGGAAAGTCAAAAGCTCACCATCAACCCATCTCTATGATTTCTCTCTAAGAGACTGGTGAACAAGCCTTAAAAGGATTCATAACTAAGATGTTGCCTGTACAAGCATTGCTAGATAAACTACAGGATGCCAGTTAAATTTGAATTTCAGATAAACATTGAATGTTTTTCCGTATATTTATGTTCCAGATAGCTTATGGACATATTATACTAATAAGGCAGTATTTATTGCTCATATGAAATTCAAATTTAACTAAGCAACCCTACCCAGAACAGTCTTACATGGGTGAATGATGCCACCACCATGAAGATCCTAGAAGGTCCCTCATTTCTCTCCTCCCCAACCTAGAGGTAAAGTGTTAATATTAATGGAAATGAGGGATACCCAATCAATATCTAAAACCTGGAATATAGCCCCTGGGGGTAAGAATACAGATCTAGATGATTGAACAAGTTTTTAGTCTTCTATAAGTAGAAGCAATAATAACAACTCCCTTGCAGAAAAAAAAATTCAAGGCAAAAGGAAGATATACATATTCCTATATGAGAACTCCAACCTTTATGATGTGTTCCATATATAGCTTACATGTATAGAAATACTTTCCAATAATTTTTATTGATTATTTATTGGTTTGTTTATATTTTTGGTGAGGCAAGGCAGTGATATATTTATGAATATAGACTATGGAAGCAGACTGCTTTACTTGAATGTCTAGTTCATCCACTAACAAGAAACCTACTTTAGAGGATAGTCATAAGCATTAGTTACTACTAATGTAATAAGATGTAAAGATCTTAGAACAGTGCCAGGAACTTAAAGTACTCAATAATTATTAGGTAACTTATTAATGTATTGATAAATACATGAGCAACTAAACTGTTAGAGAATGTAGATACCAAGAAAACCAAGCCCCAAACCACTTATGCTTGGACTCTTTAGTAATGGGAGCCAACAAGATTCTGGATTTAAATAAACAAATATATCAGATCTTTTAGACACTTGATCTCCAAATTCTTAACTAATACAGAAATATTTTTATAACTTTATAAAATTTATATAATAAATAAGTTTATTTAATAAATTCCATTAAAGCAATGGTAAATTGCAAAATAGTATAAGATAGGGTAATTTCTATCTTAATATTTAATACTAAATTTTTGTCACTAAACAAAAAATAAATTTTTCCAATAATATTGTAGCCATTTTAAAGCTTATGCTCATTTTAATAATATTCATTATTATTCATATATAATTCTGAATAATATATAGTTATATTTTGTAATTATATTAGTCATAATCTTCATATCCATAATTATATAATTCATTAATAACATTAATGTTATTAAAATCATAAAGAAAAATATTTATTTTATAAGACTAGTAGTATCTCAAACTTTGGGAATTCTTGACTTGGGGTTACATCACACATCCATGTATATAGTCCACTGGCTCAGATGGTACTTCACATTAATTATATAAAAAGTTGTGATTACACAGAGAGGTTTGAAAGGGCTGAAATTGCTGCTGCTGTACAAGAACATGGAACATGCAACAATTTTAACATCATCTTTTTCTTTTACTCATCAAAAGAAGTTCATTTAATCCCTCAAATTTATTTTCTACCTTAATATACTTTTATTATAATAATGTAAATCAAGGGGTTAAAACCCTGCATGTTCAGAAAGAATCTCTTCATGAAAGTAAAGAATATCTACTATTCTTTCCTTCCCATATACTAACCTCACCTTAATGATACGTTTATATTTGTAGGTGTTATATGTTAAAAATCCTATTTCTTCCATCTTGAAATTTCCTCCATCTTGTATTTTTCTTTGCTGCCCAAGTCTTCCAGATAGTTAAAGTCAACCTTAGACATTTTTTATCTCTGTTGTAAAGCCTTTGAACAGCCTTAGCCTCACTTATATATTCACCTACAACATTAAAACCTTGGCATTCAACTTTATCTCTGAATGCTGCTGTTTATCCTAACAGTTGCAGAGAGAATCATCTTAAACAAGGTATCTTTTGTCAGACTCATGTCTTAAGCTTTTCTTTTTCCAAATAAGAATAGAAAAAAGAGAAAAAGGAATAGAATTATCCAAGAGTCCTCATACGTGTGATCCAGTGATCCAACACTCAGTTTTCTTCTTAATGAAGAATTGTTAAGCTGAGTAGATGGTATGGTGAATCGTTTTCATTTCTTCCTAATGAAGAAATAGTAACCTGAGTAAGTACAGTACTTCTATTATAACTTTACTCCAATGCAAAATGAGTCTCTTGGCATTGGACTATATATAGTTCTTACTAAAGCTTGTGCTACTCTCAAATTGTACCGTATGACTTCATTATTGCCTGAATACCTTCACATAACTTTTTCAGCTTCATTGAGATATAACTGGCAAATAAAATTTTAATATATTTAAAGTGTACAATGTGAAGATTTCATATACATATATATTGTGAAACGATTTCTATAATGAAATTGATGAACACATCCATCATCTCATGTCTTTACCTTTTTCTTTGTGAGAGCACTAAAGTTCTATCTCAGCAAATTTCAGTTATTCAATATTAGCAAGTCTAGTCACCATGCTATACGTTAGATTTGCATATCTTATTCATCTTATAACTGAGCCTGCACCCCTTATCAACCTCTCCCCCAGCTCCCAGCAACCACTTTTGTACTTTCTGTTTCTATGAATTCAATCTTTTATTATTCCACATATAAGTGAGATCCTATAATATTTGGCTTTGTCTGGCTTATTTTGCTTAATATATTGCGCTCATGTCATCCATGCTATCACAAATGGCAAAGATATATATATATTTTTTTGGCGGTACGTGGGTCTCTCACTGTTGTGGCCTCTCCCATTGTGGAGCACAGGCTCCAGATGCACAGGCTCAGCAGCCATGGCTCACGGGCCCAGCTGCTCCATGGCATGTGGGATCTTCCCGGACTGGGGCACAAACCCGTGTCCCCTGCATCGACAGTCAGACTCTCAACCACTGTGCCACCAGGGAAGCCCTTTTTACTTTTTTTAAGTCTGCATGATATTTCATTGTAAGCAGTGGCCAAGATGGTGAAGTAAAAAGACCCTGACCTCACCTTGTCCCACAGGTTCATCAAAATTACAAATATTTATAGAACAACTATTGATGAGAATAAACTGAAGAATAGAAGAAAAGATTATTTACAATGAAAGATATAATGAAGGAACCACAACAAGACAGGTAGGAGGCAAACAGATGCAGTATGGTCAAAACCGCACACTCCTGGATAGGCAACCCACAAAAGGGAGGACAATGGCAATTGCAGAGTTTCTCCATAAGAAGCAAGGGGCCCAAGCCCCACATCAAGTTCCCCAAACTGAGAGTCCTAGATCAGGAAGACAAGCCCCAGAATATCTGGCTTTGAAGGCCAGTGGGGCTTGCTTTCAGGAGAGAAAGAGGGCTATAGGCAACAGAGCCTTTGTACTTTAAAGGCACACAGAAAATCTCACATGTTTTGAGATCCAGGGCAGAAGCAGTAATTTGAAAAGAACCTGGGTCAAGCCCACTTGCTGATATTGGAGAGCCTCCTAGAGAAGCAAGAAGCAATCAGGACTTACCCTGACAACATGGACTCTGACAGCAACCCTTTGTGGGAGCTCATTTTACCATGTGGACACTGGTACTGGCAAATGCCTCTTTAGAGTCCTCCCTCTAGCTAATTAGCACCAGAACCTGGTCTTACCCAACAGAAGGTCAGCAGTAGGCATAGGCACCCTTGCACTACCAGACATGCCAAGACCCAGGCCCAACCACCAACAGCCTGACACAAACCCTGGGACTATTTGGGCTACAGCCTCACCCACTAACAGGCTAGCACCAGCCCTGGGACACCCAGGTGCTGCAACCAACCACATCAAGAATTAACCTCACAAACCAACAAACTTACACCAGTCTCAGGACCCCCAGACCCTACCCAGGCATGCTGAGACCCAGCCACACCCATCATCTGGCCAGTACCAGGACTGGACCTCCCTGGGTTGTGCAGCCAGCTGCACTAGGATGAAGCTCTGTCCACCAGCAGCTAAGAACATCTGCACTAGGAAAATCCTAACTAACAAATGGGCAGGGGCCATCCATATCTACCAGCACACCCATGGTAGTCAACCCTACCACAACAAAAAGTCTCACACAGATCACATAGGCAGTACCTCTAGACCATAGAGCTTTAGTGAACAGATGGAAGTATGCTACTGGGTTTCACAGGATATCTCCTGCATAAGGACATTTTTCCAATGTCAGGAAATGTATTCAACCTTTGTAATACATAGAAATAAAGACAGAATATTAGGCAAAATGAGGGGACAGACAAATATTTTTGAAACAAAGTAGCAAGATGAAACCCATAAGAAGAAATAAACAAAGTGGAAATAAGCAAGCTATCCAATAAAGAATTCAAGGTTATGACAATAAAGATGCTCAACACATACATCGATGAATGGATGAACATGGTAAGAAGATTAACAAAGAGTTAGAAAAAAATAAGGAAGAAATCAACGGAGCTGAAGAATACAATAAATGAAATAAAAAATACTCTGGAAGGAATCAACAGTAGATTACATGATACAGAGGAAGAGATCAGCAAAATGGAAGACAGAATAATGATAATGTCTCAGGCTGAACAGAAAAAGAAAAAAGAAAAAGAAAGAAGATTTAAAACTATGAGACAGTTTTAAAAGGACATTATAGAGATCTCAGAGGAGAAGAGGGAAAGAAAGGAACAGAGAACATATTTCAAGACATAATAGCTGAAAACTTCCCTAACCTGGGAAAGGGAACAGACATCCATCTTCAGGAAGCACAGAGAGTCCCAAACAAGGCCAACCAAAAGAAGTCCACACCAAGACTCACTGTAATTAAAATGGCAAAAATTAAAGATAAAGAGAGACTGTTTAAAGTAACAAGAGTAAAGCAACAAGTCACATAAAAGGAAACTCATAAGGCTATGAGATGACTTTCTAACAGAAACTCTGTAGGCCAAAGGGAGTGGAAGAGGAGTGAAAAAGGAAGTGACAGGGCATACTTAAAATGGTGAAAAAGAAAACAAAAAACACCCACAACCAAGAATGTTCTCTGCAGCAAGGTATCATTCATATTTGAAGGAGCGATAAAGACTTTTACAGACAAGCAAAAGCTAAAAGAGTTTGGCTTTACAAAAAAATGTTAAAGAAACTTATCTAAACAGAAAAGAAACAAACAAAAATTGAAATATAAAATTCACAAAAGGGAAAAATCTCATTGGTAAAGGCAAATATACAGTAAAGGTAGTACATCAACCACTTATAAAGCTAGTAGGAAGGCTACAAAAGAAAATTAGTAAAATCATTTATATCCACAATAAATGCTTAAGGGATATACAACAAAAAGATGTAAAACCTCATGTAAAAAATTTTAACTGTGAGGGAGGAGTAAAATATACAGGGTTGTTAGAATGTGTTCAAACTTAAGTGACCATCAACTTAAAATAATCATATATTTATGATTATATATATATGTATATATATATATATATATATAAACAAAAAACATACAATAGATGCACACACACATACACACAAAAAAATATATATAGAAGGGAAACCAAACATAACACTAAAGAAAAAATAAGAGCTAAAAATACCTAGGAAACAACTAACAAAATGGCAATAAGTATGTAGCTGTCCATAATTATTTTAAATTTAAATGGTTTAAATACTCCAATTGAAAGATATAGACTAGCTGAATGGATACAAAAACAAGTCCTATATACATGCTGCCTACATGTGACTCATTTCAGATCTAAAGACCCACACAGATTGAGAAGGTGGAAAAGGTAAAAAAAGAAAAGAAAAAAAAAAAAAAGCCAGGGTAGCAATACTTATATCCGACAAAAACAAATTAAAAACAAATACTATAACAAGAGACAAAGAAGGACATTGCATAATAGTAAAATAATCAATCCAACAAGTAGATATAACAATTATAAATATATTTGCACTCAATCTAGGAGCACCAAATAAAGCAAATATTAACAGACTTAAAGGGAGAAATTGACAGTAACACAATAATAGTAGAAGATTTAAACAACCTCCTTACATCAATGGACAGATCATTTACACAGAAAATCAATATGGAGACACTAGCCTTAAATGACACATTAAACTCGATACTTGATAGATTTAATAGATACCTATTGAACATTTCAACCAAGAGCAGTAGAATATATATTACATTATTTTCAAAGGCACATGGAACATTCTCCAGGGTAGATCACATGCTAGGCAAAAAACAAGCCTCAGTAAGTCTAGAATATTGAAATCGTATTAAGCATCTTTCTAACTACAAGAGTTTAAGACCAGAAATTGCAAATGAAGAAAACTGCCAAAAAACAAATACATGGAAGCTAAGGAATATGGTGCTAAACAACCAATGTTTCACTGAATAAATCAAAAAGAAATTTGAAAAAATCAGGAAATGAATGAAAAGGAAAACACAGTGATCCAAAATCTATGAGACACAACAAAAGCAGTTCAAAGAGGTAAGTTGATAACAATGCAAACTTACCTCAGGAAACAAGAAAAATCTCAAATAAATATAATTTTACACCTAAAGGAAGTACAAGAAGAAGAACAGCTCAAAGTTAGTAAAAGGAAGAAATCATAAAGATCAGAGCAGAAATAAATCAAGTATAGACAAAAAAAAAAGAATAGAAAGATCAATCAAACTAAAAGACAGTTCTTCAGAAAGGTAAACAAAATTGATGAACCTTCAGCTAGATTCATTAACAAAAAGAGAGAGAAGGCAAAAACAAATAAAATCAGAGAAAAAAAAATAGAAGTTACAACTGACACCCAGAAATACAAAGAATTATAAGGGATTACTATGAAAAATTATATGCCAAAAAATGAACAATATAGAAAAAATGGATAAGTTCCTAGAAAGGTACAATTTCCCAAAACTGAATCAGGAAGAAATAGACAATATGAAAACACCAATTGTTAAAAAACTCCCACCAAAAAAAGTCTAAGATAGGATGGCTTCACAAGTGCATTCTACCAGATATTTAAATAGGAGTTAACACCTATCATTCTCAAACTATTCCAAAAAATTTCAGAAGAAGAAACACTTCCAAACCCATTCTGGAGGATTGCCCCGATGCTAAAATAAGGCAAAGAGACCATAAAAAGAGAAAATTAGAGACCAATAACGCTGATAAAATTACATGTAAAAATCCTCAACAGAATAAAAGCAAACAAACTCAACAGTACATTATAAGGATCATACACCACTCATGATCAAGTAAGATTTGATCCATGGATGAAAGGATAGTTCGATATCCACAAATTAAGCAGTGTGATACACCACAGTAGCAAACTGGAAAATAATCTATGATCAACACAATAGATAAAGAATTTTTGACACAATTCTAAGCCCATTTATGATAAAAAACTGTCCAGAAACTGGGTACAGAGAGAACATATCTCAACATAATACAGGCCATATATGACAAACTCACAGTTAACATCATACTCAATGGTGAAGAGCTGAAAAACATTTCCATTAAGATCAGGAATAAGACAAAGATGCCCATTCTCACCACTTTTATTCAACAGAGTATTGGAAGAAAAAGAAATGAGGCACCAAAATTGAAAAGGAAAAAGCAAAACTCACTGTTTGCACATGACATGGTACTATTCATGGAAAAATCCTTAAGACACCACCAAAAACTAATAGAACTCATCAATGAATTCAGTAAAGGTTCAGAATAGGAAATTACTATATGCAAATCTGTTGCATTCCTAACAATGATTTATGAGAAAGAGAAATTATGGAAAAAATACCATTTACAGCTGCATGGAAAATAATAAAATACCTAGAAATAAATTTAACCAAATCTAACATATACCATTTTCATGAATTGGAAGAATTAATATTGTTAAAATGACCGTGCTCTCCAAGGCAAACTACAGATTCAGTGAAATCCCTATCAAAATACCAAAGGCATTTTTCACAGAACTGGCACAAATAATTCTAAAATTAGTATGAATACACAACAAACCCCAAATAGTCAAAACAATCTTGAGAAAGTAAAAAGCTGCAGGTTTTCTCTTGTCTGGTTTCAAACTATACTACAAAGCCAGGATAATAACAGTATGATACAGCAACAAAATCAGACATAAAGATCAATAGAACACAACAGACAGCCAATAAATAAACACACACACTTATAAGGTCACTTAATCTACCACAAATAATGAAAGAATATAGATTGGGGGATAAACACCCTCTTCAATAAATTGTGTTGGGAAAACTGTATGGTTACATGCAAAAGAATCAAACTGGATTACTTACACATACCATGTAAAAAGTAAACTCAAAATAAATCAAACACTTAAATGTAAGATCTGAAATCATTAAACTGCTAACAGAAAACATAGACAATCTATTTTTTTAAATTTTATTATTTTTCCTTATACAGCAGGTTCTTATTAGTCATCAGTTTTATACACATCAGTGTATACATGTCAATCCCAATTGCCCAATTCATCACACCCCACCCACTGCTGCTTTCCCACTTGGTGCCCATATGTTTGTTCTCTATATCTGTGTCTCAATTTCTCACCTGCAAACAGGTTCATCTGTATCATTTTTCTAGATTCCATATATATGTGTTAATATATGATATTTGTTTTTCTCTTTCTGACTTACTTCACTCTCTATGACAGTCTCTAGCTCCAACCACGTCTCAATAAATGACCCAGTTTCATACCTTTTTATGGCTGAGTAATATTCCATTGTATATATGTACCACATCTTCTTTATCCATTTGTCTGTCGATGGGCATTTAGCTTGATTCCATGACTTGGCTATTGTAAATAGTGCTACAATGAATATTGGGGGGCATATGTCTCTTTGAATTATGGTTTCTCTGGGTATATGCTCAGTAGTGGGAGTGCTGGATCATATGGTAATTTTATTTTTATTTTTTTAAGGAACCTCCGTAGTGTTCTCCATAGTGGCTGTATCAAATTTACACTCCCACCAACAGTGCAAGAGGGTTCCCTTTTCTCCACACCCTCTCCAGCATTTGTTGTTTGTAGATTTTCTGATGACACCCATTCTAACTGGTGTGAGGCAATATCTCATTGTAGTTTTGATTTGTACTTCTCTAATAATAAGTGATGTTGAGCAGTTTTTCATGTGCTTCTTGGCCATCTGTATGTCTTCTTTGGAGCAAAGTCTATTTAGGTCTTCTGGCCATTTTTGGATTGAGTTGTTTGTTTTTTTTAATATTGAGCTGCATGAGCTGTTTATATATTTTGGATATGAATCCTTTGTCCATTGATTCCTTTGAAAATATTTTCTCCCATTCTGAGTGTTGTCTTTTTGTCTTGTTTATGGTTTCCATTGCTGTGCAAAAGCTTTCAAGTGTCATTAGGTCCCATTTGTTTCTTTTTGGATTTATTTCCATTACTCTATTAGGTGGATCAAAAAAGACCTTGCTGTGATTTATGTCAAAGAGTGATCTTCTTATGTTTTTATCTAGGAGTTTTACAGTGTCCAGTCTTACATTTAGGTCTCAAATCCATTTTGAGTTTATTTTTGTGTATGGTGTTAGGGAGTGTTCTAATTTCATTCTTTTACACGTAGCTGTCCAGTTTTCCCAGCATCACTTATTGAAGAGACTGTCTTTTCTCCATTGTGTATCCTTGCCTCCTTTGTCATAGATTAGTCGACCATAGGTGCGTGGGTTTACCTCAGGGCTTTCTATCTTGTTCCATTGATCTAAGTTTATGTTTTTGTGTCAGTACCATATTGTCTTGATTACTGCAGCTTTATAGTATAGCCTGAAGTCAGGGAGTCTTCTTTCTCCAGCTCTGATATTTTCCCTCAAGACTGCTTTGGATATTCGGGGTCTATTGTGCCTCCATACAAATTTTAAGGTGTTTTGTTCTAGTTCTGTAAAAAATGCCATTGGTAATTTGATAGGGATTGCATTGAATCTGTAGATTGCTTTGGGTAGTAAAGTCATTTTCGCAATATTGATTCTTCCAATCCAAGAACATGGTATATCTCTCCATCTGTTGGTATCATCTTTAATTTCTTTCATCAGTGTCTTATAGTTTTCTGCATACAGGTCTTTTGTCTCCCTAGGTAGTTTTATTTCCAGGTATTTTATTCTTTTTGTTGCAATGGTAAGTGGGAGTGTTTCCTTAATTTCTATTGCAAATTTTTCATCATTAGTGTATAGGAATGCAAGAGATTCCTGTGCATTAATTTTGTATCCTGCAACTTTACCAAATTCATTAATTAGTTCTGTTAGTTTTCTGGTGGCATCTTTAGGATTCTCTATGTATAGTAAGTATCATGTCATCTGCAAACAGTGATAGTTTTACTTCTTCTTTTCCAATTTGTATTTCTTTTTCTTCCCTGATTGCCATGTCTAGGACGTCCAAAACTATGTTGAATAATAGTGGTGAGAGATGATATCTCTGTCTTTTTGCTGATCCTAGAGGAAATGCTTTCAGTTTTTCACCATTGAGAATGATGTTTACTGTGAGTTTGTCATATATGGCATTGGTTATGTTGAGGTAGTTTTCCTCTATGCCCTTTTTCTGGAGATTTTTATCATAAATCAGTGTTCAATTTTGTCAAAAGCTTCCCCTGCATCTATTGAGATGATAATATGGTTTTTCTTCTTTAATTTGTTAATATAGTATATCACATTGATTGATTTGTGTACATTGAAGAATCCTTGCATCCCTGGGATAAATCCCACTTGATCATGGTATATGATCCTTTGAATGTGTTGTTGGATTCTGTTTGCTAGTATTTTGTTGAGGATTTTTGCATCTATATTCATCAGTGATATTGGTTTCTAATTTTATTTTTTTTTTTGTAGTATCTTTGTCTGGTTTTGGTATCAGGGTGATAGTGGCCTCATAGAATGAGTTTGGGTGTGTTCCTTCCTCTGCAATTTTTTGGAAGAGTTTGAGAAGGATGGGTGTTAGCTCTTCTCTAAATGTTTGATAGAATTCACCTGTGAAGCCATCTGGTCCTGGACTTTTGTTTGTTGGAAGATTTTTAATCACAGTTTCAATTTCATTACTTGTGATTTGTCTGTTCATATTTTCTGTTTCTTCCTGGTTCAGTCTTGGAAGGTTATACTTTTCTAAGAATGTGTCCATTTCTTCCAGGTTGTCCATTTTATTGGCATAGAGCTGCCTGTAGTAGTCTCTTAGATTTTTTGTATTTCTGTGGTGTCTATTGTAACTTCTCCTTTTTCATTTCTAACTTGATTGATTCGAGTCCTCTCCCCCTTTTTCTTGATGAGTCTGGCTAATGGTTTATCAACTTTGTTTATCTTCTCAAAGGACCAGCGTTTAGTTTTAATGATCTTTGCTATTGTTTTCTTTGTTTCTATTTCATTTATTTCTGCTCTGGTCTTTGTTATTCCTTTCATTCTGCTAACATTAGTTTTGTTTGTTCTTCTTTCTCTAGTTCCTTCAGGTGCAAGGTTCGATTGTTTATTGATATTTTTCTTGTTTCTTGAGGTAGGCTTGTATAGCTATAAACTTCTCTCTTAGAACTGCTGTTGCTGCATACCATAGGTTTTGGATCATCATGTTTTCATTGTCATTTGTCTCTGGGTATTTTTTGATATCCTCTTTGATTTCCTCAATGATCTCTTGGTTATTTAGTAATGTATGGTTTAGCCTCCATGTGTTTGTATTTTTTTTATGTTTTTTCCCCTGTAATTCATTTCTAATTCATAGATTTGTGGTCAGAAAAGATGCTTGAAAGGATTTCAATTTTTTCAATTTACTTAGGCTTCACCTGTGAACCAAGATGTTATCTATTCTGGAGAATATTCTGTGCACACTTGAGAAGAAAGTGTAATTTGCTGTTTTGGGGTGGAATGTCTGATAAATATTAATTAAATCTATCTGATCTATTGTGCCTTTTAAAGCTTCTGTTTCCTTATTAATTTTTTGTCTGGATTATCTTTCCATTGGTGTAAGTGAGGTGTTAAAGTCCCCCACTATTATTGTGTTACTGATGATTTCCTCTTTTATAGCTGTTAGCAGTTGCCTTATGTATTGAGGTGCTCCTATGTTGGGTGCATATATATTTATAATTGTTATATCTTTCTCTTCGATTGATCACTTGATCATTATGTAGTGTCCTTCCTTGTCTCTTGTAACATTCTTTAGTTTTAAGTCTATTTTATCTGATATGAGTGTTGTTACTCCTGCTTTGTTTTGATTTCCATTTGCATGATATATCTTTTCCATCCCCTCCCTTTTAGTCTGTATGTGTCCTTAGGTCTGAAGTGGGTCTCTTGTAGACAAAATATATATGTGTCTTTTTTTTTCTGTATCTATTCAGCAAGCCTGTGTCTTTTCATTGGAGTATTTAATCCATTAACGTTTAACATAATTATCGATATGTATGTTCCTATGAGCATTTTCTTAATTTTTTAGCATTTGTTTTTGTAGGTCTTTTGCTTCTCTTGTGCTTCCCAGTTAGAGAAGATCGTTTAGCATTTGTTGTAGAGCTGGTTTGGTGGTGCTGAATTCTCTTAGCTTTTGCTTGTCTATAAAGCTTTTGTTTTCTCTGTCAAATCTGAATGAGATCTTTGCTGGGTAAAGTAATCTTGGTTGTAGGTTCTTTCATCACTTTAAGTATATCATGCCACCCCCTTCTGGCTTGTAGAGTTTCTGCTGAGAAATCAGCTGTTCACCTTATGGGAGTTCCCTTGTATTTTGTTTGTCATTTTTACCTTGTTGTTTTCAATAATTTTTCTTTGTCTTTATTTTTTGCCAATTTGATTACTATGTGTCTTGGGTGTTTCTCCTTGGGTTTATCCTGTATGGGACTCTCTGTGCTTCCTGGACTTGGGTGGCTATTTCCTTTCCCATGTTAGGGAAATTTTCAACTATAATCTCTTCAAATATTTTCTTGGGTCCTTTCCTCTCTCTTCTCCTTCTGGGACCCCTATAATGCGAATGTTTTTGCATTTAACGTGGTCACAGAGGTCTATTCGGCTGTCTTCATTTCCTTTTATTCTTTTTTCTTTATTCTGTTCTGCAGCAGTGAATTCACCATTCTGTCTTCCAGGTCACTTATCTGTTCTTCTGCCTCAGTTATTCTGCTTTTGATTCCTTCTAGTATAGTTTTCATTTCAATTATTTTATTGTTCTTCTCTGTTTGTTTGTTCTTTAATTCTCCTAGGTCTTTTAAAAATATTTCTTTCATCTTTTTGATCTTTGCCTCCTTTCTTTTTCTGAGGTTCTGGATCATCTTCACTATCATTATTCTGAATTCTTTTTCTGAAATGTTGCCTATGTTCACTTCATTTAGTTGTTTTTCTGAGTCTTATTCTTTTTCCTTCATGTGGTACATAACCCTCTGCCTTTTCATCTCGTCTATCTTTCTGTGAATGTGTTTTTGTTTGTTTGTTTTTTCCACAGGCTGTATGATTGTAGTTCTTCTTGCTTTTGCTCTCTGCCCTCTGGTGGATGTGGTTATCTAAGAGGCTTGTGAAAGTTTTCAGTCTTAACAATTTTTTTTTTAATCTGTCTCCTCAGTCAAGGAAAATAAAAGCAAAAATAAATAAGTGGTTTACATCAAACTAAAATGTGTTTGCACATCCAAGGAAACTATCAACAAAACAAAAAGGCTGCCTACTGAATGGGAGAAGATAGATCTGATAAGAGGTAAATATAAAATATATATATAATGAACTCACACAATTGAACATCAAAAACCCAACAATCCAATTAAAAAAATGGGTAAAGATCTGAATAGACATTTTCCCAAAGAAAAGATAAAGTTACATGAAAAGATGCTCAACATCACTAACCATCAGGGAAATGCAAATCAAAACCCTTGTGAGATATCACCTCACACCTCTCAGAATGGCAAGTATCAAAAGGACAGTGAAAGTGTTGATGAGGATGTGGGATAAATGAACCTTTGTGCACTGCTGATGAGAATGTAAACTGGTGCAGCCACACTGGAAAACAGTAAAAATAGAACTGCCATATGAGCCAGGATTTCCACTCCTTGTTGTTTAATCAAAGAATATGAAAACACTAATTCAACAGAGATGCTCAACATCACTATTAGAGAAATGCAAATCAAAACTACAATGAAGTATCATCTCACACTGGTCAGAATGGCCATCATTAAAAAAAATCACAGGGACTTCCCTGGTGGCTCAGTGGTTGGGAGTCTGCCTGCCAATGCAGTGTACTTTGGTTCAAGCCCTGGTCTGGGAACGTCTCACATGCCACAGAGCGTCTGTTCCCATGTGCAACAGCTGCTGAGCCTGCACTCTGGAGCCCGTGAGTCACTACTACTGAGCCCTTTGGCCACAACTACTGAAGCCCATGCTCATAGAGCCCATGCTCTACAACAAGAGAGACCACTGCAATAAGAAGCCCTCACACTGCAACTAAGAGTAGCCCTCCCTCTCCACAACTAGAGAAAACCCACGTGCAGCAATGAAGACCCAATGCAGCCAAAAATAATAAATAAAGAAATGAAATGAAAAATGCAATAATTTTAAAAATAGTCTACAAACAATAAATGTTGGAGAGAGTGTGGAGAAAAGTGAAACATCTTGCAGTGTTGGAGGGAATGTAAATTGATACAGCCACTATAGAGAACAGCAAGGAGGTTCTTTAAAAAACTAAAAATAAACTACCATATGACCCAGCAATCCCACTCCTGGGCATATACCCAGAGAAAACCATAATTTGAAAAGACACATGCACCCCAGTGTTCATTGCAGCACTATTTAAAATAGCCAGGACATGGAAGCAACCTAAATGTCCATCAGCAGAGGAATGGATAAAGAAAATGTGGTACATATATACGATGGAATATTACTTAGCCATAAAAAAGAATGAAATCTTGTCAACATGGATAGACTGAGAGGGTATTGTGTTAAGTGAAATTAGACAGAGAAAGAGAAATACTCTATGATTTCACCTATATGTGGAATTAAAATAAAAAAAATGAAATGAACATACATAACAAAACAGAAAAGAGTCACAGATGCAGAGTACAAACACATGGTTGTTAGAGGGGTGGAAGTGGAGGAATGAGAAAAATAGGAGAGGGGGGTTAAGAATTACAAACTTCCAGTTACAAAATAAGTGAGTCATGGGTATGAACTGAATGGTGTAGGAAATATACTCAGTAATATTGTAATATTTTTGTATGGTGATGGAAAATAATGGGATGTGTTGAAGGAATATTTTGGTAATGTATAAAAATATTGAATCACTATGTTGTGTGCATCAGTAACTAATGTAGTGCTGTAGGTCAATTATACCTCAAAAACAAAAAAAACAAACATAGAAAAACACATCAGATTTATGGTTACTGGAAGTATAGGGTGGGGGAATGGGAATTAGATGAAGGTGGTCAATAGGTACAAGTTATAAGATAAGTAAGTACTAGGGATATAATGTAATACATGATTATATAATTAACACTACTGTATGTTATATATGAAAACAGTTAAGAGAAAAAGACCTAAGAGTTATCATCACAAGGAAAAATATATTTTTATAAATTTTGTATCTATATGAGATGATGGATGTTTACTAAACTTATTGTGGTAATCATTTCATGCTGTATGTAAGCCAAATCATTATGCTCTGCACATTAAATATATACAATAGTTCAATTATATCTCAGTAAAACTTGAAGAAAGAAGAACATTTCATTGTGTACACCATATTTTCTTTACTCATTCACCCATTGTCTTCCTGTCAGTGATTGTTCAGCACTTAGTTGTGATTGTGGTTTTCTCGCAAGAGGGAATGAGAGCACATCCTTGTACTCCGCCATCTTGGTTCAGGCTCCTAAACATTTGTTTTTAAATATTTTAAAATCTCAGTTTCAGGTTCAAATAAGTGACAATTTGAACATTGTCCTGAACATTTACTAATATTTTTATTATCTATCTTTCTTTCCTGAATTCACCAATATCCATATTTCTGTAAAGAACACATTTAACCTGTATTTTGTATTACATTAAATTAAAATGCAGAGTATATATTAGAGCTGAGTTTTGTAATCATTTTATTTAAAAGGTCCTCTTGATTTTATTTTGTATTTTAATTGAGTATAATGACAATTTATATAATTAAGATGGAGCATCTGTGAAAATATCTTAAGTACTGGATTTTCTCAACAGATTTCCAAGCTACGTATTGCTTTATTATTGTGTGCTGCCAACATACTACTGGATTTTAACAATGAAAAAATGATATATATGTCTCCACTCTTGTGGTGTATTTTTGCTCTGTGATAACAAAATATCCTCAATTTAAAAATATATAACACATATACTGTGTTTTCAGCTGAAATTTTCAAAATATTGACACAATATAACAAAGGTTAATTCCAAACACAAATCTACAAAGTGTCCACAACCAGGATTATTTTACTTTTATATTTATTATTTAACAATTCTTGCTACAAACACAGAGAGGAGACCCTAAAACCATGGGGAGAATTAGTCTTAAATGAAAAGAATAACTTCCTATTCTAACAGAAGAAAAGCATATAATGTATTCACATAAAGAAATCTTTCTTTTTTGATATTTAGCAGATGAGGTTTTTCCTTTACAATTTTTTAAAAATTTTATTACTATTATTAACAGAAATGTCATCTGTTGTGGGTAGGAGGATTGAGATGGGTGAAGGTTAATGGAATAGAGAGAAGCTTTGAAATAGATCTTATGGGTGTGTAAGATTAGGTTGCAACAGAAATATAATGAAAGAGTTGTGATTTTCAAGGACTTTTGGGGTTGGTAAATTTTAAAGTATTCAAGATTTGACCAGCTCCAATGGTAATTTTTCCAGATGAAGACATAAGAAATTAAATAGGGGTTGTCTAGGACAAGGATTTTGTCAAACAGGTGCAATGAAATATTGAATGGTCAGTGGTATTTAGGATATGTGAAAGTATTATTGAAATTATATATTGTGGAATATAAACTGGATGAGGAAGGAAAGAAGGTTTATATTTGTGCAGTGCAGAAATATAAACATGTCTATCACTCAAATTTAAAATTTATGCTTGTTCTTTGGTGATGGGATTTAAATTGATTGTTTTTCTTTTTGTATATAATTTTTTCTTTGTCTAATGTTTGCAGTGTTATGTTTATTTATTTATTTACTTATTCATTTATTTATTGGTTTTAAATATTTTCCAGGACCACTTTCTTACTCCCTTTTAATTGTGACATATAATTTCAGAATAGTGCATAAGATAGTTATGAAAAATTTTAGGAATAATTACAATGTTGTCAAGTGATATCAAGGTGCCTGATTTTATAACATTGCCTGATTTTTGTGTGTATTACTTCCTAATAATTTACTCCTTCTCCCCTTTCTAAATATAACCAATATCCTGATTTCGTGTGTATAATGTCCTAAGAATTATGTTTTATTTTACCATTTTTATATGACTTCTATACTCCATAGTTTAAATGTCTGATAGGTAATAGAAACACATGTTTTGTATTTGTAGGAAACTTGTTTCTTTTACAATAATTGTGGTTGTAAGACATAAGCATGCTGTATGTAGTTATAGCTCATTTATTCAATTTATTATTATTAATTTATAGTTTATTTTTATTTATTCTCTACAACAGAATTAATCAGACATTTTTTATTGCATGTACTATTTACACTCTTAAAATTTATTGAGGGCATCCCTGGTGGCACAGTGGTTGAGAGTCTGCCTGCCGATGCAGGGCACACGGGTTCACGCCCTGGTCTGGGAAGATCCCACATGCCCCAGAGTGGCTAGGCCCGTGAGCCATGGTCGCTGAGCCTGCATGTCCGGAGCCTGTGCTCCACAGTGGGAGGGGCCACAGTGGTGGGAGGCCCACATACCACAAAAAAAATAATAATTAAAAAAATAATTATTGAGAACCACAGAGAATTTTGGTTGATATGTGTAATACCTAACAAATCCATCATATTAGAAATGAAAACTGAGATATTTTGTAAAATTTTATGTACATCACAAAAAATTTATATAAATTTATTACAAAAATCTTATTACATGGCAATATAAATGATGCAATTTCATAAAAATAATAACATTTGAAAAGTTAAGTAAGAAGAGTAACATTTTTAATATATATATTTTTCAAATCTTTTTAATGTCTGGCTTAAGAATTAATCCTATATTCTAATATCTGATTCTCCATTTCAGCTGATGCAATAAGCATGTGGAAGTGTATAATGAATAGAAATATATAAATAAAATCCAGCCTCACACAGATATGTACTTGGAAAACAGAAAATTTAATAGCCATTTAATATAATTGAGAATATTCTTTTGATTCTGCACAAAATGTAAAATATGGTAGCTTTTCAAAGTTAGTTGCAACATGAATCTGAAATCATATGAGTGAACTTTTTACTCTCTTACTCTAAAGTCCATTGTCTTATCTTCAACTTTGGATGTATTGTTACCCATGCATCACTCTGAAGTATCATGCATTGGTCATTTGGAGAATTCAGTGCTGAGTTTTGGAAATCTTCCAAATGTCAACATGTATTATTAAAAAATATAAAGAACTCTATTTGCCAGTACTAACACCAACTTAATCAGAAAGGTCTTAAATAATAGAAAGCTAGCAAACTTCCAATGTTTCCTAAAGTTCTACTCTTTCAGGTTCAAATTTTATCATTGGCAGCAAACACCTTAAGTTGTTTTCCTAGAAGTAGTAGGCTCACTTTATTTTTTGAAAAATGAGTATCAAATACTTAAGTCTGACTACCCATATTTAGCTTATCAGTTGTTCTCTCAAGTAAAAATGGAAAAATTAGCTAACTCAGCTGTAACTGAAAAAAAAATAATTTAAGAGCTTTTCCCTGATACATACATCCTATTGTAGCATTTAAAAGAAGTGTTTTATGCATTCACTTTTTCTCTCACAGAATATTAAAAGCACATTTACTCAAGGGGTGAGGTTTAATAACATTAAATTTTGTTACTGCTCCTTTGAAGATATTGTTAATTAAAACTTCTTTTTTTTTTCCTGGAAAGACATGGCAGTGAAGAATACAATAAGGAGGGGCAAAGATGGCAGAATAGGAAGACCTGAGTTTACCTCCTCTCACATGCACACCAAAATTACAACTCTTTACAGAGAAATTATTGATGAGAGAGCCTGAAAGATCAGCATAAAACATATTGTACAACTAAAGATTTAAAGAAACAACCACAATGACATTGATAGGAGGGGCAGAGACACATCATACTCAAGATGATCCCAGGTATGCAACCTGAAAACACGAGGATAATTACAATTGCAAAGGTTCCCCCCAAGGACCAAAGGGTCTGACCCCAACACCAGTCTCCTCAGTCTGATGTCCTGCACCAGGAAGATGAGCCTCCAAAACACTTTGACTTTGAAGGTCACAGGAGAGAGAGAAGGCTGTGGGAAATAGACACTTCACTCTTAAAGAGCACACACTAAATCACAAATGCTCCAGGACACAGGGAAGAAAGAAGCCTGGGTCCTGGGGCAGACCCAGCTGCTGATCTTGGAGAGCCTCCTGGAGAGGCAGGAGGAAACTGGGGTTCACCCTGGGGACATAGACACTGCTGGCAGCCATTTTGAGGAGCTCATTTTATGACCAGGACACTGGTGTTTGCAAGTACCATTTTGGAAACCTCACCCTAATTTATTAGTGCCAGCACCTTTCTCCACACACCATCTTTTTGGCACCAGTACTGGGACATCTCAGGCCAAACAACTAGCTAGGTGGAGACAGAGCCTCATCCAACAGCAAATCAACTGTCTTAAGACCCCCTGAGCCCACAGCCACCCAGGACCCAGCCCTGCACATGAGTGGGCCAGCACTAGCCTGAGACTATGCTCACCCACCAGTGGGCAGGCACTAGCCACAGGAAACCCTGAGCCATGACCCCACCCACCAGTAGGCCAACACACTAACCCTGGAACACCCAGGGCTCTGCAGTCAGAGACCTTGGGATCCAGCCCCACCCATCACTAGACTGGCATTAGCCCCAGAACCTGGTCTCACCCACCAGTGGGCAGACACCAGTCATGGGATCTACTGGGCCCCAATCCCACCCACCAGCAGGGAGACATCAGCCCTATGACCACCACAGCCTTGCAGCCTGCCATAACAAGATCCAGACCACCTACTAACAGGCCAACACCAACTCTTGTACAAATTGAGGCCCTTGGCCAGCCTAAATGTAAGACTGGAAACTAGAAAACTCCTAGAGGAAAACAGGCAGAACATTCTTTGACATAAATTGCAGTAATATATTTTTTGGATTCATCTACTAAAGCAAAGGAAACAAAAGCAAACATAAACAGTTGGGACCTAGTTAAGCTTAAAAGTTTTTGTACAGTAAAGGAAACCATTGACAAAATGAAAAGACAATGTGAAAACACAACCTACTGAATGGTAGAACATATTTACAAATAATACGACAGATAAGAGTTAATATCCAACATATATAAACAGCTCATACAACTCAACATCAAAAAAATAAACAACCCACTTAAAAAATGAGCAGAAGAACTGAATGTACAATTTTACAAAGAGGAATTGCAGATGACCAACAAGCACATGAAAAGATGCTCAACATCACTAATCATCAGGGAAATGCAAATCAATACCACAAGGAGATATCACCTCACACTTGTCATAATGACTATCATTAAAAAGAACACAAATAACAAGTGTTGGTAAGGATATGGGGAAGAGGGAATCCTCCTACACTGTTGGTGGGAATGTAAATTGGTGCAGCCAACTGTGGAAAATAGCATGGAGATTTTTCAAAAAACTAAAAATAGAAACATCATATGACCCAGCAATTCCACTCCTGGGTATACATCCGAAAAAACCAAGAACACTAATTTGAAAAGATACTTGCCACAATGTTCATAGCAGCAATATTTATAAGTACCAAAGTATGGAAGCAACCTAAGTGTCCATCAACAGATGAATAGATAAAGAAGATGTGGTATATGGGCTTCCCTGGGGGCACAGTGGTTGAGAGTCCACCTGCCAATGCAGGGGACATGGGTTCGTGCCCCCGTCTGGGAAGATCCCACATGCCACAGAGTGGCTAAGCCTTTGAGCCATGGCTGCTGAGCCTGCGCGTCCGGAGCCTGTGCTCCACAATGGGAGAGGCCACAACAGTGAGAGGCCCACGTACCGCAAAAAAAAAAAAAAAAAAAAAAGATGTGGTATATATATATATACACAGTGGAATACTACTCGGCCATAAGAAATTTTGCCATATGCAGCAACATGGATAAACTTGGAAGACATTATGTTAGGTGAAAAGTCAGATAGAGAAATATAAACCTAAAAAATACAGCAAACT
This sequence comes from Mesoplodon densirostris, assembly GCF_025265405.1. Taxonomy (NCBI): domain Eukaryota; kingdom Metazoa; phylum Chordata; class Mammalia; order Artiodactyla; family Ziphiidae; genus Mesoplodon; species Mesoplodon densirostris. The sequence continues at coordinate 34,089,876 of NC_082677.1, read as the reverse complement.
AGTGACTAAAACAAAAAAGAAGCAGACTCACAGATAGAAAAAACAAATTAGTGGTTAACAGTGGGGAGAGGGAATGGGCAGGGGCAATATAGGGTTAGGGGATAAAAATAAGGGGTTTTTATGGGACTATATGAAATCATGTGTGTGAAACTTTTGAAAATTATAGAGCGCTATAGAACTGGAAGAATCATTCAATAAATAAAAGTTTAAAAAACATTTATATTATGCTAAAATTTATACTCTTTCCACTTAACAACAATTCCTCACATTGTACATTATTCAAAGACGTTGTTGTCTGTTTCTGGTACTAGATACAAAATTTCCTAGAGGTAGAAACTCTATATTATTTGGTACTATAAATAAAATATTAAGTACATTATCCAAGCTATATCAGGCTTCAAATATCTATATGTTTAATCAATAAATGAGTGCATTAATACATAAATCCATCAAAAAGTAGTAAGAAAGTAATGTACTCTAGCACAAATTCAATTATCAATGTAGGTTACTAGAAAACCAAAAGAATTTTATTTGCTTTAAGATATCCAGAAAAATTAAACTCGTGATAATTATCTCCCCATTAATCCTCAAAAATACATTAATTTGCTTTCATTAAAATAATTAGACATTAAAACAATTACTGATAGGTAGGATATTTATAAGATTTGTAATAATATATAGAATTTATATTTTATAAAATGTTAATTTATAAATGTATATGTTTCCATCCAATAAAATTTTAAATCCAAATCCTAAACATTTTATTTTTGTTCAGAAATTTATATTTGTGAGCTATAGTAAGAATGAGGTTTATGACAAAGATAATGGCTATTTTGACCTGTAGTTTGTCATAGAGTAAGGAAAAAAAAATGGTACTAAATTTTTTTTTTAGTATCTAGCAAATGTCAACTCCCCAACTTTTATTAACACTATTTGGGGACTAACTTGACAGATGAACAAATTTTCTCAAGGCCTTACAATTTAGAGAGAGAAAGTGACTGGATTTAGATTCAAGTCGACTTGGACTAAAGATCTACAAGATAATGTGTCCAAAGGATGAGAAAAAGAAGAATGGAAGTAAAAGAAGATCAAATGTAAAGGAGGGAAATATAATAAAGAAATAGAAAGTTCAAAGGTCGAAATATTGTTTTCTACATTTAACCTGTCTGCTCCTTTAAAATTTTTTTCCAGGCTAAATTACCAACTTATTTGCATTACATTCTCCCTAATGATAAATTAAATAATAATACCATTCTTAATAAAATAAGAAAAAAGGAAAAAGAAGGAAAAAAAGATGAAGGGTGACAAATGGAAAGGCACATCTATTTTAATGGTTAATATCTCAATACAAACATAATTAAAGATAAAAGTTCTTTACATACAGATGGCCCCCTGTATGTTACAGCTATAGTTTTTGTTTCACAATTTACAATATGAAGCTAGATAGGAGTCCTATCCATGGAGATACTTCATTAGTGATGATGCAGTATGTTATGACACATACAAAATATAGCCCAGGGTCTTGATAGTACAGAAATACAGGTAAAATAGTCAAATCAGAATTATTTTATCCACTTTTCTTTATTAGTATTACTAATTTACTTCAACCACCATAAATAACATTATATCCTCATCAGTATATTAATAAATACTGACATGATACCTGACTAGGGTAGAAAGTAAGAAGTATTTTGTCAGCATTCTGGAGTTGGTGAAATTACTAAAATTATGTTTAAATTCATCAAAATTCATTTTTCCAGTGAATATACTTAAATAAGGTCTGACCTGAGATTATCTGTTTTCAGAATAACAATGTTAACTGATAGTAGCCTTGTCCCCTCTCCAAAGAAATCAACAGGTCCTTTTTTAAAAAAATAATAATTGCTGTGAAATAATACTTAAAATGCATTTGAAAAGAAATTTTAACCTCAAGCACTTTGGGTAAACTCTTAAGCTGTGAATTTAATTAGTCTTATAATACTCTTAAAGGATGAACATTGTGGAGGTTTATATCGTCTGAGCTTAAGTAGTATGAGAAAAACACTTGGACTATTATTTAATTTCAATTTGCTGAGATAACAGTTGGGTTCAGATTTTTATAACATATTCCACTTCACTTTTCTTTGCAAATGAAGGCTTTAATAATGCTGATTTCCTTGTTTTATTTAAAAATATATTTTATTTCCAGTAATATATAAGACAAAAATGAGCTAATTAACTTTAATGGAGCCCATTATTAGGAAACAGAAAAGTCAAGTATCTAGATGAACTTGTTGAAAGTTGTATGCTTATTTTGTAATTAAAATAACAAGTCAAGACTTCCGGGTAAGATGGCGGAAGAGTAAGACGCGGAGATCACCTTCCTCCCCACAGATACACCAGAAATACAGCTACACGTGCAACAACTCCTACAGAACACCTACTGAACGCTGGCAGAGGACCCCGGACCTCCCAAAAGGCAAGAAACTCCCCACATACCTGGGTAGGGCAAAGCAGAGAGATTCCCGCACAGAGGAGCGGTGCCGAGCGGCACTCACCAGCCCGAGAGGCTTGTCTGCTCCCCCGCCGAGGCGGGCGGCGCTGGAGCTGAGGCTCGGGCTTCGGTCAGAGCGCAGGGAGAGGACTGGGACTGGCGGCAAGAACTCAGCCTGAAGGGGGCTAATGTGCCACAGCTAGCCGGGAGGGAGTCCGGGAAAACTCTGGAGCTGCCGAAGAGGCAGGAGACTTTTTCTTCCCTCTTGGTTTCCTGGTGCGCGAGGAGAGGGGATTAAGAGCGCCGCGTGGAGGAGCTCCAGAGACAGGCGCGAGTCGCGGCTGAAGGCGCGGAGCCCAGAGACGGGCGTGGGACGCTGGGGCTGCTGCTGCCGCCGCCAGGAAGCCTGTGTGCGAGCGCGGGACGCTGTCCACGCCGCCCTTCCGGGAGCCTGTGCAGCCTGCCACTGCCGGGGTCCCGGGATCCAGGGGCGGCTTCCTTGGGAGAACGCACGGCGCGCCTCGGGCTGGTGCAACGTCACGCCGACCTCTGCCGCTGCGGGCTCGCCCCGCACTCCGTGCCCCTCCCTCCCGCCCGGCCTGAGTGAGCCAGAGTCCCCGAAGAGGCTGCTCCTTTAACCCTGTCCTGTCTGAGCGAAGAACAGACGCCCTCCGGCGACCTACACGCAGAGGCGGGGCCAAATCCAAAGCTGAGACCCAGGAGCTGTGAGAACAAAGAAGAGAAAGGGAAACCTCTCCCAGCAGCCTCAGAAGCAGCGGATTAAAGCTCCACAATCAACTCCATGTACCCTGCATCTGTGGAATACATGAATAGACAACAAATCATCCCAAATTGAGGAGCCAGGAGTCAGTGCTGTGCCTCTGAGGTGGGAGAGCCAACTTCAGGACACTGGTCCACAAGAGACCTCCCAGCTCCACATAATATCAAACGGCGAAAATCTTCCAGAGATCTCCATCTCAACGCCAGCACCCAGCTTCACTCAACGACCAGCAAGCTACAGTGCTGGACACCCTATGCCAAACAACTAGCAAGACAGGAACACAACACCACCCATTAGCAGAGAGGCTGCCTCAAATCATAAAAAGTCCGCAAACACCCCAAAACACACCACCAGACGTGGACCTGCCCACCAGAAAGACAAGATCCAGCCTCATCCACCAGAACACAGGCAGTAGTCCCCTCCATCAAGAAGCCTACACAACCCACTAAACCAACCTTAGCCACTGGGGACAGACACCAAAAACAACGGGAACTACGAACCTGCAGCCTGCAAAGAGGAGACCCCAAACACAGTAACATAAGCAAAATGAGAAGACAGAAAAACACACAGCAGGAGAAGGAGCAAGATAAAAACCCACCAGACCTAACAAATGAAGAGGTAATAGGCAGTCTATCTGAAAAAGAATTCAGAATAATGATGGTAAAGATGATCCAAAATCTTGGAAATAGAATAGACAAAATGCAAGAAACAGTTAACAAGGAACTAGAAGAACTAAAGACGAATCAAGCATCAATTAAAAACACAATAAATGAAATAAAAAATACTCTAGATGGGATCAATAGCAGAATAACTGAGGCAGAAGAACGGATAAGTGAGGTGGAAGATAAAATAGTGGAAATAACTGCTGCACAGCAAAATAAAGAAAAAAGAATGAAAAGAACAGAGGACAGTCTCAGAGACCTCTGGGACAACATTAAACGCACCAACATTCGAATTATAGGGGTTCCAGAAGAAGAAGAGAAAAAGAAAGGGACTGAGAAAATATTTGAAGAGATTATAGTTGAAAACTTCCCTAATATGGGAAAGGAAATAGTTAATCAAGTCCAGGAGGCACAGAGAGTCCCATACAGAATAAATCCAAGGAGAAATACACCAAGACACATATTAATCAAACTGTCAAAAATTAAACACAAAGAAATCATATTAAAAGCAGCAAGGCAAAAACAACAAATAACACACAAGGGAATCCCCATCAGGATAACAGCTGATCTCTCAGCAGAAACTCTACAAGCCAGAAGGGAGTGGCAGGACATACTTAAAGTGATGAAGGAGAAAAACCTGCAACCAAGATTACTCTACCCAGCAAGGATCTCATTCAGATTTGATGGAGAAATTAAAACCTTTACAGACAAGCAAAAGCTGAGAGAGTTCAGCACCACCAAACCAGCTTTACAACAAATGCTAAAGGAACTTCTCTAGGCAAGAAACACAACAGAAGGAAAAGAACTACAATAACGAACCCAAAACAATTAAGAAAATGGGAATAGGAACATACATATCAATAATTACCTTAAATGTAAATGGACTAAATGCTCCCACCAAAAGACACAGACTGGCTGAATGGATACAAAAACAAGACCCATATATATGCTGTCTACAAGAGACCCACTTCAGACCTAGAGATACATACAGACTGAAAGTAAGGGGATGGAAAAAGATATTCCATGCAAATGGAAACCAAAAGAAAGCTGGAGTAGCAATTCTCATATCAGACAAAATAGACTTTAAAATAAAGACTACTAGAAGAGACAAAGAAGGACACTACATAATGATCAAGGGATCAATCCAAGAAGAAGATATAACAATTGTAAATATTTATGCACCAAACATAGGAGCACCTCAATACATAAGGGAAATATTAACAGCCATAAAAGGAGAAATCGACAGTAACACAATCATAGTAGGGGACTTTAACACCCCACTTTCACCAATGGACAGGTCATCCAAAATGAAAATAAATAAGGAAACACAAGCTTTAAATGATACATTAAACAAGATGGACTTAATTGATATTTATAGGACATTCCATCCAAAAACAACAGAATACACATTTTTCTCAAGTGCTCATGGAACATTCTCCAGGATAGATCATATCTTGGGTCACAAATCAAGCCTTGGTAAATTTAAGAAAATTGAAATTGTATCAAGTATCTTTTCCGACCACAATGCTATGAGACTAGATATCAATTACAGGAAAAGAGCTGTAAAACATACAAACACATGGAGGCTAAACAATACACTACTTAATAACGAAGTGATCACTGAAGAAATCAAAGAGGAAATTAAAAAATACCTAGAAACAAATGACAATGGAGACACGACGACCCAAAACCTATGGGATGCAGCAAAAGCAGTTCTAAGAGGGAAGTTTATGGCAATACAATCCCACCTTAAGAAACAGGAAATATCTCGAATAAACAACCTAACCTTGCACCTAAAGCAATTAGAGAAAGAAGAACAAAAACATCCCAAAGTTAGCAGAAGGAAAGAAATCATAAAAATCAGATCAGAAATAAATGAAAAAGAAATGAAGGAAACGATAGCAAAGATCAATAAAACTAAAAGCTGGTTCTTTGAGAAGATAAACAAAATTGATAAACCATTAGCCAGACTCATCAAGAAAAAAAGGGAGAAGACTCAAATCAATAGAATTAGAAATGAAAAAGGAGAAGTAACAACTGACACTGCAGAAATACAAAAGATCATGAGAGATTACTATAAGCAACTCTATGCCAATAAAATGGACAACCTGGAAGAAATGGACAAATTCTTAGAAATGCACAACCTGCCAAGACTGAATCAGGAAGAAATAGAAAATATGAACAGACCAATCACAAGCACTGAAATTGAAACTGTGATTAAAAATCTTCCAACAAACAAAAGCCCAGGACCAGATGGCTTCACAGGCGAATTCTATCAAGCATTTAGAGAAGAGCTAACACCTATCCTTCTCAAACTCTTCCAAAATATAGCAGAGGGAGGAACACTCCCAAACTCATTCTACGAGGCCACCATCACCTTGATACCAAAACCAGACAAGGATGTCACAAAGAAAGAAAACTACAGGCCAATATCACTGATGAACATAGATGCAAAAATCCTCAACAAAATACTAGCAAACAGAATCCAACAGCACATTAAAAGGATCATACACCATGATCAAGTGGGGTTTATTCCAGGAATGCAAGGATTCTTCAATATACGCAAATCAATCAATGTGATACACCATATTAACAAGTTGAAGGAGAAAAACCATATGATCATCTCAATAGATGCAGAGAAAGCTTTTGACAAAATTCAACACCCATTTATGATAAAAACCCTGCAGAAAGTAGGCATAGAGGGAACTTTCCTCAACATAATAAAGGCCATATATGACAAACCCACAGCCAGCATCGTCCTCAATGGTGAAAAACTGAAACCATTTCCACTAAGATCAGGAACAAGACAAGGTTGCCCACTCTCACCACTCTTATTCAACATAGTTTTGGAAGTTTTAGCCACAGCAATCAGAGAAGAAAAGGAAATAAAAGGAATCCAAATTGGAAAAGAAGAAGTAAAGCTGTCACTCTTTGCAGATGACATGATACTATACATAGAGAATCCTAAAGATGCTACCAGAAAACTACTAGAGCTAATCAATGAATTTGGTAAAGTTGCAGGATACAAAATTAATGCACAGAAATCTCTGGCATTCCTATATACTAATGATGAAAAATCTGAAAGTGAAATCAAGGAAACACTCCCATTTACCATTGCAACAAAAAGAATAAAATATCTAGGAATAAACCTACCTAAGGAGACAAAAGACCTGTATGCAGAAAATTATAAGACACTGATGAAAGAAATTAAAGATGATACAAATAGATGGAGAGATGTACCATGTTCTTGGATTGGAAGAATCAACATTGTGAAAATGACTCTACTACCCAAAGCAATCTACAGATTCAATGCAATACCTATCAAACTACCAATGGCATTTTTCACAGAACTAGAACAAAAAATTTCACAATTTGTATGGAAACACAAAAGACCCCGAATAGCCAAAGCAATCTTGAGAACGAAAAATGGAGCTGGAGGAATCAGGCTCCCTGACTTCAGACTATACTACAAAGCTACAGTAATCAAGACAGTATGGTACTGGCACAAAAACAGAAAGATAGATCAATGGAACAGGATAGAAAGCCCAGAGATAAACCCACGGACATATGGTCACCTTATCTTTGATAAAGGAGGCAGGAATGTACAGTGGAGAAAGGACAGTCTCTTCAATAAGTGGTGCTGGGAAAACTGGACAGGGACATGTAAAAGTATGAGATTAGATCACTCCCTAACACCATACACAAAAATTAGCTCAAAATGGATTAAAGACCTAAATGTAAGGCCAGACACTATCAAACTCCTAGAGGAAAACATAGGCAGAACACTCTATGACATAAATCACAGCAAGATCCTTTTTGACCCACCTCCTAGAGAAATGGAAATAAAGACAAAAATAAACACATGGGACCTAATGAAACTTCAAAGCTTTTGCACAGCAAAGGAAACCATAAACAAGACCAAAAGACAACCCTCAGAATGGGAGAAAATATTTGCAAATGAAGCAACTGACAAAGGATTAATCTCCAAAATTTATAAGCAGCTCATGCAGCTCAATAGCAAAAAAACAAACAACCCAATCCAAAAATGGGCAGAAGACCTAAATAGACATTTCTCCACAGAAGATATACAGACAGCCAACAAACACATGAAAGGATGCTCAACATCTTTACTCATTAGAGAAATGCAAATCAAAACTACAATGAGATATCATCTCACACCAGTCAGAATGGCCATCATCAAAAAATCTACAAACAATAAATGCTGGAGAGGGTGTGGAAAAAAGGGAACACTCTTGCACTGCTGGTGGGAATGTGAATTGGTACAGCCACTATGGAGAACAGTATGGAGGTTCCTTAAAAAACTACAAATAGAACTACCATATGACCCAGCAATCCCACTACTGGGCATATACCCTGAGAAAACCATAATTCAAAAAGAGACATGTACCAAGATGTTCATAGCAGCCCTATTTACAATAGCCCGGAGATGGAAACAACCTAAGTGTCCATCATCGGATGAATGGATAAAGAAGATGTGGCACATATATACAATGGAATATTACTCAGCCATAAAAAGAAATGAAATTGAGCTATTTGTAATGAGGTGGATGGACCTAGAGTCTGTCATACAGAGTGAAGTAAGTCAGAAAGAGAAAGACAAATACTGTATGCTGACACATATATATGGAATTTAGAAAAAAATGTCATCAAGAACATAGGGGTAAGACAGGAATAAAGACACAGACCTACTAGAGCATGGACTTGAGGATATGGGGAGGGGGAAGGGTAAGCTGTGACAAAGTGAAAGAGCGGCATGGACATATATACACTACCAAATGTAAGGTAGATAGCTAGTGGGAAGCAGCCGCATAGCACAGGGAGATCAGCTCGGTTCTTTGTGACCGCCTGGAGGGGTGGGATAGGGAGGGTGGGAGGGAGATGCAAAAGGGAGGGGATATGGGAACATATGTATATGTATAACTGATTAAATTTGTAAAATAAAAAAAAAATAAAATAAAATAAAAATAAAAAGCCAAAAAAAAAAAAAAAAAAAAAAAAAAAAAAAAAAAAAAACAAGTCAAAATACCATAGTTCCACTAAGCTGGAAATATATGCACTACATTAGTGAGAGAAAGACAATATTTTCATGCTCAGTCAGTTCAAGCATGTGTGAATACATTGATTGATTAATGTAATCAAAACCAATGCAGTTAAAAAGAAAATCATTCCCATCATTCTTAACAGGACAAAAACTACAAAATTATATTAAGGTACAATTTTAAGCAAAATGCAATACTTGTAGAGAGTTGATACACATAGATTTGGATGTATTTTGTCTGCAACAAGAACAATGATCAGTGATGTTGTAAACAAAAAAAAAGATACAAACATAATAGTTGAATCACCGACAGTAGCAGAAAAATAATGTTCAATATAACCATGCCTTTTGGGTATCTGCAAGGGTGCCAAAGAGTTGGTTTCAGTATTAAACAGCTGTGATTGGGTTTTATTATATGGTATGCACAAAATGATCTCACATCATCGTTTATCTAAAGCTCATGCTGTCATCCTTTTTCCAAAGTTTCCTGTATCTAATAACCATGTTTGCATTTTTCAGTTATACCATTTCACTTATAATAACAGTTTTCTTCTATGCTCAACAATGAGAATTTTATTTGGTCTTTGGATATGTGCTTCATTGTCTTAATATAAAGAAGAATAAACTGGAATTTAATGTCTATAGTAATTGTATATTTCTTTTTTAAAAGTTATATTTCATGATTTAGTCTGCAGAATTTTTTCTATAGAATCATTATTTTTCTTTTAATTTCCTTTACTCCAGGGAATATATTTTACCTAAACAGATGAAGTACTATTTAAACCCTTCTCCAAATATACTATTTAACTGTAAAATTAACATCTCTTTTAAAGTTGTATGCAGTATGTTATGTTCTATATTCTATAATAAAAATAATCAAATGTTAGGCACTGACAAACTTCATGTTCCCTGAGGTTTAATACATTTATTTTGTATAAATTTGAAACAGTTTAATATATTTAGGGGTTAATATAGTTTTTAAAGGAATAGGCTCATTTCCATTGCTCTTAAAACTTAAAATTAAGGTAAATGAGAATTTTATTCTTATTAATTAAATTGTGGGAATTTATTAGTCAGCTTGGGCTGTCATAACAAAATTCCATAGACTGGGTAGTTTAAACAACGAAGATTAATTTCCTCACAGTTTTGGAGGCTGGAAGTCTGAGACCCAGCATGATCAAGTTCTCTTGGAAGCTCTCTTCCTGGCTTATAGACAGTACCTTCTCACTGTGTCCTCACATGGAAGAGACAGAGCTCTTATAAACTGACTAATACCATCCTGAGGACCCCACCCTCATCACCTCATCTAAACCTGAATATTTCCTAAAGGCCCCACCTCCAAACACCATCACATTGTGAGTTAGAGCTTCAACATATGAAATTTGATGGGCAGGGGGGAACACAATTCAGTCCATAGCATTAAGTTTTATATTCAGAACTCTCAAATCTGAAACAGGTATAAGAAATATATTTAAATGACTAAAGGGTTAAAAATTTGTCTTCAGATGACTATCATGTAATCCATAAGCACTATACAAAGAAAGTAGCTGGGGAAAAAGAGTTGTTTACATCAAAATCTATAGAAATTCCAAAAAATTTAAATCATTATAATGCCTACATTTGCATACCATTTTATTGATATCAAAGTGCTTTCAAAGATATTGTCATTTTTACGTATCTAAAATGACAAACCTGCTTTAGACTTTTTCATTTTTTATTGATATTCACATTTCAAAAATTCTGTTTCTGAAGATTATAGTGTGGTTTGTGGTTACCTAAATTCCAAAGAAATAAGTAGACAAGTCTCCTGCTCTGAATCTTTGCTGTTTCAAAGCTGACGTTAATATAAACTGTCATATTAAAGGACATTTTGAGTTGAGATGAAAACAGCCAAGCAATCGTCTTACTAAATATCTCCCAGCATAATCCTCTCTCTTGTGAAGGTGACAAACTGAACTGAAGTTCCAGTTCTGAGCAGAGGCCTTTTCTTCATAACATATAGGTCAAAATGATAATTTTTACCTAAAAATTCACACTTTACACAAAATGTTAGTCTCTGTTTCTTTCATGGTTATTTTATTTGATGTATTTCTGTGGAGGCTTAATATCCCTTGAAAGAGTACATGTCCATTTCCATTTCCTTATATCTGAATAATTTAAATATTTATAGGTAGAATGAAAATTGACAAATACAAATAATCAGCCCTAAACAATATTACATTTCAACAAGTCGCACATGTGGATTTTCTTCAGCTGCTCTTCACAGATTCTGTACTTATCATTATCAGCAAACACTTTATTAGTATAAATTATTTTATGTCAGTGACTCTCTTTACCATAGGATTGTAAGTTGCTCTATGACTTGAAACTTTAATGCTCTCTCTGAAAAGAAAGGTCATTTTGGATACTTTTTACCATATTGTGATTCTGATGGAACTAGGAAATAACGTAATCCAATTAAAGAAACAAAATGATTGGAGCATGTATTTTAAAGGCTCTTGTGTGGAAGTATTAATGTAAAGAGAAGAATCATCATATTTCTTCCATTTATTTTCTAAGAAGGATTAAAGACATAAAGTATCTGGCTCATTTGAAAGTCATTCTGATTCTTAGAAAATGCATGAATCACACAATTTAATTTACAGTTTGAAATGCTGTCATGCTAATACTTTATAGTGGATAACCCTATTTCTAGATAAATAAAACTGCTTAGAGTACATTTCAATTTAATAATAGTTGAGAAGGAGTAAAAAATCTAGAAACGTTAGGTTTACTAATTTATGTTTCTAATCAAATTGTCTTTAATCTTTGTTGTTTTTACAAGGTCATTACATTAATAAATGGGGCAGGAATAGGAGGTAATAATTATTAAGTTAAGTGCAAAAGTGAATGAAATCGTGTGTCAAAAGCATCAGATTTATGCTTCTTGCACCCCTAGCACATTCATGAAAACAATGGTTTAAAGATTATCAAAGTGGTCTTTTTTTTTAGAAGATAGTATTAAAAGTGAGAGATTATTTCATTGTATTTCATTATATTTTTGTATAAATAATAAAACTCGAATTTTGTCAAAATTTGAGTTTCTTGATTAAAGTAATTATGTAGCTATTGAAGTGACTTAAATTGTCTTATTTCCCTTTTGTTTTGTCTGCCTCTGTCCTCCAAGCTCATTAGTTTTTATCATGAACACTCTCTTAGAGTCCCTTCCAGTCTTGAAAGTCATGTAGGAAAGTGCATTTATTAAAGAAAGTAAGCAAGGCTGTGAGATTTTCTTGGCAATTCCTGATCTGAGATACCCTGAGTGTAACACAGGCTTGGATGACAATTCGAGGAGCCAAAGCACTGCCAAACGTAATGTAAATGTCCTTATGTAGTTTTCAATTTATATTTAACAGATGTTAAATTATTTTATGTGAAAACAAGTAGGACAGTGTCAAGATAGCTGCAAAGGAATCAAAACAGAATTTGCCATATTTTGATTCTCAGAATTCTGACTATGGGATGTGCCCACCGTGTTACGTTGACCAGTTCATCTTGCCTCTCAAGCTGTTTCCTGGCCTGTTACATTGGGATGGAAACACCTAACTCATTAGATTGTTATGAAGATTGAACGGTACTATCATGAGGTTGCAAGGAAGAAGACACACACACACTCACACGGCTGGAAATAAGCAAAAACAAACAAAAAACCTCTCGCTGTACTTGAAAGCTAAATATTCTCATTTGAAAAATTTTTAAATATTGCTCTTCTGAATGCCAAATTTTAAGATGGAATCCCCCTATTATGTGCCTGATAATGAGAAAGGCTTTTGCATGCGTTGTGTCATTGAATTTTCAAATATGCAGAAATTGAGATTTTAGATATGCTAAGACACCTGGGACAAAACTGAGAAGAGACAGAGCCAAGGTTCCTACAGCAATGCCCAACAAAGAACAAGTCCCCTCTATCACTGTGGTGTATGGACTTTAATTAGGCAGTATGCAGTCTTGTTTTCAGCTATTAGCAGTCATAAAAATTGCATCTCATTATTCTTGCACTGAAGTAATACAGTACCATACAAAGTATACATGAACTACTGAGCATTAAATCTTACTACCTCAAATGTATATCAAATATTCAACTTTTATCCCCTTTAGTAACTGGTAAGCTGTAAAGTAAAACAGTTTGGAAGTGTCTACATGGTAAAAAAAAAGGTGGAAAAGAAAATCAGTCAGAAAATGTATTATTTTAACACTACCGAATATCTGGTCTGAATCTTAGAATAGATGGAATGCAAGGAAGGCAAATTATTTTATCTTCTACAGAGTGTCCACATTTTGTGACATCATTTATTACTAATATGTACTTGAGTTAATAGTATAAAACTGGCAAGATTAACACATGAATTATTGATCCCCTATGTATCCCTTCTAACAGTCATCAATTAAGGTATTTGTTTACAAATGCATTTTCCCTATGACTTATTGAAATTTTACAGGAAATTTTACATGTCAACTCTTGAGCCTATGAGGGCTGAATAGAATTTATATTATCAACTCTGGATATCTAAAATACCTTGAAATTATTTTTTTAAGAGAAAAGGTAATGACAGGCAAAGTCTAGATTTCACAGAAAGGAAAGGGAGGGGAGATGAAAATTGTCATGGCCCAACTCAGGTACCAGGAGAGTCAAACGTCCTGAAACTCAGAATAAAGTAGGAGTTGTGTCAGGCAGCTTAATTTTCTATCACCAATTTTTGGTATGTTTTACAGAAAATCCTGTTTGGCTCATGAAATGGCCAGATCCTACTGGCTTACAACTTCACAGATTTCTTGGACTCATCAGTGTTCCATGGAGGAAGCAAAGCGTCCTTAGATTTTGAGTTCCAGAATTTCTGGCACTCTAAAATCACAAGCTCTATTCATCTGGCATATGACTGGCTGGATTGGGGCTTCATCCTTCGGGACATTCCCTTTTCTCTAGAATTCCTAAATGAGATCCATGAGATCAAGTTATATTTTTCATTCCATTCTGGTCTTGCTCGTTTCCACTACTGAATCCATATAATTTTATTTCATACCATTGTTATTACATCCAGTCTTCTCTTACTTAGAGAAGGGGAAATGAGTTATTACATTTTTCCTTTGTGAGCTGCAGGCAAAATTTTGCTTGAACAAAGTTGCTTCCCATTTCTTCAGGTGGTTGACATACTTTTCCTTCAAATGCCAGAAAAAATACAGCCTTATTATCCCTTTTGTATTGTATGTAGTTCTCCACCATTATTTCTTCTGCAGATATTAATTATTGTATCATTATATTTAAATATTGTTTCCTTCTTTCTTTTTATTTAATATTTCACTTTACCAGCTTTTTTTTTTAACATCTTTATTGGAGAATAATTGCTTTACAATGTTGTGTTAGCTTCTGCTCTATAACAAAGTGATTCAGCTATATGTATACATATATCCACATAACTCCTCCCTCTTGTGTCTCCCTCCCAACTTCCCTATCCCACCCTTCTAGGTGGTCACAAAGCACCGAGCTGATCTCCCTGTGCCATGCGGCTGCTTCCCACTAGCTATCGATTTTACATTTGCATCTTTACTTCCGTCCTGCTTCTAGGTTGTGTATGTATGTCCATGCTTACACTTCCTCTTCCCTGTGTCCTCAAGTCCATTCACTAAGTCTGCATCTTTATTCCTGTCCTCCCCCTAGGTTCTTCAGAACCTTTTTTTTTTTTTTTTTTTTACATTCCATATATATGTGTTAGCATACGGTACTTGTTTTTCTCTTTCTAACTTACTGCACTCTGTATGACAGTCTCTATGTCCATCTAAATCACTACAAATAACTCAATTTCGTTTCCTTTTATGGCTGAGTAATATTCCATTGTATATCTGTGCCACATTTTCTTTAACCATTCATCTGTCGATGGACACTTAGGTTTATTCCATGTCCTGGCTATTGTAAATAGGACTGCAATGAATATTGCAGTACATGACTCTTTTTGAATTATGGTTTTCTCAGTGTATATGTCCAATAGTAGGATTGCTGGGTTGTATGGTAGTTCTATTTTTACTTTTTTAAGGAGCCTTCATACTGTTCTCCATAGTGGCTGTATCAAATTATGTTCCCACCAACAGTGCAAGAGGGTTCCCTTTTCCCCACACCCTCTCCAGCATTTATTGTTTGTAGATTTTTTGATGATGGCCATTCTGACTGCTGTGAGGTGATACCTCAGTGTAGTTTTGATTTGCATTTCTCTACTGATTAGTGATGTTGATCATCCTTTCATGTGTTTGTTGGCCTTCTGTATATCTTCTTTGGAGAAATGTCTATTTAGGTTTTCTGCCCATTTTTGGATTGGGTTGTTTGTTTTTTTGATATTGAGCTGCATGAGCTGCTTGTATATTTTGGAGATTAATCCTTTGTCAGTTGCTTCATTTGCAAATATTTTCTCCCATTCTGAGGGTCGTCTTTTTGTCTCATTTATAGTTTCCTTTGCTGTGCAAAAGCTTTTAAGTTTCATTAGGTCTCATTTGCTTATATTTGTTTTTATTTCCATTTCTCTAGGAGGTGGGTCAAAAAGGATCTTGCTGTGATTTATGTCATAGAGTATTCTGCCTATGTTTTCCTCTTCGAGTTTTATAGTGGCTGACCTTACATTTACGTCTTTAATCCATTTTGAGCTTATTTTTGTGTATGGTGTTAGGGAGTGTTCTAATTTCTTTCTTTTGCATGCAGCTGTCCAGTTTTCCCAGCACCACTTAATGAAGAGGCTCTCTTTTCTCCATTGTATATTGTTGTCTCCTTTTTTGTCCATGGGTTTATCTTTGGGCTTTCTACCCAGCTCCATTGATCTATATTTCTGTTTTTGTGCCAGTACCATATTGTCTTGATGACTATAGCTTTGTGGTAGAATGTGAAGTCCAGTAGCCTGATTCCTCCAACTCCGTTTTTCTTTCTCAAGTTTGCTTTGGCTATTAAGGATCTTTTGTGTTTCCATACAAACTGTGAAATTTTTTGTTCTACTTCTATGAAAAATGCCATTGGCATTTGATAGGGATTGCATTGAATCTGTAGATTGCTTTGGGTTGTATAGTCATTTTCACAATGTTGATCTTCCAATCCAGAAACATAGTATATCTCTCCATCTGTTTGTACTGTCTTTAATTTCTTTCATCAGTGTCTTATAGTTCTCTGCATACAGGCTTTTGTCTCCTTAAGTAGGTTTATTCCTAGGTATTTTATTCTTTTTTTACAATGGTGAATGGGAGTGTTTCTTTAATTTCTTTTTTCAGATATTTGATCATTGGAGTATAGGAATGCAAGAGATTTCTGTGCATTAATTTTGTATCCTGCTACTTTACCAAATTCATTGATTAGCTCTAGTAGTTTTCTGGTAACATCTTTAGGATTCTCTATGTATAGTATCATGCCATCTGCAAACAGTGGCAGCTTTACTTTTTCCTTTCTCATTTGGATTCCTTTTATTTCTTTTACTTCTCTGATTGCTGTGGCTTAAATTTCCAAAAGTATGTTGAATAATAATGGTGCAAGTGCACAATCTTTCCTTGTTCCTGATCTTAGAGAGAATGGTTTCAGCTTTTCACCATCGAGAATGATGTTGGTTCTTTGTTTGTCATATATGGCCTTTATTATGTTGAGGTAAGTTCCCTCTGTGCTTACTTTCTGGAGAGTTTTTATCATAAATGGGTGTTGAATCTTGTCAAAAGCTTTTTCTGCATCTATTGAGATGATCATATGATTTTTCTCCTTCAATTTTTTAATATGATTTATCACATTGATTGATTTGCATATATTGAAGAATCCTTGCATTCCTTGGGTAAACCCCACTTGATCTTGGTGTATGATCCTTTTAATGGGCTGTTGCATTCTGTTTGCTAGCAGTTTTTTGAGGATTTTTGCATCTATGTTCATCAATTATATTGACCTGTAGTTTTCTTTCTTTGTGACATTGTTGTCTGGTTTTGGTATTAGGGTGATGGTGGCCTCGTAGAATGAGTTTGGGAGTGTTCCTCCCTCTGCTATATTTTGAAAGAGTTTTAGAAGGATAGGTGTTAACTCTTCTCTAAATGTTTGATAGAATTCCCCTGTGAAGCCATCTGGTTCTGGGCTTTTGTTTGTTGGATGATATTTAATCACAGTCTCAATTTCAGTGCTTGTGATTGGTCTGCTTATATTTTTTATGTCTTCCTGGTTCAGTCTCAGAAGGTTGTGCTTTTCTAAGAATTTGTCCATTTCTTCCAGGTTGTCCATTTTATTGGCATAGAGTTGCTTGTAGGAATCTCTCCTGATCCTTTGTATTTCTGAAGTGTCAGTTGTTACTTCTCCTTTTTCAATTATAATTCTCTTGATTTATGTCTTCTCCCTTTTATTCTTGTTGAGTTTGGCTAATGGTTTATAAATTTTATCTTCTCAAAGAAACAGCTTTTAGTTTTATTGATGTTTGCTATTATTTCCTTCATTTCTTTTTCATTTATTTCTGATCTCATATTTATGATTTCTTTCCTTCTGCTAACTTTGGGGTATTTTTGTTCTTTTTTCTCTAATTGCTTTAGGTGTAAGGTTAGGTTGTTTATTTGAGATGTTTCTTGTTTCTTGAGGTAAGATTTTATTGTTATAAACTTCCCTCTTATATTTGCTTTTGCTGCATTCCATAGCTTTTGGGTCATTAGGTTTTCATTGTTGTTTGTTTCTAGGTATTTTTTGCTTTCCTCTTTGATTTCTTCAGTGATCTCTTGGTTATTTAGTAGTACATTATTTATTCACCATGTGTTTTTATTTTTTCAGATTTTTTCCTGTATTTGATATCTAGTCTCATAGTGCTATGCTCAGAAAAGATACTTGATACAAATTCTATTTCCTTTTTTCTATACCTGCTCATCCCTAACTCATCTTCCAAGAAGAAGATAAACTTCAGGGTTTCTTCTCTTAAGGAGAGAGGGTCATGACAGAGCATAAAATGAAAGCATCTGTTGGTCTCTGCATGGATATTTCCCAAAGTTTATACCTGTTAGGGGATTATGCTAGTTATATTTAAGGCAAGAAACCACTGGGGCAGAAAAATTGTCTCTGAGGAAAACTCATGATGAATAAGAAGAGTAGTAATGAGAGCAGAGAATTTGATGGGGTTTTTAGGGTGCAATACCATGCTTTCCTGGTTAGATTCTTAGGGACACATTAGATATGTGGAGTGTGAGAACAAAGGAGTCTTTACACTACTTGCTGGGTTAGAGACACAAGATGACAATAATACTGTAGAAGAAGGAACAATTGAGTGAAAACTTGGCTCCAAACTGTGGGGTCATTGACAGCTTACATGTATCATTGAACACATAAGGGGGCCAGATCTTCCCTGTCCAAGCAGACTCATAGTCTTGGGTCTACTTGTGCTCCTAGGATTTTGTCACAACTCCAAGGAAAAGAGGGAATACTGCACAAAAATGATCAAGATTACACTTTTCCTTCCTGCTGGAATAGAGATTCAAAACATAAATTGAGTTCTGCTGTAATAATATTTGTTCTTCCAATGTTTCTCTCTCTCTCTCTCTGACACACACACACACACACACACACACAATATTAACCTCTTGAAGGTGCAAGCTCCATCTTAATATTTTTTCTTTGCTTGTCTGATTTCATCAATAAATGAAGCAGATGTGATAAACTGACTATTAATTATTAGTTGAGAAACAGATTTCCGTTATATGATGTTTCATGGACTATATTATTTGGAAACACCTTAATAGGTTTCATTTGTCCCTTACCTCTATTCTATGAGTCATTATTGGAAAGCACTTCTTTTAAATGTATAGTTCACAACTTCAGCACTTGGTTTCCAATAGTGCAATGAAATAAAGTACTGGAGATATTCAAAGTCACCTTCCTGACAGTGCTTTAGATAAATTGCTGATAAAATGTAGAAAAGACTAAAAATATTTGCATCTATAAAGGAGATTGAGAAATGCACATATCTATTATAAATTAAATATATTTTTAGAATTATGATTTTACTACTAGGCATTGATAAAAAGAATGTTTTAATTTTTTATAAACTTAACTATGATTCTGTAAAACCTAAGAAAGAACAAAAGTTTTAGTAATAGCTGATGGTTCCTAGAAGTTCAGAGGGTAATTATTAAAATGTATTTTAAACTTAAAATAGCTATTGAACTTTATACTTTAAGTAGTGTTATAAATTATTATCTGATATGACTTTTTTTTTTTTTTGCTTTAAACTAAATTCTTAACCTATGAGTGATGGAGGCTTTGACCAGAACAATCTCAAATAGCCTTGAGGCTGTTTTATAGGATGTCTAATTCCCACAAGGGCTCATTGTAATTTCAACACTACAGTATGAAGAGCTGCTGTCACTGTTGTGACCCTCTGAGGTACTTTATTTTAACTTGACCTCTTGTCAGAAGAAGTATTCCACTCTCTTTTTTTCTCTTTAATAATGTGAGGTTATGTCTAGGGTATGTTGGCTTAATTAAGCCAAAAGAATATGAGCAACAGCAGCTCTATTTTGCTGAAGCCCTCACCTTTTACACACCTTAAGTAATAACTGTTCTTATTCTCTTGTTCTACTTGACCACACTTAGTTATGTTAATAATCATTATTTATAAATTTCAAAAGATGTTTATAATGAAATTTTGAAGTTCTTAATATTTTCTTCTATGGTTATTTACCATACAAAAAGATAAACGGGTACCATGTGCAATTTGAATTAAATTAAGTGAAATAAATTTTATTTAAAACCGTGATTTATAGCAGAGAGACTTTACTTGTGATAACCATAATCAGAGTGATAGCCATAATCAGAGGCTAGGAAAATTATAGTGGATTATTTTTCATTACAATGAAAAATATCAAATATCTGCTACTTATGATTCTACAGAGCTCTATGAAAATGATGAAAGAAATCACATATGCAACCCATAGCTTCAAACAGTTTACTTTGTGGTGACAACATGAATATGAAATATCAATGAAGGATATAAGATAGAACACAATTAACCACTAAATTATCTGATACAGACAATATAAATATTGATTGAAAAGGTTTAAATCAATTCAATATAACTAGTCCAGACGAGATTTGAGGCAAGCTTTGGAAGATGGATAGGATTAGAGTAGACAAATGGAAAGAAAAGGACATTGTACATGAGAATAATGAAAGATCAAAAGCGGTGGGTCAGGTAGGAACAGGGCTGACTTAAGATATGGTGAGATGAGGAGTTCAGGTTAATTTGGGGGAAAGTGAAGTGAAATTATGGAGGACTTTCAAAACCATGAAAAGAAACATTGACTTAAAAAACTAATAATGAAAGATGACAGAATTGTTTAATGGTCTGATAGTAATAATGATGATGTTGATGAAGTTGCTAGTAATAATATAGAACATTTGTACTACCTGCCAAGCACAGAGGTATGGTTTTACATAACCTCATTTAATCCTCATGACATTTTCTGAGATCAGTAAAATTGTTTTGCCAATTTTACAAATGGTGAAATATAAATCATTTTAGGTTATATAGACTCTAAGAGTCGGGATAGAGATTTCACACCAGATGTATACTAGCACATGTAAATAGCAACTAAAATTCTTATTAAAACCACAGAAAAACTTAAATAGAAGGTAATTTATCAGATTTAATAAGAGAAATAAGACTAAACCTAAAATAATTTTATTTGGGTAAAATAAGACATTTTAAGAATCACACATGAAAAAATCATGGCTCATAATTTGTCTGAATTTCATTGTAAATCAGTGTTTCTTGAAATGGAGTCCATTAGTTATTTTAACCTTCATGAACTTGGTTGCTTATTAGATAACCATAATAAAAATAACACAGCATAGATTATTGGGTTTATTTAAGCCAAATAAATCAGATTATTTTGACAGTCACAAGAAGAACTATAACATATACTAATAGTACCCACAGTAGCAAGCAGAATAAATACTTTCCCTTGTACAGTGAGACTGAAAAAAAAAAAAAAGATTTGAGTGAACATTATGTAGAACCAGATAATGGGTTTCCACATGCAGTTGATATGACTCTGCTACAACCCTGACCATGAAAACCTAAAGCCTTAGAAAAGCTTGGAAAGTCCTTGGAAAATATACCTGGACAACTGAAACCATTCTCCCTGTTCCTGGGGAAATTCTCATGCTTTGCAGAGGAAAACTTTACCGTTGTACATTTACTCATCTATGATGTCTTAGATCAGAACCTTCTGTTTGAGCGCAGGTGACTGGATGAATTTCCAAATCTGAAGGCTTTCATGTGATTTTGTGAAACTTTGGAGAATATAGTTGTCTATATGAAGTCTGACTGCTTTTTCAAGATGACCATCATCAAGAAGATGGCTCAATGGGGCAACAAGAGTATATGCTGAGCAGAGGGCAGATGTGATTGTTTGTTTTTTTCCGTCCTGTCTTCTGGGGGAATGAGCTCTAACTTCTCTTTTCTTTTGAATAAATAGCACTTAGGCTAAAAAAAACAAACAAATAACAACTATTATATACTATATATAATTTTATAACTATATATATAATTTTATAAGTTAATTTAGATACAAACATAATATACATATATAACTGATCCAATTGTAAGCCTACAACATCCTATTTCTCTGACTGTCTCCCAGAAGTATCCATGATCCTCAGGTAGGTATAAATATTTCCTGCTATATTTTCACATTTTAAGAAGATAACAATATAATTTAAAATATATGTAATTGCTTTGGATATTCAAGCTATTACACTAAATATATAATTTTGTAATAACTTTTAGACTTAGCATTATACTTTTGAGATTTTTCATTTGGACTTATGTAAATATAGTTCATTTTTTTACTGCTTTTCAGTATTCAGTTTATGAAAAACTCAAAGCTTATCTATATATTTCTCTACTAAGATAGAATTGGGTTTTTTTACCCCTATATTTTTCACTTCATCTTGGTATAGTCTTATTTTGCACATTTAATAGAGATACTTTAGGTTTATGCCTATTAATGGAATTAATTGAACTGAAGGAAATATGCATTAACCTCTATTAGGCAATAAAAAATATCACCCAAAATAGACCTAAAGTGTATGAAAGTTTCTGTTTATACTGTCATGATAAAAATAACTATCCAAATTGAACATGTTTGCCACTGTAGATATGAAATGGTAAATCAGAGTTATTTGTTGGCCACTCAAATGAGAAAACTGTGAAAATCATTCCATTATTCCATTTCAGCTTCTTATTTCTTAAATTAACTGTTTTCAGCAGGGTTGTTTCTCTTTCATTTATCTTGCTTTGGGAAAATTTATTATGTATTATGATTTATCAAAAATCTTACGGAAAATATAATGTAAGATTTGTATTTTACTTTTGGCAGGTGTGTCAGGACTAATTACATCAAATATATTTGTAATGTAAAGTACAGTGGAAAGAAAAATGTTAATTTATTGTATAAAATTTTAAAGGCCAGACATCCACATTGTACCTACATTTTAACAAAATTGAAATATAGTTGACATGCAATATTATATTAGTTTCAGGTGTATAACTGGTGACTTAACATTTATATACATTACAAATTGATTACAACAATAAATCTAGTAATCACCTGTCACCATACGAAGTTATTACAGTATCATTGACCATATTCCCTAAGCTCTGCATTACATCCTGTGACATTTATACTGTAACTGGAAATTTGTACTCTTAATCCCCTTCACCCTCTCCTCTGGTGACCACCAGTTTGTTCTCTGTATTTATAAGTCTGTTTCTGTCTTTTTGTTTCATTGTTTGTTTTGTTTTCTAGATTCGACATATAAGTGACACCACACAGTATTTGTCTTTCTATGGCTTATTTCACTTAGTGTAATACCCTCTAGATCCATCCATGTTGTAACAAATGACAAGACATCATTCTTTTTAAGGCAGAGTAATATTCCATGGTGTTTATAAACTACATCTTCTTTATTCATTCTTCTATTGATGGACACTTAGGTCCATGGACACTTAGCCATATCTTGGCTATTGTAAATAATGCTGCAATGAGCAAAAGAATGCATATATCTTTTCAAATTAGTATTTTCATTTTCTTTGGATTAATACCCAGGAGTAGAATTGCTGAATGACATGGTAATTTTATTTTTAAATTTTTAAGAAAACTCCATACAATTTTCCACAGTGGCTGCACCAGTTTACATTCCCACTAACAGAGCATAAGGGTTCCCTTTCTTCCACATTATCTCCAACACTTGTTATTTCTTGGCTTTTTGATAATAGTCATTCTGGCAAATGTGAGGTGATATTACATTTTTAAAAAACTCAATATGATCCTTTATTCATAATTCTCATATGTAAATTTGGAATGAATGCCTAAGTTGTTACTGTTAGTTTGTTTTTTCAAAACAAATTGTTTCTAATTTTTGAACAAACAATACTAGGTATTTTATTCCTTTTGATGCAATTAAAAATGGAATTGTTTTCTTAATTTATCCTTCTGATAGTTCTTCATCAGTGTGTATGAATGCAACAGACTTCTGTATATTAATCTTGTATCTGGCAGCTTTATTAAATGTGTTTATTAATCTTAGTAAATTATTTTTGGTGAAGTCTTTGGAATTTTCTATATACAGGCTTACTTCATTTTATTGCACTTCACCTTATTATACTTTGCTGGTATGACATTTTTAACCAGTTGAAAGTTTGTGTAAGCATAACTTTTGTATGCCCAGGAAAAACAAAAAATCTGTGTGACTCACATTATTGTGTTGCTTCATGCAGTGGTCTGGAACCAAACCTGCAATATCTCCAAGGTATATCTGGAATACTTTTTCTATTCCCTCAATCTCTGTGTGTCTTTAGATCTGAAGTGAGTCTCTTATACATAGCAATTACATGGGTCTTGTTTTTGTATCCATTTAGTCACCTTATGTCTTTTGATTGGAGTATTTAATCCATTTACATTTAAACTAATTATTGATAGGTCTTTTTTTATTGTCATTTTTAAATTGTTTTCTGGTTGTTTATGTAGCCCCTCTATGTGCTTTTCTTATTCTCATTCTCCTCCCTTGTGATTTGACGACTTTCTGTAATATTATGTTTGTATTCCTTTCTCTTTATTTTTTGTGTATCCATTGTAGATTTTTGGTTTATAGTTACCATGAGATTCATATATGTCAAGTGCATATGTAGCAGTCTATGTTAAGCTGATTGGCACTTAAATTGGAACACATTCTAAAAACACTACATTTTTACCTCCATATTTTATGTTTTTGATGTCATATTTACATCCTTTTATTTTGTGTTTCACTTAGCTAATTATTTTAAATATAGACAATTTTATTATTTTTATCTTTAGCTTTCATACTAGCTTTATAAGTGCAACCACTTACCTTTACCATATGTTTGTCTTTACTAGTGAAATTTTTCTTTCATAATTTTTTTGTTTGTTTGTTTCTAGTTATAGCCTTTATTTTTCCATTTAAAGCAGTCCCTTTAACATTTCTTGTTAGACCAGTTTGGTGGTGATGAACTCCTTTAGCTTTTCTTTGTCTGGGAAAGTCTTTATCTCTCCTACAATTCTGAATGATCACTACCAGGTAGAGAATTCTTGGTTGGAAGGTTTTTTCTTTTAACACTTTCTTCTGGCCTACAATGTTTCTGCTGGAAATCAACTGATAGCCTTATGGGTGTCCACTTTATGTGATTGTCTTTCTTGTTGTTTTTAAGTTTATCTACCTTTAACTTTTGTCATTTTAATTATGATATGTTTTAGTGTGGATCTCTCTAGTTTCATCTCATTTGGTACTCTGTGTTTTTTTTGACCTGAGTATCTCTTTTCTTCTCCAGGTTAGGAAACTTCAGCCATTATTTCTTCAAATAACTTTTCTGCCACTTTCTCTCCTCTTTCTCTAGGACATGTATAATATGAATGTTAGTACACTTGATGTTGTCTCAGAGGCTCCTTAAACTATCCTCAGTTTTTAAATTCATTTTTCTTTTTGCTGTTCTGATTGGATGATTTTCACTATCCTGTTTTTTAGACTACTGATCTGTATTGCTCTGTATCCTTTAATCTGATGTTAATTCCCTCTAGTGTATTTTGCATTTCAGTTATAATGTTCTCTAGTTCTGATTGGTTCTTTTTATATTTTATATTTTTTTATTGTTGAAGTTCTCAGAGTTCTTCCATTTTTTCTCCCAATTTCAGTGAGCATCTTTACGACTATTATTTTGAAATTTTTATCTGGTAAATTGCTTACCTCAGCTTTGCTTATTTCTTTTTCTGAAGTTTTGTCTTGCTCTTTTGTTTGAATGGTATCCCTTTGTCTCCACATTTTGCCTAACTCTCTGTGTTCATTTCTATGTAATACGTATATCAGCTCCATATCT
This sequence comes from Mesoplodon densirostris, assembly GCF_025265405.1. Lineage (NCBI taxonomy): Eukaryota > Metazoa > Chordata > Mammalia > Artiodactyla > Ziphiidae > Mesoplodon > Mesoplodon densirostris. The sequence continues at coordinate 34,064,495 of NC_082677.1, read as the reverse complement.
CAGTTGTAAAATAGTAGGTTTATGTAGAAGGTGTCCTTGGGGACCCAGTGGTGCAATCCCCTCTGGTCAACAGAGCCAGATCCTCCAGTGATGTCCCCTGTGTGGGCTGCATATTCCCTCTTGTGGTTGGGCTACAATTGCTGTGGGTGCACTGGTGGGTGTGGTAGGGAACCCAGGACAGCTAGCCCATTTGTGAGTTCTATAAGCAGGCTAGTCAGAGAATTGGTTCCTGACCCGGCTGGCTGAGTGGTCTGGCCAAGACTGCTATGGACACCCTGTTGGGTGGTGTTGGCCCCTCAGAGTAGGAGATGCTGTGGAGGTGCACAAGCAATGGTGGGGGCTGCCCACCAGGTGGGGTGGGTTGGAAACTTCTTTGGGGAGCCAGGTGCCACATGCAAGTTGGGCAGGGCAGGTCCTCAAAAGAAACAGGAAGAGCACGTGTTGTTAACTAGGTTGATGGAGAATGACAAAGAGACAACTGCCAGTGACAGGCCAGCTAGGTGGAAGAAGAGTAAAAATAAATGGTTCCCACTAGCACTTCTGCCTCTGGAGAAAGTTCCACCAGATACCTGCCCTTTCAGAACCTGCCCTAAAATTAATTAATGACTGTATTTTTCTTATGATCCAGGCACTTTTCAAACTGCTGCCTCTGAGCTTGGACTTGGAGCAAGTGAGTTTGTGTGTGAGACCTTCAAGAGCAGAGTCTGTTTCCTACATCCTTCCAACTCTCCTGGACATAAACTCTGTTGATTTTCAAAGCCAGATGATATGGCTCTCATTTTCCTGGTGTAGATCTCCCAAACTAGAGACACCAACATGGGGCTCAGACCCCTTGCTCCTCAGGGGATACCTCCTCAGTTGTGATATCCCTTCCACTTGTGGTTTGCTACTCTGGGGATGTGAGTTCTTACTAGACTGCTTCTCTGCTCCTCCTACCTATCTTGATGTGGCCTTCTCTTTATACCCTTAGTTGCAGAAACTCTGTCTGTTAATCTTCAGGTTGTTCTCAGAGATACTTGTTTTATATGTTTTGTTGTGTCCATGGGAGGAGGTGAGCTTAGAATCTTCCTACTCCACCATCTTTATGCAGACTCCCATGGTAGTTACCTTGGATGTTATTTCAATTTAATTTTGTATTAAAACTCTAGGTTATGCATTACTACTGACGTTTTGCTGATGATGGCACTGAGGTTCAGAGATGCTAAGTAACTTGTCAAGGTCTTTGTATCTATGAAGTAGAGGAGGAATATCTCATACACATTTTATTTGACTCTATAGTCTATATCTTTTATAACAAAACAATAATCACATTTTTAACTCTTTAAAAATTAGTTAAATAGATTAGTCAACTTGAACCCCATTTAATTATAGGAATAACTAGGGTATGTTTATTAACTCTAATGCATGGTATTACATATAAGTGCAATCTTTTCTTAAAAGTTGAACTCGTAAAAATAGAGAATAAAAAAATGGTTGCCAAGGTCTCAAGGAGGGAAAATAGGGAGAGGTTAGTAAAATGATATAGACTTTCATTTATAAGATGAATAAGGTATGAGGATCTAATGTATAACATGGTGAGTATAGATGATAACATTGTATTATAGAATTGAAATTACTAAGAAAGTAGAACTTAAGTATTCTCATTATATAAAAAGAGAAAGATGTAAATATATGAGGTGATAGATGTATCAACTCAATGGGAGGAATCATTTCACAATGTATATGTATATCAAATCATCATGTTGCATATTTTACATCTTATGACATTATTTGTCAATTATACCTCAATAAAACTTGAGAAAATTGGAAAATAAGAGTTAGAAATAATTTTTCAAAGTCACTGGCAAAAGTGAAATTAGAATTTATATATTCTAACCTTTGTCCAATATTTCTTCCATTGAACTTACCTGAAGCTTAAAATAGACTAATAGATTGACATAAATTGGCATCACTGATATATATACTAAAATATTGCTGACAACATACTTTTCACTAAACTTTGAATGTATAATATATTCTATGTGGGTGAATTATATTATTTAGCCTTGATACTAATATATTTGAACCTACATTATTAATGGTTTTTCTTAATGGACATTATATGAATTATATGTGTGTGTGTGTGTGTGTATATATATATATATATATAAACATTTACTTTAATTTCAAAGAGGTATAGAAATTTTGGTAAATACTAATTTTTAAATTAAAAGTACTCTTAACAAGAGAGCTTTACATTAAAAGGGAAAGATTTACAAATCCAGAGATTAATGGTAAAAAATGAAAAGAATCAAATAAAGTAAATGAAAATTATATATGCCAGAAAAAAGGGTGTAAATTACTCAACTAAATCATTCTCATAGTTCAGATAAAATTCCGAGGCTCAAATAAGTTATGTGCTTTCCTTTTTATATAATGAGTTGATGGAGGATTAAGAACTTAGTCTTCTGCATTTTAAGTAAAAGGATCTTTTAACACATATTGGTTTTGCTTTGTTTCCCATTCAGCTTCCCAATACTGAGACTTGTATGTCTCTTAAATACTGTAGTATTATAACTAATACAACTAGTTAGTACATTTCCCCCTGGTTAAGTAAGTTGGTAAAAATAATTTTCAGTGGCATGTTACCCACTCACCAGATCAGCCACTTCATTTTCCAAGATGTCCTAGGAACATTGGAAATTCAGGACATGTTAAGCCTTTAAGTAACCCTCATACAAATAATAGAGTCATGGGAAATGCTGAAATGCTGCATATGGAAATGAGAGCAACACATTTTCATTCTTGATAAAGAAAAATATTCCAATTATTGGGTGTGAGGTGGGGTTTGCCAACTGAGTCAAATCCAACAGACTTGGATTTGAATCCTGACTCATCTTAATTGTTCTACATCAGGCCATTGCTTGATTTTTATGTTGTTCCCTATATTTATCTGTAAAACTGAGTTATTAATGCCTCCTTGAAAGGTGGCTGTAAAGAGATTAGAGGATATAACATATCCCATTAGTATAGAAATATAGTAGGTGCAGAACAAAGTAAGAGTGGCTTGTTTTTGTGAGAGTCTTGGAGCAGTTCAGATATGTCTTTCAACCTGAGATAACATATCTCATTAGTATAGAAATATAGTAGGTGCAGAACAAGGTAAGAGTGGGTTGTTTTCGTGATAGTCTTGGAGCAGTTCAGATATTTCTTTCAATCTCTCTCACAGTTGAAACATCATCTCTCTCTCTCTCTCCATTCTCTCTTGGCTCCAATTCCTTGATCAAGCAAAGTTGTGATTACATTGTTTCTTATATTTGAGAAAATCCCCCTGGCTATGATAGCTATTTAGCCTGTTTCACATGCAGAGCAAAAAAGACCTACCATGGTATTGATATATGTGCTGCCAGGGGAAGAGGAGTTGGGTATAGTTGCTTCTCATAACCTCTGGGTTATTCAAACACATCTGGTCCCTCAATATTGTAATACTCTTTGATTTGCTAAAATCAGCATATTTCAGTGCAATACTTTCAAATACTCAAAGCTATTTTTCCGTTTTTTTATGATACATGTTTTTCAAAATACCTTTCAAAAGGTGAGGACATATTCAAAGAGCATTCACAGATGACTGTTAGTTACATTTTCAATTTTCTTGTTTCAGTTTACTAATACAAAACAAAAACAAAACAAAACAAAACAAACCTCTGGAATCTACTTTAAAGTTGAGAAATGTATTGTTTGGGAGAGGAGTTTCATGTGCATTTTCTAATTTTTCACTTCATGTGTTTCTGCCATTCAGCATGTCTTGAGATTACATTTATTTTACTTTGATGCTCTTGAAATATGCATGTAATTTAATAAATATAACAGGTGTCTCTAATTGTAAATCTTTCAGTTACTTTTTTTTAGCTACATTTTAAAAATAATGCTTAGTTTAAAATGTATTTAATTTCACTAATGTATTTTACTATTTAAAAGATGCATATGTAGGAGGTGACACAAAATATAAGTTATAACTTTGGTGTAAATATATCCTTGTCCTTCAATTATTTTCCACATGATATTATGTTTATAAACTAGGACATTGCTGATCAAGAATTTTAATTAGCAAGGAAATTCTCTATCTGATAATATTATTTTTCCCCAACCTTTGGTTTGAAAATCACTAAACATTTTTAGTTCACATTCACCACATCCTGAAACTCCATGATTATTTTGAAGGTGTGGGAGAAGCAATTTTTGAAGGGTTATTCTAACCAAACTTCATCCTCATTTAATTTGATACGTTTGAAGGCCTGCTTCATCTCTACTCATTTAAACCTATTGGATTTGATTTGTATTTTCAAGCACGGCTCTGGAGAGTTTTGTTTTCAAACTCTGAAGAAAAATCGAACCCACCAGGCTTTGAAAATCAACAGTAGACATAATAAAATCCTTCAGTGTCTCTCCACAGTCTTCAAGATAAAATCCCACCTCCTTAGTATGGCAAGAAAGCTCTCCCTTTATGACTCAGAAACTTTCTCCCACCCCTAAACAAGCCATTGTCTCAGCAACACACAATGACTTATGGTTCCCAAACACACAAATCTGTCTTCGCTCCTATTCACAGTGCATTATTTTTCCAACCAGTTTTATCCTATCAACTCCTCCTCATCAGTGGGGAAATTAATTAAAATTAATAAAGTCCTTTATGCTTGAATGCTGTAGCAAAACGGAATTCAAAGATGGTCACATAAAAATCAAGCTATGGAAACAAAGAGATCCCCTTCTCAATATTAAAATGGAACTTCATTCCAGAAATCTATGGGATTTCTGGGTACTTTCTCATCTAGAGTTCACACTAACCAGAGCTGTTTTTACTTTGAATCTTAAATGGATATCATGTGGCATAGTTGGTACTCAATACGTTTGAGACTGATTACTTCAGAAAGTTCTATATTAAGAGTACTGGTGAAAATGCTCTAAATAAAAAGTTAAAAAAAAAAAGTCTCAAATGGGAATGTACAAAACTGTGTTAACCAGTTGAGAACTATTATGTTATTTGGATTAACCCACCTGCTCCAATGCAGATATGTAGAGAAAAGATTATTTTGTGAGATTTTTGTTGTTGTTGTTGTTCTTTTGTTTTGTTTTGTTTAAAGGGTGCATGGAGGAAGAAGAAAAAACAATTAGACTGTAACAGTTAACATTTCCAGCTCAGAGAGGGCAAAATTTAGGAAAGAATGGTAGTATTGAAAATGGACAAAAATTGACATATTTACAATATAAAATGTGAACTCTTTATTGATGGATTGATTTGAAGAAGATGAAGTAGGTAGAGGAAATAAAGATAACTTCCACATTTCTTGCTTGAACAATGGGGTGAAGGCAGTGCTATTTTCTGAGATGTAAAAGACTGAGGTGGAAATTAGGATTTGGAGAAGAAAAGAGATTACAAAAATTGAAAGTGAGTTTAACCACTGTGAAGAATGAGTATATCAATAAGCATAAGGAAAAAATAGTTCATAAAATGAATCACTTTTCTATAGTGCTTTATGAGAGCAATGCAAATATCAAAAATATTACTATTGTGGAAATTTATCTCAATGGAAATCAAGGATTCATTTTCTTCAAAATAGTTGCAACACCTCACCCCTTATTATGCCAGAAAATCATTTCAATAATTTTGGTAACTGAATTTTAACATAATCCCAGAACTTCCTATATGAATATCCATGTGACGTGGAGAAAAATAGAATCAATTTGGATCTAGTAATTATAAAATATAGTTCCAGAAAATACCTATTAGTAAAACCCATTATGCCCCTAAGGGTTTTGGAAAATTTCTCCTGTAGTGCTTTTAATATTGCTTATATGTCTTTACAAAGCATTATGTTAGACACAGGTTGTAGTCACTAGTAAAAGTCGTTGAGAAATTGTCAAAAATACAGAGCAGCTCATAAAAGGGAATCTTCAAATCAAAGTGACATGTGACATTTGGAATTAAAATTAATTGAAGTGGAAATTATGTACAAAGATTTTGCATATGACTTTTATCAACAAAATCTTATTTTAATAATGCAAACAAGGACATTGTAAAGACAGAATAATCGAAACAGCATAATCTTAATGTCTTTAAACAGTAGTCCCCAACATTTTTGGCACCAGAGACGGGTTTCATGGAAGACAATTCTTCAGTGGAAGGGGTTGGTGGGGGGATGGCTCAGACGGTAATGAGAGCGATGTAAAGTGATGTGGAGTGGCAGATAAAGCTTCACTTGCTAGCCCACGGCTCACCTCCTTTTGTGTGGCCAGGGTCCTAACAGGCTGTGGACCACTATGGGTCCGTGGCCTGGGGTTGGGGACACCTGCTTTAATTGATAGATGAAACACTGTACTGAACAGAAATGAGTCTATAAAATGGAAAATAGCTATATTCTCTTCTACCTCATAAAGTAAATAAATAACAAATTTTTCATTAATGATAAACTTTGAAAGTCACCTGAATATCCTTGAAGTAATTTCTGATAACCTTCCTAGTGAACCCATTTGTTGTTCCCTGAAGAGACTCATTGCCTTTTCTTCTGCATTGGGTTTTGTAGCACTATGAGCTATTTTTCCAAAATACTAAGAAATCTTATATAAATAACGTCAGTGTTATTGTAAGTATATTTATAAAAATGTAATATGTAATGAGGAATTCTAGTGTTTCTTCTTGTCAAAAAGAATCTCTTCTAATAAAACCACCAATGAAGCACAAGTTTGGGCTTTTTTGTTAGTTTTGTTTTCTTCAGATCAGTCAATCTGACTTAACAGAACCGAATGTGTTAACTTAACATGGACAAGGGAGAAGAACCAAGATGGTGGAATAGAAGAATGTGCTCTCACTCCCTCTTGCAAGAACAACAGAATCACAACTAGCTGCTGGACAATCATCGACAGGAAGACACTGGAACTCACTAAAAAATTACCCCACATCGAAAGACAAAGGAGAATCCAAAATGAGACAGTAGGAGGGGCACGATCACAGTAATATCAAATCCCATAACTGCTGGGTGGGTGACTCGCAGACTGGACAGCACTTATACCACAAAAGTCCACCCACTGGAGTGAAGGTTCTGAGCCCCACGTCAGGCTTCCAACCTGGGGGTCTGTTAACGGGAGGAGGAATTCCTAGAGAATCACATTTTGAAGCCTACTGGGAATTGATTGCAAGACTTCAACAGAACTGGGGGAAGCAGAGACTCCACACTTGGAAGGCACACACAAAGTAGTGTGTGCATCGGGACCCAGGGGAAGGAGCAGTGACCTCATGGGAGATTGAACCAGACCTACCTGTTAGTGTTGGAGTGTCTGCTGCAGAGGTGAGGGGTGGCTGTGGCTCACCATGGGGAAAAGGACACTGGCAGCAGAAGTTCTGGGAAGTACCCCTTGACATGAGCCAACCCAGAGTCTGTCATTAGACCCAACAAAGAGCCCAGGTGGGCTACAGTGTTGGGTTGCCTCAGGCCAAACAACCAACAGGGAGGGAATCCAGCCCCACCGGATCAACAGTCAAGTGGATTAAAGTTTTACTGAGCTCTGCCCACCAGAGCAACAGTCAGCTCTACCCACCACCAGTCCCTCCCATCAAGCCTCTTATATAGCCGCATCCACCAGAGGGCAGAGAGTAGAAGCAAGAAGAACTACCATCCTGCAGCCTGTGGAACAAAAACCACATTCAAAGAAAGATAGACAAGATGAAAAGGCAGAGGGCTCTGTAACAGCTGAATGAACAAGATAAACACCCAGAAAAACAAATAAATGAAGTGGAGATAGGCAACCTTCCAGAAAATGAATTCAGAATAATGATAGTGAAGATGATGCAGGACCTCAGAAAAACAATGGAGACAAAGATCGAGAAGATGCAAGACATGTTTAACAAAGACCTAGAAGAATTAAAGAACAAACAAACAGAGATGAACAATACAATAAATGAAATGAAATCTACACTAGAAGGAATCAATAGCAGAATAACTGAGGCAGAAGAACGGATAAGTGACATGGAAGACAGAATGGTGGAATTCACTACTGCAGAACAGAATAAACAAAAAAGAATGAAAAGAAATGAAGATAGCCTAAGAGACCTCTGGGACAACATTAAACACAACAATATTCGCATTATAGAGGTCCCAGAAGGAGAAGAGAGAGAGAAAGGATCAGAGAAAATATTTGAAGAGATTATAGTCGAAAACTTCCCTAACATTGGAAAGGAAATAGGCACCCAAGTCCAGGAAGCGCAGGAAGTTGGATACAAGATAAACCCAAGGAGAAACAGGCCGAGACACATAGTAATCAAATTGGAAAAAAACTAAAGACAAAGAAAAATTATTGAAAGCAGCAAGGGAACAATGACAAATAACATACAAGGGAACTCCCATAAGGTTAACAGCTGATTTCTCAGCAGAACCTCTACCAGACAGAAGGGAGTGGCATGATATACTTAAAGTGATGAAAGGGAAGAACCTACAACCAAGATTACTTTACCTGGCAAAGATCTCATTCAGATTTGATGGAGAAATCAAAAGCTTTATAGACAAGCAAAAGCTAAGAGAATTCAGCACCACCAAACCATCTCTACAACATAATGTTAAAGGAACTTCTCTAAGTGGTAAACAAAAGAGGAGAAAAGGATCTACAAAAACAAACCCCAAACAATTAAGAAAACAGTCATAGGAACATACATATCAATAAATACATTAAACGTGAATGGATTAAATGCTCCAACCAAAAGACACAGGCTAGCTGAATGGATACAAAAACAATACCCATATATATGCTGTCTACCAGAGACCCACTTCAGACCTAGGGACACATACAGACTGAAAGAGAGGGGATGGAAAAAGATATTCCATGCAAATGGAAATCAAAAGAAAGCTGGAGTAGCTATACTCATATCAGATAAAATAGACTTTAAAATAAAGAATGTTACAGGAGACAAGGAAGGACACTACATAATAATCAAGGGATCAATCCAAGAAGAAGATATATCAATTATAAATATATATGCATCCAATATAGGAGCACCTCAATACATAAGTCAACAGCTAACAGCTTAAAAGAGGAAATCGACAGTAACACAATAATAGTGGGGTACTTAACACCTCAGTTATACCAATGGACAGATCATCCAAAATGAAAATAAATATGGAAACAGAAGCTTTAAATGACACAATAGACCAGATGGATTTAATTGATATTTATAGGACATTCCATCCAAAAAGAGCAGAATACACTTTCTTCCCAAGTGCACATGGAACGTTCTTCAGGATAGATCATATCTTGGGTCACAAATCAAGACTCAGTAAATTTAAGAAAATTGAAATCATATAAAGCATCTTTTCTGACCAAAGTGCTATGTGATTAGAAATGAATTGCTGGGAAAAATATGTAAAAACCCAAAACACATGGAGGCTAATCAATACATCACTAAATAACTAAGAGATCACTGAAGAAATCAAAGAGGAAATCAAAAAATACCTAGAGAGAAATGACAATGAAAACACGATGATCCAAAACCTATGTGTGGCAGCAAAAGCAGTTCTAAGAGGAAGTTTATAGCTATACAAGCCTACTTAAAAAAACAAGAAAAATCTCAAGTAAACAATTTAATCTTGCACTTAAAGGAACTAGAGAAAGAAGAACAAACAAAACCCAAAGTTAACAGATGAAAGAAATCATAAAGATCATAGCAGAAATAAATGAAATAGGAACAAAGAAAATACAGCAAAGATCAATAAAACTAAAGGCTGGTTCTTTGAGAAGATAAACAAAATTTATAAACCATTAGCCAGACCCATCAAGAAAAAGAGGGAGTGGACTCAATGCAATAAAATTAGAAATGAAAAAGGAGAAGTTACAACAGACACCGCAGTACTACAAAGCATCCTAAGAGACTACTACAGGCAACTCTATGCCAATACAATGGACAATCTGGAAGAAATGGAAAAATTCTTAGAAAGGTATAACCTTCTAAGACTGACCCAGGAAACAACAGAAAATATGAACAGGCAAATCACAAGGAATGAAATTGAAACTGTGATTTAAAATCTTCCAACAAAGAAAATTCCAGGACCAGATGGCTTCACAGGTGAATCCTATCAAATATTTAGAGAAGAGCTAACACCCATCCTTCTCAAACTCTTCCAAAAAATTACAGAGGAAGGAACACTCCCATAATCATTCTATGAGGCCACCATCACCCTGATACCAAAACCAGATAAAGATATTACAAAAAAAGAAACTTACAGGCCAATATCACTGATAAATATAGATGCAAAAATCCTCAACAAAATATTAGCAAACAGAATCCAACAACACATTAAAAGGATCATACACCATGATCAAGTGGCATTTATCCAAAGGATGCAAGGAGTTTTCAATATATGCAAATTAATCAATGTGATACACCATGTTAACAAATTGAAGAATAAAAACCATAAGATCATCTCAATAGATGCAGAAAAAGCTTTTGACAGAATTCAACACTCATTTATGGTAAAAATTCTCCAGAAAGTGGGCATAGAGGGAACTTACCTCAACATAATATAGGACATATATGACAAACCCAAAGCAAACATCACTGTCAATGGTGAAAAAATGAAAGCATTTCCTGTAAGATCAAGAATGAGACAAGGATGTCCACTCTCACCACTATTATTCAACACAGTTTTGGAAGTCCTAGTCATGGCAATCAGAGAAGAAAAAGAAATAAAAGGAATACAAATTGGAAAAGAAGTAAAACTATCACTGTTTGCAGATGACATGATACTATACATAGATTATCCTAAAAATGCCACCAGAAAACTACTAGAGCTAATCAATGAATTGGGTAGATTTGCAGGATACAAAATTAATGCACAGAAATCTATTGCATTCCTATATACTAGTGATGAAAATTCTAAAAGAGAAATTAAGGAAACACTCCTATTTACCACTGCAACAAAAAGAATAAAATACCTTGGAATAAACCTACCTAGGGAGAAAAAAGACCTTTATGTAGAAAACGATAAGACACTGATGAAAGAAATAAACAATGATACAAACAGATGGAGAGATATACAACGTTCTTGGATTGGAAGAATCAATATTGTGAAAATGACTATACTGCCCAAAGTAATCTACAAATTCAATGCAATCCCTATCAAATAACCAATGGCATTTTTTATGGAACTAGAACAAATCATTTTAAAATTTGTATGGAGACACAAAGGAACCTGAATAGTCAAAGCAGTCTTGAAGGAAAAAAACGGAGATGGAGGAATCAGAATCCCTGACTTCAGACTATACTACAAAGCTACAGTAATCAAGACAATATGGTACTGGCACAAAAATAGAAATATAGATCAATGGAACAAGATAGAAAGCCCAGAGACAAACCTCCACACCTATGGTCAACTAATCTATGAAAAGGAGGCAAAATTATACAATGCAGAAAAGATGGTCTCTTCAATAAATGGTGCTGGGAAAACTGGACAGCTACATGTAAAAGAAGGAATTTAGAACACTCCGTAACACCATACACAAAAGTAAACTCAAAATGGATTTGAGACCTAAATGTAAGACCAGACACTATAAAACTCTTAGAGGAAAACATAGGAAGAACACTCTTTGATATAAATCACAGCAAGATTTATTTATTTATTTTTTTTGTGGTATGTGGGCCTCGCGCTGTTGTGGCCTCTCCCGTTGCGGAGCACAGGCTCCGGACACGCAGGCTCAATGGCCATGGCTCATGGGCCCTGCCGCTCCACGGCATGTGGGATCCTCTGGGACTGGGGCACGAACCCGTGTCCCCTGCATCGGCAGGCAGGCTCTCAACCACTGCGTCACCAGGGAAGCCCAGCAAGATATTTTTTGATCCACCTCCTAGAGCAATGGAAATAAAAACAAACATAACAAATGGAACTTAATGAAACTTAAAAGCTTTTGCACTGCAAAGGAAACCATAAACAAGATGAAAAGGCAACCCTCAGAATGGGAGAAAATATTTGCAAACAAATCAATGGACAAAGGATTAATCTCCAAAATATATAAACATCTCATGCAGCTCAGTATTAAAGAAACAACCCAATCCAAAAATAGGCAGAAGACGTAAATAGACATTTCTCCAAAGAAGACATACAGATGGCCAAGCAGCACATGAAAATCTGCTCAACATCACTAATTATTTGAGAAATGCAAATCAAAACTACAATGAGGTATCACTTCACACCAGTTAGAATGGGCATCAACAGAAAATCTACAAACAACAAATGCTGGAGAGGGTGTGAAGAAAAGGGAACCCTCTTGCACTGTTGGTGGGAATGTAAATTGATACAGCCACTATGGAGAACAGTATGGAGGTTCCTGTAAAAACTAAAGATAGAATTACCATATGACCCAGCAATCCCATTCCTTGGCATATACCCAGAGAAAACCATAATTCAAAAAGACACATGCACCCCCAATGTTCATTGCAGCACTGTTTACAATAGCTAGTTCATGGAAGCAACCTAAGTGCCCATCGACAGACGAATGGATAAAGAAGATATGGTACATATATACAATGGAATATTACACAGCCATAAAAAGGAATGACATTGAGTCATTTGTTGAGACATGGATGGATCTGGAGACTGTCATACAGAGTGATGTAAGTCAGAAAGAGAAAAACAAATATCATATATTAACGCATGTATGTGGAACCTAGAAAAATGGTACTGATGAACTGGTTTGCAGGGCAGAATTTGAGATACAGATGTAGAGAACAAACTTATTGACACCACGAGGGAAAACCGCAGTGGGGTGGGGATGGTGGTGTACTGAATTGGGCGATTGGGATTGACATGTATATACTTATGTGTATAAAATTGATGACTAATAAGAACCTGCAGTATAAACAAACAAACAAACAAACAAAAGAAAACAACTAATACTAAACTTTATTTTGGTTATTTTTATGGAAATATGTTAATATAAATAATTCAGACATTACATGAAATTTCTATAAATCTTATATGTTCTGGTATAATGTTATAAGTCATAATTCTAGTTATTATTTTAAAATTTCTATCTCAGAACTAACTAAATTTCCTTGTCAATTGCATTATTATGAACTTTCATCAAATCTTTAACCGTGGTCATTTTTAAGTCTTTTGTCATTTACAGAAAGTTCTGGGTGTACTCTGATGCTGTTGCAAAAATGTTCCTTTAAAAGGGCTTCATCTTTAAGGAATTCATTGAAAAGACTCTGACAAGTACAGGTTTCTGGTAACTGACTATACTGCTGAACTGAATGAATAAGCACTTTCAGAACTCTACTGGAAAACTGATGAATTCATAAAAGTGCTAACAAAAGACCAGGATGAAAAAAATTAATTACATAGGACTGAGTGAACTGATTATGATGATTATAATGTTTGTGACTTTCTGTTTGAATAATAAAAAAAAATAATCCCACAAAGACTGAGAGGAAAAAAATATACAAATAAATTTTCACTTCAAAGCAAAGGAGCTCTTACAGTGGCGGACTACTGGACTGAATGTCAATATTATGACATAGTATGAGTGTTTTCGTGTTTGGTAATTGCAATCATTGTTGCAGTCATCCATTTACAATGCTTGGTGTCAGTTTATTTATCTCTTTTAAAAATAAAATAGAGAGTGTGTTTGTGAGTTGTGGGGAAAAAAAAGGAAACTTAAATTCCTGAAAAAAAAATAATAAAGTTAATTCGTAAGTAAAAAAAGAAAAGAAAAGAAAAGGACAGGGAATTATCCATTTATTAGAAAGAAAGACATATTTTCTGGGACTCAGTTCACTCATAGAATTCAAATTATTTTTGTAAAGCTATAGAAAATTCCTCTTTTTTCTTGATCGAACCATTGTAGATATCGAATATATTTTTGCTGTATGAATAAGCAAGTACAAAAATGGATGGAAGGCAGGCCTTCCTGTTTCTTCTCCTCCCCCAACTACATCTATGTCCAACAGATCAACTGCTATCCTGTTAACATTAGTCATGTTATGTCACGCATCTTGCTCATACCCCCCAATGTAGCCTCCAATCTTACCCTGAGTAAATTCCAGTCATTATGTTTATCTACAAGGTTTAATAAGATTGAATCTTCATTTCTCCTTCAATTTCACCTCCTTCTATATTATCTTTGCTCACTTTGCTCTACCCCTCCATCCTTCTTACTCATATCCAGCCTACCATACATACCCCAGATGAGAGCCTTTGCACTCTCATTGATGCACTCTTTACCCAAATGTCACTTAGTTGCCAACTGCAAGGTATTTACTTAAATGTAAACTTCTCAATGAAACATCCCCTGACCACTTTATTAAAACAGCATATCCTCCGTCAATCTCTGTCTCCATCCTCTGCTTGATTTTTCTCCATAGTACTTAACCTTATCTAGTACTTCACAACTTTACTTATTTCTTTTCACTGATTTTCTGTATTTACAGATTACACTGTATACATACTCCCAGAGGGTAGGTGTTTTTGGTCTTCTATAGCCCTCAGAATAGGAACACATAATAGGTATGTAATAAATATTTTTATATGAGTGAATGAATCAAGCCAACCTTCCTGATAGTTTAGAATGCTCATGCAATTATTTTTTGTAAATGAACACAGGATATATACAGTTACTTTAATTAAAGCAATGAGTATTTTACAAAAATGTCATTACCCAGAGAGATTCTTTCAGGGCACACCACATTTTCAGCCAAATAAACAAGCAAAGTGAATCATAACTAGAAGTCAGTGGTCAAATATATCTCACATCTGCTAATGAAGTTTGTTAAAGTTTTGTGCATAAACTCTAAAATTATTGAGTCTTTGTTTAAGCAAAACTTTCATTAACTTCAAACTAGTAAATATCCATCATAAAGCTGTCCACAACTTCTGCACTTGGCTTTTCCCTGTATAATAAACTCTGTCTCATTTCTAGTCTCATCACAGTATTTATCTACATTCCATTCCTTTGAAATGATAAAAAGGGAAATACACATGAAACTGAGGGTGTTGTTTACTTCAATTGCTATTGATTAGAATCAATGTTTTGATTGCCATTGACTTCTACATGGAATGGCAAAATGTTGGTACTGAAGGACACATAGTAATCTGTCAGCAAGGCATGACTAAGAAGAGATAAATAAGAATATCTTGAAATGAGAGGCTCTTCTCTATGTTTGAATATCACATTTGTGGTGAGCCATCTTTAAAATTAGTGCTAAATATGACCCACAGGTGACCCGATGATGAAATGTCACTACAATCTTTTCAAAGTCTATCAGTGGAATGGATTAACAAAATGATGAGTGACACACAAATTAGTTTGGTTAACTTCCAAGCATACCAAATTAAATAAGCTTTTGCTTAGCTTAATTTATAGAGAATTTCTTGGTCTTCAATAATAAACAAAAGGAGAATCTTTTACTGCAAAATATATTTTACAAAATTTACAAAATTACAAAATGAGGTTTCTCTTATTTCCCAAGCCTTCTAGTTTTCTTGAAATTGTTAGCTAATCCAACCTTAAATGCTCATTATATGTCTATTGGACTCAGATTCAGCAAAAATCAACCAATGTGCCAAAGGGATTTGGGGTTTCAGTTGAGAGAAAATTAGTGGGTCTTTAATTCTTTGCCATTATCCTATCCTAATAAAAAGTGTTGCTTATTTAATAGCTTGATTGATTTAAGGAATAATTATTAAGTACCATTAGCTAGATATTGTTCCATGTTTCCTGCCATTCAGGAGCTTGTTCTCTGGATGCCAAAACAATACAGACAATTGAAAAGTCCATATGGCATTAAACGATTGCAGTGAAAGCTCAGAAGATGCTGTGATTCTCATGGGCCAGGAAGAGCTTTTCTGAGAAGATGATTGTGACAATCAGTTCTGCTAAGGAATAACCAGTCTGACTCAAACTCATGAAGAAAAAACAGTCCTGATAGCCACCTCACCCCTAAAAGCAGAATATATATATATACATATATATATATACATATATATACATATATATATATATGTATATATATATATATATGTATTTCCATTTGAATGATATGGAATGGAAAATAAAACAATATTTCAAGAACATCCAGGGTAAGGAGATACCAGGGAAAAAACAAACAGCACATATGGGAGGACATAAGTAGTTATATATGTGTGTGTGTGTGTGAATCTGTGAGCTGTTTGTGTGTCAGTATGTCCCTGTATGTGAATGTACAGGTGCAAGGGACCACTGGACTGTGAGAGGGTGACTATTCCACTACTGATAGCATACTCTGGTGGTCATAGTCAGGTCTTAGAGGCATGGTGCCCACTTGGTCTTGTAGACAACCAAGAATGCATGTCTACAGATTGGTCATTGCTGTAGAGTTATAATGTGACAGAGTATCATACTAATATTAATTGGATATTAATATCCAATATCCATGTTTTAGAAAATCCATTTTCAGTAAACTAAGGCTGCATGTTTAAGAAGTCTCTACTAAATATTTAAACTGCACCATGAGTAGATTTTAAATAGGAGCTTAGTGCATGTCCTCTGGCATTTGGCTTAAGGTTAGTTATGTAAACTCTATGATACTGCAAGATTTGGGAAAATTAAATTCTAATAAATAAATCCAAGTTTTTCTCAAGTGTTTTGGTGGGAAAATTATGTATGATGTAATAGTCACATGATATTTCTGATTTCTGGACAATAACAAAAGTATTAGTTCAGAAAGAGTGCAAAGTTAAGGACACTCTTGTAGCAGCAGGAGAAAAATAAATAAAACCTTTGGACACAATGACTAGCCACGATGATTGAAAAAGTTATCTCCAAGGTCATCAAGAATGTATGTACCTTTAAATTAAATATCATTAAAATCACAAAGAAATGTTTTCATTTTTACCAGCTTGTAGGCATACTAATGATGCTCAGAAATAAAAATTCATAATCAACTACACAATTATTAATAATATTTTTGAACAAATTAGCTACATTTAGAAAATTATTAGAGTTAAATTTTTACTATTTAACATCTTTTCTAAAACGATTTGAAGTATATGTAATTCCATGTTTTCAGTTAAACAAATTAATATAATATTAAATTTTAACTGTTATTGATTTACATTTAGAGATGTGCAACATCAGTAGTTTTAAAGAGATATTCAGTTATCAATATACAGTCTGCCATTCAACCAACATTTCCTGAAGGTCTTTTTATGCCAACAACTGCTCCTTTGCAGGAGTGCACACAGAGACCTGGTTCCTCAGTCATGGATCTTGTGTTCTAGTGGAGGGAGAAAGCAAATAAACAAATTAACAAACAATGAGTAATAAAACATGAGGCAGTGATAGCAATAAAGATGGAAAAATAGAAAGGACCTGAGTGTTAATTAGACCATGAGGTTGGGGAGGGCTCCCACAAGAAGTGATACTAAACCAAGCCATGAATGACAAAAATTTTTTTTGAGATTCCAGGGAAAAGAAATAACTACTACGCTTTGTAAAATCAAGCACTTCTTAGGTGTACGGTGGAGTGTTGAGACTCAGTGTTGGAGTTCAAAGCATAATGTTTCTCCTTAGAATAATAGAAGAGAGAAAAGTAAAACTGAACCAGAATAGGCCACAGGATCTTCTTATTCATGTGTCAGCAACTGCCATTATTTTTGCATATATTCTAGAAAAATGATACTTTCATGATCTTCTTGCTGATTATTCAGGAAGAAATGAATACTGTGATTTACAAATAAAAAGTTCAGAGTTCCCAACCAAATACAGGAAGCACTTTAGAAAAGTTCCAGTTTCTGTGGAAGGAAAATCAAAATTTCAAAGTACAAAAACCAGTAATCAAATACCCAATAAAAGTTCATAAGGGCTCTAAGATCAAAGAGAATGATGTGGTTGAAACCAAAGAAATAATTGTAACATTTGTAGGTCCTGGAATCATGGAGAGAGGGGTAAAAGAGAGTTCCAAATCCAGGGGGTTGTAATTGTCCTGTAATTTTGAAGAACATACCCATTTCACATATGCTGTCCTATTTTCTCCAGAGACAAACTGGTGTCTCTCAAAACATTTGTCATGAGTTTGAGCTGGTAAAACTTTTTCTATATAAAAAGAGTCTAATATTCATGAGTGGGAACTCACTTTAAATTTGGAGGAGGGAAGTTATAATCAGCTCCTTCTCCTGAAGACCACATGACTCTCTAAATATGCCCGATCTTTCTATACTGATTTGGGAATATGAGCCACAAAGTGAAGTGCCAGGGAAAGTTGAGGCTGGAAATTAGGTAGAAATAAAAGTCAGGAATCAAGTAAGGAAAATGAATTTCTGTTGACATCTTCAAAGGCAAGTAAAGCATCTCTGAATTAAAACCTCTTCTCTCTGCTCTATTATAATTCACTTGCGGTATATACCACTCACCTCCTCCAAACCTCATTCCTAGACACCTATAACCTCTGGTAATTTCTTTATGAAATTAACTATAGACATTAACTTTTTACAGTGGTCAATCATTAAATTTGAATATTTAAAAATCATTGATATGATCAGATTATTTTCCAAGGTTCTTATCTAAATGAATAACTTTCCATTTGAATTCTTGAGAATTTCTCTGCACTCTAAAGGACCTGAATAAGTAAGATTAAAAGAAAAAATAGGAAGATAAGAAAACACACTTTGGGTTTTAAAATAAAGCTTCAAAAGTAGAATGAACAGAAAAGTATGGATCTCGGAGGAGTCAAGATGGCAGAATATGAGGATGTGGAATTCATCTCTCTTTACAAGTATATCAAGAATACATCAACAAATAGAACAATTCTGACAGAGCTCATGCTGAACATTAGCAAAAGACTTTGGACACCTAAAAGGACAAGAAAATCCTCTTGCAACAGGGTAGGATGAAAGAAAAAAAGAAAAGAGGAATCAAAAAAGGGACCAGGAACACTAGTGGGAAGCTGAAGGGGAGGGGAGGTCCCCACACTCAGAAAAACTCCCTAACAGTGGGGAAATCAGCTGGGACAGAAAGGGACCTTCAGGGGATCAAAGGAGAATGCAACAGATGGTCTGTGGAAGGCAGGACAAAGTAAGAACTCCACGCACATTCTGTGCTGCTGCTCTGTGCACCCTGGGCTGAGTCATGAGTCTCCTGTTGCAGAGGGTGCTGGGTTCTGGCAAGTGGAGTTTGGAGTGTGGACCCAGGGAGGGAACAGCTACTGGCTGTGTAAAAACAGCCTGAAGGGACAGGAGTAAGGAGCTCCACAACCAGGAAAAAGAAGTGAGGCATCATTGTTGAGTGGCTTGCAAGGGGCAGGACTGCCATTGCAACCCCTTTCCCCACCCACCAGCTTCTTCAGCCTCTATGAGCACTGGGAGGGGCACCCATCTTAGCAGTCTCTCATGCCCTTCAAACCAAGGCCTCCTCTGCCCACATAGGCTCCAGGGTGGGATGCCGCCCATCCCAAAGCCTCCTCGGGAATCAGCCCTGGATGCCCCTGCCTGAGATGGAATCTGCCAGTGCTGGTGGGTGCTGAGTGCTAAAGCGTGTGGTTAAGAGGGCAGGTTCAGGTAAAGGACCTCTGTTGGATGCACGGATGTAGCAGAGGGGATGGGAGTGAGGGGATGTGAGACCAGGAATGTCCCTAGAGGAAGTGTGTTCTGCCTAGAAAATGAGGCACTTTGGTGAGTGGTGCACAAGGGTCTGGGCCACTGTCACCCCCACATACCATGCCCTGCCTCCACAGGCACTGGGAGGGACTCCCACCAGAGTGAACAAGCCCCAATCTGTTGTAACTGCCAGTCCCCACTACCACAGGCAATTCAAGCACACTCCAATTGTGGCCAAATTACCACTCCCCAGCCTGAGGAATTAAGTGTGCCCCAATCAGCCACTGTTTTCAATCCCTGTCACCTGGGTGGGGAACAGACTCCTAAGGGAAAAGGAACAGAAATGTCTCCATACAGCTGCACAAACCACAAATTAAATCCTCTCAATAGGCTTGGTAAATCCTGCATCTGTGGAATATCAGAATAAACAACAAGTGTTCCCACAATAAGACTGGTGTAGCTGTAGCAGCAGTAGACATTTGTGGTAAGTACACGTGGGAGTTACAGCTCAGAGACAGAGCTGGCCTCAGAGTGCCCACAACTGGTCCAGAGACCTACATAGAGGTATCCAGCTTGACACCAAGACCCATCTCCACCCAGCTGTCTGCAGGCTCCAGTGCTGGACACCTCACACCAAGCAAACAGCAAGATAGAAACACAGCCCCACCCACCAGCAGACAGGCTGCCTAAACTCCTACTAAGCTCACAGAGACCCCAAAACTCTCCACATGATGCAGCACTGCCCATCAGAGGGAAAAGACTCAGCTCCACCCACCAAAGCACTGACACCAATCCCTCCCACCAGGAATCTTACACAAGCCCTTGGACAAACCTCACCCACTAGGGGGCAAGCAAGAGGAGCTACGACCCTGCAGCCTGTGGAAAACAGGCCATAAACATGGTAAATCAGACAAAATGAGATGACAGGGAAATATGTTGCAGAGGAAGGAGCAAGGTAAAAACCCAAAAGACCAGATAAATAAAGAGGAAATAGGCAATCTATCTGAAAAAAAATTCAGAGTAATCATAGTAAAGATGATCTAAGATCTCAGAAATGGAATGCAGACATGTATCAAAAAGGTACAAGAAATGTTTAACAAGGACCTAGAAGAGCTAAAGAATAAACAATCAGTGATGAACAACACAATAACTGAAATTAAAAGTACAGCAGAACGAATCAATAGAAGAATAACTGAGACAGAAAAATTGATAAGTGAGGTGGAATATAGAATAGTGGAAATACTGCCATGAAGCACAATAAGGAAAAAAGAATGAAAAGAAATGAGGACAGTCTCAGAGACATCTGTGACAACATTAAATGCACCAATATTCGAATTATAGGGGTCCCAGAAGAACAGGAGAAAAAGAAATGGTCTGAGAAAAATGTTCAAATAGATTATAGTCGAAAACTTCCCTAACATGGGAAAGAAAGTAGTTACCCAAGACCAGGAAGCACAGCAGGTCCCAGACAGGATACACTGAAGGCTAAACATGTCAAGACAATAATTAATCAAATAAAATAAATTAAATACAAAGAAAAAGTATTAAAAGAAGCAAGGGAAAAACAACAAATAATATACAAGGGAATCTCCATAAGGTTATCAGCTGATCTTTCAGCAGAAATTCTGCAGGCCAAAAGGGAGTGGCAGGATATATTTAAAGTAATGAAAGGGAAATACCTATGACCAAGATTACTCTACCCAGCAAGGATATCATTCAGATTAGAAGGAGAAGTCCAAAGCTTTACAGACAAGAAAAATCTACAAAAATTCAGCACCACCAAAACAGATTTACAACAAATGCTAAAGGCCTTCTCTAGGCAGAAAACAGAAAAGAAGAAAAACAGCTGCAAAAGCAAATCCAAAACAATTAAGAAAATGGAAATAGGAACATACCCATTGATAATCACATTAAATGTAAATGGATTAAATGCTCCAACCAAAAGATGCTGAGTGGATACAAAAATAAGTCATGTATATATGCTGTCTACAAGAGACCCACTTCAGACCTAGGGACACATACAGACTGAAAGTGAGGGGATGGAAATAGATATTCCATGCAAATGGAAATCAGAAGAAAGCTGGAGTAGCAATACTCATATTAGACAAAATAGACTTTAAAATAAAGACTATTACAAGAGACATGGAGGGTCACTACATATTGATCAAGGGATCAATCCAAGAAGAAGATATAACAATTGTAAATATTTATTAACCCAACATAGAAGCACCTCAATACATAAGGCAAATGTTAACAGCCATAAAAGGGGAAATTAACAGTAACACATAATAGTGGGGAATTTTAACACTCCACTTACACCAAAGGATAGAATATCCAGACAGAAAAAGCAGTAAGGAAACACAAGCCTTAAATGACACACTAGACCAGAGAGAATTAATTGTTATTTGTAGGACATTCCATCCAAAAGAACAGGATACACTTTCTTCTCAAGGGCACATGAACCATAATGCAGGATAGATTACATCTTGGGTCAGAAATCAAGCCTCAGTAAATTTAAGAATATTGAAGTCATATCAAGCATCTTTTCTGACAGCAACATTATGAGATTAGGAATCAGTTATAGGAAAAAAAAACTGTAAAAACACAAACACATGGAGATGAAACAATACACTACTAAATAACCAAGAAATCACTGAAGAAATCAAACAGGAAATTAAAGAATACATAGAAACAAATGAAAATGAAAACATGACAACCCAAAACCTATGGGATGCAAAAAAAAGCATTTCTAAGATGGAAGTTTATAGCAGTATGATCCTACCTCAAGAAACAAGAAAAATTTCAAATAAACAACCTAACCTTACACCTGAAGCAACTAGAGAAAGAACAACAAACAAACCCAAAGTTAGTAGAAGGAGAGAAATCATAAAGATCAGAGAAGAAATAAGTGAAATAGAAATGAACAATAGCAAAGATCAAGGAAACTCAAACCTGGTTCTTTGAGAAGATAAATAAAATTGACAAACCTTTAGCCAGATTCAACAAAAGAAAAAGGGAGAAGACTCAAATCAATAAAATTAGAAATGAAAAAGGAGAAGTTTCAACTGACACTGCAGATATACAAAGGATCATAAGAGACTACTACAAGCAACAAAGTCCAGGACCAGATGGCTTCACAGGTGAATTCTATCAAACGCTTAGAGAAGTGCTAACACCCATCCTTTTCAAACTCTTCCAAAAAATTGCAGAGGGAAAACCACTCCTGACCCCATTGTACAAGGCCACCATCACACCAAAACCAAAGATATCACATACAAAAAAATTATAGGCCAATATCACTGATGAACATAGATGCAAAAATACTCAACAAAATACTAACAAACTGAATCCAACAACACACCAAAAGGATCATACATGCTTAAGTGGGATTTATCCCAGGGATGCAAGGATTCTTCAATATATGCAAATCAATCAATGTGATACACCATATTAACAAATGAAGGAGAAAAACCATATGATCATCTCAATAGATGCAGAAAAAGCTTTTGACAAAATTCAACACCCATTTATCATAAAAACTCTTCAGAAAGTGGGCACAGAGGGAACCTACATCAAAATAATAAAGGCTAATATGAAAAATCCACAGCAAACATCATTCTCAATGGTGAAGAACTGAAAGCATTTCCTCTAAGATCAGGAACAAGACAAGGATGTCCCCTCTCATCACTATTATACAACATAGTATTGGAAGTCCTAACCATGGCAGTCAGAGAAGAAAAAGAAATAAAAGGAATACAAATTGGAAAAGAAGAAGTAAAACGGTCACTGTTTGCAGCTGACATGATACTGTACCTAGAAAATATTAAAGGTGCTACCAGAAAACTAATAGAGCTAATCAATGGATTTAATAAATTTGCAGGATACAAAATTAATTCACAGAAATATCTTGTATTCCTATACACTCACAAGAAAATATCAGAAAGATAATTTAAGGAAACAGTTCCATTCACCATTGTAACAAAAAGAGTAAAATACCTAGGAATAAACCTACCTAGGGAGGCAAAAGACCTGTATGCAGAAAACTATAAGATACTGATGAAAGAAATCAAAGATGACACAAAGAGATGGAGAGACATACCATGTTCTTGGATTGGAAGAATCAATATTGTCAAAATGACTCTACTACCCAAGGCAATCGAAAGACTCTCTATCAAATCTGCAATCTCTATCAAATTACATTTTTGTAATGTAAATGTAATTTGGCAAATGGCATTTTTCATAGAATTAGAACAAAAAAATTTCCAATTAGTATGGAGACACAGAAGACCCTGAATAGCCAAAACAATCTTGAGAAAGAAAAATGGAGCTGGAGGGAACAGGCTCCCTGACCTCAGACTATCCTACAAAGCTACAGTAATTAAGACAGTGTGGTACTGACACAAAAACAGAAATATAGATCATTGGAACAGTATAGAAAGCCCAGAGATAAACCCTAACCCCTATGGTCACCTAATCTATGACAAAGGATGCAAGAATATACAGTGGGGAAAAGACAGCCTCTCCAATAAGAGGTGCTGGGAAAACTAGACAGCTATAGGTAAAAGAATAAAATTAGAACACTTCTAAACACCATACACAAAAATAAGATCAAAATGGATTAAAGAACTAAAAGTAAGGTCAGACACTACAAAACATAAAGGAAAACATAGGCAGAACACTCTTTGACATAAATCACAGCATGATATCTTTTGTCCCACCTCCTAGAGTAATGAAAATAAAAACAACAAAAAAGATGGGACCTAATGAAACTTAAGAGCTTTTGCACAGCAAAGAAAACTATAAACAAGATGAAAAGACAACCTTCAGAATGGGAGAAAATATTTGCAAATGAAGCAGCTGACAAAGGATTAATCTCCAAACTATACAAACAGCTTATCCAGCTAAATATCAAAAAAACAAACAATCCAATCAAAAACATGGATGGAAGACCTAAATACACATTTCTCTGAAGAAGATATACAGATGGCCAAGAGACACATGAAAAGATGCTCAACATCACTAATTATTACAGAAATACAAATTAAAAGTACAATGAGGTATCACTTCACACCAGTGAGAATGGCCATCATCAAAACATCTACAAACAATAAATGTTGGAGAGGGTGTAGAGAAAAGGGAACCCTCTTGAACTGTTGGTGGGAATGTAAATTGAAAGGGCCACTATGGAGAACAGCATGGAGATTCCTTAAAAACCTAAAAATAGAGCCACCATATGACCCAGCAACCCCACTACTGGGCATATACCCAGAGAAATCATAATTTGAAAAGACACATGCATCCCAATGTTCAATGTAACACTATTTACAATAGCCAGGACATGGAATCATCCTAAATCTCCATCAACAGAGGAATGGATAGAGAAGATGTGGTACATATATACAATGGACTATTACTCAGCCATTAAAAGAAATGAAATTGGGGCCTCCCTGGTGGCGCAAGTGGTTGAGGGTCCGCCTGCCGATGCAGGGGATACGGGTTCGTGCCCCGGTCTGGGAGGATCCCATATGCCGCGGAGCGGCTGGGCCCTTGAGCCATGGCCGCTGAGCCTGCGCATCCGGAGCCTGCGCGTCCGGAGCCTGTGCTCCACAACGGGGGAGGCCACAACAGTGAGAGGCCCGCGTACCGCAAAAAAAAAAAAAAAAAAAAAAAAAAAAAAAAAAAGAAATGAAATTGGGTCATTTGCAACAATGTTGATGGACCTAGAGGCTGTCATACAGAGTGAAGTAAGTCAGAAAACAATTATTGTATATTAACACATATATGTGGAATCTAGAAAAATGGTATAGATGATCTCATTTGCAAAGCAGAAATAGAGACACAGACGTAGAGAAAAAGCATATGGGTACCAAGGGGGGAAAATGGGTGGGATTGACATATATATACTTTTGATACTACGTATAAAATAGATAACTAATGATAACCTACTGTATAGTACAGGGAACTCTACTCAGTGCTCTGTGGTTACCTAAATGGGAAGAAAATCCAAAAAAGAGGGGATATATGTATACATTTAGCTGATTCACTTTGCTGTATAGCAGAAACTAACACAACATTGTAAAGCAACTATACTCCAATAAAAATTAAGTAAATAAATAAATAAAGAGTTGACTGAACAAAATGATGGCATTTATTTTCCCCAAGTACATTACCAAATTATTTTTAAATTCCTGTGGATGCCTGTGAGTAATAGAAATTACTCTTTAAAGTTATTTATTCAGAAGTTCTTTCTACCTGTTTTCAATGATAGAGCCATGTGCTTAATTCATTTGTTTAAAAGTGAACAAGACTAGGTCACAGGGCTTTGCAATTATTTTTATAAGTATATGTATTTTAAAATGGTGATTCTGACCTCTATGATGATATATGAATAACTTCCACTTGGTTGATTGGTTAACCAATGTTGGAAGCTCATTTAAAAATAGGAAATAGTAATTTATTATGTGGGTAAATTGTTAACTGACATAGTGATTCTTAAAATGGAACATTTTTTCTTCTCACTGTTGAGATGCGAATCCTAGCATCACTAAATATTTGCAGTCAAAGGCCAAACTTGTATTTTGAAAAAAGTTAGTATTAAGCATTGACATCTTTAAGTATAAAATGACATGGTAATTTGTTTTGTTACCAGGGATTTGATTAATTGCATTTTAACAAGGAATAATTCCTATAAGCATATATAAGTGAGGTGTGGACAAAAATATTGTTTAGGGAATTTTGTATTTGTGTATATTAATTGCCTGGGTTTTCAAGGATGACTGATGCATTTTAATTCAAACCTCAAATGAACAACCTGTACCTGAATTTAAATCCTTACAAAGAAATAGCATTAGAAGCTCTACTTTCATTTTGAAGGTAACTAAGAATATAAAACTGTCTCTTTTTTATTCTCATTTTTTCAGATTAACCTTAGCCTACTGACTATCAAATTTTTAAATACATCAAGAACATTTTTTGTCTGAAAAACATAGCTTGTGTTAACAGGCAAAATTTCAGGGTTAAGGAAGAAAACATAAGTAAAAAGTGCTATCCCAAAGCTTCAAATATTCACTTCCTCAAAATCAAGCATTGGTAATAAAATAAATGAAATAAATTTCCCCTGGTCTCCTCTTTGCACCAATACACTTAATTTAGGATACGTGACAAGATTTTTTTCAGGGAGTCAGCCCAATCTTAGTTATTTAAATGAAGCTGAATAATCAATCCAAATAACCCACCTAAGTTTTATCTTAAAACAATCATTTTCCCAAGTTTTTCCTATTATTTCCTGGCTAACTGAATCAGAAATATTGGTTCTTAAAATATTTTTGATAGTTTTTATTTACCTGTTTTTGTAACTTCATTTCCAATTCTGACAAAATCGGGAAGTGCTAAAAATAACAAACGTTACTAATTCTCAGTTACCTGCAATAAAGAGAAGCAAAAGGGAAGCTGGCATGATGGAATAAATTACATCCACTGCTAGTTTAAAAATCCAATTTTAACCATTACTTTCAACCTACTTCTTATTAACAAATAAAATTGGACTTCTCTAGGTTCCATTACCTCTTCCTTCATCTGAAAAATCCCCTGATGGAGTTACTGGCATAAAGATAAATATTCCAAAGACAGGAAAGAGGGGATAGAAATGGAGCAAGAAATATGGATCCTTTGCATATTTGATGTTTCACTCCAAATCTATAAATAAAAATTAAATAAATAAATAAATAGTTGAATGAACAAAATGATGGCATTTAGTTCCCCCAAGTACATTACCAAATTATTTTAAAATTCCTGTGGATGTCTGTGAGTAATAGAAATTACTCTTTAAAGTTAATCTAACAAAAAATATCAGATGTAAGCAAAAAATCTTAGAATAAAATGTAATTTTTATGAGGTGACAATCTTGCCTAAGATCTGTGTTATTCACCAACATACATATATATATTCCTTTGTCCTTTAAATTTAGGTGGTGTTGGGATAGAAAGAAGGATAGGTGTATAGATTTATGTGATAAAACGAATATAGCAAAATTAAATTAAAATAAATCTAGGTGGAGTATACAATCTTTTCAACTTTTCTGCTTGAAATTTTTCATAATAAAATTTGGGAAATAAAAATCAGAATTCTAAAAGAAATCCCCTCCAAGTAAATTTAATATAACATTAGAAGATAATTAAATATTGCATGAGTTGGTTTTCTCTGACCATATCAAGTGCTTTCAGATATATGGAACTACTAGAACCTTTATACATTGCTGGAGGGAATGTAAAATGATACAACCACTTTAGGAAACAATTTGGCACTTTCTTAAAAATTTAAACATATACCATGTAAACCAATCATTCCTCTTCTAGGTATTTACTCAAGAAAATTAAAAAAATAAAAAGAGCTTTGCACATATGAGCCAAACACCAGAAATAACTCAAAATTCTACCAACATGTGAAAAACAGTTTATCCAAAGGAATAGTTATCAGCAATAAAAAGGAATGGGATGTTGATACATGCAACAATATGAATGAACTTCAAAATCATTAGGCTGAGTGAAAAAGGCTAAGCAAACGTACATAATCTGTGCTTGTAGATAATTCAAACTACTCTATCTATAGGCTGAGTGAAAAAAAGGCTAGACAAATATACGTAATCTATCCTTACAGATAATTCAAACTACTCTATAGTGACAAAAAGTCCATCAGTGATTCCTAGGGTACAGGGTGGACAGAAGGAATGATGAATTACAAAAGGGCACAAAGAAACTTTTGAGGATGATAGAAATATTTATTGTGGCCATGTGTTTTGGGTAGATGCATATGTTGAAAATGGGCAAGTTTTACACTTTAAATATGTGCAATTTAGTTTACTTCAACTATGCCTCAGTAAAATTATCAAAATAAAAACATGGCATGAATTGGGCTTTTCAAGCGTACTTCAACACACAAACAGAAATATTTCAGAAGCACTATAAAGTAATATGAAGAACATTATAATTTTTTAAATGATATATATATAGGGATTTCCTTGTGCAAAATGGCTTTTAATGGGTATCATTTCCAACCATGGGCATGCATTATGTTAGATACACCAGCTTTGTGGACATGCTTTGTAATCGTGCAACCTGTACAGTCACAGAGGATTCTTAGCTTGGTTTAATGCTCTGCTGTTGCCATCTTAAAATTCTTAATAATTTTTTTTCACAAATGGGTCTTTTTAATATATGAATTTATTTATTTTTGGCTGTGTTGGGTCTTCGTTGCTACGTGTGAGCTTTCTCTAATTGCAGCAAATGAGGGTTACTCTTCGTTGCAATGCATGGACTTCTCATTGTAGTGGCTCATCTTGTTGCAGAGCATAGACTCTAGGCTCGTGGGCTTCAGTAGTTGTGGCACGCAGACCCAGTAGTTGTGGCTTGCGGGCTCTAGAGCACAGGCTGAGTAGTTGTTGCACATGAGCTTCGTTGCTCTGCGGCATGTGGTATCTTCCTGGACCAGGACTCAAACCGGTTTCCCCTGAATTGGCAGGCGGATTCTTAACCACTGCACTACCAGGGAAGTCCCATAAAATTCTTAATAATTTTTGAACAAGGGGCCTCTCATTGTCATTTGCTACTGAATCTGAGAACTTATGTAACTAGTCCTGTGCCAGAGGCAATTTAATAGAACTAAGCCTCTTGGTAATAAAGAGTAGATCTGCACTCAAAACACGTCTATTCATGGTTTGGAAATTCTACAAGGGAAAAGGTATGGAAAATTAGATTGCACAGAGTGGATTTTTGTTATTATTAGCATGATAGAATGTTTATCAACTCAAAGCACATGCTAAATGAAGACTTTCCTGACCCAACCAGGCAATAACAACATTTGGAGCTCTAGATAGTTAATGAGTAACTCTCAGAAGGTCAAATTACCTTAATTTTTTTTCTTTCTATGTCAAGGTATAAATTATACATCATTCCCCAGATGTGTGATGGTAGTTGGAGGCCACCTCTAACAGTTATTAGAGAGCTGATGATATACATGTTGTTTGCTCTTGGGCTTTGCAGAGACAAACACGTTAAACCATCCTCAACAGATGTTTCTTCTACCACAATTACTGAAACAGCCATGTACTGTAGTAAAACTTCCAAGCATGAAACAGAAACAAAATGATTATGAGTGCTGAAGTTATTCAACCTCCCCCCGTTTTTGTTTTGCTTTGTTTTGTTTTGGGGTTTTGGGCCAATAGATATGATGAATATCAACAAACTTATCCTGTACTATCAACAAGAGAAGCTGATTAATAATGTATCACCAGGAAACTTGCTGATATTTCTTTGTGAAACAAAATTTTACCTTCTCTGTTTCCTCTCCCACTTTAAAAGCTTTAGGTTTTTGTATATCCAGAGTAGAGGCCAAGAAAGAGCACTTGCCTAAGCTATACAGAAACTGACCACAACAATAAGTCCTGGGTCACTTGCTTGATGTCTTGCTTGTAGCTAGATAGAGCTGCCTTTTAGAGACTGGTTATAAAAACTTTCTAAGGGTTTGCTGAGCTGTGAAACTTGTTCCTCACCACAAGAAAATACAGACAATAAAAATCCAGGAGCTGAAACAGAAAGAAAAATGTAAGTTGTTCACATTAATAATCAGGAATTGGGCTGGCAATAAGGGTCAATTTATTATCATAATGGGTATTATACTTCACACTTCATCATATAGTCATATTGTTCATATTGTTGAGGAAACTAATGTAAACACATTATTACAGATTAGAGTCAGAACACAGAGAACATTGTGTGTACAAGCACAGTAGATTATTATCTAAGAGCAATATCACATGATCTGTAGTATTTCACAAAAATGGATTTTATGTATTAAATATTGACAACTTCTTCTACCCAGTGTACAGGACTGACCTTGAGCTGATTATTGGTTGGTTGACTGGTTGAGGAAGAGGCTTAATATTTGCACCTGCAAACACTTCAAGAAGTTTGACTGTCCAAGGTCACACTATAAGGGAAACCAAAGCATTTTTTTTTAATATTTATTTATTTATTTGGTTGCGCCAGGTCTTAGTTGCAGCTCGTGGACAACTTAGCTGTGGCAGCCGGGGTCCTTAGTTGTGGCAGGCGGGCTCCTTACTTGCAGCATGCATGTGGGATCTAGTTCAATGACCAGGAATCGAACCTAGGCCCCCTGAATTGGGAGTGTGGAGCCTTAGCCACTGCACCACCAGGGAAGTCTCCCAAAACATTATTAAACTAATTTAGTGTCCTCAGGCTCCAGACAGGCTTCCTCAACCAAACTGTGTCATGACCTCCAGGGTCACATGATTGCCAAATTTCTGTCATAAGTAATTTCAATTGCCCTAATCATTTTTTAAACTAATTTAATTGATGAATCTATAAATTCAAAATAATATATCAGAAAGAATAACTGAAATCCCTAACTCAATTGAACTTGGCCACATTGCTAAAGTGAATATTATTCTTGATTTCTACCTTTGTAATTTTGGTTTGGTTGCCACTTTCTCTTTATATTTCACTTCTGGTATGTCAACTTTTATCCTGCAATCCTGGAGTAGATACACCCATTTAACAACAACAAAAAATAAATCAATAAAAAGTAAAGCAGAGAAGAAAAATTGTTGAAGTTAATTTAAATTTGCCTTCCCCATTAAAGAAGATGTGGTACAGGCCTTCCCTGGTGGCGCAGTGGTTGAGTCCGCCTGCTGATGCAGGGGATGCGGGTTCGTGCCCCAGTACGGGAGGATCCCACATGCCGCCGAGCAGCTGGGCCCGTGGGCCATGGCCACTGAGCCTGCATGTCCGGAGCCTGTGCTCTGCAACGGGAGAGGCCACAACAGTGAGAGGCCCGCATACTGAAAAAAAAAAAAAAAAAAGAAGAAGATATGGTACACATATACAATGGAATAACAGTCAGCCATTAAAAAGAATGAAATAATGCCATTTGCAGAAATATGGATGGAGCTAGAGATTATCATACTAAGTGAAGTAAGTCAGACAGAGAAAGACAAATATCATATGATGTAGCTTATATGTGGAATCTCAAACAAATGGTACAAATGACCTTATTTACAAAACAGCAACAGACTCACAGACTTAGAGAATGAATTTATGGTTACCAGAGGGGAAGCATCGGAGGAGGGATAGATTGGGAGTTTTGGATTGACATGTACACACTGCTATATTTAAAATAGATAACCAACAAGGACCTACTGTATAGCACAGGGAACTCTGCTCAGTACTCTATAGTAAACTAAAAGAATTTGTAAAAGAATAGATACACATATATGTATAACTGAATCACTCTGCTGCACACCTGAAACTAACACAACATTGTTAATCAACCATACTCCAGTATAAAATAAAAATTAAGCAAAAAATAAAAAACATATACTTACAGCTACCATGCAATTCTCAGTTTGTAAGTTTGCAAAGTATTGTTCTTATTAATACAGGGTCAGGATATATTCCCAGTATATTACTAAAGGTAAGATAATTATTAGGTTCATTCAAAATATAATAAATACAGTAAATAAACAAATAAAATTTCTTTTCTGAGAAGGCAGAAACTGTTAATCCTTCTTAGGTGTGAAGCTATATAAGGAGTCTGTACAGCAGTCTCTCTGGTAAGATCATAGAGAAAGGGAATAATTCATGTTTCCAGAAAAAGAAAGTCCTTGAAAGAAGGATACTTCAGGTCCTGCTTCTACTCTAAAAGCAAAAATTTTCATTTCTATTACAGTACTATTGTATGAAATAGGAGAATAAGTAAAAAATAAATAAATAAATACTTAAAAAAGTAGGTACATAATAAAAATTATTTTACATTTATCTGGAGGAGGGAAGAGTCCTAATGAAATCACTTTCTGGTGTATCATACTGACCCCAGCTTGATTTTGTCTATACCAACTTTCTCAACCTTGTCACTATCAATATGTTGGGCCAGATAATTATGTCTTGTGTAGTCAAGACTTTTTACCAGCATCCCTGGTCTCTACCCCTATATGCCAATAGCAGTGCCCTCCAACAAGTCATGACAATGTAGCAGAGCAGAATCTGCTCTCTCAAAATATTTCTTTGGCATGAAGATTATTTTAGACTGATTTTTTATTGAATTATAGTTGATGTACAATATTTCAAGTGTACATCAAAGTGATTCAGTTATACATATATATTATTTTTCAGATTATTTTCCATTATAAGTTATTATAAGATATTGAATTTAGTTCCCTATGTTATACAGTAGATCCTTACTGTTTATCTGTTTTATATATACTAGTGTGTACCTGTTAATCCCCATTTCCTAATTTATCCCTCTCTCCTTTCCCCTTTGGTAATCATAAGTTTGTTTTCTATCTCTGTGGGTCTATTTCTGTTTTGTTAATAAGTTCACTGGTATCATTGTTTTACATTCTACATATAACTGATATCACATATTTATCTTTCTCTGTCTGACTTCACTTAGTATGATAATGCCTGGGTCCATCCATGTTGCTGCAAGTAGTATTTCATTCTTTTTATGTCTGGGTTATATATATATATATATATATGCCACACTTTCTTTATCCATTCATCTGCTGATGGACATTTAGGTTGCTTACATGGCTATTTACATGGCTATTTAAAATAGTGCTGCTATGAATATTAGGGTGCATGTATCTTTTTAAATTAGAATTTTTGTCTTTTCTTGATATATACCCAGGAGTGGGATTGCTGGATCATATGGTAGTTCTATTTTTAGTTTTTTAAGGAACCTCCATACTGTTCTCCATAGTGGTTGCACCAATTTACATTCCTACAAACAATATAGGGAGGTTCTCTTTTCTCCATACCCTCTCTAGCATTTATTATTTGTAGACATTTTGATTATGGCAGTTCTGACTGGTGTGAGGTGATACCTCATTATAGTTTTGATTTTCATTTCTCTAATAACAACGGATTGTTAATTGTTAATTTGCATTTCTCTAATTAACAATCTTGAGCATCTTTTCATGTGCCTGTTGAACATCTCTATGTCTTCTTTGAAGAATTGTTTATTTATATCTTCTGTCCATTTTTTATTGGGTTGTTTGTTTTATTGATATTGAGCTGAATAAGCTGCCTGTATATTTTGGAAATTAATCCCTTGTCAGTCACATCATTTGCAAATATTTTCTCTTATTCATAGGTTGTCTGTTTTTTGTTTTTTATGTTTTTTTTTTACTATGCAAAAGCTTTTAAGTTTAATTAGGTCCCATATGTTTATTTTTGCTTTTGTTTCCATTACTCTAGGAGAGGAATCCAAAAGAATATTGCTGCAATCTATGTCAAAGAGTGTCCTGCCTATGTTTTTCTTTAGTTTTATAGTATCTGGTCTTACATTTAGGTCTTTAATCTATTTTGAGTTTATTTTTGTACATGGTGTTATAGAATATTCAAATTTCATTATTTTACATGTAGCTGTCCAGTTTTCCCAGCACCACTTATTGAAAAGGCTGTCTTTTCTACATTGTATACTCTTGCCTCCTTTGTCATAGCTTAGTTGGCCATAATTGTGTGGGTTTATTTCTGGATTTTCTATCCTGTTCCATTGATTTATGTGTCTGTTTTTGTACTGGTACCATACTGTTTTGATTAGCATAGCTTTGTCATATAATCCGATGTCAGGGCAACTGATTTCTCCAGCTCCAGTCTTCTTTCTCAAGATCACTTTGGGTATTCAGGGTCTTTTGTGTTTCCAGTGAAATTTAAATTTTTTTTGTACCATGTCTGTGAAAAAAGTCTTTGGTAATTTGATAGGGGTTGCATTGAATCTGTAGAGGCTGATTATTTTTAAGAAAGTACAAACACTGGAGAACCTCTAAAAACCAGGTAGAAAATACTATTTTGTAAGAGACATTTACATGTACTGATGGTCCCCAACTTATGATGATTCAACTTACATTTTTTTTAACTTTATGATGGTGTGAAAGTGATTAATAGGCATTCAGTAGAAACTGCACTTTGAACTTAAAATTTTGATATTGTCCTGAGCCACAGCTCCCAGTCAGCCACAAGATCACAACTGATAAATTTACAACAATTCTGTGTCCATACAACCATCCTGTTTTTTATTTTCAGTACAGTGTTCAATAAATTACATGAGATATTCAATAATTTGTTATAAAATAAGTTTTATGTTGGATGATTTTGCCCAACTGCAGGCTAATGGAAGTATTCTGAACATGTTTTAGGTAGGCTAGGCTAAGATATGATGTTTAGGAAGTTAGGTATAAAATGCATTTTTGACATGATATTTTAAACTTATGATGGGTTTATCAGGATGTAATGCCATCGTACATAAATGAATATATGTATAAGGCAAATCTCCATTTGTGAGTGTGTCTCCCACCCTGTATCAGGAAGAGGGGGATAACCTTATCACTGAAAACTCTTATTAATGAAGCAGGCAAAAACTTAACTCCATATAATAACCTTACTCTTGTTTATTGTGCTTTTTCTGGTAATCTCCCAGGTTAACTGACTCCCTACATCCAACATCTTCTTTTGTCTTTAGTTAGTTGAAGGTGGTATCTAAGGTGAGGGTTTCTGCTATTTCAGGAAGTTACTCAGTTTTTCTGGGTATCTCCCATGTATACAGGAGGTATACATGTTATTAAACTTGTATTTGTTTTTCTCCTGTTAATCTGTTTTACACCAATTTAATTAGTAAACCAGCCAAAGAATCTAGGAAGGAAATTTTTTCTGCTCTTACAACAATAAAAATATCCTCAGACATTGCCAAGTGGCCCCTTGAGGAGCAAAATCACCCCCAGCTGAGAACCACCACCCTACACAGTACTGCCTAGAATAGCACATGGCACATTTCCCTTACCTAGCATTTGCATATACTGTCCCCTCTTCCTGGCTTGGTCTTCTTCAGATACCAGATGTATGCGCGCGCGCACACACACACACACACACACACACAGGTGTTTCTTTCAGATTTTAAGAACAATTTTTTAAATGGGAAATGTTAAAACTTGAAGGTTATATTTTCTTATTTTAATACAAAAAACATTTACTAAGTACTTATTACATGCAGAGCAATGTGTAATACATTAAATAAGTTTTAAAGATAAAAAAGGAACACTTCATTCCAAAAAAAGTTTGTAATCTATAAAGAGAGATCCAAATTAGTAGAACACATTGCAGAGTAAATTAACACCAATAGAGAGGACAAGTGGTGAGGAAATTAAAAGAAGATATGACACCTAGGCATATTGGTCAAATAACTTTCTTAAGGCTCTTTGCAAGAAATAACCTTGCCCTCTTTCTTAAAGACATGTTTAAAAGTCCCTGAATTTAAATTTGTCCCCTAAAACCTCCTTCTCCTTTCTAGGAATGTTAGGAGACTTTAGTTAGAAGAACCATGAATTTCTCTCAAGCGAAGTTAAATTTCAAGGCAATTAATCAGAGGTGTCTGTTTATTCATCACTATTCAGTGCTAATACTCTCTTACATTACATCCTGTGAAAATGACACTTTTTTGGTCTTCATAGAACTCTGGTAATTAACTGAGAGAATTACTAGCTTCATTTTGTAGGGAGAAATTAAAGGCCCAGAAAATCTCACTGAGTTTTCAAAACTACTGTGAGAAATAACTTTATATCCTTATTTTAAAATGTGCTATTGTTAGCTTTAATGTGGTTTAAAAGTTATATCCTACCGAGCTTGAATTACAGCTGACAGTAGCTTGAAGCAGAATCTGGTTTGGCTATGAGCTAAAAAGCCATGTAACATTATTATTAAGATAACTGGGACAGAAAAGTTTCATGCATAAACCTTGTCTATAAATATCTTCAGTAACTGAAGCTTTAATTTCAAAAGCAAAGCTCTGTATCAGAAAATTGACAATTAGAAAAAGAGCTTAATTATTTCTTCCATTTTTCTAATAGGAAGAGCAAAGAAGTTAGGTAGAACATATAAGAAATCTGCTAGCTGATCTTTGAAACTAGGAATGTCAATGAAGTAAACCACATCATTTCTTTAGCTAATAGACTAAGCAAGAAGAACAGAAAAGCAAACAAATTGTCATATTTTGCAAGTATGCCACAAAAAACTTCTGAAACAGGATAAAGATCCACAATTGGTTTATATACTGTACCTCACAGTTGCTGACATGGTAAATTCTAGACTGGTAATATTCGTTATAGCCACTTAAGCCTAGATATAGACAATGGTAAGACTAATCAAATGTGAATAATAAAGGATGGTTAATGTTTAAATAAATATCTTAATCTGGTAGTCTGTTTAAACTAATGATGACATTAATGTTTATTATTAGAGGTTTTAATTAAAAATTATTAATTTTTTACTAATTTTTTTTTTTACTAATGTGAAGCCCCACCTGTTGGTTCAGATCACAAGGCAGTAATCATCTTGTCACTGTACACGTTAATTTAAAGGTGGGGTAAATATGCAGGAGAAATGAAATAGTTCCCAACATGTTGACATTATACCAGGTCATAAAGTGTCAGTAAGTAAAGAATTCTAATAGAAAAATCGTCAAAAAGACAAGGCTCACATCTACATAATTACCATGGAAAATGAGATCTGGGGCAGTGGATAACCCTAGGTTGTTTTAGTACCATGATAGCAACAATGAAGGTATTTAAAAGATTTATTTTTTAATTTTTGAAATAATTTTAGACTTACAGAAAGTTGTAAAAACACTACAGAGAATTCTCACTTCACCCAGTATGCCCTAATGTTAACATTTCTTATAATTATGAATAATTTTATAAATAATTAATATTGATACAATACTATTAAGCTGCAGACATTGTAGCTCGTTAACTTTCTCTCTATTGTTCTTTTTCTGGATCAGGATCCTACATTGCATTTGGCTGTTATGTCTTCTCAATATCCTCCAACCTGTGACAGTTCCTTCACCTTTCTTTGTCTTTCATTACCTTCACACATTTGAGGAGCATTTGTTAGCTATTTTGTCCCTTAAAAATCCTTTAATTTTGAGTTGTCTCATGTCTGCTTATGATTATATTGAGGTCGCTTTTTTGGCAAGAATACTATAAAAGTGATGTTATATCTTTCTCTGAGCATTGTATTGGAAATAAATGAATAAATGATAATGTATCTCATTACTAGTGATGTTAAATTTGGTCGCTTGGTCAGCATTATGTTTGCCAGATTTGTCCACTATGAAGGTACAAGAACCTTCAGAAGGAACACTGCTCTACTGACATGTTAGTTTTAGTCCAGTGAATGCCTTTTGAACTTCTGACATCCATAACCAGAAGGAAATAAACTTGGTGTTTTTAAGCCACTGAGTTTATGGTAACTTGCTACAGTAGCAATAGGAAACTAACATAGCACCCATTTTATTATTTAAAATAAAAACATTCAATTTATCAGATATCTCTGAAAGAAAAGTGTTTGCATTAATCAGGATTTATACCTTGCCAAAAATAATTTGACTTGTGAGGAATCCTTAATTTCATAGACACAATTGGTTGGAAACAGGAGATTTTAATTCAAAAATACCAGCTTTATATTTGCTTTCAATTCCAGGTCTAGTGTCTAGGTTACTATAGGATCAGCAGAGCCATTGTATTTCTTCAAAGAGATAAAACTCAGGAAAATTCTTTCAGCTAAGTTGGGTATATGAGTGAAATGGAGAGTACATCAAGTAACACCCAGAGTTCAAAGCAACTATTTAATTTTAGTTAGATAAAAGATTATCTAACTAAATACTTTGACTTGGTATTTTACTAATTATAATCTTCTGTGTATGTTTGGTTTTTCTGTAATCAAATATGTGTGGTTGCATGCGTGTATGTGCCTATGTATGCATATGTCCCTCTTCATAGTGGATTAAACATAGAATTAATCATTTTATTTCATTGAAATTACAGGTATTCCACAAGTATTTTCTATCACTCATGGGGAACACGATGTTGATAATGATGAGAAAAATATTTACATAATTTTTTTCTTAGACCACCGCAAGCAATTTTTAAAGTCAGTTTGATTTTCCCTGGGGTAATTCTTCAGAAAGATTGGCTTATTTTCCCCAGGTTTACTGATGTATAATAGACTTGTATCATTGTATATGTTTAAGTTATACAAAGAGATAATTTAATATAAATATATAAAGCAAATGATTATCACAAGGGTAGTTAACATATGTACACCTCACATAATTATTATTTTAATTTGTGGTGAGAACATTTAAGATTTATTTTCTTAGAAATTTTCAAGTATACAACATAGTATTATTAACTATAATCACCATTCAGTATATAACACCCCCACAACTTATTCAATTTATAACTGAAAATTTGTACACTTTGATCAACATCTTCCTATTTCCTCCACGCCCCAGCCCCTAGCAACCAAAAATCTACTTCCTGTTTGGCTTTTTTAGATTCCACGTACAGGTGAGATAATACAGAATTTGTCTTTATCTGACACTTCACTTAGCATAATATTTTCATTGTTCATCCATGCTGTTGCAAATGGCAGGAGTTCTTTATGTTTTTTAAATTTTATTGGAGTATAGTTGATTTACAACATTGTGATAGTTTCAGGTGTGCAACAAAATGATTCAGTTATACATATATATATTTATTCTTTTTTAAATTTTTTTATTTTATATTGGAGTATAGTTGATTAACAGTGTTGTGCTAGTTTCAGGTGTACAGCAAAGTGATTCAGTTATACATATACATGTATCTATTCTTTTTCAAATTATTTTCCCACTTAAATCTTCCTTTTCCTGTATGAATAATGTTCCATTATACATATGTATTGCACATTTTTTATCCATTAATTCATTGATAGACACTTAGGTTGTTTCTATGCCTTGGCTATTATGAGTAATGCTGCAATAAGCATAGAGGTGCAGATATCTCTTCAAGATGGTGATTTCATTTCTTCTGGATATACACCTAGAAGTGGATTTGCTGGATGATGTGATAATTCTATTTTTAATTTCTTGGGAAACTTCCATACTGATTTCTATAGTGGTTGAACTAATTTAAATTCCCACCAACAGTTCATAAGTGTTCCCTTTTCTCCATCACATTATTCTTAAACATGCATACACTTTTGTACCTTTTCTTGTATATTACCTGAAAAAAACACATACTGCTCTTGTGATCACAGGAGCAGTATTTTCACCTTGACTAGACACATTTCTTCTTATTTCAATTTTGCTCTCCTACTTGATTGGGGACTGAAATCAAATTTGATTTTTTTTTATTGACCACTTCTGATAAAGAACCATTACTCTTCCAAGTTTATTTTTTTTAATTGTTGTTATTGTCTAAGTCGTCTAAATTCTGAAAGTACTCCCAAGTAGTTAACTCATTTAGGTAAATTAATTTGATTTCTATAATACTATTTAAGTTTAGAAAATTCTAGATGGTGTCTATGGCCTTTGAACTACATATAGTTTCTTCATATGACTTGATTTGTTTCAATTTATTTCTTTAAAAAAATCTACAGTGCAAAACAGAAGTTAAAATGAGATCAGATGACAAAATTGATGATTCAGGTAAATCTTATAAGTCCTACTTCATATGGGAATATTATCAAATCAAGAAACACTCTTATTTTTCATCAGTTCTTAAGACTCAATTGAAAAACAGGAATTTTTAAAATAATTTTCTAGAATTTAAACAAATCTTCTTTATTTGAAAAACTTACTTTGTTTCTTGGAACACAAAGCAAGAAAGATTTGTTTTTAAGGTATGTATTATTTTATACAAAAAAGACCATGATAAATCTATACTAATTTTTCTATACTAATAATTCACTGAAAAGGACATTTCTGAGGACCTACTGTCTGCATGACATTGTGCTGTAGTGATAAACATAACTAATATTTTAAAATAAACAATGGAATACTGAGAAGCTAACTGGAAATATTATTAAGCTTTGGCTAGATTTTACTTGGGGCAACTCGGGCCAAGAACGGGAATAATAAACTATATTGAGGCAGCCCAGGATGTCAGGCTGAAGCCTGATGAATGAGATGGAAACATGTGGCATTAATGATTGGGTTTTTCTTTCACTGATTTCAGTGTAAGAGATGAAACTTGGAAAAGTAAAAGTTTTCCTTAGGCAGGGAAAGACATGCATGAGTGCTTCTCCAGGGGATGGGCAGCTGCCAGTCTAGAGAACAAACTAACCAGTGTACAAGTCACAGCCAAGAGAGCCAGGAAGATCTGCCAGGCAGG
Organism: Mesoplodon densirostris; assembly: GCF_025265405.1. NCBI lineage: Eukaryota > Metazoa > Chordata > Mammalia > Artiodactyla > Ziphiidae > Mesoplodon > Mesoplodon densirostris. Next base: position 34,023,686 of record NC_082677.1, on the reverse strand, counting down.
CGAGAATGATTAATATTCAACTGTTTATCCACCCACCGGGACACGTTCACACTTCAGACAGCAAAGGTCGAACACAAAAAGCAATTTCTCCCCTTGCAGGATTTTGTGATGGCTTGATTGCTAACTGCTGGCTTAGTGGTCACTGTGATTAAATTACCCATATGGTCGACATTTTCTTTATCCTAACATTCTGGAAATATGCAGTTATTGCTGGTGATTTGTTTCCTGCTAAATATTCTGTATTGCATACTGAAGATTTTAGAACCCTGTAGTGCCTTCACATGCTTCTTGTTATAAATTAACTTAGAAAACTATGGGAAGCACAGCTCTCCTAGAAGCTCAGAGACAACACCTTTGTTTTTCCCAACACTAATGATAAAACTGGGATCCAAAATGACAGCAACACATTCAGAGCTCAATCACAGGTGATTGGGGACCTTCACCTATTTATTATTCTACCTTTCCTGTGTCCTATTTGTTTAATATTGATCTATTTTTACTAGGGTCCCTGCAGTTGGGTATAAAGAAATCATAACTAGTATTAATTAGTTCCCACTTGGGTAAGAGTACTCCTAGGTGAGTCTCTCACAGATTAAGCCTTCCAAGAGAGTCTAATTTGAGTGTTATTTATTCTGTCACTACTACTTATCAATTATTTAATGTAATCTTTGATCACCAGCTTAGTTCAACATCTAAAAATATTAAGGTACAGTTGGGAGAGGTCTTTTTGAAATTAGCTCCTATACTTTCTGGAAACAAGTATGCTTCTAAGGAACTAAAGGAAGAAAAAGCCAAGGTTCTCTTGCTCATATAATTTGGAACTTAAAATGCCTATCTCTATTCCTGTAGCATAATTCATTCACTGAATTTCATGACATAATAAGGTTCACAAGACTACAGCAGAGACAAGAGGTGTAACCAGGGCTTTCTACTCTCCAGACACCATGTTACAAGGGAAGAAGATGTTGTAGATTACAAAGGGGCCAGTTTCCTTAATCAGTCTCTGATTCTGTCAAAAAATAAGACAGAAGAATCAGCACATGGAAGCAAAAAATTGTCCTTACAACTGGTAAACTGCATCGGAGGATGTAGCAAGATAGTACTAATACTAATCATAGAATTACTAATACTACATCATAGAATTAAACCAACTTGCCCATGCATTAACAACCAGGGCTGGAAATTTGCAGACCTCCCCATGGAGAGGCACACCTTATAAAAGTTAATAAAATTCAAGAGCAGACCAGAGCCCATGCTTCTTACAGGTACCTTGGTTCCCAAGAGGAAAGAGTGGCTTAGCCATGCATGCCTTCTTCATGCAAACATCAAGCAAAACTCGTCCCAGCTATCCTCATTTCCAAAGGTGGTGGGAAAAAAGTGGTAGTCAGGTCTACTTAGGGAAAATGTCTTATGGGTAAAAGTTAAAGAATTGAAGACTAAGCACCCTTTTCAAGTGACTTTCTACTCCTGTCTGAATGGAGTGGGCTCTGCCAATAGAAAAGTAATCGGGTCTTAGAAGAAAGACCATAGTCCTCAGATGAACTTAGCTTCTTACCAGCTCTCCCTCTATACCTTAGAAACTCCTGCCCTCAGGAAAATGAATAGAAAGTGGTGGTGATTTGGAAAGGGAAAGGCAAATTAGTCCCAGATAAGATGGGTATCAATAGGACATTGCTCACATTTCATCAGAGTGAATACAAAGTTTGGACAAAGATGCCTGTATCTGAGAGATAAATGAACAGTAATGACATGGCAATTTTGCAAACATATGATAAACACATTTGAAAGAATGAACAAAGGAACAAAAACAACAAATGAGATGTACAGAAGGGAGACAAAGAACTCAGTATGGGAGAAAATATCACCTAAGAAATAAAAGCAACACTATACAAGTGCTACAGAAGAATGTAAAAAAAAATGACACAACATAAAAAGAGCTCAAAATTACATAATTTAAAAATTAGAATGAGATGAAAACATACTGTAACATTAAGAGAACAGATGTAGGAATAAATAACTCCAATACAGACATATTGCTTAAGTGAAAAAATAGTGAGGGACAGAATAGAGATGGATTAATAAGAAAAAAATTGACACATTCATAATGAGTAAAAAAAAAGGCAAGAATAGGAATAACTAGTGAGGAGATGAAATTATATAGAACAGGAAAAAGTGATCCAAAATAAAGATAGTATCTTTGACATAATGAATATAAGATATGAAGTATAAAAATATTCAGAATAGAGGAAAATGGGTTTGAAATGTAGAAAGACATGACTAGTCAAATTAAGTATGTATAATATCTCATGGAAAAGTGATCAAAGCAAGTATATCAAGATAAATATTGACCTATTGAACTATAAAGAAAAAGGAAGGCTTTTGACATTCAGTTACAAAAAGTAAATCACTTACAATATGAAAGATTAAATCTAGACTGATCTTATACTGCACAGCAATAATCAATGCCAGAAGATATGGAATACTTTCTAAAAAAAATTCTAGGAAAGATATTTTCACTCAGCAACATACCTACACAAATTCTCCTTCAAGTTAGATGAAACTAGGCAAAAAACACTGAAAACCTGAACTAATTCAGGTAATAAAGTAAATATTACAACAATTCTAAATGATAGAAATCTATCTAGATTTATCAAGAAATAAATCATAATCGAATGATAACATGGAAAAAAATGGGTGTATGGTTTGGAATGATATGTTGAAATATTATTTTCTTCTGTTTTTTATGGTTTCAGTTTAATCAAACATGGATCATTTTAATAAAAATCATTGTCTGTACTTTTCAAGAACCAATAGTATAATTCCATTAAGGTAAAATTTTTTAAACAGTCAAAATTAATTTATAGTACAGAAATAAATCAACATTTGACTGGATCCAAGAGTACGAGATTTACCTACGAAGACACATGGGGGAATGTTTCTGTAATGTAAATGTCTACATCTTGAATGTGGTCCTGCTTACACAAGTGCCTAAATTTATCAAAATTCATATAACGTTTTACTGAAAATAGGAATGTCTTATCATATTTAAATTATACTTCAATAAACTTGATTTAAAATGCAATATGAGTATCTGATGACAAATAATCTGGGGGCATGATGATTATTAGTCACATACAAAATACACACACACACACAGATACCTTATACTGAGTGGCTATGATTACTTTCCTATTAAATGTGATCAAACAATCGAATTTTTATCCTATAATTTAGGTAAAGAGGTTAAACAAAGCTCCAAGACTCTTAAATGAGTCTTTGTGAGGTCCACAAAGATCCCCATAAGAGGCTGCTCTCTCTAATGTTGTTTCCCCTGCTCAGTCATCTGATGCATGTCCTCATCCATCCGCAGTGATTTTATACTTTTCAGAAAAAATATCCAAAATTATTTACCAATTTTCCCATTAGACTCTGGATTCAATATATTGTGATACAGAACACGCTATCTCCAATTCAATCTACAATCCAATTTGATTTCTTTCATTCTGAAGTACAATTTCAGTGAAATATAAATTGGTCATTATTTTTAACAGTTAATTATATATTTAACACCTGTTCAGAACATTTTAATCTTAAATGCAAACTATTTTAATGCTCCATGAATTATGATACATATGACTTTTACATTAATAAATATTTATGTTTTACTCCATACATCTATGTATATAAGTACTGTTTAGATAGATGAGATGTTAGAAATAGAAAATGGATTGATGGATGATAGATGGGTAGATAGATATATAGATACACAGGGAACTAAGTAGATAGATATTAGGTTGACTTTTTTTTTTTCTATACATCTCCCAAATCCACATACCCTTTCCAATTTGGGGAAACCATTCTCAGAGTAAGATTGAGTGTAAAACCAGTGAAGCTCCAGCTCTGTGCACCATGACTCACAGGAACCTCTATGAATGCTAGAAGTTGTCACGGGGTAACCTTAGTTTACTGCTTTGAGATTTTTCAGGTAGCAGCACAGAGATGTGGAGCCCTGGTGGAGCTCAGTGTACTTCCTGAGTTGAGGAGACAGAGCTGAGAGTGTGAGGACACCAAGGCAGAAGAGATCACAGGGCAGAGTACCAAAGAAGGAAAAGCTACACACAGAGAAAACTCAGGAGATCTGTACTGGATCCACCTCAAATATTCAGCAGAGTACGGATCAACATATGTCTGTGAAGAAACTACACAAAGCTGGGGAAAGGGCCATCCTAAATGAATAGAGGGGCAGTCACCAATGCTCAAGGAAGGTCAGGAATAATTCCTCTTCTCAACAGCCAGATTTGAAAACCTTATGATCATAGGACACTATGAATGGAGTACTCAGAAGTGTCCTGCACTATTAGTGGGGAATAATTAACCCTAGTCTAAATATTGCCCTTATCCGGTGCAACAAATCATAAAAGGATCAAACTGTTTCTAAGAAACTTGACTGTATCCTAGAACAAAGCTCAAAAATTTTCATAGAAATAAAATACAACTAGAACTCAACAAGTAAAAATTAATAATGCTTGGCATCCAATCAAATGTTATGAGGTACGCAAAGAAGCAGGAAAACATGATTCTACTGAGGGAAAAAGAAATCTAGCACTATGTTAAGCATATACTGAAGGCGCAATAAATGTTTGCTGAATGAGAGACTGATGGACTGAATCGTAGAAAACAAATTTGTCCCAATGTTGTTGCCCAGTAAGAATATTTCTTTTCCCCAGTATTATCATCAGCTAAAATTGTTGTCATATTATTTCTTATGTATCTTTCAAAAGGTAAAACTCCCCACGAGATGCTGGACAAATGTTTCAGCATTGATCACACATCTGGACCAAATTGAACAGAAAATATTTATTAAATGAGCAAATGAAGGATGGAGAAAAATAAGGAACAAAAGATGATAAAATATTTTAAATGCTGGGGTTGAAAACAAATAATCTATTCACCATTACTACATACAAACATTTTCATCACTTCAACAGCATTTTCTTCTCTAACTGAAGATGAGATTTGGGATTTAAATGATACCTGAGTTTGTGCATTTTGGACCAAAAATAATAGAGCTTTAGACTAATGATCTTCACAATCTAGAAAAGAATATAATTTTCTTTCTCACTGTTTCCAAACTTTTACTGCATATCATTTATTTTAACTAAATGTCAAATTATAACTCCATCTTACAAGTAACTTTTTAGTTAATTGCTAATAAAAAACAACAGATTTTCTGGAGTCATTAGGATTTAAATAATTTACCAACATATTAATTTAAGTTTGCTTTTTTAAAAAAAGTTTAGCTGTTGTTACTTTAGTTCCAGGATTAAAACACAGTTCTTCTTTTTAAATTATTTTCTTAATTTTATTTTATTGATTTTTTTACACAGCAGGTTCTTATTAGTCATCAATTTTATACACATCAGTGTATACATGTCAATCACAATCCCCCAATTCATCACACTCCCCTGCAACCCCCCCATGGTTTTCCCCCTTGGTGTCCATACGTTTGTTTTCTACATCTGTGTCTAAATTTCTGCCCTACAAACCGGTTCATCTGTACCATTATTATAAGTTCCACATACATGTGTTAATATATGATATTTGTTTTTTCTTTTCCTGACTTACTTCACTCTGTATGACAGTCTCTAGATCCAGCCACGTCTCTACAAATGACCCAATTTCATTCCTTTTTATGGCTAATATTCCATTGTATATATGTACCACAACATCTTTATCCATTCGTCTGATGATGGGCATTTAGGTTGCTTCCATGGTCTGGCTATTATAAATAGTGCTGCAATGAACATTAGGGTGCATATGTCTTTCTGAATTATGGTTTTCTCTGGCTATATGCCCAGTGGTGGGATTGCTGGATCATATGGTAATTTTAGTTTTAGTTTTTTAAGGATCCTCCATACTGTTCTCCATAGTGGCTGTATCAATTTACATTCTCACAAACAATGCAAAAGGGTTACATTTTCTCCACACCCTCTCCAGCATTTGTTGTTGGTAGATTTTCTGTTGATGCCCATTCTAACTGGTGTGAGGTGAGGTGGTACCTCATTGTAGTTTTGATTTGCATTTCTCTAATAATTAGTGATGTTGAGCAGCTTTTCATGTGCTTCTTGGCCATCTGTATGTCTTCTTGGGAGAAATGTCTATTTAGGTCTTCTGTCCATTTTTGGATTGGGTTGTTTGTTTTTTTTTATTATTGAGCTGCGTGAGCTGTTTATATATTTTGGATATTAATCCTTTCTCCATCAATTCACTTGAAAATATTTTCTCCCATTCTGAGAGTTGTATTTTTGTCTTGTTTATGGTTTCCTTTGCTGTGCAAAAGCTTTGAAGTTTCATTAGGTCCCATTTGTCTATTTTTGTTTTTATTTCCATTACTCTAGGAGGTGGATCAAATAAGATCTTGCTGTGATTTATGTAAAAGAGTGTTCTTCCTATATTTTCCTCTAAGAGTTTTATAGTGTCCAGTCTTACAATTAGGTCTGTAATCAATTTTGAGTTTATTTTTGTGTATGGCGTTAGGGAGTGTTCTAATTTCATTCTTTTACATGTAGCTGTCCAGTTTTTCCAGCACCACTTACTGAAGAAACTGTCTTTTCTCCATTGTGTATCCTTGCCTCCTTTGTCATAGATTAGTTGACCATAGGTGCATGGGTTTACCTCTGGGCTTTCTATCTTGTTGCATTGATCTATGTTTCTGTTTTTGTGCCAGTACCATATGGTCTTGATTACTGCAGCTTTGTAGTATAGTCTGAAGTCAGGAATCCTGATTCCTCCAGCTCCATTTTTTTCCCTCAAGACTGTTTTAGCTATTCAGCAACTTTTGTGTCTCCATATAAATTTTAAGATATTTTTTTCTAGTTCCATAGAAAATGCCATTGGTAATTTTTTTTCTTTATTATTGTTTTTTTGTGGTACATGGGCCTCTCACTGTTGTGGCCTCTCCCATTGTGGAGCACAGGCTCTGGACACGCAGGCTCAGCCACCATGTCTCACGGGCCCAGCCGCTCTGTGGCATGTGGGATCTTCCCAGACCGGAGCATGAACCTGTGTCCCCTGCATCAGCAGGCAACTCTCAACCACTGTGCCACCAGGGAAGCCCTACCATTAGTAATTTGATAGGGATTGCATTGAATATGTAGATTGCTTTGGGTAGTATAGTCATTTTCACAATATTTATTCTTCCAATCCAAGAACAGGATATATCTCTCCATCTGTTGGTATCGTCTTTAATTACTTTCATCAGTGTCTTATAGTTTTCTGCGTACAGATCTTTTGTCTCCCTAGGTAGATTTATTCCTAGGTATTTTTGTTGCAATGGTAAATGGGAGTGTTTCTTTCATTTCTCTTTCAGATTTTTCATCATTAGTGTATAGGAATGCAAGAGATTTCTGTGCATTAATTTTGTATCCTGCAACTTTACCAAATTCATTGATTAGCTCTATAGCTTTCTGGTGGCATATCTACGATTCTCTATGTATAATATCATGTCATCTGCAATCAGTGAGAGTTTTACTTCTTCTTTTCCAATTTTTCTTGTTTTATTTCTTTTTCTTTTCTAATTGCCATGGCTAAGACTTCCAAAACTATGTTGAATAATAGTGGTGAGTGTGGACATCCTTGTCTTATTCCTGATCTTAGAGGAAATGCTTTCAGTTTTTCACCATTGAGATTGATGTTTGCTGTTGGTTTGCCATATATTACCTTTATTATGTTGAGGTAGCTTCCCTCTATGCCCACCATCTGGAGAGTTTTTGTCATAAATGGGTGCTGAATTTTGTCAAAAGCTTTCTCTCCATCTATTGAGATGATCATATGGTTTTTATTCTTCAATTTGTTAATATGGTGTATTGTGTTGATTGATTTGTCTATACTGAAGAATCCTTGCATCCCTGGGATAAATCCCACTTGATCATAGTGTATGATCCTTCTAATGTGTTGTTTGATTCTGTTTGCTAGTATTTCATTGTGGATTTTTGCATCTATATTCATAAGATATATGGCCTGTAATTTTCTATTTTTATAGTAGCTTTGTCTGTTTTTGGTATCAGGGAGATGGTGGCCTTCTAGAATGAGTTTTGGAGCATTCCTTCCTCTGCAATTTTTTGGAAGAGTTTGAGAAGAATGGGTGTTAGCTCTTCTCTAAATGTTTGATAGAATTCACCTGTGAAGCCATCTGGTCCTGGACTTTTGTTTGTTGGAATATTTTTAATCACAGTGTCAATTTCATTACTTGTGATTGGTCTGTTCATATTTTCTATTTCTTCCTGCTTCAGTCTTTGAAAGTTATACCTTTCTAAGAATTTTGTCCAGTTCTTCCAGGTTGTCCATTTTATTGGCATAGAGTTACTTGTAATAGTCTCTTAGGATGCTTTTGTATTTCTGTAGTGTCTGTTGTCACCTCTCCTTTTTCATTTCTAATTTTATTGATTTGAGTCCTCTCCCTCTTTTTCTTGATGAATCTGGCTAATGGTTTATCAATTTTGTTTATCTTCTGAAAGTACCAGCTTTTAATTTTAATGATCTTTGCTATTGTTTTCTTTGTTTCTATTTCATTTATTTCTGCTCTGATCCTTATGATTTCTTTCCTTCTGTTAACTTTAGGTTTTGCTTGTTCTTCTTTATCTGCTTCCTTCAGGTTAAAGGTTAGATTGTTTACTTGAGATTTTTCTTGTTTCTTGAGGTAGGTTTGTATAGCTATATACTTCCCTTTTACAACTGCTTTTGCTGCATCCCATAGGTTTTTGGATCATCGTGTTTTCATTGTCATTTGTCTCCAGGTATTTTTGAATTCCTCTTTGATTTCTTCAGTGATCTCTTGGTTATTTAGTAAAGTATTGTTTAGCCTCCATGTGTTTCTGTTTTTTATGTGTTTTTCCCTGTCATTTATAGCTAATCTCATAGCCTTGTGGTCAGAAAAGATGCTTGATATGATTTCAATTTTCTTAAATTTACTGAGGCTTGATTTGTGACCCAAGATGTGATCTATCCTGGAGAATGTTCCATGTGCATTTTAGAAGAAAGTGCAATCTACTGTTTTTGGATAGAATGTCTTATAAGTATCAATTAAATCTATCTGGTGTATTGTATCACTTAAAGCTTCTGTTTCCTTATTACATTTAGGTCTGGATGATCTGTCCATTGGTGCAAGTGAGGTGTTAAAGTCCCTCACTATTATTGTGTTACTGTCAATTTCCTCTTTTATAGCTGTTACCAGTTGCCTTATGTATTGAGGTGTTTCCATATTGGGTGCATATATAATTATAATTGTTATATCTTCTTCTTGGATTGATCCCTTGATCATTATGTAGTGTCCTTCCTTGTCTCTTGTAACAATCTTTATTTTAAAGTCTATTTTATCTGATATGAATATTGTTACTCCAGCTTTCTTTTAATTTCCATTTGAATGTAATATCTCTTTCCATCCCCTCACTTTCAGTCTCTATGTGTCCCTAGATCTGAAGTGAATCTCTTGTAGACAACATATATATGGGCTTGGTTTTGTATCCATTTAGCAAGCCTGTGGCTTTCATTGGAACTTTTAATCCATTCACGTTTAAGGTAATTATCGATATGTATGCTCCTATTTCCATGTTCTTAATTGTTTTCGGTTTGTTTTTGTAGGTTCTTTTCTTCTCTTGTGTTTCCCACTTAGAGAAGTTCCTTTAGCATTTGTTGTAGAGCTGGTTTGGTGGTGCTGACTTCTCTTAGCTTTTGCTTGTCTGTAAAGCTTTTGATTTCTCTGTCAAATCTGAATGAGATTCTTGCTGGGTAGAGTAATCTTGGTTGTAGGTGCTTCCCTTTCTTCACTTTAAGTATATAGTGCCCTTCTGGCTTGTAGAGTGTCTCCTGAGAAATCAGGTGTTCACTTTATGGGAGTTTCCATTTATGTTATTTGTCATTTATCCCTTGCTGCTTTCAAAATTTTTTCTTTGTCTTTAATTTTTACCAGTTTGATTCTTATGTGTCTTGGCATGTTTCTTCTTGTATTTATCCTGTATGGGACTCTCTGTGCTTCCTGGACTTGGGTGATTATTTCCTTTCCCATGTCAGGGAAGTTTTCAACTATAATCTCTTCAAATATTTTCTTGGGTCCTTTCTCTCTCTCTTCTCCTTCTAGGACCCCTATAATGTGAATGTTGCTGCTTTTAATGTTGGCCCAGTGGTCTCTTAGGCTGTCTTCATTTCTTTTCATTCTTTTTTCTTTATTCTCTTCTGCAGCATTGAATTCCACCATTCTGTCTTCCAGGTCACTTATCTGTTTTTCTGCCTTATGTATTCTGCTATTGATTACTTCTAGTGTAGTTTTCATTTCAGTTATTGTGTTGTTCATCTTTGTGTGTTTGTACTTTCATTCTTCTAGGTCTTTGTTAAACACTTCTTGCATCTTCTTGATCTTTGCCTCCATTCTGTTTCCGAGGTCCTGGATCATCTTCACTATCATTATTCTGAATTCATTTTCTGGAAGGTGGCCTATCTCCACTTCATTTGTTTTTCTGGGGTTTTATGTTGTTCCTTCATCTGGTACATAGCCCTCTGCTTTTTCATATTGTCTATCTTTCTGTGAATGTGGTTTTTATTCCACAGGCTGCAGGATAGTAATTCTTCTTGCTTCTGCTCTCTGCCTTCTGGTCTAAAACACAGTTCTTATTCCAAAAGTCTTGTTCTTTCCTGCCACAATCTTACAGGGTCTTCCATCACTGAGAGCCACTAAGCATCTGAAACAGCAATAAAATACCTGTCTCAAGAAGTTTTAAAATTCACTACAATTTTAAATTGAACTTTACAATAAAAAAGTTATTCAAAAATAGTTTTATATGTTCCCATTTGACATGCCTTACAAGTCTTACTTAGGGTTCTGCTGAGTCCTGGTGACAGTATATAGTGATAGAAGAAAGAAACAATGGAGATAAACACAATGGATATTTTTAAAATAATATACTTACTTGTATATTAGAATTAAGTATGTCTCTATCTTAAATTGGACTGTTTATTGTCTTTTAAAATCAAATTTTATTTTCTTAAATCTCAATATGATGTTCACTTGGTTTCTGATTTTTTTCTTTAAACTATGGAACATTCTTTGATGTAAAATATATGATTTAAATATTTTGATTTGTACTTTCTCCAAACAGCATTTACTCCATACTTAGAGAGGTTTTTTTTAAGTAGTCCAGTTCTTTTTATGTTTAATAACACTTAAGTGGCCATAGAATTTTATCAAAACCATAGTTTTGATAAACACAATTTCACTTTCTTGGCTTTAAAAAAAATCAGAAATACATACTGGTGCCATGAGAGGGAACAATGAACAATACTATTTTATTTTAATTATAACTACTGTTTTTAAGGAAAATAATGAATTTTAATATTTTACATAAATTTTCACTGACATTTTTCTGTTTCTTTACTCACTGAAATCTGTTTCAAATTACTAATATATTGTGTCATTTAAAAGATTCAGCAAGATTCTTAATTATCACTTAACTTTATTTGTCAATTACTGAATGCATTGTTCTTCTTAAAGAGTAATTCAACATATGATTTTCTTTCCAATTCGAAAAGCACAGAAATTTCTGAAGTTGTATGGGTAGTAGACCTTTCAAACAGTGTGAAAGAATATATCTTGCTCCTCAATCTTGATGACATTTTATACTTTTATGTGGCTTTTAGAGTGAAGGCATAACAGAGGAACACAGGAACTATCTGTCAAAAGGAACGAAAAATTGCTAAAAGTTATTTTGTTAAAGGCCAATATAAATTCCTAGGACTTGGTCAATAAAATAGGTAGGGCTGTTGTATGAAATCACATATTGCTTTAAGCATTACAAGAAAGATAAATCAATATTATCAGAAATTCTTTAGTTACATTACTAGCATTTCAAATGAATACTTATTTAGAATATATATATATATGGAAAGCTTTATTTTTTCTGTACATTAAATATGGTCTTGTATCCAATCTTGGGGTATATTTATGTTGAAAATTTGAATATCCAGAGGCAGGTGGTGGGGGTTGGGAAAAACAGGTGAAGGGGGTTAAAAGGTAAAAAGAAAAATACTGCAGTTGATGTAAAAAAAGACATGTAAAAAAAAGCACAAGACTGTGCTTGGGTTTGCTTGGGCTCCACCACATGCTAACTGTGGGACCTAGAGCAGCTTGTTGTAATTCCTCTGTGCTTCCATAGCTTCATTTGTAAACTGTGACTAATAACAGTATTTAAAATATGGGTTGTTGTGAGGTTAAATGAGATAATACCATGCTTTGCAATAGTAAATATTCATATATCATTGTTATTGATACTATTACAAATAGTTTCATTAGTCTTTGCTTCTTCTCTTGCCCACCTCCAATCTATGCATCCCACAGCAGCAGGAGGAATCCATTTAAAACTTAAAACAAACAATGCCACCACTGTGCTTGACCTTTCCACGAGCTTCCTGTACATTTAGAAAAAAGTTCCATACCCCTTACCAAGGCCTAAAAGGTCATGGCGATCTGTCCCCAGACTGTTTCTGTTCCCACCTCCTAATGCTTAGTTCTCTAGCCTCAATGGCCTTCAACTTGCCCTTTTAGCACACCAAGGCTTTCTTATGACAGTGCTTTGCACTAGGTCTTCTCTTAGAGTACAAGATCCATGTGTGACTCACCCTTTATTTTTCCTTCGGCTTCAGCTCTGGTTTTAGAGAAATATTCCTTAATTATTATATTGCTCTGGGTTCTTTTCTTCATAGAATTTGACACTAGCTAAAATTACCTTATTTATCTATTTATTATTTGTTTTCTTTCTCTCTCAGTGGACTGAAAGGCCTACAGGTATAAGGACATTTTCTATCTTATTTTCTATCTCCAATGCCACAACTGCACTTGATAAATATTTGCTTAATGACTGAATATATAATTATAGCTCAATTCAAAGATGATGCCATTCATGATAATTTTGTCAAAACTCACACCAGAGTAAAAATCTCTGTGGGAGAAGGATATGGTTTCCAGGCTAGAATAGGAATGATTTATTTCATTTAAATTTTATAATTCCTTTCTATCAGGGCTGTACAAACCAGGTTTGTTATTGTTTTTTTTTAACCACCTGTGATTACATAAAACTCAAAACCAAGTTTCAAGTCAAGAAGAATGTGAATATATGTAAACGCTATAAGATGGCAGAACTTTTGTGAAGAAAAACCTAGATACAGCTAAAAAGAAGTTTCTCTAAAAAAAACTTCCCATTCTTTCATAATTACTCTTTCCATCCAGAATCCATACTCTGTCTCACTCTACTCAATAGCTTTGAAGCTTTGTTGTTTCTTCCTTTAATTTCTTCTAGATTTGAACTTTTATTTGTCAATTATGATATTGATATTGGCATGAAACATGACACATTCAAAATTGGAAAATTGAGGAAAGGTTAATAGGGGAACTATTTTCTAAATAGCAGGAAGGCTGGTGCATATGTGGTAGCTTTAACTGTGCTGACACTTCACAATTCCTATATTTTAGAGTATAAGGGGAGGAAGCAGTTACCAGAACCCAGAGAGTTAAATGCCTGGGAAGGACAGTCAGACCACAGCTAGTCTTAGAGGCATTCAGCCAACTGGCTACACCCTAATAAGCAGGGAACCAGGGAGAATATCGCTTCTCACTTATGCAACCTCTGGACATCTTCTGCTGGTGTGTCTCATTGGTCTACAGAAGCAACCCATAAAAGTAATCCCTCCCTCCCTCCCCTCCTCCAACAGGAAAGATGTAAATGAGAGAATACAGTAGAGTTGAAGATACCAAAAGAGAAGACATACATCGCCTCTTCTCATTCTGTCTCTTCTATAGTTTGGATCAACTTCTGACCAATTAGAAATGATACATAATCTTGCACAGGATTTGCTGTTCTTCAGTAGTCTTTTTAAGGCCCCCTTGTGTTCTGACTACTACACATTCTCTGCATTTCCCACTCTCCACTCTGCAGATCCTCAGTGCTTCTTCCTCATAGGTTGTGTCCTTTCTACAGGAACATATGCTAAACTCAACCCAGAGAGAATGAAGAAGCAAAAAGTGCAGTACATCTTAAAGTGCTTCTACTTTTTCTCTTTTTTTTCATACTCCTCAGGGAAGTAATCTAGTACTTTTACTCCTATCTTCTTATCATATCCTCTCTTCTTCACTCTGCCAATCTAACATTTTTTCACTAAATTTTCTCTCACTAAAATTGCTTTAAGTTCAACCTACCTCTAAATCACATGATCTATTCTCAATTTCCCATCCTTCTTTCTCTGTCTCCAAAAGCATTTTAATCTTCAAGATTCCTCCCTCTCCAATATTTCCATGTACTATGTTTTACTTTTTCTTTTTTTTAACCTCTGGATGGTTTCAGGTCTTATTTTTTCTCTTTATTCAATTCTTAATTTATTTATTATCATGACTTCAAATATTTTTATTTATTATCTTGCCTTTTTTACCCAATTAAATAATTATTTCCCTCCATTTACTCTGTTCTCAAACCCATTTACTTATCTTAGTTTATACTTTGGCTATCCTTCTAGTGTCATGGGAGAAAAAAAATTACCTCACTATTTATTTGGCCAACCAATTGGTAACCAAGTCCTATTACATTTTCTTTTGCACTTTCTCTACTATTGATTTTTATTATCACCAACCTACTAGATGTAAGCTTTAATATTTCTTGCTTAGACTTTTGAGGCCACCCAATATGTTTCCTTACATTCAAATTCTTGAATTTGAATTTGACTTCTTGAATGAATGCAATTTTTTGAACCACTGTTCAGAAACCATCTTATAGAATCACAGAACCTCGAAAGTAATTCCTTTGAAGACAAATTTTCAATGGAGCTTCCATGGCATTCTGAATAACTTCAGTACTAATACATATAAATAACTTCCTAGAAAACCTGTAACCATCTAGTTGATATGTAATGCTTATTTGACATAAAAATTCTGAAGAATAAAACTTAACATCGTATCAGTAAAAATGCAGCTATTATTAATTTTATGAAGTCACTGAGAAGAAAATAATTTTCTGTAATGTTTTAGCCTGATACTTTAGTTCTCCTCATGACACACTTTTTATTTATTTATTTATTTATTTATTTACTTACTTACTTATTTATTTATTGCAGTACATGGTCCTCTCACTGTTGTGGCCTCTCCCTTTGTGGAGCACAGGCTCTGGACGCGCATGCTCAGTAGCCATGGCTTACAGGCCCAGCCACTCTGTGACATGTGGGATCATCCTGGACTGGGGCATGAACCCATGTCCCCTGCATCAGCAGGCAGACTCTCAATCACTGCACCACCAGGGAAGCCCCATGACACACTTTTTAAATTTTGCTGTATGTGGGGGAGAGAGGGAAGCACTGAAATTCCCAAGGACTTATGAAAGTTTCATATTAAAATATTTCCCTCTTGTCAGTAATTAATTTTATGTTAACTGTTTAATTCCACATCTTTTTAAGTTTATGGCAAGATGTAGCTTTCCAACTAAGTTGAGGATTTTAACTGGAAAATTACATCTTACTTTTCTTGTATTGTGGATAATGTTGATTAAAAGTGCAATAGAGAATGAGTATAATTTTGATATTTAGTGTAAATAATAGAATGACTCTTATAACAACTCTACAGAGAACCTAGCTACTTTCATGCAGAATTAATTGTACTTTGGAAAAAGTTAAAAATTATTTCAAAATGAAACATCAGAGTACAACAACTTAACAGTAAAACATAGTGGAGATTATATGAAAAGACATTTGAAACTATGTATCTTAAGAGGGACTCCACATGGATAAATGAGTTAAATAATTTTTATTATTAGAATGAAATTTATAATGTATAAAACTAATTAC
Source organism: Mesoplodon densirostris (assembly GCF_025265405.1). NCBI lineage: Eukaryota > Metazoa > Chordata > Mammalia > Artiodactyla > Ziphiidae > Mesoplodon > Mesoplodon densirostris. The sequence goes on along the minus strand of NC_082677.1, from coordinate 34,007,816 downwards.
ATGCTTATCACTAGAAATATTATTAGAAGTTTCTAACTATGACTTAATACTGCTATACAGGTCTTGAAGCAAGAATTTGTCTAACAGCTATGTTTATTATAAATAATAAGATCCTTGAAGAATTAAACTTTTCCAGCCTCATGTAATTGTTCTCCAAATTATTTTATACATACTAACTCAATACTTGATCATGATGTTAAATTATATTTTGTATAAATTGTAAGATCAGAGTAACACTAACACACCTTGAACTAGTCTCTTTGGCATCCAGACATAATGTAAATCATCTTCAAAAATAGAGGGTCAAATTAATATGAAAATATATTAAAATGAAGTTATTATTAACCTAAAGGAGTCATTCAGACATGAATGTCTGGAAATATATGGTGAAGACTAAAATATCTCGTGGAATATTTGCTAGGAAATATATTTTTACCTTCCTGTTATTTTGTTATCTGATCATTCAGCCTATCGTTAGAGCATGCTCCATTACCTAATTAGACTAGTTGAAATATGTATAGCTGATTCATTTTGCTATAAAGTAGAAAGTAACACACCATTGTAAAGCAATTATACTCCAATAAAGAAGTTTTTTTTTAAAAAAGCCTATGATCTTGATTAAAAATGCTCAAAAAGCTTTTTAATCATCCAGAAAAAATACCAACTTAAAATTTCAGGCATGCTCAACCAGTTGAAAATAACTGAATGTTAACTGGCCAAAACCTATTGCCAAGTACACAGTTTTGCAATTTCTGAAGTGTTAATAGTAGATTTTAGTGTGCTGTTAACTGCCAAGCTCAACAATAAGCACTAATCAGTATTCTGCTAAACTTTTCAGACTGAATTACATAGGACTTACCGTGAACTTCAATGTTAATTTGACCATGTAGTAAGAGTGGTCAAATTTTAACAAGAGGGTCTCTCCATATAACAATATAATAAATCAATGACAAGAGTGTTTTAATTCTTTAAAAACATTTTTAGATCCTTTATTTCCTTTTCTCCCATTGATGAATTTATAAAATAAAAAGATGAGATATTTTCTACTAACTAAATAAAGGAAGAAAATAATTTATAAGATAGTTAACTGATTCACCAAAGTGCATATAGATATATAGAAAAAAAAACCAGAAACTAGGCTTCTTGACATCTGTTTTTTTTCCAATGAGCAAAAAGCCTGAAGGGACAGAATTATGGGCATTCTCTCAAAGGACATTTTATCATCATCATCTCCAGAAACTCTCCCACTGATAGGCTCAATGTGCAACCCATATTTCTACTTATGTTAGTGTAGGGATTTCCTAATTAATATTATCTAGTTCATTTTCCATTCTTTCTTTTTAGGATATCTGAACAGCATGACTCTGACCTCCATCCTTAACATTTCAGTAGCATCATCTGTCCTTCAAGGAACTCTACCCAGATGCTTCTGACACTGTGGAATGGTGGTCACAGTGACTCCTCTATATCAATCTAGAACTTAGTAAATCCCTTATTGCCCAGAAAATTATTGTTCTGGCTGACATAAGTAAGATGACTGTTGATAATACTGATTTAGAGATTTAAGACAAATAAGTTCTTATTGCCTCCCTACTTTATCTGTTAATAAATATAGTTTAAAGAATCCCATTATGACCAAGGTTAAAAACAGGCTGTTTATGATGTTAATATTATAAATATAAATGATATTTACAATAATTAAATAATAGAAAATACCTAAAATGCAAGAACAGAAAAATTATTAAAATATTCTGATATATGGAATACTATGTCAATTAAAATAATAATTTAAATGAATCTTTAATGATAGATAAAATCCTATAAATACACTTAGGATAAAATAGAGGACAACTTTGTACATATGTTGAAGTGAAATGAAAAAATAAATATAGTGCTCAGAAGAACGTCAACACATAGTAAACAATGAGTATTATTTTTTTTTCAAAATTGGGTTTTTGAATATATATAAATGCAGAGATATGCCTAGATATATATGCAGAATTAAGAAAAATTTTAAACCTCTGGAATCTCCAAACTCTTCAATTAGCAAATAGAATGACATATATCTTTAACTCTGATGCAGCTCTGCTTTGTTTGATATAGTAATCCACTAAACCCTTCTTGCCCAAACTGTAACTTAGTAGCTTGGCAATACAAGGAAGACTAACTGTGATACAAAAAATTCTGGCATACATAATTCCAAAAATTGTAATGAAGGCACAGGAAGAAAAATAAAGAAATCTGGTAACTGGAATATAGATTTTCTCAAATATTTTTTAACATAGTATCATTAATGATAGTGGAAAGTGGAAAAAAATCCCTAGTAAAGTTAAAGAATATAGTCTAAATTTCCTCTCACACATAAAAATTTTCAAATTACTTTTCTTGTTTTATCTTAAAATTTCATGAAGTTATCACAGGAAAAGATAGTCAATATCACTAATTATTAGAGAAATGCAAATCAAAACTACAATGAAGTATCACACTGGTTGGAATAGCCATCATCAAAAAAAACTACAAACAATAGATGCTGGAGAGGGTGTCGAGAAAAGAGAACCATCCTACACTGTTGGTGGGAATGTAACTTGATACAGCCACTATGGAGAGCAGTATGGAGGTTCCTGAAAAAACTAAAAAAAGAGCTAACATATGATCCAGAAATCCCACTTCTGGGTATATATCCAAAAAAAAAAACAAAGAAAACATAATCCAAAAAGATACATGCACCCCATTGTTCATTGCAGCACTATTTACAATAACCAGGACATGGAAGCAACCTAAACATCCATCAACAGATGAATGGATAAAGAAGATGTGGCACATATATACTATGGAATATTACTCAGCCATGAAAAAGAACAAAATAATGCCACTTGCAGCAACATGGATGGACATAGAGATTGTCATATTGAGTGAAGTAAGACAGAGAAATACAAATATCATATTATATTACTTATAGGTGGAATCTAAAAAAAGGTACAAATGAATTTATCTACAAAATGAAATAGACTCACAGATGTAGAAAACAAACATATTGTTACTGGGGGTAAGGGGGAGAAGGGATAAAATGAGAGATTGGGATTGACATATACACAGTACCATATATAAAAAAGATGACTAATAGGGACCTACTGTATAGCGCAGGGACCTCTACCCAATACTCTTGTAATAACCTATATGGAAAATTATTTGAAAAAGAATAGATATATGTATATGTATAACTAAATCACATTGTTGTACACCTGAAACTAATCCAAACTTGTAAATCAACTATACTCCAATAAAAATTATATTTAAAAAGTACTAAAAGGGGAAGGGTGGGCCTTGGAAATCTTTGACACCAACTGGTGATTCTGATGTCCATTTTCTATATTCTCAAATTATTATGATTTTTATTAGTGTTAACAAAATGGAAAGTTGACATTTACAAAAGTTTACTCCTTTTTTTTTTAATAAAAGTGCTCTACTGTTTATGTAAAAATGGAATTGACACTAAAGGGAATGTTTGTAAAAATATCCCATTGTGTCTTCATTTTAGCACAGCTATTTTATCATTTTTGTTTATTTTCTTACAATATTTTCCATATAGTACTTATAGTTATAATACACACACAATTTATATCTTACTTTTTATGCACTAGTATATCATAACTATTTTGATGATTTTATATAATTTGAAATAAATATAACTTTTAATGATTTTTAAAAATTTCATGAAGCTTTCCTATTCTGAATCATAATATATGTATGAATGTTTTAGTATTCAAAACAATATGTGTCTTAAAAAAAACACTTTTATGTAAAACTGACTCCTAAGAAAGATGAGTAGTGATATATTTATATATCCCTATGCCTGGAATGTCATCATGTGGCCTCAATGATAATAGTGCATTCCTTTGAGAAGCACAGAGTTACATTTTTTCAGACTCTATCAAAGGCATTACAGCTATGTTACCCACAGATTTTCCCAGTAAAACAAGGATAGTGTCTATTGACAGTTATGGAGTAAAGCCAAATTTTTTGCATGAAAGAAATAAATAGAAATCCATTCTAGCTCATTCAAGGAAAGGGAAAATAAGAATAAGCTAAATGTCAGTAATGGAATTTTGCCTTGAAGATTGTACTACATGTAAGTATGAGATGAAGCAAATTTATGAGCTCAAGAATGGGGATGTGCAATATGAAAAAACTGTCAGCAAACAGTAAAACAGCTATAATAAAAATAAGTATAGATTTTAGGTCACATTTTTAAAACTTTACTCAAGTTCTAAGATTTATTCTTTGTGTGTGTGTGTTTATGTGTGTGTGCTTATGCAGTCTTCACTTTATACAGCAGTGTAGGACTATAAAAATAATCATTCATGTTGAGGCCATGTAAAGCAATTTTTATAATCAATGGAAAATTTGCAACTGTTCTGCAAAATTTTGCTTGCATCAGACAATCTTTTCAAAGATGTTTGTATAGCAAGCAGCTTTGGAAGATAGAAACAGAGTCTACTACTGAAGAAAATTTATTTACTGTTCAATATAATAAAAATAAGTTCTCCTTCTGGAGCAGCTGTGCATGCATGGTGTGCTAGCAGGCCTCTCAGTAAGACTGGGTTTCCTAAATTCAAGTGTCTTCTGTAACACACCACACTGTGTGTACAGGCATCACCCAGCCCTCCTCTTGTTATCCTGTGGGAACTGGTGCTCAAGGAAGCAACACAACAGTGGTAATTTGGCTACTGCCATTGTTGTAAGTAATACGTATTTTTTGTCACTGCGCCAGGAGACACCTGTCTTTTGCTAGAATCTATTAAACTGTAGCAAGCTAACTTCTTGGCTTGCAAGGTAAAAATCTTAGAGCCTTTGCAGTTCTTAACAAACCATCATAACTCTTTGAATAAACCAAATATGTAAACAGAAGTTGAAACTACATAGAGAAATTTCTACAAATAAATTCATGTATAAAGGAAAAAAACTCTAAATAAATATCACCAAACAGATTTCAGATTATTTCCATTCTTATTATAAAATAATGTATTGAATTTAAGTCATGTGCATTCTGGAAATGTAGCTGGAGTAAAATTATATTTGGTATAATCATATAAATAATGCCCCCCAAATGTTTATAAAATTTGGCATCAGTTATTACCTATTCAAAATATTAAGACAAAATATATAATACCTTTCTGAACATATATTAAAATAAATACCTATACTGTACAGATAGAATATTTAAGTGAATTAGTAAGTAATTAAACAACTAAAGAAGAAATTGTTAGAAAATTTCCATTGAGGTCATAAATAGGACCAGGATTCTAACTATTGTTTATATTACTCAAAATATTAAGATTTAGAAAACAATTACAAGATAATATGAGAGAGAGTGGCCAAGATGGTGGAGATGGAAGACCCTGAGCTTGCCTCCTTCCATGAGCACACAAAATTTCGCATGTTATGAGACACAGCGCAGAGGCAGTAATTTGAAAATAGCCTGGGTCAGACACACTTGTTGATCTTGGAGAGCCTCCTGAAGAGGCAGGAGGCAATGGGAGTCACCCTGGGGATGCAGATACTAGTGGCAGATATACTGGGGAGCTCATCTTACCATAAGGACTCTGGTGCTGGAAAACAATATTTTGGAGGCTTTCCTCTAGATTATTAGAGCCAGGACCTGGTCCTACACGCTGGCTGATCAGTACCAGTCCTGGGAACCCCCAGGCCAAGCAGCCACATGCATGATGATATAGCCCCACCAGCAGGCCAGCATTATCCATAGACATAAGACCTCCAGCAACCCCAGGAGCCAGCCCTGCCCACCATCAGGCAGGGAACCAGCCCTGGGACCCACAGACCCCCACAGCCACTGACCACAGAAACCAACTCACACTAGTAGGCCAGCACTGCCCTGACACCACCTTGGGCCCCTGCAGCCAGGCATGCTGGGACCTGACCCAAACCACTAGTGGGCTGATACCAGGACCAGGACTTCCAGACCATGTAGCTAGCCATATGGGAACAAGCCTCACTCACCAACAGCCAATAGCCTCTACACAAGGCAGGGCCCAACATCCATCTGGGCCAAGCTCCATCCAAAATTACCAGTACACTCACAGAAGGTTGCCCACCACAACAGAAAGTTCAACTCAGCCCACGTAGGAGAAACACATAGAGCATATAGCTTTGGTTAACAGAGGGGAGTGTGCTGCTCAGCCCTATAGGACATCTTCTACATAAGGCCACTTTTCTAAGATCAAGAAACATAACTGACCTACCTAATACATAAAAATAAAAATAGATAATCAGACAAAATGAGGTGACAGAGGAACACTTTCAAGACAAAGAATCAAGGTAAAACCTCAGAAGAAGAGCTATACAAAGTGGACATAAGCAATCTACCCAATAAAGAGTTCAAGGTAATGATCATAAAGATGCTCAACAAAACTCGGAAAAAATGGATGAACACAGTGAGAAGATGAAGAAACAGTTAGGAACCAAAGAGCCAAACATTAACTGAAATAAAAATACTCTAGAAGGAACTAACAGTGAATTAGATAATAAAGAAGAATGTATCAGCAAACTGGAGCACAGTGTAGAAAATAATCACTCAAGCTGAACAGAAAAAAAGAAAAAAAATTGAGGATACTTTAAAAGACCAATGAGACAACATCAACCATACTAACATCTGCATGCTAGGGGTTCAAAAAGCAGAAGAGACAGAGAAAGTGGCAGAGAATATATTTGAGGACATAAAAGCTGAAAACTTCCATAACCTGGGAAAAGAAATAGACCTCCAGGTCCAGGAAGTACAGAGAGTCCTAAGCAAGGTCAACCAAAGAGGTCCAAACCAAGTCATACTGTAATTAAAATGACAAAACTTAAAGAGAAAAAAGAATATTAAAAGCAGCAAGGGCAAAGCAACAAGTTATGTACAAGGGAAGTCCCATAAGACAATCAGCTGACTTTTCAGCAGGAACTTTGGAGGCCAGAGGGAGTGACATAAACTATTTAAAGTAATGAAAGGGGAAAACCTAAAACTAAGAACACTCTACCCAGAAAGGTACCATTCAGATTTGAAAGAGAGATAAAGAGTTTTACAGGCAAGCAAGAGTTTAGCACCACTAAACTGACATTGTAAAAAATGTTAAAGCGACTTCTTAAGCAGGAAACAAAAGGCCACAACTAGAAAATGAAAATTATAAAAAGAAAAATACCACTGGTAAAAGCAAATATACAGTAAACATAGTATATCAACCACTTTTAAAGCCAATAGGAAGGTTAAAAAACAAAAGTAGCAAAATCATTAATATGCATAATAATTACTTAAGGGGTATATGGAACAAAAAAATGTAAAATGTGTTTTCAAAAATATTAAACAAGGGGAGATAAAAATTCAGGGTTGCTGAAATATGTTTGAGCTTAAAAGATCAACTTAAAATAATCATGCATATAAATAGGTTGCTATATATAAACCTCACGGTAACCACAAACCAAAAATCTACAATAGATACACACACACACACACACACACACACACACACACACAAAGGAACCCAAACGTAACAATAAAGACAGTCATCAATTCACAATGAAAGAGAGCAAAAGAAGGAGAAGAAAGGAACAAAAAAGAACTACAAACAAAACCCCAAACAACTAACAAGATGACAATAAGTACCTACCTTTCACTAGTAGCTTTAAATATAAATGGAATAAATTCTCCAATAAAAAGACATAGAGTGACTGAATGGATATAAAAATGAGGCATATATATACGCTGGCTACAAGAGACTCATTTCAGATGTAAAGACAAACACAAACCAAAAATGAGAGGATGGAAAAAGATATTCCATGCAAATGGAAACAAAAAGAAAACAATGCTTATATTAGATGAAATAGATTTTAAAACAAAGATTGTAACAGGAGACAAAGAGGGATATTACATAATGATCAAGAGTTCAACCCAATAAGAAGATATAACAATTGGTTGTGTATATATATATATATATATATATATATATATATGCCTTAAAAAAGAGCACTTAAATTCATAAAGAAAATATTAAAAAAATATAAAGAGAGAAATTGACAGTAACACAAAAATAGTAGGAAATTTTAACACCCCATGTAAATCAATGGACAGATCATTCAGAAAGAAAGATCAATAAGGAAAGACTAGCCTTAAATGACACACTAGACTTAATAGGTATGTATAGAACATCCCATCCAAAAGCAGCAGAATACACTTTTCTTTCAAGTCCACACAGAACATCCTCCAGGATAGTTCACATGTTAGGCCAAAAAACAAGTCTCAGTAGATTTGATATTTAATATATGTCAAGCATTTTCTAACCACAACGCTATGAGATTAGAAGTTCACTATAAGGAAAAAAAATGCAAAAAACAAAAACACATGGAAACTAAACAATATGCTACTAAACAACCAATGGATCCCTGAAGAAATTAAGAGGAAATAAAAAAATACCTGGAGAGAGATAAGCAAGAAGGATTTACTATATAGCACTGGGAATTTTATCCAATATATTGTGTTAATCTATAATGGAATATAATCTGTAAAACAACAAAAAAGAATCACTATTCTGTATTCCTGAAAATAATGGAATATTGTAAATCAACTATACTTCAATTAAAAAGGAAAATTCTGTAAAACAAATATAAAATAAAATTTTTCTTGAGATCAAAATTAAGAAAATATAAATTTTCTTAAGACTGCATTGTCTAAAATACTTACCACTCTTGTATGCACAGGTGCTGCTTAATAAATAATGTTCTAATACCATGAAAAAAAACCTTGGAGACAAACAAAAATGGAAACACAATATTCCAAAATCTATGGGATGCAGTAAAAGCAGTTCTAAGTGGGGAGTATACAGAAATAAATTTCTAATTCAGGAAACAAAAAATATCTCAAAGGAGCAGCCTAAAGGAACTAAAACTAAAAAAGATAAATGAACAGAAAGTTAGTTGATGGAAGGAAATAATAAAGATCAGAGCAGAAATAAATGAAATAGAGAATAAAAGTATAGAAAATATCACTGAAAACTAAGAGGTAAACTGAAAAGATAAGCAAAATTGGTAAACCTTCAGCCAGATGCAACAAAAAGAGAGAGAGAGAGGGAGAGAGGACCCAAATAAATACATCAGAAATGAAAAAGGAGAAGTTACAAAAAACACCACAGAAATATAAAGGATCATAGAGATTACCATGAATAATCATATGCCAATAAAATCAACAACTTAGAAATGGACAAATTCCTAGAAATAATCTTCCAAGTCTAAACCAGAAAGAAATAGGGAATATAAACAAACAAATTACCAGTAATAAAATTGAATTGGTAATTTAAAAACACCCATAAAACAAAAGTTCACTTCCAAAGCAGGTAAATTCTACCAAATATTTAAAGAACAGTTAACACCTATCCTTCTCAAGTCATTCCAAAAAAAATTCAGAGGAAGGAATGATTCTGAACTCATTCTGTGAGACCCCATCATTCTGATATCAAAACCAGGTAAAGACACCATGAAAGAAGAATATTAAAGACCAACATCACCAATGAGCAACAACACAAAAAATCCACATTAAAATACTAGCAAACATCTTTCAATAATACACTAAAAAGATCACACACCATGATTAAGTGGGATTTATCACACTGACCAAAGGATTATTCAGCATTCACAGACCAGTCAATGTGCTATATTATGTTAACAAATTAAAGAATGAAAATCATATGATTATCTCAGTAGCTGCAGATAAATCTTTTGACAAAATTCAACATCCATTTATGATAAAAAGAAACCTCTAAACAAAGTGGGTATAGATGGAACATAACTCAGCCCAATAAAGACCATGTATGACAAATCTACAGCCAAAATCATATGCAATGATGAAAAGCTGAAAGTACTTCCTGTAAGATCAGGAACAAAACAAGGATACCCACTCGACATTTTTATTCAACATAGTAGTCAGACAAGAAAAAGAAATGAAAGGAATCCAAATTGGGAAGGAAGAAGTAAAACTGTCACTGTTTGCAAATGACATGAAACCATACATAGAAAACCTCAAAGACACCACCAAAAAACTATCAGAACTCATCAATGAATTTGGTAAACTGGCAGGATACAAAATTAATATAAAAATTCTGTTACATTTCTATACACAAACAAGGAACAATCAAAAGAGAAATTAAGTAAACAATCCCATTTATAATAGCATCAAAGATAATAAAATACCTAGGAATAAATATAAGGAGGTGAAATACCTGTACTTGGAAAAGTATAGGACAATGATGAAAGAAATTGAAGATGAAACAAACAAATGGAAAGATATACTGTGTTCATGGATTAAAAGAATTAATATTGTGAGAATAACCATATTATGTGAGGCCATCTACAGATTCAATTCAATCCCTATCAAAATACCCATGGCATTTTTCATAGAACTAGAACAAATAATTCTAAATTTTGTATGGGAACACAAAAGCCCCTGAAAAGCCAAAACAATCTTGAGAAAGAAGTACAAACTAGAGGTATCACACTCCCTGATTTCAAACTACACTACAAATCTACAGTCATCAAAACAGTATGGTACTGACACAAAAACCAACACAGATCAAAGGAACAGAATAGAGAGCCTAGAAATGATCACACACTTATATTGTCAATTAATCTACAACAAAAGAGGCAAAAATATACAATGTGGGTAAGACAGCCTCTTCAATAAATGGTGCTATGAAAAACTGGATAGCTACATGCAAAAGAATCAAACTGGACCACTTTATCACACTATATGCAAAAATAAATCAAAATTGATTAAAGACTTAAATATGGGACCTGAATCCATAAAACTCCTAGAAGAAAACATAAGAAGTACACTCTTTGACATCAGTCTTAGCAACATTTTTTTGGTTCTGTCTCCTTAGGCAACAAAAAGAAAGGCAAAAATAAACAAATGGGACTAAATCAAACTGAAAAGCTTTTGCACAGTAAAGGAAACTATCTACAAATCTAATAGGCTGCCTTCTGAATAAAAGAAAATATTTGCAAAGCCTGGTAAGTGGTAAATATTCCAAATACATAAAGAGTTCATACAACTCAACATCTGAAAAACAAAAACCCAGTTTTAAAATAGGTAGAGAGCTTGAATATACATTTCTCCAAAGAAGTTGTACAGATGGCAAGCAGGCACATGGAAAGAAGTTCAACATCATTAATAATTAGGGAAATGAATTAAAAGCACAATGAGCTATCACCTCTCGCCTGTCAGAGTGACTATTACCAAAAAGACAATAAATAACAAGTGTTAGCGGGGATGTGAAGAAAAGGGAACTTTCCTATACTTTTGTTGGGGATGTATATTCATACAACCACTATGGAAAACAGCATGGAGTTTCCTCAAAAAAATTAAAAATAGAACTACCATACAATCCAGTCATTCCACTCCTGACTAGCCAAAGAAAATGAAAACACTAATTTGAAAAGATATATGCTCCCCTGTGTTCATTGAAGCATTATTTATAATAGCTACAATAGGGAAGCAACCTAAGTGCCCCTCAATATATGAATGGATAAAGAAGATAAGACATATAAATATAAATGGGAATATTACTTATCCATAAAAACATAATGAAATCTGCCATTTGTGACGATATGTCTGAACATAATAGTTATTATGCTTAGTGAGATAAGTCAGAGAAAGACACACATAATTTCTTTTATATATGGAATCTCAAAAACAAAAAAATGAATAAACATAACAAAACAGAATCATAGATTCAAAGAACAAATATGTTATTGCCCAAGGGGAGGAGGGTGGGTGGATGAGAGAAAAGATGAGTGAGATTAAGAGGTACCAACTTCCAGCTACAAAATAAGTTAGTCACTGGTATGAAATGTGGAGAGGGGAATATAAGTCAATAATAATATTATATCTTTGTATGATGACAGATGGTAACTAGAGTTATCTTGGTAATCATTTTATAATGTATAGAAATATTGAATCACTGTGTTGTACACCAGGAACTAACATAGTGTTGTAGGTCAGTTATACTTTAATAACAAATTCAGAGAAAAGGAGATCATATTTGTGGTTACCAGAGTCCAGGGTGTAGAGGAGGGGAAATTGGATAAAGTGGTTAGAAGGTACAAACTCTCAGTTATGAGATAAATAAGTACTAGTGATATAATGTACAACATGATTAATATAAAAATATATTTTTATTTTTCTTTTATTTTGTATTTATATAAGGTGATGGATATCCACTAAACTTATTGTGGTAATCATTTCAAGACATATATGTAAGTCAAATCATTTTGATATATACCTTAAATTTATATTGCACTGTATATGAAGTATATCTCAAGAAAACTGGAAGGAAAAAAAAGAGAGAGAAAGCAATTACCAAAAAGAAATTTATGTGTTGAAAAAGTTGGGAAAATTTTGTATTATTTGAAAATAATATTACATAGCTGTAGACACAAAAAATATTATTTGTGAATTTAATTTTTAAAAATATTATAATATATTTTGAAGTAGAAAGTAAAGTAATAGAAGACTTCCTCCCTCCCAAAAACAGTTGAAAATGAAGAGTAATCAGAATCCAGATTCAGCCAGTTGCTAAGACAATATAAAGCTAAAATAAAATAAAATAAAAATAAAATAAAATAAAATAGTCACTCCACTGTATACTACTTTGCATTTGAATTGGCAGTCATTCCTAAGTTTATTAGTTTCATTATTTCATATTTTTATATAAATGGGACTTTTTCTTTGTTAACTTCTTTTGTGTTCTCATTTTTAGTTAATAATGTTGATCATTTATTTTAAGATATTTTAAAAAATCACAAAATGCATACAAAAGAAAAGTGAAATCAGCCATGATTCCATTATGCAAAGAAGCTTTTTTTTTTTTTTTTTTTGCAGTACGTGGGCCTCTCACTGTTGTGGCCTCTCCCATAGTGGAGCACAGGCTCCAGATGGGCAGGCTTAGCGGCCATGGCTTACGGGCCTAGCTGATCCATGGCATGTGGGATCCTCCCAGACTGGGGCACAAACCCATGTCCCCTGCATCGGCAGGTAGACTCTCAACAAATGTGACACCAGGGAAGCCCACATTTATTTTTGAATCATTACAAAAGCACTGCATTTGACAACATGAAAATGAGTATCTACAGATATCTCAAAAATTGAAATAAATTTAAATTCTCCCACAAACATGTCTCTTAGAGATAACTAGCATTAACACTTTCATAAACTTATTTCCACTTATTTTTCCATACATATATATTAAATAGCAAGATTCCTCTTATAAATTGAATTTTTCACTTAACTGTATATCATAAACATCTCTCTATGCCAATGAAGAATGGAACTACCATTTTTAGCTGGATGAAAAGAGATGCATTTTATTAATACACTATAACTTAACGCCTATTTATAGACATTAATGTGTTTCCTCTCAACATTTTAATAAAATAAATAAGGCTATAGTGACTCTTTTTAACACCCGGGAGACATACTGCCTGGGTTTTATAATCTAGGCTCCTGACTTCAAAACGTATTTCAAGGACAAATAATCATTTGTGATCATTGCTTATATTACATTCAATCAAAGTATCTTGTTCAGGACCTTAAGTGTCACTGTTCATACATTGTCCCCTCAGAGAGTTCAACAACTCATCCTGCAACAACAGGAGGAGGATAGACTTAGCTCTAGTCCAACCACAGACTGCACTCCTAATCTATAGAGTCTAAACAATGGTAAAATATGGATGCCATGGATTAATGTTCTGTGGCCTGTTTTCATCTGCCCTTGGTCAAAAGTGGGGACTAACAGTGAGAACAGGGGTCCCTGACATCTGGGAACTGCTCTGGTACTGTCAAAAAGGCCTTGGTTTTCTCCTGTTGAACATAAACAATTTTACAGAACTCAACATCATAAAAAGGAACATGTGACAATATGATGGTGATGGATCAAGACAAAAACAAGACGAAATTCTATAATCATGTCTAAACAAGAACAAAAATCTGAACACAGTCCAAACAACAAAAATGACCCAAATATTTCCCTATCCTCACTAATGAGTGACTGCTCTGTCTTTCACCAGTTACAGTTTGGCCTCATTCTAGCTTTCCCTCCTTCTAGATAAGATTTGCATAACCAATCATAGAATTAACACCACTTCCTGACAGCATCCAATCCAGAACAAAGCCCTGCTCCCTTGAATCCTCCTGAAAATCACCCAAATCAGGATAATAAGCCCAAATCCTGCAAATCTTTTTAATACTCTCTCATTGAAATGCCCCTTGGTTCCCCATAATGTGAGCTTTTCCTCCTTACAGTAAGTTATGATCCCAAATTATTCAACCACCGGAGTCATTGGAGAACATTGACACTTTTAAAACTCTTAGAACGCTTTCTAGCACATGGTAAGTGTTTAATAAATGTGAGCTGTTACCATTATAAGAGACAGCTTATTGTTAGGTAAAATATATGGATTTAGAAATCAGATGTCATTCTGCACTGTCTTGGCCAAATCCCAGATTTCTCTAAACCTCACTTTCTTCATCTGTAATGTTAGTTACTGCAACACTTTCCTGCAGAAAGATGAGTATTATTAGATGAAGTACTCATTTAATGTTAATTTCCTTCCTATATCTTCCCATTTATTCTACAAAATGTATACCACATTTCCAAAACAGTAAGTGCATTCTCAATGAAACAATCCATTTGTTTTCAGTTCTCTCACAGATACCTACAATAAGCAGAAACAAAGACATAAACAAAGACATAAACACTTTAAATAAGGAGGTTGGTCATGAAGAACCAGTTTCCCCACCCCACCCCATACAAGAACCTGCTGCAAACTTTTTAAGCAGAGGGTAAAGGAATGAAAGAGTGTGTCACAGAATGCAAGTTCATGTGTCTAATGCACATTGAGGTCAAACACTACTGAAATGTCAGAATTTGGGCAGAGAAAAGTTTACTGCAGGGACATGCAAGGACATAGGTGGCTCATGACCAAAAAACCCAGAACTCCCTGAAGGGTTTCAGCAAAGCATTTTTAAAGGTCAGGTGAGAGAGGGGGGTTTCAGGGTTTGTGATCAACTTGTGCACAATTCTCTGATTGCTTGATGACGAGGTAACAAGGATTAACATTATCCATCCGTAGGCTCCAGGAGGTCTGGGGGCTGTGTGCTCATGGTCATCAAGTAGTTAACATCTTCCATTTGGTGGGGGGTTTTCCACATCTGTAAAACAACTCAGGAAATGTACATCAGATACTGTTATCTAGATACTTCAGAGAGGAGCTAAAGCAGAGGATATGGGGGAAGGGCTTGCTCTGGGAAGGATCCAGAGGGTCCGTTAGAAGTGAAGGTGTAACTTTGCTCCTTGACCAAGATAGAAGTGAGCAGAACAAAGTGGAAATATTTCTTAGAGACTGGACAACAATTTATATGCAACCATTCCTACACATATTTAACACATGGTTTGATGTCCTAAAAATTCAACTTACATAACCTTCAATAACCATTTACTGTGTAAATAATGTAACACTTGAATATAAATACTCTTTATTAGTGTCCTTTACTAACCAAGGACATTTGGCATGAAACAGGTATTCATACAACATTTTTCCTCTTTTTTGAACACAGGTTCACCATAGAGGAAATAAAAGAATAAAAAGAAAGAAAAGCTTTTTTTAAAGGTGTTTTCTTCCCATCAATAATTGAATAAGAGAATAGAGGGAGAAAAAAAAAAGACAAGGACAATAAGCCATATTTAAATTAAATACAAAAATAGAAGTGTGCCTACTGAAACTAAAATTCAGTGACTATATTCCATGAGCACTTCAATTTTCTTTCTTCAAATATCTTTAGGTTATCTAAACATATTAAAGTGTTTTTTTGTTTTTTTGTTTTGTTTTTTTTAAGAGACTGACAGTCTTCTCCATTAGGAAAAAGAAAACAAACTCAGATTAAAGGGTTAACACAAAAAAGCATTAGAGTGAAGGAAATCATGTCTGATGGAAATCAAGTATCAGTATAATGTAAAATACCTTATCTGTTTAATTTTGACTTTTTTTCCTTTTGGGTACTTAACAGAACACTTCACAGAACTTTTGTAACCAAACTCAGGTTTGGCTGTTCACCACTCATATGCCAACAATTCAAGAGGCAAGTGTCAGTAGAAAGGAAAGGTGCTTTCATCAGAAAGCCAGCAATATGGGGAGATGGTGGACTTGTGTCCAGAGACCAACTCTGAAGTTTCTGCTCAGCCATGACAGTTTTTAAAGGGAAAAATGGGCAGGGGGTTGTGGGGGAAGAATCTCAGTGAATCATCCAGGCAGGAGGTTGGGTTCTGCATCATTCTCCTTGCGCGCAAACTGGCTGACTCTCTCTTCAGATGTTATCTTGTCTTCAGATCTGCCTGCAGGACTTCTAAGGGGGATGTTGGGCGTAGAGAACTAGTCATTTTTTAACTGCTTACTTCTTCATTCTTACTTCTTTTATCTAGGAAAAGAATCAACAGCTTAGACAAGGCATGGTGTGTACTCAGGAGAGCATAAGTCAGGAGTTAGTTTCAACTGCTTAATGATCTCTTTCCTATAATTAGCTTTTTTTTAAGGTTAGGGAGAACAGAAATGGGCAAATAGAAAAAGGGGGCAAAAAGCTTCTTTCACTTTAACCTCATAATTTATATTACCTCAAATTCTGATGAAAATAAGCAAATAAAATATGAATTTATGGGTTTAATATTTATGGATCTACCAATATTTTGAGATAATCAGGAAATAATTTAGGAAATAGAAAATAAATGTAACTGAGGAGCAATTTTATTGAAATTTATTGATATGTTTTCACTCATCTGGTATTTTGTAATTTCTGGAATCCTTTTTTGGTCCTTAAATTCTAACATACTTAAATATATATTCCAATTTATATGTATATTCAGTTGTGTATTCTAGCTGTCTCATACAATATATTCACATCAATTTAAAATTCATCCTTTATTTACATAATATTTAAATGTAGATTTTGCAATCTCTCTTTTACTTGTTCATAATTGTTAAAATATTATCTCCTTCAAATTGGTTATTGAGTTTACAGTCACTTACTGTTCTTTTTACTGATTTTCAAACACATAATGAATGTTCTATTGGTCTCACCACATGTGGATAGAATTGAACTTTTAAAAAAAGTACTGGTTAAACTTTGGTACTAGTGGTTAGTGATTATTAGTTTGTTACTCTGATTGTAGTTTGAGAGGACTGTTCTCTAAGGAGTATGTAAATGGGAAAAATTATTTAATCTTTAAAGTAGGTTAATGAATCTCAATAGCCAGACCAGCTGGGCAAGAAGTCTACAGTTCTATAGTTTGTATAACAGTATTATTTTGGACTCTGGGAATCCATTCCATCTATCTAATGGGAGGTAAAAATAACTTCAGTTTTTCCTGTTTCTCCTTCCTCCTCCTGGAATTGACCAGGAAAATGATTAGGAATTTAGGGGTGACCCTCAACTTGACTAAACTTTAGATAAGCTTCTTCCTGACACTAGGCCCCTTCCCTCCATTTTATTAGAGCAATTACTATAGAAAATTTGTAATTATAAAATTCTTTCTCTACCTCTTTGAGATGCAAATCTTTTAAAAAGCTTTTTGCCAGTTATATAATCCAGGAATGTCTTTCTCAAGGATCTGGGAGCCATCTCTTTTAAATCAGGAATGATAATACCCCTATCTTCCAGTCTCTGTGATAGAGTAAGTGTTTAAATTCATTGGGAGCCAGTTAGCAGGCACAGATGTCCTAACTGCAGAGAAAAACATTGCAAACTCAGGAATAGCACAATGTGCTCAACACACCCCACTGACCAACTTCCCCACTAATGTCCTCCAGTATTTTTCCACTAGCTCACCCCAGCACTTAAAAACCTTCCCACCTTTAATTCTTATAAACCTTCAGACACCAAATCTTTCCATTCATCCTTGAAATTAACTTGTCCTACACAACTCGTTCAGGAGCTCAACTACACATGGCTAAATTATTTTAATATTCTCACTAGAATGTCCTTGGATCAGATCTTCAAGCAACAGAAAACAAATCTGGTCAATTTAGACAAAAGTTGCATTTGTTGAAAGTGTAGTCAAAACATCACCAGAGAGTCCCAAACTGTGGTTGGAGGCTAAACAACCAGGAGCTACAGCATAATGTTGCAAGAATTGCTGATATTCTTTCTTCTGTTAGGCATCGATGCTGTTCCTAGCCCTGCCAATCCCACTGACTCTGATCTTGGCATATTGCTACCTCTGCTTTTTCTGGAAACAGGATGTAGCTCCTTCTGCTACTGATGCTGCTGCAGATACTATTGACTGCCACCCATCCTCAGACTGAATCTCATGTGCCCTGACTTCTTCACGATACCCTTGTAAACATGTGCTCATTCCCTAGTGGCAGAGGATCCTGGAACTGTGAGTATTTTTGCATTCTATAGCTAGAGATGAGCTCTGCCACATGAGTTGGAAAATTCCAAAATTACTGGGAAGTGTTTCATATGCTGGGCCCTAAAATAATTACAAAACCCCACATAAGGGGCTTCCCTGGTGGCGCAGTGGGTGAGATTCTGCCTGCCGATGCAGGGGACACAGGTTCGTGCCCCAGTCCGGGAAGATCCCACATGCCACGGAGCGGCTGGACCCGTGAGCTATGGCCGCTGAGCCTGCATGTCCGGAGCCTGTGCTCTGCAACGGGAGAGGCCACAACAGTGAGAGGTCCGCGTACCACAAAAAAAATAATAAATAAATAAAACAGATTTCTAAACTTTTGTTAGCTAACATCTAAGATAACCCCACAAAGGTATAAACCTACCATCACATCAGGCACTTATAATTCAGTATTCTGCTATAATTGCCAAAAGGATGCCCTATAAATCATCTCATTTGACCTTGGAATCAAGCCTGCCTGACCCATGTTGTTTCATTCCTGATCCTCCAAAGGCTCTTCAGTTAAATATTGTTTCTGCTTACTCACCTCATGCAGCGTATAAAAGACTTATGTTCTCAGATGAACCTCTGCACAAATTACATGACATTAGGCCTCTGCAGAGCCTCACTCCTGTGTTATTATACCACCACTGCCACTCAGTTAGCTGCTGACTCTGCTTTGAGTAAATGGTGCAGAGCACACAGGCCTCCCTTCTCTGATCCCAATACCCTTGAATATAAACTATCAGCATCCAAGGTGCCTCCACCAGTTCCAAGTCTCCTACTATTTCATTTGTATGAATGCTGAGCATTCACTCTGCAGCACAACTAGTGGTGTCCTAGGAAGATATTCAATGAGATTCCAGAGATTCCAGCCTCCCCTGGCTTTTGCTCAATACACTTCCTCAGACCCTTCAGCTCAGTGTCTAAGTCTTTGGCTTTTCTACCCCAGTGTCCATGGCTTATGAGGACTCTATTTTCCACCTCCTCATAGGGCCCAAACCTTGTCACTAATAACATTGACAAATACCAAGCTCCTACTACGAGTTAGCAAACCCATTTCCAGAAATAAAAACTATCTAGAACTTCACTGGACTCTCAGTCTTTAGAAACTGAAAATCCAAGTGTATCTTATCCAATCAAATCCCTATCATAGTTCTTAGCACACTGACATTTAAAACTACATTAAAATTGCTTTTATATTAGCTTTAATCCTCTAGTGAACTAAAAGCTCAGGATATTTGAAGCCATGTTTATATCTCTCACACTTTGCTCTCTGACCTGCATAAAGTAGAGATGGAGAAATATTTGGTGAATGAAACAGCTCTTTAGATGGCCCAACTAATTAGGCACCTCATAGGGTCAGAGATGTCATTCCATTAACCATTCTGTTCAACCCCTTCACACATCAAAATCCAGAGCCCTCTCTTGGTTCCCTGGACTTTGCCACAGGGACAAGAAACAGCTCAGTTTGTTACTAGGATTCATCATTTGATCCTAATTCCTGTCCAGGTAGGTTCCTGCAGCCATATCTCATTCCCTCTACCCATCTGTCCCATTTCTCCCCAGTGATTATCATCTTTCTCTGGTTTAAACAGCTGAAAAAACTACAACTTCATTAACACTAGTTTTAAAAGATTGCCTGCTATTGTGTGTTTTTTTTTTTTTTAATTATCACTCATTTTGGGAATAAAATTTCAGGAAAAAATATCTAACCAAAATCACATGGGATCAACACACTTTCCAAGTTGTTATCTATCTTTTCAACCCTTTAGGAAAAAACTTTACATGTATCATTTACTAAAATACTCAAGCTCTTCTATGTTAGAAAAGTACAACACTGTCATTTGCTTTCATTAAAACACTGTACCAAAAGTGATGTAGATTATAAATAACGCTGTGCTATAATCCTACAGAGTCCTGATGAAATCACTTGTATCCACTCATAATTATATATGAAGAAGCAAATGCATGGGTAAAAGGAAGTAAAATATAGCATATCAGACTTTTTTATTTGTTTCCCATGTGCAGTTCTCACAAACAATATATAGTCGTAAATTTGAAAAGACTGAGGGAAGTGCATCTCCAGGCATTCCCTTATCATCCCTAAATTTAGCACTACTGAAACCATGGCACCAGAGAAATGACTTTGCAATACCTTGGATGCTGGTGTAGTGTAATATGTAAGAGAGAAAGTGTGCATTTTGCAGAGAAAGTTGTGTATAAATCCCGACTCTACCCCTTAAAAGTATGTGAGTTTGGGAACTTACAACTTCTAAGCAACTGTTTCCTCACCTGCAAAGTAAGGCTCAGTGATAGTACTCAAATCAAAGGATAGTTATAAAGTTTAAATTAGATAATCCATGTAAAATGGTTATTATAGAGTTTGGCACCTATAAATATTTAAGATTATTATAATTAATGTGTTATATTTGCCACCTTAATTTGAAAATAAATGACTTGGTTTACTTTAAGGAATGTTTCTGAAAGAAGAGAGATTTTCTTACATCTTTGTATTCCTTAATCAACAAAGGTTGACATACCTAATGCTAATATAAAATAAGCCTATGGTACGTTCTTCAGGAATTCAAAGGCTATTTCATTACCTCTCCCTTTTCCAGAAAGTGTATGTTAGCATAAGCTTAAATAAAAGCAGAAAAAAATTAAAGCATGACAAATAAGTAAATGGTAGAAAATATTCTGTGTAAGATTAAGGCTTTATCTTTGTTGGACTCGGCAATCTATTGCCTGTTTAATTGAAGATTATTTTAAAGACCGTCTAATGAATACAAAGTTAATTCATTTTTTCCTGTGATGAGAAATATATATTAGCTTTTGAAATATGGTCTAAGTCATATTGTCTTTTCATTTCAAGGACAGTTAAGACATCTCTGCAATTCAGTCTTTTATTGTAATTTCATGCTTGTAAAGTACAAAGGATTGTCTATGTCTGTAACTGACTATTCAAGCACTAAGACAAAACTTTCATAATCAGTGATAATATATCTTAGCAAAGAATACCAATACATATTTAATGTGTAACCTTTGACTGTATTGTACAATTAACTCTTCGTATCCCTTTTTCAGTGAGATCCAAGGGAAATATTATTCTCCATGCTAAACAATATTCATGTTTAACTGCTTATCCTTGTGAAAGGTAGATACATATCTGGTTTTTCAGAACTCTCTTGGAAAAAATAATGTTTTTACACCTGGAAAGTAGCAGTGCATATTTTATTGTTTTTCACATAAAAATAAATTTTAAGAAGAGATGATCACATTGACAAACTTACTTTGCCTTATAAATTTTGGTAATGAAATTAAAATTGGTCATTCTAGTGGCAGAGTATAAAACATTTCAAACCTTACAAGTAAGCACATAAATGCTGGATATTTACTTATTATTTTTATGAGAAGAACACTTAACATAAGACCTTTCCTCTTAGCAAATTTTAATTATATAATACAGTAGTATACATTAAAATAATAGTAATAATAAATAAAGAGGGCAAGAGAAAACTCAGAGGTGAAGGATATGTTTATGACATAGATTGTGGTTTCAAGGGTATATAAGTCTCTCTAAACTCATCAAGTTGTATACATTAAAAATGTACAGTTTTTTGCATCTTAATCATACCTCAGTAAAGTGATCTTTTTTAAATGCTGAAATATTTATGTCTCAAAGCTTTTTGTTAGGGGTTCTCATTCCAGAATTTCACTAAGTCTTAAAGAATACTGTTGTACTTGCAAGAGAAGAGATTTCTTATTTTCTGTAGCCTGCTAAAAATTTATGTAGTTAAAAATAATAATATGATTTCATAATGAAGATTGCCCATGTGAAACTATTGAGCTCAAAATATATGTCTATGTACAACTCCTTAATCAAAAAATAAACAACAACTTATTTAATCAAAAAATAAACAGCAATTTATTATTTGACTATGAAAGTCATTCATTCTCTAGAAAAAGTGATTTTCATTCTGTTAAAATTTCCAAACTTTTCTTGTTAATTTTTAAATGCTATATCCTTCTTGACAATTTTCAAATAAAGTATCGAGGGAAAAAATGATTAATGAAATTAGGATGTCCCAATTACCTTGTAACTTTTCCTCTCGATCACTTAAATGCAAATCAAATGTTTTTTTGAAATAGTAGCCATATTTCCATAATGTAATTGGCTGTAAGCACTGATTAAATGTATCCTTTTGTGCCTCATGTTTAATTATTTTACTTTAACATCTTCACTGAAATTACTCAATGGGGTCATAGCTATCTATATTCTGCATTTAGATGTCATTAAAAACACAGTTCCTGCTTTTAATTTATATAGCCAATGAGAATACTTGTGTCCCAACTTTCTTGAATACATATTATTTGGGAATCACAACGAAGACTAATGGATTGAGGAAATTCCTGGTTACAGCATTGTCAGGTTCAGAATAAAGGAAGTGTTTTGCTTCTGACATTTCTCTACTAAAGTTATTATTTGCTTTAGTCTGCTCACATGTCATTAAATTATAGTGATTGTGAAATATAAAAGCTCCAGTGATGAGTATGAGCGTGAGGAATGGTTTAGAGGAAGGCAGACATTAAGATGCACTGGGAAATCTGCAAAGTTCGGGGATAAAGAAAAGAACTTTCTCTTACTTCTATATCAGACATATTGAGTTTTATGACAAGGAAGTAAGAAATCAAGGTAGATCCACATGTCCAATTTTCAACCAAGATTCTGGTTGTCAAGACCTTACCAATTTTAACCTTCTGGAAAGAAATGTAATGTCACTGAGGCTTGAGGTGGAGTAAGTGTAAGTTAAAATGAAGGTAAGTATGTTGACTTACTGTCATGAAAAATTGACTTTTCTCTAAGTTTGCTAAAGGTCAGAGACAAAATCATGTGTTTCTCTATTTTCCCAAGCACATAGCAAACCCAAGAAACTGTGTACCAAAGATATGGTAGAGTTTAAAAATATAAATTGTTTCAAAAAGAATTAGGGAAAATTGAAAATACTTTCATATATACAGTAGGAAATTGCTAGTTCTGGTAAATGAATTCAATGCAGTCATAAAAATTCATAATTATGGAAAACACAGAAATATGTATAACTATTTATAAAGTAATGTTAAGTAAATAAGCTTAACACAAAGCCTATATTTAATTAATTAATAATGATATGGTGTAGATGGAAATAAAAATAAAATTGTTCATATGTTAATGGAATTAACAGGGCTTTCTTCCTCAATTTTTTTAATGTATTTTTTATTGTTTACACAAAGATTTTTTCAAAAAAATAAAATAGAGTTTACAGAAAATGTCATATATGATCAATTGTAATATCTGATAAAAGAAGGCTAGGAAATTATGACTATAAACACTGAACGTATTTTTACTCTATAGGCCAAAAATTTTACTTCTAGGCATATATGCAATATAAATGTGGAACAGTTTCATCAAAAGTCATGTTCTAAAATATTCTTGGTAGCACTATTCATCATAACTCCAAACTGAAAGCTATTCAAGTACCCATCAACAGTAGAATGGATTAATAAACTGTGGATATTCACCCAGTTGAATACTACACAACAATGAGAATAAAGCTTCTACAACTATGTCTTATAATATGGACAAATCTAGGGAGCAGAATGTTGAACAAGAAAGAAAACCATAGTCTTTTCTACCTGTCTTTGCTCACTCAATATTATGTTTGTGGGATTCCATTGCTATAAAACCCACAATAAATCCTTCTAGGCCAAATGCACAACATTTCTGGCCATGGGAAAAATTCTGCTAAAGGAAACTAGCAATCTCGATGGGCTATTAGGACTCAACACACATATCAAAGTTGAAATGTTCTACAATGAGATAAATTCACTTTTACCTAAAGGTCTTTACTACTATATGTATGTACATTATATGTGTATAAATATATGCTCATACAGATACATATTCTAAAATTTTCCTATGGCAAAAACAGCTATGTGTCTACCAAAGTATTGTACTCCCTTTCTGTAGTGAGAGCTATTGCTGGGAAGTGGTTGCTCTGTCAGGGACTACATTTACTGGCCCCTTAACCCTTCTCACCCCAGCTGAGATGAGGCTTAACTACTTCAAGATAATGGAATGTGAGCATAAGGGATGCTTCAGTCAAGAACAAAGGACTTTCTCCACACGGCCCTACGCCAATGTGCCAACAGGATCCAGAAAATACAGAACAGGACTCCAAGGTCCTAGATGATGGACAAGTCACCAGATGGACAAAGCACAAGTTTCTGAATCTCTACATAGAAGGCTGTCCATCTACCAGAATCATCTGCATGGACTGAATTTTTACATAAACAAAAAATAAACTTGTGTTGGATTAAATCTGATATTTTGAGGTTTATTTGATAGCAAATTATATATTTTAATATATGTGTTTTTTGTTTGTTTGTTTCTGTTTTTCTAATGCTAGCTTGACCTAGTTTTGAGACCCTGGCTAGTGGCTGGTCAGTTTCCCTTTATGACAGGTAGAACCACATTCCTACCACTTCCCTTATATGGCTCTCACACACCTGGCCACTAAGCACCAGCCCTAATCACCCTGAGGCCAGGTATGAGTCAGTAAGGAACAGTCATTTCCCCAGAGCCCATGAAATTATTCAAGTTAGTCAATCCACAAAGCGTCCAACTCCCTCTGTGACGCTGCCTAGCAGTTCTCTCTTATTTGGAGTTTTAAGTAACAAAGAATTCTGTCTTTCCTCTATCCAACTATTGTGTCCCACTACCAAAAGAATCTTAAATCTTATAAAGCAGTGGTCCCCAAATTTTTGGCACCATGAACCATTTTCTTTGAAGACAATTTTTCCACAGACGTGTCTAGGGTGTGGGGGAGGGGGAGATGGTTCAGGTGGTGATGCAAGTGATGGTTCAGGCAGTAATGAGAGTGATGGGGAGCAGCAGTTGTTGTTTCACTCGCTTGCCTGCCGCTCACCTACTGCTGTGAGACCTAGTTCCCAACAGGCCATGACTGGTACCCATCCACGGCCCAGGGGTTGGGGAACACTTTATTAAACATGAATTTAATTTGATCTTATACCTTAAACTTCTTTTTGTAAAATGTAGTCATTTAGCTTTCACAGATTTAATATTTGTGATTTTTTTTTTCCTCAAGATACCAAAGATTCATTACGTGCAGTTGTTTGCCCATTTGCTGGGACACAAATTTGAATAACTTCAAAGATGGTTGAGTGCACATGCTATTTTACTAGTAGTTGGGTTTATCAAGCTGCCCAACATTTGCATTTCAATGTGGTTTGGTCCTTGCCTCATAATTATCATTGCAGAGAATATAATAAAATGCCATAATCTGTATTTCTTGGTGAAAAACAAACTTTGCGTGAAAGACAAAGTTCAATGAAATCTGAAAGGGTTAACATGGTACAAGAAACAAATGACTCTTCATAGAAAAATGATTCAGGAATAAGTTGACAGCCTGTATTAATTTTCTTGTATTTCATGTTTTTCAAAGATATCAACCATATCTCTCCAAAATGATAAGAATGAATCATAAAATATATGTATATATATTGCATATAAATCCATGTAGTTCAATTTTTCTTTCTTGATTTTATCTCTCTCAACCTATTTTGTCTTATATAATACTAATTTGAAAAATGTGAATTATTTAGGAATAGAGGATGATTATGAGCGATTAGCAGCTCGAATTTGAAAGAAAAACAGCAATCTTGAGATCTACTCACTCTACTTACCTCCTCCTTTCCCATTTGTAAAAAAAAAAAAAGAGAGAGAGAGAGAGTGAGCATATCTGGGACCATTTGACTAGGAATTTTGCAACTTGATACTTCTTGAACATGAGCGGGAAACTTGCATTATTTTCTGTTTACTTGGGTTTTAGAGATTTTAAAATAGGGCTAAAAATAATTATACATACTGCCATAAATACATATTTATTGTATAAATGATATCCACTTATATATACACATAAATTTAGTTAAATCACCTATTAAAAGAAGTTTTAAACAATAACTATGCTGTACTACTGAATTGTAGATTTAAATAATCAGCTATGGGCACAATGAATTATGGCAGTTAAGGTCACAGACTCTGGAGCCAGATTGCCAGTTTGCACCCCAGTTTCTCTCTCTACTTGCCGTGTGAGCCTGGATGAATCACTTATCCTGCTTGGACTCCAGTTTGACCATCAATAAAATAGAGATAATAGTAGTAACTACATGATAGTGCAGTTGTAAAGATTAAATAAATGAATATATATAAAGTGCTTAGAATTATGTTTAGCACTAATTCTAACTCTGTAGCTAATTCTCTACATAAATTTGAAGACATTATTTACTTCTCTGGATCTCCAAGTCTATATCTGCAAAATAAGAGATTTTGGATATATGGTTTCTAAAGTCTTTCTTAGCCCTAAATTTTTGAAATTCAAATAATATTTTATAGAAATCACTTGACAAGTCACTTCGATTATTTCCCTGTAACCATATCCTTATAAATGCCTTGAGGCTGCATGCAGAATCTTTACTGTTATGGTTGGTTGATTGAAGTTGAGTTCTGATGAGTCAACTGCTGAGATATTTCTAGTTCCATATCATAGTTTTCTTGTTGTAATAATAAAAATATAAGAAAAGGGTGAGTTTTAAAAGTTCTATTCAATGAGAGATATTATACTTATGTATCAATAATGGAACCAAGGGAAAATAGGTTTGTACTATTTGCCACATTGTAGGTGCTCTCTCAAATTAATCAATTTATCTTAACTTTTAAAGAAATAGATTTATGACATGTCATTTACAATATTCAAAATTAGATTTTCTTTTGTAAGGTTAACTCACTAATAAAGAACACAATCTGCTGCATAATAAATTCAGCATAACACCTGATTTTGTACATACATTATTGTACTCTATTAAAGTGAATTTGTGTTAAAAAAAAAGAGATCATTTAACATGAGTTTCAGATAAAAGGTGAGCACTTGTGTAAGATTTTCCATAGTAGAAATAATCAAAAGTGCCTTTTTCTTTCAATATTGCCTTCACCCAGTAGTGTGGCCATGACCGAAAGACGTCTGTGGAAATTAAAGTTTAATACCACTTGGAAAATGCTAGTCAATTATCAACTCTTAAATGTGATTCTTTTTAATCCTCACATACTGAAGTCTATAACTGTTGTCATTTTGTCATAGATTGCACCACATTTAATCAGTTTAAAATAAGACACAGATGGCCCTTGTTCCATAAAATCTCTGGTTTCTTTCTCTTTCACTGACCGCATAGTCAATATGCATGGATCACAAAGCTGAGACTTAACATTTTCTTCAATTAGCCTGGGACGATAATAAATCAAAGATTCATTTCTGGAGATGGCAAACCTGGCAGATACAACGTTGTAGAGAGCAGATAGACATCAGTTTTATGAAAGAATGTTGTTAATGACAATCAGATACACATTAATGCATAATTTTCACTGAGCTTTTATGGGTCAAAATCTTATTAGGTCAACTCCTATTTTTTGTTACTGAAGTAAAAGCTGCTTTAATGAGATGGATACATAGTACTCAGGATTTACTCAAGTCAGATGTAAGCATTGCAATAATTGTTCTACTTTAGCTTCCTAATAGGTCTCAAGCAGTGGGCAATAAACTGGACCCAATTCCAGTACATCCTGACCATATTGTAAACACAGACCATTTTTTTCCTTTTTAGTATTTGGTATGAAAATATATTTTGGAGAGACATATTGGCTTTATTTAGAATGTATTTCAATAAGATTTCTGCAGGATAGAAACTATGGCACAGCTGAAAAATCTGCGAAATGAAGAGGGATGATATTGAGGTTTTTCTGAAGGAAATTAAGGACAAAAAAGACTGAGCTTTCAGCTTGGTGGGGAAAGAGTAAGGAAGGGGAAGACTTCCATTGGGAGAGAGAGCCAAGGAGAAACTGCCAAGGAAAAATGTGTAAAGAGTTCTCATAGATTTGAAATATCATGCTATAAGATTTTGACCTTTCCTGATGACGCCTGGAATCTTCAACTAAATTACCCTCAAAAAAATTCTATTACAAATGTGGTATGATTTTTTTTTAATCAAGAAAGAAGCTGAAATTTTGCAGCAGGATGGGAGAAGAATCAAAACAGCAGGAGGTGGGGGCAAAGAAAAGTAGAAAACACTACCCTATGGATTATAGCATTGAACATGGATCATGTTCCAAAACCACGTAGGATTCACCATAATCTCTCCATGGGACTCCAGTCAGATTCATAGAATGGATGTTTAGCATTCATGTAAATAAAACATTAAGTGCATGATACCTGGGATGCATGAACCTCTAGTGGTGGAGAAGCACAGAGGTCTATCATAGATAAACATAAGAGCAATTTCCTTGAAAAAAAAGTATAAATTAGCTAAGATCTGAAATATAACAAGGGAATGTCCAAGAAGAAAGGAGATGGAGAGTGCTGAAAGTAAAGAAAATGGTTTATGCAAAAGCCTGGGTGGAAGAGGGGAAGTTCCATATTCAGTAAGCTAAAATGACTCCTGATTTACTAGATTTTAGAATAGGAGATATTGTACGTTGTGAAATGAAACAGAGGAAATCTACAAGATTCAGACCATAAAAGGCCCTGTAATTTATACTAGAGAGTTTGGACTTGACCCTGGGAAATAGGAAGTCATAAAGATTTTAAACAGGGAGTAATAATATCACAGAATTCAGAAAAAAATGAATTCTTGTCTATGGTTTCCTCTGGCCATCCACAGGGCAAGGAGTCTAAAGGGCCAAGGACACAAACCCACTTGCCCATCCTTCTAGAGTGTTCTCTGTGCATATAGTCACACAGAATGCCATGTCCAGATGATTCCAAACTTATTCTATGACCTGTGTGGCTTCTTCTCTGGGTCTGTCACCTAAGGGCAGATCTCACCTGTGAGCTTACCTCTAGACCTGAAAGAAGGTCCCTGAACAGTTGTTAAGGGGAGGATGGCTATGGACAATGATCAAATATACAGCTAGGAGTGTCTACATATAAATGCATATAATAACACTTATATATAAGAGCCCTAGCAGTTATGAATGAAGCATGAAAATAGAGAAGAGAAAGAGCCATTTATCTCCATTTATACTCTGGCCTGAACTCCACAAATTTTGAGAATTGACCAGATTATTATATTTGTGCTTTTAAAGATCATTCTGTCTATGTTACAGAGAATGGAATGGAGGTACAAAGGACTGATAAAAGGCATAGTATTTAAAAATCTGTTGAAATATTCTTGGAAAGGGTTGATATTATCTAGTGCTGGGTGGCGACAGTTGGAATGAAGATAATTTGATAGAATTTGATGTTTGATTGCTGTGGAGGCTGAGATAGAGAGATAAGTCAAAGATTCTACCCAGGTTTTCAGTTTTCACACCTGGGTGACAGTAGTAGTTTTCATTGCAATAAAAATTAACAGAAGAAGAACAGTTTATAGACAGATGATGCTGACTTCAGTTTGGAGTGTAATGAATTTAAAGTGCCTATGGGAATCAAGACAGATATGCTCAATAGGGCATTTGATTTTGTGATCTAAAGAGCTATATATGCTGGAGGAATAAATGTGGGACTTCTTAGCAAATGATAGTAATTGAAGCCCTTGGAGTAGATGAAATCATCTGAAGAGTGGTCGATTAAAAGTGAGCCGAGGATAGATCAATGAGTAAAGCCAACATTCAAGGGATAAGAATTTGAAGAGAACACCACTATTAAATGTGTCCAGAAACATAAGAAATGTGTTGCAAAGGAGGTTATTGAAATAGGGTAAATAAAATGAAAATCATAAATTAATTCATAAATGAACCAATACAATTAAATGCAGTAATAGCCAACACCACCTACTAATCCTGAGGGTATAGCATGCAAAGAATTTCAGCAATTTTTTTAACAGTCTTAATACATGCATACATGAGCCAGTGTAAGTACCCCACTTCCTACCAACGATACTCTTTAAATGGCTGTTGTTAAGCATCATGAAAATGTACTTTGTTTGGTAATTATAATTGAAACTGAAAGCGATTGATTAAACTGCTATGTACTGTTTATATTTAATTGTATTTAAATCATTTCATTTATGTACTCATCATTGAGTACTATATGACAGAAACCATGCTGAGAATATTTTACTCATAATCTTATTTAGTCCTCATGAAAAACTTATGAAATAGCTTCTATTATCCACTTTTCACAAATAAACTGAAGTATAAGAAAATGAAATAACCTGGCCATGATCACAGAACTTATTAGTGGCAAAGCTGGATTTTGAACTTAGGTTGATTAGTATCAGACATGTTAATATTAAAATTTTATTTTGGTATCAGGAAACAAAGTAGAGATAAAGGTACTCTTAGCAGTTGATTTAAGTTTGATTGGTATTTCTTGACTAACCATAATTTATAATAATAAATAATTTTAGGACATCCAAATATTGACTTTCTCATGTATTCACTATTTCAAAATAATTAATAAACTTTGAATTAGCTATTTCTTTCTGCTACATAATAAATGACTTAAATGTGATCAGTTTTAATTGAAGCATTTTTTTTAATTGAAACATTTAAATATTAATTTATTTTGGTATAATATCCAACTAATTCTTGGCACCTGTACTAATCAAGTTATGTCAAAAATCTCTTTAGCTTAAAAAAATTTAGAAAAATGCAGTTTAAATATGTGAAAATTCCTAGCTAGAGAATATTTAAAATTCAGGTTATTAATTAAATCATATCTAACACAAAACCATGGCTAATTTTATTTTGTTTATTTTTCTTAATAATTTTGTTTATTTATTTATTTTTGGTGACGTTGGGTCTTTGTTGCTATGGAGGGCTTTCTCCAGTTGCGGAGAGTAAAGGTTACCTTTCATTGCAGTGAGTGGGCTTCTCATTGCTGTGGCTTCTCTTGTTGCATAAAACGGGCTCTAGGCAGGTGGGCTTCAGTAGTTGTGGCACACAGACTCAGTAGTTATGGCTTGTGGGCTCTAGAGCACAGGCTCAGTAGTTGTGGTGCACAGGCTTAGTTGCTCCGTGGTATGTGGGATCTTCCTGGATCAGGCATCAAACCCATGTGCCCTGAATTGGCAGGCGGATTCTTAACAACTGTGCCACCAGGGAAGTCCCTCATGGTTAATTTTAAATAAAATCATAGGGAAATACATTTTAGGAAAAGTAACAATGTGAAGTAAAATAAAATACATAAAGTAAAAGAATTTAGATTGACCGCATTGATTACAGCCATGCAAAGTGACACTTGAAAGCACTTGAAACATATTTTCACTGTTAAACAATCCTCCTAAATTATTATGTATACTAAAAATTTAACACAATATTTTTTTCTTTGAGCATAAAAGTAAATTTTAGCATCATTTGTATTTAAATCATCATAAATTCCTAATTAGTTAGGCATAACTAAGGAGATATGACATTATTATTAATTACTATAATAACTTGTAAACGCCTCCATATCCTATATTAAATAAAAAGATGAACAATCTAAATACATTTTAGTTAGCTATGTTATGAGGAAGGTCATGTTATAAAATTTGGTGACAAACTGAAGAATGTAATGTATATAGACAATATCAATAAAATCTTACCTTCCAGGTGTAGACCAACTGAAACTCTGGCAAAAAATTAAACATGTAGTCATGAGAGAGGGTTATATTTATTTTGAGAAAATCAATTCAATATAATTGTTCTGTCTGCTCATAAATACACATAAAACACAGAATGCATTATTCTCTTTTTCTAGGTTGATATATGTGCACATATATCAGAGAGAAGAAGAGAGAGACAAAAAGAAGTGAGACATTCTAGTGAGGTATACAAACAGGTACAACTATCATTTCTTAAGTATAGATTTTAATAAACATTTTACACTTTCTCTGACTATGGTCTCTTTTTCCATAGCCATTATCATCATAAATGAAAATTTCCTCAGTCAGAGCTGCCCAAAACATGAATACTCTCCTCAAGTACTTTGCATCCTCTTAGATATTGTGCCAATTTTTGTACATGCTGAGAGTTTCCAATTTATGAATTGTTTTTAATATATTGAGCTCACTTCCCTACCTTCTGATTTATGTTTTTAGTGACATAGTTCCTTTTATATATGCTAAGATTCAGTAAGATGTGGTAAGGGGTGAAAAGAAGTAGTTGGCTTAGTATTACCAAGTTGTAAACAAACTAAGAAGAAAGCCATACTTTGCTCCTGCTTTACAGAATTGCAAAGTCTTATGAAACCCTACTCTCCCACACACCTATACGTTCAACTTTTCATAGGTTAATTGCTAACCTACACCCCAGAATGTTCCCTTCAATTAATCATTCATTCAAAAGATACAAAAGATCACCTCCTATGTACCAGACACATTTTGTGCTCAGAGTGAAGAAATAAAGAGCATAGATTTTTATCTCATTGAACTCATAGTCTATGAGAAACGAAGTAAAAAAAAACAATGATTACAATGTGGTTAGTTACTGCTCTCATAAAAGTATACCCAGATGTTATGACATCAAAGGAAAGAATAGACTTCTCAACTAGCCCATCAGCTCTGGGAATTTTCCTTAGAAGAGATTGGTTACTCTTGAGATGAGTCTTGAAGTTCGTGAAGAACTTTCCTAAGTAGAGAAAAGGGTAAGAATGTTCCATGCCTGGAGAATAGCATGTAGGAATACGAAGCTTTGAGCCAGCATCAGGAGTCCAAAACCTGGAAATTAATTCGAATGGCTTAAGTAGAGATTGCATATAGGGCAATAGCAGGAGATAGAGCTATAAAAAGAGCAGGAGCTTGTGAAATAAACTAAGAACTTTGAACATTAACCTGAAGTCCAGAAACCACAGAATAATTTTATAGAAATTTTTGAATTTATCTAAGCAGCATCTTGACACAATCTGACAGTATGTATTCTAGCAAGAGATTCAGATATCAGCTAAGGAAACAAGTAAATATGTTATTGGAATGATGTAGATCAGAAGTGTGGACCTAAAGTAAGGTAGTTGTATGGGGATGAAGTTAGGAGGAAATAGGAGTAAAGGATTGCATGTGGAGAGGTGATTAAGAGGCCTCTGATTAACATAAATATACATAGGGATTCACTGATGACAAGGTTGAAAATATTAAATAAAGGTGAAAAGCATCTTTGGCATAGTATCTGAGGGATTGAGTCTTTGGAATATTAAAGTATCAGTGACCAACTAATGACACAACTAATAGGATACTCAGATCTGGATCTCAAGAGAAAGGTAGAGACAAACATCAAGAAGGCAACATAAAAAAGGTAACAGGGTTTGCTTGAAGTCCCCCAGTGAACAGTGCAAAGAGTGAGTACATAATGAAAGCATAATGTCAAATTATTTCACTCAGAGGAGGAAACTTCAGTGTATGAAACAATATTTTTCAGATCTTTCAAATGTTAGAAAGTCACTTCCTTTTCAAGAGTCAAGAACTCAAATCCACACATTAAGTCATCTCTAATGTGATCTGTATTTTTTAAACATTTGCAATGAGTATGATTTTCACCTGACTTTTGATCTAATCTTCACTTCATATTCAGAGACAGATCCATCTTGAAGCTAATGGAGCTTATATAGCCAGGTCCATCATTTGGTTCCTTCCACAACCCCCCAAATGGTCCAGTAATATGTTTATACAGTCATATGAGTTTTGAAAAGTTTGTGAAAGTGAGATAATTTAACTGCAGTTGATTAAGACCACTGTCTGTTGCCATTCATCTTCCCCTCTTGTTAGGTAGCATGGGATGAGTTTGAGCATTTGGAAATATAGCTAAGGGGAATTTAAGGTGGAGATCCATTTAGTTTGAGTTTAGTGGGAAATACTTATGTGATTCACAGTCATTTCTGTACACAGAGTATTGCTACCTATTCCAGGGTAGGAATGACCTCCAGAAATACTCTCCCACTCATTGACTTAAGGTGCTTCCATTCATTGACCTAAGGTCACATTGTGATCTGGGCAGGGCCAATGGCACCTCAACCTATGAGTTGGAGAGGAGAGTCTGGTTGTAAAATGTCTAGAACCAGAAGCTAGTCTGTGTAAAATTTCTCTAAACCTTACTCATATGTTTAAAAATTCTATGAGAGACTTTCCCAAATTTGAAAACAATTCTAGACATTGCATGACATTTTCAATAATATATAAAAAGCACTCCTATAAGCCATCAAAAATAAATACATATTGATCAAACATGCTAGGGAAAAAAACCTGATTATTTTTCTCTTCTAGGTATAGAAAAAGATATAAGGAAACCATTGTCATATGAAGAGTTGATTAAAGAGTATGCAGCCAAAAATGTAGAGGAAAAAAAGTATAGCAGGTGTTATGCAATTAATTGAGCATATATCACGTTAATTTTCTGGATTTTTGTGATGTGTGTGGTTTTCAACCATTTTTAAAAAATGTACTATTATGATTTCTTTCTCATTCTAATTAGATATTCATTTTCATACTTAATTATACATTTCTAATTTTGCATTACTTTATTAAAAAGAACCTCTGAACTTTTATAAGATTCACCTCCTCCAAAATTTAATTCTTGCCTAATAAAGTCCTCATCACTGCCATGCAGAAACAAAAATAGCTTGAAAGCATTTCTATAATATTCACTACACTACAGTTGAGAAAATAGAGAAGAAAACTACAGAGTCCTAAGATATACATGAGAATTATATCTGGATGCTCCACTGATCTTTTAATTTCTTTAAATGGTTTTTAATCCACCAAATACTATCGCTATAGGTAACAATATTTCAAAGGCTTCAATGTCATATAACAAATTTACATGGATTTTGGAAAGCTATAATCTATACATCATTGATTTAAACGCATGTTGGTCTATTTCACACTTTTGAACAATTACCATCTACTGCTTTGACAATATATAGAATGTAATAATACAGTGTATATTCTCCTCACTTTATAGCTTGAACAGAAAAAATATACTGAATTTAATGTTCTTGAAAGAAATCAGTTATTTTCCAGGTAAAATGGTAGCCATAAGAAAAAAAAATCTTATTTTTGTTTTATTTAGCAAGCATAGCACAATAGATACACAATAGATATACATAGCACAATACAGATAGACATACTCTTAGATGTCTAAAGCATAGAAGGACCAAAAAATCCATAAAAATCACTGTTCTAACATGTTAAGTGTAATCCTTGCAGTTACTGATATTTAGAGATGAGTAAGAGAAAAAGCCAATTTCTTAAAATGTCAATTGTGCAGTTTGTGCTGATCTGAGGCATCATAAAATTGCAAAATATCCCCTACTAAATATTATGAAGAAGCTTCACCTTCCTAGGAGAATGGGAGGAATGGATTTTTGAAAACTAACCACTTTTATAGCATTCTCCATAGTGTTAAGTGAATTTGATGTAAATACATTCTCCTTGACAAAAGACCTGTATGCAGAAAATTATAAGACACTGATGAAAGAAATTAAAGATGATACAAATAGATGGAGAGATATACCATGCTCCTGGATTGGAAGAATCAATATTGTGAAAATGATTTTACTACCCAAAGCAATCTACAGATTCAATGCAAGCCCTATCAAACTACCACTGACATTTTTCACAGAACTAGAACAAAAAATTTCAAAATTTGTTTGGAAAAACAAAAGACCCTGAATAGCCAAAGCAATCTTGAGAACGAAAAACGGAGCTGGAGGAATCAGGCTCCGTGACTTCAGACTATACTACAAAGCTACAGTAATCAAGACAGTGTGGTACTGGCACAAAAACAGAAAGATAGATCAGTGGAAGAGGATAGAAAGCCCAGAGATAAACCCATGCACATATGGTCAACTTATCTTTGATAAAGGAGGCAGGAATGTACAGTGGAGAAAGGACAGCCTCTTCAATAAGTGGTGCTGGGAAAACTGGACAGCTACATGTAAAAGTATGAGATTAGATCATTCCCTAACACCATACACAAAAATAAGCTCAAAATGGATTAAAGACCTAAATGTAAGGCCAGAAACTATCAAACTCTTAGAGGAAAACATAGGCAGAACACTCTATGACATAAATCACAGCAAGATCCTTTTGGACCCACCTCCTAGAGAAATGGAAATAAAAACAAAGATAAACACATGGGACCTAATGAAACTTCAAAGCTTTTGCACAGCAAAGGAAACCATAAACAAGACCAAAAGACAACCCTCAGAATGGGAGAAAATATTTGCAAATGAAGCAACTGACAAAGGATTAATCTCCAAAATTTACAAGCAGCTCATGCAGCTCAATAGTAAAAAAACAAACAACCCAATCCAAAAATGGGCAGAAGACTTAAATAGGCATTTCTCCAAAGAAGATATACAGACTGCCAACAAACACATGAAAGAATACTCAACATCATTAATCATTAGAGAAATGCCAATCAAAACTACAATGAGATATCATCTCACACAATTCAGAATGGCCATCATCAAGAAATCTAGAAACAATAAATCCTGGAGGGGGTGTGGAGAAAAGGGAACATTCTTGCACTGCTGGTGGGAATGTGAATTGGTACAGCCACTATGGAGAACAGTATGGAGGTTCCTTAAAAAACTAAAAATAGAACTACCATATGACCTAGCAATCCCACTACTAGGCATATACTCTGAGAAAACCATAATTCAAAAAGAGACATGTACCAAAATATTCATTGCAGCTCTATTCACAATAGCCCAGAGATGGAAACAACCTAAGTGTCCATCATTGGATGAATGGATAAAGAAGATGTGGCACATATATACAATGGAATATTACTCAACCATAGAAAGAAACAAAACTGAGCTATTTGTAATGAGGTGGATGGACCTAGAGTCTGTCATGCAGAGTGAAGTAAGTCAGAAAGAGAAAGACAAATACCGTATGCTAACACATATATATGGAATTTAAGAAAAAAAAGTCATGAAAAACCTAGGGTTAAAACAGGAATAAAGACACAGACCTACTTGAGAATGGACATGAGGATATGGGAGGGGGAAGGGTAAGCTGTGACAAAGCAAAAGAGAGGCATGGACATATATACAGTACCAAACATAAGGTAGATAGATAGTGGGAAGCAGCCACATAGCACAGGGAGATCAGCTCGGTGCTTTGTGACCGCCTGGAGGGGTGGGATAGGGAGGGTAGGAGGGAGGGAGAGGCAAAAGGGAAGAGTTGTGGGAACAGATGTATATGTATGACTGATTCACTTTGTTATAAAGCAGAAACTAATAAAAAATAGAATGAAAATCATAAGGTTTTCTTTCAAAAAAAATGCATTCTCCTTTTGACATAATTTATTACCTAATTTATCAAGATCAATATTTTAAACTCTATATATAGCCTTTAATTTGTATTTATCTCTAATATGGTAATTTATAATTAAATAAATTGCTGAATGGGTAATTTTTTTCATACAATTTAAATCTAGAAATGTATGTCAGATGATTTTCACAGGAAATTTTCCAGCTTCTCAACTAAATATGTATGTCTAGCTTTTCAGGAGAAAACACCAGAATTCCCCTGAACTCTCTTCAGTGTGTGTGTGTATATAATGTTCAACTGCCTCCATTTCATGCCACCCCTACCTTCCTGAAGTTCTCTATCCTCCTTGACATTTTCATTGAAATAGAAATTTTGACTCATAGGAAAAATCACACATGCAACAGCACAGGAAAATATGCGTAACAGCTGATCATGTAAAGGAATCTAGGCAGAGTTTGCACAAACTATGATACCCGTGGGCTGGATTTAAAAATTGAATTAGTGTCATGTCATGCCTTTCCTACTCGAAATATCTTATGTAGTAAATTAAATTATCATTCCCTTTAATATCTAGTTATATTGCTTATTTACATAGAATATCTTACCATGCTTTGTTCCTATTCTAACTTGGAAAAAAAAAAGAATGTCAGAATACAAGTAGTTTTCCAGTAAATGTTATTTATTTTGTGTGACTGAGAGTCAATATAAGTGTTAATTCTTGGATTACAAAACAAAATTACAGTTCAGTTTCTAACCTAAAGCATTGCTTGATTTCGTATTATAAAATTACTGTTTAAATTCATATACATACTAAATTAAATCTTGAATATTAAACGTCCATTTCTGTTAAAGATCAATTAGAATTACTTTTGGGTAGATGATTAATTGTGCTTCTGTGCTTATAGTACACAAGAAACTCTCTGAAGATTAGCTAAATGTTCTCCCCAAAATCTATTAGTAATTTAATCATCTTGGCTACCAAACAATTAAATTTTAATCATTCTACAGTAGGTTTAAGGGAAGTTTCCCTAATAAAGTATATATGGACTACTTGGCCTGGTTGATTTTTTTCTTTAAGTTTACAGAATATTCTTCCTATAAGGAATGGAAGAAAATGAAAGAAATATTCTTCAAAACCTTCAACATTCTTCAAAGGCTTGATCTTTGTAGCAAGAAAATAACAGCATTTCACAAAGGATGAACTAAAGTGGCAACCTGACATTTAAGTACACTTCTGTATCAGCCTGACCCAATCTGTACACATTGATTGCAACATTGTGCTGTATGTCCTTTATAAATGGCTCAGAATAAATGACCCTGCTGTGCAACAGTCATTACAAGACAATTTAACTAGTGTTTACCATTCTTTGGTTGTTGAAAGAAAAGAAGGAGATTATCCAGAACTAATAAGGTGGCACTGACATTCAGTAGATCAAGATAAAAAGCAAGCAGATAAAAAAAGTAAAGAAAAGGAAGAAAGACAAGCAAGGGAATTGGCAAACCTTCCTATTTCATGAGTTAAGACTGATTTTGGACAACAAAATAATTTCTCAGGTCATTTCTGTGGAGAATGTTACCATCGAATACAAATATATTTATTTGTATACATATCTGAATTTACATCATAACTATTTAGGGAAAAAGAAGATATCATGTTAGTAACAATGAACAATTATAAAACAACAAAAAGAAGAACATGTGTATTTTGGGGGGGGGCAAACAATTTTATTTTATTTTATTTTTTACTTTTTAAAATCTTTATTGGAGTATAATTGCTTTACAATGGTGTGTTAGCTTCTGCTTTATAACAAAGTGAATCAGTTATACATATACATATGTTCCCATATCTCTTCCCTCTTGCATCTCTCTCCCTCCCACCCTCCCTATCCCACCCATCTAGGTGGTCACAAAGCACCGAGATGATCTCCCTGTGCTATGCATCTGCTTCCCACTAGCTATCTATTTTACATTTGCTTGTGTATATACGTCCATGCCACTCCCTCACTTTGTCCCAGCTTATGCTTCTCCCTCCCTGTAACCTCAAGTCCATTCTCTAGTAGGTCTGTGTCTTTGTTCCTATCTTGCCCCTAGGTTTTTTGTGACCATTTTTGTTTGTTTTCAGATGCCATATATTTGTGTTAGCATACAGAATTTGTTTTTCTCTTTCTGACTTACTTCACTCTGTATGACAGACTCTAGGTCCATCCACCTCACTACAAATAACTCAGTTTCATTTCTTTTTATGGCTGAGTAATATTCCATTGTATATATGTGCCACATCTCCTTTATCCATTCATCTGTTGATGGACACTTAGGTTGCATCCCTGTCCTGGCTATTGTAAATAGAGCTGTGATGAACATTTTGGTACATGTCTCTTTTAGAATTATGCTTTTCTCAGGGTATATGCCCAGTAGTGGGATTTATGAGTCATACAGTAGTTCTATTTTTAGTTTTTTAAGGAACCTCCATACTGTTCTCCATAGTGGCTGTATCAATTTACATTCCCACCAACAGTGCATGAGGGTTCCCTATTCTCCACACTCTCCAGCATTTATTGTTTGTAGGTATTTTGATGATGGCCATTCTGACTGGTGTGAGATGATAACTCATTGTAGATTTGATTTGAAATTCTATAATGATTAATGATGTTGAGCATTCTTTCATGTGTTTGTTGGCAATCTGCATATCTTCTTTGGAAAAATGTCTAATTAGGTCTTCGGCCCATTTTTGGATTGGGTTGTTTGTTTTCTTGGTATTGAGCAGCATGAGCTGCTTGCAAATTTTGGACATTAATCGTTTGTCAGTTGCTTCATTTGCAAATATTTTCTCCCATTCTCAGGGCTGTCTTTTCATCTTGCTTATGGTTTCCTTTGCTGTGCAAAAGCTTTTAAGTTCCATTAGGTTCCATTTGTTTATTTTTGTGTTTATTTCCATTTCTCTAGGAGGTGGGTCCAAAAGGATCTTGCTGTGATTTATGTCACAGAGTGTTCTGCCTGTGTTTTCCTCTAAGAGTTTGATAGTGTCTGGCCTTACATTTAGGTCTTTAATCCATTTTGAGTTTATTTTTGTGTATGGTGTAAGGGAGTGTTCTAAATTCATTCCTTTACATGTAGCTGTCCAGTTTTCCCAGCACCACTTGTTGAGGAGGCTGTCTTTTCTGCACTGTATATTCTTGCCTCTATTATCAAAGGTAAGGTGACCATATATGTGTGGATTTATTTCTGGGCTTTCTGTCCTGTTCCATTGATCAACATTTCTGTTTTTGTGCCAGTATCATACTGTCTTGATTACTGTGGCTTTGTAGTGTAATCTGAAGTCAGGGTGCCTGATTCCTCTAGCTCCATTTTTCTTTTTTAAGATTGCTTTGATTATTCTGGGTCTTTTGTGTTTCCATACAAATTGTGAAATTTTTTGTTCAGAACATGTGTATTTTTATTCATGATAAAAAAAAAGGCAATATAAGAGACCCTAAGTTGAATGAATATCTGGCTAAGTAGAAGCTCTGAAAATTGTGATGGCAAATATCCTAGGCCTCAGTAAATAATACAGGGTTCAATATATTAAACCATTATACCAACATCCGTGATAATCTAATAGTACAATGGAGGTGTTATGTAGTAGGTGTTCCCAGACTTGACTTCTCTTCACTACAATTTCTAAAAATAAGCATATCAGAATGACTCTAAAAACAGTTGAGGAGTATGGCTGTTACGGGGCCTAGTATCAATAATGTAAATTAAGTTTCATATTATTTTGAGTTTTCATAGGGGAAATCTTTCTGGTCACAAGGAAACGTCACTTTGTTTTGTTTCTTTTACTTTTCATTATAATAATAATAATAAGAGACTATGTGCTTCTTTGAATCATAGACATATGCACTCAATATACTTTCCAAAATATCTAAGAGTTACACTGGGCTCATTTGAGTACATGGGAGAGAGTTGGAGTCAATAAATATGAGAGGTACATAGGGACATAAATTGCATGGAGATAACATTCTAAATGTCCCCATCTGTTCTCACCTGCAAGTTGGTAAATGTGTGTGAGTGGGTTTATAATGGATAGAATGGGGTCTTTTACAAGGGCTAGAAAACGTTCCTCAAATAGCATAGTTGATTTCATAAAAGTGAGTTACAAGGTACTAATAGGAAATGTTGATTATATGGTTGCTTTCAATGCAATGTGGCCACATCCATTTATGAGAATCATATATCACTACATTTTGGTACCTGTGGTACCTCCACTGTGTCTTCAGGGTCAATGACTTCTGTCACAATCCCTGATGCCATTGTTTCACACAAATAATTTAGTTCACAAGCTTCTAAATAAGTTTTTCAGTTCCTCTGCATCTGGGAAAATTCCAATACATCCCAAGAAAACCAGAAGCTCACTATATGAAATTAAATCTCAAGGAGGTGGGATGCATTCTCCTTCTGAGGAAATGTCAAAGATTCTGATTGTAGATTAATTAGAAAAGATCCTGCAGGTGATCCTATAGATGATCTCCCCATTTCCATTATTGCTCTTTTGCAAGCCATTTCCCATATAGGAGCAGAGTGATCAACTTAAAACTTAAATTACATCATATCACCCTACATAGAACTTTTCAATGATTTCACAATGCACTGGGGTGGGAGTTGAGGTGGGGAGAAGAAATGCATTACCTTTTATACAGTTCTTGAGTCTCTGTGCTAATTGCCCCTGCCTAGCCTTCTTTCAGTTCTTCAAGATCTCATAGGTTCTTTCCTTGCTTTTCTGCCTGAAACTCTTTTCCTTGACTTTTTGCTTGCTAATATCATTCTTCCTTCAGATAGCTTCTTAAAATAATTACTTTTCCTGAGATGACTCCCAATATAAATTAAGATCTTCTGTAATACTTCTATGGAAATATGAACTTATCATAGTGTTAATCAATTTAATAATTATATTGTAAAAACATTGTTTATTGCTTGCATTCCCAGTTAGTAGGTTTCTTTTTTCTTTTTTTTCTTTTCTTTTTTTTTTTTTTTTTTTTTTTTGCGGTAAGCGGGCCTCTCACTGCTGTGGCCTCTCCCGTTACGGAGCACAGGCTCCAGACTTGCAGGCTCAGCAACCATGGCTCACGGGCCCAGCCGCTCCACAGCATGCAGGATGCTCCCAGACCGGGGCACGAACACGTGTCCCCTGCATCGGCAGGCGGACTCTCAACCACTGCGCCACCAGGGAAGCCCTAAACTTTATTTTTTAGAGTGTTTTAAGATTTATAAAATTGGGCAGTTAAGTACAAAGAGTTCCCTGTGTATCAGCTCTCTCCCCATCCCACCCATGATTTCCCCTATTATTAACGTTTTGCATTAGTGTGGTACATTTGCTATAAGCAATGAGTCAATATTGATACACTATTATTAAATTAAGCCCATGACTTACATTAGGATTCACTCTTTGTGTTGTAGCAGACAGGTAATTTTGATTATTAAATAAAATCTTTCACCATTTAAACACTACTGATAACAAATTGGCTATAAAGTAAAAATTGATGGGAAAACAAGTTCAAATAATCAATGATAATACTTTATGTAATCACATAATGGCCTTCATCTTTTCTGATACGTGCACTCTAAATTGGAATTTGAAAGGGACAGGAGAGATCCCTGAATACCAAACCCAATCTCAGGTTTCTAATTGGGAACTAAATCTCTTTGTTCTTTTTTTTTATTTTCCACCAGTATCTCAGATGCTCAGATCAGATTTACTTTTTATTTATAAGCCCCAAAAATGAAGAGGGTGGCATCATTTAATAGCCACAAGTCCAAAACTTAAGGTTCAATATTAATTTGTTTTGTAGGGGAGCTAAATTTGCCACCCCAAAATATGTCTCTTTAGCATGTAGACTATTTTTAGCTGAAGACAATCAAAGCCCAAAAGGAAGAATCTTTGACATCCTCTCTAACTGCTTAAAAGAATTTAGATAAAGGACCTGTTCCAGGAATAGAGCTATCACCATAGATAACTGCAGTATGAACTAGGTCTATAGACAGGAAGGAACCTAGAAAAGTCTGCTTGCTAAAATTCCTCTCTGCATGGACCATCAAACATTTGTTTACCAAACGTTTGCTTTTCCATCTTCATGTGTATTGCCTTCATCCCCTTTGAAGTCCCAAACCACTACCTCCAACATTATCCTTTGTCTTTAAATACTATATCCATAGTATTTAAATTGATGGTTTCAACCATTTCAGTGTTACTCAGTTTTCCTGTTTGTCCCATGAATACATGTTATTAAACTTTTGTTTGATTTCCTCCTGTTAATCTGTCTATGTCAATTTAATTCTTAGACCAGTCTTAAGAATCTAGGAGAGTAGGGGAAAATTTCTTCCTCCCTGACAGCTCATTCACTGTAAGATGAGTATTTCTCTTTTAAACAAGATTACTTATCAAAGGGTTTCAAGTAGATTCTCAACTAAATGGTGATCCATTATTGTTACAGAATTTGATCTGTACTGGGCAACATGTTTACATCAGTTCAGGTATAGATTTATCATATAAAAGTGGTTCTCAATGCAATGCAAATAATGGTCCTATAACTGTGTGACCTGTTTTCTTTGTTTAAACCAACAAATAGGTTAACAGAGACAGGCTATCAGGGATAAACCCATGTTAAAGGCAATGGAAAATTTAGAACTGTCATTTCTCTGCAAGCAAATCAAACTCAACAATTAAAAATCTGTTTAAATATGTAATCAAATAACTTTCACAGCCACTATAATATTTTTTAACTAATTCAGAAATTCTCTTGGGTTGGGTGTGAATGTGTGCATGCTATGTGCATATGGATGGGTATCAAGTGCCTGTGAATATTACATGTGTATATTGTGTGTGCACACATGAGTGTATTGTGTGTATGTGTGCATTT
Organism: Mesoplodon densirostris; assembly: GCF_025265405.1. NCBI lineage: Eukaryota > Metazoa > Chordata > Mammalia > Artiodactyla > Ziphiidae > Mesoplodon > Mesoplodon densirostris. Next base: position 33,963,133 of record NC_082677.1, on the reverse strand, counting down.
TAAGAAACAATTTTGTGGTCAACCCAGATTTATGCCAATTTAAATTGGAATGAGATTAATTATAATTATACTAGTTAATCTTCAGAAATAAGGGCTAAGGAAGAAGAAGTGATGTACTTGGACTTTTAAAAACAGTTTAGATCAAACGCAATAAAAGATTAATAAATGACATCTTCAAGGAGATCTATAATATATTCCTAAAGTTAGCTATAAAACTAGATAGCAAGTCTATTATTTGCTTCTATGTGATTATTAAAGACCTAAAACATCTCACACTAATAATCCAAATTACACAGTACCACTTGAAACACTTAAGTCTTTTCTCTGTACAGTAAACACTAAGCACACACCTAGTAACTGGCAACCAGTTCCAGTTTCCAAATTAAAATAACAGTAGACACACACTTCTTCACCCATAATGCAAAGTAGCACACAGACCACACAGCTGGCATCAACTAACTCTGATTTAAAATATTATAGTTGATTTGGCATCAGAGCTTTCATTCCCAACCCTTACACTCAGCACTGTGTCACTTAGTCCATTTTATTTATATCAGTTGAAAACTAGCATAAAAAGGATTAGGCACACCGCAATCTAATAAAACACAAACGAATATTTAAACTTCAACCTCTTTTTTTTCCTATTTCAGTTCTATTTGGGGTATAGCCAAATGGAAACCATTTAGAATGTTAAAGGTGTTTTAAGACATTTTTTGATAAGCTTATTTAACTTGACTAGCTCCAAAGTAACTACACTATATCTATGAAAAAACACTGTAAAAGAACAGTGCTTATTCAATAGCAAGATAATTAGAAGCAAATGGGAAATTATCTCAAAATGTAAAATGTTTCACGTTATGTCCCATTTTAACATGAACAGAACACTTCGTTTGTCAAAGGCCCTTGCTTTGAAAGAGTACTATAAAAATGTATACACCTGCTTGGAGCTCATTGTAGCATTAACTACCTGAATTGCAAACGGTAATAGGCAACTGTGTACATTAGGAATAATTTGAGCCAGTAACTAGATGCACATTTTTCTGGGCATTAGGTAACAAAGATGGCTTCGTAATCTTAAGCCTAAAGTTATTTACAAAGATACAGCCAATGTGTAAAATAAAATTTTAGGAGATTCATTTAAAATAAACTTTTTCTATTTAAAAGTTTTTTTCTTAAATAAAAGATAGAATTTAGCTATCATGCAATCTGTATCTAAATTTTATTGAATATAATTTACATATATTTAAAAAAATTTTATTGTCTATATTTTCACATAGAGAGTATTCAAAAATCACAAATGTGATCTTGACTTCCTTGCATAAAATTCTTCATATTGCTCCCTATTGCTCTGATGATCAAGTCCAAAGTCCCTAATATGACCTTACATTTTGTCATAAAAGTATCTTCACTTACCATTACACTCTTACTCTCTCTTTCACCCCCATCCCCAGCTCTTTGCACATGTAGTCTTCGTTTTAGTCATACATTATTGTTTTAATTTCCTGTATACTTCTTGCTCTCTCTTGCTTCTAGGCACTGAATGTGATATTTTCTTTGAATATGATATTTTCTCATCCTACAACACTCAACCCCATCTCATCCTTCTTTGACTTAACTCTCTGTGTAGGAGTCGCTTCTCCTGGAAGTCTCTCCCAGTCTCACCAAGTCTGCATTGATGTCTAGACTGTATGCTGCAGAGCAGCATTTACTGCCTCTATCAAAAGGGCATTCAAATTGCCTGCTCATTTCCACGTCCTCACTGCCTAAGTTCAATGATATAAACAGTCATGTCTGTCTTATCTGATATTTTATCCCTAGCCCTGGTACACAGTAGAAGTCAATACATGTATACTGACCAAGTGAATGAATGACAAAATCTGCAAAAATTGATGATGGCATTAGTTGAAAGAGAAAAAGAATGACTGAATTTTTAGGATTGAGAGTCTCTGAGAGCTGAGATTAACTGAAGGACTGAATAAGTCTTGATTTCTTCCCACTGTCCCCCAGAACGTTATTTCACATTTGTGTGATGAGGTTAAATGGGAATAATGACAACAGTGCCTATTTCATAGGGTTTCCTTGAATTTAAATTAATTAATATCCAAAGGCACTTAGAACTATGCCTGAGTTCTAAGTTCTAAGCACTGAATTCCTAAGTGCTTTATTAGTGATTTGTATTATAAAAGAAAATTGCACCAGACTAGTTAAGAAAGCAAAGAAGACTTTGTTCAAGATTATTGCAGTAGGGAAAGATACAATTGTGATAGCAGAAAGATATTGAGCTTAACTCCATTGAAACAAAACGCAGAAGTGTTTTTAAGTACCGGAAGATATTAGGGGTCACATGTGATTAGGACATCTGTGTTTGCTGATTGGTGCCTATTAAGTTAGGCTCCTACCTTCCCACAGAGAATGGAAGACAGGGGCACTATTTTTTTTTTTTTTTTTTTGGTGATTATATTTCCAAGGGATTGTTCCCAGATCCTTGAGAAATGCATTACTGGGTTATAGAAGATTTACATCTCAAAGAGGCAGAGAAAGAATTTAAAATTGCAAGTTTTCTAACTTAAATGAAAAGGGAGGTCAGAAAGAAACCTGGTTAAAATTTAGTCAAGCTCAGGGGAACCCTTTAAGACTACCTTGACCAGTATCAAATATTTTACTGTAATTAAATAGTAGAGGTGAAGGTAAACTGATTTTGATATTTTTTAAATGTTAATGAATATCTTCTTTTATGTTTCCAATATCTGTTGCACACACCAAATAAGGTCAACATTTTTTTAAATTAAAATGTCATTTTATGCTGGTAAAGTCTTTGTTAGCTCCATAAAACATGTCATGAAGTCAGAATGGGAACTAATGAGAACATAATGAGATATCCCTTCAGACAGTGGCAAAAGACAAGAGAAGGGTACCAATGTATTAATTAATAGATGATAGGCCATACCAAATGCACATCACTTAACTCCAGGCTAGATATCATAGATTTTTAATTTACAAACCATGAATTTCTACCATTATAAAATGTATTATACTTCCTAAGGACGAGTGTTTCACATTCTAAAAGTTATTTGAGTATTTGAATAGACCTGTCTGAGAAGCTATTAATCACTTCAACTCACTGAATTTTAATCATCAACATATCAAATCATTCAATGTTTCCAATTTTGCTAAAAATATTATATATTTTATATCATAACACAGACAACTACTATTTAATCAGAGAGTAATGGGATAAAATATGACACCTGCTGGCTAAACTTACTAATGTAATTTCAACCTTCAAAAGCAGCTTTTGTGTAGTATTCATACTTAAGAGAAGAAAATATGACTGAACTAATACATTATATTCAGTTACAACTGCAGTGAATACCTTCTAATTATCTTAATGGCTCCTTAATAGGTCACTAATGACAGAGAAGAACAGAGGAAATTCAAGGCATGACTGAACAATAACAGACTCTACTCTGGATTAACTCCACATAAGAAAAAGAATAAAGTGATAACATCAGTCAGTGATAAAAAGGAGCTTGGACATTACATGCCTTGTACATCTTATCTTTTCATTCCTCAATTTTCCATGTATATACTAAAAGCACCACACCTTTGCTGCCAATGTAGGCATGACTTTGTAAACTTCCAAGACTACAATACAAATTCTAATCTCTTACTTCTTCTAATCTCTCTCTCTTGCTCCAATCTCATGCATCTAATATACCTAGAAATCTCTAGGATTAAGTTTTCTCTTTTTCCCCATTGAATTGAAACCTGAGACTCACACTTGACCTTTTTTTGTTGTTGTTGTTATTTTTTATCTCAACCCACAATAAAAGCAAAGGCCATGCATTTTAGGCCATGCAATATATAGAAAATATATTTTCTATAATATATTTTAGCTCTTCTACTTCCCAATGCCCTATAAAATGAGAAAAAAATCCACAAGCTTATCTGTCCTTCTCTCTCTTGGAAGGTCAATCATTAGAACTGAGATCAAACAGAAAAATTATATTCAAGGTACTTCCCTTTCAAAACGTTTTAAAGCATGGTAGGACCATCTTAATACATTTACAGAGAAGTAAGAATAAATGAAGGTAAGACATGCTCTTAATTTAAGTCCATTTTGTGGTCACTTCATGATTTTCTCCTTTTCAATGATGTTACTTTTCTAAGTTAGGCTTACACATATGCTAAAACTATAATACAGTTGGAATAATGCAAATTTGGTTGTATTATGTTGACCGATCTGAGCACTTAAATAAAATTTGACATCCTTGATTAATTTTTATGTCTTGAATTACTACTACCTAAAAAAAACTTAGTATCTATTCAATGGTAAAATATGTAAAATATCAATCCCATAGGAAAGTAAGACTCCCAGTTTGACAAAAAAAATTAATAAGCACTAGTAATATAATGAAAAGTGATATAGGAGTAGTTCCCACTTTTTTTTTTTTTTTTTTTTTTTTTTTTTGCGGTATGCGGGCCTCTCACTGTTGTGGCCTCCCCCGTTGCGGAGCGCAGGCTCCGGACGCGCAGGCTCAGCGGCCATGGCTCACGGGCCCAGCCGCTCCGCGGCATATGGGATCCTCCCAGACCGGGGCACGAACCCGTATCCCCTGCATCGGCAGGCGGACTCTCAACCACTTGCGCCACCAGGGAGGCCCGAGTAGTTCCCACTTTTGTGGAAACTGTAGGTTTGTGAAGAAGACAACACTAATCAAATGACTATAAATACATGAGGGCTGTCATAGTAAAGTATAACGGAAGTCAAAGCCTTCCAGAAAAAAGTGAGATTTAAGCAAAGACTTGAAAGGTGACTAGGAATTAGTTCAGTGAAACGTGTCAGTGTCGAATTTCTACTGAATTAGTCCAAATGGCCATTTGACATGCCTCTGGTCTCCAGAAGACAGAAGTGGTTAGAAATCATAAATTAGAGAATCATCAGCACTGAAATGTTCATCTAAGCTGTGAAAATGAATGAGCTCACCAAAGGAAGGAGTATACTTGAAAAGAGAGTTATGGACAGAAAAAAAATAAATAAATAAAAGCACATGTACATAACAAAAACTTGAGGTGTTATTAGAAGACCTGTTACATATAGAGAACCATAAAAATTAGTGCCATATCTCTGTGGTCCTTTCTACTCAGATAATGTAGACACCTGTTTTCTGAATTCCCTAATCACTTTATCTTTAATTTCCCTTTTGTCTTTGATTCCAACAAAAGTTTCTCTCAATAATCCATCTCAGGCTCGTCTATCTCAAATGCACTCAGAGTGATAGCCCTTGTCCATCTAATAGCTGAGAAGGTTCTATATGATCTTGTATTCCATTACCTATTGATCCCATCTCCTTCTCCTCATTCTCATTCTTTTTCAGCTACACTGGCCTCCTTGCTGTTTCTTGACAACACCAGACACACTCTCTTGTTAGAGTTTTGTACAAGCCATTCCCTGCTTCTCAAAATGCTGTTCCTCCAGACTTGCACACAGCTAACTCTCCCCCTTCAATAGTCTTCAACCATTACCTTATCTAGAATTGCCACAATCGCAACTTTCATAACCTGCCCTATTTTTTTCATTTCCTCATAGTACTTTGTATATTAATATTTTCCAATTACTGAGATCATTCAATAAGTGTCCTTAATAAGTAATTTTAGGATAAATGAATGAATGGATTTTGTATATGAATGAATAGATGAATATGCAAAGAACCAATTTGTTCCAAATTTAATCAACTTAGAAGTAGATGAGCCCATATATATTTCATGGGCTATAACAGTGCAGTAAATACTGTTTCTAGATAATCTACAACTTAACAAAAGTGTTTGTATACTGATAAAGTAACTTAGAGAAGATTGTCTGTAAAGGAAGTTAAATCTTTGCATATCCTGCCATAATGACTATGGATTAGATATGTATAATTAATAGACACTGAAAGGAACAGCTCCTAAATTTGAAATCTTTGCTCATTGCATCTCAATGCACCTGATTCAAAGAGTTATTTCTGAAATTGTAGAAGACTAAAATATCATGTATTAATGCATATATGTGGAATTTAGGAAAATGGTACAGATTAACCTATTTACATGGCAGGAATGGTGACACAGACTTAGAGAATGAACATGTGGACCTGGGAGGGGGATGAATTGGGAGATTGGGATAGACGTTTGTACACTGCCATGTGTAAAACAGATAGCTAGTGAGAACATGCTGTATGGAGCAGGGAGCTCAGCTCAGTGTTCTTTGGTGACCTAGATGGATGGGATGGGGATGGGGGGTGGGAGGGAGGTCCATGAGGGAGGGGATATATGTATACATATAGCTGATTCACTTCATTGTGCAGGAGAAACTAACACAACATTGTAAAACAACTATACCCCAATTTTAAAAAAAAAGGGACACTTCCAAATTAAAAAGAAGAGTATGCTGATATATAAATGAATTTTTGTCCTAAAACATATTACACTTCCTAAATGAGACTCTGTTCCTTTACCTGTGGTTTAAAATGGAGAAGTAAGTAGACTTTGAGTTATTAAAAGTTATTCATTAGCTCCAATAAGTATAGGAAATAATAAGAAAAACTTTCGTAAGTCCACAAATATTGTACATGTGTGTAAAAGTACTCCTTAAAAAAAATCAATTTTCAGTCCCATATAAAATGTGCACAAGAGGCTAGAAAAACACAGTTTTAATAAAAATTATGCTTTTAGGTATCCTCTCCAGTTTTTCTAAAGACAAATTATTTTCAGTTTCCAAATCAAAAGAACAAAAAATGGAACAGAATCAAATTCTAAATTAGAGGTTATTTTTATACCATATATTTTTCATTTGGGAAATCATAATCTGAGGTTTAGGAAATGAAACTATAGTGAATACAATGTAGCAATGTTTGTCTTCTTTCTGTTTTGTCCTAAAATGGAGAGTTATCAGTTCTGTTGCCAAATCAATAATTTGTTTTCTATGGATTCAATTCTGGATTTAATGCCACTTTTTAGTTGTAAAGGTACTTTCTTGGCTGAGGGGGAAAGACATAGCATTATAGAGACACTATAAAGTTCAATAACTTACTTTGATATGGAGAGTTTGTTACCATAATTCTTATTCTAATGACCTTGCCATTATAAATGGTTTGATAAATTATTACACCTTATCCAGAGGGACACCATTGTGTTCTATTAAAATTTAACTGCATAAGTATACAAGAAACTGCTTTCAAATCCTGTAAGGCTTGGTTTATATTAACCAAGTAGGGGGACCTTCAAGATGACAGAGGAGTAAGATGTGGAAATCAACTTCCTTCCCACAAATACATCAGAAATACAACTACATGTGGAACAACTCCTACAGAACATATACTGAATGCTGGCAGAAGACCTCAGACTTCCCAAAAGGCAAGAAATTCCCCACGTACCTGGCAGCATGGGTGACAGGGTCTTGCTGCTCTGACCGGGTGTTAGGTCTCAGCGTCTGAGGTAGGAGAGCCAAGTGGAGGACATTCGTCCCCCAAACACCTCCTAGCCCCACATAATATCAAACAGTGAAAGCACTCCCAGAGATCTCTATCTCAATGCTAAGACCCAGCTCCACAATAAGAGCAAACAAACAATAATGAGCAACACAATAAATGCAATCAAAAATTCTCTACAAGGAATCAGTAACAGAATGACTGAGTCAGAAGAACTGATAAGTGAACTGGAAGATAAAATAGTGGAAATAACAACCACAGAGCAAAATAAAGAAAAAAGAATGAAAAGATCTCAGGACAGTCTCAGAGACCTCTGGTACAACATTAAATGCACCAACGTTCAAATTATAGGGATCCCAGAAGATGAAGAGAAAAAGGAAGGGACTGAGAAAATATTTGAAGAGATTATAGTTAAAAACTTTCCTAATATAGGAAATGCAACAGGCAATCAAGTTGAGGAAGCACAGAATCCATTCAGGATAAATCCAAGAAGAAACACAACAAGACACATTAATCAAATTATCAAAAAATAAATACAAAGAAAAAATATCATAAGCAAAAAGGGAAACAACAAATAACATACAAGGGAATCCCCATAAGGTTAACAGCTGCTCTTTCAGCAGAAATTCTGCAAGCCAGAAGGGAGTGGCAGGAAATATTTAAAGTGATTAAAGGGAAAAACCTACAACCAAGATTTTTCTACCAAGCAAGGATCTCATTCAGATTTGACAGAAAAATTAAAAACTTTACAGAAAAGCAAAAGTTAAGAGAGTTCAGCACCACCAAACCAGATTTACAACAAATGCTAAAGGAGCTTCACTAGGTGGGAAAAACAAGAGAAGGAAAAGACATACAATAACAAACCCAAAACAATTAAGAAAATGGTAATAGGAACATACATATTGATAACTACCTTAAATGTAAGTGGATTAAATGCTCCCACCAAAAGACATAGACTAGGGCTTCCCTGGAGGCGCAGTGGTTGAGAGTCCACCTGTTGATGCCAGGGACACGGGTTTCTGCCCCAGTCTGGGAGGATCCCACATGCCACGGAGCAGCTGGGCCCATAAGCCATGACTGCTGAGTCTGCACATCTGGAGCCTGTGCTCTGCAATGGGAGAGGGCACAAGAGTGAGAGGCCCACGTACCGCAAAAAAAAAAAAAAAAAAAAAAAAAAAAAAAAGACATAGACTAGCTGAATGGATACAAAAAAAACACCTGTAGATATGCTGTCTACAAGAGACCCACTTCACACCTAGGGACACATACAGACTGAAAGTGAGGGGGTGGAAAAAGATATTACATGCAAATGGAAATCAAAAGAAAGCTGGAGTAGCAATTCTCATATCAGACAAAATAGACTTTAAAATAAATACTATTACAAGAGACAAAAAATGACACAACATAATGATCAAGGGATCAAGGGATCAATCCAAGAAGAATACACACCAATTGCTCCCAACATAGGAGCACCTCAATACATAAGGCAAATGTTAACAGCCATAAAAAGGGAAAATGACAGTAACACAGTAATAGTAAGGAACTTTGACATCCAGCTTTCACAATGGACAGATCACCCAAAGTGAAAATAAATAAGGAAACACAAGCTTTAAATGACACATTAAGCAAGATGGACTTAATTGATATTTATAGGACATTCCAGCCAAAAACAACAAAATACACTTTCTTCTCAAGTGCTCATGGAATATTCTCCAGGATAGATCATATCTTGTGTCACAAATCAAGCCTTGGTAAATTTAAGAAAACTGAAATCATATCAAGCATCTTTTCCAACCACAACACTATAAGACTAGATATAAATTACAGGAAAAAAAATCTGTTAAAAAACACAAATACGTGGAGGCTAAACATTACAGTACTTAAAAACCAAGATATCAATGAAGAAATCAAAGACAAAAACAAAAAATACCTAGAAATGAATGACAATGAAAACATGACAACTCAAAACCTATGGGATGTGGCAAAAGCAGTTCTAAGAGGGAAGTATATAGCAATACAATCTTACACCAAGAAACAAGAAACATCTCAAATAAACCAAAGCTTACACCTAAAGCAAGTAGAGAAAGAAGAAGAAGAACAACAACAACAACAAAAAAAAAAACCCAAAGTTAGCAGAAGGAAAGAAATCATAAAGATCAGATCAGAAATAAATGAAAAAGAAACAAAGGAAACAATAGCAGTGATCAATACAACTAAAAGCTGATTCTTTGAGAAGATAAACAAAATTGATAAACCATTAGCCAGACTCATAAAGAAAAAAAGGGAGAAGACTCATAACAGTAGAATTAGAAATGAAAAAGGAGAAGTAACAACTGACACTGCAGAAATACAAAGGATCATGAGAGATTACTACAAGAAACTCTATGCCAATAAAATGGACAACCTGGAAGAAATGGACAAATTCTTAGAAAAGCACAACCTTCTGAGACTGAACCAGGAGGAAATAGAAAATATAAACAGACCAATGACAAGCACTGAAATTGAGGCAGTGATTAAAAATTTTCCAACAAACAAAAGTCCAGGACCAGATGGCTTCACAGGTGAATTCCATCAAACATTTAGAGAAGTGTTAATACCTATCCTTCTCAAACTCTTCCAAAATATAGCAGGCTGAGGAACAGTCACAAACTCATTCTATGAGGCCGCTTTCACCTGGATACCAATACCAGACAAAGACATCACAAAGAAAGAAAACTACAGGCCAAATCACTGATGAACATAGATGTAAAAATCCTCAAAAAAATACTAGCAAACAGAATCCAATACACATTAAAAAGATCATACACCATGATCAAGTGGAGTTTATCCCAGGAATGCAAGGATTCTTCTGTATATGCATATCAATCAGTGTGATAAACCATATTAACAAATTGAAGGAGAAAAACCATGTGAGCATCACAATAGATCCTGATAAAGATTTTGACAAAATTCAAGACATATTTATGATAAAAACCCTCCAGAATGTAGGCATAGAGGGAACTTACCTCAACATAATAAAGGCCATATATGACAAACCCACAGCCAACGTCATTTTCAATGGGGAAAATCTGAAACTCTTTCCTCTAACATCAGGAAAAACACAAGGTTGTCTATTCTCACCACTATTATTCAACATAGTTTTAGAAGTTTTAGTCACAGCATTCAGAGAATAAAAAGAAATAAAATGAATCCAAATTGAAAAAACAGAGGTAAAGCTGGAACTGTTTTCAGATGACATGAAACTATACATAAAGAATCCTAAAAATGCTACCAGGAAACTACTAGAGCTAATCAATGAATTTGTTAAAGTAGCAGGATACAAAATTAATGCACAGAAATCTCTTGCATTCCTATACACTAATGATGAAAAATCTGAAAGAGAAATTAAGAAACACTCCTATTTACCATTGCAACAGGAGGAATAAAATACCTAGGAATAAACCTACCTAAGGAGACAAAAGACCTGTATGCAGAAACTATAAAACACTGATGAAATAAATTAAACATGATACAAACAGATGGAGAGATATACCATGTTCTTGGATTGGAAGAATCAACATGACATAGTAAATGACTATACTACCCAAAGCAATCTACAGATTTAATGCAATGTCTTTTAAACTACCAATGGCATTTTTCACAGAACTAGAGCAAAAAAAAATCACAATTTCTATGGCAACACAAAAGACCCCAAATAGCGAAAGCAATTTTGAGAAAGAAAAACAGAGCTGGAGAAATCGGGTTCCCTGACTTCAGACTATACTACAAAGCTACAGTAATCAAGACAGTATGGTACTGGCACAATAACAGAAATATAGATCAATGGAACAGGATAGAAAGCCCAGAGAAAAACCCACACACATATGGTCACCTTATCTTTGATAAAGGAGGCAAGAATATACAATAGAGAAAAGACAGCCTCTTCAATAAGTGGTGTTGAGAAAACTGGACAGGGACATGTAAAAGCATGAAATTGGAATATTCCCTAACACCATACACAAAACTAAACTCAAAATGGATTAAAGACCTAAATGTAAGGCCAGACACTATCAAACTCTTAGAGGAAAACATAGGCAGAATATTCTATGACATAAAATATAGCAAGATCCTTTTTGACCCACCTCCTAGAAAAATGGAAATAAAAACAAAAACAAACAGATGGAGCCTAATGAAACTTAAAAGCTTTTGCACAGCAAAGGAAACTATAAACAAGGTGAAAAGACAGCCCTGAGAATGGGAGAAAATATTTGCAAATGAAGCAACTGACAAAGTATTTTTCTCCAAAATTTACAAGCAGCTCATGCAGTTCAATATCAAAAACGCAAAGAACTCAATCCAAAATGGGCAGAAGACCTAAATAGATATTTCTCCAAATAAGATATACAGTTTGCCAACAAACACATGAAAGAATGCTCAACATCACTAATCATTAGAGAAATGCAAATCAAAACTAAAAAGAGGTATTATCTCACACCAGTCAGAATGGCCTTCAACAAAAAAATCTACAAACAGGCTTCCGTGGTGGCACAGTGGTTGAGAGTCCACCTGCCAATGCAGGGCACACAGGTTTATGCCCCAGTCTGGGAAGATCCCATGTGCCGCAGAGCAGCTGGGCCCGTGAGCCATGGCCACTGAGCCTGCACGTCCAGAGCCTGTGCTCCACAACGGGAGAGGCCATAACAGTGAGAGGCCCGCGTACCACAAAAAAAACAACAACATTACAAACAATAAATGCTGGTGTGGGTTTGGAGAAAAGGGTACCCTCCTTCACTGTTGGTGCAAATGTAAATTGATACAGCCACTATGGAGAACACTATGGATGTTCCTTTAAAAACTACAAATAGAACTACCATACGACCCAGCATTCCCACTACTGGGCATATACCCTGAGCAAACCATAATTCAAAAAGAGTCATATGCCACAATGTTCATTGCAGCTCTATTTACAATAGCCACGACATGGAAGCAACCTATATGTCCATCAACAAATGAATGAATAAAGAAGATGTGGCACATATATACTATGGAATATTACTCAGCCATAAAAGGAAACGAAATTGAGTTATTTGTAGTGATGTGGATGGACCTAGAGTCTGTCATACAGAGTGAAGTAAGTCACAAAGAGAAAAACCAATACCATATGCTAACACATATATATGGAATCTAAAAAAGTTTCTGAAGACCCTAGGGACAGGACCAGAATAAAGACACAGACGTAGGGAATGGACTTGAGGACACAGAGATGGGCAAGTGTAAGATGGGACAAAGTGAGAGATTGGCATGGACATATATACACTATGAAATGTAAAATAGGTAGCTAGAGGGCAGCAGCCACATAGCACAGGGAGATCAGCTTGGTGCTTTGTGACCACCTAGAGGGGAGGGATAGGGAGTGTGGGAGGGAGAAGCAAGATGGAGGAGATATGGAGATATATGTATATGTGTAACTGATTCACTTTGTTAGAAAGCAGAAACTAACACACAATTGGAAAGCAATTATACTCCAATAAAGATGTTTTTTCAAAAAAGTAAGAAAAAAACATGACTATTACAGAAGTGAAAGTCAGGAATCAAAACAGTTCTGAATGATCAGTCACCCTGAATCTGTATGAATGGTGGTGGTGACAGTGGTCTGTGTGTCTGAGTAAACACAGAGAAAAAAAGACCAAAAAAAAAATAGAGTGAAATATTAACTGAAATTATCTCTCCTTAATGCAGAGTTATTGAATACTTGTTTAAAGGTCCTTTGATGTTTTTCACAGATTGATGAACTGGAAGAGTTTCCAGGAGATCCGTTGCAGGTTTCTATTTTTATTCCCCAACAAGCTGCATAAAATAGGGTGCATTAAACTAGGCTATTAGTTCTGTTTCACTACTTTGTTGCTAAAAATCGACTTAGGCACTTTGTCATAAAACTGAACTAACTGAGCACATCCTCATGGTTCTGCTTACTATTATAATGAACTCCGAACAAACATTTATTTTGTAAATGCTGACAAATATTTTGATATATATTTATAAGTTTACCTGAATCTTTCGTTTGTGCACATTTTATGTCACCAACTAATCACAAATTCTTTGGAATTAGTATGGTTCAGTCTATTGACTCTAATTCTACTCCTATTCTATTTTGTTACTTTTGACACTTATTAAAGTTACGATTTTAAGCAAAACAGCCTCTCTGGATCTCAGTTTCCTCGTCTCTGTGGCATACATGTATTTGTTCTTAAAATCATTTAATTTTTGTTATTCAACATCTTATAAAGGATTTGGTATAAGGGTATTAGAATAGCTCCGAAGAAGCAGATAAAAAAGAGATTTTCCCATTTTTTTTTAGAGAGACCAAATAGCAACACCACACACACACACACACACACACACACACACACACACAAATATCAAATTCACTTATATACAATACATACAATCTTACACATATATTATTAAGACTCTGTAAACATAAACTGGGAAAAACAAGTAAAACTGATTCTCCTGAATATCAGAAAATAATTCTTAAATAAAAGAGTATGCACAAAATATTCTTGGATGGAAAGACTTCCAGTGTACAGTTGTCAATGCCCATATATTAAATTTTAAATGTAGTGGTTATAAGTAGAAATCACAAAACAATATTATTTAAACTGAAAAAAACATTCCTCATTTTTCTGAAAAGATAATTACAGAAAAACAGATCTCTGAAAAAGAAATATTGTTGCTGAATATGAAAGGGTACTCTAAAGCTAACATATTTGAAACATAATATTGTCACAAGAAATTGTTGAAAGCATAAAACAGAATAGATAATTCAGGAACATATATAAATATGTTTTAACATATTAGGTAATAAAGTGTGATATCAAATAACTGGGTAGTGGATGAACAAAGCAGTAAATGGTTGTTTTGTCACCTAAACATTTGGGATTAAAATAATAAATTACTTAATAACGTCAATCAGCAAAACTACTTCAGATAAATTAAAGAGCTAAAGAAAAATATAAACCTTCAGGGTTCTGAATAAAAAACTTAGGTGGCCAATTACATATACTTGGTGTAGGAAAGGTCTTAACACCTCCAAAAGACCCTAAGGAAAAGATTGTTTGACCAAACTATAGAAAACATAAACTTCTGTGCTTAAAGAAAATCATGTCATAAAAAAATTAAATGACAAAAGCAAACTGGGAGAAATTCATTTCAACATATTTGACAGAAAACAAATGACAGCTTTACTAAGTTGTTTTCGCATATCAATAAGAAAATACGAACACCATTAGAAAAACAGGTAAAGGACATAACTAGGTGATCACAAAAGAAAAAAAAACAAATGATTGCAGACAATAAATGTTCAGTCTCTGTAGTAGAAAAAGATATAGAAATTTTGCCAAATTGAAATTTTGCCAAAATTTTGCTACTAAAACTAGTAGCCCTCAATGCTTGAAATAAACATTTCATGTGTAGTTTTATATTTTGCTATTAGCAATGTTAATTCTGTAAATATCTGCATAAATATGGTGATAGACATCTAGAACCCTACGAAAGCGCATATCTTTCCATACCGCGTGAAAATTCATTATAAGACAGTGGCTTTAGAATTCATTCCAAAATCAGGGTGGTGGAAACAGTACGTCCAGGACACAAGCAGTAAGGATGTGCATTTTGGGTAGAGAATTTGCAACAATAATAAAGCTGACTAAAAGCCAGTTTGCTTTTATTATTACCATGCACAGGCAATTTGAAACAATATCAGTGATTTAAATACTCCTTCCCACCAGGTTGGACTGCTTCTGTTGCCTAACCTTGGTACTCTACTGTTCTGAGAAATTAAAAATGTGTGCAAAAATATTTCATGAATGATATTCATCACCTTATTTATTTTAATATTAAAAGAAAAGAACTCTCCTAAATGCCTAATATTATAGGATTAGTAAAATAAAGCATGGAGCATTCATATTTCCAATAGCAGTGCTATTCTGTATTTGTTCATTCATGTTGTATTATTAAATCAAATGAAATACACAACAAAAATTCTACTCACAATCTGTTTTTAAATATATTTATATCATATTATGTTCAATAAAAGGTTACCAAACAATAGTTTTAGTCACAATCTGATTTTAAGTGTATTTTTGTTATAATGTAGGAGAGAAATTCCAGTAAAGATAAACAGATCTATAACATCTGCTCCTCCCAACACACACACACAGGCACACACAGTTTTTACTAGAGCCGTTGTTTTCAAACTTGACTACACATTAGAATATCCTGGGGAGTTTTTAAAATCATAATACCCAGGATACATCCATATAAAATCAGAATCCCAGGTTGGGCAGGGAGGGATGGAGCATCTGTATTTTTTAAAATTCCTCACTGGGGAATTGGTCCAATGTTGAGCCAAATTTAGAACCAATCAGCTACAGCCTTGCTGCTCACGTGTGGTCCATGAACCTGCATACAGCAGTGGCAACCACCAGGAGCTGGTTAGAAATGCAGATTCTTGGGCCCCACTCACATCACAATAGTCATTATAACAAGATTCTCAGGTTATTTCATTAAAGTCCAAGAAGCACTGATAGAGACCTGTTTTCATCTCTCCAAGATAGGATTTTATTGGAGTAAAGAGTTCTGAGGTTCAAAATATAGAGATTTGTTGGAAACAGGTTTGGAAAGTTATGTATCTCCTTGCTCTTGGGGGAAAAAAAATTGCATCAAGATTTTTCCTCTTTTGTCTAAAAGAAAAATAAATTTCCAGACTTTTAGTTCAATATTAACGTTCTTGATTGTCTTTTTGAAGAGATATATTAGCCAAGTAAATTCATGAGCTGAACTTTAACAAATTTACCAAGTTTCTTGAGGAATTAGATAATATATCTCTTGTCCGGATCAAAAGAAAATTTGAGTCACTCCTATACGTCGTCATTCTAATCCCAGCTGTTGTTTAAGAAACAAACTGCAAATGAGTGAAGTTAATAAAAGAAAAAAAAAAATCAGAGCTTGGGGAGGGGTATTTAAATGAGACAAACTTTTAAATTGAAAAAGCAATTGCCATACAAAGTATTTTGTGCAGGGAATACATTTACATAATGGAAATTCAAGGCAACCTGAATCAATGCAAATAACCCAATGCAATAACAACTTTATTTAGGTAACAGCTATATACACATAGAAAGTGAAGACATTTTCCTCAGCCTTGAAATGGTATTATTGTAATGGAAACCAGCATTATAAACGTTCAGTAACAGAAAAAAATTGGCTGATACACTGATGTTTCTTGTGTTAACATATTAATGCAAACTCAGTCTCTTAGCAGTTTCTGCTATAAACATCAACACTGTTCTATATGGTGGATGAAAGTTAAAATTGAATTCTGTATCATAAATTTTGATTAGTGCTTCAGAGCTTTTAAAGAATTTTCTCTCTCCTTATTCATTGAATCCTCATCAAAACTCTGTAATGGATTTATATCCCCATTTTAGAGGTAAACTAAAAGTTGGAAGAGTTCTATAGCATACCCAAGAACACATGTCTGCAAGTGATAGAACATACACTCAGACCTAGAGCTTTCATTCTAAGTTTCTCCCATATCACAGCTTCTTTCCAAATAATTTAAATAATTCTATTTCTTTCAATATTTATTTTGTTCATTATGTTTTTTGAGAATACACAAACATACATACACATATGTGCCTGTACTCACATACACACACACACTTTGGGGTAATTCTGGCCAAAATCCAGGTCACAGGTATCCTGTTGTTAAATAAAGTCATGTAAATTGACATTTTCAGATTCTGATGCCACCTTCCCTTTTCCCGGAAACTTAATATGAAGAAATAGGGTCTTCTTTGGTTTCATCCATTATTCTGAGATTCAGCATTAAATTCTACCACTTATGCAGATTATTCTCAGTCACACTTAACCAAATTAGCAAAGGAATGGTTAAGAAGAAAATATCTTTATGCAAAGTTAATTCTTAACTAAATTCTACTTTTATAAAGAAATGCCATTCACTTCTCTTCAAACGTGCCTGAACACTTCCTATTACTCACCCTGTTTTATTTTCAATGTTTTTTTTTTAGTTTAAAAGCTATCAAGTGTATTTTCATGATGCAAACACAAGACATGGTAAACTGGTATATAAACGTCTAGAAGACAAATTAGAGTTTGTTTATTTAAATGTAACAGATAGTCACAAAATTTCTCACTTTATATTTCTATAGCTCATTTGGATTTCTTCTAATTCATGCTAGTTCACTTGATTATTTCCTTTTATGTGCCTGTGTTAAGTATTCCCTTGCATTTTTTCAAAGTGAAAGAAAATTTTTAGGAATCAATCTTGATGTTAATATTCTATTTAATAGTTTTGCATTTACTGAAATCTTCACAGAAATAAGAAAACCCAAGGAGAAAATGGAAATAGATCTAAAATAATTTAATAATACCAAATACAATATAAACAATCAACCCTCAATTCCAAATAATTTCTATTCTAAAGAATTTATAATGATTTCTCCAATCCCATTTTATTTTCATTCAGCCAGCAGTATAATTCCAATATAAATAGAGATATCCTTTGGGATATTTGTTTATTAGTATAGGACAATATGTCTTCCTTATTCTTTGAAGTTAATTGTAGGCATTGTATAATATAGAACTGAAAATTGAGAAAACAAATCTTAATTAAAATACCTAGTTATTTGAATATTCAGATATTTTTCTTAATTATACTTTCTCACTACTGGTGTGAATGTACATAATTCAATTTCAGATCAAACTAAATTTTCAATCCACTTCATACTAAGTGGTGTGTCTTAGTAAAGATTAAATAAATATTTCTCATGTACATTATTAGAGTTAGAAAATCATATATTAGCCAACTAATTTTAAAAGGAAAAAACAAGGTATTAAATGTAAGGAAACATGTTAATTGTAACAGGAAGAAATTAATTTTTGTGTAGTAGTAGTCTCCAAATGTGGATCCCCCCAAAAATCATGACTCCCAGTATTTACTACCTTATATAGATAACCTCATCCTCTTGAGTATGGGCTGACACAACAATCTGCTTTTGAGATGGTTGTGTGTTTCTGTGTTATTTCCAAGGTTCGATCATAAGAAGCCTAGTAGATTACACATAGATCTCTTGAAATGCTTTGGCTAGGGGAAACCAGCCACTTGGTAAGAAGCCGTACACCTTCAAGCCATCATGCTGTGAGGAACCAAAAACAAACCACATGGAGAGAGAGAGGGAGAGAGAAAGAGGAAGAGAGAGGTACTTGACTAGCTCCTAGTCATTTAAGCCACCCAAGACCAAGCACCAGAAGTGTGAGTGAAATTTGATTGAAGAAGCACTCTTGGGTATTTCAGTCCCAGGACATCTCATGTGTAGAAGAACCCAGAAATCAGGCTGACAGACAGAACTGAGGCTCCAGATATAAGGCTCCAGTTGACTCATCTAACCCCCTCTAACCAGATGAGTGCTCAGGCAACAAAGAGCAGACATGAGCCATTCTCACTATATCTGACAAATGTCCTGACCCTCAGAATTTTAAGCATAACTGTCATATAAATGAGCCAGAAAGATGACCTCTCTGTTTTGGCCCTTAGGTTGTTATTCTTCACTACAGACTGAGACCTGTTAGTTCAAAATCCCTCCAGTGCCAAGTTCAAACTTTTACAAAACCAATTGCTTTAAAAATAGCTTAAACAAGCAGATTTTTAACCATTTAGAGCCTGCCTGCTTTGCATACCGCCTGAGAAATCTCACCCAACATCTGCCAGCCATAAGTAAGATAAGCCTGTGGTTAAAAGACTCAAAGATGCCACTGTTCTTCAGAGCTTTCTGACTCAAAGACTTTCCACTGTGCTGCTTGTACAACATCACCTAGATACTCTAGATACATAACCCTCCTCAGTAGCTTCTGGACAGACTCCTGCTGTGAGAGATTTCCCCCATGTTTGAACCTGTCAAAGCACAGCCCAATAACGCATGTATAGACCTCTTTCACCTCTTATCCTTTGATCAGCCTACAAATCCCTTAAACTCCCTACAGTAATAAAATGACTTTTGTTTTATCAGACTAAATTTTGGGTCTTTACATTACGCAGCAGTGAGAAATAATAGAAGCAATTTAAACCATTTCCCTAAGGCATCCAAAACCAGTTGTAAAATAACAACTAACTGCACTGATAAATTTACTAATGGTGTATTTTATGCATTATTCAAGTTAATTCATAAAATCTATGGTCCAAGAATGAGATGGTAATGTTCTTAAATGATATTACTTTTCATGGTCCATTATATCTTTATGAGGAACACTATGAGATGATAAAATATTTTAGTAAGAACAAGAGCAATTTTCCTCAAATTTAACTGTTACCAATGTGCAATGTAAAATCACAACCTTAACAATTTTGTTCATAAAAAAAAAGCAGTTTTGGAACAATCAACTGTTCCTAAATTGTTAATATTAATGTTATTTTCTTATTTGTTTTCATTTATTTTTTGCCATTTACTAAAGTTCATTAACAGGTAAGTTGTAGCCAGAAGTTTACAGAAAATATTGAAGCAAAAATAAAACTTGCAAAATTAACAATTGATATCTGTAAATGCTTATAAATAAGAAAAAACTTCTTTATAACTAAGAAAATTAACCTTCTTGAAAATTAGAAATAGACTGCCATATCATTTTTTGGCAATATAACACTCTGATCTGCTTGCTAAACATATGTGTTCTGTGTCAGCATCATCTGGGAACACTGATGTGGAAGTGCTCTATCACACATTTTTGTCTTGCAAAATAAAGAAGAATTAAATCGTAAGCCCTCTATTATTTAATGCATTTGGCTAAATCATCTTTGAAGTTAACGAAAAATTTTAAGCTGGTCTCTGAACACTTACATGAGAACTGAGCACATTTTCCCCAGCACTGGTTTAGGATCACTCCACAAATTCATAGTGATTGATGTATGCATATGACTCTACTCTATGTGGCCATGTGAGAAAACCTCCCAAAGAGCAGAGAAATTGAACTAGGGAAACCTAGGTTTTATCTCTGACTTTGCTACTTACTTGTAGGGTGATTTCATGCAAATTTTATAATGAAATTGAGTCTTCATTTACTCATTTATAAAATCATATTAATCTCAAACAGTCATTTTGAGAGTATATTATAATGCATCTGTTTTAAGTAACATATTTTCATGGATTATTATAAAAGTCAGAACAATATTACATGGGTTTGAGGAGGAACAAGGATCTCTTTCTATTTAACTTAACAAGAAATTTTGTCACATGACCTAACACTTTCAGGAAAAGTCTTATATTCAGCTTACACCATTTATATGCCACTTATGGCATAATATGGCAAGATGCACTGACTGGTAAAGACATTGGCAAAGTAGACTGCAATGTCCATTTAGAAGCATTTTTTTTTTTTTTTTTTTTTTTTTTGCCGTATGCGGGCCTCTCACTGTTATGGCCTCTCCCATTGTGGAGCACAGGCTCCGGACGCAAAAGCTCAGCAGCCATGGCTCACGGGCCCAGCCTCTCCACAGCATGTGGGATCTTCCCAGACTGGGGCACAAACCCGTGTCCCCTGCATCGGCAGGTGGACTCTCAACCACTGCATCACCAGGGAAGCCCCATTTAGAAGCTTTGGAAGCAAAGAAAACATAACATCAATATGACATAAATCACCATACCAAATAAAAAATATCAAATTCCATTCAACTTTCAGATAATAATTATTAATCTTTAATTAATTATGGTTTAATTTTATCTCAGTCTTCTTGAAAGCATACACAATAATTATTTCCTTTGTTTACCAATAAGGATATTGAGGTATCAGAGAAGTGACAGAGTCAAATCTCTGAACCCTCTCCAGCTTCTCTCTTGATAAAATTTATATTTCTGCATGTCAACACCTATAAGAAGGTATGGTTGGCTAGCATTCATTTAAAAGGGGGAAATAAAGTGGATTAAGGTGATGATTCTCGATTAGCTTAATATATTACCATGTGTGGAGATACTTGACTTTTTTGGAAGAGAACAATCGTTTACCTAAAGTTATTAAACATTTATTGTGTAATGTCAAGCACTAGGGACAGTCTAGTCATGCACTTCAGTGTCTCAGCTGGCATGGCTACTGTGCCAAAGCTCAAAAGACCCAGGAAAACCTGAAGGGGCACTAGGCATTTTTGATGGGTTCAGTCAACCAAGGCATGAAAAACAGAAGCCAAAAGTAGGTCAAACTGGGAATTGATATTCAAAGGTACAAGATACACACAAGTGCTGCAACCAAGTAAAATAGAACATTAAAGCTGAAATGGAGGGATGGAGTCTTAGGCAAACACAATGGCAAGGTTGCATCATGGTATGACAAGTAAAGGTATGAATTGAAAGGAACAGAAAGAAGATACCAAAATGCCAGAAGTAAGTGGACAGATTATAGGAGTAGAAGCAATATGTTTCATAAACTATAAAGCACCATAAAATTTTAGTAATTATTAGGTATTATTTGTCAATTAAATTTTACATTGTGGCCCCAAATTCATCTCATCTCTTTATGAAGGCTCTCCTTTACTCCATGTTTACACTAATTCCTTCCCACCCACATCCTTTTAGAGATTAGTTAACACTTACTTTGCGAATTTTTTGAATCTCCTTTCACTAATTTTTTTTTTTTTCGGTATGCGGGCCCCTCACTGTTGTGGCCTCTCCCGTTGTGGAGCACAGGCTCTGGACGTGCAGGCCCAGTGGCCATGGCTCATGGGTCAAGCCGCTTTGCAGCATGTGAGATCTTCCCGGACAGGGGCACGAACCCATGTCCCCTGCATCGGCAGGCGGACTCTCAACCACTGCGCCACCAGGGAAGCCCCTCCTTTAACTATTCAACCCACTCCTATCTAGCTTGCCAACCCCATGACCCTACTGTGACAATTCTCCATGGGGTTACTTGTGACTTCTAAGTGACTTAAATCAATGGGCATCTTTAGCCCTGATCATACATGAGTGGCACCAATACTAAACCCATCTGACCACTCTTTGTATAAACACTCTCCTCGCTAACTTCTATGATACCGCGTGTCCCTTATTTTTCTGGCTGCTCCTTCTCTTTCTTCTTTGCTGACTCAGTTTTCTCAACAAAATCCTTAGATGTCAAATCCCCTTCCAGGCACATTCTTCTGTCCTTTCCTCTTTTCACTCTATACTCTCCTTGTGCAGTTCCACTCATCCCATGGTCTTCAATTACCAGACATATTTTTGTGACTTTTACATATAAAACAGTAGTCCAGGACTCTTAGGTCCAGGTTGATATATCCAGTTCACATTGTCCTCATTTGCATGTTCCAGAGATAACCTAAACAGCCAGTTCAAAGCCAAACCCCTGAGTGTCTCCCCATCTGCTCTCCTTCCATTGTTCCCTATTGAACAGCACTCTCGTCCATCCAGTTCTTCAAGCCAGAACCTCATGGATCATCCTTGGTTCTCTCCTCTTTCTCCATAGCCAATCCATCCCTAAATGTTGTTTATTTTACCTAATAATTTTAAATCTATCTGTTCCTCATTTCTCTCTATCTGTACCTAGTTCAAGTCTCTCGTGTGGATGCAATGCCATAGCTTCCTGACAGGGGCTTCTTCAAACTGCAGCAAAAGCATTTTTTAGCAATCTGTCCAGGTATTTCTTCTGTTTGAATCTCTTGAGAAAATGTGCAACATCTTTAACTAGATCATAGGGTTTTGTGTGATCTACTCCCTAAGGCCATCTCTAGCCTCTCACATTCCTCTCCTCTGCAATCTGTTCACCAGCCACACTGCATTGTTTCCACTGCATGAATAAGCCATGCACCCACCTGCCATAGCCTTTGTGCCTAGTGCACTCTTCCCCATTCCCTGCCATTGCCTAAATTAACTCCAATTTATCTTTGGATCTCAGCCCCAAACTCATTTCCTCAGAAAGTCTTTCCTGACATGCTCCTCCCAGGTTCCTCCAAAAGAGTCCTCTATATACTCTTATTACACTCTGAACCTTTCATACATAGTATATTCCACAGTGTGCAAATGTAGTTATTTTTGTGACTGTAAACCTGGGAGTAAGGAATGATGCTGGTCTTTGATCACCCCTGCAAGCCCAGTGCCAAATACAAGAACCATCGCAGCGTAGAGGTGCAGCATTTTCTGTTGAATAATTAAGTGAATGGATTGAACCAGCCAGGTGAATACCTTCTTATCTTTTCAAGGCTCTATCATGTCTTCCTCAAGTGAAATATTTCCACCTTTGTGCTCGTAACTAACTCTGTTCATGTTTGTATCATATTTATCACACTGATGATGTATTTGTATCTTTTTTCCAACACAGGTTGTGAGTTCTTTAGTGGCCTGAGGTTAGAAATCATGTCTTGTTCACTGTTGTACACTGAGGTCTCTCACAGCACTGGGCATATCACAGGCTCTCAGGAGTGGAAGGAATTGAAATAGAGAAAAAGATGAACTCTGCTGGTTTGAAGATTTCAATTGGCCTTGCTTCTAGAATAAATCCGTTTGCACACAGGAGGTGAAGCCAAGCATTACTGAGGAAAATTGCTTAATCCGCTCTATATATTACAGATAATGTCCTGAATCTGCTTTCAGGCCCTGCCAACCTGCGAATTTCAGAAAAATTCAAAGCTTTCTTCCCGTTTTTCTCTTTCTCCTTCTTCTTCTCCTTCTCCTTCTCTTTCTTATTCTTCTTCTTTCTCCCCCTTCATGGTAATTTCATGTTTTATTTTGGAAAGGATAGACTTTAAATCTGAAAAGCATTTTTTTTTAATTAAAATAAATCATTAGTTTACAAAGCATGTGACCAAGTTTTAAACTTATTACCCAGAGATAAGATGACAGAGATAGGAAGTAAGAATGAACTTTATTCTTAAAAGGGTTGTATTTATGAGTAATAAAGTCTTGAATTTTTACTAAGACAAACAATGTAATTAACCTTTAAAATTCACATTAAAAAGAAAAATTGTGTCCTCTCATGACCTGTCTGTTGAGGTATTTTTTGTCAACATAAATTCTCTAGGTGAGTCATCGTTTCTCACTAAGGTTGTCAATTCCTAGTATATGTGCTCTGTAAAATATAACTGATAAATATATACTGAATTTTGCTTTTAGTAACTGGCAATCTCTCACACAATTTAATATGTGTGAGACATTGCCAGTTATTAAATGTAATATATATATATATATATATATATATATATATATATATATATATATATATATATAAACAGTAATTTGTTCCTTGCTTTCCAAACCTGAAAGATTAACATTATCCAAGTGAAAAGTGTTGTATTTACTATGTAGGGAAATTTGGGGCACTACACATGACATAGGTAATGAGTCCACTTTAAAAAAGATAGAAATATGAAGCTTTGAAGTTTTTAGGTAATAATCTCCTAAATAAGGAAACAGTGACTATCTTTACCTATATTTAACAACTAAGCAAATCATCAAAGCAAGAACACACTAGAAGGAATGCCATGTATATGATTCTATGAGTAATATTTTAAAATAAACATTATACTGATTTCTCATTTATATGTATCAGATAATGTGCTTATTAGGTGTAAGTTTATTGGAAAGAATATTTCCAAAAGATCTTGTCTTCACCAGCCTGGGTTAACAGATTTCACACATTTAACTGCAGATTATGATATAAATAGAAGATATTAATATACTGATATCAACTACTCTGTATAATTTTGCACTTGTTAAAATCAGATATAGAAAATTACATTTATAATTTTTATTTCATCTCTATTGAAATTCAATATGCATATAATAAAATGCCTCTTTTTTTAGTATACAGTTCAATGAGTTTTAGCAGGTGTATACGACATGAAACATCTGCTTTAATGAAGATATAGAATCTATGAATGTACAATATGTTTATCCGTTCATCTGTTGATAAACATTTGGGTTATTTTCAGTTTGGAACTATTATGATTAAAACTATGAAGAATGTTTATGTACAAGCTTTCTGTGGACCTTTTATTCCTTTTTTTTTCTTTTGATAAATACTAAGAGAGGAATTGCTGAATCATACAGAAGGTACATACTAAACTTTATAAGAAACTGCCAATCTAAAAAACATATTTTAATAATAACATTCAACAGTGTCAAGAGGGCTTCAACAAATATTAAATAATCATCTATTATATGGCAACCACAAGTTTGTGCATTGGGTATATAGAATTTAACGAGACACAGTCCCTGCCCTAAGGACATTCAGAGAGTATTGGAAACAACTCTTCCTTATGCGTGTACGAAAAAAAACAAAACAAAACAAAAAACCAAAAAACACCCTGTATGCAACGTATTTAAGGAGACAATTCCTGTATAATTAGATATACTAAGCCCTAGGTCTGGCTCTGATATCAAGTAGTTTTTTAACTTTGTGAAGACTCAATATCTCCGAGATTTATTATCTCTAAAAAGACAAGATTTAAATAATCACTGCTATTTTCAAACACTAAAATGAATCTATAATTTATAATGAAAGTAACACAGCAACAATTTTCCAAATTTAACTCTAAATAAAGTTGATAACTTAAAGTTTCAAATTTTGAAGTAGTTGGTAGTTTTATTAGAGCTTGAGTAATAGGTTAATTTCTAATAAATATGAGAAACATGAACTATTTCTTAAGGCATAACAGTTCATTGACTGAGCATTAGAACATCTATTGTATGAGAAATCATATCAATAAGAAACCTGAAAATCTACTGCCCATTGAATCTCAACCAATCTAAAGTCTAGAAATAAAGAGAAATTTTAACCAAACATAACAGAACAGTGAAATGAAAAACACTAAGCTTCCAATGGCTCCCAACATCATAATTTCAAGATGTCACATTTTAATGCTCTAGATACCAAATAAGCTGAAAACTGGTTTGTCCAGCATGTGTTAGTGAGATCTCTCCCTGCAAACAGTTCAAAAAGTGAGTACTTTAGAATATCAACAGAGGGCAAGTAGCCAAATTTATGTAAGAAATAAGAGTATAACAGTCCTTGTCCATCATTATGAAAATTTTTCAATTAATTCTTTCAGATTTACATGGAGGAAATTTCTTTTTTTTTTCTCATAACAAATTAAACACCTTGAATGAAGAAAAGAGTTTGGTCTTATTTGTTTTGCTTTGTTCTGCTGATAACATCTTCATCTGTCATCAATCTCTGCCACCATGTTCACACTAAGACTAATTCCTAGAGGTCACTTGGTAATTGCTCTCCCCTCACATCCCAAGCAAAAAAGACACCAATTCTTTAAGAAAGCTGAGGATTCTGTCAAGAGCAAACAGCACCAGGTGAAAAAGATTCACTAGAGGAAAAGATGAAGAATGGAAACTATCTTCCTCCCAACATTTGAATAAGCATGCAAGTCAACACATTAGTTAGAAGATTACCAAACAATGAATAATAAAATGATGACTGCCTGCCTTGGAGGTCTTAAAGTATTAGTTAAGATCATGAAATCAGAGCAGTACCCAGAGTCAGAACCAGATGAGTTATTAGTCTGTGTAATCAGAGGCAAGTCCATTATCATTTTTCTATGCCTTTTTTTCTCTATCAAAATAATAATGCTTATTTTTTCACACAGGTTTATAATAGTTAACAGAAAAGTCATGAAGAAATATTCTTTATGTAACATAGACTTTAGAAAATGATAATACATAGAGGTATTTTATATATTCTATGCCACATTACAGTGTAAATGTAAAATAATCATTACTGTTATAATTTTAAATATAGATGTTATTTAAGATTTCTGGGTAGGATCAGTGAGTACTTCTTAGAGTAATAGAAGTTTTTCATGAATTATTGAGCTTCAAATTGAGCCCAAATATGAGGCTAATTTACCATCAGTGCTGGGTAGGTCTCATAAAATGATCCCAAAGTTCTTCTTTTTCTTTGTGAAAAAGAAGAACAAAAAGCGTTGCTCACCACACAATTCCACAAGAGTTAAGTAATAACCCATTAAGGTTGTCCACTGACAGCTCACCCAGAGAAGGATCAGGATGAACAACAGGATGAGGTGCTCTGTGCTTTGGAAAAAGAAGCCCTTATAGGACATTCCATCCAAAAACAAGAGAATACACATTTTTCTCAAGTGCTCATGGAACATTCTCCAGGATAGATCATATCTTGGGTCAAAAATCAAGCCTTGGTAAATTTAAGAAAATTGAAATTGTATCAAGTATCTTTTCTGACCACAATGCTGTAGACTAGACATCAATTACAGGAAAAGATCTGTAAAAAATACAAACACATGGAGGCTAAACAATACACTACTTAATAATGAAATGATCAATGAAGAAATCAAAGAGGAAATAACAAACAACTAGAAAAAAATGACAATGGAGACACCACGGTCCAAAACCTATGGGAGGCAGCAAAAGCAGTTCTAAGGGGGAAGTTTATAGCAATACAATCCCACCTTAAGAAACAGGAAACAACTCGAGTAAACAACCTGACCCTGCAGCTAAAGCAATTAGAGAAAGAAGAACAAAAAACCACCAAAGTTAGCAGAAGGAAAGAAATCATAAAGATCAGATCAGAAATAAATGAAAAAGAAATGAAGGAAATGATAGCAAAGATCAATAAAACTAAAAGCTGGTTCTTTGAGAAGATAAACAAAATTGATAAACCATTAGCCAGACTCATCAAGAAACAAAGGGAGAAGACTCAAATCAATAGAATTAGAAATGAAAAAGGAGAAGTAAAAACTGACACTGCAGAAATACAAGAGATCATGAGAGATTACTACAAGAAACTCTATGCCAATAAAATGGACAACCTGGAAGAAATGGACAAATTCTTAGAAATGCACAACTGCCAAGACTGAATCAGGAAGAAATAGAAAATATGAATAGACCAATCACAAGCACTGAAATTGAAACTGTGATTAACAATCTTCCAACAAACAAAAGCCCAGGACCAGATGGCTTCACAGGCGAATTCTATCAAACATTTAGAGAAGAGCTAACACCTATCCTTCTCAAACTCTTCCAAAATATAGCAGAGGGAGAAGCACTCCCAAACTCATTCTACGAGGCCACCATCACCTTGATACCAAAACCAGGCAAGGATGTCACAAAGAAAGAACACTACAGGCCAATATCACTGATGAACATAGATGCAAAAATCCTCAACAAAATACTAGCAAACAGAATCCAACAGCACATAAAAAGGATCATACACCATGATCAAGTAGGGTTTATTCCAGGAATGCAAGGATTCTTCTATATACGCAAATCAATCAATGTGATACACCATATTAACAAATTAAAGAATGAAAACCATGTGATCATCTCAATAGATGCAGAGAAAGCTTTTGACAAAACTCAACACCCATTTATGATAAAAACCCTGCAGAAAGTAGGCACAGAGGGAACTTTCCTCAAGATAATAAAGTCCATATATGACAAACCCACAGCCAACATCATCCTCAAAGGTGAAAAATTGAAACCATTTCCACTAAGATCAGGAACAAGACAAGGCTGCCCACTCTCACCACTCTTATTCAACTTAGTTTTGCAAGTTTTAGCCACAGCAATCAGAGAAGAAAAGGAAATAAAAGGAATCCAAATCGGAAAAGAAGAAGTAAAGCTGTCACTGTTTGCAGATGACATGATACTATACATAGAGAATCCTAAAGATGCTACCAGAAAACTACTAGAGCTAATCAATGATTTGGGAAAGTAGCATGATACAAAATTAATGCACAGAAATCTCTGGCATTCCTGTACACTAATGATAAAAATCTGAAAGTGAAATCAAGAAAACACTCCCTTTTACCATTGCAACAAAAAGAATAAAATATCTAGGAATAAACCTACCTAAGGAGACAAAAGACCTGTATGCAGAAAATTATAAGACACTGCTGAAAGAAATTAAAGATGATACAAATAGATGGAGAGATATACCATGCTCCTGGTTTGGAAGAATCAATATTGTGAAAATGACTCTACGACCCAAAGCAATGTACAGATTCAATGCAATCCCTATCAAACTACCACTGGCATTTTTCACAGAACTAGAACAAAAAATTTCAAAATTTGTTTGGAGAAACAAAAGACCCCGAATAGCCAAAGCAATCTTGAGAACGAAAAATGGAGCTGGAGGAATCAGGTTCCCTGACTTCAGACTATACTACAAAGCTACAGTAATCAAGACAGTGTGGTACTGGCACAAAAACAGAAAGATAGATCAATGGAACAGAATAGAAAGCCCAGAGATAAACCCACGCACATATGGTCACCTTATCTTTGATAAAGGAGGCAGGAATGTACAGTGGAGAAAGGACAGCCTCTTCAATAAGTGGTGCTGGGAAAACTGGACAAGGACATGTAAAAGTATGAGATAAGATCATTCCCTAACACCATACACAAAAATAAGCTCAAAATGGATTAAAGACCTAAATGTAAGGCCAGAAACTATCAAAGTCTTAGAGGAAAACATAGGTAGAACACTCTATGACATAAATCACAGCAAGATCCTTTTGGACCCACCTCCTAGAGAATGGAAATAAAAACAAAGATAAACAATTGGGACCTAATGAAACTTCAAAGCTTTTGCACAGCAAAGGAAACCATAAAGAAGACCAAAAGACAACCCTCAGAATGGGAGAAAATATTTGCAAATGAAGCAACTGACAAAGGATTAATCTCCAAAATTTACAAGCAGCTCATGCAGCTCAATAGCAAAAAAACAAACAACCCAATCCAAAAATGGGCAGAAGACTTAAATAGGCATTTCTCCAAAGAAGATATACAGACTGCCAACAAACACATGAAAGAATGCTCAACATCATTAATCATTAGAGAAATGCAAATCAAAACTACAATGAGATATCATCTCACACCAGTCAGAATGGCCATCATCAAGAAATCTAGGAACAATAAATGCTGGAGAGGGTGTGGAGAAAAAGGAACACTCTTGCACTGCTGGTGGGAATGGAATTGGTACAGCTGCTATGGAGAACAGTATGGAGGTTCCTTAAAAAACTAAAAATAGAACTACCATATGACCCAGCAATCCCACTACTAGGCATATACCCTGAGAAAACCATAATTCAAAAAGAGACATGTACCAAAATGTTCATAGCAGCCCTATTTACAATAGCCCGGAGATGGAAACAACCTAAGTGTCCATCATCGGATGAATGGATAAAGAAGATGTGGCACATATATACAATGGAATATTACTCAGCCATAAAAAGAAACGAAACTGAGCTATTTGTAATGAGGTGGATAGACCTAGAATCTGTCATACAGAGTGAAGTAAGTCAGAAAGAGTAAGACAAATACTGTATGCTAACACATATATATGGAATTTAAGAAAAAATTGTCATGAAGAACCTTGGGTTAAAACAGGAATAAAGACACAGACCTACTGAGAATGGTCTTGAGGATATGCGGAGGGGGAAGGGTAAGCTGTGACAAAGCAAAAGAGCGGCATGGACATATATACACTACCAAACTTAAGGTAGATAGCTAGTGGGAAGCAGCCGCATAACACAGGTAGATCAGCTCGGTGCTTTGTGACCTGGAGGGGTGGGATAGGGAGTGTGGGAGGGAGGGAGACGCAAGAGGGAAGGGATGTGGGAACAGATGTATATGTATGACTGATTCACTTTGTTATAAAGCAGAAACTAATAAAAAAAAAAAAAGAAAGAAAGAAAAAGAAGCCCTTAGATTGTTAGAAGCACTTCTCAGGAGAATTTCAATGACTCCGGATTCTTGAACCTTCCCATACTTAAGAAAGCACTAAAATCATTAACTTGAGATGTCTGCTATTTGTGATTAGCTGTAATCTTTTGCCAAGATGTATGCTTGACTGCATGTATTCCCTATCCAAAAATTATATATAGACTGGCTTCTGGCTTCTCCAGAAATCTTCTGGAGCAGTTTTCTCAGAGCTGACTGAGTGACTGTTTCCCAGGCTATAGTCCTCAGTTAGACCCTGTATAAAGCTTAAGCTCACAACTCTTATGTTGTGCATCTTTCTTTAAGTTGACAACCTACAAAGCAACTGTATAAAGCATATGAGAGATAATCATCACATGCATATCATGAAAACAAATCTACTCTTGGATATGACCCTGAATCCATTATGTTACATCTATTTTTCCTGTGATCAACACTGGGGCAATTTCTACCTGGGAAAGATTCATCCACCCAAGACATTAAATGAACCTTGTTTTCATACACTAATTGGTCAAGAATCATAGCAGAATGCCTACGAGACTGAAGAGGAAGTTGATTAGTTCCCCTCTTGCTCTCAGTTCTGTATTTAAGTACTGAAGAATTTGGTTCCGTTTTTTTTTTTTTTTTTTAAACTCTTGGTGTTCAATTTTTTCCATAGATTATTTAAGTCTATCCTCTGTCATCAACCTTATAATCCTCCACTGGGGAAACTAGGAGTAAGAGGAGGCCTTACTAGAATGAATATGCAGTGACTGTCAGTTTTAAGACTAACAAAAACAGTTGCATCATCTAATTTGAAAACAAAAACCATGAATCTGTATGCTATCTGGTATCTTCTTACATTCAGGGATAACATTAAGCCCATAGCTCACTAGGGTTAGCTGAGGCTAAGTATAGCCACACTATCTTTCCTTTACCCACTAGCCTCCCGTGAATAATAAATACCCAGTGCTGCTAGTAACCTTCTCTTTCACATATAAAATATTTTCTCTTTTGCTTCAACTTTTCTTGACTTTTTATCTTTAATGAAAAATAAATAAAGTATAATTATTTAATAGTAATCCAAGGTAGGTAGTTATTAAATTGAGTGAATTGCTTGACCCTTTCTTGGTTTGAATATTTAAAAAAAAAAAAACAAGTTGAAACTTGCAGAAACCTTTAACCAATAAAGGATGGAGGAGTGGAGACATCACTGGCATTCAAATGTAAAAATTAAGAACTGTAAAAAGAATAAAGGAGGCTTAAAAAGGTGTTCGTACAGTGTCTCCAAACAGCATGGAGCCAAATGATTTTAAAAAGATTTATTGTTTATTAAGCAGAGATGCCAGTGAATAATAGTTAAGATTTGGAAGATTTTTTTTTAAAAAAGGGAAGTAAAATTTTACTCTCTTTCTGCAATAATGCTGCATTATTTGGCTGATTTGGGATATTTCTAAAGGCAATTTTTGGTCTTCTGCCTGGTAACAGATAATCTCCTTTAGGTACTATACAGGCACCAAGTGACATTTAAACAGTAACACGACAAAAAAAAAAAAAAAAGTAACAGGACATAAAAGTAGAGGTCTTCAAAAACATAATCTATTTATTTGTGTTTCAAAGTATATAAAAATGGAAATGAAAAATATATAGACTTTATATATAGTATTAGATGTTACATCCTATTTAAATATATAGTCAAACAATAATTTTTAGAAAAATTTCTGATAGAAACATGGTCCTACAATTATATAACTACTTTCTTTTGGAGAAGGGCATAATCTATTTTTACTCTCTCCAGAAATTCCTCTCAGTCACATCCAAAACTGCTTGGGTTTCACTTGATAAGGATTTTGTTAAAAGGTGCATTACTAAGAAAGAGTGAGTCACAAGTGGATGAATTTACCTTGAAGGCACAGAAAATTTATACAAAAAAAGGCTACAAGAACAATGGAATCTGGTTTCTTTGATTTCAGAGCTGACTCTCTTATAGCAAGAAAGAGTTTGACCTCAGGATAAGCTGCCTAAGATAAGGTGGAGGAAAAATAAGATGCTGGATACCAGATATAAGGGAAGAAATATGAAAGAGCTAAATGTAACTATGCTCTGCAAATATGCTGTACATGTTTAAAATATACTAGAGGAAAAATTTAGGAAATAAAGTGCCACAGTTTATAAAATTAACGTTATTTTCCTACATTTAAAATAAGTTGCAGGGGGCTTCCCTGGTGGTACAGTGATTAAGAATCCACCTGCCAATGCAGGGGACATGGGTTTGAGCCCTGGTCCCGGAAGATCCCACATGCTGCAGAGCAACTAAGCCCGTGCACCACAACTACTGACCCTGAACTCTAGAGCACATGAGCCACAACTACTGAGCCAGCATGCCACAATTGCTGAACCCTGCACGCCTAGAGCCTGTGCTCCACAGCAAGAGAAGCCACCACAATGAGAAGCCCACGTGCTGCAATGAAGAGCAACTCCACTCCCCGCAACTAGAGAAAGCCTGTGCACAGCAACGAAGAACCAATGCAGACAAAAATAATAAATAAAATAAATATTTTTTTTTAAAGTTGCAAATCAAAAGTATAATTCTGGTTCAACATGCCAACTTTATGGCTGAGTTTCTAAAATTTTCCTAAAATAAGTACAAAAAGTAAATAAGTAAATAGTTGTAATGAGTTTGGTAAAAGGAAGAAACATCACAAGTTGGCTAAAGGTGACTTAATTACTGGCAACTTTGCTACTCCAGTATTCAAATAAAATAAAATTCTAAGTTCTGGGAAATAAAGCTTTGTCTGATTTTAGATTAAAAGCTTAGAAATGCATGAGAAAAAAAAAAAGGCAGGAATCTTTCCAAGGAAACCATTAACTTGTTTATTAGACTAATATAACCAGAAATAATTGCTAGGGGAAAACATTGTGCTGGACTGATAGGCAGAACAAAAGGTTGGGCTTCATCTTAAATTACACTCGTAGTCAGACTCAAATCCAAGTGGTGAGACTAGCAGGCAATATTAAAATCATCTACATTCTACTACAAATCTGGTTTCAACCTATGTCTCTTTGTAACATCCTACATAAATAAGTTTGAATATCTTAAAGACCCAAGAGAGATATGGAAAGGATCTTGTGAAGGGATAAGAAGAAAGTCATGAAATGGGAGGACAACCTGACACTTTCTGGAGGACCCTAATCCATCACACTAAAGTTCAGTGTCAAAAAGATATCAAATTAGTCCCTTGTATCCCCTTTTATTTTTCTTCTTTTCTTTTCCTATTGCCTTTCTCATCTTCTTGTCCTCTCCATGTCAGCATTAATGTTATTGGCAGCAAAGGAGGATTTCAAAGAGTGCTAAAGCTTTAGTAGTAAATTATAATCAGGTAAATTGAAATTTTTGTTGAATTAACAGCAACAACATCATCATATCATATCATAGTACCTTTATCTTCATCACAGTACTTTACAACATGCAATAATTTAATATTTTTGTAGTATTTATAGACTCTTCTACCTGTACATTATCTGAGTATCAGAGTAGTATTGTACTGAATGACATAAATAAATAGCTATGTGTGTTTATAAGTGTGTTGTATTAGAAATATCCATACTCAACATGAGGGACAGAAGTTTTTAAATCCTCCATGTGATAACTAATATTTGATATAAAGAGATAGCTATAGCCCAAAGATAAATATCCTGGCATTTTTACATAATAGCTTTCCTTAGTATCCCACTAATTGTTTTAGAGTGTATCTGCTGTTTCCTTATCAATAATATCCCTGGCATGTTATAGGAATCCAATTTCACTTATGTCATGCATAAATTATAGGCAACTTGGAATCAGCAAGGCACAATGTTGGACTTAAATAAAGGAAAGTGAGAGAATGTAAGATATCATGAGACGGCTAGGCCTTGCGGCTGAATTGTAACGGAGTATACCACTAAATATTTAAAAGAATGAAGTAGATGGAAAAGAGAGAGAATCATCTAAATATCCTTCTATATATTTCATATGATATATGGGGAGTAGGCTCAACTGAGAGAAAACTGGAAGAGCTATTATGATTGTTGTCTCTGTAAAACATTTTGAAAGTTCGCCATTTAGAGTCAGACTTGGTACAAGTCCCCACCTGTTTTACTCTCACAGAAATCTTGATACTTCTCCCATTTGTTGTTTTCTCATCTCAGTAAATGGTATCATCATCCATCAGATTAAAAAAAAAGAAAAGTCACCATTGATTTCTGCCTTTACATCAACCCTCAGAGATAATCCATTACCAAAGTCTGTCAGTTCTACTTTATTGTTTAATTCATTTTTATTGGAGTATAGTTGGTGTTAGTTTCTGCTGTACAGCAAAATGAATCAGTTAAACTTATACCTATATCCACTCTTTTTTAGATTATTTTCCCATATAGGTATTGATTAGAGTATTGAGTAGAGTTCCCAGTGCTCTACAGTGTGTTCTTTTTTTTTTTTTAAACAATCTCACAACATTTATTGTCATCTGGTAATAACTTAAAGGTGAGCAAAACAATATGAATAAATGTTTTAGAACTACACTTCTAACAAACACACCTAAAAAACTTGCCTTCTCAACAATTTCTCACTTCATAGATCATTTCTAGTTGGAGACACTTTGGAGCAGAGTAATGTTATCTCCCTTTGGCATGATCCGGCACAGTTGTTTTCTTGACTTTGTTTTAGAATGAATCTCTTCTGCATCATCTAATACGAGGTTCATATACTCATCAAAATCAATGATACAGCCCTCTATCCGCATATTCACTTGCTCATAAAGCCACACCTGAATCCGAGATCTATTTTGCAAGTATCTGATGATGAGATTGATTGGCTACACCATCACCTTCTGCACCTTCTGGCCCTGGCCCCGGTACGCCATGGTGGAAGCTCACAAAGACCACACTACCCCGCACACTCAGTGTGCTCTTTTTAATTATCTATTTTACATATAGTAGTGTGTATATGTCAATCCCGATCCCCCAATTTATCCCCCCCTTCCCCTTTGGTAACCATAAATTTGTTTTCTATGTCTGTGACTCTATTTCAGTTTTGTAAATAAGTTCATTTGTACTATTTTTTTTAGATTCCACATATAAGTGATATCATATGATATTTATCTTTTTCTGTCTGACTCTACTTTAAAATATATCTCAAATCTATTTTCTTTTCTTCCTATCCATTACCCTCACCCCAGTCCAAGCTCTCTTTGTCTCACTAGGAGTTCAATATTAGCAGATAACCAGTCTTATGTACTCTACTCTTGCCCACAATGATATCATTCTTGTCACAGTAGGATTATTCACTTTTAAAAAAAGTAAATCAGCACTCATTAGTCCCCTGACTGAAATTCTCCAATGACCTTCTGCAGCCTGAATAAA
The DNA here is from genome assembly GCF_025265405.1 of Mesoplodon densirostris. Lineage (NCBI taxonomy): Eukaryota > Metazoa > Chordata > Mammalia > Artiodactyla > Ziphiidae > Mesoplodon > Mesoplodon densirostris. The sequence goes on along the minus strand of NC_082677.1, from coordinate 33,926,550 downwards.
AACATTTTCAAAACTACAACTTTCAGTGTCTTGAATGATTTATTTCTGCTTATTTCTCCCATTTCTTCTGTTACCTCAGTCTAAGACCACCTGTTTCATTAGTTATTTTTGTCCTCTTACTTGAATGTAGGTTTCAAGTTCATAGTAATTGAAACATGTTATGTAATTATATGTACATATATACATAATTTATATATATCTTATACATATTATTGATATATGATAAATGAGCAAATGAATCCATGCAAATCAGTTCTCTGCCTTCTCTACAGTTCCTTATGACACTAAGGGACCAGCCACAGTGACTCCAAGGGAAGTGCCTTAAAACTACTTTTCAGTGACAACAACTTGTTCAGCTGGGACTCCAACCCAAAACTCTCCAGGCAAGACTGGACTGTGCTCTGCAATCATTCCACTCTTGTACTTAAGAGTTTTATTATCATAACTGGCCTGGAATATGGCAGAGACTAAGTATCATTCTCTTATTTTAAGAGGTGAGGCAACAAATCTAAAAAGCATATTAACATAAAGTGGTACACTTTTGAAATATGGAGCTAATACATTGTTGAAAGTATATCTATTCATTCATTCCATAGTCATTTATTATCTTACCAGGCTGTTTCAGGTTTTGTGGGGCCTGAGGTATACAAAATTGGGGGTGAGTGATTCCTTTAATAAATACAAAAATTACTTTTTCAAGTTCCACTAAAGAGTGTGACTGTAAGAACACATGTTTAGGGTTTCTTCCTATTGTTTATGCAAATGAGGGGCCTGAAGTTTGAGTGTAATATGCTTGATGGCAAATGGTGATTGGAGAGCCAACAAAACATTGTACCAGTCACTGGAATCAGTCGTGAAAGCTATCCCAGCTCTGAAGTAGGTGGTCAAAGGTGCAGAATTATAATAAATATCAAAATTGCTGGGGTCAAGTTAAGCTCAGGGTGTTTGCAAAGCACTAGGAAAGTGGAGGACAGCTTGGGGAAGACATTATGGAAGAAGGAACATTGTGACTGAGTGGTTTAGGTAAGACTTGCCCTGTCCAGGAAAATGGTCCTGGGAGGGGAGGGGAGAGGATGTTGTTAATGAAAATAAGATACAGCAGTACAACAGACAGGGGCAATAGACTTTGCAAAAGTATTGAGATATAGAAGAGGTTGGTAGACTTGTGAACTGTAAGTGCTTAAGTATCTGAGGAAGAAGTATCAAGCAGTGATGAAATGATAGCAGAGAGCAGACATTGGTACAAAAGAGACTTTCATGTCACACTAAGGGGTCTGTTTTCTCCTGAAAGCCATTGAAGATGTTTAAACAGGGAAATGATGTGAGAAATACAAGTCTTAATAAGATTATTCCTTTGGTAATGTAGAAAATTGGTTGAAGGAGGACAAGATTGAAAGCAAGGGCAATAGATGAAATGCTATTGTTGTAACCAATGAGGAGGAAAATGATAAAGACCTCGAAATAAAGGGTTGAGAGGATACCTACTTCCGGTTCATGTTTTTCATTCAAAGATAAATAATTTAAAGAATACAAAATGTAGTGGGAATTTTATCTTCATTAATAACGGGAACATTGGTAAATTGAGTATCCTGGATAGTTGTCTCTGATCTGCTCCTACTGTGCCAGCCTTGACAGTTAATTAAACCTCAGTTTTGTAGTCTGAGAGATGGTAGAACTGACCTAGATAATCTTTGAAGTTGCCTTGCAATTCTAAAATTCTATGGACTACACAGTTTTCTCCATTTCTATTATAGAGCTGTTATTTATTGCTTTTTTCTCTAAGTTAGGCAAAGAAAATGAGCTCATTAACTTGGAAGTAATCTTCCAGTTGTGTTGCCTTATATCTAGAATGCCAGGCATTGAGATGGACTTTTTACAAATAGTAATTAAAACTCAGTTATCTTTATTGGAAAAGGTTATTCAAAAGAAGAGTATAATTTACATATAAATTCTAATTTAAAGAGTTAGTTGTGTTTTCTCCTGTGCCATAACAGTAGAAACTGTCTCTCTCCCTTTCAACATATCATATATTATTTATCTTAAAATTGCATAAATTAATACTTATGTACAGCTAAGCTCCTCAACATCCCATGCTTTTAGTTATAAATTCAGTTTAGGCTGCTTTAAATAATTCTACTAATTAATTCCATCTACAGTTTTGCTGAGGTGCTCCAATTGTGCACTTGAATCAGAAACCTGGTATCAAGCAAGTGCTTATGCATTATTTACTAAGTGGACACAGGTAAGTAAGCCATTTAAGCCCTCTAACCCACATATACTCAAAATAATGCATTTTATTTTACATATAAGGTGGAAACATATGGAATGAAATTTCATATGGTTGAACGCATTTGACTCCAATGCAGCAATTTCGTATGGTTCATCTAATGTGTGAGAGAGATTTCATATGGTTTATACTAATATATGAGTTATTAAAAATAATTTCTATTTTCAAGAACATGAATTAATTATAGACATTTTATGGAACATTAAGATATAAAGTACAGGATATACAACCCAAAGCAAAGAAAGCTTCATTGCAAAAAGGTCACATTTTCAAATATACTAGAAGCAAAATCTAAATAGAAAACTGAAATTCTGGACTTGGTGTCCCCTCAACTGAAGGATCACAAGAACTAGAAGCTCTGTATTGAGTTTTTTCAAATTATTTATGGAAGGAAAGGGAAAAGCACACATATTAAGGCTTCTACAGAGGTGACCTGGAACTCCAACTGCAAATTATATGCCTGTGAAATGACCAAACTAGAAATATATACTTCACAGGTGGCAGCAATGCCAGATGGAGGAGGAGCCTAGTACATTTAGGAAAATAAACTAAAAATTGTTTGGGGGGACACTTGTTAAAATGCATTAGCAAGATTGGAGGGTTGGAATTGACATGGTATGGTTGTAGGCCTGTTTTATTCTAGTAAGATATTGGGGAAAGTAAAATAAGATAAGAACTTAGGAGCAGAGCATATCCTTTTTTCATATTTTCTCTTTGGATTAATGTCCCTGGTAAAGACTATTTCAAAAATATGAACACTCAGTGTTTGGGTTTTTAGTGCTAATTTAGCGTGATTGTACCTCCCCCCAAAACTCTGTCCCATGACACATCTGGGAGAAGCGAATTATGACAAAGTAAACCCTGTTACAGACTAGTGTCAGCCAAAGGGAAACTTTAAAAAATAGAGAGAGAAATAAATTGTTCAATAATATTATTATATTAGAACAGAACAAAGTTAGGTAGCAACTCATGTTACTTTGAGTTGATCTGGAGGAGAGATTTGGAACCCCTTAATAAATTTTGTATCCTCTGAGTAATATATAAAGCCACAAGTAATTTCTGGCAATCAATAAAAAAAAAGACAGACAAGTAGGTAGAAAATGAATAAAAATGACAACAAAACAATAATTGTTTAACCTCACTAGTAATTAAGAAATGTCAACTAAAACAACATACTACTTTACATTCATCTGGTTGAAAAATTAGGAATTCAGGTAACATAAAGAGTTGGTAAGAATGCAGGAAAGCTGGACCATTCATGAGCTGAGAATGGGAGAATACACTATTGTAGTCACTGAAAAGAGAAATCTGAAAGTATTTAGTGAAATTCAGTATGTGTATACAGTGTGACCTATGATCAATTCCAGTTATGGATATAAATGCATAGACACAACACAAAACATATTCAGGGACTGTCCAAGAAAGTGTTAGTAAAGGAAAAGCAACCTCAATGTCTATCCTTGTCAAATGGAGATAAAAATCATGGAGGTTTAAACTACTGTGCAGCAGTCAGAAGGACTGAATGAGATATTTCTGGAGCAGTGTGGACAGAGCTCCATAATTAGTCTAAAAAACAGCAAGAAAGAGAATGAGATTTATAATGTAATGTTATTATTTATTTTTAATTATTTTTAATTTTTTGTTAAAACATAGTACACATATAATAGTTTCAGGTGTGCAACATAGTGATTCAACATTTATCTACATTACAAATTGATAACCACATAAATCTAATAACCATCTGTCACCATACAAAGTCATTGCAATATTATTGACTGTACCCCAAATACTGTACCTTACATCCCTGTGATTTACTTATAGCAGGAAGATCGCACCTATTAATTCCTTATACCTATTTTATGCAACTCCTGACCCTCATCCCCTTTAGTGACCACCACTTTGTTTTCTATATTTATGAGTCTGTTTCTGCTTTGTTTTGTTTACTATTTCTCTTGATTTTAGATTCCACACATAAGTGAAATCATATGGTATTACTCTTTCTCTGATTTATTTCATTTAGCATAATACCCTTTAGGTGTATTCATGTTGACACAAATGGCAAGATTTCATTCTTTATTATAGCTAATATTTCCATATATATATATACTTATATATATATATATACACACATACATACATGTATATAATATATATATCTTCTGTATCTATTCATCTAACTTGGGCTGTTTAATATAACTTTCTCTCTGTGTGTGTCCTTAGATCTGAAGAGAGTCTCTTGCAGGCAGCATGTATATGGGTATTTCTTTTTTATCCATTCAGGCACTCTGTGTCTTTTGATTGAAGCATTTAGTCCATATATATTTAAAGTAATCATAGGTATACATTTATTGCTATTTTGTTCATTGTTTTCTGGTTGTTTTTGTAGTTCTCTGTTCCTTTCTTCTTTTCTTGTTCTCTTCCCTTGTGATTTGGTAATATTCTTTAGTGTTGTGTTTGTAGTCCTTTCTCTTTATTGTTTGTGTATCTATTATAGGTTTTTGGTTCTGGTTACCATGAGGTTCATATATAAGAAACTATGTATATAGCAGTCTATTTTAAGTTGATACTCATTTAAGTCTGAGCGCATTCTAAAAGCACTATATTTTTACTCTGCCCTCTCCATTTTTTTTTTTTTTTGCGGTACGTTGGCCTCTCACTGTTGTGGCCTCTCCCGTTGCGGAGCACAGGCTCTGGAAGAGCAGGCTCAGTGGCCGTGGCTCACGGGTCCAGCCACTCCACGGCATGTGGGATCCTCCCAGACCGGGGCACGAACCCGCGTTCCCTGCATCGGCAGGCGGACTCTCAACAACTGCGCCACCAGGGAAGCCCTGCCCTCTCCATTTTAATGTTATATTTTATATTCATTTATTTTGTGTATTGCTTAACAAATTATTTTGGATATAGATGATTTTACTATATTACTGTATTTGCCTTTATACTAGCTTTATAGCTGACTGATCCACTACCTATACTATATGTTTTCCTTTACCAATGAGATTTTTTTCTTTTATAATTTTCTTATTTCTAGTTATGGTCTTTCTTTTCCATTTTTTCTGTTTTTTAAAAATTTTTATTGGAGTATAGTTGATATACAATATTGTGTTAGTTTCAGGTGTACAGCAAAGTGAATAAGTTACAGATATACATATATCCACTCTTTTTCAGATGCTTGTTGCATATAGTCCATCACAGAGAATTAAGTAGAGTTCCCTGTGCCATACGGTAGGTCCGTATTATCTATTATATATACGGTACAGTGGATATGTCAATCTCAATCTCCCAATTTATCCCTCCCCCCACCTTACACCTTAGTGACAATAAGTTTGTTTTCTACATCTGTGACTTTATTTCTGTTTTGTAGATAGGTTCATTTGTACATTCTATGTATAAGCAATATTAGATGACATCTGTCTTTCTCTGTCTGACTTACTTCACACAGTATGATTATATCTAGGTCCATCAATGTTGCTGCAAATGGCCTTATTTCATTATTTTTTTATGGCTGATTCATATGATATTGTAAATATGTGCCACATAGTATTTATCCATTCCTCTGTTGATGAACATTTAGGTTGTTTCTATGTCCTGTCCTGGATATTGTAAATAGTGCTGCAATGAACATTGTGGTACATGTATCTTTTTTAATTATGGTTTTCTCCAAGTATATTCCCAGGAGTAGGATGGCTGAATCATATGGCAGCTCTATTTTTAGTTTTTTAAGGAACCTCCATACTGTTTTCCATAGTGGCTGTACCAATTTACATCCCCACAGTGTAAGATGGTTCCCATTTCTCCACACCCTATCCAGCATTTACTGTTTGTAGAATTTTTGATGATGGTCATTCTGACTGGCATAAGGTGATAACTCATTGTAGTTTTGATTGGCATTTTTCTAATAATTAGTGATGTTGAGCATCTTTTCATATGTTTTTTAGTCATCTGTATGTCTTCTTTGGGGAAATGTCTATTTAGATCTTCTGCTCATTTTCTGACTAGGTTGTTTAGTTTTTTGACACTGAGCTGCATGAGCCATTTGTATATTTTAGAGATTAATCCCTTGTTGATTGCTTCATTTGCAAATATTTTCTCCCATTCTGAGGGTTGTCTTTTCATTTTGTTTATGGTTCCCTTTGCTATGCAAAATCTCTTAAGTTTCATTAGGTCCCATCTGTTTATTTTTGTTTTTATTTTATTACTCTAAGAGGTGGATCAAAAAATATCTTTCTGTGATTTATATCAAAGAGTGTTCTGCCTATATTTTCCTCTAAAAATTTTATCATATCCAGTGTTACATTTAGGTCTTTAATTCATTTTGAGTTTATTTTTGTGTATGGTGTTAGGGTGTGTTCTAATTTCATTCTTTTACATATACCTGTCCAGTTTTCCCAGCACCACACATTGAAGAGATGTTTTTGTCTCCATTGTATATTCTTGCCTCCTTTGTCATAGATTAAGTGACCATATGTGCATGGGTTTATCTCTGGAATTTATATCCTGTTCCATTGAACTATATTTCTGTTTTTGTGCCAGTACTATACTGCCTTGATTACTGTAGCTTTGTAGTATAATCTGAAGTCAGGGAGCCTGATTCCTCCAGCTCAGTTTTTCTTTCTTACGATTCCTTTGGCTATTTGAGATCTTTTGTGTTTCCATACAAATTGTAAAATATTTTGTTTTTAATTCTGTGAAAAATGTCATTGGTCATTTGATAGGGATTGCAATGAATCTGTAGATTACTTTGGATAGTATTGTCATTTTGACAGTATTGATTCTTCCATTCCAAGAACATGTCATATCTCTCCATCATTTTGTGTTCTTCTATTTCTTTCATCAATATCTTATAGTTTTCAGAGTACAGGTCTTTTGCTTCCTGATGTATGTTTATTCGTAGGTATTTTATATTTTTTTGTGTGATGTAAATGGGATTGTTTCCTTAAATTATATTTTTGCTCTTTCTTTGTAGTGTATAGGAATGCAAGACCTCTTGCATTTGGATTCATTTTATTTCTTTTTCATCTCAGATTGCTGTGGTTAGGACTACCAAAACTATGTTGAATAAAAGTGGAGACAGTGGACAGCCTTATCTTGTTCCTGATCTTAGAGGAAATGCTTTCAGCTTTTCATCACTGAGAATAATGTTTGCTGTGGGTTTGTCATATATGACCTTTATTATGTTGAGGCATGTTCCCTCTATGCCCACTTTCTGGAGTGTTTTTTTCATAAATCAGTGTTGAATATTGTCAAAAGCTTTTTCTGCATCTATAGAGATGAACATTTCCTTTTTTTAAACTTTTTTATTGGAGTATAATTGCTTTACAATGGTGTATTAGTTTCTGCTTTATAACCATCTCACACCGGTCAGAATGGCACTCATCAAAATATCTACAAACAATAATTTCTGGAGAGAATGTGGAGAAAAGGGAACCCTCTTGCACTGTTGGTGGAAATGTAAATTGATACAGCCACTATGGAGAACATGATGGAGCTTCCTTTAAAAACTAAAACTAGAATTACTATATGACTCAGCAATCCCACTACTCACATATACCCTAAGAAATCCATAATTCAAAAAAAGTCATGTACCAAAATGTTCACTGCAGCTCTATTTACAATAGTCATGACATGGAAGCAACCTAAGTGTCCATCAACAGATGAATGGATAAAGAAGATGTGGCACATATATACAATGGAATATTACTCAGACATAAAAAGAAACGAAATTGAGTTATTTGCAGTGAGGTGGATGGACCTACAATCTGACATACAGAGTGAAGTAAGTCAGAAAGAGAAAAACAAATACCATATGCTAACACATATATATGGAATCTAAAAAAAAAGACCATATCCTTTTTACTCTTCAGTTTCTTAATGTGGTATATCACATTGTTTGATTTACATACATTGAAGAATCCTTACATCCCTGTGATAAATCCAACTGGATAATGGTGTGGGGTCCTTTTAATGTGTTGTTGGATTTGGTTTGCTAGTATTTTGTTGAGGATTTTTGTATCTATCTTCATCAGTGATATTGACCTGTAATTTTTGTTTTTGTGTGATATCTTTGTCTGCTATTGGTATCAGGGTACTGGTGGGCTTGTGGAGTGAGCTTGGGAGTGTTCCTTCCTCTATAATTTTTTCTAATACTTTGAGAAGGAATGGTGTTAACTCTTCTCTAAAGGTTTAATAGAATTCACCTGTGAAGCCATCTTGTTCTGGACTTTTGTTTGTTGGAAATTTTTAAATCACAGTTTCATTTTCAGTACTTGTGATTATTCCATTCCAATTTTCTATGCTTCCTGGTTTAGTCTAGGAAAGTTGTACCTTTCTAAGACCTTCCCCATTTCTTCTAGGTTGTCCATTTTATTGGTGTATATTTGGTTGTAGCAGTCTTTTATGATCCTTTGTATTTCTGTAGTGTCCATTGTAACTTCTCCTTTATCATTTCTAATTTGATTGATTTGAGTCCTCTCCCTTTTTTTCTTGATGAGTCTGGCCAAAGGTGTATCAATTTTGATTACCATCTCGAAGAACCAGCTTTTCATTTCATTGATCATTGCTATTCTTTTCTTCATTTCTATTTCTTTTGTTTCTGCTCTGTTCTTTAGGATTTCTTTTCCTCTACTACCTACTGGTTTTGTTTCTTCTTTCTCTAATTGCTTTAGTTGTAAGGTTAGATTGTTTATTAGAACATTTTTGTATTCCCTGAGGTAAGAATGTATTGCCAGAAACTTCCCTCTTAGTACTGCTCTTGCTGTATCCCATAGGTTTTGGATCATCATGATTTCATGGTCATTTGTTTCTAGGTATTTTTTTAATCTCATCTTTAATTTCTTCAGTGATCCATTGGTGTTTAGTAACATATTGTTTAGCCTCTATATGTTTGTGATTTTAAAGCTTTTTCTTCTGCAATTGATTTCTAATCTCATAGCTCTGTGGTCAGAAAATATGCTTGATATGATTTCCATTTTCTGAAATATACCAAGCCTTGATTTGTGGCCCTAGATGTGATCTATCCTGGAGAATGTTCCAGGTGCCCTTGAGAAAAAAGTGTATTCTGCTGTTTTCACATGGAATGTCCTATAGTTATCAATAAAGTCTTTCTGGTCTAATGTGTCATTTAAGGCTTGTGTTTCCTTATTAATTTTCTGTATGATCTGTCCATTGATGAAATTGGGGTGTTAAAATACCCCACTATTATTGTGTTACTGTCAATTTCCCCTTTTATGGCTGTTAGCATTTGCCTTATGTATTGAGGTGCTCCTATGTTGGATGCATATCTATTTACAATTGTTATATCTTCTTCTTGAACTGATCCCTTGAAGGACATTATGTAGTGTCCTTCTTTGTCTCTTGTAATAGTCTTTATTTTAAAGTGTATTTTGTGTGATATGAGTATTGTTACTCCAGTTTTCTTTTGATTTCCATTTGCATGGAATATCTTTTTCCATCCCCTCACTTTCAGTCTGTATATGTCCCTAAGTATGAAGTGGGTCTCTTGTAGACAGCATATCTATGGATCTTGTTTTTTGTATCCATTCAGCTAGTCTATGTCTTTTGGTTGGAGCATTTAATCCATTTACTCTTAAGGTAGTTATTAACATGTATGTTCCTATTGCCATTTTCTTAATTGTTTTGGGGTTTTTTTGTAGGTCTTTTTTCTTCCCTTCCTCTTTTGTTCTCTTGTGTTGTAAAGCTGGCTTGGTAGTGCTGAGTTCTCTTAGTTTTTGCTCGTCTATAAAGTTTTGATTTCCCTCTTGAAGCTGAATGAGAGCCTTCCTCTGTAATCTTGTTTGTAGGGTTTTCCCTTTCATCACTTTAAATATATCATGCCTCTTCCTTCTGACCTGAAGATTTTCTGGTGAAAAATCAGCTGATATCCTTATGGGGTCCCCTTGTATGTTATATGTTGCTTTTCCCTTGTTGCTTTTATAATTTTTCACTGTCTTTAATTTTTATCAGTTTTATTAATATGTGTCTCAGCATGTTCCTCCTTGGGTTCATCCTGTGTGGGATTGTCTCTGCTTCCTGAACTGGAGTTTCCTTTCTCATGTTAGAGAAGTTTTCAGTTATAATACCTTCAAATATTTTGTAGGCCCTTTCTCTTTCTCTTCTCCTTCTGGGACCCCTATAATGTTAATGGTGGTTTGTTTTAATATTGTCCCAGTTGTCTCTGAGACTGTCCTCATTTCTTTTCATTCTTATCTGTTCTTCTGCCTCAGTTATTCTGTTATTGATTCCTTTTAGTGTATTTTTTTATTTCAGTTATTGTATTGTTCATCTCTGTTTGTTCTTTAAATCTTGTAGTTCCTTTTTAAACATTTTTTGTACCTTCTCAATCTGTGCCTCCTTTACTTTTTGGAGATGTTTGATCATCTTTATGTCAACTACAAATTGGCACTTGCCATGGGCACTTGCCATCTACCTATACAAGGATTACATTTTGTGCCAATGCAGATGCTGACTTTCAACACCCCCTGAAAGGAATTCAGTATGGAGATCAGGAATGAGGCACCCTGTGCTCTGAGAAAAACTGGCAGAACATGTCTTTAGATAGATATTTTCAGGAGCTGATTTTATGCACCCAATTCTTGCATCTCCTCATATATAAAAAGCATAAATTCCTTCATGGTGACGTCTGCTCCTCATGACTAGCAGAAACCCTCATGAGACCTTCTGCAAAAAATATGTGTTTGATTGCATGTACTCCATCTTCACCAAAATCACATATATGCTGACCTTCCCCCCTACTTCTTTGGAGCAGTTTCTCAGAGTTATCTGAAATGCTGTTTCTCAGGCTATAGTCCTCATTTTGCCCCAAATAACACTTAACTCACAACTCTTATGCTGCGCATTTTTTAAAGTCCAAATTTATTATCATTACTCTGAATAGTTTTTCAAGTAGGTTGACTATCTTCTCTTCATTTGGTTGTTCCTGTGGGTTTTTATCTTGATCCTTCTTTTGCAACATATTTTTTGTCATCTCATTTATTTTTGTCTTTTTACTGTGTTTGTGGTCTCCTTTCTACAGGCTACAGGACTGTAGTTACTCTTGCTTCTGGCATCTGCCCCCTGGTGGGTGAGTTTGACATCATATTTACATCTTTTTTGTGTGTATTCCTTAACTACTTATTGTGAATATAGATGATTTTACTACTCGGATTTTATCCTTCCTACTAGCTTTATAAGTGGTTGAACTTTGCTCTATACTTGCCTTTACCAATAAGATTTTTCCTTTTGTAATTTTCTTATTTCTAGTTCTGGTCTTTTCTTTTCCAATTAGAGATGCCTTTTTAACATTTCATGTAAAGCCAGTTTAGCGGTTCTGAACTCTTTTAGTTTTTGTCTGTAAAACTCTTTATCTTTCTTTCAAATATGAATGATAGCCTTACTGCATATTCTTGGTTGTAGGTTTTTTTCTTACTATTATTTTAAATATATTGTGCCATTCATTTCTGTCCTGCAGAGTTTCTGCTGAAATGTCACTTCATAGTCTTATGGGAGTTCCCCTGTACATAACTATTTGTTTTTCCTTTTGGAACTTTTAATATACTCTCTTAATCTTAAATTTTTGCTATTTTAATTACAATGTGTCTAGGTGCTGCCCTCTTTAGGCTGATCTTGTTTTAGTCTCTCTGTGCTTCCCAGACCTGGATGTCTGCTTCCTTTCCCAGGTTAACGAATTTTTCAACTTTATGTCTTTAAATAAGTTCTCTGTAGCTTTCTCTCTCTCTTTTCATTCTTGCATCCCCTGTAATGAAAATGTTGCACCTGACAACACTTGATGTTGTCCCAGTGGTCTCTTAAACTGACTTCATTTTTTTTAATACCTTTTTCCTGTTGTTCAGTTTGAGTGATTTCCACTACCTTGTGTACCAGTTCACTCATCCATTTATCTGTATAACCTAATCTATTATTGATTCCATATAGTGTATTTTTTATTTCAGTTATTGTAGTATTCAGCTCTGTTAGTATCTCCTTATACTTTCTAACTCCTTTTAAACTTCTCACTGTGTTCATTCATTCTTCTCCTTAGTTCATTGAACATTTTTACAGTCAGTTCATTGAACATCTTTATGGTCATTATCTTTATCCATTACCTTGGATAGATTTTTATCTCCATTTCCCTTAGGTTTTCTACTGGGGCTTTATCTTGTTCCTTTATCTCAAAAATATTCCTCTGTTGCCTCATTTTACCTGAGTCTCTTTTACATCTCTATGTATTAGTTAGCATGGTTATGATTCCTGATCTCAGAAAAGGGGGCGTATGTAGAAAGTATCTTATGTGACCTAGCATCACACTACTCTCTGTTCACCAGAGCTATATACTCTAGGTATATCCCCTATGTAGCCTGCATGGGCCCTTCTGTTGTAGAGAGGCTAACTACCATGGGTGTGTTGATGGGAATGGCTGGACCCTACCTGGTTGGTTGCCAGACCCTGCCTAATTCAGAGGCTGCTGATCACCGGTGAGCAGGTCTAAGTCCTGGCACAGCTGGCTCTAGGGTCTGAGAGATTCTAGGGCTGATGTGTGAATTGAGTTCATGCATTCTTCTCCTGAGTTTTGTGACCAACTTTATGATTATTCCTTTAAATCCTTAATCTGGTAAATTGTTTGTCTCTGTTTTGTTTAGTTATTTCCAGAGGTTTTGTCATATTCTTTCATTTGGAAGGTGTTCCTTTTTCTCTTCATTTTTGAATAATTCTTTGTGCTAATTTCTGTATATTAGGTATATCAGCTATGTTTCAAGGTCTTTGAAGAGTAGTCTCGTGTGGAAGGTGTCCTGTGGGGCCCAGTGATGCAATCCTGCCAGTCACCAGAAACAAGTGTTCCAGGGTTATCCCTTCTGTGAGCGGTATGTGCTCTTCTATTGTGGTTGGACTCAATTGATTTGGCACTCTGCTGGGTATGTTTGGTCCCCAAGGAAGCTGGCTGTGAGGTTTGGGTACAACTGCTGTGGACACCCTGGAGGGTGAGGCTGGTCCCCCCACCTGGAGCTTCTTTGAAGGATGCCAGTGTCAGGACCATTAACTTATTTTTAAAATGCACTTAATACTATTAAAATTTTCACAGATTGAAACAAATGCAAATAATTGTGTAAAAGGGGGATTGGAAAGACTAACTTAAAATCTAACAGTCTATGGGAAAAGGAGCCATGAAAGGAGTTGAGTATGAGAGCTGAAGGTTAAAATTAAACAAAGAAAACCATATAAAATAGATTATGCAAGGAGAAATGATATACTAGTGTGTTATTATTGAGGGACATAGTTAACTCAATTCTATATTCCTGGTAAAATTAGAATAAAAACAAGAATAAAACAGTTACCTTTCAGTCCCCTTTCTAAACTTACTTGGAGTATATTTGTAAATTCTCTTCCTCAATATCTTGCATATTTTTTTCTTTTCTACTATGCAAATACCTGTGTTACTTCAAAATAAACTGTTATAGTTAAGCTTAGATAAAACTCTAATGTTTCCAAAGTTTGTAAGCCTCTGCTTCCTACATATAATAATAGCTGAGATAGAAAAACTGAGTATTAAATGAAAGAATACATGTACAACAATATTAATATGTGTAATATGGAGGGAGAACCCATCTTGGTGTGAAGCAAAGGTGTGCAGAGCCTAGTGCTACAAGAAGCTGATTTTGAGTTTCAACATCGTCCTCTCTGAGTTTTAAACTGCTTTAATCCATTCCCCTAAAACAAGAGTCTTGAACCCCTTAGCAGCAAAATCGTTTGTTTTAAAAAATTAAACCTGGAGATGGAGACAAGTTCATGGAACAAAAAGACATAAGCTCACCTCTTCTTATAAAAACACCAGAATCACAACAACTGCTGAACAACCATAGACAAACAAACAAAAACATAAAACAAAACAAAACCTGCTGGTACCTACCAAAAAAGATATCCTACGTCAAAAGACAAAGAAGAAGCCACAACGAGACAATGGGGGGGGTGCCATCATGATAAAATCAAAACCCATAACCACCAAGTTGGCAACCCGCAAACTGTAAAATAACTGTATCGCAGATGTTCTCTCACAGGAGTGAAAGTTCTGAGCCCCCACATCAGGCTTTCCAGCCTGGGGGTCTGGCAATGGGAGGAGGATCTCCCAGAGAAACTGGGTTTTTTTTTTGTTTGTTTGTTTGTTTTTTTGGGTTTTTTTTTGTGGTATGCGGGCCTCTCACTGTTGTGGCCTCTCCCATTGTGGAGGCACAGGCTCTGGATGCACAGGCTCAGCGGCCATGGCTTATGGGCCCAGCTGCTCCACGGTATGTGAGACCTTCCCGGACCGGGGCACGAACCCATGTCCCCTGCATCGGCAGGCAGACTCTCAACCACTGCGCCACCAGAGAAGCCCGAGAAACTGGTTTTGAAGGCCAGCAGGGTTTGATCACAGGAATTCCACAGGACTGGGAGAAAGAGAAACTCAAGTCTTGGAGGGCACATACAAGGTCTCATGTGCACAAAGAACTCATAAGAGACTGGGCCAGACTTACTAGACTGAGCTAGTATTAGAGGGTCTCCTGCAGAGGAAGGGGCAGTTGTGGCTCATTGAGGGTACAAAGACACTGGTAGCAATAGTTTTGGGGAGTACTCTTTGGTGTGAGCCCTCCTGGAGGCTGACATTTTCTCACCAAGTTTTGGTCCCACCTGCAGCCACAAGGCTCCAGTGCTGGGACACCTCAGGCCAAACAACCAACAGGGCAGGAACTCAGACACACCTATCAGTATGCAGGCTGCTTAAAGTCTTACTGAGCAAACAGTGGCCCAGTAAACACAACCCTTGACACAGCCCTGCCACTAGAGGAACAAGATCCAGCTCCACCCAGCAGTTAGCAAGGATCAGTCCCTCCCACCATTAGGCCCACAAAAGCCTCTTACACAGCCTCATCCACCAGCAGATAGACAGCAGAAGCAAGAACTACAACACTGCAGCTGGTGGAACAGAAACTGCAATCACAGAAATTTAGACAAAATGAGAGGGCAGAGGAACATATCCCTTTTCTTGAAGAAACAAGAAAAATACCCAGAAGAACAACTAAGTGAAGTAGAGATAGGAAATCTATCCAAAAAGGAATTCAGAGTAATGATAATAAAGGTGATGCAAGACTTTGTAAAAAGAATGGAGGCACAGACCTACCTAGAAGATAAAAGAAATGTTTAGTAAAGACCTAGAAGAACTAAAGAACAAACAAACAGAGATGAATAATAAAATAAATGAAATGAAAAATACACTAGAAGGAATCAATTGCAGAGTAACTGAGGCAGAAGAACGGATAAGTTAACTGGAAGACAGAAGAGTAGAAATCGCTGCCATGGGACAGAATAAAGAATAAAGAATGAAAAGAAATGAAGACAGTCTAAGAGAACTCTGGGACAACATTAACTGCACCAACATTTGCATTATAGGGGTCCCAGAAGGAGGAGAGAAAGAGAAAGGACCTGAAATACTATTTAATAAGATAATAACTGAAAACTTCTGTAACTTGGGAAAAGAAACAGTCAGCCAAGTCCAGGAAGTACAGAGTCAAAGGGAGGATAAACCCAAGGAGGAATATGCTGAGGCATATATTAATCAAACTAACAAAAATTAAATACAAGGAAAAAATATTAATACCAACAAGGGAAAAGCAACAAATGACATACTAGGGAATTCCCATAAGGTTATCAGCAGATTTTTCAGCAGAAGCTCTGCAGGCCAGAAGGGAGAGGCATGATATATTTAAAATGATGAAAGGGAAAAACTTACAAACAAGATTACTCTACCCAGCAAGGCTCTCATTCAGATTCAATGGAGAAATCAAAAGTCTTACAAACAAGCAAAGCTAAGAGAATTCAGCACCACCAGACCAGCTTTGTAACAAATGTTAATGGAACTTCTCTAGGTGGCAAACAAAAGGCCACAATGAGAAAAAATAAAATTATGAATGGAAAAGCTCACCAGGAAAGGCAAACATACTGTAAAAATAGGAAATCATACACACACAAATATGATATCAAAACCAGCAAACTTGAGAAGACAGTACAAATGCAACATATTGGAAATGCATTTGAAAATAAAAGAACTGCCACTTAAAACAATTTTGTTTATATATAGACTGGTATAACAAAACTTCATGGTAACCACAAACCAAACATCTAAAATAGATAAACACACATACAAAAAAGAGAAAGGAATACAAACACAACACTAAAGTTAATCAGGAAATCAAAAGAGAAGAGAACAAAAGAAGGGAAGAAAAAAAGAACAACAACAAAAAAACTCAAACCACAAAATGGCAATAATAACATACATATCAATAATTACCTCAAAGGTAAACAGATTAAATTCTCCAATCATAAGACATAGACAGGCTGAATGGATTTTTTTTTAAAAAATCCATATATATGCTGTCTACAAGAGAACTACTTCAGATCTAGGAACACATACAGACTGAAAGTGAGGGGATGGAAAATGTATTCCATGCAAATTGAAATCAAAAGAAAGCTGGAGTAGCAATTTTCATATCAGACAAAATAGGCTTTAAAAAAGAAAAAAAAAACTCTTACAAGAGACATAGAAAAGCACTACATAATGATTAAGGGATCAATCTAAGAAAAAGATATAATAATTGTAAATATACATGCACCAAAAAAGGGGGCACTCCAATATATAAGGCAAATATTAACAGCCATAAAAGGAGAAATCGACAGTAACACAATAATAGTGGAGGATTTTAATATCCCATTTTAATCAATGGACAGATCATCCAGATAGAAAATAAATAAGTAAACACAAGCCTTAAAAGATACATTAGACTAGATAGAGTTAATTGATATTTATACAGCATTGTATCCAAAAGCAGCAGAATACATGTTCTTCTCACATGCACATGGAACATTCGTCAGGACTGACCATATTTTGGGCCACAAAGCAAGATTTGGTAAACTTAAGAAAACAAATCATTTCAAGCATCTTTTCCAACCAAAACACTATGAAATTAGAAATCAACTACAAGGACAATAAAACTGTGAAAACACAAACACGTGGAGGCTAAACAATATGCTACTAAACAAACAATGAAACACTGAAGAAATCAAAGAGGAAATAAAAAAATACTGAGACAAATGAAAAATAAAGCACAATGATCCAAAACCTATGGGACACAGCAAAAGCAGTTCTAAGATGGAAGTTTATAACAATACAATCTTTACTTCAGGAAACAAGAAAAATGTGAAATAAACAACACACCTGAAGCAACTAGAGAAAGAACAACAAGCAAAATCCAAAGTTAGTAGAAGGGAAAAAAATCATAAAGATCAGAAAAGAAATAAATGAAATAGAGATGAAGAAAGCAATAGCAAAGATCAATGAAACTAAAAGCTGGGTCTTTGAGAAGATAAACAAAATTGATAAACCTTTAGCCAGACACATCAATAAATAAAGGGAAAGGGTTCAATTCAATAAAATTAGTAGTGAAAAACGAGAAGCTGGACTTCCCTGGTAGGGGAGTGGTTAAGGTTCTGCCTGCCAATGTAGAGACACAGGTTCACGCCCTGGTCCTGGAAGATCTCATATGCTGCGGAGCAACCAAGCCCATACACCACAACTACCAAGCCAAGGACTACCAACTACCAACTACCAAGGACCATGAGGGAATACCACAAGCAACTATATGCCAATAAAATGGGCAACCTGGAAGGAATGGATAAATTCTGAGAAAGGTACAATCTCCCTGGACCAAACCAAGGAGAAATAGAACATATGAAAAGACCAATCACAAGTACTGAAATTGAAACTGTGATTTAAAAACTCCCAACAAACAAAACCCAGGACCGAATGGCTTCACAGGCAAATTCTATCAAAGTTTTAAAGAAGAGTTAACACCTATCCTTCTGAAACTATTATGAAAAATTACCAAGGATGGAACACACCCAAAGTCATTCTATGAGTGACCTTCACCTTGATACTAGAACCAGGCAAAGATATCACAAAAGAAGAAAATTACAGGTCAATATCATTAATGAACATAGAGGAAAAAATAATTAACAAAATAGTAGCAAACCAAATCCAAAAACACATTAAAAAGATTATCATGGTCAAGTGGGATTTATCCCAGGGATGCAAGGATTTTTCAACATCTGCAAAGCAATCAATGTGATACATATGACAACTGAAGAATAAAAACCATATGACCATCTCAATAGATGCAGAAAAATCTTCTGACAAAACTTAACACCAATTTATGATAAATAGTCTCCAGAAAGTGGACATAGAGGGAATATACATCAACATAATAAATACCATATATGACAAACCTACATCTAGCTTCATACTCAATGTGGAAAAGCTGAAAGCATTTCCTCTATGATCAGGAACTAGACAAGGATGTCCACACTCTCCACTTTTACTTAACACATTATTGGAAGTCTTTGCCAGGACAAACAGAGAAAAAGATATGAAAGGAATGCAAATTGGAAAAGAAGGCATAAAACTGTCACTGTATGCATATGTCATGATAATATATGCAGAAAATCCTAAAGATGCTACCAGAAAACTACTAGAGCTCATCAATGAATTCGGTAATGTTGCAGGGTACAATATGAACACAGAGACATCTATTACATTTCTATACACTAACAACAAAAGAACAGAAAGAGAACTTAAGGAAACAATTGCATTTATCATCACACGAAAAAGAATAAAATACCTAGGAATAAACTATTTAAGGAGGCAAAAGACCTGTACTTAGAAAACTCTAAGATACTGATGAAAGTAATCAAAGATGACACAAACAGATAGAGAGACATACCATGTTCTTGGATTGGAAGAAATTATATTATGAAAATGGCTATACTATCCAAAGCAATCTACAGATTTTCTGCAATCCCTATCAAATTTCCAATGGTATTTTTCACAGAAGTAGAACAAAAAAATCTTAAAATTTTTATGGAGACAGAAAAGACCCCAAATAGCCAAAGCAAAGAAAAACTGAGCTGGAGGAATCAGGCTCCATGGCTTCGGATAATACTACAAAGCTACAGTCATCAAAACAGTATAGCACTGGCACAAAAACAGATCAATGGAACAGGATAGAAAGCTCAGAGATAAACCCACACACCTGTGGTCAATTAATCTACAACAAATGAAGCAAGATTATTCAATAGTTGAAAGACAGTCTCTTCAATGAATAGTGCTGGGAAAACTGGACAGCTACATGTAAAAAAATGAAATTAGAACCTTCTTTAATACCATATACATAAACAAACTCAAAACTGATTAAAGACTAAATGCAAGACTGGATACTCTAAAACTCTTAGAGAAAAACATAGGCTGAACGCTTTCTGACATAAATCACAGCAATCATTTTTGAGCCACTTCCTCGGTAATGGAAATAAAAACAAAATAAACAAATGGGACCTAATGAAACTTAAAAGATTTTTCACAGCAAAGGAAACCATAAACAAAACAAAAAGACAACCCACAGAATTGGAGAAAATATTTGCAAATCTTGAGACTGACATGGGATTAATCTCCAAAATTTACATCAGCTCATGCAGCTCAATATCAAAAACCCAAAAACCCAATCAAAAAATGGGCAGAAGATCTAAATAGACATTTCTCCAAAGAAGACATACAGATGGCTAAAAAACATATGAAAAGAAGCTCAACATCACTAATTATTAGAAAAATGCAAATTAAAGCCACAATGATGCATCACCTTACTCCGGTCAGAATGGCCATGATCATATAATCTACAAGTGATAAATGCTGGATTAGGTATATAGAAAAGAGAATCTGCCTATACTCTTGGTGGGAATATAAATTGGTACAGCCACTATGGAGAACAGTATGGATCTTCCTTAGTAAACTAAAGATAAAGCTATCATATGATCCAACAATCCCACTCCTGGGCATATATCTGGAGAAAACCATGGTTTGAATGGATACATGCACCTCAATGTTCATTGCAGCACTGTTTCTAATAGCCAAGACATGGAAGCAACCTAAATGTTCATCATCAGAGGAATGGATAAAGAAGATGTGATACATATATACAATGGAATATTACTCAGCCATTAAAAAAGAATGAAATAATGCCATTTGCAGCAACATGGATGGAACTGGAGATTATCATACTAAGTGAAGTAAGTCAGACAAAGACAAATATCATATGATATTGCTCATATGCAGAATCTTAAAAATATGATACAAATGAACTTATTTACAAAACAGAAACAAACTCACAGACTTAAAGAATGAACTATGGTTACCAAGGGGGAAGGGTGGGGGGGGAGGGATAGATTAGGATTTGGGATTGACATAGACACACTGCTATATTTAAAATGGGTAACCAACAGGGACCTATTATATATCACAGGGAACTCTGTTCAATATTCTGCAATAACCTACATGGAAAAAGAAATTAATAATGAATAGATACACATATATGTATAACTGAATCATGTTGCTGTACACCTGAAATTTGTACAATTTTAATCAACTGTACTCTAATATAAATATTGTTTTTAATTTGTATGTGTAATGTACTTAGTTTTTAATAAATAATAACTCCTTTTCTTCCTTCTTTCTTCTTCATACTGATATTTTCCTTATTATCTCTGAACCTTCTCCAGGTTCTTACTACAGTCTCTGCTACATAATTTGCTAATATATATATATATTTTTTTGCGCTATGTGGGCCTCTCACTGTTGTGGCCTCTCCCATTGCGGAGCACAAGCTCCTGACGTGCAGGCTCAGCGGCCATGGCTCACGGGCCCAGCCGCTCTGAGGAATGCAGGATCTTACCAGACTGGGGCATGAACCCATGTCCCCTGCATCAGCAGGTGGACTCTCAACCACTGCGCCACCAGGGAAGCCCTTCCAGATCATTTTTGCATTCTTCTATATCACTTAGTCTTCTATTCATTTCTTCTAGTGTGTTTTTTATTTCAGTTTTGAATTATTTGTTTCTGAATGGGCATTTTTTAAAATACTTTCTAGCTCCTTGTTAAGATGTTCACTATTTACATAAATGCTTTCTCTAATTCAGTTAACATTTTTATTACCAATATTTATTACCAATGAATTATTTATTTGGTAAATTGTTTTATTTCTGTTCCATTTTTTCTCAGGGTTTTTCCCTTGCTCTTTCAATTCAGAGTAGTTTTGCTTCCTTTTCATTTTGCTTAAATTTCTCTGTCTTTATGAATTTAGGTGAATTTACCTATTGCAGTCTTGAAGGGGTGTTCTTATGTAAGAGTGTCTCTATACAGACTACGTGTCCAATGCTTTTGTTGAGAGAACTAGATCTGACATGGATTCAAATCACATCTTTCCTGAGGTTGTGCTGGCAGCTCTCACATTGGTAGGTGGTGGGGCTGGAGACAGAAGGGCTAGAGGGTGTTAGGCAGGACTTCCTCTCTGCTAATTGTTAATCACTGCCCTGTTGAGGACCGGGTCTGATCCCAAGTTCCTGAAGCAGAAGCCCTGAAGGTCTTGCCTGAAGAGGTTCTTCTCTCTTTGTGTGTTTTTCACTTTCCCTGTGCTGGGACACTTGCCTCAGTAGAGGGGAGTGCTAAAACAAGTGGGGACCATTCATGGACAGAGGTCTGTTGTGCTGCCTGTTTAGGTGATTGTGTCTCCACTCAGACTCAGCCTCAGTTGCAAGTCTCCTTTATCCCTCACTCAATCATTATCCCCAGCCTCTGAGTCCCCCTCCTAGTTGTAGAGCTGCTCCATAGGGTTAGCCAGGGCCCACATAGACTGTTGTTGTGTGTCAAGAATTGAACTGTGGTGGGGAAGCTGCCATCAGAGATCTGGGCAGCTTCTGGAGTGCTGTTTAAGTAAGCACCAACAATGGTTGTCTCCACCCCACCCAGGTCCCACCCTGGGACCAGGTTGCCTCTGTATCCCAAGGTCGAGTGTCTTCCCCAGTTATGGCTTCTCCAGATCCAGTGCTGCACTGTGGCATGGAGTAAGCAGAACTGGAGTGTTTGCTCAGCTTGGGCTGGGATATACAGTGAGGTGGTCCTTGGAAATCCAGCAGCCACTAGAGCATACATCTCTCTGCACTGTCTTGGGGATAGCCAGTGTGCATACTCCTCACAAGTCCAGGTTTCCCACAAGCCCACAGGTTTCCCAGCAGTCCTCCAACCATCCAAGGGGGCTTGTCTCCTCTGCATATGACCCCAGGACAGGGGTGTCCAATTTGTGGCTTAACCACTCACTCTCCAGGGCAGGTATCCACCTGTGTAATCTCTTTTTTCCTCTGAGTCCCTTCCCAGGGGCACAGGTCTCCACCTTATTGTTTTCTTTCCCTTCCTATTTGATTTCATGTTTATCTTTCTTACAGCTTTGGTTGTACAGGAATCCTTCTGCGAGTTTCCAGTTAACTTTCAGTGAGAATTGTTCCACAAGTAGATATAGTTTTGATGTGTTTGTTGGGGGAAGTGAGCTCCACATCTTCTTCCTCCAACATCTTGATGTCTCCCCTCAGGAATATTAACAAATGCTAGTTAATGCATTCCCTTTCAAAAAGAACCATATGAATCCAGAACAGTGTAGCCTCTACTACATGAAAAATATTTTTGGTCTTCTCTGCATCAGCCATTCTCTCTCTGACATATTATTTTCATTGGCATCCTAGCATGATAAATGATAAACCATGTATGTAAAATGCTTCCCTTGCCCTCACATCCCTCCAACAATCACCCCATTTCTCTGCTCAATTTTTTTCTATTTCTAAAGTTCTTGTTTTCTCTTTAGTACACTCCAGTGGAGTTTTTAATACCCATCACTTCTCTCGTCTATGTCACCAGTGAACACCATCTTGCCAAGCCTAATGTACACTTGCCTGTCTTCCTCTTTCTTGACTGCTCAGCAGAACTTAATAGAGGTGACCATTTCTCATCCTTGAAACACTTTCTTTACTTTACTTCCATGTCACCAAAGACACATTTTCAGTTACCAGCAGCTCCTTCTTGGTCTCCTCTAGTAGATCTTCTTCCTTCTCCCTATTTCTGAATTCTAGAGTTCCCTAGACATAGTCCTTAGTCCTCTTCACTTTTCTATCTATACTCATTCTGTATGTGTTTAAATTTAACCCCATGGCTCTAAATACTCTGAGTCATAATTTAGAGTAATGCCAGTTGCTTTAACAAACAAGAAACAAACCAAATTACTGTAATTAAATAAAATAAAAGTTTATTTCTTACATAGCAGCTCAGTGCACTTTCCTGATAAATGAAGTTATTTAAGAAATAATTAGGAATCTCATGATCAGAAGAGTTTTGTATGACTTTCTTTCTCTCTCCTTCTTCAATTCTTACTTCTACTCCAGGGGCTTGACTTTTTTTAGTTATTCTTTGTTAATTGAAGTTATTATATTCTAACAGTTATTAATGGTATTAATGATCTGATTATAGAGGCATGTGGTCTCAAATGAGCATGTACTTAACAGGAAACAGGTTCTACATGCATCAAATAAAAGAACTGGTTAGAGCACACAGAAATAAGTAGATCCACTGGGAAGGATGCAGTCCGATAGGGGAGCCAAGTTAGTAGATCAATTTAGAGAAGTTACTTTAACTCAAGGCAAGGCCAAAGCTTTTGTGAATGAATATTCAAATCCATCTGATACCCTCATGATTTTTGCCAATTTATCAGGTATAAATGGAACAGAAACAGCACATGAATTTAAAATACATTTGTCAGGAAAGCAGAGAATTTATATTATTTAGAAAAAAATCACCAAGGTTCAGATGGTATAATTTTTTTTTAACTAAACAAATATGAACTTATTTTTTATTTTGTTATTTTAACACCTTTATTGGAGTATAATTGCTTTACAATGTTACGTTAGTTTCTGCTATATAACAAAGTGAATCAGCAATATGTATACATATATCCCCATATCCCCTCCCTCTTGCATTTCCCTCACACCCTTCATATCTCACCACTCTAGGTGGTCACAAAGCACCAAGGTGATATCCCTGTGCGATGCACCTACTTCCCACTAGCTATCTATTTTACTTTTGGTAGTATATATATATGCCAGTGCTACTCTCTTAATTTGTCCAGCTTACCTTCCCCTTCCCCATGTCCTCAAGACCATTCTCTACATCTGCATCTTTATTCCTGTCCTGTCCCTAAGTTCGTCAGAACCATTTTTTTCTTAGATTCCATATATATGTGTTAGTGTATGATATTTGTTTTTCTCTTTCTGACTTACTTCACTTTGTATGACAGACTATAGGTCCATCCACCTGACTACAAATAACTCAATTTCATTTATTTTTCTGGCTGAGTAATATTCCATTGTATATATGTGCCACATCTTCTTTATCCATTCATGTGTCGTTGGACATTAGGTTGATCCATGTCCTGGCTGTTGTAAATAGTGCTGCAATGAACATTGTGGTACATGACTATTTTTGAATTATGATTTTCTCAGGGTATATGCCCAGTAGTGGGATTGCTGGATCATACAGTAGTTCTATTTTCAGGTTTTAAGGAACCTCCATACTGTTCTCCATAGTGGCTGTATCAATTCACATTCCCATCAACAGTACAAGAGGGTTCCCTTTTCTCCGCACCCTTTCCAGCATTTATTTATTTAATTATTTGTAGATTTTTTGATGATGGCCATTCTGACTGGTGTGAGCTGATATCACATTGAATATTTGATGTGTATTTCTCTAATGATTTGTGATGTTCAGCATTCTTTCATGTGTTTTTTGGCAATCTGTATATCTTCTTTGAAGAAATATTTATTTAGATCTTCTGCCCATTTTTGGATTGGTTTGTTTGTACCTTCGATATTGAGCTACATCTGTTGGTTGTATATTTTGGAGATTAATCCTTTGTCAGTTGCTTCATTTGCAAATATTTCCTACCATTCTGAAGGTTGTCTTTCCATCTTGTTTATGGTGTCCTTTGCTGTGCAAAAGCTTTTAAGTTTCGTTAGGTCCAATTTGCTTATTTTTGTTCTTATATCCATTTCTCTAGGAGGTGGGTCAAAATGGATTTTGCTCTGATGTAAGTCAAAGAGCATTCTGCCTATGTTTTCCTCTAAGAGTTTAATGGTCTCTGGCCTTATATTTATGTCTTTAATCCATTTTGAGTTTATTTCTGTGTATGGTGTTAGGAAGCATTCTAATTTTATTCTTTTACATGTAGCTGTCCAGGTTTCCCAGCACCATTTATTGAAGGGGCTGTCTTTTCTCCATTGTATATTCTTGCCTCCTTTATCAAAGATAAGTTGAACATATGTGCGTGGGTTAATCTTTGGGCTTTCTATACTGTTCCGTTGATCTATATTTCTGTTTCTGTGCCAGTGCCATACTGTCTTGATTACTGTAGCTTTGTAGTATAGTCTGAAGTCTGGGACCCTGATTCCTCCAGCTCCATTTTTCTTCCTCAAGATTGCTTTGGTTATTCAGGGTCTTTTGTGTTTCCACAAAAATTGTGAAAATTTTGTTCTAGTTCCATGAAAAATGCCATTGGTAATTTGATAGGTAATCTGTCAAATCTGTAGATTGTTTTGGGTAGTATAATTATTTTCACAATGTTGATTCTTCCAATTGTAGAAGATGGTATATCTCTCCACCTGTTTGTATCATCTTTAATTTCCTTCATCAGTGTCATAGTTTTCTGTATACAGGCATTTTTCTCCTTAGGTAGGTTTATTCCTAGGTATTTTATTCTTTTTTTTGCAATGGTAAAGGGGAGTGTTTCCTTAATTTCTCTTTCAGATTTTTCATCATTAGTGTATAGGAATGTAAGAGATTTCTGTGCATTAATTTTGTATCCTGCTATGTTACCAAATTCATTGATTAGTTCTAGTAGTTTTCAGGTAGCACTTTTAAGATTCTCTATGTATGGTATCATGTCATCTTCAAACAGTGCCAGCTTTACCTCTTCTTTTCCAATTTGGATTCCTTTTATTTCTTTTTCTTCTCTGATTGCTGTGGCTAAAACTTCCAAAACTATGTTGTATAATTGTGGTGAGTGTGGGCCTCCTTGTCTTGTTCCTGATTTTAGAGGAAATTGTTTCAGATTTTCAGCATTGAGAACAATGTTGGAAGTGAGTTTTTCATATATGGCCTTTAGTATGTTGAGGTAGGTTCCCTCTATGCCTATTTTCTGGAGAGTTTTTAACATAAATCGGTGTTGAAATTTGTCAAAAGCTTTTCCTGCATCTGTTGAGATTATCATATGGTTTTTTTGTTTTTGTTTTTGTTTTTGTTTTGGTACGAGGGCCTCTCACTCTTGTGGCCTCTCCTGTTGTGGAGCACAGACTCCAGATGCGCAGGCTCAGCCGTCATGGCTCATGGGCCTAGTCGCTCCGCGGCATGTGGGATCTCCCCTGACCAGGGCAAGAACCCATGTCCCCTGAATCGGCAGGTGGACTCTCAACCACTGCACCACCAGGGAATCCTTATCATATGGTTTTTATCCTTCACTTTGTTAATATGGCTAACATTGATTGATTTGTGTATATTGAAGAATCCTTGTATTCTTGGGATAAGCCCCATTTCATCATGGTGTATGATCCTTTTAATGTGCTGTTGGATTCTGTTTGCTAGTATTTTGTTGAGGATTTGTGCATCTATGCTCATCAGTGATATTGGTATATAGTTTTGTTTTTTTCTGACATATCTGATTGGTTTTGGTATCAAGGTGATGGTTGCCTCCTAGAATTAGTTTGGTGAGTGTTCCTCCCTCTGTTATATTTTGGAAGAGTTTGAGAAGGATAAGTGTTAGCTCTTCTCTAAATGTTTGATAGAATTCACCTGTGAAGACATCTGGTCCTGGGATTTTTTTTTTTTGGAAGTTTTTAATCACAGTTTCAATTTCAATGCTTGTGATTGGTCCGTTTATATTTTCTATTTCTCTCTGGTTCAGTCTCAAAAGGTTGTGCTTTTCTAAGAATTTGTCTACTTCTTCCAGGTTGTGCATTTTATTGGAATAGAGTTGCTTGTAGCTATCTTTCATGATCCTTTATATTTCTGCAAGTTAATTTGTTACTTCTGTTTAACTTTTAGTTTTGTTGATTTGAGCCTTCTCCCCTTTTTTATGACAAGTCTGTCTAATGGTTTATTGATTTTGTTTATTTTCACAAAGAACCAGCTTTTAGTTTTACTGATCTTTGTTATTGTTTCCTTCTTTTCTTTTTCATTTATTTTTGATCAAATCTTTATGATTTCTTTCCTTCTGCTAACTTTGGGGGTTTTTTGTTTGTTTGTTTGTTCTTCTTTCTCTAATTGCTTTAGGTGTAAATTTAGGGTGTTTATTTGAGATGTTTCTTGTTTTTGAGGTAGGTTTGCATTGTTATAAACTTTCCTCTTAGAACTGTTTTTACTGCATCTCATAGGTTTTGGGTCATCGTGTTTTCATTGTCATTTGTTTCTAGGTATTTTTTTGATTTCTTCTTTGATTTCTTCAGTTATCTCTATTTATTTAGTAGCATATGGTTTAGCCTCCATGTGTTTGTATTTTTTCCAGTTTTTTTTCCTGTAATTTATACCAAGTCTCATAGCATTGTGGTCAGCAAAGATACCTGATATGATTTTAATATTCTTAAATTTACCAAGCCTTGATTTGTGACTCAAGATATGGTCTATCCTGGAGAATGTTCTCTGAGTACTTGAGAATAAAGTGTGTTCTGTTGTTTTTAGTTGGAATGTCCTATAAATGTCAATTAAGTCCATCTTGTTTAATGTGTCATTTAAAGTTTGTGTTTCCTTATTTGTTTTCATTTTGGATGATCTATCTATTTGTGAAAGTGGGGTGTTAAAGTCTCCTACTATTATTGTGTTACTGTTGATTTCCCCTTTTATTGCTGTTAGCATTTTCCTTATGTGTTGAGGTCCTCCTGTGTTGGGTACACAAATATTTACAATTGTTATATGTTCTTCTTGGATTGATCCCTTGATCATTATGCAGTGTCCTTCTTTGTATTTTATAATAGTCTTTGTTTTAAAGTCTATTTTGTCTGATATGAGAATTGCTACTCCAGCTTTCTTTTGATTTTCATTTGCATGGAATATCTTTTTACATCCCCTCACTTTCAGTCTGTATGTGTCCCTAAGTCTGAAGTGGGTCTCTTGTAGGCAGCATATTTATGGGTCTTGTTTTTATATCCATTCAGACAGTCTATGTTTTTTGGTTGGAGCATTTAATCCATTTACATTTAAGGTAATTATCAATATGTATGTTCCTGTTACATTTTTTCTTAATTGTTTTGGGTTTGTTATTGTAGGTCTTTTGCTTCTCTTGTGTTTCCTTCCTAGAGAAGTTCCTTTAGCACTTGTGAAGTTTGTTTGGTGGTGATCTTAACTTTTGCCTGTCTGTAAAGGTTTACTCTGTCGAATCTGAATGAGGTCCTTACTGGGTAGAGTAATCTTAGTTGTAGGTTTTTCCCTTTCATCACTTTAAATTTGTCCTGCCACTCCCTTCTGACTTGCAGAGTTTCTGCTGAAAGTGCAGCTGTAACATTATGGGCATTCCCTTGTATGTTATTTGTTGCTTTTCTCTTGCTGCTTTTAATATATTTTCTTTGTATGTAATTTTTGTTAGTTTGATTAATATGTGTCTTGGCATGTTTCTACTTGGATTTATCCTGTTGGGACTCTCTGCACTTCTGGACTTGATTGACTATTTCCTTTCCTACGTTACAGAAGTTTTCAACTATAACCTCTTCAAATATTTTCTCAGTCCATTTCTTTTACTCTTCTTCTCCTTGCACCCCTATAATTTGAATGTTGGTACATTTAATGTTGTCCCTGAGGTCTCTGAGACTATCCTCAATTCTTTTCATTCTTTTTTCTTTATTTTGTTCTTCAGTAGTTATTTCCATTATTTTATCTTCCTGGTCACTTATCCATTCTTCTGCCTCAGTTATTCTGCTATTGATTACTTCTAGAGAAATTTTAATTTCATTTATTGTGTTCTTCATCATTGTTTGTTTGCTCTTTAGTTCTTCTAGGTCCTTGTTAAATGTTTCTTGTATTTTCTCCTTTCTATTTCCACAATTTTTGATATCTTTACTATCATTACTCTGAATTCCTTTTCAGGTAGACTGCCTATTTCCTCTTCATTTTTTTGGTCTAGTGGGTGTTTACTTTGCTCCTTCATCTGCTGTGTATTTCTCTGTCTTCTCATTTAGCTTAAGTTACTGTGTTTGAGGTCTCCTTTTTGTGGGCTGCAGGTCCATAGTTCCTATTATTTTTGGTGTCTGCTCCCAGTGGGTAAGGTTGGTTCAGTGGCTTGTGTAGGTTTCATGGTGTAGGGGACTAGTGACTGTGTTCTGGTGGGTGGAGCTCGATCTTGCCTTTCTGTTGGCTAGAGCTTCATCCAGTGGTGCATTTTAGGTTTTCTGTGTACTTAGTATTATTTTCGGCATCTTCTCTGTTAATGGGTGGGGTTGTGTTCCTCTCTTGCTAGTTGATTGTCATGGGACATCCAGCACTGGAGCTTGCTGGCCATTGGGTGGAGCTGGGTCTTAGTGTTGAGACAGAGGTCTCTAGAAGAGCTCTCATTGATGGATATTACGTGGGTCCAGGTTGTCTCTGGTGGTCTAATGTCCTGAACTCTGTTCTCCCATTTAAGAGCATCGGGTCTGACACCAGGCCATAGCACCAAGACCCTGTCAGCCACACAGCCTGGTAAGTGTGGATTTTCTTGACTTTTGGGAAATCTGAGGTCTTCTGCCAGCATTCAGTATGTGTTCTGTAGGAGTTGTTCCAAGTGTCAGATGGTATAAATTTAAAAATTAGCTCAGCAGCTCAATGATTTAATTAACATTTCACTGCATAATAACAATAGCTACAATAATGATAGTTACCATCAATACATGCTATTCTTCATAGCTCTTCATAGCTTACCATACATAATGCTTACAACAATACTAAGAACTAAATTCCATTTATACAGATGAGAAAACTGAAAGGCAGAGCTGGTTAAGTGACATGTTAATGTTCTATAATAAGCTGCTGGGGGCATCTGATAAAATTCAACATCCATTAATGATAAAAAAAAACCCTTATTAAAGTGGATATAGAGGGAACATATCTCAAAATAGTAAAAACTATTTATAACAAATGCACAACTTCTATAATACTCAATGGTGAAAAGTTGAAAGCCTTCCCACTAAAGTTTGGAACAAAATTAGGATGCCCACTCTCACCACTTCTCTTCAACAAAGTATTGGAAAGTCCTAGCTATAGCAATCAGACAAGAAAAAGAAATAAACAGTATCCAAATTGGAAGGGAAGATGTACAGTCGACATCATATGTAGATTATATGATACTATACATAGAAAACCCTAAAGATTCCACACAAAAACTACTAGAACTTATAACTGAATTCATCAAAGTAGCAGGTTACAAGATTAACATGCAGAAATCAGTGGCATTTCTTTACACCAACAATGAAATATCAGAAAGGGAATGTTAAAACAAAACAATAACTTTTAAAATTGCAACCCCCAAAATAAAACACTTAGGAATAAACCTCACCAAAGAGGTGAAAAACTTATACTCTGAGAACTATAAAACATTAATAAAGGAAATTGAAGATGTTTCAAAGAAATGGAAAGATATCACATGCTCTTGGATTGGAAGAATTAATATTGTTAAAATGGACATATTACCTAAAGTAATCTACCGATTTAATGTAATCCCTATCAAATTACCCATGACTTTTTTTTACAGAACTAGAACGAATAATCCTAATATTCATATGGAACCATAAAAGACCAAGAATTGTCAAATCGATCCTGAAGAAAAATAGCAAAGCAGGAGGCATAACCATCCCAGACTTCAGACAATACTACAAAGCTACAGTAATCAAAACAGTGTAGTATTGGCACCAAAATAGACATACAGATCAATGGAACAGAATAGAGAGCCCAGAAATAAACCCACACACCTATGGTCAATTAATCTTTGACAAAGGAGGCAAGAATATACAATGGGAAAAAGACAGTCTCTTCAGCAAGTGATGTTGGGAAAGTTGGGCAGCCGCATGTAAATCAATGAAGTTAGAGCATGCCCTCTCACCATACACAAAAATAAACTCAAAATGGCTTACAAACTTGAACATAAGACATGACATCCCAAAACTCCTAGAAGAGAAATAGGCAAGATATTCTCTGACATAAATTGTACCAATGTTTTCTTAGGTCAGTCTCCCAAGGCAATATAAATAAAACCAAAAATAAACAAATAAAACCTAATCAAACTTACAAGCTTCTGCACAGCAAAGGAAACCATAAACAAAATGAAAAGACAACCTACAGAATGGGAGAAAATATTTGCTAGTTATGTGACTGACAAGTGCTTAATTTCCAAAATATACAAATAACTCGTACAATTTGACAACAACAACAAAACCAACCCAATCAAAAAATGGGTAGAAGACCTAAAGAGCCATTTCTCCAAAGAAGAAATACAGATGGTCAATAGGCACATTAAAATTTGCTCAACTTTGCTAATTATTAGAGAAATACAAATCAAATCTACAATGAGATATCATGTCACACCAGTCAGAATGGCCATCGTTAAAAACTCTACAAATAACAAATGTTGTAGAGTGTGTGGAGAAAAGGGAACCCTCCTACACTATTTATGGGATGTAAATTGGTGCAGCCACTTGGAAAACAGTATGGAGTTTCCTCAGAAAACTAAAATTTGAATCACCATATGATCCAGCAATCCCACTCCCGGGCATGTATCCAGACAAAACTGCAATTCAAAAAGATATATGCATCCCAATGTTCATAGCAGCACTATTCAGAATAGCCAAGACATGGAAACCACCTAAATGTCCATCAACAGATGAATGGATAAAGATGATGTTGTACATATATACAATGGAATACTACTTAGCCATAACAAGTGAAATAATGCCCTTTGCAGCAACATGGATTCAACTAGAGATGATCATACTAAGTGATGTAAATCAGAAAGAGAAAGACAAATACCATATGATATCACCTATATATGGAATCTAAAATATGACACAAAAGAACCTATCTATGAAACAGAAACAAAATAAGGGACATAGAGAATAGACTGGTGGCTGCCAAGGGGGAGGGGGTTGGGAGAGTGTAGGCGTGGGAGTTTGGGATTAGCAGATGCAAACTGGTATGTATAGAATGGATAAACAAGGTCCTATTGTATAGCACATGGAACTATATTCAATATCCTGTGATAAACCATAATGGAAAAGAATATGAAAAAGCATCTATATGTATAACTGAGTAACTTTGCTGTACAGCAGTAATTAACACAACACTGTAATTTAGCTTTACTTCAATAAAAAAAAAAAAAGACTATTTGCCCCACTTCTATGGAAGTTTTATTTGTGTCAAATGGATTCCTGGTGGGCCCTTTCCATCTCTTGTGAAAGCAAGGCTATATGATGGTACGCATGATCTGACCACTGTTCAGACTCAGTCTGGACCACTGCTTCTAATTTCATTGTCCCTGGATCTGATATGTTAAACACATGGCATTTGCTATGTTCTTATTTAGATGGAATGAAACTGGATCCTATCTGAATTATGAAAAAAAAAATTTAAGGGGATGCAAACTTATTGAATATTACTTCCTCACAATAAAGTTGTCAATTGTTCTTAATGAAAAAACTTGAAAATACTGAAAAAGTTAAATGAATTTTAGAAAGTTATCATTAATACTTTTGCCAGTAAGAAATAATTCCATATGAATTTCTTTTAAGACTATTGCATATACTTGAAATCATAATTTGTTTACCTTTCTCTTCTATATTTTTACTAAAAATAAATTTTTCAGATTATTAAATTTTCTTATAAAAATAATGTGAATGCCATGATCACATTCCATTGTATGTATATACCATATTTTACTTAATCCTTTCATTGTTATTGAACATTTAGTTCATAATTTTTCATTATTGTAAATAAAACTGCAGCAAACATCTTGAATATAGAAAACGGTCCTCCTTTCTGGTTTTGTCTTAGTATTAGTAGTGTGGATAAAACCAAGCAACTTAACATTTTCATCTTTGTAAATCTTTTGTTCCATTATCTTAAACTTGTATTCTGGAAAGACTGTGTACCTTTGAATAGTCTCACTAGAAATGTACAAAATACCCAACTAGCAAAGCATCATCAACTTTATGAATTTCCCCACTTATTTTTTGCTGATTTGATGAATGAACATGTCTCATTCCACGAACTTAAGTTTATTTGATTACTCTTGGTGAGAAATGATTTTTTTTAATTTTTATATTATTAATATGTCTCTACTTAATTAATCCTCCAGAGGACCTGGTCTGAGATACATTCATTCAATCTACTCTTTTTCCTGTTCTCTGATTCATTCACTTCAGCTCGAATTTTATAGTTCAGTTCTTCCTTTTTATCTTTAAGCCTTCTGTAGTTGTTCCTTTTCTAAATCCTTGGTTTGAAAGTCAAATATATAAATTTTCTGTCATTGTAATAAACAATTTGCTTTTAAGAACTGCTTTGGCTATGAGGTACTCTGTTTCGGTATATCTGGATCATGTGTGTTGATTTGAGAACATCTTTTTAAATTTTTATAGTTTAGATATTACAAATTTAACTTTCATTAATCTCTGGGTTTATTGCTTTCTGGTCATAAATTATGGCCTCTATAATTTCTCTTGATAATTTTTTGAAAATACTTCAGGAGTTATTTTTGGTCTCGTTTTTGAGATTAAAAAAAAGGCCATTCCCATTTTCTCTCACCAAGCATTTTTACTTCAGAGAATTACCACTGTTAGTAATCACATATTTCTTAGCATTTTCACTTATTTTTTCCCACACTATGTTATTAGCTCTGTAAGGATAGCAATAAAGATGCCTGCTTTTCTCATCATGGATTCCCAGAACCTATGAGAGTTTTTTTTTGGGGGGGGGTTTGGGTTTTTTTGGGGGGGTGTTTTGTAATGGAAGTAAATAATTAAATGTCCAAGGAATGTTCATAGGATGAAGGCAAGAAGGATGGAGAGTAATGGAAAATGGCACGGTTGATAATAAATACACCCAAGAGATTGCCATGACTAAAAAGTCAACGTCAGCCTTAAGTGAGAGATATTGGCATTGCTTGCCTTCTGCTTGATTTGGACAAGCTAAGGGAAGAAGGCAGAGAGTTGGAGTGTCTAAATACCAACTTCCTGACTGGGTGTGCTGTTTCTTTTATACAGGCAAATTGTGCAAAATAATGGATTGATTTTTTTGTTCTCTTGTTTTCTGTATGTGTATGTTGTTGATGATGATGATGTTGCTCTCTCTATATTGACATTTAGTTTATAAATCTTCCAAGACTGCCAATCAATTTTATTGTTGCAAGTTTTAATCTCTTTAATAAGTTTTCATCAGTTTTCTGGGGTCTTAATAAAAAGTTGAAAGACTGTATTAGAATTCCTAGTCTAATCTTGTTTTAACCTGAAATCTAGATGTTGTTTCTTATGCTTGGAATTGTGCTGTTGAGATTTCAGTTAATGCGTTTGTTATCTCATAAACACACGTCAGTTAGAGCACCATGTTGTCCCTTTATTTAACAGCTTCCACAAGCACATTATTTTCCACAAAACTGAAAAACTCATTTTAATTCAAACTGTGGAAAAATTCTACAGTGGATGAGGTGTCATTGCTTGTTACTATCCTTTATTTATGAAGCATAATTGGGAATGAGTTGACCTAGGAACAAAATTTCCAAGCCTCTCTTTAAGGAATCACTGCAACTACCAATGATAATGACAAAAGAAGGTTTTTAATGATAGGCTTGTTTTCTGATTGCAAGTCATTCATCTTAGTGCAGACTGACATTATCATCTTTCTTTTCCTGAAGAATTATCACTGAGCTTCCAGATACATCACAAGCAGCACCCTTCTGGTTTCCCTCTTCCCAAAGTAGATTAGGTGTCCTCTTTGCTGTTCTCTCACAGAAGAGTATTCATATATTTTCACATCACTATTACTTTTCTCATTACACACTGTAATTATCTACTCACCTGTCAGTATCCCCAATGGGATTTTGAACTCCTTGACAGCATTATTATTCATTTGTAGAGCCCCAAACTTACCACAGTGCCTAGGAAATAGTAACACTCAATAAATACTAGTGAATTGAGGAGAGGGAGAAAATGAGGTGTGAAAGGAGTAAAGGAAGGTGAGGGGAAGTGAAGAAAAGAAGGATGATATTTTTTTTAAAAAATAGCCTGAATTAGAATTGATATTGTAAGCATGGGCACTTTTATGTATGAAAGTGTGTTTTGGCAAGCAGAAATAAACTTATATAGAACAAATGAAAATCATGAAAAGATTGATGACTACTCTGTTCCCTCAGATTCTGTTGTGGAGTTAATAATCCTCATAAAAATATTCTAGTCCCTTCTAGAAAAGCATTTTTTCCCATATCTGCCTCACTTTTGTACTTTATTTGCTTCCTTTTTCTATCTAATTAACCATCTGAAGAAATGAGTAGCAGACTGAACACATATTTAGTAAGCACATAACATCTGCTAAATAAATCAATGAGTGAATGAATACCTAACAATAAGTGAATACCTAAGGCAGAAAGTTAAAGAAAAAACTTTGTTTACCTACTCAGAATTTTTTAACTGTGCTTGAAATACTTTAATTCTTTAGTGAATTGATTGTCAATGCTGCAAAATGAGAGGTATGAATTTTGTAAAACTTTGTTAATTAGATAGGGAAAAATTCACCATAACTGTCCTTTGTGTTCAAAGTGGAGGCTATTGACAGCCACATCCAGTTCTATTCTAGACCAATAACTTTCTAGACACTGATTTAACTCTGCTGTCTAAAAAGCAAAGGAGTTAATTAGCAAGTGAGAATAATACTTGAGCAACTCTCTACTAAATTAGATTTTGTTGACCTACCAAAGTGAATTTGTCATTAGCATTTATTAGAAACACATACACACTCCCTCTAAAGGACTTAAACACCCTAGATTGTTAGTGGTATTTTCTTTTCACTCATTAATAGTATAACTGAAAAGACAGAGCTTTGGAGTCAAAGGCCTATGAAAAACTGTCAGCTTTTCCCATTTCAACTGTTGTCCCCGGACATGCGGTTTAACCTCTCTAAGTCTCAGTGTTCTAGTATATAAGATAGTGATAATAGTGCTTTCATTGTAGGATTATTATGAGATTCAAAGGACTTAATAAAAAGAAAAGCTTATCTGTACCTAATATTATGCCTTATATTTATTAGGTACCTGATAAATCCTTTTAAGCAAGACCCTTTAGGATTAATTCTGTCATTATAACAGCTTTGAAGTTGAAGAAGGTGTTCTGGCTTGATTAATTAATTCATTTATTTGGTGTACATGTATTGCAAGAAAATTGTATGAAAGACCTTGATAGACACTTCAATATCCTAATTCCTGTCTTCAAGAGGATTATGATTCACTTAGAGAGATAAAATACATGCAATATGACTAAAATACTATGTAAGATATGATATGATTAGATTATTTTCATCCTTCTTTCTATAGCAAATTGAAGTGTCTTTCCAAAATTGAAGTATAAGGTTGATGGATGAGCTGACAATGAATAAGAACAGTGCTGGTTGAGAACATACAAGAGGGTTCAACATTTTAATTCATATTTGAGAGCTAAGGCAAACTGAAAGATGTTTTGAGTTTTGTATAGGAATGCCAGTATGTCAATTAAAATTCTGAACTTCTATAATGCTTAAATAGTTGCCACTCCCCCTCCCCCCAAAGTTTGCCCCATGCTTTACTTGTGTCACTATCATTCAAAGATATTTTGCTAAATTTAGTACAAATTACAACGTTATATTTATCTCTATTAAGTGAACAGTTGAAAGTGTTGCTGTTGCATGTTTTCTTTTCTAAAAGGAATAGTATGTAATTTCTGCTTCCTACAAAGAAAACAGACTAATATTAAGCTGTGGGCAAGTGCTCATGCTTTACTGAGAAGTGAATATATTAGCTATTCTCTTCACCATCCTTCATAACACCACTCACTAGCTCTGTGCACTTATGAAAATTATTTAGCTCACTGAACCTTAGTGTTTATAATGTGGAGATAATGCCTGTCTTTTAAAGTTTGATATAATAAATGTAACCTAAGGAATATTATATGCATAAGTATTGTTAATATTATTTCTACTTGTTTACTATTTCTTCAGTCTTCACTTGTCATTAGGAACAGCTGTCTGACTACTCTTTCCTACTCTGGAGGAGAGCATGCTGAATAAGTGTAATTATAAGCTACAGCTCCAGAGGTATGGTCCTTATACATTATAAAGTTCAATAAAACACAGAGAAAAAACAAATGAGAAAGAAATTACTTCTTAAATACATATTGTTCCTCTCTAGTCCTTTGAAAATAAATAAAAATTTAAGTCGGACTTCCCTGGTGGCGCAGTGGTTGAGAATCCGTCTGCCGATGCAGGGGATACGGGTTCGTGCCCCGGTCCAGGAAGATCCCACATGCCGCAGAGCAGCTGGGCCCATGAGCCATGGCCACTGAGCCTGCACGTCCGGAGCCTGTGCTCCGCAACGGGAGAGGCCACAACAGTGAGAGGCCCGCGTACCGCAGGAAAAAAAAATTTAAGTCAACGTCCTCCCATAAAAACAATCTACAGAATTGATTCCATACCCGAGCTATGGAAAGATAAAATCAGTCCTTTGTGCTAGTTTAATCCAGGTTCTAAAGCCAAAATACACAATCTCTAATCTAGAGGGAAAACAGCAAGTAATTTCAAGCTACAAAGTTAGCTCGAAGCCAAGAACAAGTTAGGTCCAATTGCAATAAGTAAATAAATTTTAAAAAAGTAAATTAATGGGGCTTCCTGGTGGCACAGTGGTTGAGAGTCTGCCTGCCGATGCAGGGGACACGGGTTCGTGCCCTGGTCCGGGAAGATCCCACATGCCACGGAGCGGCTAGACCCGTGAGCCATGGCCGCTGGGCCTGCGCGTCTGGAGCCTGTGCTCCGCAACGGGAGAGACCACAACAGTGAGAGGCCTGCATACCGCAAAAAAAAAAAAAAAAAGTAAATTAATGAATTAAGTTTTTATTATAAAATACAAATTTTATAATAAAAGGAGCAAGAACTGTTGTAGGGATGAAGGAAAATATTTTTATTTATGTAATGTCTATAAAATGCATTTAATGATATCAGAAACCATACTGTGATAGGCAGTGCCCTCAAAGAATCAATGTTTTCTTGTATACACATTATCAAAGGACACTTTAGTCTTTTAATAGCAGTAACATTCTTTTAATAGTAGGTATAGTCCTCTAAGAATATTATGAGAAGTTTTTGGCTTTATTTGCCTTTTAACATTATATAAGCCTGTGTACTGAAAGACGGCTTTGGGCAAGATGCAGGCATATTGTTAAGAAGCTAAAAATAAAGTTGGGAGGCAATAATAGCATATATATATTTTTAGAGCTTGAACCAAGCACAACTACAAAGCAATAATAAGCAAATGTAGCAAGCACTACCACTGTCTCTAAAAGGAAACCACAGTGTGTGCAGTGGAAAAGCTCCAAACTAATAAACAAATCCTCTGAAATCGCAAGACACACTTTCCAAGAAATACACAACACTCAAATACACACATACACAAGAAAATATGACAAAGAGATCATAAGCATTCTGATCACTGAGGCTGCCAGAAGGCTAACTTAATTAGTATAATCTCAAAGGACTTCAAAGTGCTATGGACTTAATGATAACTTGTTATACCAGTACTTCATGAACTGTAGGGCAACTTCTTATGAGCTGAAGAGCTGTGTCTAAGGGAAGCATCACGCCTCCCAGCCCCATAGGTTCTGCTGTCTCACTGCCTCTCCTTCATTGCACTAAACAGCTACAGTTGCCCTCTCTCATCGAGAAAGAATAAGAGGTATTAAATTGTTTCAACCACAGCTTGCTACTCCTCTACCCTACTTATAAGAAGGCTGCAAGAGCAGCAGTCATCAGAGACAGAAGGCAGCAGCAACTGTAAAATAAGATCCCTAACTCCTCTGACTTACACTCCATTCTGTGAGGAACTGAGGATATATTCAAACAGGAAAATGTAGCTTATTTAGGATTTTTGTACCTACACCAGCAGAAGCTCACCCTGAAGAAATGATTGATTAAGTATGTACATGAATATCCTCAAAGAGAAAATAGTTACATGTTTTCAACCCTGTATACAATTGATAATATCTATTTATCCACCTATAAGATTCCTAACTATGTCACTGGCATTATAAGCTGTGGGAAAGCACAGGCACATACATAAAGAGCTCTGTGAGAAAATGACCTTCATTGTTATATGTGTGTAATTCCTATTCTAGAAGTGCTTTCATTATTGTATTATGTAAGAAATAGACACAATTGGATCTGTCATACAAAAGACAAAATTTGCTGTGACAAGGGCTGGTTCTTATTTTCATTAATTCATTAAAACTTATAATACTTACTGAGAACATTTCATGTGCCAGAAAGCCAGAATATATTACTGGTATTGTTCAGCTCTGAGTAAAACATGTATACCTACAAACATATAAAATCATGTGGAAAAATGCCCTGTATTATTATATGTGTGTAATTTCTATTATATAAATGGTATCATTATTCTATTATATTAGAAATACAGATATCTGAGCCTGTCAAGATAAAGACATAATTCACTACGAAGAGAGCTAGATCTTACTTTCATTTATTCATGCATTCAAAAATAGTTATTGAGAACATTCACTCAGCCCAGAATAGTATTCAGTCCTAGAGAATACAATATACAAGATGAAAAACAGTCCCTGCTTTCATAGATCTAACAGTGCAGAGGGACAGTCAGAATTTAAACCAGCAACTGCTGTCCATGGGAATGAGTACTCAGAGACGAGGTTAAGGGGACTATGGGGGTACCTTGGACAGTGAAGATGAATCTGAAAAAATTTCCCTATAGACTTTGTGTCTGGTTCAAAAGGTAAGTGGGACAGTGTCCAGTAGGTATCGAAGTCCTAAGGTAAAAGAGAGAAGTGACTTCATCTAAGAACAGAGATGATATGGCTGGACTAAAAAGTGGTCAGATACGAGGTAGAACAGATCAGCAGGGCCAAATTTGAAGTCCCTTTATCCCTTGATGTGGGGTTTGAATTTTATCTCAAGGGATAGTGGATTCAAGAAAGTTTTCTAATCAGTTGACTGACAGGATCAGATTGGCATTTTATTCCTCTGGTTGTAGTTAGTGAATTTGAACAAGGTGACCCAAGAGTCAAGAGATCTGGGGGTGTGAGGAATGTTTAACATATTTAGTTAGCACTGGTGAATAAAGATGCCAGTAAGACATCTAAATAGAGATATCCAAAAAGCAAGTGGTAATATGAATCTGGAGTTCAGAACAGGGACTAAGTTTGAGAACAATCAGCACTATCAGTGTTGTGATGTCACATACAGAGAGTGTGTAAACAAAAGAACAGAACCAAAAAGGATATCAATGATTTTAAAGGAAGGGATTAGCACAGAGACAATTGAGAAGTGATGAAGAGGGAGATGTAGTTTTACAGAAGCCAAGAACAGACTTTGCTTCAGAAAGTCTCACTTTGCGGTGAGACCAAGAAAAATGAAGACTGGAAAGGTCCATCCTCAAAGAAGTAAGCTCTGATGTAGGTGAAACCAGTTCCAGACAGAAATGGGTTAAGAAGTAAGCTGGAGATGGAAAAATGAGAGTGAGTTCTTTTACCAGGTGTTGTATAGAAGAGATAGTCTTTCTCAGACAAGATACAGGAACAGGTAGATAAACCTAGGCAAAAAGTAGCTTCTCTTCTGGATAAGGACTCTTTTTTTTATTGGAGTATAGTTGCTTTACAATGCTGTGTTTCTGCTGTACAACAAAGTGAATCAACCACATGTGTACAAATACCTTTGAAAGTGTCAGTTCTCCATGGATCTCTTACATTTCTGCATGTCTTAAAAGCAGAGGCACTGACTTCCCTTTGTTGCAGAATTTGTACAGTAAACGGCCTTGGATAGTTGAATAAGTCTCTCTACAGCAAGTGGTGGGCATGCTTAATGACCATTATAAGATATTTAAGTTCCCTAAGTTTGGGGTTTCTCTCCTATAACACAACACACTGCATATATGGGTGTCACCTGGCTCTCTTCATACCTCCTTGTGGAAACTGGGTCTCAGAGAACTTGCACAAAAAATGATGAGACTCTGGCTATTACTGTAAGTAATAAAGTCCTTTGTCTCTGGCCGAGGAGTCTCTTGTCTTCTACCAGTATCCATGAAATGGTGGTAGGCTAACTTGTTGGCTTCAAGTATGGTAAAATCTCAGATTCTTCACAATTCTTGACAGTTTGGCTATTTGCATTTCTGTCCTGGTTCTGCTCAGAACTTTGACTTTTCAGGATTTATACCACCTAAAAAGTCAGAGTAAAACTGTTACTGTATAGAGAAAGAGCTTACTGGTTTATGTTGTATTCTCCCAAGTATATACTGTCAACTCCAATGGAAGCTATAGACTAGCAGCATAAATTAGAAAAATGAGAATGCATCCTGCACACCACTGACAAGCTTGCAAGACAATATTTCTTAGTTCTGCATTTGAGTACATCGCTTAGAGTGCATATTTCCTGGTTATGTTCACTCTGCATACATATACATAGCGATAACTGCAGTGCTGTCATTTTAATGCCAAGTTACCTATATGACACAGACATATGATTTTGGTAAAACACTGCAAGGTGAATAATTTCTGAATGATGGAGGCTCTTTTGAAATGCATTATAATTCTTCAAGGAATGTTATATAATTTAAAAACGGTTATTTTTTTTAAATGAAGTATAATAGACTTTTTCTAATAGACTTTTTCTAAGGGATCTAGTAGAATCCAACTATGTCTTGAGTTAAATTCAACACTGACCAGGTGTTTATGCTAGCTGGGAGCCTCATTGGTTACAGTCATCTAAAGTCTTCTCTGAGTAAGTTAGAATCTATCAATATCTTTTAATAGATTGTATTCCCTTAAAGAAGTATAGACCCTAGCAGGCTAAAAGTTACAGAAAACAAATCATGTTGACCTGTACTTCATTAAACGTTCAATAAACAGAAATTAATTGAAAACAATATAAAGCTAAAAGAACAAACACTGAAGGGGCCTGTGTATACATTTAGTTCAAAGGAACATAATAATAATAAAAATAGAATTGTCAGTTTGAAATCATAATGAGTAGCTCAGATATTACCATGAAAAAGAAATAACCAGAAAGATGAGATATTTGTATTCTTTAATGTCTACTGAGACCATCATTATGCAGATTTCTCCCTATCAGATAGGACTCAGTATTAGGTTTGGCAAGGGGAGATGAGTAATCAACTAAATACTGCAGATTAGGAGTAGAGGGGGAGCATTTTTAAAACCATTTTAAGCTCCAAGTAACTCTGGGCAGAATCATTGCAAGATGCATTATGTCCTGAATTACAAGTAAATTTTCAAAGAGAGTTAACTAAAGGTAATACGAACATCCTCTCTGGTGAAAAGTCACAGCTCAAGAACAGACACATTTATGAAACACAAGATTTTCAGTTTTTATTTTTGAAGAAGTTCTTTTTGGAGTGCAGTAGTTAAATGCCACAAATTTTTACTCAGTGGAGAATCTGAGCAAACTCTATAGGTCCTGAGAGTACCACAACCCTAGATTATCACTAATGGCCATCTGAACAGAAAATAACATTTAACGTAAATTGTTGCTAGAATAATTACTCCTTTTCACATTTAATAGTTTTCATTTGTTAGTATAAGTATGCTATTATGTCAATATATGGAAATTTTCCTAGATGGTCAAATAGCACCTTTGAAATGCCCACAGACCTTTCCAAACTCCCAAACAGTATCTTCCAAATAAATTGATAAGTATGGGAAATATTTAATAATCATACTTAAGGCAGGTAAGCTGATAACTGATTCCAGAGATAAGACAAGTTATCAAGAGAGTAATAGCTATACTTGCAACTCTTTTAGAAAATTATTAGCTTCAGTTCACAGGATGCAGATAAAAGGACTACCTAAAGATGACAGTGACAGAAGTTTTCATTCCATTTCACCTGTGACAATCTCAAGTGGTTCAATTACCTAGTATGTGTGTGGCAAGAATTTAAAATCTCTACCTCATTGTACTGAAGAGAAAAGCAAAGTGGCAACTCCTGCATCAGCTGATCTGTCTGCAGAATCACAGCAAAAGTATTAGGCTTATTCATTCTCTAAGTACTGGAGCATCTAATTTGTTTCTACCCAACTTGCTCATCTGTTTTATCATCTTTTCATCAGACAGCACTGTTTTGAGTAATGGGCAAACATAACTTACTTAGGATAAGCCATCAAGGAGATGCTATGGTTTACCATTATCCATTTTAAAAGGTAGGTTTATGTGTGTCTGGGTTGTACTGTGCAGGTGTATGAGTCTGGATGGCGTATAGTGTGTGAAGGAGGGCAAGCAAAATCTGCTTTCATGGGCATGGAAAGAAATTTATGGGAAAGTGATTAATATACATGATGAAAAGTGTTACAGTCTTAAGCCAGGAGAACATCTTGGATGAATCATTTAGCCCTCATCACATCTTCCTCCAAATATATATTTTTTTTTCCATATTTTTAAGTCGTCAAAAAATAACCCTTAATACCACCAATATAATGTTTCACAGCTGGTCACAGCAAAATCTTTATCCCAAACTCTAAACCCCTTCTCTACTGCTTTATAGGCATACCTCCTTGTCCTGACCTCCAGAA
The DNA here is from genome assembly GCF_025265405.1 of Mesoplodon densirostris. Taxonomy (NCBI): domain Eukaryota; kingdom Metazoa; phylum Chordata; class Mammalia; order Artiodactyla; family Ziphiidae; genus Mesoplodon; species Mesoplodon densirostris. The sequence goes on along the minus strand of NC_082677.1, from coordinate 33,882,482 downwards.
AAACAGAGAAAAAATTAGTCAACATTATTCTTAAAATATATTTCTACAGTTACTTATGTATCTAAGTTATCATCAAGACAGAGAGAAAGTATGGTATAAGGGAAAGAAAACTGTAATTAAAGGTTAAAAATAGCTAAATTTATGTCACAGCTCCAACAGTTACTAAGAAAACCCAGGGAAGTCACGATTTAATTGAACCTTTGTTGTTTCAGCTGTTACTTGGAGCTACAGAAATCTCTATTAGCAACTACAAAGAGATGTTATTTCAAACAAGATAGTGGAAGTGATAAAGCTTCTAAAGGTCTATAACACTTTTAGTCTTTCAACAAAGAAATCAGTACTATTCCAGCCAAATATGGATTTCTCATCTACAAAGCTGCATTAAAATTTTCTTTCTGACCAATTTAATTTTAAAATTATATGTAGAGAACATAACATAAAGTAGCTGGCTCAATAAAATAGCTCAATATGTTTATGTAAAGCCACTGCCCCAATACAGATTACATAACAGATGCTCAGTAAACAAAAATTATTGCTAATAGTAGCATTAGAAGTGGCAGTAATGCTGCCCCTCAATTATGCTTTCACTTTAGTTATAGGAGAAAGAATTGGAACAGTTGATTTATTGAGCGCCTTATGTGCCAGACACAGTATCTGATATCATTTAGAACATCTTAACACCAAGAATTAGAATTAGTTTCCCCATTTTGTACGTGAAGAAATGGCGACTTGTGCAGGTTTAATAACTTGCCAAAGGCTCAAAGCTCAAACCAAGTTATGTTCAATTCCAAAGGTGTTCATGTTCAATTACAATCTATTGCCTCCCAGAAGTTCAAAGTTAAACTTCCTGGTCTTAGAAAAGTATGGCTAGTGCTGAATAAATATGTGTACCGGAAGGTAATCCCTCTATGTCTACAGACTCTTTAGCCATTTACATAGGATTTACAATTTTAAACTAACCTCTCAGATTCTTCAAACATGCTGAGGGATGAAAGAAAAAGTTATTATTTTTGGTTAAACAGAGCTGTAATATTTTGATTTCTCTAGTAAGTATGAAGAATTATGGTAATGCATGCAATTAAAATTTCCTTTGTTATATAATTCCATTACTGTTTTAAATTGCTTCATTAAGGAGAATTACATTTCCTTACACATTACAGCATGTGTGTTTTGCCACATCCTTCTTGTCAATATTGTCCTATTAATTATATATCAAAAATGTCTCTCTTTAAATAACTCATAATTATTTTAAAAATAAATAAATAAAGGAAATTGTCTTTGGAGTGTAGCATCTTGTGGTCCTGCTGCTCTTTTAAATTTGCAAAAATATTGAGATTAAGATGCACATTTAAAGCTTTGAATATTATGTCCAGACTATTTTCAACAAAGTTAACAGACTAGGATCCAGTAATTCTAATTACTCTAGTATTAGATTTCTGGAGAGTTGTAGTTTATCATTTTTATAAATTTCTCATATTTGTGATTAATGTAATGATATTGTATTTGTCCTTTATCCTTATTACTTACAAAGCTCCCATAGGTTGTTGTTAACGTTTTAAATAAATTAGCCCATTTTGTAAAAATCTTTATATTTTGCATGCTAGCTTAGACCTATAAGCTTTTAATATGTATTTTGACTGGACACTTACTACAGCAATTTCTAGGTAAATTATTTACTCATACACTAATCAAATGTAGTCTTACTACAAGATAGCAATGGACAATGCATTTACAGAAAACAATACATTTGCAAATTCAATTCAAAGTAATTCTTTTGAGAGTTAACAAAAAAATCGAATTACTTATTTTAATACTGAGTCCATAAGAAAACTTGTAACACAGAAAAAAAAAAACAACTCATTTTGACTCTGCCGTAGCTCTGTTGCTGTTGGCTCCTGAAGAACAGGAAATTCTATTATTCCATCCTTACTGGTATGAACTCATAGCCATCCTAGGCTCTCCTGCCCAACCATTTCAACAAAATGCACTATTTCTTACCACTGGACCTGGTTTGATTTTGTTTTATTTTCCATTACAGACTCATTTGATCTAAGGTAGTCATTACTCTCATTTTAGCATCTGACCACTTCTACTTACAGACAAGCAAGCTCAGATTCAGATTATCCCAGTCCAATCATAGAAGCATGAGCCTCACGCATGCACTCAGGTCCCATGGAATTGCTGACTCACACAGGTGTGTACACAGTGCTAGAGCTAATATTAGGACTGACTCATGGTCAGTGTCCCAGTGCCTAGGACATCTGAGGTAAGCTGCCATTACCTTCGGCGACACACCCTGTTCAAAAGATAGACAAATTTGGGCTTCCCTGGTGGCACAGTGGTTCAGAGTCCACCTGCCGATGCAGGGGACACGGGTTCGTGTCCCGGTCCAGGAAGATCCCACATGCTGCAGATCGGCTGGGCCCGTGAGCCATGGCCACTGAGCCTGCATGTCCGGAGCCTGTGCTCCACAACAGGAGAGGTCACAACAGTGATAGGTCCTCGTACCGCAAAAAAAAAAAAAAAAAAAAAGAGTTTGACACGACCCCCACATAACATCATGTTACATTGGCCAAAATATTTTGTGCATAAAATGATAGCATCATATCAATTATATTTTCCCCTAATGTTTTATAACAAAGCTGTGGCAATATGTGTTTTTCTCATATAATAGAAACAAAGCCAATGAAACATATTGAGACATGGTTGTTCTTATCTCAAGACAAAATACTTTGATTCTCTTTGATCTAAGTGTTCTTTTGTGCTCAGAGTTTCTTATTATGAGTTTAGATTATACCCTTTGCCTTTAGAGATTATGGAAAATGAATAATTTATCAAATAAGCTGAAATATTCTGCCAGAATGCAAAGCTCATACAAAAGTAAAATGACAGCCACCAATACAAACTGCAAAGTAAAACAGCCCCCAGCCCAGCATAAACCCCAATACACATCACACCCACACAATCTCTCAGCAAATATCAAGCAACACATTGAGATAATAGACTTGTCAGGAAAAACAAACATCCCTACAGACAAAAAGAGTCACTTTGTTAATAACAGTCAAATTGTGACATCCATAAATTTTATCTGAGGCCTTATTAAGCTAATCATCGCCTTCATTCAATTATTTGCTGCCTTAAGAGTGGCAGATCACAATTGGAGGTCACCAGGAATTATTTGCATCTTGAACATTCTTGCCAAATGAAAATAAAAGAAAGTTGAAGTGTTGTTATCTCTCATCAATTGTTTTAACTATCTTTTCTCTCTCTGTGCTGAATGTAGAGTGTTGGCTGCATTGTTACATTAATGTTATACACTGTTATATTGATGTTATAGTCTTCTGCCGATTGTAATAATTTTCCCACTAAGATACTGAAGAAAAGCTGATGGTAAGTAATATTAATTTAAGACATGATTGTTTATGCTTATTAATTTTCCCATGACATTCTCTTTTTATCTTTGGAAAATTTTACAAATTAAAATGGACAGAGGTACTGTACTTCGATCTTTGAAAGATGTTACCGAAGGGGACCAGCCTCAAGAATCCTCGTAATAGCAAGAAATAAAGCAGTGGCATATTGAACAGAAAGCTTCACGGGGATAGCCCTGTAGGAAAAGAAGGAGAAAAAAGTCTCATGGACTCTCATCCATGGTAAGGTAACTGTGAATTATTCATTCAGTTGTTTTAACAAATTTATATTGAAGGCTTACTAATGCCAAAGTATAATGGTAAACAAAGTAATAATAAACAAACAAAAAATAGTCATTATCCCAAAATCTTGGAGATTAGGGTTGAGGATAGAGGGTCATCAGACAACAATTAAGCACAAATAAATATAAGTGAAGAGCTGTGATCAGACGGAAAGCTTCATGACAATAGGAAAACATCAAATGAGGTGACTGACAGTGTCAGGCAGTCAGGGATGCTGCCTTGAGTAAATAATGATTAAACTGAGATCTGAGGGAAGAGTAGGAGTTAGCTAAATAGTGCTGTTTATCTGTTTATGGTATAAGAGCATTCAAGCATAGGGAAGAGCATTCAGGAAATGTTCTGTGTTAAAGGAGCAGGGAACATTCAAAGAATTAACAGAAAAGAAGGCTATATGACTGGGGCACAGAGAGCTGGAAGGACTGTGGGGCAGGATGATGCTGAAGAGGTAGATAGAAGCCAGCTCTCCATTGCCTTGTAACTCCAAGATATTATTTTTAATCCCAAGAACAATGGAAAGCCACAGATTATAGAGGGAGGGTGCATGTCGGGTATGATCCAACTGCATTTTGAAAGCATCTCATTGCTGCCGTGTGAAGAATAGATTGTCACAGGCATGAGTAAGTGCAGAGAGAGCACTTAGGAGGGCATTTTAGTACTTGAGGGATAAGATGACTGCTTCAGATTAGAGTGGTAGTAAATGAGATAGGTAGAAGTGAATAGATTTAAACTGTCTATATCTACAGACATATAGACTTATAGATAGTTTATGCTTATGATGATGACCTAAGGGGCAGTATATAGACTAGATGTGGAAGGGAGGAAGCAAAAAGCAGCAGGGTTGATCAATAGGTTTCTGGATTTCATTAATGGGTCAACTAAAGTATCATTGAGAGAGTGAGATGTGGGACACTGGAGAGGAGCAAATTGGATTTTGGTTGGTTAAGTGTGGAGCTTGACATGCTCTTAAGACATCAAGGAGGGCAGTTTGGGAAGAAAATTAGTTATGTGGGACGCTAGTTCAAAGAGGAGGAGATCTGGGATGGCAGTTCACATTTGACAGTCATCTGTGTATAAATAGGAATTTGGGGAAACTTCTGTGTTTTGTGTTCTAGCTGATGGTCAAATTGTAGGGTTTTTCCCAATAATTTTGGTTTCTAATAGACCATTTATAAATCTAGTAGTTATCATTAGAGTACACTTATTTAATTTTAATTTAATCTTTAAAGAATTAACTCTCTTCTTTTTCAACTCTCTCCAAACACCTTTAGATGTAGCCAGGCAGGAAGGCACCTGCAGCATAAAGGGTGGGTACTAGGGATGTCAGAGCCTGGGAAGAGTAAGGAGGGGCTGGTAGTGGTAATGGCCCTGAATCAGATATCAGAGTCCATCATGGTGAAGAGGCTATTTGTACAGAGTGCAACCCTGATGTGGAATGTGGGAATCCAGGAAGGATGAAGAGGGCATCTGCACATGGGGGACAGAGTGGCCCTCTGCAGGCAGTGGGACCCCAAGAAGAATAAGAAGTGCTTCACCACAGACTGAGGACAGTCCAGAACATCGTTTCAGAGCCTGGGTGGAATGAAGTGAGTATGCAAAATAGGGAAGGGGCTCAGTGTAACCTACGATGGTAAATGAGGGCCCCTGAAAGGATGGCTAAATGTCAGGGTTAGGGAAGAGAGTGTATAAGATGAATCTGGAACAAATTATTGTGCATGAAAATAAGAAAGTGCTCACAGAATGATGGGAATTGACAAAAGGACCAAAAAAAATCTTAAAGAACTGACCAAATATGGGAAATTTTGAGTATCAGAAGAAATAATCATAGTAATAAATTATAACTCATTGAATAAAATAGGAATCTGACAGTACTTACTAATAGAAATAAATAAGTGAATAAATTAAATGTTGAGTGAACAATGGATTATTTACATAGTACCAAGTATCTCCCCTCAAAATGCTTTTTAATTACTAAGGGAAGAAAAGACTTGCAGAGCCACCTTTATCACGTAAAAATTAGCATCGCCAATAATGAAACAAATCATGTACTATGAGATTGGAAACATTATTTCTTTGGTAGTCTTGCCAAAGATGCATAACCTGCTGAAGTGAATCATGAGGAAGCATCAGAGAATCCCAAACTGAGGGTCATTAATACAAAATGGTATGGAATCTCCAAATCAAGAAAAGATTAAGTAATTGCTCCAGACTGAGGAGACTAAGGTGACATGACAACAAAATACAACATGTGAACTAGAGCTTGCTCTTTTTGTTATAAAGAATATTACTGATACAGGTCATGAACATTGGGATCTGTGTGTCAGATGGTAGTAATATGCTATTGTTAATTTCCTGATTTGTTGGTTGTCTTGAGGCTATGTAGGAGAAAGTCCCTATTTTTAGAAAATATGCTCTAGCCTATTCAGAGTGATAGGGAACCATATCAGCAACTAACTTTTAAATGGATCAGGAAAATAATGTTATTTGTACAATACATTTAACTTTTCTCTAGGTTTGAGACTGTGTGTTTTGAAGAATACCAGATCATCTGGAATTCATAAGTAGCCAATTGTGAAAAGTAGATTACTGTTTATTTGATAAAAAAGCAGAAAACAAAATAAAACATTAAATGGAATAAATATTGTGCTTCCATATTTTTTGTCTGCCTTTTAATCAACAATGCATCTGAACTCATTTTTAAAACATGCAAAATTTGACATAGGAAGATGATGAAGAGCATAAGCAGTCAAGACACAGTGCTTACCAATTTGAGAAGCTTTCAAGTCAGAATGAACCACTGAATGAAACATTAGATTTTAGTCACTTGAAAGCCCTTGATCTTAAATATAGCCTCTTAAGAGTGTGATGTGCCATTTATTTTTCTTTTACTCAAGTTTTACTATTGGATATCTGATTACCTAAAAAGATAAGATGGAAATATTTTAAGATGCTTCTCTCCTCTCAACTATATTTATTACTTGATTTCTGTCACTACTCTAAAGTAAACAATAAATCCTGCAGGGTTAGGATCCTGAGACCTACAGACATAATAATTCTTCTGTTGGAACTTAATGTACCACCAAAGATGAGCTCTGTCACTGGAATAAAATGGTGTGGTGAACTAGCTGACTACCTTCTAAAGTTATCACTCTAACTTTTCACATCATGATCCTAACACTTCATTCCATTGTAGAAAAGGAAAACGTGGAAGAAGTAAATATGTGAGGAAGGAGAGCTTAGATAAAATTCTTTCAAAAAGAAAGCTATTTATACAATTAATAAATATAAAATATATGTTAAATGGCAAAGATTTATTACCATTATTATTAGAGTAAATCTGTCTATGGCCTTTTGATTTTATAGATTGCACTAAAATAACCAGACATGTGACCTCTTTCTGAAATTAAATAATAAATAGTACATTCAGAATGAGGATAAGGGCAATGTGTAATTTGTGTCTCTTCAATCCACGTTCATGTTATCACTATTAATGGTATCATCAGTAGTTATCTGTTCCTGGTCAGAACAGCTATATTACTTGAATTGTGCCTTTCATCTCCCTTCCATCCCCCACACCACTACTTCAGGTATTTGTCCATGTAAACAAATACACTCTGCTTCCATGTGGCATCCTGTTTTCTTTAGTCTTTCCCTTAAGAGGTACTCCCAAAAAAAGGGAGAGTAAAATCTCATCATTTTCCCCTTTTCAGCTTGAACTCTCTTTATTAATGCCCACCATCTCTGAAGATCCAGAAGAGTCTATATACCACTTCCAAATGAAGCCTAGAGATGCATGCACACCAACTGCTTTAACTCTCACAGAAAATGAAAGCTTGAATCTTATTAAGATCTTGAGGTCCACTATGTCCTATGTCCACAAAAGTCCACTAACTCTACTGCTACTTCCTCCACCAGGTGATCTGCATCCTTATGATACGTCTGGTTACTCCAGCAGTGTGATTGTATTAGAAGCCCTTGAAACGTCAAAAACAATAAGAACAACAGAAAAAACTGTCATGCTTTCCACCAAAGAAGAGGGAATCTCTGGGTCTCTCTCTTTCTTCCTCTCTCTCACCTTTTTGTTACTACAGCACTTGGCTCTCATTAAATGTCTGCCATGTACTTCAAATACCAGTCAGAGCATTTTAATGAAATAGCCTCTTCAGGTTGTATTTACCACCCTCAGTCTACCTAGGACAATGGGGAGCCTATTGTGATCAATCTGAGCGCTAGAATTCTGCTATCAAAACTATAAATTCTTTCTGTGACCCTATTTTACCTGCCCTAAAACCTTATAGCTAAATTAAAATTAACAGGTTTTCATTGAGTGCTGTTGTAATTTCATGTTTCTAGTCACAGTAGCATGACGTTTCCTGGTGGAAGGGCATTTGTTCATTCATCCCTTCACTCGATTTTAAAAGTCCACTGTGCTCTAGACAGGTGTGTATATAAATAATTACCCTGTGGTGGGTAAGGGTACCTTGGCAGTTTGGACCAGGACCAGGCAAGTAGAAAGGAAAGTATCAATTCTGCTTGGTTGAATGAAGGAAAGCTTAATAGAGGAGAACACACATGAGATGGTCTTGCAGGATGAAAGTCTCAGAGTCTATCAGGGGAATGATAAGGAAGAGCATTACAGGCAAAATAAAAGTTTGTGCAAAGGAATGAAATAATGAGGCTTGTTCAGGGAACTGTAAATAGTTCTACATACTTAGAGAGTCCCAGAGGCCACAGATTTTGGCATCAGAAAAGCTGGATTTGAACTTAGCTCTGATGTTTACCCTCTGTGTAACTTAGATCAAGTCACTTAAATTTTCAACATTTCAGTTTTTTCAATTTGAAAAATGAAAATAATGGTATTCACTTCAGGTTTTTTTAAGAATGAAAAAAACATATATGGCCTTCTATAGAGTCTTGCCACAGTTCCTGGAATATGGAAAATACCCTGTAATTTCAAATGGTCATTATGGTCAACACTGTCATCATGACTGTTGTTGTTGTTAGTATAAGGAAAAGAGGAAATAAAGTTGAAGAGATAAGCAAGGATCAAGTCACAGAGGACTTGGATGTTCTGCTAAGAAATCTGATCAGCACATTTCTAAATGTTAATTTCACTGATAATAATGTTTTTCAAAATTTAATGAAATCCATCTTTAAAACTTACCATCCTTTATCTGCACAATTTAACCTTCCAGTTATATTTCTATGATCCCTTCCTTGTCACACATTCTTTCAAATGCCACTTTTCTTTTATGTCTAGCTATGTAATTTTAATTCTTTTTCAAAGATCCATAAATTAATTTTCATTTGCATCTTCACTTACAGTCATTTCTGTGAAGGAAGAATTAAACTTTTAACGTGACACTTTTATCATAAAGCCTCCCAAACTTCTTTTCTTCATCTTAATTTTCTCATTAAACTCACTTGCTTAAATGATTAGCTGTTAAGAAAAGGGAAAAAATACTCTTTTATCCACATACTTTAATGGAACTACAAGACTGACATAACTATGTTAATTATGAAGTATAAATAGAGCTTTCATTACATGTTGTCAAAAAACTTGTTCTTTTAATCTATACTATAATTTACAAATGTGGACAGATCATTTGATTCAGATTTGCCAGTCTGAACAGAAAAAAGGAAGCTATGTATGGAAGCTATCAGGAAGATATTTATACATGAAAATGAATTTGAGTTTGAATAGCAACCTGTAAAAGTATTTATTTTTTGCTATATTTCAAAGTAGTCATTTCCATAACTCTCACCAATGATATATTTGAATTGCCAAATCCCTCCTACTGAACTAGCAGTAACTGAAAAATTCATCAGACATAAAATGATGTTTGAAGAGAGTTACACTTTGCAAGCTGAATATGCCAGAATACTACCTTTAAATTTTTCTCATAGTAAAATCATTAAAAAATATATTTTTTGGAAAAAAACTCATAGAAAAAGAGATCAGATTTGTGGTTAAGGGAGGCTGGAGTGGGGGGAGGAGGAACTGGAGGAAGGTGGCCAAAATGTACAAATTTCCAGTTATAAGATAAGTGAATAAGAAGGATATAATACACAACATGATGGCTATAGCTAACATGGCTGTATGGTATATAGGAAATGTGTTAAAAGTGTAAATCCTAAGAGTTCTCATCACGAGGAGAAAAATACTCTTTTTTTTTGTATCTATGTGAGATTATGGATGTTAACTAAACTTATTGCAGCAATCATTCCATGATATATGTAAGCCAACTCATTATGCTGTACACAAACTTATACAGTGATGTATGTCAATTATATCTCAATAGAATTGGAAAAATTATGAAGAATAAACTTTTTTGAAATTAAGAGTAATGAACTTTTAAATATAAGGCATTTATGCAGTAGGGACATATTTAACATTTTTATTAAGATATAATTTATAAAGTTCACTCATTGAAAATTTAAATTCAATAGTGCAACCACCACCAAAATCTAAATTTAGAATATTTTCATCACCCCACTACCATTTATCTATTACAGTCCCTTCCCATACCTGCCCCAACCCTAGGCACTATATCTACTTTTTGTCTCCATTAATTTGCCTTATCTGGACTTTTCATGTAAATGGAATCATACAGCATATGATTTTTTTGTAATTGGCTTCTTTCACTTAGTATGTTTTCAAAGTTCATCCATTATGTAGCATGTATCAGTAATTCACTCCTTTTATTAATAACTAATATTCTTTTGTATGGATATAACACAGTTTGTTTATCTGTTCATCAGTTGATGGACATTTGGGTTGTTTCCTTATCTCGCTTATTATGAATAATGATACTGTTAACACTAAAGTGCAAATTTTGTGTAGATATATGTTTTTATTTAACTTGAAATATACCTATGAGAGGAATTGCTGGGCATACAATTAACTCTATTCTTTATCTTTTGAGAAACTGCCAAGCCATTTTCCAAAGCACTGTACCATTTTTAATTTCATCAGCAGTGTAAGGATTCCAATTTCTTCACCTACTTTCTATCTTTTTGATTGTTTCTATCCAAGTAGGTGTGAAGTGATATTTCATTATAGTTCACTTTGCATATCTGCAATGACTAATGATGATGACACACTTTTTGTGTGCTTATTGGCTATTTGTATACCTTTTTTGGAGAAATTCAGGTCCTTGTCTCATTCTTTAAATTGGGCTCTCTCATTATTTAGTTGTAAGAGTGCTTTATATATTCTGAACACCAGTTATTTATCAGATATATAATTTGCAAATATTTTCTCTTATTCTGCAGATTGTATATTTACTTTCTTGGAGGTATTATTTGCAACACAACAATTTTTAATTTTGATATAGTCCGGTTTATCTATTTTTTTCCTTTGCTGCTTGTACCTTTGGTGTCATATCTAAGAAACTATTGTCTAATATTTGGTCACAAATATTTACTCCTATGTTTTCTTCTAAGAGTTTAATAGTTTAGTTCTTACATTAGGTTTATTATTTATCTTAAGCTTTTGTTCTGTTTTGTTGGTACAGTATAACGAAGGGGTCCAACTTTACTTTTTGCATGCTCATACCCAGTTATCCCAGCCCTATTTGTTGAAAAGACTTTATTTTCATTGTATTGTCTATGAACTCTTGTCAAAATTCAATTGAGCATAAATGTAAAGACTCATTTCTGGACTCTCAGTTCTATTCTATTGATCTACATGTCTATCTTTATTCCATTACCACATGACTGTATTAATTACTGTAGCTTTGTACTAAGTTTTGAAACCAGGAACTGTGAATACTCCAGTTTTGTTGGGTTTTTTTTTCCCCCAAGATTATTCTGGTTATTTGGGTCCCTTGAGTTTCCATATGAATTTTAAGATTAGCTTGTCAATTTCTGCAAATAAAAATGTGGTAGCTGGAATTTTGATAGGTATGCTGTTCAATCTCTAGATCAATTTGGGAAATATTTTCATTTTAAAATATTAACTCTTCTGATTCATGAACATGGGATATAAGTTTATTTAGAACTTTTTAAAAATTTCTTTCAACAACATAGTATTTTTCAGTGTACAAGCCTTGTGCTCCTTTTGTTAAATTTGTTCCTAAGTATTTTGCTATTTTTGAGGCTTATTGTAAATAAAATTATATTCTTAATTTCATTTTCAACTTGTTCACTGCAGTGTGTAAACATACAATTTATATGTTTATATTCATCTTGTATCCTGCAGCATGATGAATTCACTTATTAGTTCTAAATGGGTTTAGTGAATTCCTTATGATTTTCTGTATATAAGATTACATCATCTGTGAATGGAGATAATTTTAGTTCTTTCTTTACTATCTGGATAACTTTTATTTCTGTTTCTCATGTATTTGCTCTGGCTAGAACCTCCAGTACAATATTGAGTATAAGTGACTAGAGAGGACATCGATATCTTGTACCTGCTCTCAAGAGGAAAATATCCAGTGTTTTATCATTAAGTATAGTGTTAGCTGTGGGGTTTTGTAGATACTATTTATCATATTGAGGAAATTCCCTACCATTTCTAGTTTGTAGAATTTTTTTTCACATAAGGATGTTGGATTTTGTCAAATGACTCTTCAGGCCGAGAGATGACCATTTGATTTTTGTCCTTTTTTTCTATTAATATGATGTATTACACTGATTATCAGATATTAAACCACTCTTGCATTTCTCTCTTGTTTATGGTGTATTATCATTTTCATATGTTGCTGGATTATGTTTGCTAGTATTTTGTTGAATATTTTTGTGTAGTGGGGGAGCAAAATTTGCCACCCTAAAATGTATCTCTTTGGCATGAGGATTAACTTAGCCTGATTATTTTTAAGAAACAGAAGACTCAGGAAGTTTTTCTTGTTACCTCTCCTTTAACTGCCTAAAAGAATTTAGATAAAAGGCCTGCTTCTCAAATAGAACTAGCACCAGAGATATCTGCAAAGAATTAGGGCTGGGGTAGAGTGGGCAGGGGAGAATCAGACTCCACTCTGTGTCCCATGTTCATTGCATGGTAAATATTTGTTAACCAAACACTTGCTTTTTTCATCTTCACGAAAATTGCCTTTGAAGTCTCAAACCATTACCCCTAACATTCTCATTTTGTCTTTAGCTAAAGATGGTATTTATGGTAAGGGGGTTGGCCATTTTGGCAAGTTACTCAGTTTTCCTAGGTCTCTCCCATGGATACATGTTATTAAACTTTTGTTTGATTTTCTCCTTTTAATCTATCTCATGTCAACTTAATACTTAGACTAGCCAGAAGAACCTGGAAGAGTAGAGGAAAATTTCTTTCTCCCTGACCGTGTCTTTATTCATAAGGGATATTGTCCTGTACTTTTCTTGTGATGGCTTTGCCTGGCTTTGGTGTCAGGATAATATTGACCTCATGGAATGAGTTGGGAAAACTCCAAAATCACCTTCTAGAGATGGTTTCAGTAATTTGTGGTTTTTTTTAGAAATTTGCCCATTTTATTTAAGTTATCTAATTTATTAATGTTATTATTCACAATATTCCCTTATAAACCATTTTATTTCTGTAAGGCCAGTAGTGATGTCTTATCATCCTGATTTTGGTCATTTGAGTTTTTTCTCTTATTCTCTTGGTCAATTTAGCCAAAAATTTGATAATGTTGTTGATCTTTTTAAGAAATCAACTTTTGATCTTTTTAAGAAATCAACTTCTTTTTTTTTAATCTCCTCTATTATTCTTATGTTCTCTATTTCATTTATTTCCCTTCTAATAGTTATTACTTTTTCCCTTCCACATGACTGGATTTAGTTTGCTCTTTTTTTTAAAAAATTTATTTTATATTGAAATATAGTTGACTAACAATATTGTGTTAGTTTCAGGTGTCCAGCAAAGTGATTCAGTTATACATATATATGTATCTATTCTTTTTGGAATTCTTTTCCCATTTAGATTGTTACAGAATATTGAACAGAGATCCCTGTGCTATACAGTAGGTGCTTGTTGGTTGTCTATTTTAAATATGCCTAGTTTCTTGATGTGAAAGTTAAGGCTATTGATTTTAGATTTTTCTTCTTTCTTTAATATAGGTGTTAAATTTCCCTCTTAGTACTGCTTTCATTGAATCCCATAAGTTGTGGCATATTGTGCTTTGTATTCATTTATCTCAAGGTATTTCTAATTTCCCTGGTAATTTCCTTTTTGACTCATTGGTCATGAAGGAGTGTATTGTTTAATTTCCACAAATTTCTTAATTTACCAAATATCTTTATTGATTTCACTCAATTATACTTGGAGGACATAATTTATGTGATTTCAATCCTTTCAAATTTAATGAGACTTGTTCTATGGCCTAACTGAGTAGAAAATAGTCAGTTGAAAACTTACATAAATAAAAATCAAGTTTTAAAAAATAATCTGTTTCACAACTTAAAGGAATGTAGCAACCCCATCTACAACATTAAAGCACTACTGTTGCTTTTGATAACTTTGAATCTATTTATTCTTGTAAAAAAATATGACTTAAATCCATAAATACCTCTCCTTTCTAAATTTTATGTTTGAATCAGGCTCTCTGACTTCAGACTATACAACAAAGCTACAGTCATCAAAACAGTATGGTACTGACACAAAAGCAGAAAATAGATCAATGGAGCAGAAGAGAAAGCCCAGAAATAAACCCATGCACTTATGGCCAATTAATCTATGACCAAGGAGGTAAGGATATACAATGGAGAAAATACAGTTTCTTCAATAAGTGGCACTGGGAAAACTGGACAGCTGCATGTAAAAAACTGAAATCAGAACATTCTCTAACACCATACATAAAAATATACTAAAAATTAATTAAAGATCTAAATGGAATAAGACTGGATACTAGAAAACTCCTAGAGGAAAACATAGGCAGAACACTCTTTGACATAAATTGCAGCGAGATCTTTTTTGATCCACCTCCTAGATTAATGAAAATAAAAACAAAAGTAAACAAATGAGACCTAATTAAACTTAAAAGCTTTTGCACAACAAAGGAAACCATAAGCAAAACAAAAAGACAACCTACAGAATGGGGAAAAGTATTTGCAAATGATGTGGCCAACAAATGATTAATTTCCAGAATATACAAACAGATCATACAGCTAAATATCAAAAAAAAATAAACAACCCAATCAAAAAATGGGCAGAAGACCTAAATATACACTTCTGCAAAGAAGATATACAGATGGACAAGAGGCACATGAAAAGAAGCTCAACATAGCTAATTATTAGAAAAATGCAAATCAGACCTACAATGACATATCACTTCACACTGGTCAGAATGGCCATCATCAAAAAGATTACAAATAATAAATGCTGGAGAGGGTGTGGAGAAAAAGGAACTCTCCTACACTGTTGGTGGGAAGGTAAATTGGTATAGCCACTATGGAGAACATTGTGGAGGTTACTTAAAAATATAAAACTAGAGTTACCATATGATCCTGCATGTGTGTACACACACACACACACACACATATATCTGAATCACTTTGCTGTGCACCTGAAATGAACACAACATTGTAAATCAACTATACTTCAATAGTTGACATAAATAAATATTATGTTCATATCATCTTCTTCTTTAACAATTGAGTGTCTGTATTTTCCCTGAGATACTTTCACTTAACCAGAAGCAAGTACTAAATACTAAGTTATTCACTGTTTTTTAAAGTAACATTGACATTTCTTGCAAATTCTTCCACATTATATTAAAATTTTTCAAAGATTACTAATGGAGAAGATGTTGTGAGAGCAGCACTGAATGTTCTATGATCTACTGATAGCTGAAACTAGCTACAACCAAATTTGTAGCTTCCTCTACCCATAACCTTCTCCCTTACCTCATATACGGGTGTAACTCTGCTTAGCATATAATGTATGTCCAATAAGAGAAAACTTATTTGATTTTTTTCACAAAGTTGGTATCATACTGTAACAAACAGGAGAGTACATAGAATAGCCAGGAGTTTTCTCATAAAAAGGAGAGGAGAACTCTCTTACATTGCATACTTCCTCCAAGAATCATTGGAGAATTTGTAATTCCAGTCCAAGGCCACAGTAGTTTTGCCTAAAGAGAAAGAAAATGACAATAAGAGATAAAAAACAGGGTGGCTAGCAAAGATCAGGAGGATAGAAAATAGGCACAACAAAGAGCAATCAAAAAGCAAAATGGTGTTCATTTTAGAATAGAATAGCAACAACCTCACATCACAAATCAGTAACTCTTGTAGAAAAGATAAGGAGTGCAGGAGAAAAAATTCATAAAAAGCAACTGGTACCAGATGAGAAATACTTCATTCTAGCATATATTAAGAGTTTTTATTAGTAAAATATTTATTCTATGTACAGTACTAGCAATTTAAAATATATTTCTTAGATTATGCATTTCCAATTGTATTGCAGCTTATTGATGGTTCACATACTGTACTTCTATTTGATTAGTGTTAAGGTATTCATTCTTTGTTCCATTTCTAACCATTCTTATATTTTCCAAGAGCCTTTGACTATCTTTCTGTTCCATTGTGGTGTTACTTGACTATTCTTCAGTCATTTCTCCAAATTCTTAAACCTGATTCAGGAATTTTTATAATTATTAATATTATCAAACTTTTGCTAGATAAGTAAATACTCAAGAACACATTAAATTCTTTGAAGAAATAAACACTAAGAAATGTACATTTTACTTATAAATGCTTCTATACTCCATATTAATATTAAAAGAGATGACACATAGGAAACAATTCAGGCTATAGACATCCTAATTATATTTTCAAAAAGATTAATAAATGTTTGAAAATGTATTCAAGTATTATAATACCTATCCATTAGCTTTGTCAACATTTATACATTAAGCATGGTTTTTACCTACTCATCATAGCCTTCTGTGAATACCGAAGTAATGACATAAATACATACTCAGCTAAACATTCAAGAGAAAGATAATAAGAGAATTCTGTGCTTTATGGGGACATGAAAGTTGGATCATAAGCAAAACTTTAAAGCAAACACGTGGACTACAAATGACTTTGCTGATAAAGAAGCTACAGAAGGGAGCAATTTTTTGTTTGTTTGTTTGTTTTTTGCAGGTTTCAAAAACTCACTTTATCCCAATGTGAAATGAAGACATGATTGTTTAAAAAATTTAGAGTATGATACTGTGTAAGCATAAGAGAAGAGCTTTTTAAAGTGGACAACTGGTATAATTAGTAGTTAAAGTCAATATACAGTTGTTATTTTGTCACTAAAGACTTTTTCTAGAGGTGGGACATGGGTTTCCAACAACCACTGAGAAGAATAAATGAAAGTGTCTTTGCTGCTACTTATCAAAAGGCTACATCCTATTAAAATGGGAACTGGGTTAACTTCCACTCCCTACATGCTCTCTCAGGTAAATTCTTAAAGGAGTGAGGGCTGGAGGATTACTAGATTTGGCTAATCTCTAAGCAGTGTTTCTCAATCTTAGCTGCTTATTCAGATCCTGGGGCATTTGATTCCCACCCAGATTCTGATAGAACTGGCCTAGAGTACAGCTAGGGAATTTTTTAACCTCCCTATTGATTTTAGTGCAGCCAAGGTTGGGAACCACTGCTCTATAGGTAAGTTGAGAGAGAGAGAATTTTTGTTATTTCTGGTCTAGGAGAGATAGAGAGAATCATGTGGTAAAACAAGGGAGAGCATGAAAGAGAAAAACAGAAAGAGAGAGATGATAAGAAAATCTGTGGTGTATTTTTCTGTGTATTCTGTTATTTTCATGTTCTATGGTCTGAGAGGATAAGATTCAGTCAGAATATTAAAAGGCTCCAGAATCTTTGGGTTTTGTTTTTTAATAAATCTATTTATTTATTTATTTATTTATTTATTTATTTATTTATTTTTGATTCCTGACTTCTCACCTCCCTCCCACTGGAGTGAATACAAGAGAAGAGTAGAATGAAAGAGGAGAGATGAATGGTCACCAAAGAAAATTTTCTTCTTCATAATTTTACTCAAGAATTACCCTACCTATGGAAAATATAAAATACCTGAGAAAAGCACAATGCATCTCTTTCCCTTGCTTACTCTCTTCTCAATGTGACACCAAGAACAGGTAGTGAATGATTATTTTCATCTATGAAAAAATTGCTCTATTCTGCCAGTTGGTTGTATCAAAGCAAAAATTGAACTGGACAAAGTTAAACAGTAGGGAAGATTTTATTTAAGATACAATGAACTGGGCTTCCCTGGTGGGGCAGTGGTTGAGTGTCCACCTGCCAATGCAGGGGACACAGTTTCGTGCCCCGGTCCGGGAGGATCCCACAGGTCGCGGAGTGGCTGGACCCATGAGCCATGGCCACTGAGCCTGCGTGTCTGGAGCCTGTACTCTGCAATGGGAAGGGTCACAGTGGTGAGAGGCCTGTGTACCAAAAAAAAGAAAAGATACAATGAACTGAATTTTATTCAATGTACCCAAAATTCATATTTGAAACTTTAATCCCCAGTGTGACAGTATGTAGAGATGGGTCCTTTGGGAAGTAATTAAGTTTAGATGAGGTCATGAGGGTGGGGCCCTAATAAAGGAATTGGTGCCCTTTAAGAAGAGACATCAGAGAGCTTGCTTGCTCTTTCTCTCTGCCATGTGAGGACACAGGGAGAAGGCAGCCATCTGCAAGCCAGAACAAGAGCCCACTTGCTGGAACCTTCATCTTGGGCTTCCCAGACCCCAGAACAATGAGAAATAAATTTATACTGTGTAAACCACCTAGTCTATTTTGTTAGGATGGCATGAACTGACTAAGATAAAAGGCTATTGTAATAGAGGAAAGAGGACAGAATTTGGCCTGAACTTAACTTCATTAAAACAAAAGGGGGAGGGTTTTTAAGTGCTGGGGTAACTAGGAGAAAAGTACTGGAGGATGTTAGGAGGGGAAGGTTGATCAATGGAATGTGTTAAACAGGTTGAGTTATTCCAGAATTTTCAAACCTCTTTGATTAATCCATCTGTGCTTGCTAATTTGCTCCCATTGAAGGTAGACAGGGAGATTAGGGGTGCTATTTTCTTGATGATTACATTTTAAATGGACGTCTCCTAGGTCCTTGGGAAAGGCATTTCTGGGTTGTAAAATTAGCAAGAATCTTTTAAGAAGCCTTACATATACCTAAAATGGCCAGAAAAAGTATTTATAATTACAAGTTTTCTAAAGTAAATCCTCTAAGAAAAAGGAGGTCAGAGTCCTGTCTAAAATTTAGTCAACCTGGGGAGAATGTTAAAGCGCTTGTACTCAGTTGTCATTATCATCCCTTAACCACCTACCCTCTTAAACTGTTTATGTAGAAATAAAAATATTGACCCTATCAGATCCATTTGAGTCATCTTCATTTATTCTTTATATCAACTTGTCTTACCATATTGGGATTTCACAATTTTTGTTCCATTTAAATGTTGAGTTTTCTTCAAAGTCCTCTTGCACAGAGGAGTTTCCAAGCATTGCAATTAACCAAAATATAAGATTATTGACTTACAATAGTAATATAAAAATAATATAATAAATAACATAAGATGCCTGTGCTTGCATGGGTGTGTATGTGTGTATATATATAAAGCAATTTACCTTTAGAATGAAAAAAGCATTCATAAATAGAAATTGACAGTAGTGATTTTTTATTTAACACTGTATCCTATGACATCTTGTTAACATTTATTACATCAAGTAAGGAAAGATTCCATATCTCATGGATCAAAGTTTTTCAAGTGAGTTTGGGTTTACCAAACAGATAAATCTGTGCCTCTGATTCTCATTTGTGAAACTGTTTATTGTGTTGTTCAAATCAAGAAACAAGGGCCTTTGTTCAGATGTATCAGCTCTGTCAAATGAGCTAGAAAAGGGGAGCTGAATTTGCAACCCCAGATTATATATCTTGGTCAAAAGGATTACTTTGAGCCTGTTATTAAGAAACAAAAACAAAACAAACAAACAAACAAAAATCAGATGCTATGGGAGAAACTCTGAAATTCAGGTAGAAGTTACACTTTTGTAAGAGACATTTCCATTTAAAAGGGACATTTCCATTTGTAAGGGTGTTTCCCTCTCTGTACCAGGAAGAGAAGGATGACTTTTTATTACAGGGGAAGGGTCTCAACCAAGAACTTTGAAGGATAGAGGTAAAATTATTTTTCTTACCCCACACTGATAGTAAATAAAACAGAAATTCATGCAACATGCATTTGTAAACTCAACTAAATCTCTCCTGATTTTTGTCAAATCATATAGAAACCATCTCATCAAGTTCAGAAGCAAACAGCAATGGAGGATTGAACCAGCATTAAATATGGAAAGAAGTTTTTAAAAATCCTAGAAATTACCATTAACTCTATTTATAAAGAAATAACTTTTCATGAGGTGACCTTTTTCCTTGAAAAAGGAAACACATGGAGTTCACTCAAGTGATGTATTGCCAGAAAGTCTAAATATCACTAATTTTCTTTGCCCGGGAAGAAAGAGGCAGCCACGTTGACTTTAAAACAGTTGGTAATTTGCAAAGTTACTAAAGTTAAAATATTGACCTTATAAGCCCTTGTTAAATCTATGAGTGGAGGGTTGTCTATATTATTTAAGTAAAAAATGTAGTAAAGCAAAGTCTAACCTCCATAAAAATTAAAAAGGAAGAAAGATACTAGGGAAGAAGATGTTAAGATGGAATATATACAGTAACCCAAAAGTATTGAAGATGTAAATTAGTTTCATTTTAACATGCTGTGTATGGGTAGATTATTTTCTAACTAAAAACAAAATCTTTTCCCTCCCTATTTGAGGACACACTGGTATAAGGACAAGTGTATTACTGGGTACCATTTATTTGCAAGAATCAGAATCTCCTTAGAGAAACTAAAATGTTGAAAAATTCGTAAGCAAGTTGCCTTTCATACTTTTATTATTATTTATTCATTTTTCCTACTATGTGAAAGAGAAGAAAAAATAAATCCACCGTTGATGTCATATTAGGTTCAGAGACAAAGGACATCAAAGCTACAACAGAAGGGAAAGCATTGACCCCAACCCCTGGCCTGGATGACTACAAAGCTCTCAAGTTCTTTCTGCACCACAACTTATTCTGAACACTGAATAACTCTAGTTACACTGAAGTGCAGAATCATCTTAAGGACTATTTTGACTAACTAAATTCGCTTTATTCAAAAACTTTTGATATTGCTTCTCTTTTTAAGACAGGTTATTCCTTATCTTAAGAAGAATAAAAGTGTATTCTAGATTTAGATTCATGAAAAAGAGAAATTGGAAAATTTATTTATGGTTCTATATAATTCGATCTTGTTTTAGTCCAAACACTGAGTAATAGAAAATAAATTTTATTCTATTCTGTTTGGATTGATGAACAGAAAGACAAAGCAATTATACTGAAAAAAAAAGTGGGGAGACAAGAAAATGATTTGGTAGACAGAGGGAGATTTTCTCTTCACAAAGCTCTTCTCTACAATGAAAACCTCAGTCTTTGGAGAGCTAATCCAAACCAAGCTCCATTTCGTTTGTATATATAAATGTCTAGGATAAACTAGTGAACTTCATCCTGATCTAAACAGGATTAGAAAAGAATACTTATCATCCTCAGGGATGAAACAGAAATAGAATCTTATCAGTGTAACTTCACTCTATTAGCTTAAACATGTCAGGAAACATAGTATCTTTCTGTAGCGTACAAACCTTGCTAATTGCTTGTATTATCTTGTTATCCAGGTTTCACAACAGTTAGTAGATAAATTATAATTGGCACATCCCTAAAGACTATAGATTAAGGACTAAACAGAATAGAAAAATAAATCTTTTCTGATTACCTTCAAAATCCTCAATGAATGTAGTTAAGAAATGATTTTAAAACTTTCCCTTCTGACAGTAATGGGGCATTTGTCAGTTTTTATTGTAAAGTGAAGATAGAGTTACTGTGTAGCAAAGTACTTAGTACCTAATGCTGATTTTTTGTTGCTACTTATACCTTGGCAATCATTGGAGATAAGACTGAGAATTGGAACTGGAACAGAGATAGTTAGCTCCTTCATGAAAAGGCTATTTTATTCTGAAATATTTTTCACTGAGTAGTACAAATCAAACGATAAATTTGGAGATCAACAACTGTGACAAAATTCATATCCGAAAATCTAAGACGTCGATGAACTCCTGCTGGTTTCTTTTTGGGAATCACAGCAAAGTAAAAGCAGCCACAGAAGCATACTAAAATATTTGCTTTTCAAATCATTTTGTATTTCAAGAAATATTTTATTTTGCATATATTGATGTGTGAAACTTTAAAATCATAAATAAAGTTTCTCTTGAAAACTTAATGATATCTAAAATTTGCCCTTTGATAAGGAAACTCTCATTACTTCTTACATATATAAAATTTATAATAGGGAAAGATGGATGTAGGTCCCTTTAAATTATTTTCATACAAGTATAGTTAATTACATGTATTAACCACATTATAATTCTTTAATTATGTTATGCATGTACAGTAAATGTTAATTTTATAAATTTAATTCCTGTATCTTATATCTCACAATATTATCTCACAGTTAACACCTTAATTTTTTTTTCTCAAGATAATATAGAAGGTTTGTAGGTCTGAAATGTACAACCCAAAACAAAACTTAACTACAAAGGT
The DNA here is from genome assembly GCF_025265405.1 of Mesoplodon densirostris. Classification (NCBI taxonomy): domain Eukaryota; kingdom Metazoa; phylum Chordata; class Mammalia; order Artiodactyla; family Ziphiidae; genus Mesoplodon; species Mesoplodon densirostris. The sequence goes on along the minus strand of NC_082677.1, from coordinate 33,860,129 downwards.
CAAAGAATCAAAATACATTTAAGTATAACATGTATGGGTCCACTCATACCTTCCAATAAAATAGGTAATGCCAGTTCAAAAGAGGAGTTAGGCCTGTATCTCTGAAATGAGTTAAAATACCAACATTTTAAAGTGGCTTAAGTAAAATGACTGAGTCAACTTTTTTTTTTTTTTTCAGTATGCGGGCCTCTCACTGTTGCGGCCTCTCCCCCTGCGGAGCACAGGCTCTGGACGCGCAGACCCAGAGGCCATGGCTCACGGGCCCAGCCTCTCCACGGCATGTGGGATCCTCCCGGACTGGGGCATGAACCTGCATCCCCTGTATCGGCAGGCAGACCCCCAACAACTTATGCCACCAGGGAAGCCCACTGAGTCAACTTTGACCAATGCCTATGTAAGCATTTCAACTAAGGATTTCCATGAGTTAGCAAAAGACATTTCAATGAATATTTAACATTTCATCTGACTCTTAAATACTGAAATTACCCTCACCATCAAGAGGGCAGTTATTTCTCAAGGCCTAAAATTATAGAAAAAAAAAAAGGTTAAAAACAAAATTCCAGGCAAAATGTTAAACCCTTAGGCACTCCCCAAGTCAAATAGACTTTCAATTTCAATGTCAAAATAATTAATCTTCAGTCTCAAGAGAAAAAACAAAACAGTCTTCCTCTGATGTATACATGTTACCCAGAGACAGAAACTACAAATAATATACTAAAATTATTTTACTCAGTAATAATAAGTAGAAAACTTCCCATATCATGTTATAAAATTAACATACCTTTGATACTCAAACTTGGCAAATATAGCACAAGAAAGAAAACTGTGGAGCAATTTCATTAAAATATACAGACACAAGTGCCTGATAAAAGATCATGCAAATCTAATGTGACAGTTTATTAAGTAGATAACAAAACATAACCAAATATAAAAGATTTGAAAATATAGATAGATGGCTCAAAATTAAGAAATCAATTCAGAGAACATATGTTATCAATAGGTCAAAGCTTTTCAAAAACACATAATTATCTCCATAAATATTATTAAATAAATATTTCAATAAATTTTTAAGGCTTAATATCAACCATGGTTATTTTTAAAATCTTTATTAGGATAGAAAGAGAAGGAATTTTTCTTAAAATTATTATGAGCTGGCTAAAATCCAATAGCATTCTTAGTAGAGAAATATTAAAGGAATTATAACAAATAGAAAAAAACAAGGCTGCTATCACCACTACTGTTGAAATATTCTGGTCAAAGCAATACATAAAAAAGGAGAAGATGTGACAGAAGCTGTAATTATCTACAGAGGTGACAAAACTCTCAATATTTGTAGATGATACTATTGTCAACCTAAAAAAAAATCCTGTAAAATGATTAATTAACTGATAAAACATCTAAGAGAGTTTGTCATGTTTAATCTTTTTAGAATAGACATCAGTAGCTCTTTCATAAACCTCAAATAGCCCATTAGAATGAAAAACATAAAAATGGATAGACAGATAATGAACGTGAATAGTGATTCCAATAATAAATCCACATATATAGAATATATTATATGAAATGTGAAATTTTAAATTAATGTGGAGATACATGTTTAATATATGGTTAATAAACATTGTTGGATCATTGGGGAAAAAATAGTTTCAAGTAAATTATAACCATATCAAAAATTTCAATGTAAAATATATATAAAATGCTGAAAATTATAGAAAAATATTTACATAGTCTTATAGGTGGAAAGATACTAAACCTAGGATGATTAAAAAAACAAGCAGGTTCAACCACAAAATTTTAAAGAACTATATAATAAAATGCACCATAAATAAAGTTAAAAGAAAAACAATATTCTAGGACAGGTTGGCAAACTATGGCCCATGGACTGGCTGTCAATTTTTGTAAATAAAGATTTTTTGGAACACAGCCACACCTGATCATTTGCATATTGTCGATGGCTGCTTTCAACAAGGGTAGACTTGAGTATTGTGACCAAACCCACATAGCCCACAATCCCTAAAATATTCGTAGCCCCTGGTCTAGAAGAAAATATTTGCAATGTACATAATAGACAAAAGGTTGTTATTCAAAATGACCACCAGAATAAATTGTCAACTATCCAAAGCTGAGTTTACCACTTACTCATGGCACCAAATGCTACTTTGAAAGAGTCTCAGTAGTGTCAGAAGTTGGCAGTAAATGGTGGATATTTTCAGTGTTTTGAATTCTGGTCTCCAGTGATTAAGGCAAGTCTTTCAATGAAGAAATCTGATTGTAATTAATAATAATAATAACTTTATTAAGGTATAACTGGCATAGGATAAACTACCCATATTTGAACTATACAACTTGATCTTTTCATGTATGTATAAACCTATGAAACCATCATTATAATCAAACATTCAATATATCCATCACCTCCTGAAAATTCCTCACGTTCCTCTTTGAAAACCCCCTTTTCCTCCAGTCAACCACAAGGGATGCCACCACATTAATTAGTTCTACTTTAATTTCCTTTGGCAATATTTTGTAGTTTCTGCACAACTTTTATCAGATTTATCTGAAAGTATTTCATAAATTCTTACAGTCTTCCAAGACTGAATCAGGTAGTGCAGGGTTGATGGCATAGTGGTGAGCACAGCTGCCTTCCAAGACTGAATCAGGAAGAAATAGATAATCTGAACAGACTAGTAACTAGTAAAGAAATTGAATTAGTAATCAAAAAACACCCAGCAAACAAAAGTCCAGGACCAGACAGCTTCACAGGGGAATTCTAACAAACATATAAAGAAGAGTCAATATTTATTCTTCTCAAACTACTTCAAAGAATTGAAGAGAAGGAATATTCCCAAATTCATTCTATGAGGCCACTATTACCCAGATACCAAAGCCAGACAAAGACTCTACAAATGAATGTATGAATATATATATATGAATATATATATGTGAATATATAAAATCCTCAATAAAATATTAAGAAATTAAATTCATCAATATATAAAGATGATAATACACCTTGATCAAATGGGATTTACTCCAGGAATGCAAGCATGGTTCAATATCTGCAAATCAATCAATGTAATATATTATATTATCAAAATGAATGATAAAAATCACATGATCATTTTCATAGATGAAGAAAAAGCATTTGACAAAATGCATTGTTAATTCCTGATGAAAAATCTCAACAAAGTTTGCATAGAGGGCACATATCTCAACACAATAAAGACCATTTATGACAAACCCACAGCTAACATCATACTCAGTGGTAAAAAAAAAAAATGCAAGCTTTTCCTCTGAAATTAGGAAAAAGACGAGGATACCTACTCTTTCTATATTTATATAACATAGTATTGAAAGTCTTAGTCACAGCAATCAGACAAGAAAAAGAAATAAAATGCATCCAAATTGGAAAGGAAAAATTAAAACTGTCACTATCTGCAAATGTCATACTACTATATATAGAAAACCCTAAGGACTCCACCAAAAAAACTATTAGAACTAGTAAGTGAATTCAGTAAAGTAGCAGCATAAAATATTAATACTTGGAAATCTGTTGCTTTTCTATAACCTAATAATAAACTATCAGAAAAAGCAAGAAAACAATTTAATTTACAACCACATCAAAAAGAATAAAATACTGGGCTTTCCTGGTGGTGCAGTGGTTGAGAGTCTGCCTGCTGATGCAGGGGACACTGGTTCATGCCCCGGTCCAGGAAGATCCCACATGCCGCAGAGCGGCTGGGCCTGTGAGCCATGGCCTCTGACCCTGCGCATCTGGAGCCTGTGCTCCACAATGGGAGAGGCCACAACAGTGAAAGGCCTGCATACTGCAAAAAAAAAAAAAAAAAAAAAAAGAATAAAATACCTAGGAATAAACTTAACCAAGAGGTGAAAACCTATACTCTAAAAATTATAAGACATTGATGAAGGAAGTTGAAGGTAATACAAATAAATGGAAAAATATACCATGTTCATCAACTTGAAGAATTAATATTTTTAAAATATCTATAATACCAAAGCAATCTACAAGCTTAATGCAAGCCCTATCAAAATTCCAATGACATTTTTCACAGAAATGGAACAAACAATCCTAAAATTTGTATGGAACCACAAAAGACCCCAAATTGCCAAACCAACCTTGAATAAGAACAAAACTGGAGCTATCATGCTCCCTGACTTCAGACTATACTACAAAGCTACAGTAATCAAAACAGTATGCTCCTGGCATAAAAACAGACATATAGATCAATGGAACAGAAGAGAAAGCTCAGAAATAAACCCATGAACATGTGGTCAATTAATCTATGACAAAGGATGCAAAAATATGCAATGGGAAAAAGTCTCTTCAATAAATGATGTTGGGAAAACTGAACAGCTGCATGTAAACAGTGAAATTAGAACATTTTCTCACATTGTGCAATAAAATAAACACAAAATGGATTAAAGACATAAATGTAAGACCAGAAGCCATAAAATTTCTAGAAGGAAACATAGGTAGAATGCTCTTTGATCTAAGTCTTAGCAATATTTTTTTGGATCTTTCTCCTCAGGCAAGGAAACAAATGCAAAAATAAACAAATAAGACCTAATTAAACTTAAGAAACTTTTGCAGTGCAAAGGGAACCATCAACAAGAAAACAACCTACTGAATACAAGAAGATATTTGTAATTAATATGTCTGATAAGGGGTTTATATCCAAAATATACAGAGAACTCATACAACTAAATATCAAAAAAACAAACAATCTAATTTTAAAAATGGACAGAAGACTTAAATAGACATTTTTCCAAAGAAGACATGCAGGTAGCCAGCAGACGCATGAACACATGCTCAACATCACTAAGTATCAGGGAAATGAAAATCAAATCCAGAATAATATATCACCTCACACCTGTCAGAAAGGTTATTGTCAAAAAGACATAATCATTGGCAAGGATGAGGAGAAAAGAGAAACTAGTTTACTGTTAGTGGGAATATAAACTGGTGCAGCTACTATGGCAAACATTATGAAAGTTCCTCAAAAACTTAAAAATAAAACTACCATATGATCCAACAGTTCCACTTTCATGTATATAACTGAAGAAAATAAAAAACACTAATTAAAATAGATATATGCACACCAATGTTATTTGCAGCATTATTTACAATAGCCATAATATAGAAGAACACTAAGTGTGCATCAACAGATGAATGGATAAAAAAGATATGTATATAATTGAATATTACTCAGCCATAAAAAAAATACATTTTGCAGTTTGCAACAACATGGATGGACCTGGAGGGTATTATGCTTATTGATGACAGAAAAAGACAAATACTGTATCTTTTCACTTATATGTGGAATCTGAAAAATTAAAAAAAGAAATATAACAAAAGAGAAGCAGATTCATAGATACAGAGAACAAACTTGTAGTTACCCGTGGGGAGAAATAGAGGGAAGGGCAAGATACGGGAAGGGGATTAAGAGGTATATAATAAATAAGGTACAAGGATGCAATGTACAACACAAGGAGTATAACCAATATTTTATAATAACTTTAAATGGAGTATAATCTATAAAAATATCAAATCACTATGCTGTACACCTGAAACTAAGAACATTATAAATCAACTATCTTCAATAATAAAAAAAGGAAAAGAATATTGCAACAGTTCAATGATATCTATGAGTACTGATTTTTAGCCTGAGCAGAAGCTATAAGGCAACAAATTGCCTTATCAGTAAAACAGCAAACAGTGCAACACACTTGCAATCTATACAAAAATACATTTTGCCAAAAGAATTCAGGAAAATACTCAATAGTTAGGAGTGCGTAAATTAAAACTCAAATTAATTATACAAACCATTCATAACTCACAGATCTAATATAGCTTAAATATCAAATACATGCAAAATGAAGAGAATTAATATAGAAACTTATTAAATAAAAACTCTTTAACACTTTGAAGAGATTCGGAGATGCTAGAACATAACAGTGGACTTACTCATTCCTGATAGCTCAATGATTCCACTACACACACAAAGCCTTTGGAGGCCTCCAGGAGCAATTATGTTTCAGTCTTACATATCAATTAAATCTATATTTATAAACTATGGGGTATAAACCATTGTTTTATCATCTAACAATTTGTTCCAATTTGCCTGATATGCTTACTGCTACAGGGTTACTCCATTTACACAGGATAAGACTATTGTCATATTTGGGTGTTTTAACCCCTTATTTCATGGTTCATAACTTTCTCAAATGTTTACCTTTCTATCATTTCCAAAGCCATAAAATAAATCATGAGCTGATCTGATTTTAATCACAAAAGAGATGCTCACAAAGAGCATCATATACATGTTAAGTTCTAAACCTCATCTTAAAAAGTATACATAATCCTTAATTTAACAAATTGAGATACTGAAACACATGGAAATTGTTGTCCCTTCCCCATAAGCCTTTAGGTAGTAAACAGCCTGGGATTTGGACCAAGGTCTGTCCAATTCCATAACCCCTGTTGCATCCAAATTAACTGCCTTCTATGTTTCCAGACTCTCTTTTCCACGCCTAAATAAACGAATAACAAAAATCACTTTCTCTAAGGCCTCTTGATATCGTCATTCTCCATTGCAGAATTCCAGCTTAGTTTTCAGTCATTGTTTACTCATAAATTATTCTTTCCCCAAATTGCCCTGCTCTTGTGTATTTATGTGGATTTTGTAGTCTCCACTATTGTCAAGCAAATGTGCATCATTAACTGAATTAACAATCTGTGTTGATTTATGTGCTCAATTCACCCATTATGATTCTCAGTCCCTTTATTTTACAGCTCTCTTAAAGTATTTATCTCTTTCATACAAGTTTTCTTAACACACCCTAACAAGCCTCAAGGTCACCTATAATAAGCACTCCAAGAATCATTTGGTATTCAGGAATATCATCTCTGTACAGCTGCAATTCTTGCATGCATGTACTCAGTTTACAGAGATGTGTCCATCTGTTTGCTCATTTGTGTTTATTGTGCCTTTGTTGTCTATCAGTACTAATACATGCATCCTTTGGAATTCTCCATAGAAATTGATACAGTGGCCAATCATTGAATGCTTATGCTTTACTCGCCATTGCTACACGTACTGAAAAAGATGAGAATCAGGCCATACATACATGCAGACGATGGTTAAGCATAGGAAAATAATGTTTTATCTTAACTACACATGTGAAGCTAAAATGTGGTATATTAGGATACAAAGGTGATAGGGTCTCAAATATATTAGAATCTATCTACAATCACCAAATTCTGATCACTAAAATTAAACTGCATTCCTGGGGTGGGGTTGGAGGACTATAATACTCAAATTAAAAATAGCAATACCCTATAGTACCAGTGAGGGATAAATATGATCATTCCAGAGTTAAAATATGATTAAGATGGCTAACTCTTGGGAGGCTTTCAACAAATGTTTATTAATTGAATAAATGTCTAAAAGATTGTTGCTTTTTAGTTTTAATTCTGTGATTCTGTCTATACAGAAATGGGATGAAGTAGAGTTGAAGGCAATTTTGTTCTCTACAGATTATCCACACATTTTATCTCAGAGTTACCTATATAAACTTATAAGTCCAAACTTAACAATTTGGTCATATACAATCCAATAAAATCCTAATGTCATGTAATAAAAACATATTATAAATATCATCTTTATTAATGTTGTATGATTTTCAAGGAAAATACAATATGCTGGTCTTATTAAATGTAAGTAACTTCACCAAAATATCAAAAGAGTATATAATTGAAAGGAATAGCTAACTTGCTTGATTTTGCTTATGCTAAACAATGAAAATAATACAGATATGAACATAGTCTTTCTTGTTCTAAGAAACATTAAAATCCTAATAACTTGGTACTTTGCTCAACCTCTAACAAGTCTTTTCAGTCCTTTACTTTTTAACAAAAACTGCCATTTCCAAAGACAAAAATATATCTGCATATTGTTAAATCTGTTTCCTTTCAAATTCATTTAAAAATAAAAATAATTTTAATGTATGTAACTGAAAAGTAGCTACTTTGCAGTTAACACAAAGCATTATTAATTTCAAACAAACTTTTTATCCCTTTCTGTTGCTAAACCATCAGCATTTTATTTTGTACTTAATTTATATTCCTTAAAGTGCTTTTTGAAATTCAGCATAATATCTTTAAAATAGTAATCATTTTTCTTTACAGTGACTAAAGCTAAAAGCTACTCAACTCTTGTACTAATTATTTTATTTTCCTCCTCAGCAAATTAGTGAACACTAGGCACCAAGCTAGGAAAGTGGTTACAAAATCTGTCACCAAAAGATTTCATTTATTAAACAATGGTTCTAGATTGAAAGCCATCTTCTGATTGCAAACATCAACCCTCCCCCAAATTTATCACATTTAGTTAAGACAGTTTCACAGCAATCTGTAAAGCTCAAATAAAAATTCAGTTGGAATTCTCTGTAGTGTATTTATCAGCTTGGACAGTTATTAATTCATCCATTCTTACCATGTTGATAAGTCATATTAACATTTTTCTTAAAAATTGAGGATGATGACTGAGGTCCTAAAATATAACCAGTCTAACATCCCTGATAATACATTTTCTATTTTTTATTGTGAGAAAGTTGACATGTAACATTATATTAATTTTAGGTGTACAATGTAATGACTCAGTATTTGTATACACTGAGAAATGATCACTACTATAAGTCTAGTTACTGTTTATCATGATAACGCAGTTACAATTTTTGTCTTGTGATGAGAATTTTTGATATCTACTCTCTTAGCAACTTTCAAATATATAAGACAGTAATAATAACAATACATTTTTTTTTTAGACAGAACATGCACCATGATAAGGTTGAAGTAAGGGATCCACCAATAATTGCAGTGAAACAGCTGGTAAAGGAATGATTTAAGGACTCAATCACAACTTGAACTATATATCAGAGCAGTACACAGATTAGGAACAATAAACCAGGCCAATAACTTTGCACACAGCAACCAGAGATGGAGTAGCTCTACTGAAGCAAAGACTTCAAGCACATCATGAAGTCAAATGTGAAAAGAACAAGATCAGCCCTAGGCAAAACTATGGGGTGGGTGAAGGTTTCTTCAGTTTCAGCCTTCTGTACCTCATTTGTTTCTCCTGATGTTTTGCCCAAACCTTATTTCTGCTTTAGGCGATCAATCCTAAAATATGCATTTGGTTTCTTCTAATATCCTCAGGTCAATTCTTACCCTCATTCCACTTTATCTTTTCTACCTGGAAAATTTAAGGAATATCAAAATTTACCCCCTAACACCTATCAAAAAATGATCTCCTAGCCCATATCTTGCATTCTGTAATTTCAATTATCAACACATAGAAAGCAGTTCCATATCACATTCGCTCTAGAATGTTCATGCTGGAGAAAAATCTTAAAGAATATTACACTCAGGAACATTTTCATTTTTACAGCTCTCTAATAATTTTACCAATGCCTAAATGTTAAATTTAAGGAGATGGGGTGTTAAAAATGAGGATGAATTTTTTAACATTCCAAAACCATTTTGATGTTAACTATTTAGACCACAAATCATTTTTTTCACTTACCTATCAAAAGTTGATTTTTCTACTGAAAGTAACTGCAATAATAAACCAAATAAAATCTACATGTACACAGGGTAGGAGGGACTATTATCAACTTGTCTATCTTTTCAGACACAGCCAAATGAACATGTAAAAATAATTGTCTCTTAAAATCATATTTCTCAATATGAGGGTCAATACCTATGTACAAAGTATCCATGAGGAGTTTACTGAGGGGCTGAAACTTCTGCAGCATTATATTCCCCAGGATTCATGTTTTAAAAAGTAATATAACATAAAGGAATTTAGAACATTTTGGTGAAGAAAAAAAGCAAGAGAAAACATCTTACTTAAGTGTTGAGTCAAGTAAGACATAATGACTATAAATATGTAAACTGCTGAGGCTTAAATGAGGATGAACCCGCATGGAATATCCCTTACTTGCTGAAGTTTTCTTAATGGGTTGTTATTGGTTTTAGGAAAATTAGAAGTTCTAGGGTCATAAGAAAGCCTACTTATATTTAATTCTTTTCAATTGCCATAACCATTTCTTTATATAATCACTAGAAAAAGTAACTACTCTCTTGATTATTTTCAGATGTAGGACAAATTTATGAAAATGTGAGATCAAGATACATAATGATATAATGCATTCCAATATATGTGATGAAATAAGAATCTATGAGTCCATGGAGATATTAATTAGTTAATGGAAAAAAATGCTTCTTTTTTTTTTTTTTTTTTTTTTTGCCGTACGCCGGCCTCTCACTGCTGTGGCCTCACCCGTTGCGGAGCACAGGCTCCGGATGCGCAGGCTCAGTGGCCATGGCTCACCGGCCCAGCCACTCCGCGGCATGTGGGATCTTCCCGGACCGGGGCACGAACCTGTGTCCCCGGCATCAGCAGGCAGACTCGCAACCACTGCGCCACCAGGGAAGCCTGAAAAATGCTTCTTTACAGCAAAATATTAACTAATGAATATGAAGGATTGATGAAGTTAGAAAATCATCTATGGTTGTCAAAACTAATAGGTAAACATTTGATCCAGAAAGTAGTAGGCTGAAATTAAAATAGATAGATATTCCTTTTTAAATATGGGGTAATCAGTGCCTAGCACTCTTTTACAGAAACTCTTTGTGAAATTAGTTATGAGAGTTTATAAGTATTTGTACTCACTACTCAGATCACTATTTATAAAATTTTATAGCACTTTTTTAAGTCTGGCATGATTTGTCAAGTGTTTAAAATTAGACAGCATTACAGTTTAAAAAAGTTAAGGAGAGATAAAAATCTACAAAATATAGGGATATGTTTAAAGACTTACAAAGATAAGTAAACAACATGCTAGTCATCAATATAGATTAATTTGATATCTTTTGTACAAACGGTACAAAACAAGTAGGAAAAATGTCTCCACACCTCTATTTATCATTGGCTATGATCACTGATTCTACAACCTCTCAGTGGATTCAATAGAATTCCTACTTTTAAAAAAGAGGAGGAGAGAGTGTGTCGAATAATCTTACACTGCTTTATTTCTCTGATTTTCTTTATGGAAACAAGAGACAGTATATCTAGCCTTCTGGTCTGCTTAGGTGGAGAAGAGGTAAAGCCAGACTACAATCTGTTAATGTTCTACTAAAACATTTACCAGAAAATTCAACAATTGAAGTACAATAAAATGTACACATCATTAAGTCATTTACAGAACTAGAAAGTGCTCACTCTTATTTAACTTTATATTCGTAAGATTTCTTTTTTAAAATTACGTATATAAATAAACCCTGGCAAATTAATACTGAAGAGTAAATTAAATTGAAGGGTAGAATGGATTCCTTACACCTCGTCTAAAATATTTATCTTATGATTGTCTAGTTTGCTTTTCAAGTAAAATTTCCTTAGGCTCTACCAATATCTTTTCATTTAAAAATATTATACTGTGGTGATAAATTAAAGAACAGACATTTTTTTCTTTTGGTTCAAATAGTGTTCCAGAGAAATAATCTATATGAAAAGAATGTCTTGAGCCCACAGTTACCATGAATAAACTGTGAGAAGTGTACTATGAGTATTTAAGTCCCCTAAATTACTAAGTCAGCTATTATTGTCAGATACTAAAACAAAAACTGCTGAATGCTGTCAAATCGGTGCCATCAGCTTGAAGGATAAAAATTAACTTTTGTAAGATATATATATACAGTAAGATACCTAGTTTACATTGTCAGGAAGCTGATTATGTATTAACTGAAATACATTTTCCTTTCATAAAAAGTAGATCAGAAACTTATCCTTTGATATTAAGATATTAATGAGATTATTCTATATTTGCCTTTATCAAAATTGCTTTGCTATATAACTGAATAAGGAAAGGATGTAGCGCCCTCAAAAATGGTGCATTTGTTTCTTAAAATCCAATTCCCTTTCAATAAAATGTCAGTAAATTCTGAGAGTAAAGTTGATTGGGAGGATCTTGGTGTTTACTTCTCAAAACAATCTCCCTTTTGTTATTCTCTTGGGGCAGTCTAATACTGTCACAGGTGGTGTGCTTCAGAGACTAAAAGGGTCTCTTCAGGGGCGAAAGTTGACTTTGAAAAGCAGTCTCCTACCTCGACTACCTCTCCTAAACTGGAGGTTCTTTTTCTATCTTTTGAAAAGAAAAAAATTAATTAGTGGCCAACATGATTAAAATAGTAATATATTAAGATGGTAATATAAAATAGATATTATATATAACATGTAGGCAAGAAATAGATTTTTTTAAAGAGAGATAAATGTTCTCTTAAAGGTACACTTTATTCTAACAAAGAGTTAAAAGTTGTTTTTAATTCCCCAGACAACGTGGAGATGAAACCAGAATGCTGTTAATTTGAACCATGTTTGATTTCTTGCTCCATTCCAAGTAAACCCTTCCAAGCTTCACAGGGGCCCTTCCTTTTCCTGGGAGGGAGCCAATGGCTTATATATTATATTCTTGGTGATATTTTACCTGTTCTTCCATTGTTGCTAACATTGACTTCTTTCTACTTAGTAAGATGGAAAAGAGTTCATTCCCCTTAGACTTACAAACCCAAAGGATACTCTTAATATTTCAATTGTTTTCCAGCCACTTACATTAAATAATTGATCAGGGATTACCTGGAGTTGGGTTAGAGTAGAGCTGATTGGCACCTCAGTGTCCTACTCTGTTAATTACAAACTTTGTTCTCTGAACAGACATTGAACTAGACATGTCAACTCTCTTCAGGCAGGATAAGCTCAATGCAGCCCTCCTTCTTTAGCGTCAGTCATCATTCCTCCTTGTGATTCAAGTCTTTTGATCCTAGTCAGATAGCCATCATTCATTCTTGTACTTCAATTATTTTAATCCCTGTGTTACAAAGCCCAACAAAGAATGCCACAGTTCTCTTCATTCTCTCACCCAAGAGGTCTCTGATCAAAGAGATCGGTCATTCCAGAATTCCAGAGTTTCTCAAGTAGCCATGCAACTGAAGAAACCCCAGGACTTTTAATATTCTAAATGTATATACATTGTTTAGATATTCTAGTAGCCCAGAGCTCTTCCATGTTGACAAGTACAGCAATGTCCAAACTTAGTATTATTTTTCCATTTTACTTATGGTCTTTAAAACTGTGTAGACAAATTTAAGTTCTTAAAAACCTTATTATTATTACTGTGATCTAGATCTACTTGGATATAAATGTAAATAATAAAATAATTCTGAGTTATATTATTTTCTCAATTTTTCCTCTTTATTAACAGAAGAAAATTAGAAAAATGTCAAGAGAATTTTGATTTTATTAGGAGAAAACTGAAATAAATATCTCAACATAAGTTCTGTGAAATTAAATTTAAAACTGTAAAATTCCAATTTTAGTCAGCAAATGTAAGAAGTTACCATTGTGCATTTACCTATTGCCTGAGAGGTTTCATTGGAAGAGTTACACACCAAGAACTTGTCCCAGGTCATGGAACAATAATAAAGCCCACCGTGAATGTTGATCCACTCTGACCTGAAGACAATGAAATTTATTTTGCTCACACCAGAAGCTCAATCTTCTCTGCTTTCTGGTGTTTCTCCCAGGAATAGCCACCTTAGTGGTCCACCTTAGAGACTTTTATTTCAACCTTACCTGAAGAAATTCTTTCTGTATTGAATCTAAGACTCTCCACTACAATCTTATTTGGGGGCATCTTGCTCACTCAGTATTCCAGAGAAGGCAAAACAGATTGCACATTGGTCAGTTGAAATAAATTTCATGAGAGATTATTCCTTACAAGTAAGAAAACGATATGCAGTGAAGTTGAGAGGTATAAAACAACTCTGGAAATGGTTAATCCCAATGCTTCCAATCAGATGAATGGATCAGTGTGACAGGGAATTGAGCTTTCTGTCAATCCACAGGACTTGGGTAACTGCGGCAGGCAAGACCTGGAGAGTCTAAGACTAACAATTTGGTATGGAAAAACCTCCCAAAGAAGAGGAGTTATAAGAGTAATTCAGGAAGAACAGGTCTAAGGAAGAAGGAGGAACAAGGCACAGCACATGGTTATATTTAAGAGTGGAAACCAAGGCAGAAACCCAGTGCTTTGAACATGTTCAAAAGACAAGTTGTATTAGCAGAACAGTTAACTATGGATAACTGATACTACAACTAATAGAGGCTTAAACAAAGAAAAGTTTCTTTTTCTCACATAAAAACAGAGGTGGGCAGTTGTTGGGTTTACTTTGTCTGTTCATTGAAACTACCTTGACCCCAGTATATTTTCATTCTGTTCTGCCATCTTGTATTGTCTCTTATTCACATACATGTTTCCCAGTGGTTGAAAGATGACACAGAAGCTCCAGACAACTTGTCTATATTCAAAGCCAGATAAGTGGGGTAGGTGCTGTACCAGCTTCATATGTCACTTTGGAATGCAAAACCTTTCCCAGAAAACATGAGCAGAAATCCATTTATATCTCATTGGACAGAATTGTCACATGGCCAATTACTAGTTGTAAGGAAAACTGGGAAAGTTAACAGATTCTGCTTTGCTATGTGTTTCTGTAACATAATATAGCTAATACATGTTTAGTAAATAAGGCAATAATGTCATTGCAAAGCAATAAATATGTTGTTACATGTGGAACTCTTCCTATGCAAAGGGAGCTAGAACAGAAGCAGTAAATACGTCTGGTATGGATTGAAAAATACAACTTTTATCATTCTAACATTTCTGAGACCAATGGAGTTTATAACTGTGTGGACCAGGCAGAATCGTTACAAATTGCCATTGTCTATGTATGTGCATGCAAACTAGGTCATAGTAGTATATATTGCCATACATTCAAATGAATTGTATACTGTTGGTACTATAGGCCAAGCAATACAACTGAAGGCAAGACAAAGTGCAAAATTCATCAAAATCAATGAAAGACATTTCAAAACAACCAAGGGCTGGTATGGCTGATATCAACCAATCATGTAAAAGGATCATTAAGACAGAAAACATCAGTTTGTCAGAAATTTAATGCTGATTTTGAACAGAAGCTGTTTAACACCTAGTGATATATGATTCAGTGAAGATAAAATAAAGCTATAAATTAGTCAAATAAAAAAATACCAGCCTCAGAAGTTATAAGTTAGTAACTTGGAAGAAAACTTCAAAGTGCTTTTGAGAAAAGCTACAGTGCTCTTAATAGCATATGTTATAAAACCATGTGCAAGAATACAGAGGACACTGATGAGTTGAAATGTGATACAAAAGAGTTGGCCTCCAAATGTGAGCAAGTTTTAGGAATATTTACCAATTTTCTTTACTTGTAACTTTTGGTTTTAGATATGCACAAGAGTGATATATTTTTTAAAAAAATTTTGTGATCAAATAAATCTAAGAGAACTCCTTCAAAGAGTAAACAACAAAATTCTACTTTGAAAATAGAACATGTGTCATTGCTTAATTAGCATGTATCACTATTATTAGTGCATAAAATAATGGAGTACCTTGTCTTACAATCAAGGCATCTTAATGATTTTGATATAGTCAGCAAGAAAGAGATGAGAAAATCTTCATATTGACAACTGCACTAGAATCAAGAACCATCTCTGAATAATTTTGAGAAAGTTTAAAATGGGCTACTCAGCAGATGGGTCCTCTTCAGAGAAGTTCGCCCAAACCTTGACTTAATCTCGGCTCCTGGCAGCTGAATCACTTTTTTTCATTTGAAAATGGTGGCCCCACTAACTCAGAGCTTCGTCTCCATTTTCATTGACTCAGTATCTCCTACTTCTGCTCTGGCTGGGGTGTTGACAACATCTCCTTGGCTGCTTTTGTGAAGTTTTAATATTCCCCATGGTTGCCTCTGTTTGCTTCTGGTTTTCAGAATATATTTGTGACTATTGGCCTTGGACCTGCAATCTTGATAAATTCCCTTATTGTTTCTAATAATTTACTTATGAATTATTTTGAAATTTCTGTGTATACAATCATTTAATCTATATTAATGAAAGTTTTATTTCTTCCATCCCAATCCTTAGTTATGGTTGTTTCTTAATACTGTACTAAATAAGACTGAACAGAGTTATAGTTAAAAACAGTGAAAGTGTGCATCATTGCCATGTTCCTAAACTCAGTGAGACAGTTCATTATTTCATCATCTGTAAAGTTTTATTTGCACATTAGTTTTCAAATATTTGGTTTCTTCAATAGTTAAGGAACATTAATTTTTCTATACTTATGTCTATAAATTTATTTATTTCATCAAAGTATTCAAGTTTACAAAACAGAGGTGTTCAAAATACCTTCCTTCTCTTTTTAGTGTGTCTGCAATATATTTTCATTCCTAATATTGGTCACTCGTTCCTTTGTTTTTTTTTTTTTTCCTTTGTCAGTCTCACCGTAAGTTTGTCAATATCTTTAGCTTTAAGGAACGACTTTTACCTTTGTTTATTCTTTCTGCTGCAAGTTGCCTTTTGATTTCTTTAATTTCTGTTCTTTTATCATTTCCTTCCTTTGCTTTCCTTAGACTTGTTTCCTTGTTTTTTTTTTTTCTAAATTCTTTAAATGGATGCTCAACTAATCACTTTTAGCTTCTTCTCTAATATGTGCTTTTAAGACTATAAATTCCCCCTCTACACTTGGTTTTAACTACATTCTACAAGACAAATGAGGAAGTAGAGAAGGAGGGCATTGTCTCCAACATTCCTTGAAGACTTTTTTTTTTTTTTTTACATCAAGGTCTGCAATGACCTCCATCTCCAACTTATATTAACTTCCTTTTAAATTTATTTGACCTCCACAGTTTGGGACATATTTGGCCCCCGAAATGCATTGACTTTTTGGATGCTGTGATGCTAGTGTCTTTCGGTTTTCTATGCACTTCACTACCTGTCCCACAATTGTTCTGGCTGAAAGTTTAAGAATCATCTTTGTGCACTCTTAACTGTGCCCATCTCGAAGTGTGAATGCTCTCATACGCGTGTGCATCAGCATGTGCACATACATACATGCTCAACCATGTAATACACTGACAAATCCTATCAATTCAACCTCAAAGGCATATTCAGAGCCCATGTGTATACTCTCTCGTTTCCACAAATATCAAAATTCAAGCCATTATTGTCTATTGAATGAACCATTAAAAGACCCTCTTAACTGGTTTCTATGTTCCATTACTTGCTTCACTATAATCCACCTGCCAAAGGAACAGAGTGATTTTTAAAATACAATAACTTCATTCAAAACATATCATAATTCCATTTAGAACTCTTCAAGGAATTCCCATTGCACCAGAACAAAAAGTAAATTTCTTCACCTGGTTGGTCCACCCTATGCAGCCTGGACCCTGCCTACCAGTCTATCTCATCTTGCTCCATGGTTCTGTCTCTCTCACTGTGCTCCAGCCTCTTACTATTCCTTAAACACAACCAGTTTATTTTTGCTTTAGTGCTTGGACTTAGCTGTTTTCTCTACCTGGAATGCTCTTACCTGAGGTCTTTGCAGGACTGGTTCCTTCTCTTCTTTTAGATTTTATTTTTGCCACCTAATTTAACCACACAGTCACTTTATCACATTAGTTAATCAGAATTTTGTGAAAAAATTTTATACCTTTTATTATATACTTGTTTTTCTGTATCTTTCAGAATTTAAGCATAATAAAGATGCTGTTTATCTTTGTTCACTACTTTATCCCCAGCATCTAGAGAAGTACCTGTCACCTGTCATTTTCAAAATGGACCTAAAGTAGTTTTGTTGATTAGCATAATAATAGGAAAGCTGTGTAGTCTCAACTGTCCTTATTAACCTTCTAGAATAAAATTGGACACCAAAGCATCATCAGTCTCTTATAGTCTTCCCAGTAGAAAAAGGTGAGCTGTAGGTTCTATGGAATCAATGGGCAAGTCAATGTTTCTGCAGAACATTCATAGTTGTGTGCATGAGTGTGTGTGGGTTTTTCTTTTCGGTCGTTACTTGACCCTGCTGCATGTGAAATGGATCTATCAGTATACCTGCAACAATATTGCTGGTACTTCAATAAATATAAACAAGACAAATTAAATCAGGTGAAAACTTAATCCAAAATATAGAATTTATCCAGCATTCTGAAGGCTTAGCACTTTGTGGGAGCTCAATAAATATTAAATCAAGGTCGCAAGATTGAAGGCTTGTTGAATCATAGGGAAAAACTAATTTCAAAGTCCTAGGCTACCTATAAAGGACCCCCTGCTTCCAGGCTCTGAATTTCTATTTTAAGGTAGGCTTTAACAGATAATGCTTACAGCAGCCTGCATAGGGAGAGATATTATTTGAGGTGAAGAAGATAAAACATTATAGAATATAATGAATGAAACTCTTGCACTGTGACTGGGAGCAAATAAATAGAACAGATTGATGACTCTAGGAATGAATAAGTCAGCAGATCAATTGGTGAATAATTTTCTTTACTCTCTAATTGTAAAAATGATTTGAAAACTAATCAAATTTTAGGCCAAGTCCAATAATTTAATAGGTGAATTGAGACTTATGTGGGCTAGAATTTTTGGAAGCAAAACCAGTGAGCACAGATTAACTCAGGATAATATTACTCCACTCATTTCTGGAGCTTTCCTTGGAAAATCTAAGTTTACTTAACAAATCTAGTTTTCATAATTACTATTTTTATGTATAAAGGTGATTGAAACATCCTGTATACTTTGAAGTTGTTTCTAGACAATTTCCATAATGATCTTGAGTAAGACCAGGTTACTATTAAAGACCGGGTAACTAATGATCTGGTGTAACCCAGTCATTCAGTTGATGTGTGACATGTCATTTAACCTCTCTGGTTCTTGGTTCCATCACTAGTAAAATAGAAATGATAGCACTGATGTCAAAAGGTCTCTGTTCAGAATAAGGAAGAAACTATATGAAGAAGAAACAGCAGGACAGAAGCATTGAATAAATGATTGTTGAATCTGAGAGAATTGGTGGTTCTTTAGATGGAGCAGAATGGGCCAAGGAAGTTTTTGGCAGCTCTGTTGGCTGGCCGCAGACTGCTGGGGTATATGAGCAAACAGCGTTGAGCTATTTGATACTTCCTGCCAGCCCCCATCCATGAATAAACGGAAGATCTCGGAGAGACTCTGAGATAGCTTTGGAGGCTTGAGTCAAATAGGGACTCCTAACATACTCAGACACGTTTTACAGCTTCCCCGGGACGTCACACCGTATTCAGTTTCTTGGGACAGAAAAATCTTTGATAGATGAACCAATTCTGCGCCATCCACAGATGCAGATTACTTGAACAATTCATTAATCCCCATGACATTTTTGCCTGTTGAAATTGTTCAAGGCCTGGCTCAGACACTGATTCTCCTAAGCATTTGCTGATACCAGTCAAAGGTATGATTTCCCACCACTGAAAATCATGTTGCATTCTGTATCTCTTCCTAAAAATATCTCAACCTAACTTGTGTTACATTATGTGTATATCTCTTACTGCCTGTATTAATCAACTATCACCATTCTAGTGCTGCATAAAAAACAACTCTAAGTCCCAAAGTCTTACAACCACAACCACTGATTTTTCTCTCATGTGTGTTTTCATCATTCTTCTATGACCAGTAGTACAACAAGGCAAGACAAACCACACAAACACATCTGAAGCTTCTGCTGCATCATGCCCACTGACATTCCAGTGGCCAAAGTAGGTCACAAGGTCAAGCCCAGTCAATAGGGCTGTGGTATATATTTCACATATAGTAGTGGGAGGCATGAACATGGCACAGACAAAGGAATGAAAAATCAAGAACAATCATCTGGTACCATATTACTCATAGGGTAGAGGGAGCTCTATTTTTCTAAATATGTGTTGTTCACTTACATAGTCTAAAAGCCTAAGTAAATACTTTAAAAGCACTGGCTAACTCAATCAGTTCACAGGAAAACTCAAAGTAATCCTATTCCTAGCACAGTGTCTGGCATACAGGAGACACACAACTAACATTTACTGAAGTAATTTCTTCAATAAAGAGGAGTTGAGAACTTCCTTACACAATTACTTAATGGATATCAGACACTGAGCGGGGATTCTCTACACACTTTGTGTCCTCCCTGAAGCCACAAATTTGATCTGAAAAGCCTGTCAAGAACCCTTCAGTAACCCCATACTGTAGGCTCTGAGAACCAAGCAATGTCTGGAGTGACTAAAAAGGATTATCACCCTCATGGTCTCTTAAACACACCAAAGTTCAGTCATTTCTTCTGTAATTTATCACACAAAGCAGCACATTACATCAACAAGAGAGACAAAAGTTGAGCTCTGCCTTTCCTGTAGATGGACCTTAACACCAAGCCAGATATGCTCCTCTAGAGGCCACTTCTCTTTCACTTTTCTCATTTTTGTTTTGAAATTTCCTTTAAGCATGAAAGTCTACAATATCTGAAGAGGTGAATTAGTTTGGTGAATCAAAAAGAAACTGTTGATTCTTTACTTGCTGACTGTATCCATGGAAAAATAAGTTTCACTAAATTTCTCAGATGATTTAGATTACTCACTCTGAGCCTATATCAACACAGTATAAAACGTATTCCTCTGTCTCTTGCTTACATGGTAACAGTGAAGTTTCAACTACAAAGATGCCTTAAGGCCCAGTGATTGTTTAATTGTCTCCTGGAAAATAATTTCCAAATGTGACAAGGGCATCAATCATCCTCTCAAGCCTACTAAATGTATTTGTTCCTTCACCTTGTCTGCACTCTCTCTTGTTTACTGCCCTTCAGGAGCAGATCAAGGTTTTGTGGAGCCTAAGGTTTATATATTTAGGGAGAAGACTCTTTAGAGAAAAAACTGCAAATTACAGATACAATATTAGATTTTTTAAAAAGCCTTCAAGTGAGGAGCCCTAAAAACTTAAGCTACATTAACTTCAGGGTTAATCCACGTGTGCTCCCATTATAACTAGGATTGCCAGATAAAATATAGGATGTCCAGTTAAATTTAAATTTCATATAAACAACAAATAATATTTTATTATACATGTACAGTTTTAGGGATATATTTATACTAAAAATTATTCTCTGTTTATATGAAGTTCATATTTAACTGTACATCCAGTATTTTTATTAACTAAATCTGGCAACTCTACTTAAAAGATGAAGAGTAAAGATAAACACCTAAGTCACCAAAAGAAACCCATCAATACCCACATGGATCTCTTTAGGCCTTCTCTGACCTCCCTAAATAATTAGCCCCATGATCTTTGTGTTTAATAAATATTTAAAATTGATTTTTTTTGCTCATCCTTAGGAAAATAGCATGAATTTCAAATTAATCCCCACATTTAAAAAGTCTATATGGAAGGGATATAGCATGAATAAATGCTTCTCATTTAAAGATAACTTTGGTATCAGAGACTATGATGATTTGAAATAAATGCCAACAGATTTTCACATTGAAGAAAAGTTAACTTTATCACATTCAAATTCCCCCAGTAATGTATTCTAGCTTCTCATGGCCTTTACAGTCAAGAAGAAGGATCTAACAGTGTTCAAGTCTAGAAAGCCATATGTTAATGAGTGATATTTTCCATCCAGTTAAGGAAAGGACAAGAGGGTTAAACACAAGAAGGAGGGTTTAGGTAGAAATTCTATTGGCATCTAGTGGGTAGAGGTCAGAGATGCTCCTAAATATCTACAATGCACAGAACAGCAACAAAGAATCATCTGATCCAAAATGTCAGTATAGTTCCAAAGTTGAGAAACGCTGCCTAGCATTTTGATGTCTTTGTAAAATGTGGAATTCTGGTAAAAGCACAAAATTTCAGATGTGGTCTGACCAATTTGAATACAGAGCAACCTTTACATTCCTTAACCCATATGCATACTTGAATTAATTAGCCTAAAATAGAATACATTATTTTTTTAATATCCAGTCACAAGTTTGACTCATAAGAAAATTACAGTCAGCTAAATCTACTATGTTGAACAGTTTTTCCTCTGTAAATTTTATTTTGCTGTTTTTAACCCATAGTTCTAACCTACTGAGGACTTTCTAATCTAAATTTAGCTCTCTGGTCTAAATTTGACATGCCTGTCTTTTATATTTTTATCAAAATTATGGAAAATATACCAAGAAGACTAAACCACATATCATTGAGTTGCAAATTTATCTTGAGAGCTTGAAACTGGTCAGTTAAAGAGATTTTCAGGAATAGACTTTCAATAATAGGTTATTAATAATCTGCTATATGCGAACAACATTATTATTACCTAAATCTAGAGTTTTGTCTCACTCCAGTAGAGTGTGAAATTCTGAATCCCAAAACAATGCTGTGAATACGATTAGAGCCAGTTACCAGCCAAGGACATTGGGGGTCTTGTGAGACGAAGGAACTTGCCCAAGGACACACAGGGAGTAAACGGGGCAGGATAGACTTTTATACCACCTCCCCACGTCTTCCAAACTTCATGAATGAACTTCCTGTCATATTGTTTCAAAAAACAACCTCAACTAGCTGCTAGTACTGAGTATTCAAAACAAATCTTTACCTATGTAGATAAGCCTGAAAATAATTCTGTGAGGTAGACATTATTATAATTGTATTAAACATGTGGAGACACCTAATTAGCTAAGCTGTGATTTGCCCATAGGCTCATGACTAGTAAGAATCAGACCCAGGATTTATGTCATCCGTGTGGCCCTTGCGATGCTACCTCACCCTCCACTAGAAGCCATAAATTCTCCTATCTTCACAGTCAGCTAGATCTCATTTGCTTTCTGTACACAGGAAATATCTTTGTCAAATTCTTTCCTAGAATAGCATTATATCTTGCTTCTGCTTATTGAGAGTCTTATTATGCACACTCACCTATTTGGGAAGAATGTATGTTTATGGGTAGGAAATTAGAGAAAACATCCAGAGAAAACTGTAGAAACAGTCTAGTTCCTCAGTAATCATTAAAAAATGGCAGTAGAGTCTACCAATTTCCATATATTGCTCAACTGTGGTGAGTGTGTACCTGTGTCTAGGGAAAAAAAAGGTAAAATATTTTTTGCCTTTAATTGTTCCACACTTACAGAAATCCACTGAGTAAAGGTAGGATTTTTTTATACCTAATTAAGATATGCCTTAAAAATGCAGACAGAAGTTTAAAACTGAAGTTCAAAAAAATATATAAGGCAAATATTGCAAAATACTTTTATATACTTCTTTATTTTAATATAGGCAATGGAAATATGATGTCACTCTTCCTTCTATCCTTGATAAGGTTGAAATTTTTTGTAATAAAAATTAAAACAAAATATAAAGCTTATGAATTGGAAATACATGTTTTTCCCTTAGGAGTAATTTTTCTTTAAAATATTTTCACTATTAACATTGTTCAATGTAATTGACTCCAAAATATTTTTCTCATATGTTATTCTTAAAATTCATTAGATCTCAACTTTTAAAAGACAATCAGAATTCCAATTAAACTCTCATCACTGTCAAAGCATAAAATCTGTCATTTCGAGACTTCCGGGTAAGATGGCGGAAGAGTAAGACGCGGAGATCACCTTCCTCCCCACAGATACACCAGAAATACAGCCTCACGTGGAACAACTCCTACAGAACACCTACTGAATGCTGGCAGAAGACCCCAGACCTCCCAAAAGGCAAGAAACTCCCCACATACCTGGGTAGGGCAAAGCAGAGAGATTCCCGCACAGAGGAGCTGTGCCGAGCGGCACTCACCAGCCCGAGAGGCTTGTCTGCTCCCCCGCCGGGGCGGGCGGCACTGGAGCTGAGGCTCGGGCTTCGGTCAGAGCGCAGCGAGAGGACTAGGGCTGGCGGCGAGAACTCAGCCTGAAGGGGGCTAATGTGCCACAGCTAGCGGGGAGGGAGTCCGGGAAAACTCTGGAGCTGCCGAAGAGGCAGGAGACTTTTTCTTCCCTCTTGGTTTCCTGGTGCGCGAGGAGAGGGGATTAAGAGTGCCGCGTAAAGGAGCTCCAGAGACGGGCGCGAGTCGCAGCTGAAAGCGCGGAGCCCAGAGACGGGCAAGGGACGCTGGGGCTGCTGCTGCCGCCGCCAAGAAGCCTGTGTGCGAGCGCAGGTCACTGCCCACACTGCCCTTCAGGGAGCCTGTGCAGCCTGCCACTGCCGGGGTCCCGGGATCCAGGGGCGGCTTCCCTGGGAGAAGGCACGGTGCGCCTCGGGCTGGTGCAACGTCACGCTGACCTCTGCCACTGCAGACTCGCCCCGCACTCCGTGCCCCTCCCTCCCGCCAGGCCTGAGTGAGCCAGAGTCCCCGAAGAGGATGCTCCTTTAGCCCTGGCCTGTCTGAGCGAAGAACAGACGCCCTCCGGCGACCTACACGCAGAGGCGGGGCCAAATCCAAAGCTGAGACCCAGGAGCTGTGAGAACAAAGAAGAGAAAGGGAAACCTCTCCCAGCAGCCTCAGAAGCAGCGGATTAAAGCTCCACAATCAACTTCATGTACCCTGCATCTGTGGAATACATGAATAGACAACAAATCATCCCAAATTGAGTAGCAAGGAGTCAGTGCTGTGCCTCTGAGGTGGGAGAGCCAACTTCAGGACACTGGTCCACAAGAGACCTCCCAGCTCCACATAATATCAAATGGCGAAAATCTTCCAGAGATCTCCATCTCAACACCAGCACCCAGCTTCACTCAACGACCAGCAAGCTACAGTGCTGGACACCCTATGCCAAACAACTAGCAAGACAGGAACACAACACCACCCATTAGCAGAGAGGCTGCCTCAAATCATAAAAAGTCCGCAAAAACCCCAAAACACACCACCAGACGTGGACCTGCCCACCAGAAAGACAAGATCCAGCCTCATCCACCAGAACACAGGCAGTAGTCCCCTCCACCAAGAACCCTACACAACCAACTAAACCAACCTTAGCCACTGGGGACAGACACCAAAAACAACGGGAACTACGAACCTGCAGCCTGCAAAGAGGAGACCCCAAACACAGTAACATAAGCAAAATGAGAAGACAGAAAAACACACAGCAGGAGAAGGAGCAAGATAAAAACCCACCAGACCTAACAAATGAAGAGGTAATAGGCAGTCTATCTGAAAAAGAATTCAGAATAATGATGGTAAAGATGATCCAAAATCTTGGAAATAGAATAGACAAAATGCAAGAAACAGTTAACAAGGACCTAGAAGAACTAAAGACGAATCAAGCATCGATTAAAAACACAATAAATGAAATAAAAAATACTCTAGATGGGATCAATAGCAGAATAACTGAGGCAGAAGAACGGATAAGTGAGGTGGAAGATAAAATAGTGGAAATAACTGCTGCACAGCAAAATAAAGAAAAAAGAATGAAAAGAACAGAGGACAGTCTCAGAGACCTTTGGGACAATATTAAACGCACCAACATTCGAATTATAGTGGTTCCAGAAGAAGAAGAGAAAAAGAAAGGGACTGAGAAAATATTTGAAGAGATTATAGTTGAAAACTTCCCTAATATGGGAAAGGAAATAGTGAATCAAGTCCAGGAGGCACAGAGAGTCCCATACAGAATAAATCCAAGGAGAAATACACCAAGACACATATTAATCAAACTGTCAAAAATTAAACACAAAGAAATCATATTAAAAGCAGCAAGGCAAAAACAACAAATAACACACAAGGGAATCCCCATCAGGATAACAGCTGATCTCTCAGCAGAAACTCTACAAGCCAGAAGGGAGTGGCAGGACATACTTAGAGTGATCAAGGAGAAAAACCTGCAACCAAGATTACTCTACCCAGCAAGGATCTCATTCAGATTTGATGGAGAAATTAAAACGTTTACAGACAAGCAAAAGCTGAGAGAGTTCAGCACCACCAAACCAGCTTTACAACAAATGCTAAAGGAACTTCTCTAGGCAAGAAACACAACAGAAGGAAAAGAACTACAATAACGAACCCAAAACAATTAAGAAAATGGGAATAGGAACATACATATCAATAATTACCTTAAATGTAAATGGACTAAATGCTCCCACCAAAAGACACACACTGGCTGAATGGATACAAAAACAAGACCCATATATATGCTGTCTACAAGAGACCCACTTCAGACCTAGAGATACATACAGACTGAAAGTAAGGGGATGGAAAAAGATATTCCATACAAATGGAAACCAAAAGAAAGCTGGAGTAGCAATTCTCATATCAGAGAAAATAGACTTTAAAATAAAGACTACTAGAAGAGACAAAGAAGGACACTACATAATGATCAAGGGATCGATCCAAGAAGAAGATATAACAATTGTAAATATTTATGCACCAAACATAGGAGCACCTCAATACATAAGGGAAATATTAACAGCCATAAAAGGAGAAATCGACAGTAACACAATCATAGTAGGGGACTTTAACACCCCACTTTCACCAATGGACAGGTCATCCAAAATGAAAATAAATAAGGAAACACAAGCTTTAAATGATACATTAAACAAGATAGACTTAATTGATATTTATAGGACATTCCATCCAAAAACAACAGAATACACATTTTTCTCAAGTGCTCATGGAACATTCTCCAGGATAGATCATATCTTGGGTCACAAATCAAGCCTTGGTAAATTTAAGAAAATTGAAATTGTATCAAGTATCTTTTCCAACCACAATGCTGTGAGACTAGATATCAATTACAGGAAAAGAGCTGTAAAACATACAAATACATGGAGGCTAAACAATACACTACTTAATAACGAAGTGATCACTGAAGAAATCAAAGAGGAAATTTAAAAATACCTAGAAACAAATGACAATGGAGACACGACGACCCAAAACCTATGGGATGCAGTAAAAGCAGTTCTAAGAGGGAAGTTTATGGCAATACAATCCCACCTTAAGAAACAGGAAATATCTCGAATAAACAACCTAACCTTGCACCTAAAGCAATTAGAGAAAGAAGAACAAAAACATCCCAAAGTTAGCAGAAGGAAAGAAATCATAAAAATCAGATCAGAAATAAATGAAAAAGAAATGAAGGAAACGATAGCAAAGATCAATAAAACTAAAAGCTGGTTCTTTGAGAAGATAAACAAAATTGATAAGCCATTAGCCAGACTCATCAAGAAAAAAAGGGAGGAGACTCAAATCAATAGAATTAGAAATGAAAAAGGAGAAGTAACAACTGACACTGCAGAAATACAAAAGATCATGAGAGATTATTATAAGCAACTCTTTGCCAATAAAATGGACAACCTGGAAGAAATGGACAAATTCTTAGAAATGCACAACCTGCCAAGACTGAATCAGGAAGAAATAGAAAATATGAACAGACCAATCACAAGCACTGAAATTGAAACTGTGATTAAAAATCTTCCAACAAACAAAAGCCCAGGACCAGATGGCTTCACAGGCGAATTCTATCAAGCATTTAGAGAAGAGCTAACACCTATCCTTCTCAAACTCTTCCAAAATATAGCAGAGGGAGGAACACTCCCAAACTCATTCGACGAGGCCACCATCACCTTGATACCAAAACCAGACAAGGATGTCACAAAGAAAGAAAACTACAGGCCAATATCACTGATGAACATAGATGCAAAAATCCTCAACAAAATACTAGCAAACAGAATCCAACAGCACATTAAAAGGATCATACACCATGATCAAGTGGGGTTTATTCCAGGAATGCAAGGATTCTTCAATATACGCAAATCAATCAATGTGATACACCATATTAACAAGTTGAAGGAGAAAAACCATATGATCATCTCAATAGATGCAGAGAAAGCTTTTGACAAAATTCAACACCCATTTATGATAAAAACCCTGCAGAAAGTAGGCATAGAGGGAACTTTCCTCAACATAATAAAGGCCATATATGAGAAACCCACAGCCAGCATCGTCCTCAATGGTGAAAAACTGAAACCATTTCCACTAAGATCAGGAACAAGACAAGGTTGCCCACTCTCACCACTCTTATTCAACATAGTTTTGGAAGTTTTAGCCACAGCAATCAGAGAAGAAAAGGAAATAAAAGGAATCCAAATGGGAAAAGAAGTAAAGCTGTCACTGTTTGCAGATGACATGATACTATACATAGAGAATCCTAAAGATGCTACCAGAAAACTACTAGAGCTAATCAATGAATTTGGTAAAGTTGCAGGATACAAAATTAATGCACAGAAATCTCTGGCATTCCTATATACTAATGATGAAAAATCTGAAAGTGAAATCAACGAAACACTCCCATTTACCATTGCAACAAAAAGAATAAAATATCTAGGAATAAACCTACCTAAGGAGACAAAAGACCTGTATGCAGAAAATTATAAGACACTGATGAAAGAAATTAAAGATGATACAAATAGATGGAGAGATGTACCATGTTCTTGGATTGGAAGAATCAACATTGTGAAAATGACTCTACTACCCAAAGCAATCTACAGATTCAATGCAATCCCTATCAAACTACCAATGGCATTTTTCACAGAACTAGAACAAAAAATTTCACAATTTGTATGGAAACACAAAAGACCCCGAATAGCCAAAGCAATCTTGAGAACGAAAAACGGAGCTGGAGGAATCAGGCTCCCTGACTTCAGACTATACTACAAAGCTACAGTAATCAAGACAGTATGGTACTGGCACAAAAACAGAAAGATAGATCAATGGAACAGGATAGAAAGCCCAGAGATAAACCCACGGACATATGGTCACCTTATCTTTGATAAAGGAGGCAGGAATGTACAGTGGAGAAAGGACAGTCTCTTCAATAAGTGGTGCTGGGAAAAGTGGACAGGGACATGTAAAAGTATGAGATTAGATCATTCCCTAACACCATACACAAAAATTAGCTCAAAATGGATTAAAGACCTAAATGTAAGGCCAGACACTATCAAACTCCTAGAGGAAAACATAGGCAGAACACTCTATGACATAAATCACAGCAAGATCCTTTTTGACCCACCTCCTAGAGAAATGGAAATAAAGACAAAAATAAACACATGGGACCTAATGAAACTTCAAAGCTTTTGCACAGCAAAGGAAACCATAAACAAGACCAAAAGACAACCCTCAGAATGGGAGAAAATATTTGCAAATGAAGCAACTGACAAAGGATTAATCTCCAAAATTTATAAGCAGCTCATGCAGCTCAATAGCAAAAAAACAAACAACCCAATCCAAAAATGGGCAGAAGACCTAAATAGACATTTCTCCACAGAAGATATACAGACAGCCAACAAACACATGAAAGGATGCTCAACATCTTTACTCATTAGAGAAATGCAAATCAAAACTACAATGAGATATCATCTCACACCAGTCAGAATGGCCATCATCAAAAAATCTAGAAACAATAAATGCTGGAGAGGGTGTGGAAAAAAGGGAACACTCTTGCACTGCTGGTGGGAATGTGAATTGGTACAGCCACTATGGAGAACGGTATGGAGGTTCCTTAAAAAACTACAAATAGAACTACCATATGACCCAGCAATCCCACTACTGGGCATATACCCTGAGAAAACCATAATTCAAAAAGAGACATGTACCAAAATGTTCATAGCAGCCCTATTTACAATAGCCCGGAGATGGAAACAACCTAAGTGTCCATCATCGGATGAATGGATAAAGAAGATGTGGCACATATATACAATGGAATATTACTCAGCCATAAAAAGAAATGAAATTGAGCTATTTGTAATGAGGTGGATGGACCTAGAGTCTGTCATACAGAGTGAAGTAAGTCAGAAAGAGAAAGACAAATACTGTATGCTGACACATATATATGGAATTTAAGAAAAAAATGTCATCAAGAACATAGGGGTAAGACAGGAATAAAGACACAGACCTACTAGAGCATGGACTTGAGGATATGGGGAGGGGGAAGGGTAAACTGTGACAAAGTGAAAGAGCGGCATGGACATATATACACTACCAAACGTAAGGTAGATAGCTAGTGGGAAGCAGCCGCATAGCACAGGGAGATCAGCTCGGTTCTTTGTGACCGCCTGGAGGGGTGGGATAGGGAGGGTGGGAGGGAGACGCAAAAGGGAGGGGATATGGGAACATATGTATATGTATAACTGATTAAATTTGTAAAATAAAAAAAAATTAAAATTAAAAAAAAAATCTGTCATTTCTACTTTCAAGCTTTACTAACCATGCTACATTTGAGTAAAGTATTAAATTCCTATTTGATTTATTATCAGATACAGGGTGCTTCAATTTCATTTTAGATCCTTCACATTTAAACAACATTTAACAGAGCTGAAATCTATTGCTTAGTTTGACAACTGTTGGCCTAGCAAATAAATGAGACAACTGCCATTTTTACATGTATGAATTATTTGCCAGTATTGTGAGCCAGTCTTACCCTGAAACTATAGTTAATTACTGAGCTAAATGTAAGTAAAATAAACGACTCTGCAGTGAGTTTGAAGGAGAGGTATTAAAAAAAAGCAAAACTCCTACTTTCCAGCCTTTCTTAAACCTTTCTAAATCTTATATTTTCTTGAAAAAGGAAATATTGCCAAAAAATATTGAAAGAACCAGACACCTTCATTACTATTTCATCACTGTAGGCTTGTCCAGATGGCAGCAAGGTGTCTGTAGTTGATTCCCTGCCTCACACACGTGAGACAGCGAGTAAGTTTTCACAGCTCCTTGAAATGTGTACTAGCAGAGAAATAACTATTAGCAACCATATGCTACATGAACTTGATTGCTTCCCAATATCAAAGAGCAAATGGA
This sequence comes from Mesoplodon densirostris, assembly GCF_025265405.1. NCBI lineage: Eukaryota > Metazoa > Chordata > Mammalia > Artiodactyla > Ziphiidae > Mesoplodon > Mesoplodon densirostris. Next base: position 33,829,367 of record NC_082677.1, on the reverse strand, counting down.
GTCTCACTCTAGTAGGGTGCCAAAACTACTGTGTCAGCATTAGGGAGCTATGATTCCATTGTTAATATTGAAGAGGTGGTTTGAAAAAATAATTCATGCACATAATAACTATCATTTCTTAAGAGCTCACTATGCTAAACCCTTTATGTACAGTAATTCCTGTAATCCTCATTACTAGTTGTGATGGTTAATTTTATATGTCAACTTGACTGGACCACAGGATGCCCAGATATTTGGTCACACGTAATTGTAGATATTTCTGTGAGGGTGTGTTTGGATACTAGCATTTAAATTGGTAGACTGAGTAAAGCAAATTGCTCTCCCCAATGTGGGTGAGCCCCATCCAATCAGTTGAAGGCCTAAATAGAATAGAAAGACTGACTTTTCCCCAAGTAAGAGAGAATTACTCTTGCCTGACTACCTTCAAATTGGGACATTAACTTTTTCCTGATTTCAGATAAAAACTGAAACATTGGCTCTTCCTGGGTTTTGAACCTGTCAGCTTTTAGACTGAAACTACACTATTGAATCTTCTCTATCTCCAGCTTGCTGACTGCTGATCTAGAGACTAGTCAGCTTCCATAATCACATGATCTAGTTCCTTATAATAAATTATTCACATATATTAAACTCATATTATATATATATACACACACACATACATACATACATACATATATATACACCCTAAACTATATATACATTCTATTGGTTCTGTTTCTCTGGTGAACCCTTACAAATATACCATCTTATGAAATCGTACATTTATCCCCAATTTTCAGTTGAGAAAACTTAGGTTCGGAGAGTATATCTTATTTTTCCAAGGTTTCTCCTCCTGTTAGGCTCTAAGCTCCTAAAGGACAAATATTTTTGTCTATTTTATTCCCTGATGTGTCTTAGGTGCCTAGGATGGTGTGTTACACAGGTCAATCTGTTAACTAAGTGAATGAATTCAGCTGGAAACTGCCTTGAAATCAGGCGTGGCTGCTACCCAGATCTGCTCTTTTAACCTCTATGATTAACCATCACGTAAAGCTTCTTTATATTTTCAGAAGGCAATGTATGAAACACTAGTCCTTAAAAGAACATTACTAGCTATTTGAGCTCAGTTGTAAAGCTATTAATTCCTGAAAGATGATGGAATAGGATTCAGAAAGACCCCCCAAAATGGAACAATGCCCTTGTTAGATAAAATTTTATTAGAAAAAATGTAAAACCACTTTCTTTATTCCAAACATCAACTAAACATATGGCTCTCAGAGGCATAACTTAGCAAGAATATAAATTTAAATGTCCCAGTAGGATTAAGTGACAGGGAGCTTGATATAAATCAACACTGAGTAGTGGATGCCAAAGGGGCTAATGCAATTCTTGGCTGCAATAATAAAATATTTGGTCCAGATCAGGGAAATAATAATTCCATTCTATTATGCCTCTATATCAAACCACATTGAAGCTACACACTTCAAGAAGTGAGGTAAACTGCAGTACATTCAAAAGAGAGTCACCAAGAAGATGAAGAGAATCAAAGCCACGTTGTATGATGATTAGCTGAAGGAGAAGATACTTGCCAGAAGAGGAAATTCTGCCAATATCTTAGATGCCTTCAAACTTTGTAAGACTGTTGTGTCTAAAAGATACTAGAGGGCTTCCCTGGTGGGGCAGTGGTTGAGAGTCCGCCTGCCAATGCAGGGAATATGGGTTCGTGTCCCGGTCCGGGAAGATCCCATGTGCCGCAGAGCGGCTGGATCCATGAGCCATGGCCACTGAGCCTGCACGTCCGGAGCCTGTGCTCCACAACGGGAGAGCCAACAACAGTGAGAGGCCCACGTACTGCAAAAAAAAAAAAAAAAAAAGATACTAGATTTTATTTTCTGACTGGCCCCAAAAGATAGGCTTTGGCCTAATGAATACAAAGTTAATGCTAAAGTGGACTGTCTCAACTTTCCAAAAGTGAGATGGACAGCCTCATAAAAGTAGTTAAGTTCTCAATCTCTGGTGTTGTTCAAAACTGACAAAACTATAATTTGAATTTAGTTGGCAGCTAAGCTTCAGACAGATTGTTGGAATAGAAGACCATTATATTTCCTTCCAGACATAAATGCTATAGTTCTCAAAAAGCATATGAAAAGTGAAGAATCAATGTGATCAGGATGAATGAAATGGGAAAAAATAATTGTAAACCAAATATCTGGTAAGGAGTTAATATCTAAAATGTATAAATGACTCATAAAATACAATAGTAAAAATAATAAAAATCCAATTAAAAATGGGCAAATGACCTCAATAACCATTTTTCCCAAGAAGATATTAAAATGTCCAATTGCTAACAGATACATGAAAAGATGTTCAATATCACTAATCACCTGGGAAATACAAATTAAAATGATAATGAGATATCACCTCACACCTGTTAAATGCCTATTATCAAAAAGAAAGGAAATAACAAGTGCTGACAAGAATGTGGGAAAAAAGGGAAGCTTTGAATACTGTTGGTGGGAATGTAAATTTGTATAGCCAATATAAAAAACAATATGGAGATTACTCAAAAAGTTAAAAAATAGAACCACCCTATGACCTAGCAATTCCACTTCAGGGTATAATTCCAAAAGAAACAAAATCACTGTCAAGGAGAGATATCTTTACCCTATGTTCATTTCAGTATTATTTAAAATAGCCAAAACATGGAAACAACCTAAGTGGCTAAGTGGCAACCTATGAATGGATAAAGAAAATATGGAAGATATAAGTATAGATATAGATGAATATTTTTCAGCCATAAAAAAGAAGGAAATCCTGTCATTTGTGACAACATGGATGAACTCTGAGGGCATTATGCTAAGAGAAATTACTCAGACAAAGAAAGACAAATACTGTATGATTTCACTTATATATAGAATCTTTAAAAACAAAAGTCATAGTCCTAGCCACAGTAATCAGAGAAGAAAAAGAAATAAAAGGAATCCAATAGGAAAAGAAGTATATCTCTCACTGTTTGCTGATGGGTACATGGAAAATTCTAAAGATGTTACCAGAAAACTAAGAGGGTTCATCAGTGAATTCAATAAAGTTGCAGGATACAAAATTAATACACAGAAATCTGTTGCATTTCTACACACTAGCAATGAAAGATCAGAATGAGAAATTAAGGAAACCATCCCATTTACCATTGCATCAAAAAGAATAAAATACCTAGGAATAAACGTACCTAAGGAGGACAAGACTTGTACTCCAAAAACTCTAAGACACTGATGAAAGTAATCAGAGATGACACAAACAAATGGAGAAATATACCATGTTCTTGGATTGGAAGAATCAATATTTGTCAAAATAACTATACTACCCAAGGCAATCTACAGATTCAATGCAATTCCTATCAAATTATCAATGACATTTTTCACAGAACTAGAACAAAAGACTTTATGATTTGTATGGAAACACAAAAGACCCTGCATAACCAAAGCAAACCTGAGAAAGAAAAACAGAGCTGGAGGAATCAGACTCCCTGACTTCACACTATACTAGAAAGCTACAGTAATTAAAACAGTATGGCACAATGGAACAGAATAGAAAGCCCAGAAATAAATGCATGTGCCTATGGTCAATTAATCTATGATTGAGCAGGTAAGAATATACAATGGAGAAAATACAATCTCTTCAAATAAGTGGTGCTGGGAAAACTGGACAGCTACACGTAAAAGAATGAAATTAGAACTTTCCCTACCACCATACAGAAAACTAAACTCAAATGGATTAAAGACCTAAATGTAAACTGAATACAATAAAACTCTTATAGAGGAAAACATAGACAGAACACTCTTTGACATAAATCACAGCAATATTTTTTTTAGATCTGTCTCCTAAAGTAACAGAAATAAAAACAAAAATAAATAAATGAGGCCTAATTAAACTTAAAAGCTTTTTCACAGTAAAGGAAACCATAAACAAAACAAAAAGACAACCTACAGAATGGGAAAAAAAATATTTGCAAACAATGCAACCAACAAGGGATTAATCTCCAAAATATACAAACAGTTCATACAACTCAATATCAAAAAAAAACAATTAAAAAATGGGCAGAAGAGCTAAATACACATTTCTTCAAAGAAGACTTACAGATATCCAAGAGGCATAGAAAAAGTTACTTAACATTGTTAATTATTACAGAAATGCAAATCAAAATTACAATGAGGTTTCACCTCATACCAGTCAGAATGACCATCATCAAAAAGTCTCCAAACAATAAATCTGGAGATGATGTGGAGAAAAAGGAACCCTCCTACACTGTTGGTGGGAATGTAAACTGGTGTAGCCACTATGGAGAACAGTATGGAGTCCTTAAGAAACTAAAAATAGAACTACCATATGATCCTGCAATTCCACTCCTGAGTATATATCTGGAGAAAACCATAATTCAAAAAGATGCATGGACCCCATTGTTCATAGCAACACTATTTACAATAGCCAAGACATTGAAACAACCTAAATGCCCATTGACCGAGGAATGTATAAAGAAGATGTGGTATATATATAGGCAATGGAATATTACTCAGTTGTAAAAAAGAATGAAATAATGCCATTTTCAGCAACATTGGTGGACTTAGAGATTATCATACTAAGTGAAGTAAGCCAGACAAGGACAAATATCACATGATATCACTTATATGTGGAATCTAAAAGAAAAAAATGATACAAATGAACTTCTTTACAAAACAGAAATAGACTCATAGATATAGAAAGCAAACTCATGGTTAGCAAAGGGGAAAGTGTGGGGAGGGATAAATTAGGAATTTGGGATTAAAATATATACACTACTATATATAAAATAGACAACAAATGAGGACCTACTGTATAGCACAGAGAACTGTACTCAATATCTTGTATTAACTTATAATGGAAGAAAATGTAGAAAAAGAATATATATATATATATATATATATATATATATATGTATAACTGAATCACTTTGCTGTACATCTCAAATTAACACATTGTAAATCAAATATATTTCAATAAAATTTAATAGAAACATAAACCAAACTCAGAACAGATTGGTGGTTGCCAGAGGCAGGGGGTTGACAGTGAGGGAAATGGGTTGAGGTGGTCAAAGCCTACAAACTTCAATTATAAGATGAATAGGTCTTGAGGATATAACGTGTAGCATGGTGACTATGGTTCACAATACTACATTTTATATTTGAAAGTTACTAAGAGACTATATTTTAAAAATTCTCCAAAACAAAATAACTTGTAAATACTTGGCGTGATATATGCGTTAGCTAACTTTATTAAAATCATTGTGCAACATATACATCTATAAAATAATTACACTGTACATCTTAAACTTATACAATGTTTTAAGTCAATTGTATCTTAATAAGGTGGGAAGAAAAAAAGGAGATAATAATGCCCCATCACAAGATTAAATAAAGTTGTAAAGAGAGATGTGGTTCAAGATGGTGGCATAGGAAGATCCTGAACTCACCTCCTCCCATTTACACAAAATATCTACAGCTACATATGGAACAATTCCCTCTGAAAGGAACCTTAGAACTAGCTAACAGCTACTCCATAAAAAAGAATGGAAGAGACACATTGAGACAATAGAGGCAGAGATACAGTGTTACCAAAACCCCACCCTTGACACAGCAACCAACAAGTGGGAGAGATCTCACAAATATAGAGCATCTTCCTGAGGAATGAGGGGTTTGTGTTCCACATACGGCATCCCAACCCTTGGGACCTGCACTGGAAAGATGAGCCCCCTAACCATCTGACTTTGAAAACCAATGGTGCCTACATCAAAGCCCTCTGTTCTCTATAGGGAATAAAGATCTGACTCTTGAAGGGCTCATTCAGAGTCACTCACCCTGGAATACTGTGCAAAAGCACCAGTTTGAAAAGAACCTAGATCATGTGTGAATGAGACTCAATGTTTAATCTTAAAGTGTCTGTAAGAGGGTAAGAAGCCTATATAGGACTGTCTCCAGGGACAGAGGTGTTGGCAGGAGAAATTTTACCTGCTCCCTCTATCTTGCTAGCACCACTGCTGGTAGACGCCAATTTTACATTCTCACTATAACCAGCTAGAGCAGAGAGGTGAGTGCTCCACTCCCTGCACTACTCCCAAGGTCCTGCCAAGGGTAATGGGCAAGCACTCCACCCTCCAAGATGCTTGTGAGGTCCCTCCAGAGGTGGTAGGCTTATGCAACCCACAAAGCGTATGTCCCTTGAGCATCAGGCGGTGGTGGCAAGGGGAAATTGCATTTCTGGGCCCCATAGGTCTTAAACAATGGGAGAGACAATTTGAGAGACAACCAAAAACTGGACAAAGCTAAATAATAAGGTTCATCTCCTACACAAGGCCATTCCTTTAAGAATGGGAGAGATAGCTATCTTGCCTAATACATAGAAACAAACACAGAGAATCAATAAAACGGGGAAGTAGAAGAATACGTTCCAAATGAAAGAACAAGCTAAAATCCCAGAAAAAAAAAACCTAAACTAAATGAAGATAAGTAATTTATCTGATACAGATTTAAAGTAATGGCCATAAAGATACTCACTGAACTCCAGAGAAGAATGAATGAACACAAAGAATACTTCAGCAAAGAGAGATAAAATATAAGTAAATATCTAACACAAGTCACAGAGCTGAAGAATACATTAACAGGACTGAAAAATACAGTAGAAGTGTACAAAAATAGACTGCATAAAGCAAAGAAAGAATCAGTGATCTGGAAGACAGGACAGTGGAACTCACCCAAATAGAGCAACAAAAAGAGAAAAGAGTTTAAAACAGTGAAGCTAGCTTAAGGGGCTTATGAGACAACATCAAATGGAATAGCATTTGCATTATAGGTGTCCCAGAAGAAGAGAGAAAGGGGCAGAAAACTTATTTGAAGAAATAATGGCTGAAAATGTCAGTAACATAGGAAAGGAAACAGACCTTCAGGTAAAAGTTAAAAAACAAAAATAGTAAAAATAGCTATAACTATAAGAATTAGTTAAGGGATACACAAAATAAAAAGATGTAAAATGTCACATCAAAACCATAAAACACAGGGAGTGGAGAGTAAAAATGCTGAGTTTTGGAATACATTCAAACTTAACTTGCTATCAACTTAAAATAGAGTCATATATGTGAGCTTCATGGTAACCACAATGCAAAATCCTATAATAAATACACAAAAGACAATGAGAAAGGAATCTAAGCATAACACTACAGAAAACTATCAAACCACAAAGCACAAAAGCAAAATAAGAAGGGAACAGAGATGAACTACATAACATCCAGAAAACAATGAACAAAATGGTAATAAGGACATACCTATCAATAATTACTTTAAATGTTAATGGACTAAATATTCCAATACAAAGATATACAGTGGCTAAATGGATTAATTATTTTTTCTTTTTTACCTTCAATCCTCTTTTTTTTTTTACATCTTTATTGGAGTATAATTGCTTTACAATGGTGTGTTAGTTTCTGCTTTATAGCAAAGTGAATCAGCTATACATATACATATATCCCCATATCTCCTCTCTCTTGCATCTCCCTCCCTCCCACCCTCCCAATCCCACCCCTCTAGGTGGTCACAAAGCACGGAGCTGATCACCCTGTACTATGTGGCTGCTTCCCACTAGCTATCAGTTTTACATTTGGCAGTGTATATATGTCCATGCCACTCTCTCACTTTGTCCCAGATTACCATTCCCCCTCCCCGTGTCCTCAAGTCCATTCTCTAGTAGGTCTGTGTCTTTCTTCCCATCGTGCCCCTAGGTTCTTCATGACCATTTTTTTATTCCATATATATGTGATAGCATACAGTATTTGGTTTTTGCTTTCTGACTTACTTCACTCTGTATGACAGACTCTAGGTCCATTCACCTCACTACAGATAACTCAGTTTCATATCTCTTTATGGCTGAGTAATATTCCATTGTATATATGTGTCAAATAGTCTTTATCCATTCACCTGCTGATGGACGCTTAGGTTGCTTCCACATCTGGGCTATTGTAAATAGAGCTGCAATGAACATTTTGGTACATGACTCTTTTTGAATTATGGTTTTCTCAGGGTATATGCCCAGTAGTGGGATTGCTGGGACATATGGTAGTTCTATTTTTACTTTTCTAAGGAACCTCCATATTGTTCTCCATAGTGGCTGTATCAATTTACATTCCCACCAACAGTGAAAAAGGGTTCCCTTTTCTCCACACCCTCTCCAGCATTTATTGTTTGTAGATCTTTTGATAATGGCCATTCTGACCGGTGTGAGATGATATCACATTGTAGTTTTGACTTGCATTTCTCTAATGATTAATGATGCTGAGTATTCTTTTATGTGTTTGTTGGTAATCTGTATATCTTCTTTGGAGAAATGTCTATTTCGGTCTCCTACCCATTTTTATTTTATTTTATTTTATTTTTTTATTTTTTACTTTATTTTTTATTTTTTAATTTTTTTGTGGTATGTGGGCCTCTCACTGTTGTGGCCTCTCCTGTTGCGGAACACAGGCTCCAGAAGCACAGGCCCAGCAGCCATGGCTCACGGGCCCAGCCACTCCGCGGCATGTGGGATCTTCCCAGACCGGGGCACGAACCCGTTTCCCCTGCATCGGCAGGTGGACTCTCAACCACTGCACCACCAGGGAAGCCCTCCTACCCATTTTTAGATTGGGTTGTTGTTTTTCTTTTTTTTTTTTTTGATATTGAGCTTCATGAGCTGCTTCTAAATTTTGGAAATTAAGCCTTTGTCAGTTGCTTCATTTGCAAATATTTTCTCCCATTCTGAGGGTTGTCTTTTGGTCTTGTTTATGGTTTCCTTTTTTGTGCAAAAGTATTTAAGTTTCATTAGGTCCCATTTGTTTATTTTTGTTTTTATTTCCATTTCTTAAGAAGGTGGGTCAAAAAGGATCTTTCTGTGATTTATGTCATAGAATGTTCTGCCTATGTTTTCCTCTAAGAGTTTTATAGTGTCTGGTCTTATATTTATGTCTTTAATCCATTTTGAGTTTATTTTTGTGCATGGTGTTAGGGAGTGCTCTAATGTCATTCTTTTACATGTAGCTGTCCAGTTTTCCCAGCACCACTTATTGAAGAGGCTGTCTTTTCTCCATTGTATATTCTTGCCTCCTTTATCAAAGATAAGGTGACCATATATGTGTGGGTTTATCTCTGGGCTTTCCATCCTGTTCCATTGATTTATATTTCTGTTTCTGTGCCAGTACAATACTGTCTTGATTACTGTGGCTTCGTAGTATAGTCTGACGTCAGGAGCCTGATTCCTCCAGCTCTGTTTTTCATTCTCAAGATTGCTTTGTCTATTCGGGGTCTTTTGTGTTTCCATACAAATTGTGAAATATTTTGTTCTAGTTCTGTGAAAAATGGCATTGGTAATTTGATAGAAATTGCATTGAATCTGTAGATTGCTTTGGGTACTATAGTTATTTTCACAATGTTCATTCTTCCAATCCAAGAGCATGGTATATCTCTCCATCTATTTGTATCATCTGCAATTTCTTTCATCAGTGTCTTATAATTTTCTGCATACAGGTCTTTTGTCACCTTAGGTAGGTTTACTCCTAGGTATTTTATTCTTTTTGTTGCAATGGTAAACGGGAGTGTTTTCTTAATTTCTCTTTCAGATTTTTCATCATTAGTGGATAGGAATGCAAGGGATTTGGGGGCATTAATTTTGTATCCTGCTACTTTACCAAATTCATTGATTAGCTCTCATAGTTTTGTGGTAGCAACATTAGGATTCTCTAGGTACATTACCATATCATCTGCAAGCAGTGACAATTTTACATCTTCTTTTCCGATTTGGATTCCTTTTATTTCTTTTTCTTCTCTGATTGCTGTGGCTAAGGCTTGCAAAACCATGTTGAATAATATTGGTGAGGGTGGGCAACCTTGTCTTGCTCCTGATCTTAGTGCAAACGGTTTCAGTTTTTCACCATTGAGTACGATGTTGGCTGTAGGTTTGTCATGTATGGGCTTTATCATGTTGGGGAAAGTTCCATCTTTACCTACTTTCTGGAGGGTTTTTATCATAAATGGGTATTGAATTTTGTCGAAAGATTTCTCTGCATGTATTGAAATGATCATATGGTTTTTCTCCATCAATTTGTTAATATGGTGTATCACATTGATTGATTTGCATATACTGAAAAATCCTTGCATTCCTGGAATAAACCCCACTTGATCATGGTGTATGATCATTTTAATGGGCTGTTGGATTCTGTTTTCTAGTATTTTGTTGAGGATATTTGCATCTATGTTCATCAGTGATATTGGCCTGTAGTTTTCTTTCTTTGTGACATCTTTGTCTCATTTTGGCATCACAGTGATGGTGGCCTCGTAGAATGAGTTTGGGAGTTTTCCTCCCTCTGCTATATATTGGAAGAGTTTGAGAAGGAGAGGTGTTAGCTCTTCTCTAAATGTTGGATAGAATTCGTTTGTGAAGCCATCTGGTCCTGGGCTTTTGTTTGTTTGAAAGATTTTTAATCACAGTTTCAATTTCAGTGCTTGTGTTTAGTCTGTTCATATTTTCTATTTCTTCCTGGTTCAGTCTTGGAAGGTTGTGTGTTTCTAAGAATTTGTCCATTTCTTCCAGGTTGTCCATTTTATTTGCATATATTTGCTTGCAATAATCTCTCATGATCCTTTGTATTTCTGCAGAGTCAGTTGTTACTTCTCCTTTTCATTTCTAATTCTATTTATTTGAATCTTTTTCATTTTTTTCTGATGAGTCTGGCTCATGGTTTATCGATCTTGTTTATCTTCTCAAAGAACCAGATTTTAGTTTTATTGATCTTTGCTATTGTTTCCTTCATTTCTTTTTCATTTATTTCTGATCTGATCTTTATGATTTCTTTCCTTCTGCTAACGTTGGGGTTGTTTTGTTTGTTTGTTTGTTTTGGGTTTTTTTTGGGGGGGTATGCGGGCCTCTCACTGTTGTGGCCTCTCGTGTTGTGGAGCACAGGCTCCAGATGTGCAAGCTCAGCAGCCATGGCTCACGGACCCAACCGCTCTGCAGCATGTGGGATCTTGCCGGACCAGGACAATGAACCCATGTCCCCTGCATCGACAGGCAGACTCTCAACCACTGCACCACCAGGAAAGGCCAACTTTGGGGGTTTTTTTGTTCTTCCTTCTCTAATTTCTGTAAGTGTAAGGTTAGGCTGTTTATTTGAGATGTTTCTTGTTTCTTAAGGTAGGATTGTATTGCTATAAAATTCCCTCTTAAAACTGCTTTTGCTGCACCCCATAGGTTCTGGATCATTGTGTTTTCATTGTCATTTGTTTCTAGGTATTTTTTGATTTCCTCTGATTTCTTCAGTGATCTCTTGGTTATTAAGTTCTGCATTGTTTAGTCTCCATGTGTTTGTATTTTTTACAGATTTTTCCCTTTAATTGATATCCAGTGTCATAGCGCTGTGGTCAGAAAAGATATCTGATACGATTTCAATTTTCCTAAATTTACCAAGTGTTGATTTGTGACCCAAGATATGATCTATCCTGGAGAATGTTCCATGAGCATTTGAGAAGAAATTGTATTCTGTTGTTTTTGGATGGAATGTCCTATAAATATCAATTAAGTCCATCTTGTTTAATGTATCATTTAAAGTTTGTGTTTCCTTATTTATTTTCATTTTGGATGACCTGTCCATTGGTGAAAGTGGGGTGTTAAAGTCCCCTACTATTATTGTGTTACTGTCGATTTCCCCTTTTATGGTTGTTCGCATTTGTCTTATGTATTGAGGTGCTCCTATGTTGCGTGCATAAATATTTACAATTGTTATATCTTCTTCTTGGATCGATCCCTTGATCATTATGTAGTGCCCTTCTGTGTCTCTTGTAACAGTCTTTGTTTTAAAGTCTATTTTCTCTGATATGAGTATTGCTATTCCAACTTTCTTTTGATTTCCATTTGCATGGAATATCTTTTTCCATCCCCTCACTTTCAGTCTGTATATGTCCCTATGTCTGAAGTGGGTCTCCTATAGACAGCATATATATGGATCTTGTTTTTGTATTCTTTCAGCCAGTCTATGTCTTTTGGTGGGAGCATTTAATCCATTTACATTTAAGGTAATTATCCATATGTATGTTCCTATTACCATTTTCTTAGTTGCTTAGGGTTTGTTTTTGTAGGTCTTTTCCTTCTCATGTGTTTTCTGCCTAGACAAGTTCATTTAGGATTTTTTGTAAAGCTGGTTTGGTGGTGCTGAATTCTCTTAGTTTTTGCTTGTCTGTAAAGGTCTTAATTTCTCCATCAAATCTGAATGAGATTCTTGCTGGGTAGAGTAATCTTGGTTGTAGATTTTTCCCCTTCATGACTTTAAATATGTCCTGCCACTCCCTTCTGGCTTGCAGAATTTCTACTGAAATGTCAGCTGTTAACCTTATAGGGATTCCCTTGTATGTTATTTGTTGTTTTTCCCTTGCTGCTTTTAATATTTTTTTCTTTGTGTTTAATTTTTGATAGTTTGATTATTATGTGTCTTGGCATATTTCTTTTTGGATTTATCCTGTATGGGACTCTCTGTGCTTCCTGGACTTGATTAACTATTTCCTTTCCCATATTAGGGAAGTTTTCAACTATAATCTCTTCAATTACTTTCTCAGTCCCTTTCTTTTTTCTTCTTCTTCTGGGACCATTATAATTCAAATGTTGGTGTGTTTAATATTGTTGCAGAGGTCTCTGAGACTGTCCTCAATTATTTTCATTCTGTTTTCTTTATTCTGCTCTGCAATAGTTATTTCCACTATTTTATCTTCCAGGTCAATTATCCATTCTTCTGCCTCGGTTATTCTGCTATTGATCCCTTCTAGGGAATTTCTAATTTCATTGATTTTGTTGTTCATCTCTGTTTGTTTGCTCTTTAGTTCTTCTAGCTCCTTGTTAAACGTTTCTTGCATGTTTTCCATTCTCTTTCCAAGATTTTGGATCATCTTTACTATCATTATTCTGAATTATTTTTCAGGTAGACTGCCTATTTCCACTTCATTTGTTAGGTCTGGTGGGTTTTTAGCTTGCTCCTTCATCTGCTGTGTGTTTCTCTGTCTTCTCATTTTGCTTAACTTACTGTTTTTTAGGTCTCCTTTTCGCAGGCTGCAGGTTCCTAGTTCCCATTGTCTTTGGTGTCTGCCCCCAGTGGCTAAAGTTGGTTCAGTGAGTTGTTTATGCTTCCTGGTGGAGGGGACTAGTGCCTGTGTTCTGGTGGATGAGGCTGGATCTTGTCATTCTGGTGGGCAAGTCCACATCTGGTGGTGTGCTTTGGGGTGTCTGTGACCTTATTATGATTGTAGGCAGCCTCTGTGCTAATTGGTGGGGTTGTGTTCCTGTCTTGCTAGTTGTTTGGCATAAGGTGTCCAGCACTGTAGCTTGCTGGTCATTTAGTGGAGCTGGATCTTGGCGTTGAGATGGAGATCTCTGGGAGATTTTCGTCATTTGATATTACATGGAGCTGGGAGGCCTCTGGTAGACCGATGTCCTGAACTTGGCTCTCCCACCTCAGAGGCACAGCTCTGACACATGCCTGGAGCACCAAGAGCCTGTCATCCAAACAGCTCAGAAAAAAATGGGAGAAAAAAAAGAAAGAATGAAAGAAGATAAAATAAAACAAAATGAAATAAAATAAGATAAAATAGCTATTAAAATAAAGAATAATTATTTAAAGAGTAATTCAAAAAGAAAAAAGAAAGCAGAGAGCAACCAAACCAAAAAACAAATCCACCAATGATAACAAGTGCTAAAAACCATGCTAAAAAAAAAAAAAAACAAGACAGAGAGAACCCTAGGACAAATGGTAAAAAAAATAGCTATACAGAGAAAATCACACAGAGAAACATACACATACACACTCACAAAAAGAGAAAAAGGGAAATATATATGTATATATATATATATATATATGTGTGTGTGTGTGTATATATATATATATATATATATATATATACACACACACACACATATATATATATATATATCATTGCTCCCAAAGTCCACCTCCTCATTTTGGGATGATTCTTTGTCTATTCTGGTATTCCACAGAAGCAGGGTACATCAAGTTGGTTTTGAAGATTTAATCCGCTGCTCCTTAGGCTGCTGGGAGAAATTTCCCTTTCTCTTCTTTGTTCTCACAGCTCCCAGGGTTCAGTTTTGGATATGTCCCGGCCTCTGCATATAGGTCATCTGAGGGTGTCTGTTCCCCGTTCAGACAGGGTAGGGTTAATGGAGCAGCTGCTTCAGGAGCTCTGGCTCACTCAGGCTGGGTTGAGGGAGTGGTACGGAGTGTGGAGCTACACTGCAGCAGCAGAGGCTGGCATGACATTGCCACAGTCTGAGGTGCACTTTGTGTTCTCCTGGGGAAGCTGTCCCTGAATCATGGGATCCTGGAAGTGGCAGGCTGCACAGGCTCCCAGGAGGGGCAGTGTGGATAGTGACTTGTGCTTGCACACAGGCTTCTTGCTGGCTGCAGTACCAGCCTTAGAGTTTTATGACCATCTCTGGGGTCTGCACTGATTGCCGCAGCTCGTGCCCATCTCTGGAGCTCATTTAAGCTGTGCTCTTAATCCCTTCTCCTTGCACACCAGGAAACAAAGAGGCAAGAAAAATTCTCTTCACTTTTTGGCAGCTCCAGACATTCCCCTGGACTCCCTCTTGGCTAGCTGTTGTGCACTAACCCCCTTCAGGCTGGGTTCATGCAGCCAACCCCAATCCTCTCCCTGGGATCCCTTGAAGCTGGAGCCTCAGCTCCCAGACCCCACTCTCCCTGGTGGGTGAGCAGACAAGACTCTCGGGCTGGTGAGTTCTGGTCAGCACCAATCCTCTGTGCAGGAATTTCTCTGTTTTGCCCTCCAAACCCCTGTTGCTGTGCTGTCCTCCATGGCTCCAAAGCTTCCCCCTCCACTACCCACATTCTCCGCCTGCAAAGGGGCTTCTTAGTGTGTGGAAATCTTTCCCCCTTCACAGCTCCCTCCCACTGGTGCACGTCCTGTCCCTATTCTTTTATCTCCGTCTTTTCTTTTTTCTTTTGCCCTACCCAGGTACGTGGGGAGTGTCTTGCCTTTTGGGAGGTCTGAGGTCTTTTGCCAGCATTCAGTAGGTGTTCCACGTGTGAGTGTATTTCTGATGTATTTGTGGGGAGGAAGGTGATCTCTATGTCTTACTCTTCTACCATCTTGAAGCTCCTCCCTTAAATGGGTTAAATTTTCTAAGACCCATCTATATGTTCCCTATAAGAGGCTTACCTCAGATATAAGGATACACACAGACTGAAAGTGAATGGATGGAAAAAACATATTTCATGCAAATGGAAACCAAGAGAAAGCTGGTGTAGCTATACTTATCTTGGAAAAAATACACTGCAAATAGACTAAAAAAAGAAAAAGATGGAGAATACATAATGATAAAGAGTCAATCCAACAAAAAGATATAACATTTGTTAATATATATGCACCCAACCTAGGAGCACCTAATTACATAAAGCATATATTAGCAGACCTAAAAGGAGAAATTTCCAGCAATACAATAGTAGATTTTAATACCCTAATTACATCAATGAATATATCATCCAGACAGAAAATAAATAAAGAAACATCAGCCTGGGATGGAATAAAGAAAATGGAGTAGGAGAATGTGGAGCTCATCTCCTCCCATGATCACAACAAAAAATATATCTACATATGGAGAATTTTCACTGAAAACAAACTGGAGACTGGCAGAAAGACTCTTACACAATCAAGGCTATAAGAAAGATCCACACAGAATTGGGTAGGAAGGGAAGAGAAGCTATCATGTTGGGACTTGCACCCCTGAGAGGGAACACAGAAGAACAGGGGGATTACATGAGCTCATATATCTTCCCTGAGGAGTGGTCATTTGAACCATGAGCTCCCTAGCCCTGGGGTCCAACACCAGGGTATTGACTCCCCTTTGCTGGTTTGAACTGAGACTGACAAAGGACCTGTAAGATACCAAGACTCTGCTCATGAAGAGTGTCACTTGCTTGCTTACTCCTGGGAACAAGCCAGAGGAAGCAGATTGAAATTTGCTGTGACTACCTTGGCACACAACCCCAGCCTGAGGTGAAGGCCCTCTCCAGCCCCTCTTGCTCCACAGTGAAGCTCCATACTAGGGCAAGGGCTGCTGCAGCTGAGGGGAGTGCACAGCTGTGAAGGAAAGAGCCAGCTCAGACCTGGAACAGCATCTGAACAGGGCCAGGGTGGCCACTGCTGGTGCCTATGGGGCAATGGATCAGGAGCAATATGGAACTCTGACTGGTGCCAGAACCACCAGAGTCACACTCTGATCCATGCTGAGTGCTCGCTCCAGCCCCTCTTGCTCCAGCATTGCTCCCCTCTAGGGTGAAGTTTCCAGTGCTAGAGGGGGATCAGAGCATACACTTAGAGGAAATGGAGACAGCTCAAACCCAACATTTATGGTTTCTTCTTTAGCAACTTGTGACCCACCCCTTCCCCCAATAGAGTGCTGTTGGCCACTGAACAGAAGAGAAGCCACAGCTCACACTTGGGTCTGGCTTTAATCCCTCCAGCTCCAGCTCCAACTCCCACCAAGGTGATAGCTGCCAGCACAGTATGGGGGAAGATGTGACTTGTGCTCACCTTAAATCCAGCTCTCCCATCAAAGCCACTGGACACAGACTGTATAGAGACACTCCTACACAAGAAGACCCTTTCAAGACTGCAATAGGTAATTTTTTTTAATTTTTATTTATTTATTTATGGCTGTGTTGGGTCTTCGCTTCTGTGCGAGGGCTTTCTCTAGTTGCGGCAAGTGGGGGCCACTCCTCATTGCAGTGCGCAGGCCTCTCACTATCACAGCCTCTCTTGTTGTGGAGCACATGCTCCAGACGTGCAGGCTCAGTGATTGTGGCTCACGGGGCTCGTTGCTCCGCGGCATGTGGGATCCTCCCAGACCAGGGCTCGAACACGTGTCCCCTGCATTGGCAGGCAGACTCTCAACCACTGCACCACCAGGGAAGCCCCACAATAGGTAATTTTTTTACCTAATTTCATAGACACAGAGAAAGTTAAGCAAAATGAGAAGGCAGATGAATTTATTTCAAATAAAAGAAAAAAAAGCCTGAAAAAGAACTAATAAAATAGAAATAAATTATGGACCAGGTAAAGAGTTCAAAGCATTAGAAATGAAAATACTAACTGAACCAGGAAAAAGAATAGATGAACACTGAGGGAACAAGAAAATATAAGGAAGAACCAGTCAGAACTAAAGAATACAATAATGAAATGAAAAACACACTAGAAGGAATGAACAGCATACTAGGTGATAGAGAAGAATGCATAAGTAATATGGAAAATGGAATAATGGGAAAAACACAATCAGAACATCAAAAAGATAAATTTTAAAAAGTGAAACTGTTGAAGGGACCTCTGGGACAACATCAAGCATACAAAATTCACATTATAGGGGTAGTAGAAGGAGAAGAGAGAGAGAGAGAGGTCAAAAATGTATTTGATGAAATTATGGCTGAAAATTTCCTGAACCTGAAGAAGGCAACAGATATCCAGGTACAGAAGCACAGATGGTTTCAAACAAGATGAACCTAAACAGACCAGCATCAAGACATATCATAATTAAAATAGCAAACCTCAAAGATAAAGACAGAATTCTAAATTAGCAAGAGAAAAACAGAGTCATAACAAGGGAACTCCAGTAAGGCTATCAGCTGATTTTTCAGCAGAAACTTTGTAGGCCAGAAGGGTGTAGCATGATATATTTAAAGTGCTGAAAGGGAAAAACCTGAAACTCAGCATAATCTATCCATCAAGATTATCATTTAGAATTGAAGGAGAGATCAAGAGTTTCTGTGACAAGAAAAACTAAGAGTTCATTCATACTTAACTGATCTTATAAGAAATGTTAAAGGGTATTCTGTAAGTGGAAAACAAAGGGCTCCAACAAGAAACAAGAATATAGAGGAAAGGAAAAATCCCACTAGTAAAGGCAAATATATAGTAAAGCCTGTGTATCAACCACTTAAATAAGCTAGTACAAAGATTAAAAGACAAAAAAAAATTGTAAAATTAACTCTAACTACATAAACAGTGAAGGGAAAAACATAGAGAGAAAGAAATATAAACATCAAACTAAAGAAAGTCATTAAACCACGAGATAAGAAACTAAAAGAAGAAATGAACAGAGAAGAACTGAAAAGACAACCAGGAAACAAGTAACAAAATGGCAATTATTACATAACTATCAATAATCACTTTAAATGTTAATGGACTAAATGCTCCAACCAAAAGACATAGGGTGGCTGATTGGATAAAAAAACAAGACCCATCTATATGCCACTTACAAGAGACTCACTTCAGAGCTAAAGACACATACAGACTGAAAGTGGGGGGTTGGAAAAAGATATTTCACATAAACAGGAATGACAAGAAAGTTCAGGTAGCAATACTCATATCAGACAAAGTAGACTTTAAAACAAAGTTTATAACAAAAGACAAAGAAGGACATTCTATAATGATAAAGGTATCAATACAAGAAAAGAATATTATACTCATTAACATATATGCACCCAATACAGGAGCAAATAATAGCAGAAATAAAGGGGGGAATTGACACAACACAATAATAGTAGGGGGCTTTAACACCCCACTTATATCAATGGACAGATCATCCAGACAGAAAATCAGTAAGGAAATAGTAGTCAAATGAGATATTAGACCAGTTGGACTATATAGGGCATTCTATCCAAAAACAGCAGAATACACATTTTTTCAAGTGCACATGGAACATTCTCCAGGATAGATTGCATGCTAGGCCACAAGCGAGTCTCAATAAATTTAAGAAGACGAAAATCATATCAAACATATTTTCTGACCACAATTAAGGAAACAATGCCCTTTACAATTTCATCAAAAAAAAGTTTCTAAGAATAAACTTAACCAAGGAGGTGAATGACCTGTATAAGACATTGATGAAAGAATGTGAGGAAAACACAAATGAATAGGAAAATATTCAGTACTCATGGATAGAAGAATTAGCATTGAAAAAAATGTCCGTATTACCCAAAGCAATCTACAGATCCAATGCAATCCCTATCAAAATTCCAATGACATTTTTCACAAAAATGGAATAGACAACCCTAAAATGTGTATGGAACCACAAAAGATCCCAAATAGCCAAAGCAATCTTGAGAAAGAAGAACAAAACTGGAGGCAACATGCTCCCAGTTTTCAAGCTATATTACAAAGCTACAATAATCAAAATAGTATGGTACTGTCATAAAAACAGACACATGGATTAATGGAACAGGAGAGATGGCCCAGAAATAAACCCAACACATATATGGCCAATTAATTTATGACAAAGGAGACAAGAATATACAATGGAGAAAGGACAGTTTCTTCAATAAATGAAGTTGGAAAAACTGGACAGCCACATACAGAAGAATGAAACTGGACCACTATCTTACACTATCTATAAAATAAACTCAAAATTGACTAAAGACTTGAATTTAAGGGCAGAAATCATAAAACTCCTGAAAGAAAACAGGCAGGAAGCTGCTTGACATCACACTTGGTGATATTTTTTTGAATCTGACCCCAAAAGACAATGGCAACAAAGACTAAAATAAAAACTAGGACATAAAACTAAAAAGTTTCCACACAGTGAAAGAAACCATCAACAAAGTATAAAGACAACCTACTTAATGAGAGAAGATATTTGCAAATCATATATCTGATTAGGAGTTAATATCCAAAATATATGAAGGACTCATACAACTCAATAACAAAAAAACCCAATCAATATGATATAAAAATGGGCAGAGGATCTGAATAGACATTTTTTCAAAGAAGACATACAGATGGCCAACAGACACATGAAAAGATGCACAACATCACTAATCATCAGGGAAATGCAAATCAAAAGCACAATGAGATATTACCTCCTACATATCAGAATGGCCATCATCAAAAAGACAACAAATAACAAAAGTTAGCGAGGATGTAGAGAAAAGGGAAGACTAGTTCACTGTTGGTGGGAATGTAAATTGGTACAGTCACTATAGAAAACATTATGAATTTTCCTAATAAAACTGAAAATAGAACTACCACATGATCCAGGAATTCCACATCCAGGTATATATCTGAAGAAATCAAAAACACTAGCTTGAAAAGTTACATGCACACCAATATTCATAGCAACATTATTTACAATAGCCAAGGTACAGAAGGAACCTAAGTGTCCATCAACAGATAAATGGATAAAAAAGATGTGGCATGCATATATATATATATATATATATATATATATATATATATATATATATATATATATATATATATATATGAATACTACTAGCCAAGAAAAAGAATGAAATCTTGCCATTTGGGACAACATGGATGGATCTTGAGAGTTTTATGTTCAGTGAAATAAGTCAGGAAGAGAAAGACAAGTACTGTAAGATTTTACTCATATATGGAATTTTAAAAATAAAACAAATGAACAAAAGTAAAATAAAATTTATAGATACAGATTGGTGGTTGTCAGATAGGAGGGGCATAAGATCAAGAGGTATAAATTTACAGTTTTAAAATAATAAGTCATGGGATGTAATATACAGCATGGTCACTATAAACCATAATATTGTATTACAAATATGACAGTTTCTCTCATCACAAGAGAAAAAAATTCCATAATGTTTTATGATAACAGATGATAAGAAGATTTACTATGTCACCATTTTGCAAATTTGTATACAAATTTGAATCATTGTTGTATACTTGAAACTAATGGAATGTTGTATGTTAATTATACATCAATAAACAAAACTTTAAAGCAAAAATGTTTTAAAGATGGTCAGAATGAGAAGAATAAATAAACTGAAATCTGTTGTTTGCTTTGCAGTGCCAGTACTGTGCAGAGAGCTTTCATTTACATTATTTTTTTGAATCTTCACAACATAATGAAATAAATTATTATTTCCATTTTTTAGAGAGGAGAAAACTATAGGTCAAGAAAGTTAAGGAATTCACTCATTGTCACAGACTTAGTGAATAGAAGAATATAGATTCCTATGATTCCAAAGTTCTTCCCTTCGAAATGTAAAACTTCTGGGTTGACTACTGGCCACACTTTTCAGTTGCTCTTATCAAATCATTAGCAATCCTTTCCAAAGGGGACTGCTGGTGCTAATGTCTAAGCCAGCACCCAGGAAAGAAAATGGGCTTCTATTTTACTTGAGTCTGTGAGGGTCCCCTGTTTTAGATCATCTACTGCACTCCATTTAGGACCCTCCATATTTTGATCCACATTATGCCTATTAAAATAAAGGAACAAAATAACATTATTATCTGTATATGGCAGGCCTTTAAAATTTTATTACATCTAAGTTGTGCATAAAATATATAAGAGATTCTATATAATCTATTTCTGATAGTAATACCAGGGGAAGTTTATAATAAAGCATCATAACCAAGAATTCCAAAGAATTAAGGTTTTGGTTCTAAACAATCTTCCCTTCCTTAATAACTCTGTTGATTTTTTTTTTTTTTTTTTTTTTTGCGGTATGCGGGCCTCTCACTGTTGTGGCCTCCCCCGTTGCGGAGCACAGGCTCCGGACGCGCAGGCTCCGGACGCGCAGGCTCAGCGGCCATGGCTCACGGGCCCAGCCGCTCCGCGGCATATGGGATCCTCCCAGACCGGGGCACGAACCCGTATCCCCTGCATCGGCAGGCGGACTCTCAACCACTTGCGCCACCAGGGAGGCCCAACTCTGTTGATTTAATAAGCTACTATATTTAGTTATTCTAAATTATTAAAATGTACCATATTTTCAGTCTATATAACCTACATTCAGAACCAACCAGTGGCTTCCCACCTCATTTGGAATAAAAGAAAAAGTTCTTGAAATGGACAACATGGTGTTTACACAACCAGCTTCCTTGCCTATCTGACGTTACCTTTTCTATTCTCCACCTTCTCACTCAGCTTCAGCCACACCAGCTTTTGCTGGTTGTCCCTGCTAGTTGTCAAATAGCTCTTACCTCTCAGTGCTTCATAGTCCACAGCCCAGGATGTTCGTCCCCCAGAGAGCTGAATGGTGAGATTCCTCACCTCCTTCAGGTATTGAATCAAATGTCATCTTCTCCATAAAGCCTTTTTTGACTACCCTGTGTAAAACTACTGTACCTGAAGCTCCCTGTCACCCTCATCTGCTTTATATTTTCCTCAGAAATTACCATAATTTACATTCTATATGTTTTATTTATTTTGGTTATCATGTGTTTCCTACCCACTAGCATATTAATTCTATGAAGGAAAGGAGCACTTTTATTCACTGCTACACCCAGAACTTAGAATGAATCCTTGTTCACTGAATGAATGAATAAATGAATGAGGTAACAGTAGTATTTATACAGTAATTATTCTTTAAATAAAACTAATATAGCTCTATTACATAAAGATAGCATAATACATTGTATGTATTTACTGCCTCTGTATAGGCATCTCTCCTAGCATTATGTAAAGATCTCTTTAAAAATGTTTTGAAAACAGTGAAATAACTATTAAAATATAGCAATTACTCTGAAATTTAAGAGAAACAGTACAATTTATGTATTTTCTACAAGCATAAACAACATGATTACAGAGAAATATGGCAGCCTTCTTTCTGTTAAAAACATCACTAAAAGATAGATGTATTAGATTAAGTAATGCATATTTAAGCCTTAAGATCATACTCTTTCCAAAGAATGAAAACGAAGTCTTCTTACTCCCTCATTCACAAATGTGTCCTCAGAAATATTTCCACCAATATTATCAACTGTATTTACAAATCCCTCTATGTAGGGCCCTGTGCCTCGTACTAGTCATGTAGGTGAAGCAAGTGAACAAGAAAGCCCCGTGCTGGAAGTGCTTCTGATTATAGTTGGACAGAAGAGGAGAGGAGGAATTGATATTTACCTGCTGCCCCTTTGGAATCAGCAGAAATACAGCCAACACTTTTGCAGATGAATGATACACAAGAGGATCTGAAAGATTTTAGTTGAAAAAGCTCCTTGAATAATTGAGAAGGGATTGCAACTGGATGAAACACATCCATATTAGTTATAACTTGTTCTCAGTTGTTAGCTATTTCCTCTAGTGTCTCTGAAGGATTAACAAGGTTATCAAGACAGACTGTCATAACCGGTAAGTGTTTTAACCCTTACTGCAACTTGCCTGGCAGCAACCAGGAAACTTTAATAGTATCTAAATTGTTTAGTGTTGGAACATGTCACTGATTTACATCTGAGTACTCTATCTGATCCTTTTATTTCCCATGATTAAAGAACTTGACAATGTTTTTTATTGGTGTCACTGAAGTGGTAATATTTGATGTTGCAGTATTCTGAAAGTTTATCTTACATAATTTTGAGCTCTCTACTTTTAAATCTCTCACTTAGTCATACTTTTAGATCTTCATCTGAAATTCTCACCTTCTCGGGTTCATTTCCTAGTCAATCCAGTTATAGAAAGCAAATACCTAAAACACTGTGCAATAAAGCCAAGGCAGACATACTGGATTTAAGTTACATCTGTTTCTAAAAGAAAATACCAGAAGCACAATTTAGAATCAGCACACATTCCTACACATTCCTTTTGTTCATGAATTTAGATAAGCATTTTTTTCTTAAACTTGCAAATTCTTAGCTAGATCATGCCAATAAATTAAACTTATTATTTCCGTTTGCCTCTTAAAATGTGAATGATCTAAGAAAAATATCATGAAATATCTAAGAAAAATATCCCTTCATGACTCAGAATGAGAACAAAAGTTTGTCTCTTTTGACCTATTCTAGACATCCTGTACCTAGCAAACCACAGTTCTAGGACATTATAAGATAAAACTAAGGCTGTGGAGAGAAAAAAGCCAGCCATTGTTGCTCACCACCACCTGTCAGGGAAATTTATGCTGGTGGTGTATATCCACCCTCCCCACATTACACTTGTAGAGATAAATGCAACATGAGCTACAAAGGTAATAGATGTTGCATCTTGATAAGGTTTTAATGGATATGGACATTTCAAGGAAGCTATAATAGGTGACAGCTTAAACTCAGTGTCTGAGAAAGCCTTTAATTAAGATTTATAAGGTCAGCTACTGGAAGCAAATATAAAACTATAGTTAGACATGGTAAAAAAGAGTGAGATGACTGATGATCCCAGTGGTTCACAACTAACCCTCATTCTAACTCTGTTGATTAATAAAAATCCCAAATCTGAAGAGTTTTGTAGCTCTGTGACACAGGAGATGGGGAACAACTCTGGAATTTCTCAGTCTGGAACCAGAAATTTCACAAGTGCCAGCTCCTAGCCTGGGTGATGAATACCAATATTAAAAGTGTCCCACTGGCTTATGATGATCAGGAACCATTACTCCCAGCAGCCATACCCAACAGAGTTCAGCCTCACTCCCTATAATATCAAACAGGCCTCCAACACTGTTCCTCATCCTCTCTCATCCAAAAGCAGGGTCAAAAATGCCTGTGCAATCATTAGCAAAAATAAAACTCTTATAGATCCAAGTTAGAATCAATGTTGTTGACCTTCTTGAGAGGTAGTCCAAAAGAAGTGACCACAGCCTAGCTCAAAGAGCATTTACAGTGCACTGGCAGCAACATTTGCCAAAAAAGGGGTCCACATACTTCTACAGCTGGGAGGCCATAAGGGAAAACACTACCTGTACACTTTTGGTAGAATCATTGTTGAACAGGCAGCTTTTATTTCAACTGGAAAGAGGCCAATATCAAAGGAGCAAAGTAACTGTAAGAACCAAGAAACAGAAAAATACTGAAAAAGAGAATCACTGCACCAATTCCTACTACGTACTACTAAACTTGTCTAAAAGTTTCTCTGTATATCTTAGAGTCATAGAATCTCAGGTTTGGAAGAATGCTAACAAGTATCTAGTTCAAAGACATTTTGAATTTAAATGATTCTATAGACTGAAATTGAGTAAACTATCAAATCATTTGTCATTTGTCAAGACATGGCTTCTTTTTTCAAGTAAATTGAGGGCTGTGGAGAAGACAGTACAACAACATGAGACACATAATAAGACATAAAATATTAAATTATTATTTTTTATTTCATTGCAAAAAAGTTAAAAGAGTTAGATATCTGAATTATAGTGCCTAACTTGGGCAGAAGTTAGAATTAGTAAGTCTAAAGACTTCCATGCAGTTACTCAATATATTTTCATATGTAAAAGTAAGATATATTTTTATTATAAAAATAAGCTGACATTGAAACAAAATATTTAGAAAATGTTATTTATTCATCTGTTTTAACTCAACAAACACAAATTGAACACATTCTCTACTTTGTTGTACCATCCACAATCTTCTCTCATAGCAGAAGAATTTTTAGTTATTTACCTATAGACTAATTCCTCTATTAGTCTATATGCTTGCCAAATTCGGAGACTATTCCTTAGCTGCTTTTGTATTCCAGAGCATAAAGTATTGCCTGTAACATAGCAGGCACTGTGAATGAAGAACACCTTTTGAATGAAGAACAGGTAAGTGAAAAAATGGCTGTATGCCAAAAACTGAGCAGGCCTCCAGCAAAGCAAGATAAGTGATGCTGGGCATACTCTAACATAGCTTCAGTTTATTCAGTGTCTTAGTCTGTTTAGGCTACTATAACAAGTACCACAGATCAAGTGGCTTAAACAAGCATTGATTTCTCACAGTTCTGGGAGTTGAAAAGGCCAAGATCAAGGTGCTGACAGATTAGATGACTGGTGAGGGCCCTCCTCCTGGTTTACAGATGGCCATCTTCTTGCTGTGTCTTCACATGGCAGAGAGCACAAGAGAGCAAGCTCTCCGGTCTCTGTTTATAAGGGCAATAACCCCATCGTGAGGGCTGCACCCTCATGACTCAGTCTAAACCTAATTACCTCTTAAAGGCCCCGCTTCCTCATACCATCAGTTTGGGGGTTAGGGCTTTAACATATGAATTTGGGGGACACATTTTTCAAGTCACGATAGTTGGGGAGACATACATGTAAAAAGGAAATTATGGTTATATAGGAAGAAAACTATTTTAATAGTGATACTAAAAAAACTGTAATAGAGCATCAAGATCAGCAAACAATTAGGTCCAGGCAAAGAAACATATGAAATTTCATACATTCTTTTCATTCATTCAACATATTTATCAGCTATCAATATATACAGCATTCTTTAAGATGCTAGAAATGCCAAGCTGAACAAGCAACACTAGTCACTGCCCTTGCAGAGAAATGAATTGAGATAGTGTTGTAAAAAGCTATGTGTGTATACTTGATCTCCCTCTCTCTCTTTATCTCTATCTCTATCTCTCTGTCTCTCTCCATTCTGTCCTTTAAAGATGGGAAGAAGATGTGAGAAAGAGACTTAAATTCAAATTTTTTGTGCCAAAGTCTTAAACTTGGGGGAAACTTTAGAGATACTATTTTTTGCTCTGTGTCTAAGCCAAGATTTTCAAACTGCATTAGGAGTAATAAAATATTTTTATTTCCATTGGATTATCTCCTACATCTTATGCCTCAGTTAGTTCTAGGCTCTAGACTTAAGTTTCTCAGGTGTTAGTTGTGAATGTGGAGAGAAGTGGCAATATTTAGATTATTTTTTCCAAGGTAGCCTTTACTGATGAACTCAGGACAGAAAAGATGCGGTCTTAATTTTTTGCTCCAGAATCTTGGTAGCTAATGATACCATGGTAAGATGGAGGAAGACTGGGGAGTGGGATAAGAAGATGATTGTCCTATAGGCAAAAATAAGGAATGAAAAAAGAAGCAGATTTATGGAAAAGAAGCAATTTTATTTTCAGGCATGTGAAGAATGAGGTAATGTAAGATTTCCATGTGGAATGTTCCAGTGGAATGTTCTAGTACACTCAGGACAAAAAAAAAAAAAAAGGCTCCCTGGAGCCAATACTACCAACTTGAAAATTTTCTGCTTATAAGCTATATCTGAGACCAGGAGGGTAGATAAGATTGTTCAGGGGGAATATATGATGTGAGAAATGAAAGTCAAACTTAGGAGAGATGAGCTCTAAAGAATGAATAGAGAAAAAGAAACAAATGAAACTGAAGAGTTTCATTCAGAGAGGAATGGAGAGAGTCATTGAAGAAATGTCAAAGGAGGAGAAACTTTTAGGAACAAAGGCTTGTTTGCATCATCGAATACTGTGATAGGCCACATAATATGAGAACCTAAGGCCTTCTGTAGACTTTTCAATTAAGGGGCCACTGGTGACTTAAATCAGGTAGAGAAGAGAGCTGAAGACAGAGAGAATGTTGTTAAAGAAATAGTTGAAAAAGTTTAGACTCAGAAGGAGAAAATAAGGTTTAGACAGGAGTTAAAGTGTTCTTTTCAAGAGTAACACTAAAATATCAAATATTTCTTAAAACACATTATAAATATACTTGTGTTAGTGAAAATTAGGGTATTTTTAAATTTCTAAATAATTACTAGTATTTTAAGTTAAGGAGAGCCAGGACCCTCTAAAGCAGGTCAGGACTTTCCGTTTATAATTACTGAGGGCAGAGCCCCTTGAAGGGAGGTGTGTTCATTTCCAAGTAAATCTTTTTTCTCTCTAAAATATTTCACTTATTTATTTGTATTTTTTCTTCCAGTTTTATTGAGATATAATTGACATACAACACTGTATAAGTTTAAGGTGTACAGCATAATGATTTGACTTACAGGTATCATGAAATGATTATCACAATAAATTTAGTGAACATCCATCATCTCATATAGATACAAAATTTTAAAAACAGAAAAAAAAATGTTTTCTTGTGATGAGAACTCAGGATTTACTCTCTTAAAAACTTTCATATGTAATATAGAGCAGTGTTGATTATATTTATCATGTTGTACATTACATCCCTAGTACTTATTTATAACTAGAAGTTTGTACCTTTTGACCACCTTCATCCAACTTCTCCTTCCCCCACCCCCCACTTCTGGTAACCACAAATGTGATCTCATTTGGAAACACTCTCATCACACACACACACACACACACACACACACACACACACACAAATTCTTCCTCACCCGGTTCTTGCTGACCATTCTAGAAGTGAAGTTTGATTTAAATTGTCACAAAAGTGAAATTCCCTTTCCCTTCTTCAAGTTTGTTTTGAAGGATGTTAATGGGACCTTGGGGAAAGTTTGACTTGTGGCTGCTGGGCCTGTATTTGTCCCATAGATGAAGAACGAACCTCATTTCTTGGGGACTAACACATCTATGCTGTTCTGGAATGTGTCATTATGTTTTAGGAAGTAGCTCTGCATTTTGAAAAGAAAATTAAAATGTCTCATGTAGATATAGAACATTTTTCCCTTTAAAAACACATAAAATGTGGTGCTGAAGCCATCTGTCCCTGCTGCCTTTGCCGATTTTAAATCAGCTCTAACCCATTTAGTCTCCTCGGATATTAAATTACCAGCTACCACTCTATTTCTCCATCCTTAAAGCTACGGTCATACAACTGATTCTTTTTTCAAACCTGGAGTGATATTTAAACTAGTTAAGTCATGTGGGGAATATACTTTCCTTTTAAAAAATGATATAATGTGAATTTACTAGTTGAATACTTGAAGGCTCTAGGATAAGTTGAACTGATTACACATAACTCTCCAAAGCATTCTCTGCAGCCCTATCAGTTCAGGGAGGCTGCTGTGACATCACTCAGGTCTGTCAAATGCATGGCACAACTTATAATGGTTCAGTTGTTTCCCAAATTCAGATATGTCTCACACTTACCTGGAGTACTATTCTTAAATATATCTTAATATATCGGGGCTATTTCAAATAGTCTTGCTCTACACCTACCAGTTAAGAATCTCTAGAATTCTGTATTTTAAAAAGAATCACTGAAGATACAATGCCACTAACCCAGCAATAGTCTCCACCAAGTCTGGGCTAATGAGAGAAGGTTCTTGGAAACTTGCAAGGAAAAAATCATCCATATGATCTGGGATCTTGAAGGTATTTTAAAAAACATTTCAAGTAAAATACAAAACCGTCATTTAACAGAAAAGAAAACTGAGGCCAAAAGAAGCTGAATGACTTCCTCACAGCAGTAAACTTAATTAACGGCCAAATGGTTCTGACTGGCGAAATGAACTGTCAAATAACTAGTTAGTTGAAATAACAGAGATAACCAGATGGTCTTCCTGTTCTTTTGATTATCTTCCAGTTAATAGAGTTCATTGTGCCATATCTGTCAGGATAATATGAATGGTGCATGAAATGGTTTGATAAGAGTTCTTCAAGTTACAGGACAAAAATTTCAAAGGATACAAGGTTATTGACAAATTATTGTTCTTTTCACAGAAACTAAAACTGGGTGCTTTTTAAAACTTTTTTGAAGAAACTCCATACCATTTCCCACAGTGGCTGCATCAATTTACATTCCCACCAATGTTCCCTTTCTCCACATCCTCACCAACACTTGTTATCTCTTGTCTTTTTGATGATAACCATTCTAACAGATGTGAGGTGATACCTCACCATGGTTGCTTTTTGCATTTTCCAGATGATTAATGATACTGAGTATCTTTTCATATACCTGTTAAGCATTTGTATGTCTTCTTTGGAAAAATGTCTCTTCAGTTTCTCTACCATTTTTTAATCAAATTATTTGGGTTTTTTGCTATTGAATTTTATAAGTTCCTTGCATATTGTGAATATTAATTCCTTATCAGATATACAATTTGTAAATATTTATTTCCCTTTCCATAAGTTGCCTTTTTATTTTGTTGGTGTTTCCTTTGCTGTGCAGAAACTTTTAGTTTGATGTAGTCCCACTAGTTTATTTTTGCCTTTGTTGCTTGTGCTTTTGGTCATATTCAAAAAATCATTGCAATGAGCAATGTCAAGTAGTTTTTCCCCATATGTTTTATGGTTTCAGGTTTTATGTTTAATTATTTAATCCATTTCAAGTTAATTTTTTGTGAGTGGTATAAAATAGGTTATCCAGTTTTCCTTCGACACCATTTATTGTAGAGACTCTTCTTTCCCCCTTGCATATTTTTGACTGCCTTGTCAAATATTAGCTTATCATACATGTGGTATTTATTTCTGGGCTCTTGATTATGGTTCATTGTTCTATGGGTCCATTTTTATGCCAGTACATTACTGTTTTGATTACTATAGCTTTTTAATAAGGTTTGAAATCAGGAAGTGTGATGCCTCTGGCTTTGTTCTCTCTCAGGATTGCTTTGGCTTTTGGGGTTCCTCACAAATTTTAGGACGGCCTTTTCTATTTCTATGAAAAATGCCATTTTGATAAGGATTACATTGAATATATAGATGACTTTGGGTAATATGGACATTATAACAGCAATCCCACTTCTGGGTATATATCCAAAGGAAATGAAATCACTATCTAGGACAGATATCTGCACTCCCATGCTCATTGCAAAATAGCCAAGACATGGAAACAACCTAAGTATCCATCAGTAGATGAATGAATGAAGAAGATATGAATAAATACACACACACACACACACACACACACCCCACTGGAATATTATTCAGCCATGAGAAAGAAGGTATTTCTGCCATTTGCAACAACATGGATGAAATTTGAAGACATTATGCTAAGTGAACTAAGTCAGATAGAGAAAGACAAATACTTGTATGTATCACATGTGGAATCTTAAAAAGCCAAACTCATAGAAACAAAATACAGTGGTGATTACCAGGGCTAAGGAATATGGGAAGTGGAGATAATATTGATCAAAGGATTCAAACTTCCATTCAGAAGATGAATAAGTTTTGGCGATCTAATGTATAGCATGGAGATTAAAGTTAATAATATTTATTAATCTTTAATACTGTATTATATACTTGCAAGTTGCTAAGGTAGTAAGTCTTAAATGTTTTCACCAAAAGAAAGAAAGAAATGGTAATTATGTGACAGGTTGGAGGTACAAACTAATGCTATGGTGGAGATCATTTTGCAATATATAAATGCATCATATTAACTTGTTGTACACCTTAAATTTATATACTGTTATAACTCAATTATATCTGAATAATAAAACTAGATACTATGGGAACATATTTCTATCAGGGTCCTGTGGACAAATTGAGAGGTGACACCCGATGTTCCCTACTCCTCACCCCTACTTTACATAGTTACTCTGGCTACCACCTGCTTCACCTTCTAATTTGTTATCCATCCTGCTCCTGCTGCACCTCCACCACACATTACCATCATTCAACTCAGAAGTAAAACAGAGATGAGAAAACTAGCCAGCCATTGGGAGGTGTATGGAAGTACCCATCTTGACCAGAATAATTTTTTCCCAGAGAGAAATGAAAATATATCAGAACCTTAACTATATTACTACTAGCATGTCTTTACACATTTACTTTGACCTAAACAAGAGTATATTAGCCTCAGAGCTTGCTACAGCTTTATAGTAGGAAGGAGCTTTGTACAGTATATAATGACTAAGGGAGGATGGAGGTGAACACAACTAAATAAAAAATAATTTATAATTGAACAAGCAAATAAGTGAAACTATCTTTATAACATGTCTAATTCTACAAGTCTTTCTAATTCATAATGTAAAACATATGCAACTTTCAAATATATATTTTTAAGCAGGCCACCATAAAAGTGCTATATAACTGCTTAAAACTATTAATAGCAAGAAGATCAGTGACTATAATGTGAACGTCTTTAAAGAGCAATTCTGCTAATTTTGCTATTAGAATCAAGGAAAATTATATACAACCAGGTGAACTGTAGATTATTTTTTTCTTTAAATATTTGAATATGTACCAAGAGACTTTAATAATGACACATTTTAAAGAAGAAGCTCTAAAATAAGCTAGTGATTTTCACTTGTAATAGCATTTTCACTAAAAACATTCATTGCAAACTCTACTTCTATGGAAACCTTAGACTTCAAACCATAACTATGCTGCTTTTTATAAAAACATCTTGGGCATTACATGTATCAATTTTCAGATGATCCCCTTTACTTACCTACTTAGACTCCACCTAATAAACATAATCTGAATTGCAGATAAAATATATTGTGGTTTAGACATATCCAATTTTGTGTGATAAATATAAACACACTCAGTACAGTTTTAATCTATTCAATCATTGTTTTAAATAATTTAAAACTTTCATTACTAGTTTCTATATTCCTTTCAAATTTATCTTTCTTTATTTCAAATACATTTGCTGGCCCCAAATCACACTATTTCTTTTACTAATAACTTTATAGCCACTAGTTAAATATGGAATTAACTATGAAGAACAAAAAAGTGTACTAGGTGTGGTGATCCTGTACAGTGAACATGTCTCACTCATATTTAGAATACTCTACTTGCAATTGTTGGTACAATGTCTTGCAAATTGTAGGTGTTCATAAAGATTTGTTGAATAAATAACTAAACAAAGCTCTTCAAAAAATCCAGGAAGGAACTTCAGCATCATTGTTCTACAAACACGTGATCAGGGTACGGCTGTGACACCAGTGCTGCCTAATGGGCTGGAAGGCCATTCTGTATCCGAGAGACAATTCCCAAGCAAGAAGCAAAGACTGAATAATCAACTGGGTAAAGGCTTTGGTGGAAGAGGGTGAAAAAAATTTCAAGAAGAAATTATTTTATCAGCTTGCAAAATCCAAAAGACTAAAATTTTAGTTTACCCAGTCAGAGCCAGGGTCTGTCCTTCTCCAAAGTTTATGCTATTTATGTCTCTTCTGTTTTGCCTTGAAGAGA
Source organism: Mesoplodon densirostris (assembly GCF_025265405.1). Classification (NCBI taxonomy): domain Eukaryota; kingdom Metazoa; phylum Chordata; class Mammalia; order Artiodactyla; family Ziphiidae; genus Mesoplodon; species Mesoplodon densirostris. The sequence goes on along the minus strand of NC_082677.1, from coordinate 33,796,562 downwards.
CATTCCTAGTGAAACTAAAACTCAAAGCATAAAATGTTACTCTCCCTTTTACCCTCCTACACGTTGTTGTGACCCTGCCCTCTGTAGTGTGGTATTATATTATGGGTCAGCCTGAGAGTCAAATAAACTGAAGTCAGCCATGAAATGTCTGTGCATCTTTAGATAAACCACTTAAACTATCTGAGCCAGTTTCTTCTCCCTAATTTGTTCTTATTTTTCATCTTACTTTCATACTTGAAGCAAACAATCTAATTTTGATATTCTACAAAAATTAATAAGTAGATAGGTGGGCGGCACAGCTAAATAAAAAATAATTTATAATTGAACAAACAAATAAGTGAAACTATCTTTATAACATGTCTAGAAATTGACTCATGTTTCTTACTAGATAGTTTCAATCACCAAATAGTTCAATCATGAATAAGTTTCTGCCAACACACTAAATAATTTATTTCTCCTCCAGCTCTCATCACTAAGGAATTGTCTTTAGGTAACACAGGGCTTGCAGAGTAGATGGACTTGTTGATACTTTGATATATATCAACCTAAATCATTTCACAGAAAGTTATTTCCTGGAACAAAGAAAAAAAGAAATGAAGAGGTGAAAATAATTTGTCACTGGATACAAACACAAATGTAATTCCATTAAAGTACTGCCCCTCTATAAATATATTTGTAACAAGCATTGCTTAATTTTGTTGCCACTGTGAAAATACAAGAATTTAAGATCTCATGTTTCCCCTACTGGTACTAATAAATAATCAGTAGTGTATGTCATCTCTGAGTGTGACTAATCCAAATATGTAAAAATTTCTAACAAAATAAGAAAAAGGAAAATGATAAAGATGGCTTTTATCCTCTTCTGAGAGTCCTCCAAAGAGAAGGGCTCCCTAAGAACCTAATCTTTCTACATTGTTTCCTATTGCCTCTGGTTATTTACCTCAAACTGTGTTAACTAACAGAGAAGACTTATGTCTTAAAGAATATGACTTCCCAACTCCATGGCTAAAATGACAAGTAAGATTAGAGGCTTATTCAGATTCTCTTCTAAAGGGGAGAAATACCTGGTTATTTATGTTATTGTATACATTTTTCAAATGCAAGCTGAATGCATGATGAGAGTTAATATAGGAAAAGATGTAGCCTGACTGTAGCTGTCCTGACAAGTAATGGTTAAGAGGAGAGCTGAGGCCTTGTGATGTGGTTAAGTCAAAACTAAAACTGCTAGACAACAGGCTCAGACTTTCTGGGTTAGAGAGCAAGAAAATGAGGTTCCTGATTTAGTTGGTTACTCGATTTTTAACTTGTAGTGTTTTGTAGGAGAAATGATGGTGCAACCTCATTCATTTGTTTTTCCAATAAACATTAACTGAGCACATTCTATGTGCCAGAAAATGTGATAAAATGTTTATTTCCTTGGGACGACTAGCTTATAAGTTCCCTTTCAGGTATGGTCAATTACTTGCTTTCAGAAATAATATGTTAAAATCATCTTTAAAAAGGTATATGAAAGTCCAATCACCTGTTCCCATGTTAAAAGAGTGATCCCAGTCCCAAAGAGCTAAAAAAATATTTATGAAATCCCTAGTTAAATATCTATTTTATTCAGAGTATTTGACAATATATTTCTGGCATTTTGCTCATGTTTTTCCATCATCATTTTCTTTCTTAATTTAGGTCCACTTAGCTTTCAGTGAAGCTGCAGATTTGCTGTTCTCTCAACATCCTTCTGCCAATTATAGTCCATATATGAAGCCTATTCTCATGAGGACTATCATTAGCAATTTTATTTTTTCCTTTTTCCAACCTAAAGAAAGGTAAATGAAATTTCAAATTCAAACAATAATGTAAACACTACTCTTTGGACAAGATAACAATTCTTAAAGACCAAACTTGCTTGGCAAGCACTGGCACCTCACAACACCTCAAAATGTTTTTATTCCAGCTGCCATATAAATGTCTAAATTCAGCATATGAATGATTTTTCCATGTTTGATGTATGAAAATTTAGGTTTTAAGAATGTCAAATCTCTGAAAATCAGGGATTGCTTGTATATGTAATTGTTTAGAAGAAATTGATGGTCCTTAATTAAGTAGGTTTTAGATTTAATGCTGGGAAAAGTATTTACAGAAATCATTTGGTTCTTTTGGCCATCCCAGGTTGTTTTAGCTATGTATTCATTACAACTTTGTGATTCAGCTGTGAGAGACTATACAGCCATATTGCTGCTCTTTTTTTCTTTTTGAATTTATCTACCTATTCTTCAATTCCTTCTCTCCAACTCCTCTCCATTCAATTATTTGGCTCCTTACTAATCCATCAGCTGCAGTTAGGATTTATGTCTATACTCTCCCTGGTATCCTTTGGTAGATTCTAGACACAGATATCTCCACATTCACACACACTCTATCTTCTACTTCCATCCTGTGTTGTTCACCAAGGAACAAAACTAATCGGAGGAGAAGGCAGGTTCATGTGCAAGCACTAAGTTCCAAGACTCCAAAATGAAGAAAGTCTTTTCCTTCAATATCAAGGAATTTTGAAACTTCTGTATGTTTAAGATACCTACTGTGCTGGCTTTGTACTGATAGTATAGGCTCTTATCAGTGAAGTAGACAGCTACCAACATGGCATGTTTTGGGGGAATGAGAATCTGCTATTCCTTCCTGTGCATTGTCTGCAGTGATACTAAAATTATTATCTATGGTTGAATGACGCTGACATTTAACTCATGAAGCATGTGTGAAGCACTACTGCTGAAGTTCCTAACATAAGAATTCTGACTTCATTGAAGGCAGAAGGCTGTAATAAAATGCAACTACCTTACCCAAGAGGACAAATCAAGTGTGAATGGAAAAACTATGCAAAAAGCAGGCTATGATAACAAGTTAAATTGAAAAGATCAATAAAACTCATAACCATAAATACAATACTTTTTCAAGTTCTGTTGCTAAAATTGGCTCAATAGTAGTAGAAACATTATTTTTGGTTCTCGTTAACTCTCATGTGTACCTTCCTTTGTGGATTTTTTCTTTAATAGCATTCTCCACTAAAAGAAACCAGAATTCTGTTGAGGGTAACTGACAATTTTAGAATATCCTAGTGATACTAGTGAATAGAAAGAGTCACAGCTATAAGGGAAATGAAATCAACTTAAAAGTGATTCCTCTGGCCAAGTAATAACTAATATACCTTCTAGTATAAGTTCTGGGACAAGATGAAGCTGTAAAATGACATTAGTACATTATTTCATGGTGAGATTCAAATGAGAAAAGTTAATATAAATTGTACAGATAAATGGTTGTAGAAAAAACGGCAAGTAAGTTTGGATGACTATTTTAATAAAGAAAATCGTGTTTGTATATATGCACATTTGATGTATTTTTTCTGTTAATTATATGTTTCTAAATTATAGATTGTACTTGCTTCTCTTTACAAACCCAGGTGTCAGCTGAAAAAATTCATAACCTAAAAGTTGAGAATTATGTTTTATTCAGTCCTTACTGAGGACTGTAACCCAGGATACAGCCTCTCAGATAGCTCTGAGGAACTGTTCCAAAGAGGTAAGGGAGGAACCAGGACATATAGGAGTTTTTGCTGAAAAAAAAAATGTAGTCAAACATCAAATGATTACTGCTAATCACAAAAACAGACATCTCAACTTAATGATTTTACTACTTTTCTACATATAGGAAAATGCAAGAGTCTGGGTTTACTGAATTCATTACTTTGATGTGCATTTTAACTATCTAGGATCAATATTCTGTCTGTCTCCATTCTGAACCCTCTCCAGGTGCACAGTTGCAATGGCTGATAGCTATGGGCACAACATTCTTTGTTTACTGAAATGGCAGGCTTTACTCCCTAGCACTACCTGCAATTGAGGTTTCCTCCCCAGGAGATAGCAGCCTGTCAGTATGGCTCAAGCGTTTGTGAACAGAAAATCCAGCCTGGGAAGGTGGTTGTGCTCATCAAACCCACCTGCCCCTACTGCAGAAGGGCCCAGGAGCTCCTCAGCCAATTTCCCTTCAAACAAGGGCTTTTAGAATTTGTCGATATCACAGCCCACAGTGACACCAACGAGATTCAAGATTATTTGCAACAGCTCACAGGAGCCAGAACGGTACCTCGAGTCTTCGTCGGTAAAGAGTGCATAGGTGGATGCAGTGATCTAGTAAATATGCATGAGAAAGGGGAGCTGTTGACACGGCTAAAACAAATTGGAGCTCTGCAATAATTATAGAGCAGACTCCAGGCTGATATCCCCCTTGAGAGCTGGATAGCGTTGCAGATAATGACAGCACTTCCTGGTGGATGGACCTGGTGCTACGTTTACACAGCTACAGCAACTGTTTACTTAAAATTTTGAAATATGTTAATGCAAATAAGGGGGGGGGACAGCTTTTTTTTTTTTCTTTTAACTTAGTATAAAAAGTGGACCAACTTGCCCAAAACAACAGGTCTGAGAAGTTCGATAGATGTCTCGCGTTTCTTGTGGATTGGCCCTTTGGATTCCAAAAGATCAAGACATGCTTAAGATTCACTCACTGACACAAAATATGTTCCTTTGCTTTGACACGTGTTCCTTACTATGTGTTCTCCACATGCTGGTGCTCCTCTACCTCAACACCAGTGTTTCTCAACTAAGTATATCCCAGACCCCCTGGGTTGAATCTATAGTTGGTTTTCTGCTACTGTCCAAAGATTATTTTGTTGAGTTTGACTTTATAGAATTCATATTAAAAAATCAATAGATATTTTGAATATGCTTTTTCAGAGGGTGTCTCCCTAGCCACCATCCCTACCCCCCTCCTACTTTGAGAATCACTGTTGTGAACCAGTGTTCTGAACTGTGACAACTCATAGATCTCGTAGGAAATATTCAACAATTCTGTGAAGGGTCTGAGCACCCAGTCTGAGAGACGCCACTGAAAAGTTAAGCACGGTTGGTCTTCATTTTGTGCCACAGGGATCAGAGGTATAAATGCAGATGTTACCATCACATGGCAACACTCTGTTATGTAAGATGGTTGTCCAGGGAATCCTGAACAAGAGTGTATTAGTTTGTTTAGATTATAAACAAAAGTAAAACATAAAATTTTAAACGTTACATAGAAAACTTGTATCCCCCACTTCCAAGAATATGTCTGTGAAAGTAGCTAAATTTGGGAAACACTGTTCTAAATGATTTTCTCTCTCTCCTTTTTTTCCCCCTCACTCTATGAAAACTTGAGAATTCCTTATTGTGGAGGTTGTTCTAGAATTGCAAGATTAAGTTAATTTTTACTTCTGTAGTCTCTAGTATGAATGGTTAATTTCTTCTCTAATAAAGTACCCATGGATCAAAAAAAAAAAAAAAAAAGAAATGGCAGACAATGTTCTTTGTTCACACAGGGAAGTAAAAGTAATAGTGAATAAATAAAATAGTCTTGGAAAGGGTAGGGATTACCAAGAATGGAAAAGACTGATCAGGTTTGTTGGTCATACATCACAAGGAGTTGAAGAATAAAAAAAGGGGTATTCAAGACAATCAGGCCAATGACAAAATAGACTTCAGCCATGTGTTCTAAGGTGATTAATAAAATAAATATACTATAAACAAGGGCTAGGTCAGCTCACTCAATCCTTAATATCCTATGAAATTTAAAGAATCTAAATGGCACAAAAACTGATAAGCCACACATATATTCTTAATAAGGTCAACATATCATAATGATCAAACAAAGGAGGTAGCAGGTAGCAAACAACGAAAACTTATGTCAAAGGCATAAACTTGAAAAAAAAGTATTATTGACCTAACAGTGAATGACATTACAAAAAGAAGCTCCATTTGAAGATCAGTGGCTCAATTTTGAATCCCCTTGGGAGAAGCAAGGCAGATCCAGGTCCTAACCAAGAATCCAAAACCTGACTGTTTAGAGAAGATATCCTTTATTCTTTTAAGTCAATAAGGTAACTACAACTCTGGAATTATATGAAGGTAACATCACTAAAATCTTTAAAAGATATCAAAGTAAGCATAGCTATGATACCTAAAAGCTATGCAAACAAATAGAGAACTAATAAAAAAATTTATTAAGTCACAGAATTGGTTTGAATGTAAATGAGGTGATTAGTTTAGTGATAACTGTGCTTCTGTGTCCTTTGCCTTCTGTTTAAGGTATATGAATCAGTTGTAATAATTTCATAACAATAGTTTAAGATTTTAATGGAATTTAAAATATACAATTTATTTTTAAAATCCACAAATGGTTTTAAATGCTCTATTACATTTATATTTTCAATACACTGAGCATTAAACAAAGAACAAATAATCATGGATGGGCTTCTCCTGTACAAAAGCCTCAGACATAAAAGAACGTTTTGTCAGGAAATGGAGTGTGCCCATTAACACCTATTGTCACATTAACAGAGAACATTTCCTTGATAATAAGAGAGGGCAATCTTAGAAATACCATTCACAGAAAACTTTTAATAAAAAAATGAAAGATAAGAGCCAGAGGTATTATCCAAGGAGACAGAATCCCTAAGTTTCAATTTTTTATCATTAGTGTGGGCATATTTATATCTAGTGTAAATGTGAACAGGATTAAATATACAAAAGTGCTTGATAGAAAGTAACTGATTCATAAATGTTAGTTGTCCAAATTTCATAAGTGTGAGGTGCAAATAACTATAAATAATGAGTCTAATTGTCCCCTGGCAATGGAGAGATGTTTCACCTTGGAAGATGACAGTGACCATGAAAAATGTCCCCAGAGGGAGTATAACTGACCCACAGCTCCAGCTGCCATGCTCTGAAATCCATTACCAATTTTGCACTAAGGCTACCTTTCCAGTGATGCTCCCAGACAATGATAGAACAAGGCAAGCCTCCTAAAGCAGATCTACTCCAAAGAGATGGGGGGCTCTTCCAATGGGAGGGTTTGGCTTATGGGCTCCCCATTCACCTTGCTGAATTCTATCTGAACAGTACTGCAGTTTAAGACTCTTACATCGAAACTTCCTTCTTTATTTCTCTCCTTCACAAGGTCACACCTGCACCACAGTCTAATATTCCCTCAGCTTCTCCTAGTTCCTTCCCCATTTTGTCTCACAAGCATTTCCCCTAAGAAATCTCTTACATGTATAGTGCTGTCTTGCCATCTATTTCTCAAAGGATCTGGACTAACACAGGGGCCCAGCTTGCTTTCGTCAGGGCAATAATTTATAATATTCTAGAGCTTTTAGCAAGCTGAAGAATTAATTCTCTTCTGAAAGAAGACTTTCACTCACAGGTAGAAGTAGAGCCAAATGATTTAAAGGACTTAAAAGTTCTAACATTAAAAGACTATATTAAATCCATAAAAATAACCCATTTACAAAGGCTAACAGTACCATTAGTGAAAATAATGAAAAATCCTTGTGTAAATGTATGTTTGGAATTCAAGATAATCCTTGGTCAAGGCCATTTGGCCCTGTCTTAAAATCAGTCACAAAATGTACTTTCTGAATTATGTGGTTATTTATTTTAAAAAAACAAGTGCCCCCAAAAAGCCACAGTACAGATGAAAAAATCTATAATAGGTATAAGATTATGTATTCTAAAGAGGCATACACTGAAAAGGCTTCCCATACTACCTTATTTAAATATTTTCTTAAATTCTTTGAAAGCTGGACAGTATAAAGCAGGTCTACAATTCATTTCCTTAGCTGTTATTTCCATATTGCTTTCATTCTCATCTTGAGTTTTAAAATATACATTTTTAATTCTTATAACTATTATGGTAACCTTTTTAGACACCTGGATTCCTAAGAGACCAAAATTTAACCAAATTGAATAAGAAAAAAGAATTAATCCCTTTTCAAAGTGCTATCTCTGTTAGGTTTTTTTTTTTTCCAATCTGTCTACTTTTGCTCAAAGGTCATATATGAACTCTGATGATGAACCCCAAAAGAATCATTAAATATCCAAATACTTATTGAACACCTCACATAGGGAACACATCATAACAAACAGGAAAGTATCTTTCTTATAAATTATTCCTATATCATCAGCATTACAATGTATCTAAATGCTAGAAGATTCTGTTCTGTTTGAGGAGCGGGTTCAACTACATAGCCCAATAAAATATTCAGTTGTACTACTTTCCTGACATTTGATGTTTTTCCTTACTTCAATCTTGCCATATTTTCTTTGTCCATTTACTCACTGAATGCAGCTCTTTGCAAAAATATTTAGCTTTCAAGTGCCATTTTTAAACATTAGTTTCTTCAGTCCTTTAATCACTTTTACTGAAATAGCTGGACTCCTGCACATTGATGACATTTGTTTGGAATTCAGTTTGCAAAAAGATTTTAAAGTATTTTCTTAAGATATAAATTTACATGGGTTCTATGATACAGACAAAAAAATCCATCATCTTGTTTTTGCTTCAATCCAAGGGTGTTTATCTTCAGGAAAGTCATGACTTACAGCTAGAACAGATAATCTTACTTAACACTTATTCAGTGCTTACTATAAGAAATAATTACCTTCTATTTAGAAATTTATAAAGTTCCCTCAACAATCCTATGATGTAGGTGTTATTATTATTCCCAATGTTGCAGTTGAAGTTATCTCAAGGTCACACAATCTAGTCATAGTCTAGATTTGAAACCAGGTAGCCTTGAACCAGAATCAGTAATCTTAGTACAGCTTATGCTGCCCACAACATGACTCTGGTGACTACAAACTGTAAATTACATAATTCCGTGCTATAGAAAGGAATGATTAGCTCTCTATAGTTTGGATGACAAAAGACTGTCCTCCTCATTTCCACTGGAGAATGATCGATGGTGGCTGCTTGGAGTTGGGAGTTTTGAAGAATTTTGAATATGAGTCTGCACCCAAAAAGAAAGAGTACTGAGATCCACCAGGGGTGTCTGACAAAGGCACAGGGAGATAAGCTGTACTCTCTAGACACACATTAGCCGTCTCTGAGTCAGACTTTCCCAATTTAAGCCTACTGCTCCTTCTAGATTTTAAAATGTATGAGGTTTTAAAAGTAAAACCAAAGGGGCTGAGGAGTCACAAAGAGCTTTAAAGTAAGTTTAGCTTTTCATTATCCTAGCCTAATGATATTTTGGGGAGTCAAAAATCCTCCTTAAAGAAATCAGTAACTTTGTATATTTAAAGACCATGAAATAAGAAGAGCAATTTGTCCATCAACAGAGACTGTCTTCCTAGATAAGTTGGCTTCTACTGTACCCTCTGAAAAAGGGTGCCGTGGCTGAGATGAGCTTGGTCTCTTGGCATCTACCTAATTAGCCTCCAGATAAAATCTAGCTGAATAATTTTGACAAAACAATCTTGAGGAAAGGAAAGGACATAGTTACTGAAAACAATAATCTTACTTATTTCCTTGTCTCAGCAAACATCCACCTTTTTTGAAACAGTACACTTTCAAAGATTTTTCTCTAGTTAAGGGTCTGATAAATAAATTTCTCATTATTTCAAAGGTGTTTTTTAAAGTGTGTTATGAACAGAAATGGTTAGTCCCTTAACTAGAAACCAACCACTTAAATGAAACAAAAGTCTGATATATACCTTTTCTAGCTATTCATCCACCCATTCATCAAGTGTTTACCGAGAACATGCTACATATGTGTGTGACATTCTATAGGTGCAACTGAAAAAAGAATATAACAAAGATCCATACTTACATATTCAGAGTGTAACACGGGGGCAGATAAGTAAAGTTTGATACAAAATACTAGGTGATTAATAGAGATATGTGCAAGATATTTTACTGGGCATAGATGAAAGTATATTTAACTTTTTCTCCAAATCAAGAGAGGATTAAGTAACCCTTCAATGGAATTACCTTTGTTCTGAGTATTAAAACATATTTAGGATTTGTCCAGTGGATAAGAAACAGAGGAGGCAAACACAGAGGAAAAAATTAGCATGCCATGAAGCAGTTCTATGGAAAGGTGGGGATGGTGGAAGTGAAGGCTAGGAAGGTAGACAGGCAGAATTGAGCTCATATATACCACAAGAAGGAGAGAATTGGGGCTTTCTCCAGAGCTTAGTGAGAAGCCACTGGGCAAGAAAGTTTCACTATTAATATGACATGGTTGCAACTGTTTATTTTCAATACATATTTTATACACAGACTTTTTTTTGTCTATCTGAAAGCGTGATGGAGGATAGAACATGGGAGAAGACTGGAGATGAACAAACCAGTTAATTATTTAAACAGTAAAGAACATGTGTTGAAGGCCTAAACTTCAACAGAAAAACTCAGATTCAAAAAATATCTGTGTATATAACAGCTCAAATTATATGGGTCAATGGGCTCCAACTGATTTATGCATTACTCATATTTTTGTTCTGCTTTATATGTATTTGTACTTTCACATATTATTCACAACAGCTTTATGAGATTATGAATATAATCTCAGTTTTACTGATAAGAAAATGAGGTCTAGAGAAGTAACTCACCCATTGACATACTGCTAGAAAATAATGAAGGCATAGGTCAAATCCAAGATTTCAAACCCCATTCTTCTCTCCCACAATGGATTTGATAGAAAATTATTCATCAAAGTAACTAAAAAGTTGACTTTTGTTTTTGTGATTGTATTTTATATTCAATGACTATTTTGTCATGCCAATATTCAAGTTCTATGATTTTCCATACTGTTAGAGACACTATAATCCTTGCAAATATTTAAAATGCCAATCAAGGAGGTAGAACCAACAATAGAAGTGTGAAATATATAAATAATGTATTTTATTACCCAGTAAAGGAAAAATTTCTTATATAATACACAAATTCTCCTTATTAGCCATTAGATAGAAAGCTCCCTATTACTTATTTACTTGAAAATTAAGTTGTTTCTCTTTTCTAGCTACTTTGTGTTAAGATAAGATTTGCATGCAGTGAAATGCATAGATCTTAAGTGTACACTTCTACATAAGGTTATTGTACAAAGAATTTGTTGCTACCAATTCTCTATCTCCTAATGAAGCATTAATTAATCTTTTTTTCCTTTTTATAAACAAAGAAAAATCATTTTTCTTCATCCCTCATCCGTACAGTGTCTATCTACTCTTGTAGAATATTTGACCCCACTTTCATTGTGTTACTTTGGGGTAATCATGTCTTGCCTGGGACAAGATGGGGTGGGCATGAACACCCTAATTATTTACTGTGGGGTAATTAATAAGAACTATATCTCTGGGTTAGAGTACAATGTGTGCACATCCAGGAGAAAATTAATGAAGATGAATACTAAAAACCCAACATTGTTTACATTATTATTTATGCTTTTAACTGTCAATTATCTTTTAAGACATTTTTACAGTAACGCAAAAGTCTCTTTATTTATCTTATCTACATATTTACTATTTCCATTCTCTTTTGGTCTTTGTGTAGATTCAAATTTCTATCTGGTATTATTTTCCTTCTGCTTGAAGAACTTAAAAATATATGTATATATATAATATATATATACATATATTATATATATTCATATATATATATATATTATATATATATATATTTCTTGTAGTATAGTCAGCTGCCAGTGAATTCTCTCAGCTTTATTTTTCTTTGAAAAAAATTTATAGTTCACTTTCATCTTTGGAAAATACTTCTTGGGGTTTACAATTCTAGATTGACAGACTTCTTCACAAATCTTTTCATTTGCAGAGTCTAATCTACTCTAAATCCCATTCTGTGAAATTGCTCAGTTTATATGCCTCCCTTGTCCAGAAATTATTCTTTTCTGGAAGTTGTTCTTTCCCTGGCACTGGAGCATTATCCTAAGCATGCATATTCAGTCAAACATTAAGGGGACACCTTTACAGATTTCTAGACCCCTTTTCTTCTGTAGCTCCCTTTTGTCGAGTACCTGACCTCACAAATTTTAGCCATCTTGACTTCTACAGATTCTGAACTTTATCTCCTCAACTCAGCAAAATTGCCAAGCTCAGTTTGGTTCTTCACTCCCTGCACCACAGAATGAAAATTTTCTCCAGGCAGAAAGCTGTTTAGAGGGATTACATTTTTCATATCCCTTCTCCCAGGGATCATGGTCCCATGTCACAATATGAAAAGAGCTCTTTCTAGTTGTTTACCCTGTGATTCTGTAGTCTCTTACTCCCCCATGGATGGAAACAGACTTACCTAATACTGTTTTTGAATCTTGCCCATGGTTTTGTGTTCATTTTTTAAAGTAGTATTCCATTTTTTCAATATACCAATTTATTCTCCAGTTAATAAATGTTTTCGGGTTTTTAGAGATTTTAGCTACTGAGCTACAGCTTTTACAAACATCTGTGTATCAATACTTGTTTGGAGATACATTTCCATTTCTCCTGGACATTTATGTAGAATTGCTGTGTTATAGAATAGATGAATGATTAACTTCATAAGAAACTGCACAGCAGTTCTCCAATAAGAACAGTTATACCACTTTGCATTCCCACTAACAATGTATGAAAAATTCAGTTTCCTACAAATTTGACATTTTCAGTCTTTTTAATGTTAGACATTCTAAGTGGTATAAAATGGTGTTTAATCATGATTTTATTTTTCATTTTCCTGATGACTAGTTACATTAAGTATATTTTAAAGTGCTGATTGCCTATTCAAGCATATTCTTTTGTAAAGTGTTTTGCCCATTTTCAATTGAGGTTTTCTTTTAATTGAATTTTCTAAGCATGTCAGGTTATTTTTTTATTATATGTTGAATATTGTAAGGAATACAGATGATGTTGACTCTTTTAAAGGCTGTGAGATTGTTGTTGGCAGTAGTTAAATTACTGGCAGCTTTTTTCAATCATGTTAGACTTGGTTTTCTGCTTTGAAACTATCACAGGTTTGTCCTTAGTCCTATTCATATAGTAGTGGGTTATCCTTTCTCCAAAGGGTTGGCATCTCTGGGGTCTCAACTAAATGCCTGTGGAGCTCTGGAAGGTCTGTCCATAGTCTGAAACCCCAGCAACCTCTGATATCTCAGTTCTGCTCTCAGGCCACCAGCAGCTACTGCTGGTTAGGACACATGGAGACCTACCCTGTATGTGGTACCCCTGCCTTTGGCCAAGAGCTGGCAGCAAGCCCCTCATATACTTCTGATGCTCCCCTCTGTACAGCTTTCTCCTTTCTAGCACCCTGCCTTACAAATACCAGCCACTTCAGCAGCCCTAAACTCTAACATCTGCCTCCTCCATTCAATGAGGCCACCATTCTTTGCCTGGACTTCATCTTCCTGTGCTGCAGTAGGGAATGTGCCCCAATCAGTCTTTGCAAACATAGACTTGTCTCCTGTTTTCTCCTTATCTCAAAGGTCTTGAAAACAGTTGGATCAGACATTGTGTTTAGCCTTATAGTTACAGGTAGAAAGGCAAGTCTGGTACAAGCTGCTACATTATGGCCAGAGTAAAGTCTTCTAGCTATTTTTTACCCTTAACAAAATGTCAAGAAACCCTATTCTACCATTACCTCTCCAGTTAGACTGTTTCAAGTGTCCTGTAATAATTGGAAGAATTTCTCTTTCTCTTCCCATGGCTTTGAGGAGTCTCTAGAAAGAGGTATTAGCTAGAATCTGACTAAAGATCTCAGATCCATGGTAAAACACAAAGTAAAATTGCAAAGCATATTAAGCAAGTTCTTAAATTATATGCAAACATTAGTCCTCAACTACTATAAAAAGTGTGAAGAATATTAATACCAAATTTAGAACTATTCATTTAATCCCAGACTTTCAAAATGCATACATATACTAATAAAATGATCTCAAATATAAAAATCTTTCATGTCAATCAAAAGCAATGTTATAGATGGATCTGACATAAAATCTGTGTATAACAAGGCATCTGACAGATGCTTGAGGAACTGCAAAATATATTAAAATGCTATTTTTAGCAAATCCCAATTTAGTTTCAAAATGCATATTATAATTCAGAACATCAATATATACAAATTAATAAAATCAAAGGATAGATAATATGTTCTATTCTAAAATAGAATGAGTGAGGGATGTGAAAATGGAAATTACAAGAAGCATATATTCATTTTACAAAGGTTATTTTATTAGCATGTTTCTTAACTTAAATCCATGCCATATAATGCAATTTAATGTTTGACAAAAAGATATTAATTTTATATATATATTAAAATTAGAGAATCTTATGAGAAAAATCATTGGTGATTTTGTTTACATATAGTTGTGCTAAATACATTAAAATATTTTATATTTTCTTAACCATTTTCTGTCACCAGTTTCTATCTATACAGTGCTAAAATGTCTGTGGATATTTTGAGTCCCTTCTCCTAACCTTCCCTTTGTGGTTCTTGGAAACCTGAGAAAACGGTAGTACTGAAAGCCCGACTACCACCACATCTCTAAGTATTCATAATGTCATTTTGGTCATTATTTGTGGACTGGAAATCTAGAAAATTCTGTTGTGAGCTCCAATATGTTAATATCCACATTCTACGAAGCATTTGGTAAAGATGAGAACTGGGAATTAAGACACTCAAAATCGCCTTTTATTCACTCATCTGCATTAAGATATTAATTTTTTTAATTATCTGAGCTCCTGAATGCTTCCTCAGTAATTATGGGTGCCACGTAAATAGGAATCAGAGAGTAGAGGGGGAAATGTGACAGAATGAGCTTGTAGAGATGTCTCTCAGGTACTTTCTATTTCAAATATTCTTTTTGTGTGTGTGTGGTGAAAGAAAGCACAGTGTTTATTGCAGGTGCCAAGCAAGGACATTTCAAATATTCTTTTGTTCTAGGAATGCAAAAAAACTTTTTTCAAAATTATTTTAATCAATAATCCAAGAGTCCTTGGAAAGGACGTAAAGCTGTCTAAAATGATTACTTTGTAGGTTATAACATTTGAAGGTAAACATCGCAGTGTGTTAAAAAAATATTAGTAACTACTTTTTATTAATGTTTTATACTTATGATTCACATATTATGATCAGAAATTAGCCAATAATTTCCTTGTAAAAGTTGTTCATACTCACTGTCTTCAATTCATCTCTTCCTCTTCTCTCTTTAACCTACTGCAGTCATACTTCTGGCCCCCATCACTCTACCACAATAACTTTCCCGTTCTAATTCCAATGGTCGATTCTCCGGTCTTACCTAGCTTGACCTAGCAGCAGTATTTAACATCCTTAAAACATGTGAGTCTACAATCAGCTTCCAGGTTCTTTCATTTTCAAAGCTACTCATCCTCATTCTCCTTTGTAGCTTATTCTCATTTTCTTTAATTCTCAAAGTTAGAGGTCCTTGAAAGTCAGTCCTTGAGCCTCTTCTCTTTTGTTTTCTAATACTCTACTCCTTGGGTGATTTTATCCAACCTTATGGTTTAATATAATCGCCATACTGGCACAGCCAAATTTGTATCTCTGGTACGTACTCTGCAAATGCCTATTTAATTAATTCCATCTAAATTAGTTTAACAGCATCTCAGAATTAATAGATCCAAAAATAAGCTCTTGATCTTCCCTACAAAACTGCTTCTCCCTCTGCCTTTCCCACTTTAATTAATGACAGTTCAATTATTTCAGTTGTTTGGGGCAGAAATCTTAGTCATCTTTGGCTCTTCTCTTTTTCTATTTCATTGATTTTAGTCCATCAAATCCAATGACTCCACCTTTGAAATCTATCCAGAATGTGACCACTTCTCACCACCTTCACTTCCAATCTAGTCCAAGCACCATCCTTTTTTCCTAGATCATTATATTACCCTCCTAGCTGGTGTCCCTTCTTCTACCTTTATCCCTGCACAATCCTTTCTCAACAAGGAAGCAACAACATTCCTGGTAAAATTCAAGACAGATCATGTCATTACTTTGCTCAAAACTACCCAACGGCTTCCCAATTCACTTCACATTAAAGCCAAATTCTTTACAATGGCTAAAAGTTCTCACATGGTTTACCTTCCCACAATTCTTCCAAAAGTTATTTCTTACTTTTCTAACAAATGTATCTCCTTGCTTTTCTGAGAGCACATCAAGCATGGTTCTGCTTGAGGGTCTTGCCTTTGCTGAGGTTTATCCCTCAAATATTCTTCCTCTAAATATCCACAGACTTCATTCCTTTAATTCCTTTCAGCTTTTTACTGATACTTTTCCTGACCACCTTATTTAAAATTTCAATAACATCCTTAACTATTTAATTTCCTCTATGCATCTATCATTAACTTTCAAAATATTTGTTATTGTCTTTTCACTGAAATGTAAGATCCCAAAGGGCTGAAATTTTGTCAATGACTGTGATTTTTATCAGTGACTGTGTCTCCAGGACCTAGAAAAATGTCTAGTAGCACTCAATAAATAATTCAGGGTGGAAGAATGTTTCTTTACCAGAAAATAAGTAATATCCCTGAAGTAATGAGTTGTTTAACATTACAGATAATGCAGGTTGACAAAAAAAGAAAAAAAAAAAACACTCATCTCAGGATTTTTAATTTTCTGGGCAGAATAAAAAAGGCTAGTCTAGTAGAGTCTGGAAAATTGACTTAAAATGTAAAAAATCTTAAGGAAGAAAAAAGAAAGTGCCATATTTCTACTTATTGGATGATATATACAATAAAATGTTAACTACAACTATGACACTGGGAAAAAACCTGAGACTATGGACTTACATAATTAAGGCAGAGAAAAGTTTATTTGCCAAACTTTCTCTTACAATATCATCTGTTCATGGGCAATCCAAATTTCAAATATGTTAAGAGTATAAATATTTCTTCATAAAACTGATAATGGTAGGTAATATATATATTTGTCTGGGGAAGGTGGTCTTCACTGATTTTAGTGCAAAGCTCAAATATCTAAAAGAGAAGAACAAGACTTCTCAATAGATTGGTTTCACCCATCTTATTCAGCTTTATTTCCTATTTAACTTCCAAAAGATCTTCCACCGATACATGGTTATTTCCTCTCTATAGCATGTCCACACCTGCCATTTTGATTTTTTTCATATTGTTTCTATACACACATATCAGCATACATGCATCCCCATATATACATACCCATACACATTCCACTTTTTTTGGTCCCAATCTTATGCATTCTTCAATGTTCACTTCAATTTTCAGTTTTTCCAGTTTGCTTTTAGCTGGTTTTCCAGTTCATTCCAATTCAAATTGCAGTCCTCCTTCACAAGACATCTAACATCTCCTCATCCCAATTTTACCTGCCCATTTCCTTCCAGACACTCCAGAAATATTTATTAAATACGCACAATGCATAAGGCACTATGTTAAGTGCTTCAGATATAGAAATAATCAAGGTAAACATGATTCCTGCTGTCATGGAGTTAACATTCTTACTTCAAGATTAATGGCATGCTTTCTCTGCAGTATTTTCCTAAAAACGATATTTTACATATAAAGTCATTTCATATATACTGCAGACTCCTATACATAAGGATTATTTCAAACAGTTATTTTGTATTATCTATAATAGTTCATAGGCAGTATACATAAAAGGCAGGCGAGTTAAAAAGAAAAAATTACACAGGGCTAAATTTAAGATGAAATAATTTTCTCTTTATTCCTGTCTCTTTGTACTTCAAGAAGGTTTAACAATACAAAAGGTTGTATTTGAATTCCAGGATTCAAAACAGCCTTTATAATAGATCTCTATTTAAACTTTTGTAAAAAGTGATTGTAAAGGCTAATATGTCTAGTATATGGTCATATCCCTCTAGAGAATATAGTTCTTCAGAGGTTTTCCAGCATTTTATTAATATACCTCTTCCTGGAAGTTATCTGCTATCTTATTTTTTTTTCTGGAGTTTAATCAGAAGACTTTCCAATGCATTCTCCTTTGCAATAAAATTATCTTAAAAATAATTCAGAACTAACCTAACAAAATAAACTTTATTGTGCAAAGGGCTTCTTTAAATAAATCATAACTTAAATGTCTACAGTGTTATTTTTAAATAACCCAATAGTTTTGGGAATTATGACTATAACTGAAATACATATGTTATATACCATGGGGTAGAAGTGTTAAAAAAATGTTAGAAAATCTTCATCAATATTCTAGTTCATCAATCAAGTAAAATTAGGCTTCAACCATTGTTCTGAGATGGGTTTTTGTCCTGCTTTGACCCTACATATTCAGATCTGCCTTCTCCTAAATCATTGTTTAAATACAGAATATAGTGCACATAGCCTTGGGCAAATACTTCAAAATAATGATATTATTTGGTCCAATATATTTTATTTACTCTTTTCAATTGTGTAGAAAAGGAGGGTAAATTAAGACAGTGTTGGAATATGGCCAATGACAGCTTTAGGGTGTTGAAACACACACACACACACACACACACACACACACTCCCATTCAAAGGAGGAAATAAATGTTGGGAGCACACATGGAAAACAGTTCATAGAGTGTTACTCCAGTAAATCCCTTAGACATAATAAGTTGATTTATTTCCCAAATGTCTGTTTTAGTGCTCTTATTCTCTAAGCCAAGATAAATTTAAAACATACTCATTTTTGAAAAGAATAACCCTCTCAGCCTCTGTTCACATTTTACTATAAAGGGACATGTGTGTTTCTTTTGTATTTTCTCCTCTCATTACCAGATTCATGGGACCATACCTAGGCCTGTTGATCTCCAACATCTCTGCACCCTTCAGGGCCTGATTTTATGTATTTGTCTTTCTCTTTGACTCAGGAAACCCACTTCTAAAGCCAATAGGCAAATGGTTAATTGGTTTTGGCCTCCTTGTAACTAGAACATAAACATTTCTCCCATAGCCAATGTGATTTTTCTTGCATATCAGATTATCTTTTCTTCCCTGTGTTATCTATCTAGGGCTTTTCACTAGTACTCATACACTAAAACACATATGCTGTAGCATTTCATAAGGATCTAGAATGTAAGAGGAAAAACCTATAAGAGGAAATAGTAACCTTAAGAAAAGTATCTAAAGAATATGAAGTCAATAAAATATAAATTCAAGACTATTTTTAATGTAGAGACTTTCAGCCTTATTTGCATATTAGAATCACCTGGAAACATTTTAAAAAATGTATGCCCAGATTGCAGCCTAGAATGATTACAAAAGCTCCTGAGAGTGTTCCAATATGCAAAGATGACAATCACTATCCCATCAAGGAGGTAACAACTCACATGAAAAAGCTAAAGAAAGTTTCTACTTTGTTCCTTATTGGAATGACAGAGCAGCTAAGTGGGAAAGTCAGGTAATGTGCCAGACTTTCTTCAGTTAGGAAGAGGATCTGGGAAGCAGAGGAAAAGGATCCCATTACCTCTATAGGCAACTTTTTTATTGAAGTATAGTTGATTTACAATATTGTGTCGTTTCTGGTGTACAGAAAAGTGATTCAGTTATACATACTTTTTTTCTGATTCTTTTCCAGTATAGATTACTACAAGATATTGAATATAGTTCCCTGTGCTTTACAGTAAATCCATTTTTTTTTTTTTTTGTGGTATGCAGGCCTCTCACTGTTGTGCCCTCTCCCGTTGCGAAGCACAGGCTCCGCACGCACAGGCTCAGCGGCCATGGCTCATGGGCCTAGCCGCTCCGCGGCATGTGGGACCTTCCCAGACCGGGGCACTAACCCATGTCCCCTGCATTGGCAGGCAGACTCTCAACCACTGCGCCACCAGGGAAGCCCAGTAAGTCCTTTTTGTTTATCTATTTTATATACAGTAGTGTGTATATGTTAATGCCACACTCCTAATTTATCCCTCCTCCCCCCTCTTTCCACTTTGGCAACCATAAGTTTGTTTTCTATGTCTCAAGTCTGTTTCTATTTTGTAAATTAGTTCATTTGTATTAATTTTTAGATTCCACACACAAGTGATTATATAATATTTGTCTCTCTCTGTCTGGCTTACTTCACTTAACATGATAATCTCTAGGTCCATCCATGTTACCTCAAATGGCATTATTTCATTCTTTATTATGGCTGAGTAATATTCCATTGTGTTTGTGTGTGTATATATATATATATATGTCATATCTTCTTTATACATTCATCTATCAGTGGACATTTAGGTTGTTTCCATGTCTTGACTATTGTGAATAGTGCTGCTATGAACATCGGGGTGCATGTATCTTTTTGAATTAGAGTTTTTCAGATATATGCTCAGGAGTGGGATTGCTGAATCATATGGTAACTCTACTTTTAGTTTTTTAAGGAAACTCCACACTGTTTTCCATAGTGGCTGCACCAATTTACATTCTCACCAACAGTGTAAGAGGGTTTCCTTTTCTCCACAGCCTCTCCAGAATTTATTATTTGTAGACTTTTTGATGTTAACCATTCTGACCAGTGTGAGGTGGTATCTCATAGTAGTTTTAATTTGCATTTCTCTAATAATTAGCAATGTGGAACATCTTTTCATGTGCCTGTTGGCTATCTGTATATCTTCTTCAGAGAAATGTCTGTTTAGGTCTTCTGCCCATTTTTTGATTAGGTCATTTGTTTTTTTGATACTGAGTTGTATGAACTGTTTGTATATTTTGGAAATTAATCCTTTGTCAGTCGCATAGTTTACAAATATTTTCACCCAGTTAGTAGGTTGTCTTTTCATTTTGTTTATGGTTTCCTTTGCTATGCAAAAGCTTATAAGTTGGGTTAGACCCATTTGTTTACTTTTTCTTTTAATTATTTCGCCTTGGAAGACTGATCTAAGAAAATACTGCTATGAATATTTTGCCTGAGTTCTCCTCTAGGAGTTTTATGGTGTCATGTCTTATATTTAAGTCTCTAAACCATTTTGAGTTTATCTTTGTATATGATGTGAAGCAGTGTTCTAACTTCAATGATTTTCATAAGGTTGCCCAGCTTTCCCAATACCACTTGCTGAAGAGACTGTCTTTGCTCCATTGCATATTTTTGCCTACTTTGTCAAAGATTAATTAACTGTAGGTGTGTGGATTTATTTCTAGGCTCTCTATTCTGTTCCAGTGTTCTATATGTCTGTTTTTGTGTATAGGTAAAATTTTAAAAATTGGTGTCATGGGTTGAATTATGTCTCCCCCAAAAAAGATACGTTTAAGGCCAAAGCCCCAGTACTACAGAATATGAGCTTATTTGGAACTAGGGTGTCAAAAGAGGGAATCAAATTAAAATGAGGTTGTTAGAATGAGCCCTAATCTGACTGGTGTCCTAATAAAAAAGGAGAAATTTGGACACACAGACATACACAACAGAGGGAAAACAATGTTAAGATACATGGAGAAGATAGCCATATGACTGACTAATGCATCTATAAGCCAAGAACACCAAGGATTGCCAGCAAACTCCAGAAGCTAGAAGAGGCAAGGAAAGACTCTCCCCCTAAAGCAATCAGAAAGAACATGGTCCTGACCACACCTTATTTCAGACTTCAAGCCTCCGAAACTGTGAGACCATCAATTTCTGTTGTTTTAATCCACCCAGTGTATGGTACTTTATTATAACAGCCATAGGAAACTGCTACAGTTGGGAATTGGGATTATAGTGTTCTGAGAAAGGTTACACTGGCTAAAGGAAAACTATGCAAGGGGTAAGGGAAATACAAAGTAATATTAAAGACTGGCCTCTATTCCCATCCTGCCCCTAGTTTCTTCAGAACATTTTTTATTTTTTTTAGATTCCATATATATATGTGTTATCATACGGTATTTGTTTTTCTCCTTCTGACTTATGCAGATGTAGAGAATGGACTCGAGGACACGGGGAGTGGGAAGGGTAAACAGGGACAAAGTGAGAGAGTGGCATGGACTTATATATACTACCAAATGTAAAATAGATAGCTAGTGGGAAGCAGCCACATAGCACAGGGAGATCAGCTCAGTGCTTTGTGACCACCTAGAGGGGTGGGATAGGGAGGGTGGGAGGGAGGGAGATGCAAGAGGGAAGAGATATGGGGATATATGTATATGTATAGCTGATTCACTTTGTTACAAAGCAGAAACTAACACACCGTTGTAAAGCAATTTTACTCCAATAAAGATGTTAAAAATAAAAAAATATTTAAAAAAAAAGACTGGTCTCTAAATAGTTGGAATTGCTTGGCACAATGTTTATCAAGGACTGGCAATTACTGATACATTTTTCTTTTCTTCAAAATTAATTGTCTTGTTATTACTAATGTATGACAATGTATAATAACAAGTCCAGCTATTTTTCCTTCTAAAAAATGTCTTTTGCAGTATTAATTAGATCAGCATGCACTTTGTCTGAGACAGTTCAAAACACCCAAACAACTGTTTTAGATCTGACATAGTTTGGTTCTTAGATTTACTATCAAATTTTATTTTTATTACTGTGATATAAACATATATGTATATACTTGTGTATAAATATATGCATTGTAATATTACACGTATACATATATAATGTATATTACAGACATTTTTTTCTATTATATTTCTATTCTGTTACCATGTGTAAAATCGATAGCTAGTAGGAACCTGCTATATAGAACAGGGTACTCAGCTCCATGCTCTGTGGTGACCAACATGGATGGGATGGTGGGGTGGGAGGAAGATCCAAGAGGGAGGGGATATATGTATACATATAGCTGATTCACTTCACTGTACAGCAGAAGCTAATACAACACTGTAAAACATCTATACCCCAATTAAAAAACAAACATTGAAACTCAATTATTTGTGCTATAAAAATGAATTTTAAAATTAATCAAAAGGCAAAGAAAAAAAAGATTGTCAAACTATGCAATTAATTATCTCTTGCTTTACTAAAACACTAATTTCTTCTCCTAACTTCTTATGATGGTTCAGAGTAACACGTCTATTATTCTCAGCTTAGATAAGACTCTTACTGATTTTATTGGCTCTATAATAGGGATGGAAACACCCATTGATAACCTTCTTCCAAATCCTATAGGATTTATAACCCATGCCACAGCATTGATATTTATAGTATTCAGTATCTTGGTTGTAAATTCCATGAGGGCAAGAATCTAAGAGAGGGACATGTGTATAAGAGAATGTTGACAGAGGATAGTGGGAAAAGAGCTAAGTCAGCATGAGTCAGGAGGCATGTGTTGGACTGCCAAAGCTGCTACTCTACGAACTTTATTTCAGACATATCATAACTTTCCTGAGATTTTGCTGCTCAGTAAGAGAAAAAGTATTAGTAATCAATAGCAATAATGTGAAAAAATAGAGTAGAACTATCCACTAAAGTATTGGCAATTGATGCTTTCCCTTCCTTTGCCTATACTTTAAATGCTAAAGATTTTTGTGGGTCTGTTGTGATCCCTTTCTTTTTCTAACCTAAAACACTCTTTCTGTACAATTACGCCTACTACCCCTCTAAGCTTTGATATCCAAATTTATTGATTAAACATATCAGTTAGTGAAAACCAACTATATTTGCATCAGAGATCTCTCTCTTGGGAGTCACATGTGTGCACCCAACCTCTGGTCATACATCCTCACTTGGCTGTCTCAGAGATAGCCCACACTCACAAAGTTCAAAAGAGGAGTCATCTACTCCTCAGTCATGCCTCTCTTCTCATGTTCTCTATCTCTGTGACTGGTCCCCACTAGAAAAACCAATCCCTGGATAAACCAAGTCTATAAGTGAACTCTTTCTATGGGTTTATTTATATTAGGGCATCTGAGCTCTGCTGGAAGCAATGTCATGAATTAGTGTCAGAATAATTTGACCACCTTCAACCTCAGGCTATCAGCCTCTCTCTAGCATATCCTTTCTTCTCAGGAACATCAATGAGTTTCAAGGTAAAATATGTTTGAAAAACACTATTATACAAAGTTAAATAAGTTTCTCTACTGAAGGAATTCTTGTTTTTTAATAAATTAATGAACCCTGTGAATCTACAAGGGGTGAGGTAGTTGTAATGTGCAGTATTCCTGAAGTTATTTACCCATACAACCCTTTCCCACAGAGCATCTCACAGAGAAAATATTCACAAGAGCACATTTTGATTAGCTCTGGTGTGGCAGACCCAGGATATGTTCAGACATTGCCAAAGCCAGCCCTTTAACCTCCTGGGGCCTCACTTCATCTTCACCACAAGAAGCAATTTGGGCTTCAGAAGAGTAACTTGCTTTACATTAAAATGGCTCCTAACAGTTTTTTTTGTTAAACCAACTGAACCCAATTATTTTATTTTTAATTTTATGAAGTGTTATCTCTATTTTACAAAGAAGCAAACAAGATCCAGAGAGATCAAACACTCACTCAGAGAACACAGCTATAAAGTAACATAGATAAGGATTTAAATTTTTTATAAATTTTATAATAACCAGGCCAGTATTCTTACCCTGTATTGAAATTCTGAGACAGATTTTTTAACATGAAAGAAAGACAAATAAATTACAATCTCTGGGAAAGAGCTCTCATTTGTCCTGAGTTAAAAGTTTGTTTAAATCATAGGAAGTCAAAATTAACAGATACTTTCAAAGAAATATGGTTTTGTTTTAAGCACATACAGTAACACTAACGGGTAAAATTTTGAATTATACTTTTATGGTACATTAGAACACTTTGTAATAAAAGTATCACCTGTTTTAGGACACTTCCCTTAGACTTTCTTTATGTTACTAATTTTTTTAAATTAATTTATTATATTTATTTTATTTTTAGCTGTGCTGGGTCTTCGTTGCTGCGTGCGGTCTTTCTCTAGTTGTGGTGAGCGGGGGCTACACTTCGTTGCAGTGCATGGGCTTCTCATTGCAGTGACTTTTCTTGTTGCAGAGCAGAGACTCTAGGTGCACAGGCTTCAGTAGTTGTGGTTCGCAGGTTCTAGAGCACAGGCTCAGTAGTTATGGCACATGGGCTTAGTTGTTCCATGGCATGTGGGATCTTCCCAGACCAGGGCTCAAACCCGTGTCCCCTGCATTGGCAGGCAGATTCTTAACCACTGCACCACCAGGGAAGCACCACGTTACTAATTTTTTAAAGAATGTTTTATATCATGAAGTAAACTTTAACCCTGACTGTTCTGTGATGTAATGATAACGATAACAATGTACACTGATCTAACATGAACTGTGGCAAAAGCTTAACAAGTATTATCTTACTTAATCCTCACAACCAAAATCTGAGGTAAGTTTTTATTATTATCCCACGTTACAGAGTAGGACAGTGAGTCTTGAAGAAGCTATAAAACCTTCCCCAAGCCATGAACTAGTAGACAGAGCTGGATTCAAACCTCTGACCTTCTGACTTCATAAATGTATTTGCAGTAAATATATTACAGTGATTTCTGAGTAAAATAAGACTTAATTTAAGATATAACATTAGTAATTTAGGAAGAATACCTGTGACCATTCTGGCAAGAAATTTTGTATTAAATTTGTGCATTTTAGGAATAGGTTGAACAAAATTCTTCTGAAAGCTCTCCCTAAAAATGAACAAGGTCAGGATCACACCATCTGTCTGTTGACATTAAAGAAGACAACACAAAGCCCACTCACCTAATCATGACTTGACAGCTCCCATCCAGAATTGGCTTGGAATTTCCTTCCTGGTCAAACAGAGGAAAGGAGTGAATTTAGGATGATGCCAACACTACAGGGCTGCCTCTGGGATTGGAGCTACATGTAATATTCCCGTCTCTCCTGTGCTCCTCTGGCCAAGGCCTATATTGGTGACTGCTCAAAATTCCTTCAAACTATGCTATTCTATGATTCTACTAGTAAACTACTCCCTAGTTGTGAGGGAACAACTCTTCTAGCAGACACATTACTGCTTCAGGCTCCCAAATTGCCAATTAGTGTACTGGAGATGAAAAGTAATGTCCTGAAAGAATTAGTGTTCCAAAGAGCCAACAAGGTGTTTCTTATTCACCTTGAGGGCTGGCTGATGGAAGTTACCTGTCCAAGAACCAGTACACCATTTTGAAATATGTACCCTGAGAGTAAAGGTGGGTTCACTCACCTTTGTCTAAATCTGTAGCAAAACTACACATGAAATATGAAATAAACCACAGTGTGTTTATGAGAGAAAGTGACATCATCTGAAGGAAACTAATTGGAAAACTTGTTTTTTTTTTTGGGAAAACTTTTATTTTTCTGAAAAATCCCATAGGATATGACTTATCAATTAAATTTGTGTCCTGAGCTGTTATATATGTTTTCCAAATAGTGAGGTGTTAATTCACTGCCTTATCTCCCTAAACCTACTCACTTTTTTCTCATATTTTACTTTCTCTTGAATGTTGTAATGAAATGGGAGGCTGTGAGGGTTACGTGTGCCACACAATACCTGGCACTCCTAGGCCCGTCCACCGAACCCTTGGGCTCCCCTCCTGCTGACGTCACTGTCATTCCCAAGGAAGTGGGACCAGAGTTCAGTTCTCACCCCTGCTTTTCATTGTTGTCACCTCTGGTGGTCCCAGTCCTACCTCATGTCACCCCTAATCACACACACAGGCAAAAAGGACATTTAAACTTGACTTCAAGGTAAGAGAACTTCAAGATACAATTAACTGCTGTTAAGGAGTATGGTGGTTGTAATATCTAAGTTTTCAGCTTAGTTTGTAATTTTTTAGACCCTCAGTTACTCGAGATCAAGGTTGCTAGAACTCAGGCCATAAAAGTCTGTCAAATAATTTAATCAGGGCTTCCCTGGTGGTGCAGTGGTTGGGAGTCCACCTGCCAAGGCAGGGGACACAGGTTTGTGCCCCAGTCCGGGAAGATCCCACATGCCGCGGAGCGGCTAGGCCCGTGAGCCATGGCCGCTGAGCCTGTGCGTCTGGAGCCTGTGCTCTGCAACGGGAGAGGTCACAACAGTGAGAGGCCCATGTACCGCAAAAAAAAAAAAATAAATAAAATAATAATAATAATAATAATAATAATTTCATCAAATTGTGCTTGCCAATCATTTGCAAATAGCTGTTGAGGAATATCCATGTGCTGGCATTGGGAATGCAGCAGTCCCAAGAAGGATGTGGACCTTCTCTCCCAGACATTCAGGATGAAATGGAGATGCACACCAGTATACAAAATGTCCATGTGGTATGTTCAGTACCACAGGAGGGAAGTGAGAGTGCTGAGTGCACAGGTGGGGGTTCCCTGCTCTTCTCTTTCCCAGACCGAACTTCTGTTGGCCCTTATGAGTGTTAACTGAGCTTGGTGATCTGCCATCCAGAACAATACTAAGTGTACTGAATTACTTACCAGGTCTCAGGACTATCGGAAGCACACAACATGTGTTACTTCATTTAATCACTCCAACAACCCAGTAAAGCTAGTATTATTTCTAGATTCCCCTTTAACAAATGAGAGTGCTGTGGCAAGAAAGTTTACATAATTGTCCAAGAACCTACAGTTAGTAAGTGATGGAAATAACATTTCATCCTGGGCAGTTAGTTTCCAGAACCCACATGCTTAATCACTCCACTAAACTATTTCATAAAATAAAATAGTCTATTTTTTCTGTTCCTTTATTATGAAAATATTCTCCAAATTATTCTAGTCATCCACCAAATGTATCTATCTGTTTAACCAACAAACATTTATTAGGTGCTTACCAGGTACAAGGCCCTATGAAGCCATAAAGATAAATTTCCTGAAAATTTAAAGATAAGGTTGGGAAACAAATAACTTAGAAAGAAAGGTAAATACAATTCCATCAGAGACAACACCTAACTACTCCCAACCTTGGGGGGCAGCAAGAACATTTTCTCTCTGTATTTAATCTCCCTCATATCCGAAGAGTAACCAGACGTTAGCCAGTGAAAGGGCTTTGAGGCAGTGAGAAAAACATACCCTGAGCATGAGCAGAGGGAGAGCTTAGTATCGTCCTGGAAAGCAGTGAGGTGGGGGCTTGCAGAGCCCTCTGTGCTGTAAGTGGGTGGGAAGTCAAGAGTTAGGGCATGCAGGGAAAGCCTGTGTCACATCATAAAGGATGCAACCCTCCTACCCTAAGCAGACAAGGAGCCACCAAACAATTGAGGAATTTTAATCAAAAGAGTGACAAATCAGAACAATGTTTTAGGAAGAAAACTTTGACTATACATATATCACTTCCCACCTTTTTAATATCACCATCTGACCAAGTTCTCCATCTGAACATAGAAAACAGCAAACCTCTCCCCCTCTTTCTCTTATTAAGTCTGTAGAACCTCACCATTGATTCAAAATAGTTGCCTTTGAGAAAGTTATTTTCTCACAATACTGTAATAAAAGAAGTTTGATTCTTTCTCACAAACTCTCTTTTTTCTTGGGCTTCACAAAGCAGAGATAGAACACAAAAATGAATAGAATGAGGGGCTTCCCTGGTGGTACGGTGGTTGAGAGTCCTCCTGCCGATGCAGGGGAAACGGGTTCGTGCCCCGGTCCGGGAGGATCCCACATGCCGCGGAGAGGCTGGGCCCGTGAGCCATGGCCACTGAGCCTGCGCGTCCGGAGCCTGTGCTCCGCGACGGAAGAGGCCACAGCGGTGAGAGGCCCGCGTACCGCAAAAAAAAAAAAAAAAAAAAAAAAAAGAATAGAATGAGAAAACTGCTGCTTTGGATATGATAAATGGCAATATTATGTTTAATGTTGCTCTCCTGGAATGTTTTGATTTAAAAACAAAACATTATTAAATAGCTAATAAAACATGCCAAAAGTCAAAGCATATTAATTTAACTCAGTTCGATCACCTAACACCTGTATACAGTTCAAGCTTACAACTTCACCCTAGACTTTCATTCTACTTCAGTTTTAAAATGCAATCCTCCTATGCCTTCTTTGGGTTTCAGAAACTTTTACTGCATTTTAGTGACTACAGTTTTTTCTTTTTTGCTCTTTTGTATGAGTCATGTAACCAAAAGAGTATATCACGTACATGTATATATATGTATTTATATCCATCTTAATAAAAACTGTAAAACAAACACCAGTGTATCTATTCCCAGCATAGTATATAAAGAATTAAAGACAACTTTGAAGCCCCTCTTATGCTTCTTTCCACATCCCTCTCCCTCTTCCCCAGAGTAGCTACTATTCTAACATTTTTGTTAATTGCTCCTTTATTTTCTGTATGGTTATAGTATTTCTGTGGGAATCTCTAAATCATATAGCTTAGTTTGACCACCTTGAACTGTGTATATAAGTGAAATGAAAACAGTTTAAGAGTCTGCCATGAAGCTCTCACAAATCAAGGAGTGGCTTCTGTGAAGCTTCGGGGCTCTATCCCTCAGCATTCAGCAGGGGCCCAAGGGCGAGAAAGCATTATCTTGAAGACACTTGTGGTGCAGTTTTTGTGGAATGAAATGAATCCCATGAACAGATAGAGAAGACCTACAAAGTTCTTAATAACGATTTTTTGCAGCAATATCACTGGTTTGGCCTAAGGAGAACAGAGACAATATAGAACCAGGAGAGGCCTTCGGATCCCCAGAATTTTGCTGACAGGAAGTAGCCTGGGAGAGATGCTCAGCTACACATATATGCTGCCTTTTATGAAAAGTGAAATATGGATGTGGAAACAAGATCCCAGAATCTGTAGCTGGGAACCAGGGAAAATTATTCCTAGGCTTTGAGATGTAATGGAAGAACTTCCAATATTTGCCTGGTTGGATTTCAGAATTTTTATGGACTAGAGACTCCTTGGAGGTTACCATTTAATCCTTTCTGAGCGACAATGTCTAAAGCAATTATATGATGTCTAAAGCCTGTCCCACCATTATATCACAGGTGTGGGGGAAGATAAATTGTGGGTTTTGTTTCACAGGTCTATAGATCAGGATGAACTGTACTCAGGGAGCCATACTTAAGGAACTGAACCGAGGAACTTCATTTATACCTGGTCCCGGTTTAGAGACAAAATGCTGGATTTTCAACCAGGATAATAGAATGAGAAAGGCCTTGGAAGGGGGGTGAGTGTATTTTGCATGTGGGAAGGGCATGAGTTTGGGGGCCAGAGGACAAATTATGGCAGGCATCCACTTAGATGGTCTCTAATAGTACCTCCTTTTTCATACTCTGGTGTAATCCCCTTGACTATGGGCTGGACTTAGTGATTTTTTTTCTGATTAATTGAATATGGTAGAAGTGATGGACTGTCACTGGCAAGATTAGATTATAAAACAACTGTGGCTCCCATCTTGGATTGGTGCTCTCTCTGTCTCTGTCTCTCTCTTTGTCCCTCTGTCTTTGTGTCTGTCTCTTTCCCTGTCTCTCTTCTTTTCTCCTTCTCTCTCTCCCGAATTGCCTGTCTCAGGAGCAAGACCTGCCAATAACCATGTGAGTAATTTTGAAAGCAGATTATTCTCTTCCAGTTCGAGCCTTAAGCTGAGACCACTGCCTCAGTCAACAGCTTGACTACAACCTAATGACAGACATTGAGCCAGAGGCACCCAGCTAAGCTTCCCTCATTATATTCCTGATCCACAGAAACTGTAAGATAATAAATGTTTGTTATTTTAAATTGTTAAATTTGGGGTTAATTTGTAGTACAGAAATAGACAACTAACACAGATTTTGTCATGCGGCAATACAAAACTAATGTATACTTAACTCAGTTCCTCAGACAATTATATTTTTACTTGTCTGATTCCTAAGCCTGGATGGTTTATCAGACAAAACCAATAATTCTGTAAGACTAACTCCAAAGTATCTGAACCAGTAGGGCTGGACAACCAGACTTTATACAAAAATTTCCATCCTTGGTGATAACTGCTTAAAGAAAATGGATTTGTGGCAGTAATAACAAAGTGATAATTATAATAGTACCTTACATTTATGTAGGGTTTTAGAGTTTACAGAGCAATTTCACATAAATGACCCAACTTTATTCTCAAAAAATGACTCTATGAACTTCACCATATTTCAATTTTAAAGATAAACAAAATGCATAGCAAGCCCAAATTCATCCTCTAATAAGTGCCAAAACAGGCCATGAACTTTTGTCTTTTATTACATAATCCACCCTCACCATGTCTCTGGATTCTTTCTGATTTGTTATAGGTGTGGGTAGTCTGTGGCTGTACAGAACTAGAAGAATATTTCTAAAATGCCAGATGTTACTTGATATCTTATAAATTACAACTAAAGCATCTCTGATAATGTACTGGTTTACCCAAGTTAAAATAACTGATAACTAAATGGTTCTATAGCATAACAAAATTATCAGGCTTTATTAACAGATCAAAGTATTATTAGATGAGCACTTTATTTCACTAGGAATAGTCTTGACATAAAAGAAAGAAAGCAATTTCACATTCAGAGCCATGATGTTTTTGCCTCTGACTCTAAAATTGGTGTCTAAAGATATGATCAATATCCCATTGCATCTTCTTGCATTTTTTGCCACTACAGTCATCCTAAAATATTCAGGGCTCCAATTTACCTCAACTTGCAAAAGGCACTGAAAGTAATTTCCTGTAAGGAAAGAGTATGTGGCAAATTACCTCTATCACGTACATTAATGTAGCATTCCATTCTCAAGTTAAAATAGACCTGAGACCCTGTGGCTTTGTGTAGAAAAGGATGGAAAAATACCCAAAAGAACATACCTCAGGACACACACAAAAAAAGTGCTTTCTCAAACAAAACTTCCTAAATGTCACTTTACAATTTCTGGGCTCCCAGTCATTTCAGGAGATAGATAAGCAAAAATTCCCTATGTTTGGCTTACACATCACACCCACCCACCAAAAGGCCTTTTTAAATTTATTTTTCATAGATTTGTTAATAATAATTTTGAGATCGAGGTGTTAATATAATTTTAATTTTTAAGATGATAAATCTACAAAAGTCATTTTCATAAAACAAAAATTGGTATTTCAAATCTTTTAAGGTATCTTTTTTAAGTTTTTCAAATGAGAGAAGTTGACATTTATTAAGAGTTTCAGATGCCTAGTGAAAATTTGACAATTTGTTCAATTTAGACATAGCTACTTATATAGCACTTTTAATGGACAAATAGTTATATAGTATTTTAAAACTAAAGATATTTGCAGAAAAATATAATCTGCATTTTTAAGACTTCATCTGTTCCTCATTCTTCTTTACTCAAAATTATAATATTTTGTTTACAATATCATAATCCTTCCCAGGGAACAAAATCTAATGCCATACAGGACCATTATGATTTCAAGCGAGCATTAAGTACGTGCAGCAAATAAACTCTTTCATGAAAAAAATCTTTGTCTACAAAAGAATTTCACAGCATTTGACATAATAGTCAACATTTTACACCTTTTTTTTCAGCAGATATCTGACACATTTTAAATTTCCAAATGGCAACAGAACAATAGCATCACTTTAACATTTTAAAAGGAAGAGACTTACTCTTGATATTCTGACAGAATTATCATTCTATTTCACAACTGAAAATATTCTCCAAACTATTCCAGTCATCCACCAAATGCATCTATCTGTTTAACCTACAAACACTTATTAGGTGCTTACCAGGTACAAGGCCCTTTGAGGCTATAAAGATAAATAACTCTTGGCAAAAAAAAAAAAATCTGCTGAAGATATTGTCTCTTTGGAAATATTAAAGGGTCATACACTTAGCTGATTGTTGTTTTGAGCACATGGATTAGGTTGGATTTTTTCTCCACATCTTTGTTAAACACACTTCAGGTCATGTCATTACCTTTCTTAAAATTCTTCACTCTCCTATCACTCTCAAAACAAAGTCTGAATTTTTCTTATTGTTTTATTCTTATTAATACTTTTATATTATTTATCTTTTATTCTTATTTATATTTATTATTCTTATTCTTTTTTTTTTTTTTTTTTTTTTTTGCGATATGCGGGCCTCTCACTGTTGTGGCCTCCCCCGTTGCGGAGCACAGGCACCGGACGCGCAGGCTCAGCGGCCATGGCTCACGGGCCCAGCCGCTCCGCGGTATATGGGATCCTCCCAGACCGGGGCACGAACCCGTATCCCCTGCATCGGCAGGCGGACTCTCAACCACTTGCGCCACCAGGGAGGCCCTATTCTTATTCTTATTATATAAGAATATATATTCTTATTCTAATTATATATACAATTATATATTATATAATATATATTATATATAATTATATATAATATCTAATTATATATAAGAATTATATATTATATATATTATATATAATATATATAATATATTATATATATAATATATAACTCTTATATATAATTAGATATTATATATAATTATTATATATAATTAGATATTATTATATAATTATATATAATATATAATTTTTATATTCTTATATATAATTCTTATAAATATCTTCATATATTGGCCCCTGAATATCTAGTGTCATCTTTCACATCTGCCCTTTTCCTCCTCCGATCCCCTCCCCTGTCTACTCACTGACTTACAGTTTTTTTAACATAGGAAACTCAACCACATCTTCAATAGCTCTTAAAGCATTTATTACTTGAAAAATTGTTCTTTCTTCAGCCTCACTTTGGTTGCCTGGCAAAAGTATTTTTTGATAACCAGACAGAATATGTATTCCCTCTTCCAGATTCACAGAAGTTTGGTCAATGATAGTATCTAATTAACTGAGTTTTAATCATTTGTTTCTCTACTTATCTCTCCTTACTAGAAAGTGAGTGCCTTGAAGCTGTGTCTCTAGGACATAGTAAATAGAAGATAAAGATTTTTATTATTTGAATAGATAAATAAAGGAAGGAAGGAAAGATGGAATGTCTGACTTCATGATGGACTATATGTACTTATTTCTAACTAGAGATCATATTTGTGACCCAAATTCTGATACAAAGATAAGGAATAAATGATGCTTTATGATTTTGTGTTCTTCCTCATATAGGTATTAAAATGATTATTTTAGTATTTCTTGTAAAAAGAGAAAAAGTATGTAAAGTTCCTCAAACAGGATAGATATTATCATAACTAACATTTAATGAACTCATTTTATCTAGCAGACATGATGAGCATTATCCCATTTAATTGTCAAAAAAAATTTACAAGGTAGATTATCATTAGTCCTATTTCCAAGGTAATAAAAATTAATGCACGACAAGAGGGTCAAAGTTAATAATTAGGAGGGAATTTGGACTAGACCCTCGGTGTGTCTGTTTTGAGCACAAGCTCTCACTGCTACACTGGAAGTCACCAGGTAAGTTAAACATAAATCTTGGCAAGATCTTTTTCGATCTACCTCCTAGAGTAATGAAAATAAAAACAAAAATAAACAAATGGCTTAAACTTAAAGGCTTTTGCACAGCAAAGGAAACCATAAACCAAATGAAAAGACAACCCTCAGAATGGGATAAAATATTTGCAAACAATGCAACTGACAAAGGATTGATCTCCAAAATTTACTAAAAGCTCATGAAGCTCTATGTCAAAAAAATAAACAACCCAATCAAAAAATGTGCAGAAGATTCTAAACAGACATTTCTCCAAAGAAGACATACAGATGGCTAAAAAGCACATGAAAATATACTCAACATCACTCATTACCAGAGAAATGCAAATCAAAGCTACAATGCGGTATCACCTCAAACTTGTCAGAAGGGCTATAATCAAAAAATCTATGAACAATAAATCCTGGAGAGGTTGTGGAGAAAAAGGAACCCTCCTACACTGTTGGTGGGAATGTAAATTGGTACAGCCACTATGGAGAACAGTATGGAGGTTCCTTAAAAAACTAAAAATAGAACTACCATATGACCTAGCAATCCCACTACTAGGCATATACTCTGAGAAAACCATAATTCAAAAAGAGACATGTACCAAAATATTCATTGCAGCTCTTTTCACAATAGCCCAGAGATGGAAACAACCTAAGTGTCCATCATCAGATGAATGGATAAAGAAGATGTGGCACATATATACAATGGAATATTACTCAGCCATAGAAAGAAACAAAACTGAGCTATTTGTAATGAGGTGGATGGACCTAGAGTCTGTCATGCAGAGTGAAGTAAGTCAGAAAGAGAAAGACAAATACCGTATGCTAACACATATATATGGAATTTAAGAAAAAAAATGTCATGAAAAACATAGGGTTAAAACAGGAATAAAGACACAGACCTACTTGAGAATGGACATGAATATATGGGGAGGGGGAAGGGTAAGCTGTGACAAAGCGAAAGAGAGGCATGGACATATATACACTACCAAACGTAGGGTAGATAGATAGTGGGAAGCAGCCGCAGAGCACAGGGAGATCAGCTCGGTGCTTTGTGACCGCCTGGAGGGGAGGGATGGGGAGGGTGGGAGGGAGGGAGATGCATGAGGGAGGGGATGTGGGAACAGATGTATATGTATGACTGATTCACTTTGTTATAAAGCAGAAACTAATAAAAAAAATAGAAAAAAAAAAAAAGAACTACTATATGATCCAGCAATCTCTCTCCTGGGCATATACCTAGATAAAACTATAATTTTAAAAGACACATGCACCCCAGTGTTCACTGCAGCACTAGTTACAATAGCCAAGATATGGAAGCAACCTAGATGTCCATCAACAGAGGAATGGATAAAGAAGATGTGGTACATGTATACAATGGAATATTACTCAACCATAAAAAGAAGGAAATAATGCAATTTGCAACAGCATGGATAGACTTAGAGATTATCATACTAAGTGAAGTAAGTCAGAAGAGAAAGACAAATATCATATGATATCACTCATATGTGGAATCTAATTTTTAAAAATGATACAAATGAACTTATTTACAAAACAAACACAGACTTACAGATATTAAAAACAAACTTATGGTTACCAAAAGGGAAACGTGGGGTGAAGGGATAAATCAGGAGCTTGGGATTAACATACACACACTACTATATATAAAATAGATAACCAACAAGGACCTACTATATAGTACAGGGAACTGTATTCAATATTCTGTGATAACCTATATGAGAAAAGAATCTGAAAAAGAATGAATATATGTATACATAAAACTGTATCAGTTTGCTGTACACCTGAAACTAACACAACATTGTAAATCAACTATAATCCAATAAAATTTTAAAAGGAAAAGAAAAGAAAAGGCATCATTTGTACTTTATGTATCATAAAAGTGATTGCATGAATATTGCATTATAAAAGTGATAAAATAAAAAGTTTCCAAACATGAATAATCAAAGCCATATATTTCTTTGATAAATTGAAAAGACCACAGGAGATAGCAGGAAGCAAAATAGGAGCTCACTTACATCCTTGATTACAATGATACCTAAAACAAATCTGTCCTTAAGTAGTGCCAGAAAAAAACATGCATCACGTTATTTGCTACTTAGCCAACCTCATAGAATTGTTGAGTAAAATATTGAGTTTATTTTTATGACACTTTTCAGATAGTTAAATTAAATATTTAGATTCAGATAAATGTACACTGTAATTATTATTGGCAATAATACTATTTTGTCTTACAAAAGAAAATTTTTGCTACTTTAACAGGAGTTTGATCTCAGGGATTACTTTCCTACAATTTCATTCAGGTGAATATTTCTTCTAAATGACTTGCCATAGACAAACCTTCTAAAGTTCAACTCAAATTTATGCACCTCTGACATACATAAACAGACACAATAGCTGCCATTAGATGACAACCTTAAACATCCCTCAGAAATTTCCTGCACACAAATATCTTCCAGGCAGATTAATGGCTTTTGTAGAATTTCTTTTCCAGCAGGAAAACTACAGAGTTTATTGGGCCTCGTTATGCTCATAGCATGTAAGTGCGAAGGAAACCACACACACTGTCTACCCGGAGATTCTCAAAGTGTGGTCTCTATATTCGCAGCATTAGCATGGCCTGGGAGCCTATTATAAAGCAGATTCTTGAGCCTCACCAAACCTACTGAATCAGAAACTATTGAGTGAGATTCACCTATCTGTGTGTCCAGGTAAATCTGCTACATACCAAAGTTCCAGAACCATTGACTTACCGCTGCTTTTGTTTCCCAGGTGAGGAAACTGAGGCCTCAGTTTCTCTAATTGACCAAATTCACCAGACTGAGACATAATAATTTATTGTGCAAAGGCCAGTAAACTCTCCTATCCCTGATTTCCATCTCAGGGATTTCTATAGGAGTCAAGCCTAGAGAGCCACAATATGAAGAAGCCATTGTTGATTTTCTGGTTAGCAGTGCAGTTAAAGCCTGTTTCCTAAAGTGGAAACAACATCTCTGAGCATTTTATGCTTCAATTAAGACTAGAGAGTTGCTTCAGTAAGAATCTACAATTCTGATAATTGCCCTGCACATCAATAATCTCATAGAGTTCTTCAAAATGAGTTGATTTTAACTTCCCTATAGAATCAAAGAATAAAGACCAAATTTTCCCTTTCTTACAACAATCTTTAAATCTGTCTATTTCCACTTGACACAACCCATCTATAAGACCCATATACTATGGAGGTACAAAGTTAGAACCTTGGCATGTGTGGGGACTTTTATGTGTTGGGACAGTTTGGAACTCGTGGATCTTTGGGTTGTTTTGTTTGAACCCTCACCCCATCTGAATTCCCATTCCCACTGTGGTCACAACCCTATCACTCTCTCTGGGCATTTATCTAATCTAAACTCACTTGCTCCTTATTTCAGCGAGGGAGAAGAAATTTTTTCCTCATTGAGTATCAGCATACCAAAGCTTCTCCAATGTTCCACAAGGATCCCCACATATGCTCAGAAGTACATTTCCAATATGTAGATATCAAAGGAAGTAGAATTTGTATGAACATAATAATTTTAACCAAGAACAAAGAGAATATGTTCTTCTACTTGTTGAAAGAAAATATTTCTTCTAGAATCAGAAATTGTAGCTCAAGTCAAAAGTGTACATGAAATGGGGAGGTCTGATAAGAATTGCCCTATGCCAGTTCCTCTTTCCAGATTTGTCAACTGCAATACCTGTGTCTGTGTCCAGGAATTGAATGTTCATGGTCTGATTATTTCCTAGGTTGGTCAGGCATCTAGGTTTGAAAGACAGTACTTCTTATTCTTAAGAAGATGTATATTACCATAATAAGGATGTGTATTTAGTATTCTGTGAAGATATTAATGCTTCCTGAGGAGTGATCTTTGCCTTCTAATTTCAACCACCTGGTGTATCAATATATTAACTAAATTCTTGCTAAGTCTCCTAAGGCAAATAAACATTTTCTCATCCCCAGGATTTATTTGTTTACAGTATTTTAAATTACTAGAGATCATAAAGAATAACCCTTTATCTCCCGTATTGCCATGACTTTTCAGAATGAAGAACACTATAATTTTTTTTTGAAAAAAAGAAAGAAAGAAAGAGAAAGAGAGAAAGAAAGGAAGGAAGAAAGAAAGAAAGAAAGAAAGAAAAATGAAAGAAAGAAAAAGAATGAAAGAAAGAAAGAAAGAAAGGAAGAAAGGAAGGAAAATGCTTCTGCTGCAGCATTTCAAGTCTTTATGACAGTGTCTGGCTCACAGTTTTCTCAACAGATTGCTGCTTTCCCAATGATCCCTTTTTCTGTTTTATTTCCTCAAATCTATTTATTTTCAGGTCTGCAAGGTCACGTACTCTTTCTGTCTCTCCAGATACATCATACCCATTTCCAGAGACTAAATAATATCTAATCACAAATCTAATGAAATAATTTAGGAAAAGACTGCCTATTTGTAGGCACTCACCCAACAGCTCTTCCCTCAGACACTCAGAAATTCATCAAGTGCAGGCTTTCCTTCCCACACCTACAGTCAGACACAGGCTCATTTCACAGGAATGGCACATAGCAATTCATTCTGGGGACAGCCTTTGTTACCACGGTTTTACACACTATTAAGAACTGATAGTGGCAGCCTATATTATCATACTTAGTGAACTACCCACATAAGGTGGGTTTGTTATTGTTTACTTTGTTAAAAGTCATTGATAACATAGAAAGGAAAACAATTAAGAAAAAAACCTCAGACCAATGGTAGACTAAGCTAGCTAGAAAATATACCATCTCTAACCATATACATGATTTTTGTATTAGTTTGTTTGTGTATAAGAAAAACACTTTACTCATACACAATATTTTGACACCAGATGTGTGGGTTTTTTCCCCACACCAGCCAATTCTCTGCAACACTGGTTGGGTGTCCCACAATTTAATTCAATTCTGATACTAACTGGAGTTAGCACAGACCCCATAGGTGAAGGGATCAGTCTCATAAGACAACCCTCCACGTCAGATGCCAATCACAGGCAACCAGGTTACCCACAACTTCTGCTGACTTGGCTACAAATCGGAGTTCCTATGTCCCCCTTCTTAGATTTGATCATTTGTAAGCACAGCTCACAGAACTGAGAGAAACTTACATTTACCAGTTCATCATATAATAAGAGTATGATAAAGAATATAGATGAACTGACAGAAGAAGTACAGGGCAAGTTCTGGAAGGGCCCCAAGTGCAGGAACTTATGTTCCCTTGAAATTCGAGTGGGTCACCTCCTTAGCACATAGATGTCCTCATCAACCAGGAAGCTCTACAAACCCCATACTTCTGGGATTTTTATGGATCTTTCATTATATAAACATGATGAATCAATAACTCAATCTCCAGCTCCTTTCCCCTTCCCAGAGGATGGGATGGTGGGACTAAAAGTTCCCAGGTTCTAATCATTCCTTGATCTTTCTGGTAACCAGTCCCCTGGTTATCCTGAAGATATCTAGGAGCCCAGCAAGAGTCACCCCATTAGAACAAAATACATTCTTATCACCTAGGGAATTCCAAGGGATTTAGGAACACTTTGTCAGGAACAGGGGTCAAAAGCCAAATAATAGAACAAAAGATGCTCCTAGTGCTCTTATCACTTTGGAAATTACAGTGTTAGGAGTGCTGTGTCAGAAAACAGAGGCAGAGACCAATATAAATATTTTGGCATATTTATGGACCAATATAATAGATAATATATTTTCTATTATTTCAGTTTCCTTATTGAAATTTCCACATTTTCTGATCAATGAAGTTCCTGTTTTGGATTTCTTTTTAGTTGTCTACAATATTCCCATTGGCTTCCATTTCTGCCAAATGGTTCTGTGGCCTTTGCTGTATGTTTCCACATTAGGAGCAGACTCAAGAAATGCTTTAGAATGAAACATCACTCACAAACACAATAAATATTCAATCTTACAAAATGAGATATTCATTATACTAGAGACTCTCACTATGGATACAATTCTTTTCATTCATTTATAAATATTTTTGAGGGCTTATAATATGCCATCCATATTAACTAAACACTTGGGGAAAGAAAGATGAAATAACCATGAAATCTACTTTACACCATCAGCAATATTTAAAGAACAAGTCAAATTTAATGTTTCCCATGCTATCTTAAGATTGTTATTTTATTTTATCACATAGAAATAAACACCCTTCCAAAAGAAATTTATTTTTAGAAATATAAGAATTATCCATCCACCTTCATAAGTGAATGACTCCTCAAAAATTCTCATTTCCAAAATAATCCTCAAACCTCAATAATTTGCACTTTTATTAAAAGAATATCACTAGTTTCTTTGTAAAAGGAAGATATAGCTTTGGGGAATATAGTCTTCTGTAGAAAAGTGCTAGTTTTTGCTGCTACAACTCTTTACTTCTATACCTTCCTTGTTCTTCCCAGAGGTCTCACTGTTTCCAGGACAGCAGAGGCACCTCAGGGAAGCCCCACCCAGGCCTGCCCATCTTGGCTTCTTACAGATCTTCCTCTTCCTTACCATGAGCCAGATTAATACAGAATCATGAGAGCTGCCTGCTCAGGTTAGAACAGACCATCTTCACTAATGAGGCAATAACTTTTAAAGTGCAAATTTGTCACTCTTCTTAAATACTTTATTTGTAATTTAAAGACACCATACCTTAAGTGAAAGAATTGCTCTAGGTGGGAAATTAAGCCCTTTGTCATATCAGCAAATGAGATATTTGGGGATGGGGGTATCTTACAGTGTTCAAGTTTAGATCAGCTTCTGGAATCCTCTCTCTCTTCACCACTCCAGTCTCTACAATCTTTAAACATCATCTCAAGTTCTATCCCCTTCATGGGTTTCTCCCCACCACTTCAGTCCTGAAATTATACAACATTTTGGGTCTGTTCCCTAAGTTAAATGAAAGCCATGTTCATTCATTCATTCATTCCACAGATATTTATTGAGGGCCTCTTTACATGCAGCAGAAAATTTCCTAGCAGCAAGAAAGAGCAAGCCCAAATGCACAAGCATTTTTCAAGCCTATGCTTGTTATATCCCATTGGCCATAGCAAGTCTTATAACCAAGCTAAGTGTCAATGTGGGAAGCACTACACTAGGGTATAATAAGAGCAGGAGGGGTTCACTGGGGACATTACTATAACAATCAATCATATTAGACCAAATAGATAAGGCTACCTGGAACTTTGGATCTAGACTGAGTAACATAAAGATGAAAGGACAGTGAAGAATATTTTTTATGATATTGGCTTGGCTTTCATAAACACCTTAATCTTAGTATTTATAATTATTTTAAACTATATATTTTGTATTCACTTACTTTTTAATATCTGTCTCCTGCTCTAGATTGTAAGCTCAACCTAAAATGGGCAGTAATGATACCCTCCCACCAAACAGCCTGCACAAGCCTCTTAGAAAATCTCATCCACCAAAGGGCAAACAGCAAAAGCAAGAAGAACTAGAATCCTGCAGCCTGTGGAACAGAAACTTCAATCACAAAAAGTTAGACAAAATGAGATGGTAAAGGAATATGTTCCAGATGAAGGAACAAGATAAAACCCCAGAAGAACAATAAGTGAAGTGGAGAGAGACAATCTACAAGAAAAAGAATTCAGGGTAATGATACTGAAGACGATGCAAGATCTCAGAAAAAGATTGGAGGTACAGATTGAGAAGATACAAAAATATTTAATAAAGACCTAGAAGAACCAAAGAATAAACAAACAGAGATGAAAAATACAATAACTGAAATGAAAAATACACTAGAAGGAATCAATAGCAGAGTAACTAAGGCAGAAGAATGAATAAGTGAGCTGGAAGACAGAATAGTGGAAATCACTGCTGTGGAAGAGAATAAAGAAAAAAGAATGACAAGAAATGAAGACAGTCTAGGAGACCTCTGGGACAACATTAAAGGCACCAACATTTGAATTATAGAGGTCCCAGAAGGAGAAGAGGGAGAGAAGCGACCTGAGAAAATATTTGAAGAGATAATAGATGAGCACTTCCTTAACATGGGAAAGGAAACAGCCATCCAAGTCCAGGAGGTACAGAGAGTCCCAGGCAGGATAAACCCAAGGAGGAACATGCAGAGAGACAGAGTAATCAAACTGACAAAAATGAAAGGCAAAGAAAAAACATTAATAGCAACAAGGGAAAAGCAACAAATAATATACAAGGGAACTCCCATAAAATTATCAGCTGATTTCTCAACAGAAACTCTGCAGGCCTGAAGGGAGCAGCATGATATATTTAAAGTGATGAAAGGGAAGAACTACAACCAAGAATGTTCTACCAAGAAAGGCTCTCATTC
This sequence comes from Mesoplodon densirostris, assembly GCF_025265405.1. Classification (NCBI taxonomy): domain Eukaryota; kingdom Metazoa; phylum Chordata; class Mammalia; order Artiodactyla; family Ziphiidae; genus Mesoplodon; species Mesoplodon densirostris. The sequence continues at coordinate 33,754,142 of NC_082677.1, read as the reverse complement.
AAATTCAAAGGAGAAATCAAAAGATTTAATGACAAACAAAAGCTAAGAGAATTCAGCAACACCAGATCAGCTTTGTGACATATGCTAAAGGAATTTCTCAAGTGTAAAAGAAAAGGCCACTACTAGAAACAAGAAAATTATGAATAGAAAAACTCACCTGTAAGAAAAATATAAAGCAAAGTTAGGAAATCATCTGCACAAAAATATGATATCAAAACCAGCAATTGTGAGAAGAGGAGAGCATAAATGCAGGATATTGGAAATGCTTTTGAAATTAAAAGACCAGAAACTTAAAACAACCTTGTTTACATACAGACTGCTATATCAAATCCTCATGGTATTTGTAAACTGAAAATCTAGAATATATACACACACAAAAAAAGAAATAAGAATCCAAACACAACACTAAAGTTAGTCATCAAATCACAAGAGAAGAGAACAAAGAAGAAAGGAAGAAAAAAGACATACAAAGCAAACCCAAAGCAATTAAGAAAGTGGTAACATGAACATACATATTGATAATTACCTTAAATATAAATGGATTAAATGCTCCAACCAAAAGACACAGACTGGCTGAATGGATACAAAAACAAGACCTGATATAGTCTGTCTACAAGAGCCTCACTTCATACCTAGTGACACATACAGACTGAAAGTGAAGGGATGGAAAAAGGTATTTCATGCAAATGATAATCAAAAGAAAGCTGGAGTAGCAATACTCATATCAGACAAGATAGACCTTAAAAGAAAGACCATTACAAGAGACAAGGAAGGACACTACATAATGATCAAGAGATCAATCCAAGAAGATATAATAATGTAAATATTTATGCACCCAACATAGGAGTACCTCAATACATAAGGCAAAAGCTAACAGCCATAAAAGGGGAAATCAACAGTAACAGAATAATAGTGGGGGACTTTAACACCCACTTACAAGAATGGACAGATCATCCAGACAGAAAATAAATAAGGAAACACAAGCTTTAAATGATACAATAGACCAAATAGACTTAACTGATATTTATAGAACATTCCACCCAAAAGTGGCACAGTACACTTTCTTCTCAAGTGCTCATGGACCTTTCTCCAGGATAGATCACATCTCGGATCACAAATCAAGCCTTGATAAATTTAAGAAAATTGAAATCATATCAAGTATCTTTTCTGACCACAGTGCTACAAGATTAGAAATCAATTAAAAGAAAAAAACTGTAAAAAATACAAACACATGGAGGCTAATGAATGTGCTACTAAATAACCAAGAGATCACTGGAGAAACCAAAGAGGAAATCAAAAAATACCTAGAAAAAAATGACAAAGAAAAACACAACAAACCAAAATCTATGGGAGGCAACAACACCAGTTCTAAGAGGGAATTTTATTGCATTACAATCCTACCTCAAGAAATAAGAAAAATCTTACATAAACAACCTAACCTTACACCTAAAGCAACTAGAGAAAGAGGAATAAATAATACCAAAAGTTAGTAGAAGGAAAGAAATCATAAAGATAAGAGCAAAAATAAATGAAATAGAGACAAAGAAAACAGTAACAAAGATCAGATCAATGAAACCAAAAGTTGGTTCTTTGAGAAGATAAACAAAATTGATAAACCTTTAGCCAGACTCATCCAGAAAAAAAGAAAAAGGGTTCAAATCAATACAATTAGAGATGAAAAAGGAGAAGTTACAACAGACACCATAGAAATACAAAGGATCAAGAAAGACTACTACAAGCAACAATATGTGAATAAATTGGACAACCTGGAAGAAATGGCAAACTCTTAGAAAGATACAATCTCCATGGACTGAACCAAGAAGAAACAGAAAATATGAAAAGACCAATCACAAGTACTGAAATTAAAACTGTGATTAAAAAGCTCCCAACAAACAAAAGTCCAGGACCAGATGGCTTCACAGGAGAATTCTATCAAACATTTAGAGAAGGGTTAACACATATCCTACTGAAATTATTCCAAAGAATTTCAGAAAAAGGAATATTCCATGAGCCACCATCAGCCTGTAAGAGATACCAGGAGAAAAAGAAAATTACAGGCCAATATGACTGATGAACATAGATGCAAAACTTCTCAACAAAATATTAGCAATTGGAATCCAGCAATACATTAAAAGGGTCATACACCATGATCAAGTGAGATTTATCCCGGGGATGCAAGAAGTTTTTCAATATCCACAAATCAATCATTGTGATACACCATATCAACAAACTGAAGAATAAAAATCATGTGATCACCTCAATATATGCAGAAAAAGCTTTTGAAAATATTCAACACATGTTTATGATAAAATGTCTCCAGACAGTGGGTACAGAGGGACCTTAACCTCAACATAATAAAGGCCATATATGACAAACCTACAGCTAACATCATACTCAATGGTGAAAAGCTGAAAGCATTTCCTCTAAAATCAGGAACAAGACAAGGATGTCCACTCTTGCCACTTGTATTCAACATAGTTTTGGAAGTCCTAGCCAAAGCAATCAGAGAAGAAAAAGAAATGCAAATTGGAAAAGAAGAATTTAAACTGTTACTGTTTGCAGACGAAATGATACTATACATAGAAAATCATAAAGATTTGGCCATAAAACTACTAGAGCTCATCAATGAATTTGGTAAAGTTGCAGGATACAAAATTAATACACAGAAATGTCTTGCATTTCTATACATTAACAACCAAAGATCAGAAAGAAAAATTAAAGAAACAATCCCATTTACCATTGCATTAGAAAGAATAAAATACCTAGTAATAAACCTACCTAAGGAGACAAAGTACCTGTGCTCAGAAAACTATAAGACACTGATGAAAGAAACCAAAGATGACACAGACAGATGGAAAGGTACACTACGTTATTAGATTGAAAGAATCAATATTGTCAAAATGACTATACTACCCAAGGCAATCCATAAATGCCAAGGCAATGCAATCCTTGTCAAATTACCAATGGCATTTTTCACAGAACTAGAACCAAAAGTCTTTAACTTTGTATGGAGACACAAAAGACCCCAAATAGCTAAAGGATTCTTGAGAAAAAACAATAAAGCTGGAGGAATTAGGCTCTCTGACTTCAGACTATACTACAAAACTACAGTAATCAAAACAGTGTGGTGCTGGCATAAAATCAGAAATATAGGTCAAAGTAACAGAATAGAAAATCCAGAGATAAACCCATGCACCTATGTTCACCTAATCTATGACAAAAGAGGGAAGAATATACAATGTAGAAAAGACAGTCTTTTCAATAAGTGGTTCTGTAAACACTGGACAGCTACATGTAAAAGGATGAAATTAGAACACTCCCTAACATCATACACAAAAATAAATTCAAAATGGATTCTCCCTGTCAGAAATTGCAGCAAGATATCTTTTGATCCACCTCCTAGAATAATAGAAATAAAAACAAAAATAAACAAATGGGACCTAATTAAACATAAAAGCTCTTGCACAGCAAATGAAACCATAAACAAAATAAAAATGTAACCCTCAGAATGGGGGAAAATATTTGCAAATGAAGCAACCAACAAGGGGTTAACCTCCAAAATATACAAACAGCTCATACAGCTTAATATTACAAAAACAAACAATCCAATCAAAAAATGGTCAGAAGATCTAAACAGACATTTCTCCACAGAAGACATACAGATGGCCAAGAGGCACACGAAAAGATGCTCAACATTGCTAATATTAGAGAAATGCAAATAAACATACCGTGAGATATTGACTCATATCTGTCAGAATGGCCATCAACAAAAAATCTACAAACAATAAAGGCTGGAGAGGGTGTAGAGAAAAAGGAATCCTCCTACACTGTTGGTGGGAATGTAAATTGGTACAGCCACTATGGAGAACAATACAGAGGGTCCTTAAAAAAACTGAAAATAGAGCTACCATATGATCCAGCAATCCCACTCCTGGCCATATATCTGGAGAAAAACATGGTTCAAAAAGATGCATTCACCCCAATGTTCAATGCAGCACTCTTTACAATAGCCCAGACATGGAAGCAACCTAAATGTCCATCGACAGATGAATGGATAAAGAAGATGTGGTACATTTATACAATGGAATATTACTTAGCCTTAAAAAAAGAATGAAATAATGCCATTTGCAGCAACATGGATGGACCTGGAAATTAACACACCAAGTGAAGTAAGACAAAGAAAGACAAATATCATATGATGTCGCTTATATGTGGAATCTAAAAAAATATGATACAAATGAACTAATTTACAAAACAGAAACAGACTCACAGACTTAGAGAAGGAACTCATGGTTACCAGAGGGGAAGAGTGGAGGAGAGGGATAGATTGGGAGTTTGGGATTGACATGTACACACTGCTCTATTTAACATAGATAACAAACAAGGACCTACTCTGTAGCAGAGGGAACACTGATCAATATTCTGTAATAACCTAAATGGGAAAAGAATTTGAAAAAGAATAGATACCTGTATATGTATAACTGAATGACTTTGCTATACACTTGAAACTAACACAACATTGTTAATCAATTGTGCTTACATATAAAATAAAAATTAAAAATAAAATAATAAAGTTGCTGGCACATTTAAGATAATGCAGTTATTAAGAATCATTAAGGGGACTTCCCTGGTGGTGCAGTGGCTAAGAATCCACCTGCCAATGCAGGCGACACAGGTTTGATCCCTGCCCTGGGAAGATCCCACATGCCACAGAGCAACTAAGTCCGTGTGCCACAACTACTGAGCCTGCACTCTAGAGCCTGCGAGCCACAACTACTGAAGCCTGTGCTCCTAGAGCCCATGCTCTACAACAAGAGAAGCCACCGCAATGAGAAACCCGCACATCACAACAAAGAGTAGCCCCTGCTCGCCACAACTAGAGAAAGCCCCGTGTGCAGCAACAAAGACCCAATGCAGCCAAGAATAAATAAATAAATAATAAATTTATTTTTAAAAAATAAAAGAATCATTAAGAACACAAGGAAACAAAATGAACCATTGGGTTTTCTTAGTTCCAAGCAAAACCACTCTAAAAGCTCTGTTAATATTAATAAGTCCAAGTCCATAGTTAGCAAAATAAATTTGGATTAATTAATGTATTCCTCATATATAATGTGAGGTGTTTTTTCTGTTCTCTGGACAACCGGATAAACTCAGTGATGTTTGCATTTTCTCCTTTGGACCTTTCTAAAAACTGAAAACAACTCTACAGACAGCTCTTTAGTTTTCCAACAGAATCATAATATTATATTAATTATAAAATAGTAACTAAAATTTCTTAAGTGTTTCATGTTTTTTTTAGGAAATTCTCAGTAAACCATTTTATTTAATCCTCAAAACTAATATCTGAAGTAGGTACTAGTCTCATTATCATTTTATAAATGAGAAGACTGAAATCCACTGAGATTAAGTAATATACCCAAGGTCATACAACTAGTAAAAAACAAATCTCAAACTTTTAACTACTGTTCCATACAGCTTCCCCATTCATGAGTCTGGTAATAATAATAATATTTTCTACTGTTTTTCCTTTCAACTGCACAGTTTTCATTATAGCTTTAAATGTCTTTGGACGTCTAGTCTGAGAAACTTACCTTGTTTTCAAAATCTTACCAATGTAAAAGTGTGTATCCCACTGTATATCCCTCATGGAAAAAGACATTTGGACCACAACACATTCCTGTACTCACTGCTCTGCTTCATTCCAAGCAACTTCTTCTAGATCATTCCTAAAACAATACCACCTCCACTCCAGCTACTTATTTGGTCATCCTTTCCCTACCTATTTGAACTGTTCAGCATCACTGAAGACAGCTTGAAAATGACCCTGACAGTAATGTTGAAGAATCTTCCAATAGCCTGATAGCCAACATCATCAAGGATCTGGGACAATCTCGTGGCATGTGTCACACCTTTACTCTTCTGTTCAGAAATCCTGTCAGCAACTACTTTCTGCAAACCCCTGTGACTTAGAAAATAGCCTCTCTATAAACTGTGTAAAAATGAATAGTAGATGTGTGCTAGCAGCCCTGGAAAATTCTGAAGTGTCAGTTTAATATCCTGGGTGTTGCTGCCTGAACTTGAAAAGTCAATTCAGGTTATAAAAATTTCAGTAAATTGCCACAAATCTCTGAATGTTCTCCTCAGTTCAAGTAGAGCGAAGGTAATGGTCCACAGGAGAAAAGCAGGGGAAAAAATAATGGATCCCATCTCATTAATTGAGAGCTGGCTTTTGTAAAAGATAATGATATAAAACCCTATTTCCTCCATAACCCCCTATTTTAGGGTAACAAAAATATACATGAGCCATTATACACTCCAGTGTTATCACAGGCACGTCAGAATGAAATCATAGAAATACTATTTTCTTCCACTATTGCCTCATTTATACAAGATAAAGTATACAATTTTTGCCTCTCAGGTTATAATTCAATTAACAAGTATTTTAGTCATCAATTATCTATACTACAAATGGGATTATCACTGATTCAACTTTTGAGAAAATTGTAATGCCAACTTAAATAACGGAACAATGTGCTTTTTGTAAGAAACTTTTCTTTAGCTTAATACATTAGAGCATTATACATTGTTTTTGTCAGTTGAATCACTCTGTCAATATGACACCATAGAAAATACATTCATTTATTACTAAAATGATGTAACTATGTTATTTTGGCATGAATGTCCTAAAAGAACCTGTTTTTCATGAAGTATTCAGGAAAATGAGAATAGCCAAAACATTTTTCACTTCAGTTATGTATGATTAATAAAATCTATTATCACTGAGCTGATATCAACTTATCTAATATAATGCAGTGTTTTAGCTGATACCTACATTGAGCACTTAACATTAATTTGTTTATTTATTTATTACACAATTACTTAATAATCATCTACTCTGTAGCAAACAGTGTGGCAGATGCCGGAGCTATGAAGATTGATGGGTGTTGGTTCTTTCTCTCCAAGAGTTCACAGACATATTTAGTAGACCTACATGTGAAGAAATTAAATACATTGCAGGGTGATATGTTCTATAATAAGAGAAGGGACAGATCATGTATGGGACCACTGATCAAGAATCTAAACTATGGGGCAGCTGCGCGTCGTTGCGCCGCACGTGTGCGAGGCCAGCCGCTGTGAGTCCGCCTGAGCGCGGTGGGGCCCAGGCGTCCACCGAGCTCGCTGCTTATGCTTGGCTGCCCTTGCGGCTGGTTCTCACGAGTGGCCCTTGCCGCCGCCGCCCTCCTGCGCCCGGAGCAGCGCGCCCGCCTCCTTGTCGCCCGGTCCGCGCCGCGCGCGCGCTCTCAGGCCCCGGATACACCAGAAATACAGCTACACGTGCAACAACTCCTACAGAACACCTACTGAATGCAGGCAGAAGACCCCAGACCTCCCAAAAGGCAAGAAACTCCCCACATACCTGGGTAGGGCAAAGCAGAGAGATTCCCGCACAGAGGAGGGGTGCCGAGCGGCACTCACCAGCCCGAGAGGCTTGTCTGCTCCCCCGCCAGGGCGAGCGGCGCTGGAGCTGAGGCTCGGGCTTCGGTCAGAGCGCAGGGAGAGGACTGGGACTGGCGGCGAGAACTCAGCCTGAAGGGGGCTAATGTGCCACAGCTAGCCGGGAGGGAGTCTGGGAAAACTCTGGAGCTGCCGAAGAGGCAGGAGACTTTTTCTTCCCTCTTGGTTTCCTGGTGCGCGAGGAGAGGGGATTAAGAGCGCCGCGTAAAGGAGCTCCAGAGACGGGCGCGAGTCGCGGCTGAAAGCGCGGAGCCCAGAGACGGGCGTGGGACGCTGGGGCTGCTGCTGCCGCCGCCAAGAAGCCTGTGTGCGAGCGCAGGACACTGTCCACACCGCCCTTCCGGGAGCCTGTGCAGCCTGCCACTGCCGGGGTCCCGGGACCCAGGGGCGGCTTCCCTGGGAGAACGCACGGCGCGCCTCGGGCTGGTGCAACGTCACGCCGACCTCTGCCGCTGCAGGCTCGCCCCGCACTCCGTGCCCCTCCCTCCCGCCCGGCCTGAGTGAGCCAGAGTCCCCGAAGAGGCTGCTCCTTTAACCCTGTCCTGTCTGAGCGAAGAACAGACGCCCTCCGGCGACCTACACGCAGAGGCGGGGCCAAATCCAAAGCTGAGACCCAGGAGCTGTGAGAACAAAGAAGAGAAAGGGAAACCTCTCCCAGCAGCCTCAGAAGCAGCGGATTAAAGCTCCACAATCAACTTCATGTACCCTGCATCTGTGGAATACATGAATAGACAACAAATCATCCCAAATTGAGGAGCCAGGAGTCAGTGCTGTGCCTCTGAGGTGGGAGAGCGAACTTCAGAACACTGGTCCACAAGAGACCTCCCAGCTCCACATAATATCAAACGGCGAAAATCTTCCAGAGATCTCCATCTCAACACCAGCACCCAGCTTCACTCAACGACCAGCAAGCTACAGTGCTGGACACCCTATGCCAAACAACTAGCAAGACAGGAACACAACACCACCCATTAGCAGAGAGGCTGCCTCAAATCATAAAAAGTCCGCAAACACCCCAAAACACAACACCAGACGTGGACCTGCCCACCAGAAAGACAAGATCCAGCCTCATCCACCAGAACACAGGCAGTAGTCCCCTCCACCAAGAAGCCTACACAACCCACTAAACCAACCTTAGCCACTGGGGACAGACACCAAAAACAACGGGAACTACGAACCTGCAGCCTGCAAAGAGGAGACCCCAAACACAGTAACATAAGCAAAATGAGAAGACAGAAAAACACACAGCAGGAGAAGGAGCAAGATAAAAACCCACCAGACCTAACAAATGAAGAGGTAATAGGCAGTCTATCTGAAAAAGAATTCAGAATAATGATGGTAAAGATGATCCAAAATCTTGGAAATAGAATAGACAAAATGCAAGAAACAGTTAACAAGGACCTAGAAGAACTAAAGACGAATCAAGCATCGATTAAAAACACAATAAATGAAATAAAAAATACTCTAGATGGGATCAATAGCAGAATAACTGAGGCAGAAGAACGGATAAATGAGGTGGAAGATAAAATAGTGGAAATAACTGCTGCACAGCAAAATAAAGAAAAAAGAATGAAAAGAACAGAGGACAGTCTCAGAGACCTCTGGGACAACATTAAACGCACCAACATTCGAATTATAGGGGTTCCAGAAGAAGAAGAGAAAAAGAAAGGGACTGAGAAAATATTTGAAGAGATTATAGTTGAAAACTTCCCTAATATGGGAAAGGAAATAGTTAATCAAGTCCAGGAGGCACAGAGAGTCCCATACAGAATAAATCCAAGGAGAAATACACCAAGACACATATTAATCAAACTGTCAAAAATTAAACACAAAGAAATCATATTAAAAGCAGCAAGGCAAAAACAACAAATAACACACAAGGGAATCCCCATCAGGATAACAGCTGATCTCTCAGCAGAAACTCTACAAGCCAGAAGGGAGTGGCAGGACATACTTAAAGTGATGAAGGAGAAAAACCTGCAACCAAGATTACTCTACCCAGCAAGGATCTCATTCATATTTGATGGAGAAATTAAAACCTTTACAGACAAGCAAAAGCTGAGAGAGTTCAGCACCACCAAACCAGCTTTACAACAAATGCTAAAGGAACTTCTCTAGGCAAGAAACACAACAGAAGGAAAAGAACTACAATAACGAACCCAAAACAATTAAGAAAATGGAAATAGGAACATACATATCAATAATTACCTTAAATGTAAATGGACTAAATGCTCCCACCAAAAGACACAGACTGGCTGAATGGATACAAAAACAAGACCCATATATATGCTGTCTACAAGAGACCCACTTCAGACCTAGAGATACATACAGACTGAAAGTAAGGGGATGGAAAAAGATATTCCATGCAAATGGAAACCAAAAGAAAGCTGGAGTAGCAATTCTCATATCAGACAAAATAGACTTTAAAATAAAGACTACTAGAAGAGACAAAGAAGGACACTACATAATGATCAAGGGATCAATCCAAGAAGAAGATATAACAATTGTAAATATTTATGCACCAAACATAGGAGCACCTCAATACATAAGGGAAATATTAACAGCCATAAAAGGAGAAATCGACAGTAACACAATCATAGTAGGGGACTTTAACACCCCACTTTCACCAATGGACAGGTCATCCAAAATGAAAATAAATAAGGAAACACAAGCTTTAAATGATACATTAAACAAGATGGACTTAATTGATATTTATAGGACATTCCATCCAAAAACAACAGAATACACATTTTTCTCAAGTGCTCATGGAACATTCTCCAGGATAGATCATATCTTGGGTCACAAATCAAGCCTTGGTAAATTTAAGAAAATTGAAATTGTATCAAGTATCTTTTCCGACCACAATGCTATGAGACTAGATATCAATTACAGGAAAAGAGCTGTAAAACATACAAACACATGGAGGCTAAACAATACACTACTCAATAACGAAGTGATCACTGAAGAAATCAAAGAGGAAATTAAAAAATACCTAGAAACAAATGACAATGGAGACACGACGACCCAAAACCTATGGGATGCAGCAAAAGCAGTTCTAAGAGGGAAGTTTATGGCAATACAATCCCACCTTAAGAAACAGGAAATATCTCGAATAAACAACCTAACCTTGCACCTAAAGCAATTAGAGAAAGAAGAACAAAAACATCCCGAAATTAGCAGAAGGAAAGAAATCATAAAAATCAGATCAGAAATCAATGAAAAAGAAATGAAGGAAACGATAGCAAAGATCAATAAAACTAAAAGCTGGTTCTTTGAGAAGATAAACAAAATTGATAAACCATTAGCCAGACTCATCAAGAAAAAAAGGGAGAAGACTCAAATCAATAGAATTAGAAATGAAAAAGGAGAAGTAACAACTGACACTGCAGAAATACAAAAGATCATGAGAGATTACTATAAGCAACTCTATGCCAATAAAATGGACAACCTGGAAGAAATGGACAAATTCTTAGAAATGCACAACCTGCCAAGACTGAATCAGGAAGAAATAGAAAATATGAACAGACCAATCACAAGCACTGAAATTGAAACTGAGATTAAAAATCTTCCAACAAACAAAAGCCCAGGACCAGATGGCTTCACAGGCGAATTCTATCAAGCATTTAGAGAAGAGCTAACACCTATCCTTCTGAAACTCTTCCAAAATATAGCAGAGGGAGGAACACTCCCAAACTCATTCTACGAGGCCACCATCACCTTGATAACAAAACCAGACAAGGATGTCACAAAGAAAGAAAACTACAGGCCAATATCACTGATGAACATAGATGCAAAAATCCTCAACAAAATACTAGCAAACAGAATCCAACAGCACATTAAAAGGATCATACACCATGATCAAGTGGGGTTTATTCCAGGAATGCAAGGATTCTTCAATATACGCAAATCAATCAATGTGATACACCATATTAACAAGTTGAAGGAGAAAAACCATATGATCATCTCAATAGATGCAGAGAAAGCTTTTGACAAAATTCAACACCCATTTATGATAAAAACCCTGCAGAAAGTAGGCATAGAGGGAACTTTCCTCAACATAATAAAGGCCATATATGACAAACCCACAGCCAGCATCGTCCTCAATGGTGAAAAACTGAAACCATTTCCACTAAGATCAGGAACAACACAAGGTTGCCCACTCTCACCACTCTTATTCAACATAGTTTTGGAAGTTTTAGCCACAGCAATCAGAGAAGAAAAGGAAATAAAAGGAATCCAAATGGGAAAAGAAGAAGTAAAGCTGTCACTGTTTGCAGATGACATGATACTATACATAGAGAATCCTAAAGATGCTACCAGAAAACTACTAGAGCTAATCAATGAATTTGGTAAAGTTGCAGGATACAAAATTAATGCACAGAAATCTCTGGCATTCCTATATACTAATGATGAAAAATCTGAAAGTGAAATCAAGGAAACACTCCCATTTACCATTGCAACAAAAAGAATAAAATATCTAGGAATAAACCTACCTAAGGAGACAAAAGACCTGTATGCAGAAAATTATAAGACACTGATGAAAGAAATTAAAGATGATACAAATAGATGGAGAGATGTACCATGTTCTTGGATTGGAAGAATCAACATTGTGAAAATGACTCTACTACCCAAAGCAATCTACAGATTCAATGCAATCCCTATCAAACTACCAATGGCATTTTTCACAGAACTAGAACAAAAAATTTCACAATTTGTATGGAAACACAAAAGACCCCGAATAGCCAAAGCAATCTTGAGAACGAAAAATGGAGCTGGAGGAATCAGGCTCCCTGACTTCAGACTATACTACAAAGCTACAGTAATCAAGACAGTATGGTACTGGCACAAAAACAGAAAGATCGATCAATGGAACAGGATAGAAAGCCCAGAGATAAACCCACGGACATATGGTCACCTTATCTTTGATAAAGGAGGCAGGAATGTACAGTGGAGAAAGGACAGTCTCTTCAATAAGTGGTGCTGGGAAAACTGGACAGGGACATGTAAAAGTATGAGATTAGATCACTCCCTAACACCATACACAAAAATAAGCTCAAAATGGATTAAAGACCTAAATGTAAGGCCAGACACTATCAAACTCCTAGAGGAAAACATAGGCAGAACACTCTATGACATAAATCACAGCAAGATCCTTTTTGACCCACCTCCTAGAGAAATGGAAATAAAGACAAAAATAAACACATGGGACCTAATGAAACTTCAAAGCTTTTGCACAGCAAAGGAAACCATAAACAAGACCAAAAGACAACCCTCAGAATGGGAGAAAATATTTGCAAATGAAGCAACTGACAAAGGATTAATCTCCAAAATTTATAAGCAGCTCATGCAGCTCAATAGCAAAAAAACAAACAACCCAATCCAAAAATGGGCAGAAGACCTAAATAGACATTTTTCCACAGAAGATATACAGACAGCCAGCAAACACATGAAAGGATGCTCAACATCTTTACTCATTAGAGAAATGCAAATCAAAACTACTATGAGATATCATCTCACACCAGTCAGAATGGCCATCATCAAAAAATCTAGAAACAATAAATGCTGGAGAGGGTGTGGAAAAAAGGGAACACTCTTGCACTGCTGGTGGGAGTGTGAATTGGTACAGCCACTATGGAGAACAGTATGGAGGTTCCTTAAAAAACTACAAATAGAACTACCATATGACCCAGCAATCCCACTACTGGGCATATACCCTGAGAAAACCATAATTCAAAAAGAGACATGTACCAAAATGTTCATAGCAGCCCTATTTACAATAGCCCGGAGATGGAAACAACCTAAGTGTCCATCATCGGATGAATGGATAAAGAAGATGTGGCACATATATACAATGGAATATTACTCAGCCATAAAAAGAAATGAAATTGAGCTATTTGTAATGAGGTGGATGGACCTAGAGTCTGTCATACAGAGTGAAGTAAGTCAGAAAGAGAAAGACAAATACTGTATGCTAACACATATATATGGAATTTAAGAAAAAAATGTCATCAAGAACATAGGGGTAAGACAGGAATAAAGACACAGACCTACTAGAGCATGGACTTGAGGATATGGGGAGGGGGAAGGGTAAGCTGTGACAAAGTGAAAGAGCGGCATGGACATATATACACTACCAAATGTAAGGTAGATAGCTAGTGGGAAGCAGCCGCATAGCACAGGGAGATCAGCTCGGTTCTTTGTGACCGCCTGGAGGGGTGGGATAGGGAGGGTGGGAGGGAGACGCAAAAGGGAGGGGATTTGGGAACATATGTATATGTATAACTGATTAAATTTGTAAAATAAAAAAAAAAAAAAAAAAAAAAGAATCTAAACTATGCATAGAAAGATTAGGAGAAACTTCAAAAGTTTTTTTCAATGCTCTTCTGAAATCAAGTTCTTTTACCAGTTGGTTTGTTTTATTATAACACAAAGCCTCAAATACTATATCATTTGACTATCTATCCATAAATAGATGCACTGGCAATCAAAGCAGCCTGCCCACTTGAAAAATCTGTCCTAATCATAATATTGTTACTGTTGTCACAAACACTCTATGAGGAAGTCAGAAATACCTTCATTTTACAGATGGGCAAAGGGCAATGCAATGAGATTAATTAACTGCCAAACACTGAATTGTAGTAAATGTTCTACCTGGGATGAAAACTGATTCCTAAGCCTAAGATCTTCCTGCTCTGCTAGACTGCCCAGCTTAACTAACCTGCCCCCAAAGCTATCAGAGATGTGCTCTATGTGCATACTCAAACATGCATTTCAGTGACTTAACTAAAAACAAAGTTGAAATGTTTGAGCAACTGAAAGATAGTATCACCTTAGTGAGAAGAGTGACAGCATAGAGACTCTGGAGGCTAGTAGTGAAGAATAAGACTGGAAACTACTCAAATACGTGTATTGCATTTGAACACACATATTACATGATTGACTTCAAAACTGCTTGTTTCTTGGTAAGTTCCCGACATACTTCTTATATCTACATTTCCTTATAACATACTCTGAAATGAATTTATCTTCCAGGCAAGAAGAAGAATAGAATAAACAGTACTGAAATTATAGTTGACTATAAATGAGAACTCCATTGGTTAAGTAATCTGTTAAAATGGGAAAATTAATGTAAGTTGCATAGAGGTAAATAGCTAAGATCATGTGTGTCCAGACAGGCAATAGGACACAGAGGTTAAGGGTTTAAGCCTTGGAATCAGATTGCCTGTGCTCAATCCTTGCCTCTAGTGCATAGTTGTTGCATAATTGGAGGCAAACTTAACTTCTCCGTGTCTTACTTTTATCACTGTAAAAGAGGAAAAATAATAATAGAGTCCACCTCAAAGCACTGCTGTGAGGATAAAGTGAGTTAAACTTGTTAAAGCTAAGAACAGTACCTGGCTCAAAGTAGTGTTCCATAAATATGTGCTATTATACTAACATAAAGCACATTTTTATTACTGCAGTATTAGTATGTGGTCTAAAGCTATCTGGTTCAGAAAGAATATGTAATGTAATTTCTACCCTTACAATAGTTATGTACACTTCTAACCCCCTTGTACACCACCTAAATACCCATTATCAGTGGCAGAAAACATGTCTGAGGGCAAAATGGTGAGAACATCATGCAATTATTTAGCAAATATACCAAATAGGAACTTAACCTCCAAATTTGACTCCTGCAATGGTTGCTTTCCATCCATTTCTACCAGCTGCTTTAATTACTCTGTTAATTTGTGAGTTACTAGGTCCTTGACATTTGCAATCCTTCCAATTTTATAGATGAGACTCAGACTATTTTAGTAATAATCGTTTATTTGTATTCCTTTAGGGAGTAAAAGGACAAGAATGCAATTTTGAGAAAGAAAACGGATTTTATTTTGGACTCCACTACCTATGCATTGCACATCTTTAGAAAAGTTATTCAGCCTCTCTGAGCTTTCTCATCTGAAAAATTTAAATGATAATAATAATATCTACCTTACTGCACTGTATGAAAATAGAATAGATAATACTTATATACATTTGTAAATATTAACTATCCCCCAAAAGGGAAGAATTCTGCTATTGTCTGGTATTGTCCTGATCTTTCCGGGGAAACATTGTAACAAACATGAGTGATGAGCCAAACAGCTACTTACACTACTAGGCTTGGGATGTAATGACCCGGACCTGGAACTGCAAGAATGTGAATTATGTGTTTCTCTTATTTCTTCCACTCTATTCACCTCAGAAGAAGAGGGACTATCTGCAAAATTTCTGTTAGGAAAGAAAAAAATTATTGTTTAAAATGATGCTATAGAAAAACATCTAACAGCAAGAGTAAATATATTGTTTGTTACTGAATGACAGATGGAGGAGGAGCTTACCAGTATGTAGGTGAAATATGCCATTTTGAAAACACATATGGGTCAGATAAAATATGGAAATATTAATAGTTGTAATCTCTAGGAAGTGGGATTACAAGTATTTTTTTCTTCTTTAAATTTCTCCCATTAATATGTTTCCTTCTATTAACATGTATTACTTTCATAATAAGATTAAAATGTTATCTCAAAAAGAGAAAAATTACAGAATCTTAATATTCTGTTTGTGTTTTCCTATGTAGCTTTAAGTCCCAAAACTCAGTTGTTTTCACCCTAGCTTTGCCGTCTACATTTCTTCACCTAATCACTTTGTAAATGCTCATGTGTCATTGTATTTTTTTCTCTTTAACATGTCTGCCAATCCCCTAGCATTTACCTTTACACTCCTGGCCCTTGACTCTCTATGATCATTCAAATGTTGTATATGACATTCTTCTTTATCTTCTCATGTCTTCATCCCACGTTCCTGTGAGTTCCCAAACCTGCCTTTCTAAGCCACTGTTTTCCTCATTCCCATTCTCCATGTCCTGGACCCACATCTAACCTAGACATACACTATCCCAATTTCAAACCCTTTAGGAACATGACAATTTCACTTCCTCACTCCCCTCTTTCTGTCCTTCTCAAAACTATTCACATCATAGAAAAAAATAAAAGTACTTTTTAACATATTTAAAACCTGTTCCTTCTACTTCCAGCCACTCCACTGACCTGACCATCACTGAAAGCTTTCCAACTGTGCCCATCCACATACTCACCATTTCCCTCTAACAGTAAAGGGAATGTCTTTGGCTCCTTGCCCTCTTTTTTCTATGTCCTTTGTGTTATCCAGGTCTAACGTCTCAAACATAGATCCTAACACAGCTTCAAAACTTATCTCTGTCTCCAGTATCCTTTCTTCCACAAATTCTAAAACAATGTAACTCAAGCTTAATCTGACCATGAAATTTCTTTTATATAAGAATCTGTGTTTTGTTGTTATTGCCATGTCAAATACTCCTTCCACTACCTTTCAGCCTCAGCACTATCTTGCACTGTACCATGGGGCTCTGAAGAGAATGTTTCAATATTTCTGCACAGTTAGTACTTTTAGTGCTTTCTGAGCAAATTTTACTGAAATGTATCTGGGCTAAAAGATAAAGCTAAATTCTAACTGAATGGATCATGAGAATTTCAGAGAGATTTAACTTCCAGGAGTTTCAAGAGAGAATAAAACCGTAAATAAACCTCGGGTGAAATGTCAGAGGTAATAGTCTTTTCTTCCCACTAAGACATATATTTACATTCCAAAGGATAAAAACTCAGAATCCTTCTTAAGGAACAGTGATTTCTCTCCATCTTCCAGGGAGGGGGTGGGGGGATTATTCCTCTATAAGCCCCCAAATTCTTAATTATAGGCTTCCTTACCTAGCGTGCAGATCCCAGTATGTGTAGGAAGACATCTGGTCCTCATACCATTACTCTCAAAAAGGGAAACAGAGGCATGGGGAATAGGCCCAGTTAGGTAATAATTAATCTGACTGCCTTAAAGTTATCATATCTACTCTCAGGACAATGCAAATAGGATATTAAACACTCATCACATACTATGTCTATCTAATCAAACTCATTCCTTTGTCCCTTCCCGCTTCTTGTCTAGTCCTTTAAAAAATGATTATTAAAAGGCTGTAC
Source organism: Mesoplodon densirostris (assembly GCF_025265405.1). Classification (NCBI taxonomy): domain Eukaryota; kingdom Metazoa; phylum Chordata; class Mammalia; order Artiodactyla; family Ziphiidae; genus Mesoplodon; species Mesoplodon densirostris. The sequence goes on along the minus strand of NC_082677.1, from coordinate 33,736,590 downwards.
TATACAGAATTTATTTATCCCTACACCCCATGTCATTCCAAATGCTTTTTCATCATCTGAATGCCTCCTTTCCTCTTTTTAATCAATTTAAATTCTTCTTTGCCATTAAAAATTGGAAAAGTCTACTCTGAGTAAAATCCTTCACTTTGTTCAATTTATTGGGCCATGCATTTCAAAGTCTTATACTTGGCTAGTAATTAAACAATATACAATGTCATGTTAACTCAATTTCAAGGCAGACATTCTTAACTCCATTTTAAATATAAGGAACCAGAATATAAAAAAAAAAAAAAAAAAAAATTGAAAAATTGCCCAGAGTCATAGAGTTAGTAAGGGAAAGGACCATGATTCAGATCTGTCATTGTTTAATATAAGGATTAGCCATGTGGCTTTCTTTGGCCAATAAAATGTCATCAGAATTAGCACAAGTTATCTCTTAGCAGAAGTGTGAAGGGCCTTTTCACGGCTCTTTCTGCCACAATCCCAGCATTTTCATCAACAAGCATCCTTAGTGAAAAAAATATAGATATAAGGTGCAGTCAAAAAACATGATATACAGGTACCTTAAATGAGAAAAAAAACTTTGTTAAAGCCAATGATATTTTCAAATTATTTGTTAGTATAATTAGTGTAATATATTTTAGTCTAAGCTAGCTAAACAGAAAAATTATTACAGGTAGTAAGGTACAGCCAGAACAGAACCCTAAAATATATGGGCCAGACCTGTGGCTATCAGCAAGGAAATTTTTTTGGAGAAAGACAACAATCTATGTTATGCAATAGCAAATATTTGGTAAAACTGACTCCTGTAATAAGTTGAAGGGCAGATAATATACCTGACCATCTTGTGACTTCAAATTAAAAAGTCTGAAAAAATTATATTGCTAGCATGAATTGGCTGCTGTTGGCTGCTATTTGGCAAGGTACTATAAGTAAAAGATGAACACAGAAAAGAACTCGCTAATTTGCAAGAGAACTGGGTGGGTGGGTGGGGGGACCCAGAAGAGAGAAATTCTAGGCCTTACTGAAGTACAAGATGCAACTTGTCTTTAGTCCTTACTGGTAAATAATAAACCTGAAAACAGGCTGATTAAAATTCAGCTTCATTTCAAAGACCAAATTAAAGAGCCTTTTTCAAAAAAAACTATGTATTAGTTAAGATGGCGATCAACAGATTTTTTTCAGTTTTACAAAATTGTTCAAGGAAAAGAGGTTAACGGTATGGCTCTCCTGTGAACATTTGACAACTACAAGATACCTGTTATAGGCAGAATAGTGTCTCCCCAAAGGTGTCCATGTCCTTCCTGATCCCCACTGACTATATACTACCTTACATGGCAATATGATTAAGACTTCTAAATGGGGAGATTATTCTGTATTATCTGAATGAGCCAATGTGATCATAAAGGTCCCTATAACTAAAAAAAGGAGAGAGGAAATGAGTCAGAGAGGAAATGTGATGAGGATGCTGGCTTTGAAAATGGAAGGGGGCCAGGAGCCAACAGTGTGAGGGAGGAAGAAACCTCAAGAAACTGGAACCTACAGGGGAACAGATTTTCTCCTAGAACATCTAAAAGGAATACAGTTCTGCCAACACCTTGATTTAGCCAATGAGACCCATTTTGGACTTCTGAGCTCTAGAACTATATAATAATAAATTTGTATTAAGACTATTGTTGACTACTGTTAAGGATATATTTTATCCCTAAATTTGCAGTAGTTCATTATAGTAGTGACAGAAAACTAATACTGCAGCCATAACTAAGTCAAGAAAGACCTGGCATGTCTCAAAAGAAATTGTGGATATTGATCAATATTGATTTTATCAATCAAATTAATAAAAGCAGACTCAGTTCTTAAGATGGTTGTAATAGCAAAAGAATCATGAATTTAGATTAAGAGAGACTGTGACTATTTGAGAATTGAAATTGTCCCTTTGATTCCAATGAGCAGGAAACAGGTTGAGACCCCTGCTCAGACCCCAAGCAGAGCATATTCTCTAATTCCTTCTTTAGATATGACAAAAGAGGATACATGGAAGTAGGAGGACCTCCAAGAGAGTGGAGCCAAGAGTCCCAAGAGTCTTGGAGGGCAATGGACTGGGGACTAATTGATAACTGTTCCTCATCTTCACATTAGGGACCCTCACACTATCCCAATGTGATTTCAGAATTGCTGTGATCAAAGACTTTTTGTACCCCCCATTCTTTTCTTTTTCAGATGGGAATACTTTATTTGTCATAATTATCCAGTCCCTATTCTTCTACTGATATGTAGGAGAATATGGAGCATGAAGGAGTGACGTTTTTAAAGAAATAAGCCTCCAACTCAAGAGAAACCACACTTGGACCTGATGTGGAGACTGTCATACAAACCTGGACTTTGAGCCTGATTGGATGGGACTTTTAGATTATTTCCATTGGAAGAGAATTCTAATATGTCATATATTTTGGGTACAGAAAGAAGATAACTGGATTTTATTACCAAGTAGTGGACTAAGACAGAGTTTATTATTGTTTCTAAACATGTTATGCCCCTCCCTGTGGAACAATTGTACTTCCCTGCCCTGTTGATGTCAGGCTTGGTCATGTGAGTTGCTTGGACAGTAAAATATGAGTCCAAGTAAAATATGCCACTTCTGAAGAGAAGCTTTAAGAATCACTGCAAATCTAGCAACTCTCTTCTTTCTCTCTGCCACAGGCCCAGCAGTGCTCCACATAAGGGTTGCTTTGTTGGCTTAAGCTTCCAGAATAAAAACGTTGTGAAACTGAGCCATAGGCAATGAATGACTCACGATTAGCATGTAGCATGAGCAAGCAATGGAGCTTTCATTTTGCTCTAAATCACTGTAATTGTGATTGGGATGTTGGATGTAGTATAACATCCTAAGCTGGCTTACACAGGTAAGGACAAAGAAATATGCTTGTGACCACTGTTCCTAACAGAATGACCCAAGAGACAGTACTATTAGATATATTTGATTACTTTAGTTCAGTAGAAAGCTCTGACTATAGAATAATACAAAAATCATTCTGTGTACATGTGTGGTTTATAACTTACATCATGGGTGCTGAATTTTATATTTGAGAACAGCTGCAAGAAAAAGAATTCCACATGGTACTAGGGGAGCCCAGAAGAGAAAGCAATCATTCAGTTGAAGAAAAATTTAAAACCCATTTAAGAAAAAAAGAGGGTGAGACATAGTCTGTGCTCCAATCTGGTGAAATGTTAGAGTCACAATTCTTCCACAACAAATGGTAGATTTCCAACATGACAGAGAAGATGATAAAGGAGACTTTGACATCACAATCATGTATTTAACAATCATATCACATAAGGGCAAATGTCCATGAACCAACATGACTTACTTGCAATAGCTGCATCACAAAGCCATTAAATTTGCATCATCACGTATTTCTAAAGTGAAAACACAAAACTAATCCTTAAAACTCATTTCCAAAGCAGAAGTTTGAACTTGTAATAAACAAGATCCATATATGTACATGTCAAAAACAAGGTAGTGAATATCTGGCCCAGAGAAGACAGGGATACAGGTTATATAATCAAGAGGAATGTTCACTCCTCCACTGTGACATTTGAGTAAAAAAAAAACTTGTGACAACTTGAACATCAACTCTGTCTTACAGGGGAAAAATTTCCTAAAACTCCCACATAATATAATTATGGAGGCCAGAAAGGCAGTCCCACCCTCTCAACTTGTTAATATTGAGGGGGAGAGAGACCAATGGTAAGAGTCTGAGATTGTGTTGCAGCTGTTACAGCTGTGGCTGTTTTTGTTGCTGTTACTACTGTTGTTATTTTAGGTACAGATCTTTCTCCTCTAACTGCTGATTCATTGAGTCACTGTCCATTGTCTGGAGACATTTTATTGTGGTTAGACAAAGGCTATGTTTTGAAGGTAGTGAATAAGAAAAAGTAAAGAAGCAATGATGTTTGGACTTTGGATTTTATGCCCCCCAAGGCATTTATTCAACATGCCTTGAGAATTGTGCACAGTGGCCAGAAGGCATGCCTTTGAATATGCAAAATGATTTCAATATTTCTCATATAACACACCTGAAGAGGTGGTAGGTGTTGAAGCTTACCTCCAAATGCTCACCTACAGGGAAGAAACTGACAATAAGGAATATCAAAGATGCGAAGAACAGGAAGCACAAAACAGTACAGCTTTTTAATGATGTATAAACTTAATTAGAACTTTCTTTCCAGCTTATTACTAAGAATATTATATTCAAACTATAGTACACAATAAGATTCTCAAATAGTACTCTCAATATACATCACACATTTTTAATACTACAATACGTTGCATAAATATAACTAGTTTAAAGCATTGGGATATGAAAGATTCCAATTCTCTTAGCTGATAACACAGGAGTCACAAACTTAAATAACTGTAGGAATGAGTCAGGGAGAACATCACAGTTAGGGAGACAACAAAAAGTATTGGAGACTATCAAATCAAAAGCACACATCCCATCTAAAGGGGTGGCTACCACAAAACTCCATCAAGTATTCCCCTATAGAAAAGTAAGCCCAGTGCAGTCATCTGATTTTCCAGGACAAGCCAGAAATCCAGAATTTTATGTCAAATTCCTTGATTTTTAAATGATACCCACTAATTCAAAGAAGTAATAATAAATTAAACCCTGTGAATGGCAACAATGTATGGGCTCAACAAACATATCTGCAGGACAGACTGGCCCAAAGACCCAAGTTTCCAGCTTCTGGGCTACCACTGTTGATCCTCTCCACTCTGCAGTTACAGCCCTTTCTCAGATACCAAAGAACACCAATGAAATGGGAGTTTCTTTTTGTTTGACCTAAAACTAAAGTTTAGATTAAAGGAAAAATAGACATTTTGTCATCAAGTACCATGACCATAAAATTCCTCTTTTACAAGTAACATGTTCTGGGTGGGCTAGTCTTTTGGAGCTATTGTTAAATTTAAAGGAGGAGCCAAATGTTATTTACAGAACTATTTTGCTGGGAGCACGATGTAGCAAGTATAGACATAACTAGGATTTAAGAGAGATTCTAAGCCTGACTCTGCTGTTTTCCTCTCCAGAGTGAACAGGTGGGGTCTAGGATAAAATGAAAGACAGAAGTGACTCATCATCTATAATCTGAGGTTTTTCCTATGTTTACTGGGTGATTGCTACTTGGAGGTTTGTTACAGTGAGAGAACTTGCATGAGTTGGGACACAGGACTCAGGGCAATGGATCAATCTATGGTCACTATTTTCCATGGTGTGGCAAAAAAAAAAAAAAAAAAAAAAACTAGTAGGAAAAAAAGGAAAATGGGTTTAGGAGTGGCTCCCTGCAGAAGTTTGAGTAGCTTATAGGAGATGAAAATGTTATACCTACTTGTGTCCCTGGGGCACAGAATGAGAAACCAGAGACAGACTTCACAGGAAGGTAGAGATACCCAAAGGTGGATTTGAGTTGTCAGCCTCAGTTCATATTATTTCCTGAAGTTGAAAATACACGTCATTATTCACAGATTCCATATCTGTGAATTCACCTACTCACTAAATTTACTTGTACTTTCCAAATCAATATTCATGGTGCTTTCACAGTCATGGTCATTCCCAGGCATGGGCATGCACAGAGCTGTATCTGAGTCACCTGCATACATATTCCCAGCTGAGGTAGAACAATGCACCCTCCTGCCTTCTGCTTCAGCTCTCATACTGTAAACAAGTAGTCTTTTCATGGTCTATTTATTGCCACATTTTTCAAATTTTTGTTCCTTTTTGGAGGGATTTCGCTGTTTAAAATTTGCCCCAAGCATACTGCTGAAGGGCTGTCTAGTGTTCCTAGTCACAAAATGGCTGTGATGTGCCTTACAAAGAAAACACTTGTATTAAATAAACTTCCTTGAAGCATGGGTTATAATGCTTTTGGCCATGAGTTCAAAGTTAATCAACCAACATTACATATTAAATAAGGTGCTTTAAACAGAAAAACACATAAAAGAAAGTTATGTATTGATTGGTTTAAAAATGTTGTGACCAGAGGCTGGCAGTAACCTAACCCCATATTTCTCCTAGGCACAATGATTTTCTATTTTCTGTCCACTAATTTAGTGTTCAAGGCAACTTTAAAAAAAGATAAGTACCATAAATACAAGAATTATTAAATAGCAATTTGATAATCTCTTAAGAATGATGCCGGGCCTCCCTGGTGGCGCAGTGGTTAAGAGTCCGCCTGCCGATGCAGGGGATACGGGTTCGTGCCCCAGTCTGGGAGGATCCCATATGCCGCGGAGCGGCTGGGCCCGTGAGCCATGGCCGCTGGGCCTGCGCATCCGGAGCCTGTGCTCCGCAACGGGAGAGGCCACAACAGTGAGAGGCCCGCATACCGCAAAAAGAAAAAAAAAAAAAAAAAAAAAGAATGATGTCATGCAGAGGTTTCACACCTCAGATCAAAGGACAACAACAACAAAAAATCATGCAGTGTCCTTTTCATCCTCAAATTCTAGTACCCATTGAAGAGCTGATTCAGACCTCAGATGGTGTTTTGATTAAATAATCTTTCACATCTTTGAACCTCTCAAATACAATGATTCTACAATTGTTCAGGGAGCTGATTCAATCTCAGTTTCCACTTGTATATATTATGAAAATGGGAAAAAATAATACCTTAGATCTCTTCCCAGCTCAAAAATTCTATAATCCAAGAAAAAGATTTTCCTAACACTCTCCTGGAAAACTATACATTTTGTCATTAAGTACCATGGCCATAAAGATTCCCCTTCTAACATCAAATTCTATTTCAAAATTTTTACTCTCCATTCAGTATTTTATTTATAGCAATCACCAATTGCTATTTCTTATTTACGACTTTTTAAAATTGGTTACTGTTTTTAATTGGTTGGAAGGGGAAAAGTCTACTAAAGTTTTCCTTCATATCAAATATTTCACACTTCTAAAGAATGCCTGGAATCCCTTTGCTCCCCCCACACTGCCTTTACTCATTCAAAAGAACTGGATCCAGAATGTTGTAATGGACCATGTGCCATGCACCTGCTGTCTTAAACTGAATGGATAATAAGCTGATAAAACCCTACAGTGCATCCCTATGAATATGAAATTAGCCTTGAAGTAACAAGCCTTGTTTTCCTGTAAACCTAATTTTAGGACAAGCCTCTTAGCCTCCTGAGTGGTTTTCTAGGAAAAACTCAGAATCAAATGTGGTTACTTTTGAATCAGTCCATGAATCTGCCTGAACTGAGTAAGCATATAGCCTATCAAGTGATATGGGCAGCAACCCAGCTTAACCATATTCCTTATTCTTGAGGTTTGTTTTTTAAAGGACTAGATCTGAAATTGTGTGATTATCTGCATAATTTAATATTACACATCTACAAAAAAGAAATGAGCTTTTAGGTGTGAGTGCCTCTAAGGAAGAAGAATCAATACACAACAAAGAAAGAGGCCAAACTACAGTGAAAGGGAAAAAAGAGAGAGGGGTAAGGTTGTATAAGAAGTAAAATAGGATCGAAGAATAAGAATCAATATAGTAATTCAAATGAAGCAGCTCAAATTGTTTCAGCTATCTTTCTCTTCCCTCATTAAGCTCTTAGAGTAACTTGATCATAATATTATCATTAAGTATCTCTGAATATCTTAATGATAACTACATCATCTGAATCAGTATGATTTAATCATCTTTGAATTCATAAATACATGCTTAGAATGCAGGTGGTTGTTCATAAATGTCGAGTTTAATTAAATTGAAGGCTGCTATTATTTTGGTTACTCATACCACTATTTTTCAAAAACTTATGACTCTCAAAGGAAGCAGCAGGGTCTTAGATCAGAGCATGTGAGTGGCCCAATGTGTAATGCCTTGCCAGCCTGGGGTGATAGGATGGGTGAGAAACAAAAGCCAAAAATACTAGTAGAAATGTTAAATAGAAATGCATCATCCTTTCTTCCCTAAAATAAGATTTACTGATTTGTCCTTAAATGTACCCAAATATATTTGCCTTCACCTAGGAACTCAAAGAGATTTTTGAGAGAACATTGGTAAGTTTAATATTAGCCAGTCTAAGAGTTAAGATTTACAGCTATGATGATTTCATTTTATCATGAAACCAAAAATAATAAGAAACCTCTTATGCTATGCTCATGGGCATCAGTAAAGTCCAAAAGTATTTGTCTCTTAGTTCCCCTAACTTACCTAAATCTAAGTTGTTTTATGCCATTAACAAATTATAATAAAATCTTTATCACCAATTTAATCAATTAATTTTATAAATAAAATTTAAAATAGGATGAAATGCAGCTGTTCACATCACAGATGCACCTTATTATATTCAACAACAAATACTTCCCAAATAACTACTATATACTAGGTGAGTGAGGCAATAGGATGACTGGTAAATCATAATCCCTACCCTCAGAAAGATTACAGTCTTGTCAGAAAGATAAACAATTATATAGTGTGGTATAATATAATCTCATAAATACTATATCAGAAGTAAGCATGGCATGTTAGAATGGGGGAGATGGGTGGGTACATGTGAGGGGAACATAACCTAGATTGGAGTAGAATTAGATCAGTCTCTAATGCAACAGTGATTCTCAAATTTTGATGTAAATCATTATTACCTGGAAGGCTAATCTAAACATCGATTGCAGGGTTCTACCTCCAGATTTTCTGCTTCAGTAGATCCAGGGTGAGGTCAAAGGATTGGGATTTCCAATAAGTTTCCAGGTGAGATTAATTCTGCTACTCTGGAGACTACACTTTGAGTTCAGCTGCCCTCAAATAACCCAATTGTAGAAAATTGTTAACAAATTTACAAATGTAGTCTCAGGAGCCTATAGCTGGCCAAACAGTAAAAGCAGATTAATAAATTTATTAGGACATGATAAAAAAATATTATAATAGAGGTATTTAGAAGCCTCCTCAGAAAGACATAAAAAACTCATCTAAATCATAATGGCGAGAGATGTCAAAAAATGTTCCTAAGGTAAGATGATGTTTGGGTTGCTTTGAAAGAAAGAATTACTATGTAGAAGAGGAAAAACATTTCAGGCACAGAAAATGGTATGCGAGAAGAATCAGAGAGACCTGAGTTGGACTCACTTTCACTTATTCTAAGAGCATCCATCAAGTTTCTTATCCCTTAGTAAAATGGGTCTAACAGTAGTAAGTTTACTAGGTGGAACTGTTGTGATAACATGAAATAACATATGTAAATTTGCAAAACACAATGCTAGGGTCAGAATATATGATCAGCAAATGCTGGCTACTCTTATTGAAGATGATGAAGTTATTATTGTTGCTTTTGTTTCTACAAAACTTTATGGCTATAAAATATTGTGAGCCATGTCAGATGCTACATATAGGTCCTATGACTAAAGTATAACAAGTAAAATTTGAAGATAGAGACTTGTAAGATCCATTTCATGAAGAGCTTCATGTGTGCTAAAGCTAAATCGTTTGAAAATTTTCATGAAAGTTGTAAAAATCCGTTGAAAGATTTTAAGCAGGGAAGCTGCAAGATCAGATGTACATTTTAGAAGGATCATTTCTAGGTGGATTCACAGATGCTAGACAAGGAACAAGAAGACTAGTTGGGAAGCCACTGAATAATCCAACCTAAACTAAGGCAATGACAATAACAAACCTGAAGGGTCAGAGATGGATTCAAGGGTACTTGCATTATACATGGAGAGGAAAGGTGGGTAAGATAGGGTAAGATGGAATGTTTAAAGATGACTTGCAAGTTTCTCCTGAATCTGAAAAAAGAGAAAAGAAACCTCAGTTAGAATACACCCTCACACCATACACAAAAATAAACTCAAAATGGCTTAAAAACTTAAATATAAGACATGATACCATAAAACACCTAGAAGAGAACATAAGCAAAACATTATTTGACATAAATCATACTAATGTTTTCTTAGGTCAGTCTCCCAAGGCAATAGAAATAAAAGCAAAAATAAATAAATTGGACCTAATCAAACTTATAAGATTTGCTCAACAAAGAAAACCACAAACAAAACAAAAAGACAACCTACAGACTGGAAGAAAATATTTGCAAATGATGCAATTGACAAGGGCTTAATTTCCAAAATATACAAACAGCTCATACAACTCAACAACAAAAAATACAAACAACCCAATAGAAAAATGGGCAGAAGACCTAAATAGACATTTCTCCAAAGAAGACATACAGATGCCCAATGGGCATATGAAAAGGTACTCATCATTGCTAATTATTAGAGAAATGCAAATCAAAACTACAATGAGGTACCACCTCACACTGGTCAGAACTGCCATCATTAAAAAGTCTATAAATATTGGAGAGGATGTGGAGAAAAAGGAATGTTCTTACACTGTTAGTGGAAATGAAATTTGGTGCAGCCACTATGGAAAACAGTGTGGAGGTTTCTACAAAAACTAAAATAGAGTTACTACATGATCCAGCAATCACACTTTTGGGCATATACCCAGACAAAAGTATAACTTGAAAAGATATATGCAGTCCTATGATCATAGTAACACTATTTACAATAGCCAAGACATGGAAACAACTAAATGTCCATTGACGGATGGATAAAGAAGATATGAGATATATATATATATACATATATATATATATATATATATATATATATATATATATATATATACAATGGAATATTACTCAGCCAGAAAAAACAATGAAATAATGTCAGTTGCAGCAACATGGATGGACCTAGAGATTATTATACTAAATGAAGTAAGTCAAACAGAGAAAGACAAATACCATAAGATATCACTTATATGTGGAATCTAAAATTCAGCACAAACGAACATATCTACAAAACAGAAAGAGACTCAGAGACATAGAGAACAGACTTGTGGTTGTCAAGGGGGAGGGGGAGTGGGGGAGGGAAAGATTGGAAGTTTGGCATTAGCAGATGCAAACTAGTATATATAAGATGGATAAACAACAAGGTCCTACTATATAGCACAGGGAACTATATGCAATATCCTGTGATAAACCATAATGGAAAAGAATATAAAAAAGAATATATACGTATAACTGAATCATTTGCTGTACAGCAGAAATTAACACACTGTAAATCAACAGTACTTCAATAAAATATTAAAAAAAGAAAAATGAAAAGAAAGCTCGGGCTTTTGAGCAAAAGTACATTTAAATTTATTTATACATACTTAGTGAGTCACACCTATTGTGTTAATAATCAAAGACACAACATGAATGCAAAAGGCACAGAAAAATGAATCAAACAAATAGAAGTCATTAAAAGTTCATGAACTGCATAAAAATATCAACCTTTCTTGTCTTAGAAATAAATCTTTGTAATTACATCTCAAATTGCAAGCACAAAATGAAGTGTTTTGGTATCACTGACTGACAATAAACATTGAGTAAATCTACTTAAAAGAAAAAAAAATCAACATCAGATTTGACCATCCCCCCCCCCCCCGCCATTCCTTTTTGCCTTGTCTTCACCAGCCCCTACCCTCATCATCACAATGAATGTCCTTGACTTACAAATCTCTGTGTTGAGCAAGCTTGGCCTATTCCTATTTACATAGGTTACTGAATACTGCAAAAATTCTAGATGACATTCTGTTGCAAGGCTCCTTATTCTTTTTTGGGTCATGGGTAACTTCAATGATCTGATAAAAGCTATAGATAGACCCTCTCCCCAGAGAAAAACTGAGGTACAAAATTTGCATTAAGATACAAATTTTTCAGTGGTTCAATGCCCTGAAGGATATATAAAATTCCTATATTTGGAATTGTTGCTCTGGAGAATAAAACATATGCCCATTACAGGACAGACACGTGGCCACAGGGTAAAGCATTATAAAGAAAAGAAAGTCTTCTGTTATAGCTATATTGAAATCCTCTAAGGCAAAGTTATATAAGGTCTTTAGAATGGATATAAGGGAAATGACCTAGAAAATAAACTTTCCAAATGTGTTTTTTAACAACAACAGAATAGATTACATACTGATATAAATCAAGGAACCAGGGAAACACCTTGTGATAATACCAAGGGCAAAGTTAAGTAACCTGAATCACAGATAACAGAAATTAGCCTCTGAAGGTTTAATTCCTCCAATTTTTAGAAAAGATGCTACAAATAAGAGAATCATAATTACAACCTTCTATAAAAATTAAATTCTAAAGACTTTAATCATTAAGGACTCATTTCAAATTATATCTAAAGTAGAAAAAGTTATTTCAGAAAAGAAATTATCATTAGAGGTGATTCCTTCAGGATAAAGTAGAATTACATTTGCTTAGCATAACTAGAACCATTTCTATCCAAGTCAAGCACCATTGAAAAGAACCAGGATAAGGGCTAAGGAAAATGTTCACTGATATTTATTTAGCTGTGCAGCCCACATCAATCTATTCCTCTTCCCACTCCCACACACCTTCCAGAGGATGACCCAAAAGTTGCTCCTCCAATATATGTGTTTCTCTTCATCATTCCCAGCACTGCCATTGGCCTCTGCTTAATTTTTTTCTGGTCCTCTATACATTCTCTTCACTAGATCACCACTCTTTTTGAATGGGTTCCACTGATGTAATAAATGTGGACAGAAATGAATAAGGTATGTCATATTTCCCTTTACTGCTCTTTCACTTCATTCTTTACAACATGCACACAAGTTTTTAAGTGCACACAAGATTTTAGTGAAGCCTTGGGAGTAGATGCAGAGAATATTGAAAAAGCAAAAGTTAAATTCTCTGACATTACTTTTCCTGTAGTCAATGAGGACATCATTTAACAAGTATAAACCTTTACCCTCTATGACAATTCCAAGTTGCTAAATGTGCTCCCCAATCCTCAAGTCTAGTTTACTAATACTCTACCTGTTCTATAAATAACAGTCTTTCCTCCTTTTAATCTCTGTCCTCTTTGAGGAAGGCTTTCCACAAAACACAGTGGTTGATTCATATCAATAGCTCATCTCCCAGGCCTGAGAAAAATGCTCAAGGGCCAGCAAGAGAAGGACCAAGGTGGCTTTGGTAGCCATGTTCTACAGAACTGTCAGGATGTGAGTACTGCTTTGAGCCTGGGCTCACTTGACAACTCTTTACCAGTGTGGCCTCAGATAGGCCTTGTTCCTCCAGTTGTCAAGCAGGTAAGGGTTATATTAATCACCATACCCAACATAACACACATATTCATACCCCAGGTAAAGATGACTATTCCTCAGAGACAGCATGGTCCAGATCCATGAGGAAGATAAGCATGTCTCCAATTGCCTGATGATCTGTATGGCTGCCAGCCTATTTTATTATGAAGAGCAGTGTATGTTCCTTTAATCACACCCCTAGTTTCAAATTTTCTCTCTCTGGTTTGATGAGGATAAAAACAAGGTCCAAACCATATACTTCTTAATGATTATTTTCTTGATTCACAAGTTTTTATCCAATGTTCTGAAATAATCACTTTAATCGCTTTCAAAAGCCTGATTTAAAATCATGAACAAGGCATCTTTCTTGGTCCTATTCTCAATGTAGGTATGAGTTTGAGGAGTCACGTGTGAATGCAGGTTCAGTTATGCTAATATCTATTAAATTTTTATCTAGTCATTATGACTAGATAAAATGTTTCTTCAGATGAGCAACACAATGAACTTAATCCCCTTAGGACGGGCACATTATTTCATTGTTTCTGTATTCATTAGACCACCCTATTTTATATGAATATCCACATTTTTCAATGTTCTCACCTTCTCTGAGGCACTTCACTCTCATTTTGTGTCTTCTTTCCACTATGTGCTTGAAGGATTTGCCATCATCTCCTCCCTCCTCTACCTCCAACTTTGCAAATCAGGATCATTAATTTAAATACAATGATTGCCAGAATGAGCCTTATGCTCCTGCTAATCTCTATAGATTAGTAAAATTATATTGGCTCATGGAAAGGAAAGCAAAAGAGAATTCACTTTGTCCAATCAATTTTAAATTAAAGGAAAACACATAATTGAGGCTAAAACAGGTTAATTATTTAAATGAATAAATATAGTAAGAAATAAAGAAACACAATTCACTTAATAGCTACTAGAAATTACTATCATAATTCAAATGATAATGAAGGTAAGCTCTTCAATTTACACGTGTATTACATGCTTAGGAAGATTTATTTCTCAGTCAACAAACAAATGATAGAAATATAAATTTGAGAGCTATGTAAATGAAAAGCATATCAATAAATAAGAATATTGTCAATCACTGTCAAAGCTCTGAGATGATCTTCTTTAATTTTGTATGAGCAGATACTTCCCAAGTTCAAAAATGCCAAAATATTAACTGTGATTTTAATTACACAATATCTTGTAATTCATGGAATGAAAAATTGAAGACTCTAATAAATTTCATGTAAATTCTAACTGCTTGACCTAAATTCTCCAGACCCAATGGAAGATGATCATAAAATAGTCAAAATAAAAACTTAATCTCCAAATCTGAATCACTGTAACTGAATCTTCATGGAAAATATTTAGCCATATTAACATTATATAAAGGAAAAAATATTATTAAGTCAGTTTCCACCTTTTAAACACTAATTATTAAAAACTGACTTACCCCACATAAACATATACTCATTCTTAATTGCTTGGCTTTTGGAATACTTTTTATTTTAAAATTATGAGTGCAATAGCATATATTAACATACATTTCTATTTCAGCAATAGTGTCCCAATATCCTAACCAGAAGGATAAAAAAAAAGGCAGAATGTATAATTTTATCGTTTCATTTCAAAGCAAAGTTCAACTACCTTTTTAAAGCAAGGAAGTGAAACAGACATGTAGTCTCTGATATGCTTAGATTCCCATTTGTAGTTAGTTATGCCTTTGAACTCCATCATGTTGCCAGATCCATTGCGTGGGGAAATAGCTGAATGACCAGGAAAATATTTAAGCAACCTGAGGTCCCTGAATGCTAAGGCAAAATGGGAACTTGAAAAGAATTTGTCAATTTGATTACAGAAGCACAAAAGTAAAAGGAGAGCAGCTGACTGGGAGAAAGGAGCTGGAAAGAAAAAAAAAAGTGGCTGTCATTATTTCTAAACAATAAATTCTATAACAGAAGAGAACTCTCGGACATTGATAAATCTGAATTACTGCACTTACACTGGTATAGAAATATTGGCCAACGTTTTTAAAGGATAGACAAGGCCAATCATGGAAAGGCGTAATTAAGTGTCACTGTCCTGAGAGGTGAGAGGTTGTGTGTTATGTGTTCTAATCTCAATTGCTCCAAATTGAAGATGAGCTGTTATATTGAGGCATCAGACAGAGCTCCATTATTTTACATTAACTGTGAAAAGTCCTGCTTAATTGTCCTCAAAATCACTAAAGTATCAAAGACTATCACTTTTCCAAGTCTTTGGGGACTCATTGAGTAAATCTGTATCTACATTATCTAAGCTACAACTGCTTGGACTATCTATTTTGGGACTTTTCTAATTCCAACACACCACTCAATGGCAGTGCAACAGCTGCTACTGTAGCTGCACATGGTGTAGATGCATTCTAGTTTTAAAGAGAGGTAATAATAAAGATTTGTTTCCTAATACTGTTCTTGATGATGTCCAACATTTTGTTGGCATTTTGACACTGAAGTTCATCAGGAAGCTGAAAAACATTAATTTAACCAGATATTAAAATACATTATAAAGCTAGATCAATTTAAGGTGAAGTACTCTCACAAAATTTAAAAGTTGTAGCTTCATTATATTAGTATGAAATATCATAGCTCAGAGCCAGTAGATCTGATCATATAAAAAAGCATATGTAAGATCATATATAAGATCAATATATAATAAAGAAGTCATCAAAAATCATAAAGGGAAGACTGCTGCTTCCAGAAACATGGAGTTGACATTCTTTTACCTATTCCTCCAATAAGTAAAACTAAAAACCTTGGACATTATATACAGAACAAAAGTAATAAGACTGAAATTTTGAGAGAAGAAGGCAGCTCAGCTAGGGACATTGTGACCCAAGGAACAGCACTGTGATGAGTCCCTTGAGTTTCCTTTCTGCTTCACATATCCCATAATTGGAGATAAAGAAGACAAGTCAGAAACATAAATAAGTAAAAACAAAAATGGCTTAACAAAAAAAAAAAAAGCCTGCTCTTTCTAGGCAAGGATTGGGAAAGGGGTAGCCTACCAAGACAGAAATCATTTAGACAATAAAGACACTAGTGCACCAAACACACACAAAAACCTATGGCTCCACTTCTACCAGTGCCAAGCAAGTCTGAGTGGGAAACCTAAACTTTCACACTCACCTGGCTGTAATGAGGTACTTCACCCCAGTTTTCCAGGATGGTATCAGAGAAGGCTGGATAGGAGACAGGACATTCATCCCATCAGAGAGTAACATGCCTCACCTCCTGCCAGAACATGGACTTCCATTCCCACCCTACAGCTCTCTGCTGGGGTGGTGTCAGAGAAGTCCTAGTGGAGAGTCAACTTTCATTATCTCCCAGCAATAAGGAGGTCATAAACCCCTGGTGTCCATAGAAACCAAGTGAGGAACCCTAATGAGGCACACTCATTACTCTGTTTAAAGAAGTCTCAAGGACAATCAAAAATTTCTATTAAATGAATGAAAATGGAAATACAACACACCAAAATTTGTGTTACACAGCTAAACCAGTGTTGAGAGGGAAATTTAAAGATCTAAATGCTTACATTATAGACAGAAAAAAGTCTCAAATCAACAATCTAAGCTCATACCCCAAGAACCCAGAAAAAAAAGATCAAAGTAAACCTAAAGCAAGAAGAAAAAAAGAAATTGAAATTTAAAACAGAAAAAAGTAGAAAAAAAGTTAAGACAAAGAGTTGGTTCTTTGAAAAGATCATCAATATTGACAAAATTCTAGCAAGATTCACAAAGAAGAAAAGAGAGAAGACACACATTACAAATAGCAGGATTGATGTAGTGGATAACACTACAGATCCTATAGACATCAAAAAGATAATAAGAAATAATACACACATCAATATGACAACTTACATGAAATGGGTCAGTTCCTCAAAAAGCACAAACTATCACAATTCACATACTATGAAATAGACAATTTTAATAGATCTATAACATTATGGAAACTGAGTTTATAATTTTAAAACTCCCCCAAAAAGGGTTCTCCTGGCACAGATTATTTCACTGGGAAATTCAACCAAATATTTAAAGAAGAATTAGCACAAATTCTACACAATTTCTTCCAGAAAGGAAAACTTCTCAATTCATTTCATGAAGGTAGTATTATCCTGATATGAAGACTAGAAAAAAAATAGTACAAAATAAGAAAACTATGGACCATTATTCCTCGTGAATATAGATACAAAAATTCTTAACTAAATATTGGCAAATAGAATACAGCAATGTGTAAAAAGAATCAGGCACCAGGACCGAGTGGAGTTTATTTCAGGGATGAAAGGCTGGCTGAACATATGAAAATCTATTAATGTAATCCATCACATCAACAGGCTAAAGAAAAAAATCCCATGATTCTATCAATTGATGCATAAAAAACATTTGACAAAATTAAAATTCTTCATCATAATGAAAAAGATGGTAATAAAAGGGAACTTTTTTAACATGATAATAAGCATCTACAAGAAAACCTACAGCTAAACTTCTTAACAGTGAAAGACTGAATGCTTTCACCCTAAGATCAAGAACAAGACAAGAAAGGATGTCTGTTTCACTATTCTTACTCAGTATAGTGCTAGAAGTTCTAAAATGTACAATAAGGCAAGTGAAAGAAACAAAAGGCATACAGCTTGAAAAGGAAGAAATAAAACTGTCCCTATTTGCAAATGACAAGGTTATCTGTGTAGAAAATCCCAAGGAATCTACTGAAACCTCCTAATAGTAATAAGTAAATTCAGTAAGGTCACAAGATAAGCGAACAAAAACATTTTTATTTCTACATCCTAGAAATGAAAGAGGGTATATCACTACAGACCCTATAGCAGAGAAAGAAAGAAATCAGGAAAAAACTCAAGTCAGAAAAAAAGATAGGTAAGTTACTCCTCAGGTAAGGCGGCTCCAAAGCAAAAGCATGTTAAATGCAAGTGTGTGAGGATAAAGAAACCAAACATAGAGAACGAATGCTCATATCCCAGTGTAGATATGTTTCTTAAAGTTATACCAGCTTTTTGTAGCTTCTCTCCAGTGCTCATATCCCCACTATTATCCTCTGCCTCTAGTAGGATACAGACGCAGTAGTGGAGAAATACACTAATTAAGGGACAAGTGGACTTTTCTAATAGAATTTCAGGGAGGTGCCAAGGATGGTAACCTGAGAGCTAGTAGCAGTGTTCCTCAGAAATACTCACCCTTCTTATCATAGAGAGGAAACTGGAAGGGTCACAGTCCAGCAGTTGCAGGGCCAATGAGAAAAGAATGGCAGTGTTTATAACTTGCATTCTGACTGCAAGTACAAGCCAATGTGGCCTAAGGAAATTCTTTTCACATGTTGAATTATGAAAGATGGGGTAAAATATTATCTGCCAGGGCCTGTATTCAGATGAGGCTGAGTCACGTAAGTGCAGGATTGATTGCTTTCTTTATTTAAAGTTTTGATATTTTGTTCAATTTGAATCTTTGTTGCATAATTTTGCTTTTTTAAACATATTACATTTAAAATTATTTCTCTTGACTGCTGAGTTTTTTGGTGGCCCCCTAAATTTTGCCCCTAAGGCAAATGTCTCACTCATCTCACCCTAGACCAGACCCTGTCGTCTGCAACAGGAGGGCCAGCAGACACATATAGATCCCAGGACAGAACCAATGGGAAAGTGTCAAAAGAAAGAAAATGAGGAAAGAAATGAAAAAAAGCCAACAAGGTTAACCTGAACACTTGAGAAGGAAATATAATGGGCGCATACCTGCCAGTTATGGAATTTCTACCCCCAAAGGCAGCTTTTAATGCAGATTCCCATTTGTTCAGGCTCTGGAAGACAACAGTAAGAACTACCATTTAATGAGGGCTTATATAATGAGGGGCCTTAAGAATCTTATTTATATCATCATAATTAAATCTCACTTTTACCCTATTAAATATGCATTAATAACCCCCAGTTGTGCATATTAGGAAATTTAGGCTCAGTTAAGTACATTTCCCAAAGTCATGAAGTTTGTAAGTGGAGGGGCGTGGTCAGGGCCTATGTCTATTTGAATGCAAAACTCCACAGTCCTAACCTCTGCCCCACACCAACCTACTAACAGAGACAAGAGAGTATAAGAGTCAACAGGAGTTGTAGAATGAGGGCTGAATAATAAAAAGTCAGTGTTTACCTTTTGAAAATGTCTTTCCCTCTCCCTAAATAGTGTACATCTAGCACATGTTCCCAAATTGGGAAGAATAAAACCTTGTCTGAACTTCAATGAGTCATAGGCTGTGTGCATTCTCAAAGCTGGGGACCATCTAGTTACCCAACCAAACAGGGAAAGAAATGCAGAACATAGGGAGAAATAAGACTGCAAAGTACCAAGGCTTGCTCTGACCCCACCCAATAAGAGGAGACCTAAAATGATCAGTGTAACATTAGCCAGGGAGATTGTTGCCCAGCACGTCAAAGACCTCTGAGGCTTAGGGACTTGATTCTGTTGGTTAGAACACCTGCTAACTCTGCTGGCATAGCAAGAGGAATCCAGGACTGGAAAGTGAGACTATGAGATGGTCATAGGATAATTTTTCTTTTTGTATATCTCATATGTCTGGACATATCAATACAGCACACTGAAAGCTAAATAAGCTCCACTGAGGCCGACCAAATGAGATCAATAATTCATCATAGTCCACAAAGACATTTTTTTTTGGCTCTTCAGTCTACATAACATAAAGTGAGTGCTTCTGTAGAAACGTGAATAATTCTGAATAAATCTATCAGAGAGCATATCCCTATAGTGCCAAAGGGAATTATTCAAAAGCATCTGTTAGAAATACCAGGATAACAACAACAGTTGGTGCCAAAGACTTCTGGTTTTGTAGGAAAGAAGTTTAATGTACATCAGAATTTAGATTAATAATAACATTAATTGTTAATATAAAAAGGATTAGCTATCCCACAATGTAAAGAGTGGAGAATACAGCCTTTGTATTGTTTTAATTAGAAAATTTTATTTATGCAAAAATCCAACTAAAAGGTTAACCACTCATAATGCTTTGTTTTAGTAGTGAATTATTAGAGCTTAGTAAATGTTCATTATAATAATGATAATATCAATTTTAAAGTTTCTTAAAAGCAAGTATACTTTGAAATTAAAAGCTACATGGGGTTCTATATATTTTGCTAAAAGGTTAATATCAATTCCTGTTAAGCCACTTCTCTTTTTAAAAAGATTACACTTAAAGAAAGATTTTCTTCAGCTTACACTTGGAGGAAGGAATTGGAAAAAGAGAAGCAAAAACAAAAAACCATGCAGCATATACCATGGAGTAGCACTTATTTGAGCTTTACTGCCCCACCCCCTGCTCCCACATAAGAAATCCAGAGTAACTGGGGTGCCAGTGAAATTGAATTCAGACATTTTAAGGTGGTATTCTATAAACAAAGCACACATCTTCATAAATATCCAGAGTAATCCCATAATTATCAAGTCCTGGTTACAATTCCTGCCAGGGAGACATGGCTGTAAAGAAAACACTGCCATACCCATAGTGCACAGACATGACTAGCAGGTTATCCTCAGTAGGAAAATTACACTCCAAGAAGCCGGAAGTATGCAATCCCAAGGGACACCATTCACACTGTAGTCATCACAAATGGCAACCCTTGGAGCTGGACAGTGTACATTCTGCACAGCTGTAGGCTGTGACCCTGGACACACTGGTATCAGAACACTAAAATATGTGTAATAAACATAGCTTCTTAAGACCAAATCAGTGCTACTCTAGAAGTGACTTGAGCAAGATAATCAAAGCTTGGCAGGCAAAACAAAATGCAGGCTCATTTATTTCAAATCAAGTGTGGGAACATTAAGCTTCTTTCAGAACTATCAATAGTGCTTAACTTAAAATTTCACTTTCAACCAGCTTTGATGGCTAAGGTTTGTCCACTTTGATTTCTATTGACCTTTAATCTCTTCTTCAACTCCTGCTTGTGCCACATCCACCAAATCACCTGATATCATGTGCATCCCAATCTAACAACTGACTCAGTCAGCCTGAGAACCCAGTTCACACCAGACCCTCTGCTGAGAAACCTCAGACAGAGCAGTAGTGGCAGGGGAGTGGGGGAAGGAAGGACATACAAATTAATATTTAATTCAGTGTTTTAGAGGTAACCAATATGGTGAAATAGGAAGACCCTGAACTCACTTCCTCTCATGAACAAAGATTACAACTATTTACAGGGCAACTACCTATGAGAATGACCCAAGACTAGCAGAAAAGATTTTCTACAGCTAAAGACTGGCTGATCTTAGAGTGTCCCAAAGAGGCAAGAGGAGCTAAGACTCCACTTGGGGGTGAGACACTAGTGGCTGCCATTTTGGGAGCTCATTCTACCACAGTAACACCAGTGCTGGCAAGCACAATTTTGGACTCCTCTCTCTAGCATATTAGTGCCAGGGGCTTATCCACTCACCAGGGGGCAAGCACCATTCCTGAGTCTCCACTGTGCCACAGAGACAGCCCATGAGGACTCAACCCTGCTTCTCAGCACACTAGCACCAGCCCTGCTCTACCCTGGAATACACAGCCAATTATGTAAGATGCCTACTCTTCCCTCAGGCAGACCCACAGCCACCACACAAGACACAGCCTCATAGCAAAATGGGCAGAGGCCAGGCCTGCCCCACAGTGTTTGGCCCTGCCACTAAAGAAGGGTGCACACAGTTCACAAAGGGAGCATCCCTGGAGCATATAGCTCTAGCGACCAAGGGGAGCATGCTGCTGGGTGCCATAGGACATCACTTAAATAAGGCCACTTCTCCAAAATCAGGAAACACAACCAACCTTCCTAACACATAGAAATAAGCATAGAGTATTGGGGAAAATGAAGAGACAGCAAATATGTTCCAAATGAAGGAACAAGACAAAACCTCAGAAAAAGAACTAAACAAAGTGGATATAAGCAATCTACCCAATAAAGAGATCAAGGTAATGATCATAAATATGCTTACAAACATTGGAGAAGAGTAGATGAACACTAAGAGTTTCAACAAATATGTGAAAATATAAATAAGAACCAAACAGAGCAGAAGAATACAATAACTGAAATAAAAAATACACTAGAAGGAATCAACAGTAGATTAGATGATACAGAGGAATGACTCAGTGAACTGGAAGACAGAGTAATGGAAATCACCAAGTGGAACAGAAAAGAAGAAAAAAAATTAATGAGGATAATTTAAAAGACAACATCAAGCATATTAACATTCATATTATATGGGTCCTGGAAGGTGCAGAAAGAGAGAAAGAGGCAGAGAACTTATTTCAAGAAATAATAGCTGAAAAGTTCTCTAACCTGAGGAAGAAAACATCCATATCCAGGAAGCACAGAGACCCAGAGAAGATCCACACCAAAACACAAAATAATTAAAAAGACAAAAATTAAAGATAAAGTGAAAATCTTAAAAGCAGCAAAACAAAAGCAAATAGTTACATACAAGAGAACTCCCATAAGGCCATCAGATGACTTTTCAGCAGAAACTCTAAAGGCCAGAAAGGAGTGACACAATATATTCAAAGTAATGAAAGGGAAAAAAGCCTACAACCATGAATACTCTACCCAGCAAGGTTATCATACAGATTTGAAGGAGAGATAAAGAGTTTTACAGATAAACAAAAGCTAAATAAGTTCAGCATCACTAAACTGGCCTTACAAGAAATAGTAAAGGGGTTTCTCTAAGCAGAAAAGAAAAGGCCACAACTAGAAATATGAAAATTGCAAAAGAAAAAAATTTCACTGGTAAAGGCAAACATACATTAAAGGTAATAAATCAACCACTTATAAACTAATAGGAAAGTTAAAAGACAAATTAGTAAAATCATCTATACCCATAATAAATAGTTAAGGGATACACACACAAAAAAGATGTAAAATGTGATGTCAAAATTATCAAACATGAGGGGGAGTGAAAAAAGTAGAGTTGCTAGAATATGTTCAACTTAAGAGATCATCAGATTAAATCAGTCATATATATATGTGTGTGTGTGTATATATATATGTTGTATGTTGTTATATGTGAATCACAAACCAAACATCTATAATAGATACACACAAGAAAGAGAAAGGAATCCAAATATAACACTAAAAATAGTGATCAAATCCCAGCAGAAGACATCAAAGGAAGAAATGTACAAAAAAGAACTACAAAAACAATCTGAAAACAATTGACAAAATGATAATGAGCCCATAGCTATCAATAATTACTTTAAATGTAAATGAACTAAATGCTCCAATCAAAAGACATAGAGTGGCTGAATGTATACAAAAACAATACCTATATATATGCTGCCTACAAAAGACTCATTTCAGAACCAAACACGCACACACACACACACACACACACAGAGACTGAAATGAAAGGATGGGAAAAGGTATTCCATACAAATGGAAATCAAAAGAAAGTTGGAATAGCTATACTTATATCAGAAAAAAATAAAATTTAAAATAAAGACTGTTACAAGAGACAAAGAAAGACATTACTTAATGATAAGGGGATCATTCAAAAACGAAGATATAACAGTTGTAAATACATATGCACCCAACATAGGAGCACATAAATATATAAATCAAATATTAACAAAAATAGGGAGAAATTGACAGTAATACAATAATAGTAGGGGACTTTAACACCCCCCTTATATCAATGGACAGATTATTCAGACAGAACTCAATAAGGAAACACTGGCCTTAATGACACATTAAGATCTGATGAATGTAAAAGATACATACAGAATATTTCATCCAAAAACAACAGGATACACATTCTTTTCAATTGCACATGGAACATTCTCCAATATAGATCACATCCTAGACCACAAAACAACTCTCAATAAATTTAAGAAGACTGAAAGCATATCAGGCATCTTTCCAATCTCAGTATTAGACTAGAAATCAACTACAATAAGAAACCTGCAAAAAAAAAAAAAAAAAGAAACGTGGAGGCTAAACAACATTCTACTGAACAACCAATGAATCATTGAAGAGATCAAAGAGGAAATCAAAAATACCTGGAGACAAATGAAAATGGAACATAATGGCCCAAGATCTATTGGACTCAGCAAAAGTAGTTCTAAGAGAGAAGTTTATAGTTAAACAAGCCTAACTTAGGAAACAAGAAAAATCTCTAACAACCTAATCTTACACCTAAAGCAACTAGGAAAAGAAGAACAAACGAAACCCAAAACTAGTAGAACAACAGAAATAATAAAGATTAGTGGAGTAAATAAAACAGAGGCTAAAAAAAAAATTAGATCAATAAAAGTAAGAGTTGGTTCTTTGAAATAATCAGAAAAATTGATAAAAATTTAGTCAGACTCATCAAGAAAAAGAGAGAGGACCATATAAATATAACCAGAAATGAAAAAGGAGGAGTCACAACTGACAACACAAAAATAAGAAAGTTTTTTAGAGATTACTATGAACAATTATACACCAATATAATGAACAACCTAAAAGGAATGGATAAATTTGTAGAAATGTACAATTTCCCAAGACTGAATCAGGAAGAAATACAAAATATAAACAAGTTAATTATTAGTAATGAAATTGAATCAGTAATCAAAAAATTCCCAAAAAACAAAATTTCAGGACCTTCACAGATGAATTCTGCCAGGCATTTAAAGACATTTAAATTATACCAGACATTTAAAGACATTTAAAGAAGTTAATGCCTATCCTTCTCAAACTATTTCAAAAAATTCAAGAGGAAAGAATGCAACCAAATTCATTCTATAAGGCCAGCATCACACTAATATTAAAACCAGACAAAGACACCAAAAAAAAAAAAGAAAGAAAGAAAATGACAGACTAACACCACTGATGAACATGGGAGCAAAAATCCTCAGTAAAATATTTGTAAATCAAATTCAATAATACATTAAAGGACCATACACATGATCAAGTGTGATTTATCCCAGAGATGCAAGGATGGTTCAATATCTGCAAATCAGTCAATTTGAAACACCACTTTAACAAACTGAAGAATTAAAATCATATGATTATCTCAATAGATTCAGAAAAGGCTTTTGACAAAATTACATCCATTTATGATTTTAAAAATCTCAACAAATTAAGTATAGAGAGAATGTACCCCAAAGTAATAAAGATCATACATGACAAACCTACAGCTGACACCATACTCAACGGTGAAAAGCTAAAAGTATTTCCTCTAAGATCAGGAACAAGACAAGGATACCCAGTCTCACCACTTTCATTCAACATAGTATTGTAAGTTCTAGTCACAGTAGTCAGACAAGAAAAACAAATGAAAGGAATACAAATTGGAAAAAAAGAAGTAAAACTGTCACTGTTTGTAGATTACATGATATTATATATTTAAAACCCTAAAGACACCACCCAAAACTACTAGAGCTCATCAATGAATTCTGTAAAGTTGCAGGATACTGAAATAAACTATCAGAAAGAGAAATTAAGAAAATAGTCCCATTTACACTGTATCAAAAGGAATAAAATACCTAGGAATAAATCAAAATAAGGAGGTAAAGGACGTGTACTCAGAAAATTATATGACACTGATGAAAGAAATTAAAGACATGTGCTGCATTGGTGGTATAGTGGTTAGCATAGCTGCCTTCCCAAGAAATTGAAGATGTCACAAACAAACGGAAAAATATACCATGCTCATGGCTTCAAAGAATCAATAGTGTTAAAATAATTGTACTACCCAAGGCAATCTACAGATTCAATGCAATCCCTATCAAAAAAAAATGGTGTTTCTCACAGGACTAGAACTAATAATTCTAAAATTTGAATAGAAACACAAAAGACCCAGAATAGCCAAAACAATTAAGAAAGCACAACAAAGCTGGAGGTATCACTCTTCCTGATTTCAAACTATACTATAAAGCTACAGTAATCAAAACAGTATGGTACTGGCAAAAAAAAATGGACACATTAATCAATGAAACTGAAGAGAGTCTCATAATAAACCTATATAAACTTATATGGTCAATTAACTTACAACAAAGAAACCAAAATTATACAATGGTGAAAAGACCACCTCTTCTATAAATAATGTTGGGGAACTGGACAGCTATATGCAAAAGAATCAAACTGGACTACTTTCTCACGCCATATAAAAGATAAACTCAAAATGGATTAAGCACTTAAATATAAGACTTAAAACCATAAAACTCCTACAAGAAAACAAAAGCAGCATGCTCTTTGACATCAATCCTAACAATATTTGGTGGGGGGGGGGAATCTGTCTCTTCAGACAAGGGAAACAAAAGTGAAAAAAATAACAAATGGGACTACAGAAAACTAAAAAACTTTTGCACACCAAGGAAAATATCAATAGAATGAAAAGGCAACCTACTGAATGGGAGAACATGTTTGCAAACAGTACATCTAATGAGGGATTAATATCCAAAATTTATTAAAAAACTAAAACAGTCAACATCAAAAAAAAAGATTAAAAAACAGACAGAAGACTTGAGCAGATGTTTTCCAAAGAAGATATACAGATGACCAGCAGACCTAGATGCTCAATATCTCTAATCATCAGCAAAAACCAAATCAAAACAGAATGAGTTACCACTTGAAACATGTCAGAATGGCTATCATCAAAAAGACAACAAATAAGACAGGAGAAGCAAAAAGAACTACAATCCTGCAGCTTGTGGAACAAAAAACACATTCACAGAAAAACAGACAAAATGAAAAGGCAGAGGACTATGTATCAGATGAAGGAACAAGATAAAACCCCAGAAAAACAATTAAATGAAGTGGAGATAGGCAACCTTCCAGAAAAGGAATTCAGAATAACGATAGTGAAGATGATCCATGACCTCAGAAAAATAATGGAGTCAAAGACTGAGAAGATTCAAGAAATGTTTAACAAAGACCTAGAAGAATTAAAGAACAAACAAACAGAGATGAACAATACAATAACTGAAATGAAAAATACACTAGAAGGAATCAATAGCAGAATAAATGAGGCAGAAGAATGGAGAAGTGACCTGGAAGACAGACTGGTGGAATTCACTGCTGCAGAACAGAAAAAAGAAAAAAGAATGAAAAGAAATGAAGACAGGCCTAGGAGCCCTCTGGGACAACATTAAATGCACCAACATTGGCATTATAGGGGTCCCAGAAAGAGAAGAGAAAGGACCTGAGAAAAATTTGAAGAGATTATAGTCAAAAACTTCCCTAACATGGGAAAGGAAATAGCCACCCAGGTCCAGGAAGCACAGAGTCCCAGGCAGAATAAGCCCAAGGAGAATCATGCTGAGACACATAATAATCAAATTGACCAAAATTAAAGACAAAGAAAAATTATTAAAAGCAACAAGGGAAAAATGACAAATAACATACAATGGAGCTCCCATAAGATTAACAGCTGATTTCTCAGCAGAAACTCTACAAGCCAGAAGGGAGTGGCAGGATATATTTTAAGTGATGAAAGGGAAGAACCTAGAGCCAAGATTACTCTACCTGGCAAGGATCTCATTCATATTTGATGGAGAAATCAAAAGCTTTACAGACAAACAAAAGCTAAGAGAATTTAGCACTACCAAACCAACCCTATAACAATGCCAAAGGAACTTCTCTAAGTGGGAAACACAAGAGAAGAAAAGGACCTACAAAAACAAACCCAAAACAATTAAGAAAATGGGAATAGGAACATACATATCAATAATTACTTTAAATGTGAATGGATTAAATGCTACAACCAAAAGACAGAGGCTCGCTGAATGTATACAAAAGCAAGACCCATATATATGCTGTCTATAAGAGACCCACTTCAGACCTAGGGACACATACAGACTGAAAGTAGGGGATGGAAACAGATATTCCATGGAAATGGAAATCAAAAGAAAACTGGAGTAGCAATATTCATATCAGATAAAATAGACTTTAAAATAAAGAATGTTACAAGAGACAAGGAAGGACACTATGTAATGATCAAGGGATCAATCCAAGAAGATGTAACAATTAAAAATATATATGCACACAATATAGGAGCACCTCAATACATAAGGCAAATGCTAACAGCTATAAAAGAAGAAATTGACAGTAACACCATAATAGTGGGGGAATTTAACACCTCACTTACACCAATAGACAGATTATCCAGACATAAAATTAATAAGGAAACAGAAGCTTTAAATGACACAATAAACCAGATAGATTTAATTGATATTTATAGGACATTCCATCCGAAAACAGCAGATTACACTTTTTTCTCAAGTGCACATGGAACATTTTCCAGGATAGATTACTTCTTGGGTCACAAATCAAGCCTCAGAATATTTAAGAAAATTGAAATCATATCAAGCATCTTTTCCAACCACAATGCTATGAGATTAGAAAGCAGTTACAGGGAAAAACAACATAAAAAACACAAACACATGGAGATTAAACAATACTTTACTAAATAACAAAGAGATCACTGAAGAAATCAAAGAGGAAATCAAAAAATGCCTAGAGAAAAATGACAACGAAAAGACAATGATCCAAAACATATGGGATGCAGCAAAAGCTCTAAGAGGGAAGTTTATAGCAATACAATCCTACCTCAAGAAACAAGAAAAATCTCAAATAAACAATCTAACATTTCACCTAAAAGAACTAGAGAAAGAAGAACAAACAGAACCCAAAGTTAGTAGAAGGAAAGAAATCATAAAAATCAGAGCAGAAATAAATGATATAGAAACAAAGAAAACAATAGCAAAGATCAACAAAACTAAAAGCTGGTTCTTTGAGAAGATAAATAAAATTGATAAACCTTTAGCCAGACTCATCAAGAAAAAGAGGGAGAGAACTCAAATCAATAAAATAAGAAATGAAAAAGAAGTTACAATGGACACCGCAGTAATACAAAGCATAATAAGAGAATACTACAAGCAAAAAAAAAAAAAAAGACAACAAATAAACGTTGGCAAGAATGTGGAGAAAAGGGAACCCTCATGCACTGTTGGAGGGATGGTAAATTGGTGTAGCCACTATGCAAAATGGTGTGAAGGTTCCTCCAAAAATTAAAACTAGAACTTCCATATGATCCAGCAATTTCACTTCTGGGTATTTACCGGAAGAAAACAAAAACACTGATTTGAACAGATATATGCACTCCTATGAATATTGTAGCATTATTCACAATAGCCAAGATGTGAAAGCAACCCAAGTGTCATCTATTGATAGATGAATGAATAAAGAAGCTATGGTGTGTGTGTGTGTGTATACAATGGATTATTATTATCTTAAAAATAAATGAAATCTTGCCCTTTGCAACAACATGGACAGATCTAGGGGGTATTATGCTAATTGAAATAACTCAGATAGAGAAAGACAAATATTATATGATCTCATTTATATGTGGAATCTAATAAACAAAGAAAACAAAAGAAAATAGACACAGAGAACAAATGAGTGTTTGACAGAGGAGAGGAGGGTTGGGGATAATGTAGATGAAGGGACTAAGAGATACAAGCCTTTAGTTATAAAATAAGTTAGCCACAGGGATGTAATATACAGCAAAAATAATATGGTCAATAATATTGTAATAACTTTGTATGGGAACAGATCGTTACTAAACTTATTGTGGTGGTCATGTCATAATGTGTATAAATTTGAAATCACTATGTACTATACCTGCAAGTAACAT
Source organism: Mesoplodon densirostris (assembly GCF_025265405.1). Taxonomy (NCBI): domain Eukaryota; kingdom Metazoa; phylum Chordata; class Mammalia; order Artiodactyla; family Ziphiidae; genus Mesoplodon; species Mesoplodon densirostris. The sequence continues at coordinate 33,706,745 of NC_082677.1, read as the reverse complement.
AATTATTGTACATCAACTATATTTCAATAAAAAAATTAATGAATGCAATGTTTAGAGATAATTGAGATAAAAAGTAAATATGGCCTCTTACATTTGTTATTTAATTGGTGCAATTATTTTATTTTTTCAAATACTTATATGGGGGGGATGTTGCATGCATTTTCTCATCCAAGAGTGTGGACTTTAGCAAGAAATAGTATTACATAGAGAGCAAGCTTCAATAGCAAATCAAATTTCAGGGCATTCTTGTAACTGATTGTATACAGGGTATTTTTGAGTGCCCAAAGCAAGGGCAATATAAGAAGGAAGAATTGTATAAGTTAAAGCTACAAGTAGGTGGAACACACCAGAAATTCTTTGAGCCTGACCTCTTTTTTCCATCTTGATACTTGTCTTTCCAGCCTCCAAACCCAAGTTCTGACCTGAAAATTTCCCAACCAAGCTTTGTTCCTTGAACATCTACTCATCTGGGAAAGGTTTCCAGGACCTGCCCCTGCGGTCATTCACCACTGAATGCCTTAGGCCAGTGGTCCCCAAACTTTTTGGCACCAGGAACCTGTTTCATGGAAGACAATTTTTCCATGGACAGGGGCGGAAGATGGGTCAGGCAGTAATGTGAGTGATGGTTCAGGCAGCAATGTGACCAAAGGGGAGCAGCACTTGCTTGCCTGCCGCTCACCTCCTGCTGTGCAGCTCAGCTCCTAACAGGTCACAGACTGGTACTGGTGTGGGGCCAAGGGGTTGGGGACCTCTGCCTTAGGCCACAGTGCACCTCTACATAGATTAGTCTCCTTACCTGACAGGATCTCAGAACCTGAGTACTGTTTTTCTTCCTCATGGTATTTCCCAAATAATGGCACTGGATTCCTGACAGCATTGCTTTACCTATCCCAATAGGTGACTTTATTCTCTCTAGACCATATTCAAGACAACTTGTTCACCCTTGACTGCTGCCCAAGTAACAATGACAAGATGGGCAATACCCTTGTTCCCTGAAGCTTCCTATAGGAGTTGGAGTAGCTGAAACTCAGAGAGGATTTGAAAAGCATTAAAATGTATTTCTCTCTTTCTCAGTCAGTTCAAATGTACTGAAAAAAAGAGAACACTTATTTCCAAGACTACTTCAGGTAAAGCCTCAAATCCTCTGATTTCTCTAAAGTTTCCACTTTTATGTGAGAAATCATACTGTCTTTCTTCAATAAACCCATAAGGGCTTTAGAAAGCTGCAGTCCTTGTAAGGAATCCCCAAATGATTTAACATTATTTTATGTTTTTTTTTTCTTCACCTCGATGGCAATTCAGAATGGAGTATAAATAACCAATTTTTTATTCTAGGCTTCCAATTGCTTCACAAAATATGCTTTTAAAAGAAATCAAAATTATTTCAATGCTACGAAATTGTTTCTATACTTGTGTATTGGCCTAGAAAAAAATCTCAAGGGTCCATAACAGGCAATCTCCTGGCCACAAAGTAAATCCACAATGAAACCATCCTAGAGAAATAACTGTTTCATCTTCTTGTAAAGGCCCATAAAAGTGGAAATTCCACAGTCTCCTTCAGTTACCCCAAATGTTAATAACCCCTACTCCTCACAAAACCTGGATCAACCCTTAAAGACCACATTTATAAGTGTGATGGTTAATTTTATGTGTCAACTTAACTAGGCCACAGGGTGCTCAGATATTTGGTCAAACATTATTCTGCATATTTCTGTGAAGATATTTTGGGATGAGATTAGCATTTAACTTGATAGACTGAGTAAAGCAGGTTGCCCTTCTTAATGTAGGTAGACCTCATGTAATCAGTTGAAGGACTGAAAAGAACAGAAGGCTAATCTCCTCCCAATTAAGAGAGAATTCTCCCACTTTTCAACTTTTGAGCTGGGACATTGGCTCTTCTTGTTTCTACAGCAGCCTGCTGGTCTTCAGACTCTAACTGGGATATCAGCTCTGAATATGTTGAGCTCACCAGCCTCCATAATTGCATGAACCAATTCCATATATATATATATATAAAATAGGTATCTACAGATAGAGATAGATGGATAGAGATAAAGATAGAGATAGAGAGATATCCTCTTGGTTGTGTTTCTCTAGAGAACTCTGACTAATACAATAGAGTGAACAGGATGAATTCAACTTCAGACATGTTGAATTTGTGACCTCTCTGATATATTTTATATACTGAAAATACACCTTGGACTATTGAATGCATTTTTTCAGCCTAAAAATATCATACATGAAGGCCAAAATTCCAAAGAATTGTTCTGCTAAAGAATTTTCAATCTTTCTAAGCTTGGAATGAACATAATGCTACAAAACCATAGTATTTACCTTGGTTGAAGGTCGTGGGAGGAGTGTCACAAACGCCTTTGAATATCTGATGGAAACTATATCCTCCATCAAGAAAGAAGCAGAAATAGACAACCAACCTCCAGAAAACACAGCACTAGAGCCCATAGGTTCTAGTCTGGCAAGATGGCCTGACAGCACCATATTTTTTTCCAAAGAAATATGTAGATTTAAATGTATCTTTCTGATTTCCCCTTTTCCCATAGTGAGTATAATATAGTGGATTTTTGTTTCATGAATTGGTTCCTAAATAATTCCACAGAAAACTGAAGGAGGAAAGAACATAATAAATGTTAGACTTTGATATGTCCATAAAGTTCTTTAATGTCCAGCTTATCAGAAGCCATGAATATAATCTTTAGCAGTACCATAAAATGTAGTAAAGACCATAGGGTTTAAGTTCAGTAGAATTGCAAAGATCCCAAACTACTGCTACTTAACAGAGGTGAGGAAAAGAATAGCCTTAACCGTACTCCACTGAATTTAGATAGCAGGAAACTCAGCTCTCAAGATCAACTTCAAAGAAGGTCACTGGAGTCCAAAAAACATAATGTGGAAATAATAAAAAGCTAACTAAAAATCAAGGTCATTTGAAAGCTTTCAATGCAGCAGCAATAACTAACATTTTAACACACTTAATAGAACGTTTGAATCACATGGAAATCTAATAATGTAAATATAATTTTAATTTGGGTGAAATGCAGCTCTGAGATGCTAGGTGGTTAGTACATGACATTGCTAGGCCTCATATGCATGACCTTAGACCACAGTTTTGAAGCTCCAACTATACCAGTGAAGTGATACATTTGGACTAGCCTCTAGTCAGAGTGGTTAATGGAAAAAGAAACCAGATCAGTAGCAAGAAGCAGCTCACCTCAAATGATGACATGGCTGTAAGAATCCCCAATGTCTGTGACCTAAAAAATAGAACAGGTTGCCATTCTCACCATTAAGACAATTTGTCCACATTTAGCTCCCATGCAGAAAGCAAAATAAATGTGAGGATGACAAGAGAGGACTGACTTTAATAGTCTTTGTCCATTTGAAGCTGTTCAAATCAGTTTCCCCCTTGCCAGCAGGTAGCCTCTGGCTGGGAAAGTTAAATAATGGCGTGGTCTGCCTGCTATTTAGACATATTGTAAAACAGGTGAGCAGTAATAACTTATTCTAGGATATAGAGACCTTATTTTCCTGTCATAAACAGGGAATATTTCAGGAAATGGTACTTCAGTGAAATACACTGCATGTTTTGACATTTGAGAATCACAGTTTTTCTCTACAGGAATATAGATAATATTCTCTCAAGTGTTTTGTCAGTTGTATAATCTTAGTATTTATTTCTAAAATATTTACAAGGACTGAAACATATTGTTACTCAGATGCTTTCACTACTTGGTGTGGGTTTTTTAAAAATAAGTTTGAGGGCTTCCCTGGTGGCTGAGTGGTTGAGAGTTCACCTGCCGATGCAGGGGACACGGGTTCGTGCCCCGGTCTGGGAAGATCCCACATGCCGCAGAGCAGCTAGGCCTGTGAGCCATGGTTGCTGAGCCTGCACGTCCGGGGCCTGTGCTCTGCAATGGGAGAGGCCACAACAGTGAGGGACCCGCATACCACAAAAAATAATAATAATAATAAGTTTGAGTACAATTTGTTTCTGTTTTCTGATCTCTTCAGAAAAAATACTGCTTCTTAAGAAAGTGTTCAATATTCTTGACTCTATGCCTGGTTGCAAACTATTACTCCAAACTATATTTTATAATATACTAAATAGAATATTGGACATATAACAGTAAAGCTTATAGCCTATTCTATTTTCCAAGTTTTATACTTACAAATCCATAAGGATTTATCTTCTGCCTTGTCTAGCCTTTTATTTACATCTGCCCACCACCAGATGTTATTACTTAACATGACATTGTATATCATTCCCATGTAGGTGGCATAAAGATTTATGTCTTATTCATGAATGGTTGACAAATTCTATTTTCATTTCACAATGGATGAATGAAAATCACTTGGCCTTAATGTTTCAAAAAAAAGTTATCACTGTTTGGAATTCTTTTTGGCTTGAAAAATGTTTGGCGTTTTGTACACAAACAGACATGCTATATATAACTTTTTCTTTTCCTTTGTAGTTTGGTTGTATATTCTGAAGCCTGACTGCCTTTATAAAGCCTTGGGCTTCAATTCTCGTGTCTTAAGATCAGCATAGAAGGCAAAAAAGCATGGCTTTATTTTTCATTTGCATTGCTTATCTCAAATGTGTGATTTCTTTTCTGCAGCACTAAGTTACCAGGGCTTCTGATTGATGCACTTGTTCTCTTGCATGTTGATTTGTAACAGACTTTCTTATTTGTTTTCACAATTTCATCTTTCATAGACTAGGTCCTTCCCAAAGACATCAGATTATATCATTTCGGAGATCAGATATTTAGTTATTTACAGCCTCAGGCCTCCCTGTACATGAACTACTCAGTTTTGTATAATCTATTTACTTTTATGCATAAAATATATTTTAGACCTTACTTTAAATATTGCATGGAATTGGCAATGTGTTCCTACACAGTGTTTTGATTTTAAAGTATTAGTGGATGCTTCAACATCTAAGAAGCACGGGAAGGGAGTCAAGGGCTGAGGCTATAACAGAGCCTTCTCCCTTATTCTAGTAGAACCCATTGTGAGCAAGTCCTCAGAAATGCTTTTTTGACTGATTCTGATAGAATGGCTTTTGTATGTTATGGAAAAAAGCATCCTCACCAGATACCAAGATTCACTTTGAAAGTGTAAAAATCCAGGGATGATAAGAGACCTTCAAGATGGCAGAGGAGTAAGACGTGGAGATCACCTTCCTCTCCACAAATACATCAGAAATACATCTATATGTGGGACAATTCTACAGAACACCTATTGAAAACTGGCAGAAGACCTCAGACTTCCCAAAAGGCAAGAAACTCCCCATGTACCTGGGTAGGGCAAAAGAGTGAAGAAAAAACAAAGACAAAAGAATAGGGACAGGACCTACACATCTAGGAGGGAGTTGTGAAAGAGGAAAGGTTTCCACACACTAGGAAGCCCCTTCACTGGTGGAGACAGGGGGAGGCGGGTGGAGGAGGGAAGCTTTGGAGCCATGGAGGAGAGCGCAGAAATAGGGGTGCAGAGGGCAAAGCAGAGAGATTCCCACACAGAGGATTGGTGCCGACCAGCACTCATCAGCCTGAGAGGCTTGTCTACTCATCCACCGGGGCAGGTGGGGGTTGGGACCTGGGGCTCGGGCTTCGGAGGTCAGATCCCAGGGAGAGGACTGGGGTTGGCTGTGTGAACACAGCCTGAAGGGAGCTAGTACGACACAGCTAGCTAGGAGGGAGTCTGGGGAAAAGGTTGGAACTTTCTAAGAGGCAAGAGACCATTGTTTCAGGGTGCGTGAGGAGAGGGAATTTAGAGCAGCGCTTAAATGAGCTCCAGAGACAGGTGGGAGCCACGGCTATCAGCACCGACACCAGCGACAGGCATGAAATGCTAAGGTTGCTGCTGCAGCCACCAAGAAGCCTGTGTGCAAGCACAGGTCACTATCTACACCTCCCTCCCAGGAGCTTGTGCAGCCCGCCACTGCCAGGGTCCCGGGATCCACGAACAACTTCCTCGGGGAGAACACAGACTGTTGCAATGTCACAGTGGCCTCTGCTGCCGCAGGCTAGACCCACATTCCGTACCCTTCCCTCCCCCTGGACTGAGTGAGCCAGAGCCTCCTAATCAGCTGTTAATTTAACCCCGTCCTGCTGAGCGAAGAGCAGATGCCCTCAGACGACCTACATGCAGAGGCAGGGCCAAATACAAAGCTGAGCCCCAGGAGCTGTGCGAAAAAAGAAGAGAAAGGGAAATTTCTCCCAGCAGCCTCAGGAGCAGAAGATTAAATCTCCACAATCAACCTGATGTACCCTGCATCTGTGGAATACCTGAATAGACAATGAATCATCCCAAATTGAGGCGGTGGACTTCATGAGCAACTGTAGACATGGGGTTTGCTTTCTGGATCTACTTTGTTTCTAGTTTTATGCTTATCATAATTTAGTATTTAGAGTTTATTGTCATTGATAGATTTCTTTATTGATTTGGTTGCTATCTTCCTTTTTTTTAATATATAGATTTTTTTTCCTTTTTCTCTTCTTGTGAGTGTGTATGTGTATGGTTCTTTGTGTGATTTTGTCTGTATAGATATGCTTTTACCATTTGTCCTAGGGTTCTTTCTGTTCAGTTTTTTGTTGTTGTTGTTGTTTGTTTTGTTATTAGTATAGTTTTCAGCGCTTGTTATAATTGGTGGCTTTGTTTTTCATTTTGGATCCTCTCTTATTTTCTTTCTTCTTTTTTTATTAATTTTTAATTTCTTTATTTTTAATATTTTTTTATTTTAATAACTTATTTTAGATAGTTTAGTTTTTCTTTCTTTTTTTCCCCATTTTCTTCTGAGCTGTGCAGCTGACAAGGTCTTGGTGCTCTGGACGGGCCTCAGGCCTATGCCTCTGAGGTGAGATAGCCATGTTCAGGTCATTGTTCCACCAGAGGCCTTCTGGCTCCATGTAACATCAAATGGGGAAAGCTCTCCCAGAGATCTCCATCACAATGTTAAAACCTAGCTCCACTCAAAGACCAGCAAGCTACACTGCTGGACAACCTATGCCACACACCTAGCAAGATAGGAACACAACCTCAACCATTAGCAGAGAGGCTGCCTAAAATCATAATAAGGTCCTAGACACCCCAAAACACACCATCGGATGCAGTCCTGCCCACCAGAAAGACAAGATCCAGCCTCATCCACCAGAACACAGGCAACAGACCCCTCCTAGGAAACCTACACAACCCACTGAACCAACCTTAGCCACTGGGGAGAGACACCAAAAACAACAGGAAATATGAACCTGCAGCCTGCAAAAAGGAGACCCAAACACAGTAAGTTAAACAAAATGAGAACACAGAGAAACACACAGCAGATGAAGGAGCAAGGTAAAAACCCACCAGACCAAACAAATGAAGAGGAAATAGGCAGGCTACCTGAAAAAGAATTCAGAGTAATGATAGTAAAGATGATCTAAAATCTTGGAAACAGAATGGAGAAAATACAAGAAACGTTTAAAAAGGGACTAGAAGAACTAAAAAGCAAACAGTGATGAACAACACAATAAATGAAATTAAAAATTCTCTAGAAGGAATCAATAGCAGAATAATTGAGTCAGAACAATGGATAAGTGATCAGGAAGATAAAATAGTGGAAATAACTATCATAGAGCAGAATAAAGAAAAATAATGAAAAGACTTGAGGACAGTCTCAGAGAACTCTGGGAAAACATTGAATGTACCAATATTCAAATTATAGGGGTCCCAGAAGAAGAAGAAAAAAAGAAAGGGACTGAGAAAATATTTGAAGAGATTATAGTTGAAAACTTCCCTAATAGGGGACAGGAAATAGTCACTCAAGTACAGGAAGGGCAGAGAGGCCCATATAGGATAAATCCAAGGAGAAACATGCCAAGACACATATTAATCAAACTATCAAAAATAAATACAAAGAAAAGTTATTAAAAGCAGCAATGGAAAAATAACATGCAAGGGAATCCCCATAAGGTTAACAGCTGATCTTTCAGCAGAAACTCTGCAAGCCAGAAGGGAGTGGCAGGACATATTTAAAGTGATAAAAAGGGAAAACTTACAGCCAAGATTACTCTACCCAGCAAGGATCTCATTCAGATACGACGGAGAACTTAAAACCTTTACAAACAAGCAAAAGCTAAGAGAATTCAGCGCCACCAAACCAGCTTTACAACAAATGTTAAAGGAACTTCTCTAGGCAGGAAACACAAGAAAAGGAAAAGATCTAAAATAACAAACTCAAACAATTAAGGAAATGGCAATAGGAACATACATATCAATACCTACCTTAAATGGAAATGGATTAAATTCTCCCACCAAAAGACATAAACTGCCTGAATGAATACAAAAAGAAGATCCATATATATGCTGTCTACAGGAGACCCACTTCAGACCTAGGGACATATACAGACTGAAAATGAGGGAATGGAAAAAGATATTCCATGCAAATGGAAATCAAAAGAAAGCTGGAATAGCAATACTCATATCAGAGAAAATAGACTTTAAAACAAAGACTATTACAAGAGAAAAAGAAGGACATTACATAATGATCAAGGGATCAATCCAAGAAGAAGATATAACAATTGTAAATATGTATGCACACAACATAGGAGTGCCTCAATACATAAGACAAATACCAACAACCATAAAAGGGGAAATGGACAGTAACACAATCATAGTAGGGGACTTTAACACCCCACTTTCACCAATGGACAGATCATCCAAAATGAAAATAACTATGGAAACACAAGCTTTAAATGATACCTTAAGCAAGATGGACTTAATTGATATTTATAGTACATTCCATCCAAAAACAACAGAACACACTTTCTTCTCAAGGGCTCATGGAATATTCTCCAGGGTAGATCATATCTTGGGTCACACATCAAGTCTTGATAAATTTAAGAAAATTGAAATCATATCAAGTATCTTTTCCAACCACAACGCTATGAAACTAGATATCAATTACAGGGAAAAATCTGTAAAAAATACAAACACATGGAGGCTAAACAATACACTACTAAATAACTAAAAGATCATGGAAGAAATCAAAGAAGAAATCAAAAAATACCTAGAAACAAATGACAATGAAAACATGACTACACAAAACCTATGGGATGCAGCAAAAGCAGTTCTAACAGGCAAGTTTATAGCAGTACAATCCTACCTCAAGAACCAAGGAACATTCCAAATAAATAACATAACCTTACACCTAAAACAATTAGAGAAAGAAGAACAAATAAACCCCAAAGTTAGCAGAAGGAAAGAAATCATAATGATCATATCAGTAACAAATGAAAAAGAAATGAAGGAAACAGTAGCAAAGATCATTAAAACTAAAAAGTGGTTCTTTGAGAAGATAAAAAAAATTGATAAACCATTAACCAGACTCATCAAGAAATAAAGGGAGAAGACTCAAATCAATAGATTTAGAAATTAAAAAGGAGAAGTAACAATGGACACTGCGGAAATACAAAGAATCATGAAAAATTACTACAAGCAACTATAAGCTAATAAGATGGACAACCTGGAAGAAATGGACAAATTCTTAGATAAGAAAACCTTCTGAGACTGAACCAGGAAGAAATAGAAAATATGAACAGACCAACCACAAGCACTGAAATTGAAACTGAGATTAAAAATCTTCGAACAAACAAAAACCCAAGACCAGATGGCTTCACAGGCGAATTCTATCAAACATTTAGAGAAGAGCTAACACCTATCCTTCTCAAACTCTTCCCAAATATAGCAGAGAGAGGAATACTCCCAAACTCATTTTATGAGGCTACCATCACCATGATGTGAAAACCAGACAAAGATGTCACAAAGAAAGAAAAATACAGGTCAATATCACTGATGAACATACATGCAAAAATCCTCAATAAAATACTAGCAAACAGTATCCAACAGCACATTAAAAGGATCAGCCACCATGTTCAACTATGTTGATCAAGGTCAAGTACTGTATGGTCACCTTATTTTTGATAAAGGAGGCAAGAATATACAATGGAGAAAAGACAGGGTGTTCAAGAAGTGTTGCTGGGAAAACTGGACAGCTAAATGTAAAAGAATGAAATTAGAACACCATACACAAAAATACACTCAAAATGGATTAAAGACCTAAATGTAAGGCCAGACACTATCAAACTCTTAGAGGAAAACATAGGCAGAACCCTCTATGACATAAATCACAGCAAGATCCTTTTTGACCCACCTCCCAGAGAAATGGCAATAGAAACAAAAATAAACAAATGGGACCTAATGAAACTTAAAAGCTTTTGCACAGCAAAGGAAACCATAAATAAGATGAAAAGACAACCCACAGAATGGGAGAAAATATTTGCAAATGAAGCAACTGACAAAGGATTAATCTCCAAAATTTTCAAGCAGCTCATGCAGCTCAATATCAAGAAAACAAGCAACCCAATCCAAAAATGGGCAGAAGACCTAAATATACATTTCTCCAAAGAAGATATACAGAGTGCCAACAAACAGATGAAAGGATGCTCAACATCATTAATCATTAGAGAAATGCAAATCAAAACTACAATGAGGTATCACCTCACACTGGTCAGAAGGGCTATCATCAAAAAATCTACAAACAATAAATGCTGGAGAGGGTGTGGAGAAAAGGGAACCCTCTTGCACTGTTGGTAGGAATGTAAATTGATACAGCCACTATCGAGAACAGTATGGAGGTTCTTTGAAAAACTAAAAATAAAACTACCATAAGACCCAGCAAGCCCACTACTGGGCATATACACTGAGAAAACCAGAATTCAAAACGAGTCATGTACCACAATATTCTATTTATAGCTCTATTTACAGTAGCCAGGACATGGAAGCAACCTAAGTGTCCATCAACAGATGAATAGATAAAGAAGATGTGGCACATATATGCAATGGAATATTACTCAGCCATGAAAAGAAAAGAAATTGAGTTATTTTTAGTGAGGTGGCTGGCCCTAGAGTCTGTCATACAGAGTGAAGTAAGTCAGAAAGTGAAAAACAAATACCATATGCTAACACATATACATGGAATCTAAATATATATATATATATGGTTCTTAAGAACCTAGGGGCAGGACAGGAATAAGGACTCAGACGTAGAGAATGGAATTGGGAACACATTGAAGGGGAAGTTTAAGCTGGGACAAAGTGAGAAAATATCATGGACATATATACACTACCAAATGTAAAATAGCTAGGTAGTTGGAAGCAGCCACATAGCACAGGGAGATCAGCTCGGTGCTTTGTGACCACCTAGAGGGATGGGATAGGGAGGATGGGAGGGAGACGCAAGAGGGAGGAGATATGGGGATATATTTATATGTATAGCTGATTCACTTTGTTATAAAGCAGAAACTAACACACCATTGTAAAGCAATTATACTCCAATAAAGTTGTTAAAAAATAAGCTACAAGGATATATTGTACAACACAGGGAATATAGCCAATATTTCATAATAACTATAAATGGAGTATAACCTTTAAAAATTGTGAATCACTATGTTGTACACCTGTGACATATAATATTGTACATCAACTATACTTCAGTTTTTTAAAAAAGGAACTCAGGGATAATATGTACCATATTTGGCTTAACAATCCATTTATTCTTTCCACTTCTGAATCTCAGTTATAAATGTAATAGACCAGGGCTTCCCTGGTGGCGCAGTGGTTGAGAATCTGCCTGCTAACACAGGGGACACAGGTTTGAGCCCCAGTCTGGGAAGATCTCACATGCCACGGAGCAACTAGGCCCATGAGCCGCAACTACTGAGCCTGCGTGTCTGAAGCCTGTGCTCCGCAACAACAGAGGCTGCGATAGTGAGAGGCCCACGCACTGCAATGAAGAGTGACCCCTGCTTGCCACAACTAGAGAAAGCCCTTGCCCAGAAACAAAGACCCAACACAGCCAAAAATAAATAAATAAATAAATTTATAAATGTAATAGACCAAGTCTAGCATTATTCTAAGCAGGTGGCGGGATTCAATCTTGATTTTTTAGGTATTATATTCTTGGCTTCAGTTAAAGATCACAGTACCAGTGCTAAAGAAAAATATTGGAGAAATTTTAATTAGGCCAAACTGTTTTCCATGGCCATCTCCTCCAAACTAAAGGGTAGGTTAAGGAAAAGGAAAGAGATATTAAAAAGGAAATGAGTTTAGTTTAAGAAACTGTGCCTGAGAACTCAGTCTCAGTCCATGTCATCATGAGGTGGAACCACTGAGCATTTTTTAATGTTGAGAATTTGAAGGTAGGGTGGATCTGTACCTTGCTTCTTAGGTCAGACCCAGGGATGCTGCATGTTTCCTGTGGAAGCTATTCAACCTCTCACAGCATGGCAGAAGTAGAGTAGAAATAGGACCATGGCTGGTTGGCCCAAGAACTGGAGAGCAGGAGACAACCTCCTGGTATTCCTGTGGCACCAGAGTGGAATAGGAGAGCATTTGAAAGTTCTCTGGGACTCTCCAAAAGGGTATGACAGGTGGCTCCAAGTGTAACCCTCAAGTTCAGAGGAAATCTAATAGACAAAGCACTGGGTGATCTAGTATGGACCCTCCTGTCAGAGGTCAGAAGAAAGTAGACAATATATATATAATGGCCTAATGGAAAAGAACTACAAATAAGGAATTACATCCTGCCATAGGATTTAGATCAAGGTCTAAAAAAGGATACTTTTCCTTCACAAAGATGATGAATTTGCACATTTCTTCCCTTTCCACTTTGATTGAGTTTAAACTTAAATGACTAATGAAATTATTCCACTAAGTTTACCTGAAGTCGACTAAATGAAGTTTTCTTAACTATAGTTAAAAAATGCACTGTCACATATTGTTTTTAAGAGCTCAGACTCAGGAACGAAATCTGATGCATTCAAATATTACCTTTGTCTAGGATTTGTGACATTAGGTAATTCACATTATCTCTCTGTGTCTCTGTTTCCTCATATATAAATTGAGGAGAATAATAGTGATTTACTTATACTATTAACTTACACTACTGTGAGAATTAAATGAGTTGACATATATAATGTGCTCAGAAAAGTACCCATGGCAAGTGCCATATATATATTTATTATTAATATTATTATTATTTGTCAGATGGAATGGGTACTGAAGATAGAAATTACTATTAAATAGTGTGCTTTTTCCACATCAAGCTCTGGCATGTAAATGCTACATAAATATATTAATACTATAGAATTTTAGAGAAGAAATAGATTAAAGATTATTTAGTTCAACACTTATTTTTAAAGATAAGGAGAAACATCTTTAGAAAGGCCAGATAATGGCTATGGAGCTAATAAATCTTAGAACTGGGATTCAAACTCAGGTCTTTATTTGTTTGCTCAATGTGCCAGGTACAGTGCTACATTTGAAAATACAGCAGTATGTTGGTGGGAATGTAAATTGATACAGTCACTATGGAGAACAGTATGGAGGTTCCTTAAAAAACTAAAAATAGAATTAACATATGACCCAGCAATCCCACTACTGGGCATATACCCTGAGAAAAACATAATTTAAAAAGAGTCATGTACCAAAATATTCATTGCTGCTCTATTTACAATAGTCAGGACATGGAAGCAACCTAAGTGTCCATTGTCGGATGAATAGATAAAGAAGATGTGGCACATATATACAATGGAATATTACTCAGCCATAAAAAGAAACGAAATTGAGTTATTTGTAGTGAGGTGGATGGACCTAGAGACTGTCATACAGAGTAAGTAAGTTAGAAAGAGAAAAACAAACACCGTATGCTAACACATATATATGGAATCTAAGAAAAAGAAAAAAAAAAAGGTCATGAAGAACCTAGGGGTAAGACAGGAATAAAGACACAGACCTGCTATAGAATGGACTTGATGATATGGGGAGGGGGAAGGGTAAGCTGGGACAAAGTGAGAGAGTGGCATGGACATATATACACTACAAAACGTAAAATAGATAGTTAGTGGAAAGCAGCCGCATAGCACAGGGAGATCAGCTCGGTGCTTTGTGACCACCTAGAGGGGTGGGATAGGGAGGGTGGGAGGGAGGGAGATGCAAGAGGGAAGAGATATGGGAACATATGTATATGTATAACTGATTCACTTTGATATAAAGCAGAAACTAACATGCCATTGTAAAGCAATTATACTCCAATAAAGATGTTAAAAGAAAGAAAGAAAGAAAGAAAGAAAGAAAGAAAGAAAGAAAGAAAGAAAGAAAGAAAGAAAGAAAGAAAGAAAATACAGCAGTATGAAAGGCCAACATAGGCCTTACCTCACAGAGTTTACAACATACCAGGAAATATAGCTGGAAAGACAATTGTGTATTATGATAGGAGAAATATGTGGTACAATATTCCCAGGAGCCAAGCAAGGCTTTTAAAGAAAATGACTTGAAGATGAAATCTACATGAAGAGTGGGAGTTAGATGGATGAAGGGGTGGAATTAAAGTACCTAAGGTCAAGCGAGAGCTGTGGTAGAGGCCTCAAATTTGAGAAAGAACACAACTGTTCAAGGAGTTGATATAAATTAGTATATTTTAGCAAAGAATGCAAGAAGAGGAGGATGAACAGAAGTAGTAATAGATAGGGTGAGATTCTTGGGTGGTCTTATAAACTATGGTAAGAAATTTGGGCATAATCCTAAAGGCAATGAAAACTAACCAAGCTTTTTTCACTGTTGGAGGCTCTTTCTAAAAACCATAGGAGAAGAGACTGGAGATGAAAAGAAGAGTCAGGGAGACCATTTAAGAGACTGTTGCATCTAAGAAAGAAAACTAGGCCTTCTGTCTTAAAATCCTTCATTCTTTTGAATATCATCACTGAAGGAAAACAAGAAAAAAATGGAATGAGGAAAATAAAAAGAGAAACTAATACTATTCTTGCTCTCCTTAGGAGATCTTCAACCCTTTTCATATAGATCATGGATTGTTAAAGTGAGAAGTGACCTTGAGGAAAGTCAACTTTTAGATCATAGAGACAGGATACATGTCTTGCTCATGTTCTATTAAATGGCAGAGTCAGAACTAAACCTCAGATCTAACCTGCCAGCCCGTGCCCTCCACTGCACCATCCTGAAATAAACTCCCTAGAATAAAGGCAGAGCCACAGCGGTCACTAAGGGATGGAGAGACCCAGAATTCTGAGCAGACTATCCTGAAAAGAGGAGCTTTAACAGGCCCTCGTGTCCCAGCCACTTGCCAGAGCCTATGAAAAGGTGTTTCTCTGGAGGTTTGTGCTCTGAGTTTTATAATACGGTTCTCTCCCCTCACAGGGAAATTCTCAGCTAAAATTAGTTAAGATTAAACTGAGTAAATAATATAGTTCAAGCTCAGTATGAAAAAGAGTATATTTATTATAGAAAATTGTAATGAGTAGCTAATTGCTCTCAACAATCTAATTATTATGTAGTCCCATAGCCCCAGTGGTTAGGGGAAAAATTATATTAAACTGAAATCTTCCTGTCTATAATTTCTCCTCACTGGTCTGATTTCTTCCAAGTGCCCTTTGTAAATAAACAGGGAGGAAATAAGAAAACTCTGCCTTCTACAGCCTCCAAAAGCAAGCCTTGGCTCATCTTCCAGTTCAGTAGGAGACACTGGGGGTCAAGCCTGGGTTTGGCAAATAAGCTCAGTGAATTCAGGTTCACTTTGGGAGCAAATTTTTTATTCAAAATAATCCAGTTCTCTAATAGGGACTATGTTTAAGAGATGGACAGCAAGGACATTAAATGTACCAGAGTTCCAGGAAACACATCCAGAGACAAGGCCTAGAAGCACAATGCAGTGACCACCAACCTAGCGCCTGCTCCATTGCAACCCATGGTTCTCTGAAGTCTTTTTTGGCAGTGAGCATCACCTCGAGTAGCCAAAGTCACTTGTACCATTGGCCTAATGTGTCCAAGACAGAATCAGCATGATGGTGACACGGTGACACAGTGACACAAACAATTCTCATGTACTCTAGAACTGCATTCAACTTGAGGCTTGGTTGGGATTCACAAACACGCACCTCTTTTACTGAGTTTCC
Source organism: Mesoplodon densirostris (assembly GCF_025265405.1). Classification (NCBI taxonomy): domain Eukaryota; kingdom Metazoa; phylum Chordata; class Mammalia; order Artiodactyla; family Ziphiidae; genus Mesoplodon; species Mesoplodon densirostris. Next base: position 33,690,720 of record NC_082677.1, on the reverse strand, counting down.
AAATCCTGCTCATCACTGCAGCAAATAAGTCTCCTTTAGGCCTGGATGTCAAGGGAATAGATCCAAATCAAAAGTCCTCTGCAGACCACGCAGGTTTGGGTGTCTTCTTAGGAGAATGTCAAAATCTGAAATAATGCCAAACACCTGTCATATAAACAGGAATAGACTTGTTATCTTTAACCAAAGGACTATTTACCATAACAGAAATACTAAATGCATCAGCAGAGGTGGGTCCTAGTTTGTGGTGGCTTTGGATTATAAATATTGGTAAATTTTTAATCCAAAAAACAAATCATTTATTCACATTCATTATTGAGTTCAGCATTCAATCCTAAGGATACAGCCAAGAAAAAGGATTTCAGAGTCTAGTGATTCAATGGTGAAAAACAAAGGCAACTCTAATCCCTGACCCTCACAGCTCCAACAGTTTACTAGATCAATTTTATAGTTTTTATAGAAATAATATGGTGACACTCAAAATGATTCCAGACTATTTATTCATTTGCTAGTCTAAGCACATAATATGATTGCTCCAAAAAAGGACAGACTGGGAGATGGTTGATAGAGGCAGCTATTGGCTGGGATTCAGTCTGGAACAGACCATTACCATTGTAATATTGTACAGAATCACAATTAGGTATGATATACAAGAAGTTAAGGGCATGAAAGTTGAAGCATTTTGGGGAAACAGGCATCTCTTTTTTTTTTCTGGTATATTTCCCTGAAATCTCTTTGGCTTGAAAACCAGGGCCATTTTCATAATTATAAGATCAGAGTATTAGTCTAGGCATTTGAAAGGACTGACGCTATCGTGTGTGTGTGTGCGTGAGTGCGTGCACGCACAGGGACTAAGCATTAGGATTTGCCTCATTTCTGGGGCAAAAGATATCTATTTCTTTCTCAGTCCACCCCAGGCAATACCCAGTTCAGTCCATGATGATTAGGTTTAGCTAGACAGCTCCTTAAGGAACACTAGCACCCTCTATCCAAAAAGTGGTAGAGAAGGTTACTGTTTCCAATTCTTCATTCCATCTTAGCTAGAGAATAATACTTAACACTTACATTGCCATAGGACTTTGCTGAACCTCCCATAAGAGAAAGCCAATGTGACTTGGCCATGTGATTTGCCTCAGCCATTACATTAGCAAACGTAATGTGAGCAGAGGCCTTACACATGTTTGCATAACTTGATTTGGCATTTAGCATATCTGCCATCATGATGAGAAAATCACGCCCCTAGTAGTTACTCATCCCAGAATGAGTTATGTGGGGCATAACCAAAGCCAACCTATGACCCAGAGCCAAGCCCAGCAGGAATCTAGTCAACCCATAGACTCATAAGTCACAAAAATAAATGTCTACTGTTGTAAATTGCTAACAGCTTGTAAGCTTTCTAAAAGTTATTTGTTATACAGCTTTATTGCTTCAATAGCTGACTAATATAAAAGATGTTCCAGAATTAAATTAACAGTGCTCATAAGGCACACTAAGACATTCACATTCAAAGGGTATGTACTTCCACACAAGCAAGTAAATGAGAGAAATGATCTTCATATTGCCTAAGTAAACTATCTGAGCTTAAATAGTCATCAATTAAATCATTTACACCTTTTTATTTTACATATTTCTCTCAATAGGAGAAACAGATTAAAATGTGAAAGAAAATCAAAAAAGGAAAAAAAAAACCCTAGGTTTGTCTTGTCAGGCCACTAATAAATATTGGCTGAAAACACTAGACTCCATCTTGCTTTAAAACCTATAACTAAAAACCAAACAGTTTCCTTAAAACTAATCAACATTTCCTGATTTCTTCAGGAAAATTTTTGATGGAAAATATTACCATTTACTACATAAAATATATATATTTTGTATTTATAATAATTGTGATGGTAGAAGTTCTAATGGCGGGATGAAAATAGAAAGTAGTCCTTATCTCTGTCTAATAAGTTACTGAGCACTTTTTAAACTCAAGAAAATCTGATAAGTTACAGAGTTGACACCTCTAAAATGGCCAACTAAATCATTTTAGACAATTCAGTAATCAATGGGAAATTCTGTATAATAAATTCAGTGGTAGAAAACAGTACTGAGTGTCAAGGCAACTGAAGTGGCCAGATCATAGATTGATCACAAGTTCTGGGGCCTGGAAAAGCCAAACAAAGAAGTACTACTCTGTCACCACGATGCACCAAGCCTTTCATGTATAAGGAGTCAAGACCCATCTCCCACTTCCTGGGACACTACATATGAGCTCTCCCAATAGTTTGTCAGACAGGGGCAAGCCATGTCATTGGAGATTGACAGGAATTACTCAGCTCTTCACAAATCATGAGTGCCCACCCAGTCAGACCACTTTCCCAACATCAACTCCCAGAACTATATGGAGTCCAGCAACCTATATGTGTCCTCACTCTCCAGTTCTTCTGACCTCTTTTTTGTCTCAAGGAAATCTGCCCATTCTCCAGATACTCTTTTTCTCTAGCTTATCTTTAAAACCCATTGCTCTTCTAAGTTTTTTTTTACAACAGACACTAATGGTCCATTAGAACCAGTGTAGGAATGAAGCCAAGAATAATACTTCCAGTGAGGCAAAGAAAGGAAAATTACAAAATTTAAGGTCTATATTAAAATAGTCTGCCTCTCCATATCATGTCAAAAGTAAACCATGTAACAAAACTAAGTGATAGGTAATTTCATACTTATTTTGCCATGAAAGAAATGGAAATTCAGAGAGGCTAAATAACTTATCCAAATTCACAAAACTAGTAAATGATGATGCTAGAATTTGAACCAAGTATTTCAAAGATATAAAGTCCATGTAAATCAGTCCCTTATTTTACAGGTAAATAAAGAAGATTCAGCTGGAATGGTCAACAACTGATTTGTAATCTTTGTTCTGGCCTCAAGGAAACCTGAGGATTTGATCCTTGACTGAATCTTCCTTGTTGAGGAGACTTCCAGAGCTGGGGCTTCCCTGAACTGAGGTAGTCTGCACTCACCCATTCTTGTTTTTTGTGATCACTTGCATTTCAAGTGTGGAGTGCCTGGGACATTTGTAACCTGTACATTGAAGATAAAAGACCTCCACTATGTTGTCACCATGGATGTTGCATTGTTGCCTATTCTGTATGCTTTCTTAAAGCTAAATATATGTGTTAATGGGCAAAGTCCATGGTATCTTGTGAGTCTGATTGTCAATATGAACCTAGTGCCATGTGGCTGGTTGAGTACTGTGGATTTTGCAGATGACAGAGAGGCTAATTTGGTCCTATAGCAAGTTCATTGCAGAATCTGATAAACATGGCCTCATGCCTCCTAAATCAATGTACCCTCTACTACATAACTATGACTCAAATGACTTCAAAATAGGAAAATCATGCATTTTTTATTAGGAAAGGTTATACGTATATCCGATTCCTATTCTACCTTCAAGACCTATGTCAAATCATACAACTTTTCATAAAGACTTCAGAAAATATTCTGTAATGGATATAGCATTGCCTTCTTCCAGACCTTCCATATCATGTATTTTCTATATGACACATTTGGACACAATTATCTTCTGCCGTATGTTGTTCTCTAACTGTTCCATGTCCCTCCTCCTCCCCCACCCACTAGATAGTGAGATTTTTCAAGGGCAAGAAACATAACTTACACTTCTTTAATCACTTTGAAAAGTGCCTACCTAGCCCAGTACTTGACATTTACCAAGTACTCAATAGAGTCTTCTTGAATGAAAGCACAATCAAGATTTTTAAACCTGTAATGGAATATGCTCAGACATCCATAATTTTAAAAAAACATTTTCAGTTTAAACCCAAATGATATAGCAAGTCTAATTAAACTGAATTCTTATTAGAAAGGTTTTCAAGTCAAAACATTTAACCCTGAGAAGAAAGTTCCCAGCACCTCCATTAAATAAATTATTAGATACATAAAGGAGACAATAAGTATGACCCTTACAATTAAGGGTCAATTTCCAAAGCATACTGATTTTGATTTGGCTAAACACAATCTTATGATAAAATTAGGAAATCTGTTTTTCTCCAAAAATATTGTATATTTTCTTCCCTAGTTGTCTGATTGGAGCTGAAATAACAAGTTTATTTCTGTTTAACAACTTATAACACACTACACCTTTGTATAACAAACTATCTTTACTTGCACTCAGCATCTCTGTTGTCAACATATCTCTAAAGGGATTTTTGTTAAAGCAATGACTTTTGCTAAGATAGCACTAAGAACACTGATTTTCCATAACATGTTCTGAAACAACAGATTTTTTTTTCCTTTTTAAATAGAATGATGGCATTTTTTTCCAAATAAGCTATTATTATTTACTGCTAGGCTAAATTTTTAGCTAATAAAAACTTTTACTTTCATTCCTTAAAGATTATATTTAACAGCAGGATGATTTTTTTTAAGTCATCTAAGTATCCTTATCAGTATCAGGTAGCCCAGCCAATTTTTCTAGTCTTTCTTTAAAATATCCAACAGTGAGTCTTTAGAATTCTTTTATAACTGAAACAGAAAGAGGCTAGGAAATATAAATACATGTATTTCTATAAGTGTTCTAATGTATAAAGTCACACTGAAACAACAATGTAATTTAACTGCATTTTACAAAATTACTGAAATTGCCTCCACTGACTCTTCTAGAAGTACCAGAAGAGATGAAACTTGTGTAGTGTATCTGTAACCCTAAGTTTTCTCATGCATAAAGTTGGAAAAGATTACTTTCTCCAGAAATTATATTTATATCAATCATTTGAACAAACGTTAAAGGATTCTTCTGGGAAAATTAATTAAGTAAATGTAGGTAACTCACTTAATATTAAAGATATTAAAATCAAAATATAATAAAATCATATTTATAAAGGTAAAACTTTTAATACACTCAGCAATGTAGAAGAGTGTTTCTTAAAGTATTTCCAAAGACACGGTACTGTAATTATGTGATATGTTTGTTAAAAATTGATAGTGATACCTGTCAAGTAAAATAGAGGAACAAAACTTTTTAAAGCAGAAAACTATAAAACATAGAAATCTTAGGCAACATAGTGTTGAAACAAACAGTCTTACATATCTGAATAGCTCTTGGGAGCATCACTATATTATAAATTTGTGAAGTCGTTGCTGATTATGATAACTAACTTTAGTCAAAGTTCTCATTAATTGGATTCTGTATAGGTCTGTTAATGAATGAAAGGAAGTGTACACTAGATTTATGCTCTTCTTCAAATTTCTTAAGAAAAAATATCAGCATTTAAAAAAAACAAGCTTCAGTAATCTTGGAGATACATATAAGCAAAACTCACTATAACACTAGAAAAATCAGATGTTAGTCTCAGCATGGATACTGCAAATTAACTTTCTAAACTAAAGGAGAGCTGTGTTGTCATTATGAATACATAAAATCCTTAAATCCTGTAATAACTAAGTGTTCTGTAAATATCAGGTAATTAAAATAGAATAGCAAAATATGAAATATAATACAGAAAATTACAGAAGATAAATAAAACTAAATATGGTTATAATAACATGATTTTTTAGGTATTTTCATGAAAACTACTTTCAAGTAGATAATAAGCTATAGAGTATTGAGGCAGATTTCCTTGCCTTTCTGAAACAAGATAAATCCAAAAATAATTCCAAGTATGCTTTGAGAAATATAGCAATAGAAGCATTGTTGGAATAAGTTACCAAGGACAATTTTGAAGTAAAAATGAAATATAGATGTATACATTCTAAGAAGTATGTTTCAGAATAATTTATGGCTACACCTGTTATAAAATAAAATGCAAATCAGGACCTCCATTTACTTTCATCCTTGAGAAATTATTTTTTTTTGGTTTAAAAAATACCAGTACTGGTCCCAAGGATTTTCTATAATTCTCAGATCTGTCAGTCCTCCTTGGTCCTCACTATATCACAGAAGTCTGAACTTCAGAAGTTTCACTCTTCATAAAGTCTTTCTGCCCAAGAGGAGACAACATCACTGTAAGAACTGCAGCTTTTCAAATCTGCCAGCTGATTACAAAATGTCACAGATGGATATACTTCCACTTCTGACCAAGATGGAATAGCTGGAACTAGATTTATCCTATCACCTAAAAATAAATAAATAAAATAAAAAACAAACAAACAAACAAATAAAAACCCTGGACATCAGGCACTGAAGAACAATGGTCTCTGAGAGACAAACTTTAAATTCAATAAGCCCTATGATTGCCCAGCCTACAGCCTTGAGAGAGTTTCCAGGTCACATCACAAGGAGGTTCCACCAGTTGATGAGACAGAGCTAGGGGTCTAGCAAGGTGGCAAGAGTATACAGCACAAAGTAATGGATAGATGAGGCCTGCATGGAGAGAACTATGGTTACTTGCATAATCAGTCTACCAAAAGGCAGGGATAAAGAGTAAATCTTTAAAAGAGCTGTGGGGGAGGGGGAATCATGTTACACACATAAGAACAAAGAAATAAAGATGACAGCAAATTTGACTTTGAAAACAATGCAAGCAAGAAGGTAATGAAGCAACATCTTCAAACCCCTGAAGAAAATCTAGAAATCTATACTCAACAAAGCAATATCTAAAAAATATAGGCAAAACAAATAATTGTTTAGGTATACAAAAATAATTCATTACCTACAGAACTGAACTAAAAGAAATGTTATAGGAGGGTCTTCAGATTGAATAAATATGACACAGTTGGAAATATGAATCTACACTGGTATTTTTCAACCAGATCATCATTAATGTTTGAACACAATTCTTTGCTAGGGTAAGATGAGGTGGGGGTGAATCCTTTTCATTATAAGATGTTTATCAGTATCACTGCCCTCAATCCACTGGATACCAATAGCTTCTCCACCACCTTTTGTGTGACAATCAAAAATGTCTCTAGACATTACCAATGTCAGCTGATAGCCAAAACCACGCCTTATTGAGAACTACTGATAAAAACAAGGAAGAGAGTTCTACGACAATTACATGAGTAAATATGTAAGATTTCTTCTTATCATCTAAATCTCCTTTAAAAGTAATTGATTGTTTTTTTTAAAAAAGTAATAATAATCTAATTTGTAGTTTATTCCATATATGAGAAATATATGACAACAAGAGCATAAAGGCCATGAAGAGAGAAATAGGGAGTATACTATAAGGTTCTTACACCATAAAGAAGTGACAAACTATTACTTGAAGGTAGACTGTGATAAGTTTAAGATGTATGCTATAAACCTTAAAGCAAACACAAAATAGCACAACAATAACTTTTAGCTAATAAGTTAAAAAAGGAGATAAAATAGAATCATTAAAAAAATTCAATTCATCAAGGAGAATGCAGAAAAAGAGAAAGGGAGGAACAAAATATGGTAACAGAAAAGAAATAACAAGTTAATTAGCTGTCAATTATTATATTAAATTTAAATAATGTAAATATCCTAATTAAAAGACACAGATTTTCAGATTGAATGAAAAAGCATACTCTACTCTGTGTTGCCTACAGGAAACTTATTTTATTATAAAAGCACAAATTCTTGACAGTAAAAGATAGAAAAATATTATACATGCTAACACTAGTGCAAAATAAAAACTGGAGTGACAACATCAATGTCAAAATAAATGTCAAAGCAAAAAAATATTGCCAGGGTAAAGAAGTTTACTTCACAATATTTTTTAATACCATAACTGTTCTAAACATTTGTGTACCTAATAATAAAACTATAAAACACATAATATAACTCCAAGGAGAAGAAACAAATCCACAATTATTATCAGAGATTTCAATTACCCTCTCTCGAAAATTGATAAAAAGAAAATACACAAAAATATCACACAGAGAAGATTTAAAATATATTATTAATTAAAATATATTATTAATAAAAAAGACCACAAATAACAAATGTTGGTGGGGATGTGAGAAAAGGGGAACCCTCATACACTCTTGATGGGAATGTAATTGGTGCAGCTACTGTGTAAAACAGTATGGAGGTTTCTCAAAGAACTAAAAATAAAACTACCATATGACCAGCAATTACACTCCTGGGTATTTATTTGAAAAAAAAAAAAAGAAGAAGAAACAAAAACACTAATTCAAAAAGATACATGCACCCCAATGTTCACAGTATCATTATTTACAATTGCCAAGATATGGAAGCAACCTAAGTGTCTATCAACAGATAAATGGGCAGTGGGGGGTGGGGGTGGTGGCGGTGTGATGAATTGGGAGACTGGGATTGACATGTATACACTGATGTGTATAAAATGGATGACAAATAAGAACCTGTTGTATAAAAATAAAATAAAATTTTAAAAAAACAGATAAGTAAAGAAGATGTGGAATACACACACATGCACATACACACACACACACACACACAATGGAATACTACTCAGACATAAAAAAAGATCAGACCTTGCCATTTGCAAAAACATGGATGGACTTAGAGAACATTATTCTAAGTGAAATAAGCCAGAGAAAGACAAATACTATATGATATCACTTACATGTGGAAACCAAAAGTATAAAACAAAGTAGTGAATATAATAAAAAAGAAACACACTCATAGATACAGCAAAAAAACTAGTGGTTACCAGTGGGGACCATAAGGGATTAAGAGGTACAAACTATTAGGTATAAAATAAATAAGCTACAAAGATATGTAGTACAACACTGGGAATACAGCCAATATTTTATAACAACTGTAAATGGAATATAACCTTTAAAAATTGTGAATCTGGGGGACCCTGGGAAGATGGCGGAAGAGTAAGACACGGAAATCACCTTCCTCCCCACAGATACATCAGAAATTCATCTACACGTGGAACAACTCCTACAGAACACCTACTGAACACTGACAGAAGACCTCAGACCCCCCAAAAGGCAAGAAACTCCCCACATACCTGGATAGGGCAAAAGAAAAAAGAATAAACAGAGACAAAAGGATAGGGACCGAACCTGCACCAGTGGGAGGGAGCCGTGAAGGAGGAAAGGTTTCCACACACTACAAGCCCCTTCGCGGGCGGAGACTGCAGGTGGCGGAGGGGGAAAGCTTCGGAGTAGCGGAGGAGAGCACAGCAACAGGGGTGTGGAGGGCAAAGCGGAGAGATTCCGGCACAGAGGATCGGTGCCCTCAGGCACACACCAGCCCGAGAGGCTTGTCTGCTCGGCCGCCGGGGTGGGCGGGGCTGGGAGCTGAGGCTCGGGTATCGGCTTTCAGTTGGAGCGCAGGGAGAGGACTGGGGCTGGCGGCAGGAAGAGAGCCTGAGGGGGTTAGTGCACCACGGCTAGCCCAGAGGGAGTCCGGGGAAAGGGTCTGGAGCTGCCGAAGAGGCAAGAGACTTTTTCTTCCCTTTTGTTTCCTGGTGCGCGAGGAGAGGGCATTAAGAGGGCTGCTTTGGGAAGCGCCAGAGACGGGCGTGAGCCGCGGCTAAAGGCGCGGACCCCGGAGATGGGCGTGGGACGCTGGGGCTGCTGCTGCTGCCGCCGCCGCGGGGCCTGTGTGCGAGCACGGGTCACTGTCTGCCCCGCCTTCCGGGGGGCCTGTGCACCACGCAGTCCCGGAACCCGGGGATGGCTTTCCCGGGAAAGCGCACGGAGCGCCTCGGTCTGGTGCAACGTCACGCCGGCCTCTGCCGCCGCAGGCCCGCTCCACTCTGCGCGCCCCTCCCTCCCCTCTGCCTGAGTGAGCCAGAGCCCCCGCATCAGCGGCTCCTTTAAACCCGTCCTGTCTGAGCAAAGAACGGACGCCCTCCGGCGACCTACGCGCAGAGGCGGGGCCAGGTCCAAGGCTGAGACCCGGGAGCTGTGAGAGCAGAGAAGAGACAGGGAAATCTCTCTGTGCAGCCTCGGAGGCAGCGGATTAAAGCTCCACGGTCCACTTGATGTGCCATGCGTCTGTGGAGTGCATGAATAGACAGCGAATCATCCCAAATTGAGGAAGTGGACTTTGAGGACAAGATTTAAGACTTTCCCCCCTTTTCCTCTTTTTACAACGAATTATCCCAAATTAAGGAGGTGGACTTAGCAAGATTTCAGACTTCTCGCCCTTTTCCTCTTTTTACAACGAAGTAACCCAAATTGAGGAGGTGGACTTGGAGAGCAAGATTTTTTATTTTTCCCCCTGCTCTCTTTTTGTGAATGTGTATGTGTATTCTTCTGTGTAAGATTCTCTCTGTATAGCTTTGCTTCCACCATATGTCCCAGGGTTCTATCGGTCCGTTTTTTTTTTTTTCAATAATTACTTTAAAATTTTAATAACACTACTATATTTCATATTTTTTTCTATTTTACTTTACCTGATCTTTCTTTTTTTCCTACCTCCCCTTCCTCCCTCCCTCCCTCCACCCCTCCTTTCCTTCTTTCTCTCTTTCTTTCCTTCCTCCCTCCCTCCAGTCTTCCTTTCATTCTTTCTTTTTCTTTCCTTCCTCCCTCCCTCCTGTCTTTCTTTCCTCCCTCCCTCCCTCCCACCCCTCTTCCTTTCACTTTCTTTTTCTTTCCTTCCTCGCTCCCTCCCTCCGGTCTTTCTTTCTTTCTTTCCTTCCTCCCTCCCTCCCTCCCTTCTTCCATTCACTCTTCCTTTTTCTTTCATTCCTCCTTCTCTCCCTCCTTTCTTTCTTTCTTTCTTTCCATCCTTCCTCCCTCCCTCCCTCCTTTCTTTCTTTCTTCCTTCCTTCCTTCCTTTCTTCCCTTCTTCCTTTCTTTCCCTCTCTCTTTCTTTCTTCTACTAATTCTTTCTTTCTACTTTTTCTCCCTGTTATTATAAGCAGGGTGGATGAAAGGCTCTTGGTGCTGCAGCCAGGAGTCAGTGCTGTGTCTCTGAAGTGGGAGAGACAACTTCAGGACACGGGTCCACAAGAGACCTCCTAGCTCCACATAATATCAAGCAGCGAAAATCTCCCAGAGATCTCCATCTCAACACCAGCACCCAGCTTCAGTCAACGACCAGCAAACTACAGTGCTGGTCACCCTATGCCAAACCACTAGCAAGGCAGGAACACAACCCCACCCATTAACAGAGAGGCTGCCTAAAAACATAATAAGGACACAGGCACCCCAAAACACACCACCAGACGTGGACCTGTCCACCAGAAAGACAAGATCAAGCCTCAACCACCAGAACACAGGCTCTAGTCCCTCCGACCAGGAAGCCTACACAACCTACTGAAACAACCTTGGCCACTGGGGACAGACACCAAAAACAACGGGAACTACGAATCTGCAGCCTGCAAAAAGGAGACCCCAAACAGAGTAACATAAGCAAAATGAGAAGACAGAAAAACTCACAGCAGGTGAAGGACCAAGATAAAAACCTACCAGACCTAACAAATGAAGAGGTAATAGGCAGTCTACCTGAAAAAGAATTCAGAATAATGATAGTAAAGATGATCCAATATTCTATTTCCAAGATCCAAAATCTTGGAAATAGAATAGACAAAATGCAAGAAACAGTTAACAAGGACCTAGAAGAACTAAAGATGAATCAAGCATCGATTAAAAACACAATAAATGAAATGAAAAATACTCTAGATGGGATCAATAGCAGAATAACTGAGGCAGAAGAACGGATAAGTGAGGTGGAAGATAAAATAGTGGAAATAACTGATGCAGAGCAAAATAAAGAAAAAAGAATGAAAAGAACAGAGGACAGTCTCAGAGACCTCTGGGACAACATGAAACGCACCAACATTCGAATTATAGGGCTTCCAGAAGAAGAAGAGAAAAAGAAAGGGACTGAGAAAATATTTGAAGAGATTATAGTTGAAAACTTCCCTAATATGGGAAAGGAAATAGTGAATCAAGTCCAGGAGGCACAGAGAGTCCCATACAGAATAAATCCAAGGAGAAATATGCTAAGACACATATTAATGAAACTGTCAAAAATTAAACACAAAGAAATCATATTAAAAGTAGCAAGGGAAAAAAAAAACAAATAACACACAAGGGAATCCCCATCATGGTAACAGCTGATCTCTCAGCAGAAACTCTACAAGCCAGAAGGGAGTGGCAGGACATAATTAAAGTGATGAAGGAGAGAAACCTGCAACCAAGATTACTCTACCCAGCAAGGATCTCATTCAGATTTGATGGAGATATTAAAACGTTTACAGACAAGCAAAAGCTGAGAGAGTTCAGCACCAGCAAACCAGCTTTACAACAAATGCTAAAGGAACTTCTCTAGGCAAGAAACACAACAGAAGGAATATACCTACAATAACGAACCCAAAGCAATTAAGGAAATGGGAATAGGAACATACATATCAATAATTACCTTAAATGTAAATGGACTAAATGCTCCCACCAAAAGACACAGAGTGGCTGAATGGATACAAAAATAAGACCCATATATATGCTGTCTACAAGAGACCCACTTCAGACCTAGAGACACATACAGATTGAAAGTAAGGGGATGGAAAAAGATATTCCATGCAAATGGAAATCAAAAGAAAGCTGGAGTAGCAATTCTCATATCAAACAAAATAGACTTTAAAATAAAGACTATTAGAAGAGACAAAGAAGGACACTACATAATGATCAAGGGATCGATCCAAGAAAAAGATATAACAATTGTAAATATTTATGCACCCAACATAGGAGCACCTCAATACATAAGGCAAATACTAACAGCCATAAAAGGGGAAATCGACAGTAGCACAATCATAGTAGGGGACTTTAACACGCCACTTTCACCAAAGGACAGATCATCCAAAATGAAAATAAATAAGGAAACACCAGCTTTAAATGATACATTAAAAAAGATGGACTTAATTGATATTTATAGGACATTCCATCCAAAAACAACAGAATACACATTTTTCTCAAGTGCTCATGGAACACTCTCCAGGATAGATCATATCTTGGGTCACAAATCAAGCCTTGGTATATTTAAGAAAATTGAAATTGTATCAAGTATCTTTTCTGACCACAATGCTATGAGACTAGACATCAATTACAGGAAAAGAGCTGTAAAAAATACAAACACATGGAGGCTAAACAATACACTACACAATAACGAAGTGATCACTGAAGAAATCAAAGAGGAAATAAAAAAATACCTAGAAAAGAATGACAATGGAGACACGACGACCCAAAACCTATGGGACGCAGCAAAAGCAGTTCTAAGGGGGAAGTTTATAGCAATACAATCCCACCTTAAGAAACAGGAAACATCTCGAGCAAACAACCTGACCCTACACCTAAAGCAATTAGAGAAAGAAGTACAAAAAACCCCCAAAGCTAGCAGAAGGAAAGAAATCATAAAGATCAGATCAGAAATAAATGAAAAAGAAATGAAGGAAATGATAGCAAAGATCAATAAAACTAAAATCTGGTTCTTTGAGAAGATAAACAAAATAGACAAACCATTAGCCAGACTCATCAAGAAAAAAAGGGAGAAGACTAAAAATCAATAGAATTAGAAATGAAAAAGGAGAAGTAACAACTGACACTGCAGAAATACAAAAGATCATGAGAGATTGCTACAAGCAACTCTATGACAATAAAATGGACAACCTGGAAGAAATGGACAAATTCTTAGAAATGCACAACCTGCCAAGATTGAATCAGGAAGAAATAGAAAATATGAATAGACCAATCACAAGCACTAAAATTGAAACTGTGATTAAAAATCTTCCAACAAACAAAAGCCCAGGACTAGATGGCTTCACAGGTGAATTCTATCAAACATTTAGAGAAGAGCTAACACCCATCCTTCTCAAACTCTTCCAAACAATTTCAGAGGAAGGAACACTCCCAAACTCATTCTATGAGGCCACCATCAACTTGATACCAAAACCAGGCAAGGATGTCACAGAGAAAGAAAACTACAGTCCAATATCAATGATGAACATAGATGCAAAAATCCTCAACAAAATACTAGCAAACAGAATCCAACAGTACATTAAAAGGATCATACACCATGATCAAGTGGGGTTTATTCCAGGAATGCAAGGATTCTTCAAAATACGCAAATAAATCAATGTGATACACCATATTAACAAGTTGAAGGAGAAAAACCATATGATCATCTCAATAGATGCAGAGAAAGCTTTCGACAAAATTCAACACCCATTTATGATAAAAACCCTGCAGAAAGTAGGCATAGAGGGAAATTTCCTCAACATAATAAAGGCCATATATGACAAACCTACAGCCAACATTGTCCTCAATGGTGAAAAACTGAAACCATTTCCACTAAGATCAGGAACAACACAAGGCTGCCCACTCTCACCACTCTTATTCAACTTAGTTTTGGAAGTTTTAGCCACAGCAATCAGAGAAGAAAAGGAAATAAAAGGAATCCAAATTGGAAAAGAAGAAGTAAAGATGTCACTGTTTGCAGATGACATGATACTATACATAGAGAATCCTAAAGATGCCACCAGAAAAATACTAGAGCTAATCAATGAATTTGGTAAAGTAGCAGGATACAAAATTAATGCACAGAAATCTCTGGCATTCCTGTACACTAATGATGAAAAATCTGAAAATGAAATTAAGGAAACACTCCCATTTACCACTGCAACAAAAAGAATAAAATATCTAGGAATAAACCTACCTAAGGAGACAAAAGACCTGTATGCAGAAAATTATAAGACACTGATGAAAGAAATTAAAGATGATACAAATAGATGGAGAGATATACCATGCTCCTGGATTGGAAGAAACAATATTGTGAAAATGACTCTACTACCCAAAGCAATCTACAGATTCAATGCAATCCCTATCAAACTACCACTGGCATTTTTCACAGAACTAGAACAAAAAATTTCAAAATTTGTTTGGAGACACAAAAGACCCCGAATAGCCAAAGCAATCTTGAGAACGAAAAACGGAGCTGGAGGAATCAGGCTCCCTGACTTCAGACTATACTACAAAGCTACAGTAATCAAGACAGTGTGGTACTGGCACAAAAACAGAAAGATAGATCAATGGAACAGAATAGAAAGCCCAGAGATAAACCCACGGACATATGGTCAACTTATCTTTGATAAAGGAGGCAGGAATGTACAGTGGAGAAAGGACAGCCTCTTCAATAAGTGGTGCTGGGAAAACTGGACGGGGACATGTAAAAGTATGAGATTCGATCATTCCCTAACACCATACACAAAAATAAGCTCAAAATGGATTAAAGACCTAAATGTAAGGCCAGAAACTATCAAACTCTTAGAGGAAAACATAGGCAGAACACTCTATGACATAAATCACAGCAAGATCCTTTTGGACCCACCTCCTAGAGAAATGGAAATAAAAACAAAGATAAACACATGGGACCTAATGAAACTTAAAAGCTTTTGCACAGCAAAGGAAACCATAAACAAGACCAAAAGACAACCCTCAGAATGGGAGAACATATTTGCAAATGAAGCAACTGACAAAGGATTAATCTCCAAAATTTATAAGCAGCTCATGCAGCTCAATAGCAAAAAAACAAACAACCCAATCCAAAAATGGGCAGAAGACTTAAATAGGCATTTCTCCAAAGAAGATATACAGACTGCCAACAAACACATGAAAGAATGCTCAATATCATTAATCATTAGAGAAATGCAAATCAAAACTACAATGAGATATCATCTCACACCAGTCAGAATAGCCATCATCAAGAAATCTAGAAACAATAAATGCTGGAGAGGGTGTGGAGAAAAGGGAACACTCTTGCACTGCTGGTGGGAATGTGAATTGGTACAGCCACTATGGAGAACAGTATGGAGGTTCCTTAAAAAACTACAAATAGAACTACCATATGATCCAGCAATCCCACTACTGCACATATACCCTGAGAAAACCATAATTCAAAAAGTGACATGTACCAAAATGTTCATTGCAGCTCTATTTACAATAGCCATGTGATGGAAACAACCTAAGTGTCCATCATCAGATGAATGGGTAAAGAAGATGTGGCACATATATACAATGGAATATTACTCAGCCATAAAAAGAAACGAAACTGAGCTATTTGTAATGAGGTGGATAGACCTAGAGTCTGTCATACAGAGTGAAGTAAGTCAGAAAGAGAAAGACAAATACCGTATGCTAATACATATATATGGAATTTAAAAAAAATTGTCATGAAGAACCTAGGGGTAAAACGGGAATAAACACACAGACCTACTTGAGAATGGACTTGAGGATATGGGGAGGGGGAAGGGTAAGCTGTGACAAAGCGAAAGAGAGGCATGGACATATATACACTACCAAACGTAAGGTAGATAGATAGTGGGAAGCAGCCGTAGAGCACAGGGAGATCAGTTCGGTGCTTTGTGACCGCCTGGAGGTGTGGGTTGGGGAGGGTGGGAGGGAGGGAGATGCATGAGGGAAGGGATGTGGGAACAGATGTATATGTATGACTGATTCACTTTGTTATAAAGCAGAAACTAATTTAAAAAAATAAAATATAAAAAAAATAAAATTAAAAAAATTAAAAAATTAAAAAATCTCCTATTACAAAAAAAATGTGAATCTGAAACATAATATTGTGCATTAACTATAACTCAATTTAAAAAAAAAACAAAAACAAACAAATTATATATGTATAGTCAACTTAAAGGAGTCAAGATGGCAGAGTAGTAGGAGGATGTGGAGTTCATCTCTCCCCGCAAATGCATCAAGAATACATCTACAAATTGAACAATTCTCATAGAGGACCTGCTGAACACTAGCAGAGGACCTTGGACATCTAAAAGGACCAAAAAGATCCCCACATAACCAGGTAGGACAAAAGAAAGAAGAAGTGAAAAGGAAGAGGAGAAGAAGTGGGATGGGACCTGCACCCTTGTGGGGGAGCTGAAGGAGAGGAGAGGTTCCGAATCCGGGGAAGCCCCCTCACTGGTGGGGAGATCAGTTGGGACAGAAGGGGAGCTTCAGGGGCTATCAGAGGAAAGAGCAGCAACCGGTCTGTGGCAGGCAGGACAGAGTGAGACCTACACAGATGGTCCTTACCAGAGCCCTGTGCACCGCAGTCCGAGAGATGTGTCCGCCAGTGCAGACTGGTGCTAGATGCTGGAATGTGGGGTTTGGAGAGCAGACTCGGGCAGAGGACTACTGTTGGCTGTCAGGAGACAGCCTGAGGGGACAGGAGTGAGGAAATCTGCAAATGGGAATGCTCGTGGAGTAAACATTGACCAACATGGAAACAAAGCTTCATTGTTGAGTGACGTGCAAAGAGTGGGATCACCATGGCAGCCTCTCTCCCAACATGCCAGCCCCTGCCTCCCTGGGCACTAGGAAGCGTTCCTGCCAGGGCAGGCACTCTTATGACCCCAGCAGTCACTGCCTCCTCCTCCATGCCCCATCCCAGCTGCAGCAAGCGTTCTCACGACCCGAGCAACAGCCTCCTCTCCCTCCATGGCCCATCCCTGGCATGATGGGTGCTCTTGCAACCCTGTTCACTGCCCCCTCTGTGCCCCCTTCTCACCAGGGTGGACTTGTGTGCTCCAGGGCAGCCTCGGGAGCAGACCCCTGTGGGGGGACCACATGCAGAGATGGGGCTGAAACAATGGCTAAGGCACAGGGGCCATGCAACTAAGGTAAAAAAGCTGAAATCTCTCCTCACAACTGTGCAAACTGTGGATTGACACCTCCATGACTGTCTGTAAACTTAGCACCTGCAGAACATCTGAATGGACAATGAGTGCTCCTGCAGCCAATATGGGTCTAGTTTTAGCAACTGTAGACTTTGTGGGAACATAAACATGGGAGTTGGGTGTTGACCTAGGGACACATAGAGACTGAAAGTGAGGGGATGGAAAAAGTTATTACATGCACGTGGAAATCAAAGGAAAGCAGAAATAGCACACAACAGCAAATCATATCACACAAAAATAGATTTTAAAACAAAGACAGTTACAAGAGACAAGGAAGGACACTACATAATATCAATGGATCAATCCAAGAAGAAGATATAACAATTGGTAATATACATGCACCCAACATAGAAACACCTCAATATATAAGGCAACTGCTAACAACCATATAAAGGGAAATTGACAGTAACACAATAATAGTGGAGGCCTTACCACCTCACTTTCATCAATGGAAAGATCATCCAGAAAGAAAACCAATAAGGAAACACAGACCTTAAATGAAAATTTAGACCAGATGGATTTAACTCATATTTATAGCATTCCATCCAAAAGCAGCAGAATACACTTTCTTCTCAAGTGCACATGGAACATTCTCCAAGATAGGTCACATCGGGAGCCACAAATCAAGCCTTAGTAAATTTAAGAAACTTGAAATCTTTTCCGACCAAAATGCTATGAGATTAGAAATCAATTACAGGAAGAAAAAAAACATAAAAAACACTAGAGGCTAAACAATATTATGAAACAACCAATGGATCACTGAAGAAATCAAAGAGGAAATCAAAAAATACATAGAGACAGGGACACGTAGTTTTTCTAAGGCAGAAGCTTGGTGTGTATCCCTTTGCTTAGCAAAGCAATAAAGCTATCGTTTTCTACTTCAAAAACAACAACAAAAGATACCTAGAGACAAATAACAATGAAAACACTATGATCCAAAACCTACAGGATGCAGCAAAAACAGTTCTAAGAGGGAAGTTATTAGCAATGCAATCTTACCTCAGAAAACAAGAAAAATCTCAAATAAACAACCTAACCTTACACCTAAAGCAACTACAGAAAGAGGAACAAAAAAACCCAAAGTTAGTAGAAGGAAAGAAATCATAAAGATCACAGCAGAAATAAATGACATAGAGACAAAGCAAACAATAGCAAAGATCAATGAAACCAAAGCTAGTTCTTGAGAAGATAAAGAAAATTGATAAACCTTTAGCCAGACTCATCAAGACAAAAAGGGAGAGGACTCAAATCAATAAAATGAGAAATGAAAAAGAGAAGTTACAACAGATACCACAGAAATACAGAAGGTCATAAGAGACTACTACAAGTAACCATATGCTAATAAAATGGACGTCCTAGAAGAAATGGATAAATTCTTAGAAAGTAACAACCTTCCAAGACTGAACCAGGAAGAAATAGAATATATGTACAGACCAATCACAAGTATTGAAATTGAAACTGATTTAAAAATTCCCAGCAAACAAAAGTCTAGGACCAGATGGCTTCACAACAAATTCTATCAAACATTTAGAGAAGAGTTAACACACATCCTTCTGAAACTTCCAAAAATTTGCAGGAACACAGGAAGGAACACTCCCAAGTGATGGAGACGAGGCCACCATCACCCTGATACCAAAATCAGACAAAGATATCACAGAAAAAGAAAATTACAGGCCAATATCACAGATGAACATACACTCAAAAATCATCAACAAAATACTAGCAAACCAAATTCAACAACACATTAAAAGGATCACACACCATGATAAAGTGGGACTTATCCCAGGAATGCAAGGATTCTTTAATATATGTAAATTAATGTGCTACAACACATTAACAAACTGAAGAATAAAAATCATATGATCATCTCAATAGATGCAGAAAAAGCTTTTGACAAAATTCAACAGCAATTTATGATCAAAACTCTCCAGAAAGTGGGCATAGAGGGAACATACCCCAACACAGTAAAGGCCATATATGAAAAACCCACAGGAAACATTGTTCTCAATGGTGAAAAACTGAAAGCATTTCCTCTAAGATCAGGAACAGGACGAGGATATCCACTCTTACAGCTACTATTCAACATAGTTTTCGAAGTCCTAGCCATGGCAATCAGAGAAGAAAAAGAAATTTAAAAATTCAAATTGGAAAACGAGAAGTAAAACTGTCACTGTTTTCAGATTACATGATACTATACATAGAAAATACTACAAATACTACCAAAAAGCTAGCAGAACTCATCAATGAATTTGGTAAAGTTGCAGGATACAAAATTAATAAAGAGAAATCTCTTGCATTCCTATACAGTAATAATGAAAGATGAGAGAGAAATTAAGGAAACAACACCAGTTACCACTGCATCAAAAAGAATAAAATACCTAGGAATAAACCTACCTAAAGAGGCAAAAGACCTGTACTCAGAACTATAAGACACTGATGAAAGAAATCAAAGATGATACAAAAACATGGAGAGATATACCATGTTCTTGGATTGAAAGAATCAATATTGTGAAAATGACTATACTGCCCAAAGCAAGGTACAGATTCAGTGCAGTCCCTGTCAAATTACCAATGGCATTTTGCACAGAACTAGAACAAAAAATCTTAAAATTTGTATGGAGACACAAAAGGCCCTAAAAAGCCAAAGCAATCTTGAGAAAGGAAAACAAAGCTAGAGGAATCAGGTGTCCTGACTTCAGACTGTACTACAAAGCTCCAGTAATCAAACCAGTATGGTACAGGCACAAAAAGAGAAATATAGGTTAATGGAACAGGTTAGAAAATCTAGAAATAAATCCATGCACCTATGGTTACCTAATCTATGACAAAGGAGGCAAGGATATACAATGGAGATGAGACAGTGTCTTCAATAAGTGATGCTGAAAAACCTGGACAATTCTGAAAAGGGAAAACTTTAGCTTCAGGAGAGCAAGGCTCTGTCAGTTGTGTTCATGAAGTTATCCCTGTTACATAGAACAGTGTGGGTCATCCATAGATTCTCAGCGAACATGTGCTGAATAGATAGATAGATAGATGAATGGGTCTGAGTAACTGCATTGCACTCCTGAACGTCACCAGAGGAGCATCACAAGGATGTACACACTGTCTCACATGCGTGCCCTGACTGCTCCTTCTAATCTTTGACTACTTGCCATTCCTGTCCCTAGTAAATTCAAATTAGCTCGTGTTCTCTGCACTGCCCCATTTCACTCCTCTCACCATCCCTGGAAAAGCTTGACTCCAGAATTACTGAGCGCATTGACCCATCCAACATGAATTCTTCTCTCTTCAGACCCTTTGTCTTCCACACGTAGCTTAGATCAAGACCACATTTGTGGACCAAAGTAGAAACGGAGACCCATTTCCCATATTTTAAATATTTTAAGGTATAAGTTAATCTAAAAAGTTACTGAAATAAATACGTTCTATCTTCCTACCTTAACAATTATACAACGTATAATGATTCAACAGGCCAAGGTGAAACTTAGAAGTTGAAATTTAGGTGCCCACTCCAAGTTTTATAATGGAATCTGGCAGCAGGAAGACAGTAGCCCAGAGGCCCCAGGTTCCTACTTTAGCCTTTAGCCTGTCCTGTTATATTCTTCATTCCTAGCTCCATCCTGAATTTTAAGTAGCTATGTACATGCACTTCTGGATACCCAAGCTACATGTTCATCCACACACACACCCAAAAACAAAATCCCTTGATTACCTCTCAAGCGTAGATGTGTATACACTAGCAGTGGGGCCTACATTATGATGACAGACCTGAGCAAAAAGTCCATGTGAGCCCTGGGCTCAGCCCAGAGCCTTTCCAGGTGCTGGGAAAATGGAGCAGGGTTAAGTAGCCATATGCACAAGCTTGGGTGGCATGCCCCTTGATCTGATGAACTCCTGGCCCTGTGGGAATAGGTGTGTGTACCCTGAGGAAAGCCAAATAGGATCCTCAAGCATGGGGTCCAAGGCAGGGGACTTCTATTTCCTGACTCTGTGAAAAATACTGCCTTAGATCTCATCTCAAGAAATAAGTGTTGTTTCTCCTTTTAACATCCATCCTACTGATAACATTGATCTGCCTGCTGTCAGCATTTATTCCACCACTTGTATTTTCTTGCAATTCCAATATCTCTCCCTTCGTTGCTGCTTTTCCTCTGTACATGAATACACTTCTGTCTCCCCTTTTCATTTAAAGCTGTTGTCATATACCTACTTCCCTTCAATACCAAATGTTTAAATAATGGACTGAATTCACTCACCTTAGAGACAAAGATAAATGTCCAAACCTCCACTCAGCAATAATCATTACCAGCTATTAGTGAACAACATTCCAGATAATTTTCTATGTATATATGCAGATAAGTAGCCTATAAATAACAAGAGCATTTTAATTAGAATAGTGTCAGATATGGTGTTTAATAAAAATGATCAAAATTACTTTTTCTAGAATTCAACCTTCTTAAGAAACTGTAGTGAAACAATCAGAATCGTTCAACTTAGGTTAAATGTTTCTTCATAACAATTGATATTAGATCATAAAAGATGCTGCTATAGAAGCATCATGACTAAGAGTGAAGCCTCTGTCCTTATTTTATAATATAAATGCTACTGACATACACCAGTGAGTCATCTTCAAAAATCCCCCAAATGGACTTAATTGTAACAGCCCCCATCCTTTGCTCCCTCCTTGACCATTCTGAAGCAGATTTCCTTAACCTGGTGTACAGACACACGAGAAGAATAGAAATCAGGAGTTTGTGAATGTGCAAGGGAAAAAGTTAGATTTTTCAAAGTCTTTAACTGAAATTGAGAATTCCCCTCAATTATGAACTTATGTAGATAACAAATCCCAGTAGTATTAGCACTAACTATGAGTTTATTACCAATAGAAATCACTTATCTTTACATATTACTATTCTCTCAGATCTTAAAATGGTGTTTATAGTCATCAATGCTTCATTAATCAAAAAGCAATTTTTTTTCAGCACAAAATGTTTTAATATATTTATATAATTGTTGATTTCCTTATAAACTTAAACATTTTATTTTATGCATTTAAAACCTACTGAGAAGACATCCACAAGCTTTAACTGCCTGCAAAGGGAGCTACGGTATCAAAAAGGTTAAGAATCCTGATTTGAATGCTTTTATCAGGCCCTAGCCCCCAGTTCTCTTCATCTGAATTATAGGGAACAGGTTAGGTCCTTTCTTAGCTCTGGTAGAACTTAAGAGAAAAGACACAACAGTCACAATCCCCTAACAAATTCAGTGTTCATCATTTCCAAGGACACAGCTTCTTTACTCTCAGTAAAATAAAATCACATTCCACAGATGCCAGATTCTCATATCACTGGCTTACAGATGGGTTTCCTGCCAGTCAACGAATGCAGTTGCCAGGACTGCTGCTCTGACATTCTGAGAAGGTTGGAGTCATGCCTTTAAAAAGTACCAACATTCTTAAGGCAAATGATTGTTTCATCATGGCCTTCTGACACTGTCCATACTCAATGAGGTCATTAAGTCAATCAGATCTGAATCATGGGGTCATTCTACTCTCCTTCAGTCAATAACAAAACCATTTATCTCTTGCTACTTTTTCATATCTTACAATGACAGGGTTTCTATTGTGTGGTATTACTACCATAGCTTCTTCCATAAGCTTCTTAGAAATTATAACTGATGGATGGAATATATGTCAAAGTATGAAAAAAATATATACACATATCAGTATATATACTTTTATATACCTGACACATACACTTTTTGCAAGATGAAAATGGCAGTATTGGTAGCATAATAACAGGTAAATATCCATGTTTACACGGTTTATGTCAGACTTAGATGTTTTCAACCACAAAACTCAGCATGCATTCCTATGCACTTCATAAACGTGACCGCATTAAACAGCAAAATTACCACCTACTCCTATTATACTGTGGATACGTGAAAAATAGAAAACATGTTTTCATATATATATATATATACCTAACTCGTAAACAAAGACTAGCAGATTACCTCAAGATTTTTATCAACACAAAAGTGCCCTTGAAATCAGTGGGTGTTTTGTTCAAGAAAAGAAGGAAAGGCACATGGTATCATGCCCTAGTTTCAAAATGATATTTTTGTCCTCACATTATTAGTATTTGTTGCTGGTTTTCATTTAATAAGTGTAGGCATATGACTGTCTGTAGTCTCTATAAACCTTGTGAGTCAGAGGCTGAAGGAAGGAAAGTTCTAGAAATAAGATTGAAAGGTCATTCTCCACGTACTGTTCTGCTAAGTGTATGGGGGCTACTTATACAATATTAGTCTACTCATTTGTAAAATGGAATGCATTGGCTTACTCAAAAACTTTTTGTGGGTACTAAATGAAATAATATACAAATAAAGTACCTGGCAGAAAGTAGCTGCTCAATAAATATTAATTCCATTATCTCTTCCCCCTTTAAATGACATCTCAATGTATTCTCATAGTGTCCAAGGAAACACTAATTTTACTCAAACCCTTTAAATGAAAGTTTACCAAATAAAATGCCCCCACATCCTGAGAGAGTGTGAAAATGGTCTGTGGTGAACTGGAGAACACGATCCTGGCTAACATCATACAAATTCCAAACATTAAAGAACCACTGTATGAACCAAATAAATCACCAAAAATGTGGCTTTCACTCTGCTTGGCAACCCAACTAAAATTGATAAGAGGTTATCAGGGAAAATAAGTTTCTCAGCCATGGAGGCTTTTTCTTTGGTGTGGAAGGGCCCTAAAGCTTCCTAAACAGGTGGCATGATCAAGTGCTGGTCTATTTGTATCATCATTGTTTCCATTATTTTTAGCTGTTGACCTCGATTCAAGTCTGGATGATAAAGAAATTTCTTTAGGGTCCACACGGTGTATAGTGTATTGAACCTTAGAATACAGTTACACTTCTTTGAGTAATAACATTTTCTTTTGTGACACTGCTCTATATGCAGAAAGGGCAAACAGTAAAAAAATGAAACACAATCAGCACAAAGGAGCAGCCTTTACTAACTTCTCTCCTACCCAGCAACATGAATATCTCCCAAGCTGTGCCCTGTACTGCGGGATGAAAATCCAAAGGGGAAAGTCCTCTTCAGTGGGTATTTCCTTTGTGCTCTTTAAAGCATGCATTTTTTATTTGTTAGCTGAAACATTCTGCCTAAAAGAAATTTGTGTAAGATGGTTTGGGTGCTCTCATTCCTTTTTGTCTCCGTGTTTTCGAGGTGGGAGAAATATAAACCATGAATCCAGCCACACATGATCGTTAATGCCACCTAACTTGGGAGTCCAGATATGTGAAAAGGTTAAGTGAACTTGATTCATCTACTCTCTGTGACTGTTGTGTTCGGAATACTGAGTTGCTATGGGAAGGTGAAATGAAGCCACAGTCCTCAGATCATCTGGGCTACCTCCCTGATACTGCGTCATCTGACTTAAGATGTGTATCTTTCTTCTGGTCTATCAGTATTTGCCTACATTTGAGTAAGATGGAAATCAAAGGCTAGTGAATATGAACATTTACAAGGAATGAAGCAGTCCTAGTGTTAGTGAGGTGCCAAGTTCATGATCAGATGGGGGTATAGAGAATCTGACAAAGTATTAATAATGGGAGAAAAGAGCACATGAAGTAGGAAATGACTGAGTCAGGCCTATATACATTCTGTGTTTGGAACTGGACACTCAGTAAAGAGGGGGCTAGATCAGAATAGTTAGAGGAGAGACAGAAGAGTATAGGAAATGAAGTTGCACCTTCCTGAAGACCATCTGCTAGGTTAGATGCAGATAACAACCTACTAGTCAGTTCAAGATATGAGGGAGATATCCCCCTGCTGTGGGTTGGAGCCAAGGCCTTAGAAAACCAACTAGTAAGAACTCATTGCAAACAAGGGACACCCAAAGGAAACTCCATCCCAGGAACTAATAGAGGAGATTTCTGGGCATCGAGTGTCCAGGTTCTGGCTGTGTTCAAAGACAGGTAGGTGTCAGCTTTACAGTTATGGGTGCTCTACTAGCTTTGAAGGAGGAACCCAGAGAGCAGATGTAAGGATAGAGATGGTGGCCTGGCACGCCAGATATAAGGCATCAAGTGACAGTCATATTATCTGGCAGGACCTGGAAGGATGAATTTAATCCCACATCAAGACAGAAGCCCAGTCACATAAACAGTACAAACACATCCAGAGACTTTGGCCCAGTAGGTACAAAGCTTTCCAGAACTCACGCAGCCATACTGGTTCCAGATTTGCAGCTGCTATGCTATTTCCATAATCTTTACCATTTACTTGTACCCAACCTTCTTACAAAGGACATCTACATGTTATCAAACATGGCAAGGATGGCTGATTGTTCACCAAAGACTCCGGTTCACCCATTCAGTGTATATAGCTGTTGCCAAGAAGCAGATACCCAATAAAAGATCACATTTCTTAGTCCTCTTGCCTCAAAGTGGTATCATGTGTATGGTTCATACCAAGCAGACTGACGTGTGTCACTTCCAGCCACGCTGCTTGAGAAGCAAGTGTGCCCACTCCATCCTCTCATTCTCCATTTGCCACTGGACACAGAGGACTGTGCAACCCTAAGAGAAGGCTGATATACATAATGAAGGCAGCTTCAGTCCCTGAATCACCATGAGGATGGCAGCCCACTAGCTGGGAACACCAGCACTGAACGGCTGTGTGAGCAAAATATGAACTTCTTTTTGCAAAGCCAGAGAAAGATGTAGCAACTGCAAATAGTACTCTAACCAATACACTGAAACACATATCACACAATGAAAATCATAAAATGAGAAGATCTGGGCACAGGGAAAATGTATAAAGCCAAAATTTAATGTTAGTACACAGCTATAGGTGCCTAAGATTGGTAGTGTTTCCATCACATGTAAACAAACCAGATGCTAGAATGAGATGTATCTGGCTTGAAGAGTTTCTTACCGGGGTCCTCAGAAAGGGAAGCTTGTGATGTAATGGACAACTAGAGGATTGATTACAAGGCATGTTCTAGAGTCTGGAAGTCTGGCTTCCAATACTGGCTTTGCAATGTTCTGGCTTACTCAGGCAGGTTAACCAACCTTTCAAAGCTTCCATTTTCTGAACTCTAAAGTGAGGATAAAAAACATTTCATAGGATTGTTGTAAGAATGAAATAAAAATAATCCACGTAAAATGCTTGAAAAAGTTCATTCTACATAATGCTAAATGAATGTGCTAAATAAAGCTGAAGCCATCATCCATGTTATTTTTATTTTTTAAACCATAAGTCTGGCTATTAGAAATGATAATGAGTTCCATATCTCTGAAGTATTAGAATAAAGAAACCCAGATCCTAATTGACATTGCCTGACACCTGGGAAAGATTAGGAGGTGGGTGTCAATCAGATGTCATAGTTCAGAGCTGCTCTGTGGCATGTCAGAAGCAGACGTTCTTCCACGCCCCAAGTACACGTGGCAAGGTTCCAGACTTCACCTGCCAATGGATAAGGCTTGTAATGCTCATCTCCTGCCTTACTGAGGATTAACCTGGAGAGAACTGGCCTCTATCTCACAGACAGTAGGGCCTGAAAATGAGTGGAATTAGGAAACACAATGACCGACCTTAACGGGCCTTCAAGGACAAGAATTTGAAGTCCTTTATAATGCAGTTAATCCTCCCACAAAATCAGAAAACTACATCAAAGTATATTATTTCGGCAATGGACTGAAATTTCATATGTTGAAAGCACAACCTGCAAGGTGATGGTACAGGAAGGTGGGGCCTTTGGGAGGTAATTGGATCATAAAGACAGAGACCTCATAAACTGGATTAATGCCCTTACAAAAAGAGACCCTAGAGAGAAAACTTGTCCTTCCACCATGTGCGGTTAATGGCAAAAACACCTCCATCTATGAATCAGAAAGTGGGCCCTCACCAGGCATCAAATCTTCCCATGCCTTGATCTCTGACTTTCCAGCTTCCAGAACTGTGAGAAATAAATTTCTGTTGTTATAAGTCACTGTGGCTATGGTATTTTGTTATAACAGCTCAAACTGACTAAGACAACTTCCTAATCCTTTCTTCAGTGTTATGAGTTTGAATTATTCTTCCTTCCAAGGAAAAGTAGGAAGTGGTCTGATGACATGCAGCCATGCACCAGAGATGGTGGAGACATCCATCTTTAGGACACATGGTCCCTTTCCACACAGGTGTCCCTAATTAGAATCCCTCCCACCTCTCAACTTTGAAGGATTAGACAATGAAAACTACACACACAGGCACACTAGAAAAGTCCAGGGTCCAAGTCACCTGTCATCCCTCAGGATGTGATTTTCTTCATCATCTAACTGTCTTCCCATGAAGAACAAATTATGTTACCTTGAAATGAACGCTAAATATCTGCTCATCACAATGAGCTTAAATGAAGCATTGATTTAAGTTGTTCTTATGTGTATAACCCATGATTTTATTAGAATTTACTTTGCATAATTACCTCAAGGAACTATGATAAGCCCAGAGCTGTTTCTGAGCCTTGATTCATTGTGTGTTGCTTTGCCCAAGGAAGTAAATATAAATTGGAGGATTTTGCCAAGCTCCCTAGATTCCTGAATTATCCTCCACAAAGAGAGAAGCGTCGCATCCTGGAACTCTTTGGGTATCTGAGAATACACTCTGACTCAAAAGAGAAATCAACAGATCATTTCTCTGCTTCAGCGAAAAACAGAAAGTTGCTGAGGGGGCAGTTAAGATTATGACAGTGAGTATTTATATAGGTTTGTTTTCCCAAAGCTAATCTATAGGACTCTGAACAGTGTCCTTAAAAGAACTGTTACTTGGAATAACCATAACCTAGAAGAGCTGTGGGAAAAAGCAGGTTATCTTAGAGGATATGGCTGATACCCTGCCACAAATTCTCCTCTGGGAAAGTCACAGAGAATGAGAGAGGGTTTGAAGGGCTGAGAGACACAGGAAATAGAAGAAGGGCCTGAAAGAGTGAGACAGTTTGAGGAGACAACAAACACAAACGTATGGTCAGGCCACTCAAGATGGCTGTTCTCTTGCTCTCTGTACATCCCCTGCCCGACCTGTGCCTTCCTCACCTACACCGTACTCACCTGACTGACCTTCTTACATACTTGCCCCAGGCTCCAGCTAATGATTGTTCTAACTTTAGCCACTATGATAGCTTATCAAAGGGGCAATGAGAGGCTACTCCTCTGTTGGTTTCCCTGGTAACTTCCGAGCTCCAGTAACGGTAACCTCCCCTTACCCCCAGGAGCGAAGACTGCTACCATGACCTGCCTGCCATCTGCCACACACGGTGGGATGTTGCTCCAGGATCTTGCTTCAGACATGTAAGATCCCCCATCCGTTATACCATTGATAACTCTGTCACTGACTCTGGGCTCTTTCTTTAGTCTTGAAGCTGGGCAAGCACAAGATATCTGATGCTGCCCCCAAACAAAGAGAAACCCCAAGGAAATGCCCACTTGGCCCATCCAGGATTGTCTTAGAGAGACATGAGACAAGGCTTTCAGCTAAGAATGGCCTTGGCGCCTGAAAGCCCCAATCTCACTTTCTACAGAATAGTCACTCCTCAGGCAAATGGAAATGTTAGCTTCCCTTTTTTATGTGCATCCAAGGAGAAAGAATTTGTCCCTAGGAGAAATAAAATACTAAATATGTATTCATTATATACCTTGGAGAATTTTAAATTCCAGGAGTTCTGGCAGAGTTCAATCATAGGATTCCTAGTAAAAGATGTGTCACAGAAAACAAGCGTTTCTTTGATCTCAAAGAATCTCTCATCAATAAAGGGGAGTTACCCTATTGAATCCCAGTTTTAATTTCTAATAGGAAAGTATAATCAAAACCTATGTGGTTTGGGGCAGCTGGAAAAAGCATAAGATGTTATCTAATCCAGTGGTTTTCACTTGGTAGGTAGATGGAGCCTCAGGGGGTCAGCAGAGAAGCACCAACAACCACCTCACCTTATAATTGAGGAATCTCACTCAGAGAGGTTAAGGGATAGACCAGATTTGTCATAAATGAGCTAGAGCAACAACTTGGGTTTCTTGGTGTCTGACATTCCACCCACCATGTCACCTGCTTATCATGTCCTATATGATTGTTTTTCCCATATAATTTCTTTCTCAGAGCTCTTTATCCAGATTTTCTGAAATTCTCAGGCTAAAAAACATAGCTCAAAGTGTACACACTTAGCTTAGAGTAAATAGAACCAGGCATATCCCATAACCATAAGCTTCCATTAGAAAGATTTAGTACCAAAATTTTTTTTTCATTCTGTTGAGTGTAGATTCAACAAAATGAAAAAAAAAAAATCAATGTGAAAGTTCCAAGATCTAGATTCCCATACGAATCTTCTCCAGCTTAATTTTAAGGCTAGGATTGACACACATTTCGGTAGGATTGACTGTCACACATGTGGCTTGAGGTGATTATTACACAAAGCCAGCTCCTCCTTCATTGAAGTAGTTATCAACATTTTGGAATTAGAGAATAAGGCCAAATCTTCAAGAACTCCCTTGGAGGCACAAAATATTAATCCATCAACATGCAACAATGCCTTTTGGTGAATTAGTGTACCATGTCAACTAAATGCCATGAAGCAAAAGGAATGAGAAAAAATACTGGAAACTTTGAGAATGAGGTAAATAAAAGGAAGAATATATAGAGATATATATTCATTTTATGTGTGAACGAATCAGAACTGAACTGAACAAATGAGAGAGAAGAAGGCTGGAATACAAGGAGGGTGGAGAGACACATAAGCCCTACAGGTGAGAGCTGAAGCTGACCTGGACACCATGAGGATTCTGGGTGCTTAAAAACAAGAGCTGAAGTGGAAGATACATACTAGAAGAGGAATTTAGAGAGCAAAGATTTTCACTAATGTTCATTCTTTCTTTTTAAATTTAATTTAATTTAATTTTTCTTATACAGCAGGTTATTAGTTATCTATTTTATACATATTAGTGTGTATATATATATATATATATATATATATATATACACATATATATATATATATATCAATCTCAATCCCCCAATTCATCACACCACCACCCCATTCCCCAATCCCCCTGGCTTTCCCCGCTTGGTGACCATACGTTTGTTCTCTATTCTGTGCCTCTATTTCTGCCTTGCAAACCGGTTCATTTGTATCATTTTTCTAGATTCCACATATATGTGTTAATATACAATATTTGTTTTTCTCTTTCTGATTTACTTCACTCTGTATGACACTCTCTAGGTCCATCCACATCTCTACAAATGACCCAATTTTGTTCGTTTTTATGGCTTTATATTCCATTGTATATATGTACCACATCTTCTTTATTCATTTCTTCTTTATCCATTGTAGTTTTGATTTGCATTTCTCTAATAATTAATGATGTTGAGCAGCTTTTCAGGTGCCTCTTGGCCATCTGTATGCCTTCTTTGGAGAAATGTCTATTTAGGTCTTCTGCCCATTTTATGATTCGGTTGTTTGTTTTTTCAATATTGTGCTGCATGAGCTATTTATATATTTTGGAGATTAATCCTTTGTCCTTTGATTCATTTGCAAATATTTTCTCCCATTTGTCTTGTTTATAGCTTCCTTTGCTATGGAAAAGCTTTTAAGTCTCATTTCCCATTTGTTTATTTTTGTTTCTATTTCCATTACTCTAGGAGGTGGGTCAAAAAAGATCTTGCTTCAAAGAGTGTTCTTCTTGTGTTTTCCTCTAAGAGTTTTATAGTGTCTGGTCTTACATTTAGGTCTTTAATCAATTTTAAGTTTATTTTTGTGTATGGTGTTAGGAAGTGTTCTAATTTCATTCTTTAAGGTATAGCTGCCCAGTTTTCCAAACACCACTTATTGAAGAAACTGTCTTTTCTCCATTGTATAGCCTTGCCTCCTTTGTCATAGATTACTTGACCGTAGGTGCGTGGGTTTATCTCTCGGCTTTCAATTCTGTTCCACTGATCTATATTTCTGTTTTTGTGCCAGTACCATATTGTTTTGATTACTGTAGTTTTGTACTATAGTCTGAAATCAGGGAGTCTGGTTCCTCCAGCTCCATTTTTCTTTCTCAGGACTGTTTTGGTTATCTGGGGTGTTTTGTGTCTCCATACAAATTTTAAGATTTTTTTTCCTAGTTCTGTGCAAAATACCATTGGTAATTTGACAGGGATTGCATTGAATCTGTAGATTGCTTTGGGTAGTATAGTCATTTTCACAATACTGATTCTTCCAAACCAAGACTATGGTATATCTCTCCATCTTTTTTTGTCATCTTTGATTTCTTTCATCAGTGTCTTATAGTTTTCTGAGTACAGTAGTTTTACCTCCTTAGGTAAGTTTATTCCTAGGTATTTTATTCTTTTTGTTGGAATGGTGAATGGGATTGCTTCCTTAATTTCTCTTTCTGATTTTTTGTTGTTAGTGTATAGGAATGCAAAAGATTTCTGTGCATTAATTTTGTATCCTGCAACTTTACCAAATTCATTGATTAGCTTTACTAGTTTTCTGGTGGCATCTTTAGGATTATCTATATATAGTGTCATGTCATCAGAAAAGGGTGACAGTTTTACTTCTTCTTTTCCAATTTGTGTTCCTTTTATTTATTTTTCTTCTCTGATTGCCATGGCTAGGACTTCCAAAACTATGTTTAATACTAGTGGTGAGAGTGGACATTCTTGTCTTGTTCCAGACCTTAGAGGAAATGCTTTCAGTTTTTCACCACTGAGAATGATGTTTGTTGTGGGTTTGTCATATATGGCCTTTACTATGTTGAGGTAGAGTCCCTCTATGCCCACTTTCTGGAGAGTTTTTGTCATACACGGGTGTTGAATTGTGTCAAAAGCTTTTTCTGCATCTATTGAGATGATCATATGGTTTTTATTCTTCAGTTTGTTAGTGTGGTGTATCACATTGATTGATTTGCATATATTGAAGAATCCTTGCATCTCTGGGATAAATCCCATGTGACCAGGGTGTATGATTCTTTTAATATATTGATAGATTCTGTTTGCTAGTATTTTGTTGAGGATTTTTGCATCTATATTCATCAGTGGTTTTGGTCTGAGATTTTCTTTTTCTGTAGTATCTTTGCCTAGTTTTGTTATCAGGGTGATGGCTGACTCATAGAATGAGTTTGGCAGTGTTCCTTCCTCTGAAATATTTTGGAAGAGTTTGAGAAGGATAGGTGTTAGCTCTTCTCTAAATATTTGATAGAATTCCCCTGTGAAGCCACCTGGTCCTGGACTTTTGTTCGTTGGAAGATTTTTTTTTTTTTTT
This sequence comes from Mesoplodon densirostris, assembly GCF_025265405.1. NCBI lineage: Eukaryota > Metazoa > Chordata > Mammalia > Artiodactyla > Ziphiidae > Mesoplodon > Mesoplodon densirostris. The sequence goes on along the minus strand of NC_082677.1, from coordinate 33,657,840 downwards.
TTTTTTTTTTCCGTACGCGGGCCTCTCACTGTTGTGGCCTCTCCCGTTGCGGAGCACAGGCTCCGGATGCGCAGGCTCAGCGGCCATGGCTCACGGGCCCAGCCGCTCCGCGGCATATGGGATCCTCCCAGACCGGGGCACGAACCCGTATCCCCTGCGTCAGCAGGCGGACTCTCAACCACTGCGCCACCAGGGAGGCCCCTCGTTGGAAGATTTTTAATCACAGTTTCAATTTCATTACTTGTGATTGGTCTGTTCATATTTTCTATTTCTTCCTGGTTCAGTCTTAGAAGCTTATACCTTTCTAAGAATTTGTCCATTTCTTCCAGGTTGTCCATTTTATTGACATAGAATTTCTTGTAGTAGTATCTTATGACGCTTTGTATTTCTGCAGTGTCCATTGTAACTTCTCCTTTTTCGTTTCTAATTTTATTGATTTGAGTTCTCTCCCTCTTTTTCTTTATGAGTCTGGCTAAAGGTTTATCAATGTTGTTTATCTTCTCAAAGAACCAGCTTTTAGTTTTGTTGATCTTTGCTATTGTTTTCTTTGTTTCTATTTCATTTATTTCTGCTCTGATCTTTATGATTTCTTTCCTTCTACTAACTTTGGGTTTTGTTTGTTGTTCTATCTCTAGTTCCTTTAGGGTTAAGGTTAGATTATTTAATTGAGATTTTTATTGTTTCTTGAGGTAGAATTGTATTGCTATAAATTTCCCTCTTAGAACAGCTTTTCCTGCATCACATAGGTTTTGGATAGTCATGTTTTCATTGTCATTTGTTTCTAGATATTTTTTGATTTCCTCTTTGACTTCTCCAGTGATCTCTTGGTTATTTAGTAACATATTGTTTAACCTCCATGTGTTTTTGTGTTTTATGTTTTTTTCCCTGTAATTGATTTCTAATCTCATAGCATTGTGGTTGGAAAAGATGCTTGATATGATTTTAATTTTCTTACATTTACCAAGCCTTGATTTGTGACCCAAGATATAATATATCCTGGAAACTGTTCCATGTGCACTTGAGAAAAAAGTCTAATCTGCTGTTTCTGGATGGAAAGTCCTATAAATATCAATTAAATCTCTCTGGTCTATTGTGTCATTTAAAGCTTGTGTTTCCCTGTAAATTTTCTGTCTGGATGATCTGTCCATTGGTGTAAGTGAGGTGTTAAAGTCCCACACTACTATTGTGTTACTGTTGATTTCCTCATTTATAGCTGTTAGCATTTGCCTTATGTATTGTGGTGCTCCTATGTTGGGTGCATATATATTTATAATTGTTATAGCTCCTTCTTGGATTGATCCCTTGATCATTATGTAGTGTCCTTCCTTATGTCTTGTAACATTCTTTATTTTAAAGTCTATTTTTTCCGATATGAATATTTCTACTCCAGCTTTCTTTTGATTTCCATTTTCAAGGAATATCTTTTTCCATCCCCTCACTTTCAGTCTGTATGCTTCCCTAGGTCTGAAGTGAGTCTCTTGTAGACAGCTTATATAAGGGTCTTTTTTTTTTTATCCATTCCATGAGCCACTGTCTATTGGTTGGATCATTTAATCCTATCACATTTAAGGTAATTGTCGATATGTATGTTTATATTCCCATTTTCATAATAGTTTTGGGTTTGTTTCTGTAGATCCTTTTCTTCTCTTGTGTTTCCCACTTAGAGAAGTTCCTTTAGTATTGTTGTAGAGCTGGTTTGGTGGTGCTGGATTCTCTTAGCTTTAAGCTTTTGATTTCTCTGTCCAATCTGAATGAGGTCTTTGTTATGAGAGTAATCTTGGGTGTAGGTTCTTCCTTTTCATCACTTTAAATATATCAAACCAGTCCCTTCTGGCCTGTAAAGTTTCTGCTGAGAAATCAGCTGTTAACCTTATGGAATTTCCTTGTATGTTATTTGTTGTTCTTCCCTTGTTGCTTTTAATAATTTTTCTTTGTCTTTAATTTTTATCAGTTTGATTACTATGTGTCCTGACATATTCCTCCTTGCATTTATCCTGCTCGGAACTCTCTGCGTTTCCTGGACTTGGGTGACTATTTCCTTTCCCATGTTAAGGAAGATTTGGACTATAATCTCTTCAAATATATTCTCGGGTCCTTTCTCTCTCTCTTCTCCTTCTGGGACCCCTATAATGCAAATGTTGGTGTGTTTAGTGTCATCCCAGAAGTCTCTTGGGCTGTCTTCATTTCTTTTCATTCTTTTTTCTTTATTCTGTTCCACAGCAGTGAATTCAAGCATTCTGTCTTCCAGGTCACTTCCCTGTTCTGCCTCAGTTATTCTGCTACTGATTCCTTCTAGTGTATTTTTCATTTCAGTTATTATATTGTTCATCTCTGTTTGTTTGTTCTTTAATTCTTCTAGGTGTTTGTTCTTTAATTCTTCTAGGTCTTTGTTAAACATTTCTTGCATCTTCTCAATCTTTGCCTCCATTCTTTTTCCAAGGTCCTGGATCATCTTCACTATCATTATTCTGAATTCTTTTTCTGGAAGGTTGCTTATTTCCACTTCATTTAATTGTTTTTCTAGGATTTTATCTTGGTCCTTCATCTGGTACATAGCCCTCTGCCTTTTCATTCTGTCTATCTTTCTGTGAATATGGTTTAATTCCACAGGCTGAAGGATTGTAGATCTTCTTGCTTCTGCTTTCTGCCTTTTGGTGGGTGAGGGTATCTAAGAGGCTTGTGCAAGTTTCCTGATGGGAGGGACTGGTGGTGGATAGAGCTGGGTGTTGCTCTGGTGGGCAGAGCTCAGTGAAACTTTAATCTGTTTGTCTGCTGATGGGTGGGGCTGTGTTCCCTCCCTGTTGGTTGTTTGGCCTGAGGTGACCCAGCACTGGAAGCTACAGGCTCTTTCATGGAGCTATTGACAGACTCCAGAAGGGTTCATGCCAAGGAGTACTTCCCAGAGCTTCTGCTGCCCATGTCCTTGTCCCCGCAGTGAGTCACAGCCACCCCCTGCCTCTGTAGGAGACTCTCCAACACTAGCTGATATGTCTGGTTCAGTCTCCTATTGGGTCACTGCTCCTTTCTCTGAGTCCTGCTGCACACACTACTTTGTGTGTACCCTCCAAGAGTGGAGTCTCTGTTCCCCCTAGTCTTGTTGAAGTCCTGTAATCAAATCCCACTATCCTTCAAAGTGTGATTCTTTGGGAATTCCTCCTCCTGTTTCCGGACCTGCAGTTTGGGAAGACTGACATGGGGCTCAGAAACTTCACTCCAGTGGGTGGACTTCTGTGGTATAATTGTTCTCTGGTTTCTGAGTCACCCACCCAGCGGTAATGGGATTTAATTTTATTGTGATTGCACCCCTCCTACCATCTCATTGTGGCTTCTCTTTTGTCTTTGGATGTGGGGTATATTTTTGGTGAGTTCCAGTGTCTTCCTGTCGCTGACTGTTCAGCAGTTAGTTGTGATTCCAGTGCTCTCTTAAGAGGGAGTGAGCACATGTCCTTCTACTCCACCATCTTGAATGAAACTCATTCCTTTACTATTTTAATCAATATATCCCTTTGATATTTCTGTAGGTCAGAATTCCAGGTGGTCTTGTCTGGTTCACTGCTGCAAATCTCACAAGAAAGAAATCAACAGATTAGCTGGCTGAGGTCTTATCAGGAGACTCTGGAAGGATCCACTTTGAAGCATATTCAGATTGCTTACTCCATCCAGCCTGTACAGATGACACACAGGAATTCATTCCTGGCATGCCTGTCAGTGTGTCTCCTGCGTCTCTACATCTGTCACTCACCTCTAATGTTCATTCTTACTCAGGGCCAGGCTTGTCAAATTCTATTTCTTAGACTTAAATTAATACAGTGATCACTAGAACTAAAACCATAGTGAATTTACTTAAAGGAATGTGTTTTTAAATATATGTAGAGAGAGAAAGACAGAGAGAGAGAGAGAGAGAGTTATTTGATTTGCTAGGCAATCTTTCTTTTCTTGTATCTTTTCTGTGTTTGCATATGTGACATTGTAAATGACTTTGGAAATAATCTTCAATTCCATCTATTCAACTATTCTCATTTCCTCGTTACAGCCTTCTGAAATCCTAGCATAATATTCAGATTGATTTTGGGCTGCCCTTATGAGACCTGCTAAGATTTCCACAATTGTGGAATCAGTCAGAGTGATATAGCTAGCAGTGCCATCATGCCTTTCTGGGTGGTTTCACATTAGTTAGCCTTTTGGGTATAAGACCCAAAACATTTATGTGCCCCTGTGTAAAAAGTGAACTCAAGGCTTTGTTGTGGATATAGGTTCTTTCTGCCAGCTACTTCCTTTTTTTAAAAATCTCATTCAAAAACCTTTGTACCCACGTCCCATTTTTCCCTTTTTGTATCTTTCCTCTTTTTTTCATTTACACATGCAAATTGCTTTAAGCTATTCTTTGTGTGATGTTAACAGCACAAAGCATGGTTGAATAGTTTAGTGTTTTTAAAGCCATTTTGAAGGTTAATAGCTCTTCTTGGGTTTCTTTATGACCTTGCACGCTCCTCAAAGAAACCTCCCAGTACCCCCACGCCCACATCCCCACAGTGCCTCATATTTGGAAGCAGTAGTCAGAGTCAAATTCTGTGCTTTCCTGTTGAGAAACAATGTTTTGTGACTCTATGGTGGTCTAGTTGGATTGACCACTATAATTAGCATACACTCTGCAGCACACCACCCTCCTCTCACATGTGCATGTCCTAAAATAAGCCTCCTTATTATTTTGAATTTTTTGAATACCAACATTTATTAGCACATTGTCAGTGAGTCACTCAATTTAAATGCCTTCCCCCCATTCATAAACTTGTGATAAAATCTATTGTTCAAAACTTTAAAGACATCATGAAAACAAATCTTAACGGAAACTCCTGTGTCTGCTCACCGATTGAAGAAAATCTTTTATTTAAAAAGGGGGAGAAGAAAGGTAGTGATATAATTTTTCATAAGAATAGCATTCTGCTGCCATTTGCTAGAGTGAGAATTTCTAAAAGCCTGCCTCATAGGAAGGCTTACTTTAGAAAAGCAAAATTGCGCTAACTTACAGGCTCACAAGCCCACAGAAACATAATTATATGTTCTTCCTTTTAACTTATAATTTCTTCAGAGTCTCAGGTGGCTACAACAGAGCAACAGAGAGTTGGTATATCCTAAAACTGGATCCCACTTGACGTCTTCTGGGTTGCTTTACATTTCCAACCACAGCAGCCCAGGTTAAGCTAATGAAGCTGATGCGAGGAGTTCCATTTGGGTAAAAATCTGGAACAGCCTATCTTGACTCATACTTACTTGATCCAGCATTTTAAAGTCTTTGTATCCATTCAAAAGCAAACTGATTAAAATTTCCACTGTAGACCTGGTATAGTTTGACTAAAGACCTCATGAAGAATGTAGGTTAATAACAGGTATGAATCCTTTCTAGAACTAGGCATAAATCCTTCCCACCTGAAGAAATGTTGCAGTGCATTGTATGTTCCTATGCACCCGTTCACCAAAGCAGTTCTCCTGCTTTCTGTAAACAAAACAACTGTTCATCACCCCCCACACACCTTGCCTATTACCCCAGGCAAGGACAAAAATACTAATTTTAGCTAGGTGATGGGATTCAGGTGTCTTTGTGCCAGCAGAGCTCAACAAAACAAGGAGGAGTTAACGAAATTTCACTTTTTATAAAAGGAAGCTCAGGCTGGTGGAATCATTTATTTTTCAGTTACTAAAGCCTATCAAGTCTCAGAAGCTTCAGTACTTTTGAATGGAAAATACAATTGCTACAGTAGGGGTTTAGCCAATTTTTTTCTTAAAAATACCAGGGGGTAGCTACATTCCACACTGAACTTTCAAAGAGATCAAGTATCCTGCAGTGAATAGGATAGATGAAAAAATGTTCTCTTTTGTAACCATAGGCAATCCTTGATTCCATAGCAAGGTTGTGTTAGCAATCAAAATTTCCCAAATCATGGCATTTGGAAGCTAGAAGAAATCTCCATATCACCTGAATTACTTGAAATCAGTGACTATTAAGCTATTAGTTAAAAAAAAAGAGTGTGCTTAATGAACTACCTATGTTATTAAAACCATTCTAAAAGATCAAATAAATAAATCTTCAGCCTTGACTAACTGGTGGAACTATTCAGAATCCATGTGATATTTTGCAGGAAGCATTAGCCTATTCAGCATTTAGCCATAATAATGGATACTTCTCCTTCACTCCAAGTTTAAAACTGCAGCAAATTCATTAAAATTCATGTTTTAGTCACATAAAACTGAAATTTATGAGAAGTTCAACCTGTCACTTTCCTAGGAATGCGTTCTGATGAACATCCATTGATGACTGATTGGTGGGGAAAAGGAAAGTTGTCATATTGAAATTACACACCTCTGAAATGCTGTGTGTAGTAAATCCAGCATATAGTCCTTTTATTATTTATTAAATTATAAAGGAAATGAATATTGATTTCTGTAATTGAGGTAAAAAAGTAACCAAGTAATTGCTTTGTGCTAAGGCAAGATAAAAACTATATACCATTTCATGGAAAGAATGAAAAAGGTATGAATATATTCTTAAATCATTGCCTAGGTAATTAATAAATATAATGAAAGCATTTCACCTTCTAGCAACTGACAGAAACATAATAAAAACTCCTAAAAGTATCCAAATGTCACTACTGCAGACTGTGGAAATAACTGTTGTTCCCGTGTTGTTCTCAAACACACCTGCACACTCAGATTGTCACCAGGAGCTCGAGTTGGAAAAAAAGAAAAAGGAAAACCACCTTTTTACAGTATCATTTAAATTTTTTAGAACATAGTATATCCCAACATATAAGAAAAGAACAGCTTTCTTTTGTTTGGTGTGGGGAGGGATCAATCTTCTTTTTCTCACTCTAAAAGAGATACCTGCTCATTAACAGAAATTTCAGAAATTCAGAAAAGTATAAGAAAGGAAAGATCTCTCTCACAAATCCACTATTTTGGTGTATAATTTTGATATATTTCCTGTTTTGGCCAGTGCATAGTTCTTTTATATTATTCTGATCACATGGAGAGCAGTTGCAATTGAGGAATGTCCAAAAGTGGTTGGTAATCACCAAAGATTATTGAAGCTGAGTGACAAAATAATCTAAAACCAGAAGGAATATTTATATCAGAGGTATAGAAGGTACTATACATAATATCTATGGAGGTAATATATACCCAGAGTAGGTAACATGGTTTGGGGCAAAAGAAAAAAATATATCCCTTTATGAGCTCTGAAGACAGTTTCAAGTAGACATTCTGAACATATTTTGAACAATGTAAGTTTAATTGGAATGCACTGTGTATCTTTCCCTTGAGATTCAGAGCCCTCAATGTGGCTCTATTCCCCAGGAAAACCAGCCAGACCCTTGGTAGCAGGTTGCTTACATTGGATCTCTTCCATTATGGAAGGGGCATTGATTCAGTAAGTGACTATTCAGGAGGTGAGAGTACTTTCCCTGTCCACATGCTTCTGCCAGCACCCACAATATAGATTTAGGGAATGTCTTATTCCCTCATGCTATCCCACATACAGCTGCTCCTGACAAGTGAACACATTCCTCAGCAAAAGGAGAAGGGAAATAAGCTCACATCCCCATGATTCATTGGTCTTACCCTGACAACACAACCAGCTGGCCTGACAGAGCAGTGGACCAGACCACTGAAAAGTAGGTCACACGGCCAGCTGGGTTAACTTGTGTGTGACAGTCTCTTGTAAGTTTGGTTCCTCAGGAAGCTGACCCTTCCAAGGTGATTAGCACAAGAAAGTCTTGGGGTTAATATCTGTGGAAGAGATGGAAGGAAGTAGGGTTGAGAAGAAACAGAAGCTGCAATTCAGGCTGAATGGAAGCCTCAGCTAACCCTGCAGGGAGAGCTGAAGATGAGACTGTCCGGAGTTGGGGCAGGAGGGTGGGCCTCTGTACCTCCGTGTTAACCAGTCATTCAGTGCAGCAGACCCTGGGAAGGGGATGTGACCTCTTCAGCAGAAGCAACCCTGGAAGGAGCCAAAAACTAAGGGCTCTCTGCCAATCGTACCCTCAGTGACTGGGAATTAGTATTTTATTTCTGAAGAGGGACCTGGATAATGCACCACAGTGTTTACCTTAAGTCCTGTCCTAAGAATGCAGTACATGCTCGGAACCAGGAAAATAACCACATGGTTTCTGGGAATTAGATGGTGGAAGCAAGGTGATTCCCTTCACTATTATCCCTAATAACTTACCTTCAAAGTGTTTGCTTCCCATGTCCTGACATCTCTATGCTCTGCTGTTGTGGTTGTCTTGGTTCCCAAGAAAAGAATACTTCCACCAGGAAACAAAGACTTCCTTTTAACTAGAGGCTGAGACTGCTTCCCAGCCACGTCTGATTCTTTATGTCACTGAGTTGGCAAAGGATAAATTTCTGTACTTCTAGGGTAATTGATTCTGATTATTAAGGGGAAATTGTGTTGCTTCTAAACAATGAAAAGAGGGAGAAGTATGCATAGAATCCAAAAAGTAAAAGTCCATTGAAAAGTCAGTGGGATACTCCAGTAACCCAATGCAGGAAGGACTGCTAATAGCACCAACCATTCAGGAATTAAGATTTTAAGTCACTCTGCCAGGTAAAGAAACCTAACCATCTGAGGTACTGGGGTAAGAAAAGAGAACATGGAATGGGTGTTGGAAGAAAAGATTCATATATACCAAGCACAGCCACATGGCCAGTGTTAGACACAAGGACAACAGTGGCTATATATTTTTCCTTCCTTGCTTTTGGAGTATATCTATATTTATTAACTGTTTTTTCCCTTTCTATGTCTAAGGTTATGTTTGTTCATAGTGGTTAGCCTTATAATTCAATCTTTAATTTATAACACATCAAAATGGAATTATAACTAATGTAGGAAAACCATAAACATCCAGAAAGGCATGCAGCTAGAATGTAGCCCTGCTCTCTATAAAATGCCTGAAAGAGCAAGCCTGTTTATCAGAAGGCCATCCTATTGAGCATGATTCTCACAGAAGTGTTAAAATGTAGATTTCATACGTGTGTCACAAACCAAGTCTATATTGAGCTCCTACAACCTAAAACATTGCCAGTTTCTGTCCACAGAGTCCAAGACACAGGAAACCTACACTATAAATTATCTTCTCTGTTCCTCTTACTTGAAACATTCATCCCATCAGCATGAAAAGAGAGAGAGAGAGCTCTTGAAACACTCACTTTGCTTGGCTCCAACCATGCCATACCTTCCTCCTATTTCTATATTCATTCAAAATCTCCTCTGCTGTCTCATCTTCCTCTATGTAGTTTTTAGTGTTATCTTGAAGCTCAGCCTTTTTTTTCAGTCTGTACTCTCCATCAGCAAGCTCATCAGTGCACATGAATACAATTAGCAATTAATGCAGGTGTTTCACAAATTCATACTTTAACACAGGCCAAACCTTTCCTCTGAACTCAACCTATACATCAAATGTGCTACCCAACGTCTTCATTTGGAAATCTCCATGATGTATCAGACACAACACATCAAAGCTCAAATTCACTCTTTTCCCCAAAATCTGGTGCTCAACTCAATGAATGGCACCACTATCATTCAGTTTCTCAAGGCAGGAACCTAGATGTAATATTTATTGCCTTCCCCTGACACCTTACATCCAAATTAGCTTGTCCAGTTGATTCAGCTTTTAAGTTTCTACATCTGTGCATTTCCACTGCCACCATCCTATTCCAGAGTGACAGGTATAGCATGGTGCCCTCAAAGAAGAGTTCCTGGACTCAGTGAATACCATGGTTCTTGGGTTTAAGCCCAACATCATTACCACTAACCATAAGGCTTTGACAGGTCTGTGTCCTGCCTATCATACTCTTCCCTTCCCATGACCACAGCACATTGGCCTTCTCTCAAATCTGCAAGCATCAATCCTCTTTTCTTCCACAGGATCTCTGTACACACTGCTTCCTTGTCTGCAATAAGCCTGGACCCCTGTCAGGAATTAGCCTTCACACATGTACACACACACATAAACACACATGCATGTATGTGCACACACTCACTTAATTAATTCCTATTCAGGTTAATCCAATTCATTATAATCTCTTCTTCAGAGGAGCCTTCCTCAATGCCACAGTCAAGATCCAAAAGCTTTGCTATATACTCTCAAATCACGTTTATTTCCTTCATAGCTTTTAATTAAACAATCATTTCTGTGGTTATATTATTTAATTTCATTTCCCCCACTGGACTGTAAGCTCCACAAGAGCAGGACTGTGATAATTTTGCTCAGTTTATCCTCAGCATCTAGCACAGTGCCTCACACAGAGGTAGCACTTTCTAAAGGCTTGTTGAATAAAAAGTGGCAAAAAAGGATGTATAAAGACTTTTAGTCTTGAGCGATTTTCTAAAAAAAAATAAAAAGATTTAAAATTTGTAAATCACTTTCACACACATAATCTCATTTTATCTACACAAAAGCCTATGAGATGAACTGGTTACAATGCTTTTCCACCTTTCAAATCTCTGCCCCTTGCACTATCAGATGTTCATTCCAGTCTTCCTAGTCCAAGTACAGGTATTTCTAGTCTATGGCCAAATATGCCTTCTTGAAAAACCTCATGTGTTTATGGGAAAAGCAGGGTTTTGTCAGACCAGTAAAAACCTATGAGACTCTATAATCAGAAAACAGACAAAAACAATCACAATCCTGTTAAATCCATGAGTACAGTTAATCCTCTGTTGGCATCTGCACCTAAAATCACCCTCAATACATCCTTTGCAATCTTATACCCTTGCGCCTGTGCTTCCTACTTTGAGATGTAGATTCTTACAGAATCTATTTCTAATAGAGGTCAATTATATAAAATTTATATAAAAATTTAAAATTCAATCCAGGAATACTCTTCTCCATTACTTTTATTTAAACATGGGAGCAATGTGTTATCTGCTGCTGCTCCTACATTTGCAGCTTCCCCAAAAGCTTCTCATGGCAGAAATTATCCCATTTCTTCAAGCCACTATGCTAGAAAGGCACTTCCTTAAATGAAAGGAAGTCACTTCTGAAGTATTTTTCAGCTATTTTCTTAAAGTGTTCCTAATTGCTAAGGCTTTCTCCTCAATTGTGAAAGAGTTTACATCTGACAGCTATAAAATATTAACATTCTGGGACATAAAATGACACACATTCCATATTATGCCAACATCACCTCCTGATTTGTCAGTTGCATATAAGCTAATCCACATTAAAGAAACATGCATTTCAGCAGAACAATTTGTATAGTGTTCATTTCATTTACTATATCTCTGATATGAATGGAATTGTCAAGCTCATTTCAATATTGAAATTTTATCTCATTATTCAAAGTGTGTCTCTTCAAATTACTACCATTTGTACAAAGAAATGTATACTCTAACAACTGTAAATCTATCTTTCTTATCAAGGTGTTTAATAAATGACAGCCAAGTAAAAAGTCTTTATCAAAACAGAATGCATCATTAAGGGTTTTATTTTTTTTTCCTTTAAAAGTTCAGTGTTGTTTCCTGAAGGCTACATAGACACCTCAATAAACCTTAAAAAGAATTTTTTATAAAAAAAAAAACACCATTAGGTTAAGATTATCTGTATTACAGAATAAAAATATGCCATTTTGATGTCCATGCAATTTATGAACCCAGCATCTTCAAAGTAATACCATATACTAAAAACTGAGTCTAACTGATTTGTTCCACAATTTGAAGCTGTCATGCAGTTGACAAATAAGAAAAATCACACCAACTAGAACACATCCCTATGAGCACAATGCTACACACACTGGAGGTCAATATCTTTCTACAAGACTTTGTCATATGCTCAGACATTTTTCCCAACATAAGACTTATCCTTGACAAAAACTGAAGGCATTTTGCTGTGCTTATTCTGTTGACATTTTGTGAAATATTCTAAAATGGAATCCCTTTTTCTGTGGTCTTCAAAAAAGGAAACATAATTTTCTCAAAATTTTTCTTTAAATAAGGCAAAGTGCAATGGATTCTAAAATGAAATCAATATATTTCACTCTTCTTTTAACCACAATGTATATAAAACAAATTTGCTTAATATTTCATATACACATGACAGTTAGTAGGAAGGTAGCAAATTTAAAACACCTACTCCTCCCTATTCAACTGCCAAAAAACCAGTAGAAATGTATTTTTTAAAAAACCAATAAATTACGCTATTTACCGAACTAATAAGGTTCAAAAACAATGGCAATGTGAATAAAAGTAATATATATCCAAATCCCACACTCTTGGTGGCTCTGGAAGACAATGTGAAGAGCAACCATCGAAATGGAAGAAGATCTTTTGAGTGGTACATCCAATCATCCACTCCTTGTGGAAGGGGAGATGGTCTGAAGAATGGCTCCACACTGATTGGTGGGCAGAAGCTGGCTAGGTGGCAAGGGTTTTAGAACAAGAATTCAAGATTAATGACAAGAAGGTCTGGGAAAGAGGGATGTAAATGGACTTCACAGAATGGACACAAAGTGGGAAAATACTTCTGCTGTATTTGTGTGTACATAAATATTCATCAGAGGTCACTACAAAACAAATGGGCAAGGGGAGCCATCCTGTGAATGTCAGTCATCACATTTTCACTGCCATTCCAATATTTAATCTGCAGGCCATGTAAAAGTGGCTATGGTGGTATGAGTAGAGGCAATAGATCAGATCATCAACCATTGTTCATCTGGTACTATGAGTGCCCTTTCTGCCAAACACAGGGAACCACAATGAGACATCTAGAACAACTATCCAGCCATCTGCTGGTGAGATGATTGTCTTAAACTCCTCTCACCATGAAGAACACATGGTCTACATTAAAATAAAGACCACTGCTCTACCAGTTACCACTATCCATGGACTTTTGAAATGCCTTTATTTCTATTCTCTTACTGTATTCCAGAATTGATGTTATTCTAAGGAGTTTTGCTTCTGACAAAAGACTGAATTTTATGACCAAAAAATGTGAAGTCATCAGCTGACACCTGTGATGATTCCTGTTATTTTCATGAATCATCATGCAAAAGCAGGTGACTCCACAGAACAACATACTGACTTATTGAAGACTCAGTTGCTGCATCAGCTTGGAGGCAACACCTTGCAAATTCAGAGTGTTCTCCTACTGGAGAACTGGATATGCTATATGCTCTGGATATGGTGCCATTTCTTCTAGTGATAGAATCCATGCCTGGTGGGAACAGCACTTCTTATCCTTACATTTAATTGCAAAACAAAAGTTTTCTATCACAATGCATAACGTTAAGTTTTACTGGTTTAGCTCCCTTAAAACCCAAGGGAAGAATGCTTCCAGAAGGGACCAAATTATTGGCTTCACTAAACTTGAGGTTGAGACAGTTATATGACCCTTATAAGCATTTTAGGCAATTTAAGTCATGAAACAAATAGGAAAAAAGAGAGAAGGAGAATTATTATGATGTTTAAGTAATTACTCTTGATTATCAAGGAGTAATATTTTGCGCTACACAAAGAAAGTGGAAAAGTATATCTCCTTCCTTTCACCATGTCCAGTGGTAAAAGTTTATGGAAGACTAGAACAACCCAGCACAAGCAGGACTGTCAAGGTCCCCATTGCCTCAGGATTGAGGTTTGAAGTATCTCAACTCACCCAAGTTTAAAAATTAATTTAAAAAAACTAACTCAGGTGCTGGCTTAGGAAAAAAGGAAACATAAAATAGAAAATGAAGAAGATACAAATACCAATTATAGCTCCATGACCAGTTGCAGAAAGAAAGACTATAGGGGCTATATTCTTCTTTGTTCTTAATATATACAATATTTTCATTATATTATTAGCCACTTTCTCTCTTTTTCCTCTAACAATTTACATAAACTTGTTGCTGAGGGTTAACTCAAAATTTAACCTTCAGGTTAAATATGTCAAAGTAGAATTGTGACTAAAGTAAAAAAGGAATAAATATCACTCAGAGATGGTATAGGAACTAATGGGATTTTAGGTCTTACATTTTGGGAAAATGATTTTATGAAGAACAATTGTACTGTGTTAGACAGGAACATGTTGTTGTTATTATTTTAATGATTGTTTGAAATGGTTGTTTCAATGGTTTTTTTAAGAAGGTTTAAGCTTGAGGGCAAAGACCTTACCAGCTATCCCATTATTATATCCACAATATGACAGCCAAGTGTCTAGCCCATACATAGCAAGCACCAATAATTACTGAAGATCATAAATATGGAACCTAGATCATGGGTTGAGGCAAAAGAACTTTTAATGAAATTAGGGGATTAACATTTCCATTGTTAGCAAGAACAGTAACTACTGGCCTCTGCCACAAAACTGGAGTCTCACTGGCATGCGTTTTACCACCAATTCCACTTATCTCTATACAAGTAATTATCAAAACTATCAGGCTTTTATTTAACCCATAGCTTTTGCTCTACAACTGACTGACTGATATTTGTAATATTCAACAAACGTTACAGCAAGTCATCCATTAATTCACCTGATTAGAGAAACTATGTCCTAATATTGATTAGTCTTTCAATGATTTCAATTACATTTATTATTTTAGGACTCATAATTCTAGAATTTGCAGTAGCCTTCATTCAAGCTTACATATTTACACTACTAGTTATCCTTTATTTATATGATAACATTTACTGACCCACCAAACACGTATCTATCACATAGTAAATCTTAACCCTTGGCCACTAACAGAATTATCCACCCTTTTAATAACGTCAGGATTGATTATATGTTTTCATTTAATTTAACAACTTCATTAATTTTAGGCTTGTTAACAAATATTTTAACAACATATTAGCATGACCAGATACTGTGAGAGAAGGTACATTTTAAGGTCAACATAAAAGAAAGAGAAATGAGTTTAAAAGTTAAGATAATAAGGACTTCCCTGGTGGTCCAGTGGTAAGAATCCACCTTCCAATGCAGGGAACATGGGTTCGATCCCTGGTCATGGAACTAAGATCCCACACACCTCGGGGCAACTAAGCCCGCACACCACAACTATTGAGCTCACATGCCTCAACGAGAGAGACTGCGTGCCACAAACTACAGAGCCCACACACACTGGAGCCTGCGTGCCACAACTAGAGAGAGAAAACCCTCATGCCACAACTAAAGAGAAGCCGGAGTGCTACAACAAAGTGGCCACACGCTCTAACAAAATATCCCGCACGCCTCAAGAAAGATCCCGTGTGCCAGCAACTAAGACACGATGCAGCCAAAAAAATAAGGAAAATAAATATATAAAATAAATAAATATTTTTTTAAGTTAAGATAATAGTACAGATGAGAAATTATGTAAATCTGTACAGAGTAGTGGCATTTGGATAATGAGAAAGGCAATTAAAAGTATTTATGAGTCAGAGCTGCTGAGCTGAGTGACCACTTGATGTGGGGTAAGAAAGAAAAGGAGAAGACTAGAATGACTCCCAGCTTGTTGGTTATGCAACTATGTGGATCATGGTGACACCAAATGAGCCTGGAAGGAGAAGGAGGTCAGTTTTGGAACACTGTGCATTAGGCATCAAGACACTTGGTTGTATTATACAGAGTTCTCTGGACTGGAACTTATTTGAGAGTCATCGGTGTCTCGGTAGCAGTTAATATCATGCATTTTATAACACTTCTCCCATAAATAAAATATTTACTACTTGCTCTTCCCTTACTCAATCTGTTATCTATATAGACACACTGGCTGTACTGATCCTGTCTCAAAAAGCAGTGAGAGTGAAACAGGGTAGACCCAGAGGGCTAGCAGAGTTGTGGACTAGTTACTGCTCTGGGCTTAAACATGGATAGGTTAGTTGCATTCTCTCCACCTTCAGTTCATAAGCAGCTCCTGAAGATCCGTGCAGAGGAAGTGAGCATGTGTCCAGGATCCCCTCTGTGTCAGCTGTTGAGCACCTTCTCCCTGTTCCACTATATCCAGCACCTAAATCTGGGAAGTGAGTCCAGCTCTAGCTTCCACATAAGCTCAGATTAGCCTTCCTCTACCACTCTGTTATATATGAGATCATGGGGCCCACTCCCTCCCCCAAGGGCACAGCTCACTCCTTTGCCGGGACTTATGAGCTCCGGCTCCTTCTTATGCCTATTAACAGTCCCCTCAGTCATCCTCTTTTCCCACATTATACCCAAAGGACCTTGAGCAGTCACCCTCTGATGGCTCACCAAGACAGTATGGAGAGATGAGGACTGAGAGTGATGTTATATAAGAGGGCAGAGAAGAAGAGGCACCAAAGGGGAACTGAAAATGGACAACCAGAAGCAAAAAATGTTATTGATAATCAAAGCAAGAATAGTCTTAGTGTCTGAAGAGAAGAAAAATCAGTGGATTGAGGAATATGAGGAACTAGCTAAGAGGTAGGAAATAGAGGTCAATTTCTCTAGAAGCATGGTTGTTAGTCCTAAAAGATGTAAGACAAATTGCACAACACATATACTGTGCAAGTTCATGAACTTTACTCCTTAGAGAGTTCCTGGGAACCCATTTATCTTTACTGCTATTTCTGCTTCTAATATGCTTGGTTATCTAGTTTCTCATACCGTACAAAATTATAATGAACAAATCAGAAGGGAGAATGCACTAAGAATAATAAATAAAACACACAATTTGAGAAAAGAGAACTAGGGGGAAAAAAGAACAGCAGTCCTCAAACAGAACAATCCAGCATCATTTAGTGCAAACATAAACTACTCTAAACAATACAGCCTGAGGAAAAAAATCATTGCATTTCAGCATAATACAATAAACAATATTCTCAAGATCAATCTTAGTTGTCAAGAAAATGCTAAATGATGCTCAAAGGACTCGATCTTAAAAGACTATAAAGTGAAAGAGCTTTACCTAAATTTTTTTTTGGAAATTTGAATCCTTAAAGGGGTAGTTTTCAATTACCTAGGAACACACACAAATACAAAACATGTTATTACCCAATGATGCTTAGCAAATGAGATTTTACTCAACATAGAACAGGAACGGTAACCAGTTATCAAACTCAGAGAGACTAAGACCAAATCAGCACTGGATAAGTTGGAAAAAACTCATAAAATACTCTCTGCTTATCATTTGATCCATTGATGGATTTTCAGTTAAACATTTTTCTTTATGTGTTGATTTTATCTTCCAGACAACTTCTGCTTCTCATTGCTGTTACATAAAGTATATCCTATATGGAATGTTTAGAACAATGTTCTTCTATGTTCTTTTATTTTCTCTGAACAATAAGACCAAGTCTATAAATGTGAGATTTATAAATACTGAAGGTGGGAGCCCTCTGTATTCACAATTCTGAATGTTCACCCTCAATACTGACAATATATTTCCATCCACTGAGGCCCCTCTTGACCCAGCCCCGAGGTCCAGGCGAGCTTCTATAATGATGTTCCTCAAACCAGTCCCACTTGTTAAAATAAGAAGTAGCAGCAGTGAGAATGAACAATATATTAGCATCTATTGGAAGCTTACTTCTTGCTATTGCACTAAAAGAAAAGATTTGGAGAGAAAGTCTGTATTTGGGGAAAAGAAAAACTCTTATGAAGAAAACAAATTCTGCTTTATTATTTGTGCAACATAGGTAAAGGTATTAATAAATTGATTAATGATTTTTTATGTCTGTGCTTTATAGAAAGGATTTATCTACCTCATAGTTAAGATTCACCCACACAGGAGAAGACAAAGTGTGCAGGAATCACTATGACCCTTACTTGTCATAGCCATAGTTTCTTTCTAACTGACATAATCTACAGTGTAATAGCGATAGCTTTTGATTGATTGTGAAATGGTTGAACACCCTGATATATCTCTTTAAAAACTTTCAGTCTACACTCTAGGTGGAACAGTTAAAACTAGCTGAGAACTTCAACTTGTAGAATATCCAAAATGAGTTTCCAGGACTCTGGGCACAGAGTATGGGAGACAGAACAAAGGAAAAGCTGAAGACTCAGGCCACGGTGACCACACAAGAGAGGGATGCTGAGCAGAAGAGAACGAAGGTGATGAGACAAACCCAGGAGACACACTGAGTCAGGAAAATGACACCTACTTTTGCTTCACAGCCATAAAGAGTCCATTAATATTTTGACTAACCCGATAAAAAGGCCTTGCAACCCTGGGCATTTCAGCTTCATCTCTGCCTTTCCCAGATTGCAGTCACTTCAGTGCCTATATAAAGCTGTCTAATAAAAAAAGTATTACTGCTAATTTTAACATATTGTACTTTTCAAGGTTGCCCAGCCACAGTTATGCTCTCCTGCTGCCATTTCTCAAGTGAATTACAGTCTTTATTTTCCCTCTCCCTCCCTCTGTTTTTGCCTCCCTCATGCAGGATCCTTCACGGTCTCAATATTCTCTGGATAATAAGGCTGCTTTCCATCAGGTACAAAGAAATGGAACTCCACTTGAAAAAGGTGTTAGGTATTCATGAATCAACGGAGCTAAGGATTTTTATCCATGATTATTTAAACTAGAAAAGGAACCACAAATGTACAAACTTGACAACAGGTAAGTGGTTGGAAAGAAGACTTTTAAGGCTTTTAGAGGGGACAGTTTTTCCAGAAAACTGTAATGCCAGAAAAATTACAATAGCAGAAAAAGGAGGGATCCTAATGATCACTAATTACATTAGGAAAGCAAAAGAGAGCAGATATAATCTCTAGGGTTGAGCCAGAGAGGGCTGTGTCGATGAGGGCAGAGTAAACTGCTCAGAATCACCTCAATAACAAGGCAGATGGCATTCACTAGTTCTGTGACCTTGGACAGGTTACTATACCTCTCTGGGATTGTTTTCTAATCTGTAAATATCTTAAAAGATTACTGTGGGAAATAAATGTAATGCTCTAAGAACACAAAAATCTTAAAGCAGTGCCTGACACACAGTAGGTGTTCAAAAAGTGTGAACCATATATATATATATATATATATACACATACAAAATTCCACCACTGCCATCACTAGACAGTTTTTATTCACCTACCAAAACCAAATAATAGGCTTTCCCCA
Source organism: Mesoplodon densirostris (assembly GCF_025265405.1). NCBI lineage: Eukaryota > Metazoa > Chordata > Mammalia > Artiodactyla > Ziphiidae > Mesoplodon > Mesoplodon densirostris. Next base: position 33,638,814 of record NC_082677.1, on the reverse strand, counting down.
AAGGATAGAGGCAGAGAGTCTGAGGGCCTATATGAATTATTGGCCAAGAGCCTCTGGTTGGAATTCCAACTTGCCCTGCTTCTCCACCTGTAGTAACCCTAATGCCCTTTGTGTATGTTGATATAACTCATTTTTTGTTAATTTCTGTCTGGATGGTCCTGAATCTTATTATAGGATATATTTGTCCTAGATATTCAGCTTCCCCCAGATTCATAACTAAATTAAGATTGTTGAATTTTTCACATCCCTTTTCATATTCTAATCTTCAGATTTTTATTTTTTTTTAAATCTCATATGTAACAGGACCTGTATAAACCTCTTTATTTTTTGTTTGTTTGTTTGTGGCATATGTTTAATGGATTTATTCATTCAACAAATATTTATTGAGTGTCAATGATGTGTCAAGCATGAGGGGTACAGCTCTCATTGATGATCAAACGAATGTTAAATTTTCTCTTTCTTTACCATTCCCTACTATTTTCTATACCTCTATCCACCAAACTCCTAAGGATTTGAAACAATAGAATTACTCTCATAATTGAATATGTGTATACATAACATTCATCTTTTGTTTAGAAAACACGACCTTCTGAACTTTTTTCTTTTAAAATGGACCACTAAAGCAGCACCCTCTAGCTCTGCTGACAGTTGTGCATTCCATGTGGACGAAAGCAAGAGCTGGGTTCCAGGCCAGATTGCTGCCTACCTGCTTTGTGATCGATCCATCATTGCCAGTTCACTTCAGCCTCTCAAAGCCCCCGACTTTACAGTCTGCAAGAGAGCAAGAGCCATTCGTGCCTTGTAAACTGTAAAGTGCTGTAAGGAGTTGCGAGGATTCGGACCCAAAGCTTGAGGCAAGAGGCAGAGGCAGCCAAGGTCCCAGTGCTGTCCCATGAGGTGTGAGGCCCCTTCGTCCAAATCCACTTCCTTGGGCGGCAGTCAAAAATACAATGGCAACATCTGCCGCATTGTGGGAGACGTGGGACTGTCTGGTGAGGACTCACACGGGACTGATTGCCTGAGTCTCATCAGCCTGCATCCAGACTAGGTCAACTTGGTTTCTATCAAATTGCCTGCCTCTCTAAGGCACAGGAGCCACAGTCACGGGTTAGACAGAAGCACTGGGTCCACTCTCTGGTCTCAGCTGTGAGACTCAGCTACTTTGCTTTCAGGAGGGGAAGGAAACGAATGATGGGACCATGAAGGGACAGGGTAGGGTGGCCCTGGGATACAAGCATCTTTAAATTCATTATACCTACTCCTTTCAAAAACCTGCATATTAGGTATTATCATCTCCAGTTGACAGCTAAGGAAACCTAACCAAATTCTGCCTGAATTTCCAGAGTGATGACACTGAATTTGAACCTTAATATGTCCAGATTGTTTTGCTTTGTTTTTTCTATCACTTCATGGTGAACCTGGCTCTTTTCTCCTCTGCTCGGCATTTTGCTTTTAGCCCAATATTCTCTGACTAAGTTTATAGCAAGTCAACTTTTTTTTCCCTGAGACAATGGGAAATAAGATTTGAAAAAAAAATTTAAAGTGAAAAGAAAATAAGAATCACCTATATTCTCAGGATACAAAATTGGTGTTTAGATCTATTTGCTTCTAGTATTCTAATACTGTCTCCATGTATAAACTTTTTTTAATGCACAAGTACTATATGAAGAAATTCTCTGTAAAAAAAATTTGAAGGTCACAACTAAAACCAAAAATCTTATTTTTAGTCCAATAATAAAATTAAAATTTCCCTTGATTATCACTCCAATACTCAACCCCAATTTCCAAGACACTGTGAGTTGGTGTATATCCTTCCAGTCCATTTTTATACTTTCACATAAATATGTTGAAATGTAATAGCATATTTTGTGGATGATTTTGAATATAAATATATCATAGTGAATGTATTAATTTACAGTTTGCTTCTTCATTGAACAATTCTCCTTGAAGTTCTTGTACCCTTTGTTAGGTTTATTCCCAGATACTACATAGATACTGTTGCAATTTTGTTGTTTTTTGGGTTTTGGGGTTTTTTTTATTTTATTTTTCTTGTTTTTAGGTTCCAGCAAACTATACCACACTGCCACAGGAATCACTCATGGCAAGCTTGACTGGAATCAGAGTTGATTACTGAAAGTCATTTTTTATTAATTTTTATTGGAGTATAATTACTTTACAATTTGTGTCCATTTCTATTGTACAGCAAAGTGAATCAGCTATATGCATACACATATCCCCTCTTTTTTGGATTTCCTTCCCATTTAGGTTACCACAGAGCACTGAGTAGAGTACCCTGTGCTATACAGTAGGTTCTCATTAGTTATCTATTTTATACATAGTAGTGTATATATGTCAATCCCATTCTCCAATTTCATCCCATCCCCCTCTTCCCCCCTGATAGCCATATGCCCATTGTCTACGTCTCTGTCTCTATTTCTGCTTTGCAAGTAAGTTCATCTATATCATTTTTCTAGATTCCACACATAAGTGATATTATACATTTGTTTTTCTCTTTCTCACTCACCTCACTCTGTATGACAGTCTCTAGGTCCATCCACATCTCTGCAGATTGCACAGTTTCATTCCTGTTTATGGCTGAGTAATATTCCACTGTATATATGTACCACATCTTCTTTATCCATTCTTCTGTTGATGGACATTTAGGTTTCCATGTCCTGGCTATTGTAAATAGTGCTGCAGTGAACACTGGGGTGCACGTGTCTTTTTGAATTATGGTTTTCTCTGGATATATGCTCAGGAGTGGGATTGCTGGGTCATATGGTAGTTCTAGTTTTAGTTTTTTAAGGAACCTCCATGCTGTTCTCCATGGTGATTGTATCAATTTACATTCCCATCAACAGTGTAAGAGGGTTCCCTTTTCTCCACACCTTCTCTAGCATTTATTGTTTGCAGATTTTTTGATGATGGCCATTCTGACCAGTGTGAGGTGATGTCTCTTTGTGGTTTTGATTTGCAGTTCTCTAATAATTAGTGATGTTGAACATCTTTTCATGTGTTTGTTGGCCATCTGTATGTCTTCTTTGGAGAAGTGATTATTTAGATCTTCCACCCATCTTCTGATTGGGTTATTTGTTTTTTTGATATTGAGCTGCATGAGCTGTTTGTATATTTTGGAGATTAATCCCTTGGTTGCTTTGTTTGCAAATACTTTCTCCCATTCTGACGGTTGTCTTTTCATCTTGTTCATGGTTTCCTTTGCTTTGCAAAAGCTTTTAAGTTTCCTTAGGTCCCATTTGTTTATTTTTGTTTTTATTTTCATTACTCTAGGAGGTGGATCAAAAAATATCTTCTTGTGATTTATATCAGAGAGCATTCTGCCTATGTTTTCCTCTAAGAGTTTTATAGTGTCTTGCCTTACCTTTAGATCTTTAATCCATTTTGAATTTATTTTTGTGTATGGTGTTAAGGAGTGTTCTAATTTCATTCTTTATTTATTATTTTTTTTTTTTTTTTTTTTTTTTTTTTTGCTGTACGCGGGCCTCTCACTGCTGTGGCCTCTCCCGTTGCGGAGCACAGGCTCCGGACACACAGGCTCCGCGGCCATGGCTCGCGGGCCCAGCCGCTCCGCGGCATGTGGGATCTTCCGGGATCGGGGCACGAACCCGTGTCCCCTGCATCGGCAGGCGGACTCTCAACCACTGCGCCACCAGGGAAGCCCCTAATTTCATTCTTTTACATGTAGCTGTCCAGTTCTCCCAGCACCACTTATTGAAGAGACTGTCTTTTCTTCATTGTGTATTCTTGCCTCCTTTGTCATAGAGTAGGTAACCATAGGTGCATGGGTTTATCTCTGGGCTTTTTATACTGTTTCTTTGATCTATATTTCTATTTTGTGCCAGTACCATACTGTCTTGAATACTGTAACTTCGTAGTATAGTTTGAAGTCAGGCAGCCTGATTCCTCCAGGTCCTTTTTTCTTTCTCAAGATTGCTTTCATTATCCAGAGGCTTTTGTGTTTCCATACAAATTATAAATTTTTTTATTCTAATCCAATGAAAAATACTATTGATAATTTGATAGGGATTGCATTGAATCTGTAGATTGCTTTGGGTAGTATAGTTATTTTCACAATACTGATTCTTCCAATCCAAGAACATGATATATCTCTCCATCTGTTTGTGTCATCTTTGATTTCTTTCATCAGTATCCTATAGTTTTCTGAGTACAGATCTTTTGTCACCACAGGTAGGTTTATTCCTACGTATTTTATTCTTTTTGTTGGAGTGGTAAATGGGATTGTTTCCTTAATTTCTCTTTCTGATCTTTCATTTTTAATATATACGAATGCAAGAAATTTCTGTGTATTAATTTTGTATCCTGTTTGTTGCAGTTTTGAATGGAATCCTTTTCTTATTCCATTCTCCAATGGGCTATTGCCAGGATATAGAGAGGCAATTGATTTTGATATGCTGATCTTATATCCAACAACCTTGCTATACTCTTATTACTTCTAAGAAGGCAGGGCTTTTCTACTGCTTTATTACCTCCAGAGAAACTGAATGCCACATTTTAGTCCTGAAAACTGGGCAATTTGAGAAAGGTTCTGAAAATAACAATATTACACTACAGTAAAACTGTGATGCTCCATGAAGTTATTGATAATGGGAATTGGCCTGTCGTGCATTGCTGATTTATAGCTCTATCAGACATTACACACACATATACCCTCAAGATAACTGCACTGACTTTCTTTCTGTGTCTTTTTAATGTCATAGCACAAAGTTATAGTTATAGTCACTTTTCTGAAAGCCAAAGTCATGTTTAATTCTCCTCTGGTGGACTATGGTGATGAAGATGATGGTAGGTTTCTTAGGAGTAAGCTGCAGGAGGTAAGAGGGAAGAGATGTGCTCTAAACAAAAATTGAAATTTAATGCAATGTCACCAGATTCCCATAGTAAGCAATTAACAAAGAAAAAGATGAACAAAAAGTTTATGATTGTTATTGAAGAGAAAGTAACACCTTACAGATAGTGATGTCAGTTAAAGCTCAAATGTAAAATGACTTCATATATGCAGATTTTCATGCTAGTCCTAATTATTATTTGCATTATTCCAAGAAAGCCAATGGACTTTGGGCATATCTACCTGTACAAAATGAACCCATAGTATAATCCATCTGCTCATTTCAATAGAATGAATGGTTAATCAGCCTGGGCTATTCAATGAATTCATCAGTGATGATCATTATCAATCATAAGTGCCCAAAGTTAATAAATTGGCCATCCTTTTATTTTATCTTCCTAGTCTATGTAGATAAACTTCTATAGAAACTGGCTTGCTTTTCTTTCTTTCTTTCTTTCTTTCTTTCTTTCTTTCCTTTCCTTTCCTTTCCTTTCCTTTCCTTCTTTCCAGAGCATTTCAATCAAATGAAAGGAAAAATACCACCACAAAATTCATTTTCCAAAAGGATGAAATCTTCTTAAAGGATTTTAAAATGATGACTATGGACCACCCACACACACACCCACCTGCCTCCTTCACTTCCCAGTCAGACTTAAGATTTGCAAAACACTATTGAAATGAACAAATAACCATTTGCTATAAATGCCTTGAAGAGAAATGATTTGTTTCAAGGCACAATGGATCTGAGCTCTCTCCAAACTCTCAAAGACACTGGAAGTATGATGGCATTGGGGTGCCCTAGCCTCATGCTATAGTGCCTGTTTTTATGCAAATCAGGGTTTTTTTTAAAGTATTTCCCAAACTACAAGATAATTTTTTCATTCAAAATGAACATTATAGAGAAAGTAGGTGGGGAAAAAAATACAGACTTGACATAGATCTTGGCCTCAAAGCTGCTAGTTTTCCTCTTGTTACCTGGTTGAAAAATGGCAAATTAGCCATGACTTAACTGGTTTCCTCAATCCCACTCCTACTGAAATGGAGGAAAGTCATGAGGTCTTTGAGGATAGAGATCTAACAGTTTGAAGATTTTTAAATAGTTTTAAATCTATTTAAAAGAAGCTGCAAGTTTTTATTTTATTCTTAAGAAAAGACAGTAGTGAAAATAGATGATTAAGGCAGAAATTAAGTAAGCAGGTGCCCCTGTATGGTGAGTAATTATGCTCTTCTGGCCCAGAGGATCACTATAATTTATGCTATGCAATGCAACATGAATCCTTCTATTGCAAAGCATAGATAAGCCACAAGTGAAGAAAATCTGACATGCTTTGAATTACATACATAGGTCACTCCCTAGGATATATATCCCATAATACTGTTCTTTGCATTCAGACAAATAACAAATTATCATTAATGAAAATAACTATTTTTTCCATGGATCATGGTTTAAAGTGGTATAAATGAAAATATCCCAGAAGGATGTTTTAGTAGAGTCTCAATATCATTTTTAGATATGTACTTGATATCAATAGTATTTTAAGGTTTTCCCATGAACTTAGTCACTATATAAAAAGATATTTTCTTATATTTTCACTCAGTAGGAATAACAATAATCTACTTTGTCATATATGTGTCTTTTCAAAAACATTTGACGACATGGAAGCAAAATTAATTTATTCTCAGGAAGTATATTGAAACATACTGTGACTGGGACTGAAGGATAAATTATATCCCTTAAGAGGAAATCTTGGTAGAATTCAACAGGTTTAACTGTAAAGTGTTCTTAACTAGGAAAAAAGAGAATAATTCTTATGAGTACATTGTAATAATAGTTCAAAAAGATTTAATCAGGTCAAACATGCAATTTTCTTTTTTCCAGGAGTGGAGGTTTTAAAGTGCTTTAACTATTAGCCCTACATTTATACTATTTTTTATCCATGCTCAGCCTTTTGTTGAAAATGTAATACTGAGTGAAGAGAGAAGAGGAAAAAGAGGATAAGAGAAGGGAAAGAGCATGAAGATAGGAGCCGAGTGCTTTGGCAAGCGGAGCCCATTCTAGAAAGAACATTACTGTCAGGCTCTGTTCTGCCCTGTATGCGAGGAAAGAATCAGAATATACTTAGAGGAGCCCTGCCATGCTCCTTAGGAGGTGACTAGTATAGTGACAGCTCAATGGCACGGGCTACACCTCCTAACAATGGCTTCTGGTGGTGTAACATGCAGTGGGTGCCAGCTGCCAGGAACCTTGAACTCGCAATTATACGCGCCGGCGTTTCTATGTAATGACCTTCCACTTGCGACAATCAGCTGCTGATTGCCCGGAGAAGAAGCTGGAAAGCATGCAAACCTAGAGGAGGATTTTAGGTACCCACGGAATAGGTAGTTCTCAGAGCGTAAGTGAATTAGAGAGAATCACCCTCTCCTTACTTCCTTCTGAGAAACAACCCTTTGGAAATCCAAATAAGAAAAATATTTTCTTTTTAAATGGAGAAGAAGGTAGAAAGTCTGTGCGGTTTGAACAGCATCTGCCATGGTCTCCAGGCCACTCGTGCAGCTGAGATGTTGGGAGTAACAGAAAAGGTTTCTTGAAGATGGAGCAGATACTCAGTTCTGAGGCATTGAGACACATGAGATGCTACAGAACTTGTTTCAGTCCATTTATAAAGGACGAAAAGAATCTTGTGAAGGGTTTTTACATCACTGAAGAAAAGGAGAGTTCTGAGACCAACTGTGGCAGTTTTTGGGACTTCTCAGATATGGCTTCTCACAATCCCATTTGCTTATGTCTGTATCAGTTGGCAGATATGCCATATTTTCAGGATGGCACATAATTATGCAGTAAATCTCCACACGCTAAGGTGAATAAATTAGTAACAGGAAAAAAAATCTTATAGAGGCAAAAATTTGTCAAAAGACAGCTTTTAAATTATTTTTGTCTTAAAATTCTTCCAGAATTCTCTTCCTTATAAGAACTTCAGCCTACTATAGACAAAAATAAAAGCACTGCCCTGATCTTATCAGGGCAAAGACAGCAAGGAACTTTTCCCAGGCTGATTTGAGAACACTATTCATTCAGCACATAGAAATTAAGTCAGTAGTTTCTTAGTCCCTTTGGAAGTTGTTTCTTTTTTGTTTTGCTTTCCTTGGTTGTGAGGGAGAAGAGAAATGATATAAGAACTTTAGAAAACTAGGGAGAAATGTCATCATTGTGTCAAAATTAATATTTAGCTGAAAAGGATTCATAATTTTTAATGTATATTCATCACACACTCTGTGATGGTGCAAATGTTCTGGCTGGGGAATGCAAACTATTGATAATATGCATTGTAACTCTGCCAACTGCATTAATTATAATTAACCAAGAGATTGACAGCTACATATTGATGGACAGTGTGGTGAAGATTCCCTTAATGTTACTATGTATAGTGTGGATGCATATTCACAGAATAAATAATTAGCATATTTCAGATTGATCACATCTAGTCTTGAATTTTTTCTGATATCAATAAATACAATCAGAGCCTGCTGTAGGGTCTTTGTTAAGGCATGTCAGCTCCTGAGCCTCTGATTTCTTGGTTGTCAAATGGGAAGTTAGATTAGGTTATTTCTTCTTGGACAAGGTATATTTTAGGATTTAATACATTGCTAGCTCTGGAGGAGACCTTCAAGATGGCGGAAGAATAAGACGTGGAGATCACCTTCCTCCCCACAAATACATCAGAAATACAACTACATGTGGAACAACTCCTACAGAACACCTACTGAAGGCTGACAGAAGACCTCAGACCTCCCAAAAAGCAAGAAACTCCCCACGTACCTGGGTAGGGCAAAAGAAAAAAGAATAAACAGAGACAAAAGAATAGGGATGGGACCTGCACCAGTGGGAGGGAGCTGTGAAGGGGGGGAGGAAAGGTTTCCACACACTAGGAGCCCCTTCGCGGGCGGAGACTGCGGGTGGTGGAGGGGGTACTTTCGGAGCCGCGGAGGAGAGCACAGCAACAGGGGTGTGGAGGGCAAAGCGGAGAGATTCCCGCACAGAGAATCGGTGCCAACCGGCACTCACCAGCCCACGAGGCTTGTCTGCTCACCCGCCGGTGCGGTCAGGGGCTGGGAGTTGAGGTTCGGGCTTCAGAGGTCAGATCCCAGGGAGAGGACTGGGGTTGGCTGCATGAACACAGCCTGAAGGGGGTTAGTGAGCCACAGCTAGCTGGGAGGGAGTTGGGGAAAATGTCTGGAATGGCCGAAGAGGCAAGAGACTTTTTCTTGCCTCTTTGTTTTGGGGTGCCTGAGGAGAGGGGATTAAGAGAACTGCCTAAATGAGCTCCAGAGATGGGCGCAAGCCGTGGCTATCAGTGCAGACCCCAGAGACGGGCATGAGACGCTAAGGCTGCTGCTGCAACCGCCAAGAAGCCTGTGTGCAACACAGGTCACTATCCACACATCCCCTCCCAGGAGCCTGTGCAGCCCGCCGCTGCCAGGTTCCCGTGATCCAGGGACAACTCCCCCAGGAGAACACATGGCGCGCCTCAGGCTGGTGCCATATCACGATGGTCTCTGCTACAGCAGGCTCACCCCGAATTCCATACCCCTCTCTCCACGGCGTGAGTGAGCCAGAGCCCCCTAATCATCTGCTACTTTAACTCCGTCCTGTCCAATTAAAGAACAGATGACCTCAGGCGACCTACATGCAAAGGCAGGGCCAAATCCAAAGCTGAACCCCAGGAGCAGTGTGAACAATGAAGAGAAAGGGAAATTTTTCCCAGCAGCCTCAGGAGCAGTGGATTAAATCTCCACAATCAACTTGATGTACCCTGCATCGGTGGAATACATGAATAGAAAACAAATCATCCCAAATTGAGGTGGTGGACTTTGGGAACAACTATATATATATTTTTTTTCCTTTTTCTCTTTTTGTGAGTGTGTATGTGTATGTGTCTGTGTGCAATTTTGTCTGTATAACTTTGCTTTTACCATTTGTCCTAGGGTTCTTTCTGGCTATTCTTTTATTTTTTTAGTATAGTTTTTAATTGCTTCTTATCATTGGGGGTTTGGTTTTTGATTTGGTTGCTCTCTTCTTTCTTTCTTTGTTTTTTTAATTACTTTTTAATTTTTTTATTTTTAATAATTACTTTTTATTTCAATAACTATTTTATTTCATTATTTTTCTTTATTCCTTTCTCTCTTTTATTCTGAGCCATGTGTATGACAGGACCTTGGTGCTCCGGCTGGGTGTCAGGCCTGTGCCTCTGAGGTGGGAGAGCCTAGTACAGGACATTGGTCCACAGGAGACCTCCCAGCTCCATGTAATATCAATGGGCAAGAGATCTAGCAGAGATCTACATCTCAACATTAAGAGCCAGCTCCACCAAATGGCCAGCAAGCTCCAGTGATGGACACCCCATGCCAAACAACTAGCAAGATAGGAACACAAACCCACCCATTAACAGAAAGGTTGCTGAAAGTCATATATAGTTCAAGACACCCTAAAACACACCACAAGACATGGCCCTACCCACCAGAAAGACAAGATCCATCCCAGAATACAGGCACCAGTCTCCTCCACCAGGAAGCCGACAAAAGCCACTGAACCAACCTTAGTTACTGGGGGCAGATGCCAAAAACAATGGGAACTACAAACTTGCAGCCTGTGAAAAGGAGACCCAAACAGAGTAAGTTAAGCAAAATTAGAAGATTAGAAGACAAAAACACACAGCAGATGAAAGAGCAAGGTAAAAACCCACCAGACCAAACAAATGAAGATGAAATAGGCAGTCTAAATGAAAATGAATTCAGAATAATGATAGTAAAGATGATCAAAAATCTTGGAAATAGAATGGAGACAATACAATAAATGTTTAATAAGGACCTAGAAAAACTAAAGAGCAAACAAACAATGATGAACAACACAATAAATGAAATTAAAACTTCTCTAGAAAGAATCAATAGCTGAATAACTAAGGCAGAAGACCAGATGAGTGACCTAGAAGATAAGATAATGGAAATGACTACCACAGAGCAGAAAAATAAAAAAGAATGAAAAATATTGAGGAGAGTCTCAGAGACCTCAGGGATAACATTAAATGCACCAACATTGGAATTATAGGGGTGCCAGAAGAATAAGAGAAAAAGAAAGGGACTGAGAAAATATTTGAAGAGATTATAGTTGAAAACTTCCCTAATATGGGAAAGAAATAGGTAATCAAGTCCAGGAAGTGCAGAGAGTGCATACAGGATAAATCCAAGGAGAAACACGCCAACACAAATATTAATCAAACTATAAAAAATTAAACACAAAGAAAAAATATTAAAAGCAGCAAGGGAAAAACAACAAAAAGCATACAAGGGAAACCCCATAAGGTTAAGAGCTGATCTTTCAGGAGAAACTCTGCAAGCTAGAAGGGAGTGGCAGGACATATTTAAATTGATGAAAGGGAAAAACCTACAACCAAGATTACTCTACCCAAAAAGATTCTCATTCAGATTTGACAGAGAAATTAAAACCTTTACAGACAAGCAAAAGCTGAGAGAATCCAGCACCACCAAACCACCTTTACAACAAATGCTAAAGGTACTTCTCTAGGCAGGAAACATAAGACAAGGAAAAGACCTACAATAACAAACCCCAAACAATTAAGAAAATGGGAATAGGAACCTACATATTGATAATTACCTTAAATGTAAATGGATTAAATGTTCCAACCAAAAGACATAGACTGGCTGAATGGGTACAGAAACAAGACCCATACATATGCTGTCTACAAGACACCCACTTCAGACCTAGGGACACATACAGACTGAAAGTGAGGGGATGGGAAAAGATATTCCATGCAAATGGAAATCAAAAGAAAGCTGGAATAGCAAATCTCTTATCAGAAAAAAATAGACTTTAAAATAAAGACTACTACAAGGGACAAAGAACGACACTACATAATAATCAAGGGATCAATCCAAGAAGAAGATATAACAATTGAAAATATTTATGGACCCAACATAGGAACACCTCAATACATAAGGCAAATGCTAACAGCCATAAAAGGGGAAATGGACAGTAACACAATCATAGTAGGGGACTTTAACACCACACTTTCACCAATGGACAGATCATCCAAAATGAAAATAACTACGGAAACACAAGCTTTAAATGATACACTAAACAAGATTGACTTAATTGATATTTATAGGACATTCCATCCAAAAACAACAGAATACACTTTCTTCTCAATTGCTCATGGAACATTCTCCATGATAGATCATGTCCTGGGTCACAAATGAAGCCTTGATAAATTTAAGAAAATTGAAATCATATCAAGTATCTTTTCGGACCACAACACTATGAGACTACATATCAATTACAGGGGAAAAAACCTATAAAAAATACAAACACATGGAGGCTAAACAATACACTGCTTAATAACCAAGAGATTACTGAAGAAATCAAAGAGGAAATCAAAAAATACCTAGAAACAAATGACAATGAAAACACAACACTGAAAACCTATGGAATGCAGCAAAAGCAGTTCTAAGAGGGAAGTTTACAGCAACACAATCCTACCTTAAGAAAAAAGAAACACCTCAAATAAATGACCTAACCTTAAACATAAACCAATTAAAGAAGGAAGAACAAAAAAGCCTCAAAGTTAGCAGAAGGAAAGAAATCATAAAGATCAGATCAGAAATAAATGAAAAAGAAATGAAGAAAACATAGCAAAGATCAATAAAACTAAATCTGGTTCCTTGAGAAGATAAACAAAATTGATAAACCATTAGCCAGACTCATCAAGAAAAAAGGTGCGAAGACTCAAATCAATAGAATTAGAAATGAAAAAGGAGAAGTAACAACTGACGCTGCAGAAACAAAAGGATCATGAGAGATTATTACAAGCAACTCTATGCCAATAAACTGGACAACTTGGAAGAAATGGACAAATTCTTAGAAAAGCACAACCTTCTGAGACTGAACCAGGAAGAAATAGAAAATATGAACAGACCAATCACAAGCACTGAAATTGAAACTGAGATTAAAAATCTTCCAACAAACAAAAGTCCAGGACCAGGTGGCTTCACAGGTGAATTCTATCAAACATTTAGAGAAGACCTAACACCTATCCTTCCCAAACTCTTCCAAAATATAGCAGAGGGAAGAACACTCCCAAACTCATTCTATGAGGCCACCATAACCCTGATACCAAAACAAGACAAAGATGTCACAAAGAAAGAAAACTACAGGCCAGTATCACTGATGAACATAGATACAAAAATCCTCAATAAAATACTAGAAAACAGAATCCAGCAACACATTAAAAGGATCATACACCATGATCAAGTGGGGTATATCCCAGATATGTAAGGATTCTTCTACATATGCAAATAAATCAATGTGATACACCATATTAACAAACTGAAGAATAAAAGGCATGTGATCATCTCAACACATGCAGAAAAAGCTTTCGACAAAATTCAACACCTATTTATGATAAAAAAAAAAACCTCCAGAAACTAGGCATAAAGGGAACTTTTCTCAACATAATAAAGGCCATATATGACAAACCCATAGCCAACACTGTCCTCAATGGTGAAAAACTGAAACCCTTTCCACTAAGATCAGGAACAAGACAAGGTTGCCCCCACTCACCACTATTATTCAACATTATTTTGGAAGTTTTAGCCACAGCAATCAGAGAAGAAAAAGAAATAAATGGAATCCAAATTGGAAAAGAAGTAAAGCTGCCACTGTTTGCAGATGACATGTCACTATACATAGAGAAACCTAAAGATGCTACCAGAAAACTTCTAGAGCTAATCAATGAATTTAGTAAAGTAGCAGGATACAAAATTAATGCACAGAAATCTTTTGCATTCCTATACACTAATGATGAAAAATCTGAAAGAGAATTTAAGGAAACACTCCCACTTACAATTGCAAGAAAAAGAATAAAATACCTAGAAATAAACCTACCTAAGGAGACAAGAGACCTGTATGCAGAAAATTATAAGACACTGATGAAAGAAATTATAGATGTTACAAATAGATGGAGAGATATACCATGTTCTTGGATTGGAAGAATAAACATTGTGAAAATGACTCTACTACCCAAAGCAATCTACAGGTTAAATGCAATCCCTATCAAACTACCACTGGCATTTTTCACAGAACTAGAACAAATAATTTCACAATATTTATGGAAACACAAAAGACCCCGAATAGCCAAAGCAATGTTGAGAAAGAAAAACAGAGCTGGAGGAATCAGGCTAGCTGACTCCAGACTATACTACAAAGCTACAGTAATCAAGACAGTATGGTACTGGCACAAAAACAGAAATATAGGTCAATGGAACAGGATAGAAAACCCAGAGATAAACCCATGCACATATGGTCACCTTATTTTTTTTATTTTTTTTATTTATTTTGCAGTACGTGGGCCTCTCACTGTGTGGCCTCTCCCCTTGTGGAGCACAGGCTCTGGATGCACAGGCTCAGTGGCCATGGCTCATGGGTCTAGCCACTCTGAGGCATGTGGGATCTTCCCAGACCAGGGCACAAACCCATGTCCCCTGCATCAGCAGGCGGACTCTCAACCACTGTGCCATGGTCACCTTATTTTTGATAAAGGAAGCAAGAATATACAATGGAGAAAAGACAGCCTCTTCAATAAATGGTGCTGGGAAAACTAGACAGCTATGTGTAAAAGAATGAAATTAGAACACTCCCTAACACCATATGCAAAAATAAGCTCAAAATTGATTAAAGACCTAAATGTAAGGCCAGTCACTATAAAACTCTTAGAGGAAAACATAGGCAGAGCACTCTATAACATAAATCACAGCCAGATCCTTTTTGACCCACCTTCTAGTGAAATGGAAATAAAAAATAAATAAATAAATGGGACCTAATGAAACTTAAAAGCTTTTGCACAGCAAAGGAAACCATAAACAAGATGAAAAGACAACCCTCAGAATGGGAGAAAATTTTTGCCAATGAAGCAACTGACAAAGGATTAATCTCCAAAATTTACAAACAATATCAAAAAAACAAACAACCCGATGCCAAAATGGGCAGAAGACCTAAATAGACATTTCTCCATAGAAGATATATAGATTTCCAACAAACACATGAAACAATGCTAAACTTCACTAATCATTAGAGAAAGGCAAATCAAAACTAAAATGAGGTATCACCTCACACCATTCAGAATGGCCATCATCAAAAAATCGACAAACAATAAATGCTGGAGAGTGTGTGGAGAAAAGGGAACCCTCTTGCACTATTCGTGGGAATATAAATTGATAGAGCCACTATGGAGAACAGTGTGGAGGTTCCTTAAAAAACTAAAAGTAGAACTACCATACGACCCAGCAATTCCATTACTGGGCATATACCCTGAGAAAAGCATAATTCAAAAAAGTCAGGTACCACAATGTTCATTGCAGCTCTGTTTACAATAGCCAGGACATGGAAGCAAACTAAGTGTCCATCAACATATGAATGGATAAAGAAGATGTGATACAAATATACAGTGGACTATTACTAAGCCATAAAAAGAAATGAAATTGAGTTACTTGTAGTGAGGTGGATGGACCTAGAGTCTGTCATACAGAGTGAAGTTACTTATAAAGGGAAAAACAAATACCATATGCTAACACATATATATGGAATATTAAAAAAAAATTTTATGAAGAACATAGTGGTGGGACAAGACTAAAAATGCAGACCAACTAGATCATGGACTTGTGGACACAGGGTGGGGGGAAAGGTAAGCTGGGACAAAGTGAGAGAGTGGCAGGGACATATATACATTACCAAATGTAAAATCGATAGCTACTGAGAAGAAGCTGCATAGCACAGGGATTTCAGCTCGGTGCTCTGTGACCACCTAGAGGGGTGGGATATGGAGGGTGGGAGGGAGGGAGATGCAAAGTAGTAATATAAGTGAGTCATCTATTCTAAGAACTAATATATGAATTTTAAATAGGAAAGCATTTTCAATCACACACACAAATAGAAAACTTCTATGCACTAGGATGGGCTCAGAAAAGACACACCTTCTCATTTTGCTATCTCCCACCTTGAGTAGGTTGGTTGAATAGATGGCAGTTGGAATTTCATGGGCTCTGGGGTCAGGCTGACATGGTTTTAAAGTGCTCTACCACTTATTAGCAATGACCTTGGACAAACTATTCAACAACGATTCACTTTTCTCCTTAGCAAACTGAGAATTACAAAAAAGTACCTCAAAGGTTTGATTTCAAGATGAGAGAATAATGTGAACAAAGCATTTAGCATAGTGTTTGGCACATAGTAGATACTATATAAATTATGGTTACTATTGTAACTGAAACAGAATTAAAAATGGGACTCCCTGTGACTACAAAGACATTGAATGGAGTCTATCAACCTTTTCTAAAATTACAATGGTGTCAGTAAACAGTCAATGCATAATACAGCTTTAAGTCCTCTTTCCACAACTATTTCAGTTTTGTCCGATTCTCACTCCATTTTTGCTGATTCTTGCGTTTTGCCTTCCTTTACGGAGGAGATGCTGAAGTGGTCAAGAGAAAGGAGTAAGACAAATACTGCACCCACAGTCATCACATTCAACCTTCTTATGAAGTGGAAATTGACCACTAACTGCTAATTTCACCCTGTTCTTGAATAAGGGTTTTGGAAGTAAAGTGGTTCCTGTTGTTAGGCAATGATATGGTTGGAATCAGTGCTCAAAAGTCTTTACCACAGAGTATAGTGAAGCATATTCCTGTTACTCTAGAAATGTTATTAACAAGGGTTTAAGTAAATCAAGGCATATTATAGATCCTTGCTAATTTAATTAGGAAACACTCTGAAATCCATAATTTCACAATCTACCTGCCCCTCCTGAGGCTGTTTGTTCCAGACACCACCATGGCTGGGAACTGGAACATCTAATAATGCAAACTAATGAAATGTGAGATTCAGTGTTCCAGGCCAGCAAACAAGCAATCAAAGAATATGTTATTTGCTTGATTGTACAAATCACTGGGAAATGGTGAAGAGGGTGTTTTTCAGTACTCTTAACAAGTTCCATTGCACACCCTATAGCTTGTCAATGCTCTAATCTCCTGAGATGAGCACTGTTGTATACTTAATTAGTTTTCATTGATAGACTGCAAAACTTCTGCATGTTGTTTATATTATTGAGTGACTAATCTGTTTTATTCACTTCATGAATCCTAGATTTGTATAATCCTGAAACCTTGCCATGGATTTAGACTTAAAGTTTTTGCTTTGAAGACATGCCCTGATTCTGAGAGAGAGAGAGAGAAAGAGAGAGAGAGAGAAGGAGAGAGAGAGAGAGCATGCAAAAGAAGTCCAGGTCTATTGTACTTCCTATAAAGTGGTCTACAGATGAATTAGTTGCTGCTAAATAGATGATTCATTTAGTGTATAGGCATTCCCCACTATCACCTCTATCTTACTTTTTGTGGACTTTCAAATCTTGACAGTACTGTAAAGTGATGGCTTTGTTCATTTCAAAATACAAAGAAGAAAAAAGTCTATCAACAAAATTTCACTGAGTACTTTTCTTAGTGTTTTGAATTCCAGCTGTGTTGTGTTTTCTCACATAAAAGCAGACAGAGATGTACATACTCTCAGACAAGTTTGACAAACAAATCAGAAGTTCATGCAGGGCTTTCCCCATAGCTTTTAAACAGCACTATCAGCCAGGCTCATACTTAAACTGTGGTTGACCCTCCTGATAACTAAAATAATATATGTTATGACCTACCAATATCCTTGTGCAGGTCCCATGATTTTAAATCTAGAAGAATTCAAACAGATGATTCAAAGTATATGTGTTTATTTCTTGTAAAATTGTGTTGTATTTTTCATCTCCTGCAGTAGTGTCTCCCAGAAAGGAAAACATGAAAATCATTGCAAATGAAATCTTAGGACAAGCAACATGTTCATCTCACACCAGCGATTAACATATTTTGAAGTATTTTGGAATACCTGTGTATTCTTGTCCAGTGTTATCAGCAAAGTTAAGGCCCAGAAACCCGTGGCCATTTGCGGGGTGGTGAGGCTGAGACAATTCAAAAAGTCAACTTGTGAACATCCTCAGCATCCCGTCAACCAGCAGGAAGTGATCTTCTGTGAGAGAGAGACCTCAGAGGAAAAGTTCCAAGTTTCTTTGGCTTCACTCTCTGAAGCTCTAGGTAAGGCACAGGATGAATAATCTATCAAAATGAACATAAATCTGAAAGTGTAAACCCTGGGTTCTATAACTTATAATAAGCCATATAAGAGAGTTGAACTCTTCACTGTTTTGTATTTACTTTCAGAGAAGCTTCCCTGAAATGGTATTAATAACCTTCCTATCACTACAGCTTGGATAGCTATGAGGCTGAGATATTGACACTCTGGTTTCATTACCCAGAAAACCATGAAATGAATTTAATGATCAAGAATCTGGCTTGCCTTAGAACAACAATTTCCCTCAGTTTTTTCATATATGAAGTAAAAATAATAAGGCAATGTCATTTTCATGATAAGAATTCAAGGAAACAATTTGAAAGCCACTGTAATGGTGAAGAAACATAAGGAAAATATATCTTAATCATTACTAAAGTAGAGACTGCATTTGACACCTTACTATTTTAAAACACAGGAAAATATCTTTTTTTTTTTTTTTGCTGTGCGCGGGCCTCTCACTGTTGTGGCCCCTCTCATTGCGTAGCACAGGCTCTGGACGCGCAGGCTCAGCGGCCATGGCTCACGGGTCCAGCCGCTTCGCGGCATGTGGGATCTTCCTGGACCAGGGCACGAACCCATGTCCCCTGAATTGGCAGGCGGACTCTCAACAACTGCACCACCAAGGAAGCCCAGGAAAATACCTTTTTAAGGAAGCAAACATCTTTTACCTCATCGATTTTCACTGCTCGTTAAGACCTGATCAACTTCATTGGACTTTCATTTCCTTTAATTTTCCTGTTCTCCTCTTGCTCAGCACTTCTCTGAATTAGTGCTTCATTTGAAACTAACACTGCTGTAAGCTACTAGAATCAGTTGATACTCCTCTCTTTCCCCTCATTTCCTACCTTAATTGCTAAATTTTGAGTCAGCCTGAAATGTAGTAATAAGAGATGGCCACCTAGTGGGATTACAAGGAGTCTTGGGACTCTCACTCCTGACTTGCACGCACACACACACACACACACACACACACACACACACACACACACACACCTCTCCCAATGCAGGCTGTCAATCTCCAGGTCCCATTATGGTCTTGGTTAGTCTACTAACATGAAAGATGTCCACGAAAAGCAACTCAACAGGATCACCAATTATAGACAGTTCAGTGTGAACAAATACATCATTTTTTAACAGGGTTTAAAACAGTAGACTGGGGACCCCAGGCGTCTGTAGGGATGTCTACTGGGAAGAGGTCAGAGCTCAACAAGTTAGTGCAGAATACAGAAGAGGGAAGGTAACATAGATGGCCATGAGGTCTTAATTTTGCTTGGAGATGCACATACACACAAACATCCAAAAATGTGCCCAAGAGTTCAGCTCCATTCTCTGTTACAATCATTCCAGGACTCTTGGTCCTTGCACCTGTCACACCTCTAAAATATTATAGTATCATGTGTCATTTACATTCATGTCTCTCTTACAGAATTACAGATGCCTTGAAGGCATAGTGTCTTAATTTTTTTTAATATCTGTCTTAGCACTAAATATGGAGTTGACAGCACATCAGAATTACCTAGAGTTTTATAAAAATAAAGATTTCTAGGTCCTGCCCCAGACCTAGTGAATTGATATCTACGGAAATATGACCTGGGTACCTATATCTCTTATAGTTCTAGGGATGATTTTGATATGCAGCATTAGTTGAGCATAATTATGTTAAATAGATGTTGAATGAAAGAAATAACTCTGTTTATATCCTTTTTACCTACTGTCCACACTGGGAAATGTAAACAGAATTCTGGATATGCACAACTCCAGGGAGCCCCACTCATATAAATCACAATGTGGGCCTCCCTAGAGTTATGTGACACAGTGGCTCTGGAATGTACTCAGAGACCCTGGTTCACAATGTTAATAGAGAAAAATTTGCTAATGCCTCCAAGTCTTCCGTCTCTGCAGCTTCAAAAACTTATCACTGGAGAATGTAAATTGGTGCCGCTACTACGAAAAATAGTATGCAGATTCCTCAAGAAATTAGAAAAAAAAACTACTATATGATCTAGAAATTCCATTCTGGTTACTTATCTGAAGGAAATGAAAACATTAACTAGAAAATATATATGCACTACCATGCTCATTGCAGCATTATTTACAACGGCTAAGACATGGAAGCAACCTAAGTGTCCATTGATAGATGAATGGATAAAGAAAATGTGATAAATATATAGAATATTTATATTTATATATATATAATGGAATATGATTCAGCCATAAAAAAGAAGGAAATCTTGCCATTTGTGACAATATGGATGGACATTGAGGTACTATGCTAAGTGAAATAAGTCGGACATTGGGAGGCAAATGCCATATGATCTTACTTATACGTGGAACCTAAAAAAAAAAAATCAAGCTCATAGATACAGAGAACAGATTGGTGATTGCCAGAGGTGGGTCAAAATGGATGAAGGGGGTCAAAGGTACAAACTGCCAGCTGTAAAATAACTGAGTCCTGGAGATGTAATATGCAGCATGATGACTATAGTTAATAATACTGTATTGTATTTTTGGAAGTTGCTAAGAGAGTAGATTTTAAAAGTTCTTATCACAAGAAAAAATGTTGTAACTGTGTGTAGTGATGGATATTAACTAGACTTGTGGTGGTCATTGGCAATACGTATATACATGTATCAAATCATTATGTTGTACAATTAAAATTAATATAATGTTATATGTCTATTACACTTCTATTTTAAAATTCTATTTTAAAATGATAATAATATAGTTATTAAAAAAGGAAAACTTAGTACTGTGTGGTTTACTTATGGATCAAAAGAAAAACTTTCCATGAAAATAAAAAGAACTGGTGTTTCATCTCTAATTCTCCCCTCAATAATCTCAGACTACAACAGAGTTGCTATGGCCTTATTAAGCATCTAGCAGCATAATTCTAAGGCATTGCATCTTTTGATGCTAAGAGCTTATAGGTCCTAACTACCTACCTAACTACCTATTTCTTTCCTGGAGGTTTACTGGGAACTCCCATGAAAAAACTGCAGCAGAGTCCCCTTCCAACTCTGCTCCTTTATGACATGTCTCTTCCAAACAACAAAACAAGCACTTTACCCAAAGCACTGAAGTTTTGGAAAATGGATTGCAGCTGTCGTTTTCCTTGAGTAGACCAAAAGTCAAGTTCCAAATGTAGTAATGTGTTTGCAAAAACAGTAAAAGTGGCACCAACATTCATAAAACATGGGACGTTGATGCTTAGAAGAATTCTCTTCTATCACAGAATTTGTGTTCTACTGCAAATACATCAAGTCTTGGGTGGACATTCCAAAGATGAAGGGCTCTATGACTGCAGGACAGATTGCTTGGACTGGTATATTATGGCTGGAATCATCCTCTCATTTTTCCTCCAAATTCTCTCTACAGTACTACTTTTCGAACTTTAGTGTGTTTACTAGTTGCCTGGGAATCATGTTGACATACAAATTCAACTCAATAGGTCTGAGGCTAGGCCTGAGTTTGCAATTCTAGCAAGATCCCAGGTGATGCTGATGCTGCCTGCCCCTCAGACCACACTTTGAGTAGAAAGTAACTGAAGTACTGCAGAGTTAGCACACAAAGAACTTTGGAAAATTTTCTCTGGAGTTCATAACCACATTGTGATACCTAAGTACAGAATGTCTTTGTCCCACAAGGTCTTCTGAAGGTAATCTGAAAAGTTTATGAACTAAAAGAAAAATTTCACAAAATGTTTTTCAGAGCCATAGATTTTTATTGTCATTAATTTAGCATGATTAAGTAAATTCTAAGGGCAGAAGTTAGGTAATAGGCTCAAAATGTAATTGTGATATGTCCACATTCCAAGTATTCCCTCTGCTGCTACTGACAATTTTAAATCTTTACCAAAAAAAGTAATTTAGAATGTGCATGAAAGAATTTCAAGACACAATCCAAGGGAACCAGAATTGTTTCTACAAGAAAATATCCAGTACTTCTAGGAAGCCACTCTGCGCACAGAGGGCTCTTCAGGGCCATCAGAGCCACTCACAGAGCAAGTGGAATAAAATGCAGCGGAAATCATGGCACACAGGAAGTGACACACAGCAGAATCTGTGGGTGACTTGCATTTGCTTTGACTGCCACTTGCAATCTGCCCTCACCTTTGTCCCTGCCTTGGCATTCTTGTTCCTGATTCTGAATTCACCCCTGTTTGCATGATAACTTCAGAGGATATTTCTTAGAGTTCTATTGGTGATTATGCAAACTTGGATTTGGGATGAGAAAGGTGAAACGTGTGTGGGAATTCTTCTACAGGTGTATTTTCTCCTTTTGTTGAGACATTCAAACTGAGAGCAAGCACAGCACTGATCAAAATTTACATAGTGGGTGTTTTAGATCAAAATGTATCATGAATCAAAAAGTAACTTTGTACTGGCAATGAAACCCAGCCAGATGGATGCCCTAATGTAGTAATGTTACTTCCCTGCATAAGATGAAGTGGTTAAGCCAATAGTATATATCCTGCTTCCTCTGCTATGGCCTTAGAACAAAAATAAGCCCCACACGGTCTAACAGAACAGCCTCAAGGGAAAGAGGTTAGAGAGAGGCTGACCTGCTTTGACGTACAAAAGTGAAGTGGGGAGTTCTTATACAATATCATATTCCTGGTCAGTTACCATAATCCTTGCTAGTCTGTTCAGTTAACCCCCAGACTCATCAGTCTAGGAAAAACAAGGATAATTTTCCCAGCATCACCTCAATTCTAACACTGAATCTCCACATCTTGGAAACCCCCTCATCCTGGGGAAAAGACAATTGTTCATCCTAGCCCCGAATTCTAATTCTACTCCTCTGGTCTACCTATGATGTAAGACACCTGTGCAGCTAAGCTATGGTTCAGAAGGTGCAATCGAAGCCACAGTTCCCCGGGGTAAATACACCTATACCCATGAGCCTATTCCACTCTAGTGAGTGAATTGGAAGCAGATGAGCGGCTGATGACATAGGCTATTACTCTTTTTTTTTGCATGCATCATATAAGTGGCGTTTGTCTTATGCCCTGCGTGAGGATGCTGAATACAGTCAAACCATGAAGTAAGATATGGAGCATTGAGATAGTTACAAATGACTGAAGTTGATCCATGGGAAGTACTCTATAGCATACCCATTCTTGACATGACTTGCTTTGACATTCTGACTCCAACCCACCCTGCCTCATACACTGCCATAACCAGTCTTGACATGTCTGTGACCTGACAGTCCCCCTCATCCGCACCAAGCTTCCAGCTCATCTCCAGCTTTCCCAGACTTTTGGTCTTATCTCTAGGGATCATTAATGGCAGAGTCTATTATCACCCACGAAGGACTACTAAGTCCTAACGAAAGTAACTTACTTCTACACGGGGAGGGGGACGGGTAAGCTGGGATGAACTGACAGAGTGGCATGGACATATATACACTACCAAATGTAAAATAGATAGCTAGTGGGAAGCAGCTGCATAGCACAGTGAGATCAGCTCAGTGCTTTGTGACCACCTAGAGGGGTGGGATAGGGAGAGTGGGAGGGAGGGAGACACAAGAGGGAAGAGATATGGGAACAGATGTATATGTATAACTGATTAACTTTGTTATAAAGCAGAAACACACCATTATAAAGCAATTATACTCCAATAAAGATGTTAAAAAAAAAAGTAACTTACCTCTGAAGAAAAGAGACTGTACCTGAGAAAATATTAAAAATGAAACTTAGAGGATTCATTGAGTTATAAACTGTGTTGCAAAGGATTACACTGAAGGGGAGGAGGAACACAGTGTAACAGGTGTAGGTTTTACTCGAAGCCTGTGTGTTTCTCACTAGATTCACAAGGATGGCATTCTTCTTTCACACATTCAGCTAATGTTTATTGAGTCTCATGCTGGTCAAGGAGTTGTATCCCTTGTTTATGGTGCTGTGGTGGGAGGTACAGTTAGAAAAATATACCATGGAAGATTTTACTATAAAAATTAATGAGATGCCTCAGAAGGAAAGAGGGGCTGTAACATTCTCATACTTACAAAGCTCCTAAGAAACAATCTAGAATACTCCTTTACTGAGAATTCTAAGTACCAAACCAAAAGGCTTAAACCATATCTTCTGTGTCATCCCTAAACATACCCTAGCCTTTGAGAGTCCTCTCTCTGTATTCCAGACATTTGGGTCATGCAACAAGGGGCCCTGGGCTAAATATCTGCTCTTAACATAAATCTGAGCTTCCAGTTTGACCTAAGATATGTTGGTCCTCATTTCCATAAATGATGGTTCCACCATAAAATGGTTAAAAACAAATGATAGAAGACATAATTCTAATCAAGCCATTTTCCTCTTTGGAAAAATGTCTAATTATGAAAAATTGCTGACCTGTCCTTTCTGGATGACCATGTGTTGATATTAACTTGTCAAACCCCAGGGGTTAGCTCATTTAATTTTTTTGGAACGTCGTTATTTCTCCTGAACTCCCTACGCACCTACAACTTTGCATTCCTACCTGAAGTCTCTTTCCTTGAGAGTCTGACCATCATGCTAAGTTGAGTGATAACAGATGGCTGTGCGGTGCTGTGAACTATCTTGGACCACTGATCATATTTTATTCCAATCCACCCCTCCCAGCTCTTCCAAGCACACACATACATGCTCCATAACTCACTCAGCCAAATCCTGATAGAGCACTTCCTTTTCACTCCCTGCCAGTATGTTCCGTTCACAAAGAGAGTCATACATTGAAAAGAAATAATTCACTTTCTGCAGAATAATTCTGAGCCTCATGGTACTGGGCCAGCGGCTGGCTGTTTTCCACTTCTGCTTGCCTCCTGCTTGCCTCTCCAATTCACTGGATTAGTCCCAGACAGCACAAGATGCCAAGTGAGCCCTGCTCAGATGGCTCTAACTTTATATCAGGCAAGAGGAGCCCAGGGCTTCTCACTATGTTGATGGCACCGAAGTACCCTGGCTTCTTAAGTGGGAGATCCGGAATAATACAATTCATTTTTCATTTCAAAATGACCACAGAATCCTTTAATTGGATACCAGCCTGTTGGAGCAACAGAAAATCTTATTCTTAAGCATAATACAGACTTCTAAAGGTTGAAGAAATTCTCATCATCATTTTCATCAGTTGGCATCCCAAAGAGGTCCCATAAGGCTGCCTTGCTGAGGGCCTCTCTAATAGGTAAAGCAAAGCTATAGCAAGTGCCTCTTGGCACTTAAAGGTGTCCTCACTGCTCAAGATGGATCTGCCTTATACAAAATTTTATGCTATAGTGAGTCCCTTGTGTGTTTAATGATGTGTTTGCCCTGCATTGACCAATTAGGAAGGAAATAACATATTGCAGGGAAAAAGAAACCCTACTTGACTCCTTAAGTGCTTATTTTGTTACATAAAAAATGGGCATGAAGAAAAAAAACAAGACAAAGTCCTAAGATATTTTAACCTTCTTTTTGAGTTTTGTAGCAATTTTCTTTAACTCTGTGCTTTGTGTTTTCCAACTGAGCACTTAAGAGCATTCAAAACTAACTTTAAAATACCTGCATATTACATAAAACCTGATATACCTGCTTTTGGGGTGTGTGTGTGTGTATGTGTGTGCATGCATGCGCACATGCACGCATGTGTTGTAGGGCTAAGAATCTTAACACTATACCCAAGACAAAACAGGAGTTATATTAATCTCTGTCTTTTTATTCTGATGATGTTGGATAAGCTATAAGGCAGGGGTCCCCAACCCCTAGGCCGTGGACCAGTAGCAGTCTGCATCCTGTTAGGAACTGGGCCGCACAGCAGGAGATGAGCAGCGGGCAAGCGAGCGAAGCTTCATCTGCCGCTCCTCATCGCTCCTCATCACTCGCATTACTGCCTGAACCCTCCCCCAACTTCCTTGGAAATATTGCCTTCCACGAAACTGGTTCCTGGTGCCAAAAAGGTTGAGGACCACTGATATAAGGGATATACCTTATTCCAATGCACTTGAAGCAAACATAAGAATAGCAAAGCACTTGTATGCTGAATTGATATATTGCTTCTAATTTTAAAATTAGGATATAATATTCTCCCATTTATATTTTAAAACAAAAACCACGCAATTATTCATTTTAAATATATAAATCTTGCAACCACTTAAAAATGCATCACATATTTTCTGAAAGGCAGTAGAGTGTCATAGTCAGGAACATGAAGATGGGAATCAGACAAAGAAGGGTTAGAATCCTAGCCTGGCAACTTAGTAACTTTGTGAACTGGGGCAAGTTTTTTAACCTCTTTGGGTCCCTTTTTTTTTTTTTTTTTTTTTTTGGCGGTACGCGGGCCTCACACTGCTGTGGCCTCTCCCGTTGCAGAGCACGGGCTCCGGACGCGCAGGCTCAGCGGCCATGGCTCAGGGGCCTAGCTGCTCCACGGCATGTGGGATCTTCCCAGACTGGGGCACGAACCCGTGTCCCCTGCATCGGCAGGCGGACTCCCAACCACTGCACCACCAGGGAAGCCGCTGGGTCCCATTTACCTCATCTTTCAAGTGATAACAGTAACATCTGCCCCATTGATGTTGTGAGGACTAAGAAAATAAACCACTCAACATAGTAGTTGGCACATATTACATATTTAATAAAAAGATATGTTTGTCAAAAAGTTCAGGCTTCCCTGGTGGCGCAGTGGTTGAGAGTCCGCCTGCCAATGCAGGGGACACAGGTTCGTGCCCCGGTCCGGGAAGATCCCACATGCTGCGGAGTGGCTGGGCCCGTGAGCCATGGCCGCTGAGCCTGCGCCTCTGGAGCCTGTGCTCCGCAACGGGAGAGTCCACAACAGTGAGAGGCCCACATACCGCAAAAAAAAAAAAAAAAAGTTCACATCATTTTTATAATTATTTAATAAGATTTCAAATGTGTAGCTTGCATCAAAAATGTTTTAGTGACATTAATGGACATTTATTGAGAACCTACTGTGTTCCACATATTATGCTAATCATGGGAACGATAAAGAAAAATGCAAGCTGCTTGTTCCCAATAAAATCATTATCTGCATAAAGGGTTGCTTGAATTATACTGAAAATATTCCTACCAAATAAAGAAAATGAGAAAATACAGATGCCTGGCTTTCCTTTTCACAATTTTCCATTTAAATACTAATGCACAAAGAGAAATGAAGAGTTTCAATAGTTCTAGAAACTAAGAACTGACCAGTGATCTACCAGACATTAGCCAAGTCCATGATGAAGTCATGAGACAGAAAGCAGGGCCTTAAAAAACTGAAGGAGGCAGAGGAACAGATTCCATCCAACAACACCCACTGGGTACCCCTTCTTCTCTGCAAAAGCAGGGGAGATACTCTATCCCCACATAGGGGATTTCTAGGCTGGCCAATGCCATTTCTCTCTCATTTCTATGACCCCCATCATCTCCCCAACTCCTTTTCTTGCTATGTACATTGTTTATCTTAACTTTCTATCTTCAAATAATCTTAGATCTACAGAAGATTTATAAAGTATAGAGAATTCCCATAAACTCTTCAACCAGCTTCCCCTAACATAATATCTTACATAATTCAAATATCAAAACTAAGAAATAAACATTGGTACAATACCATTAACTGTACTAGAGACTTTATCCAGTTTTTACCAGTTTTTCTACTAATGTCTTTTTTCTACTTAAGGATCTAATTGATATTACATTAAATTGATTAAATTAGATAATTGGCATTGTGACTAATATTACATTTAGCTGTCATGTCCCCTTAGTCTCCTCTAATCCATAACAGTCCTTAGTCTTTCCTTGTCTTTCATCGTCTTAACACTTGCAAAGAGTACTAGTGAGTTATTTTATAGTGTGTCTCTCCATTGTGTTTTATATGATGTTTTATCATAATCAGATTGCAGTTATGACACCAGAGAGATGATGTGCCCTGCTCAGTGCTTCATATTGAGGAATACATGATACCAATATTTCTTAACTGGTGATGTTAACCTTGGTCACTTGATTAAGGTGGTGTCATCCAGGTTTCTCCACTGTAAAGTTACCATTTCCCACTCTGTAGCAGATACTTAGTTTGGGTCTCCCTTATTTTTATTTCTCATATTAGAAAGTCCTTCTGTTTCACCTATACTTCCAGGTGTGTTTTACATTGAGGCTCGAGCATGACCTCACAAGAGTCATTCCCCAGGTCCTTGAGGGTTCCCATAACGCTGAAGTACCTCACAATGAGACAAAGGCATGCAAGTATTGTCTGAACTCTTTCAACTGCAAGTTACAAAAGCCCAGCTCAAAACAGCTTAAGCAAAAAAGAGAATTTATTGGCTCACGTAACTGTGAAGGCCAATAGTGAACTTGTTTAGAATTGTCAAATCTTTGGGTTCAAATAACACCACTAAGGTTCTTCTCTCAGCTGTGCTTCTGTATTCATTTCATTCTGCACATGTTCCTTCCACAGGGGTGGAATATGATAGACCAAGAGCTCCAGATTCTCACCCTTTCAGCCTAGCACCCCCGTGAATGAGGGCATTTCCATTTCTGCATATCCATATATCAATTCAGTCAAAGATTCTATTTGGCTACTTAACATTTTTTTTTCTTCCATCAGATTTTGATTTATTTTTTGAATGAGTGAAATTTTATTGAGAACATAGGGAGTTTACTACAAACAAAAGAGGAAAATTTATCCTGAAAGTAGTTTCACTTTTATCAGTATTGTTAATATAATTTTCTAGGTCTAAGGTGAAGCCTCTCCTACCTAGAGTGCCACTTCGGCAAACCAAAATTTAGGTAACTTTCATGTCCCTGAAAATGCTCCAACTGACTAGAAATGCAGTGTATCAGTGAGCCAATTCCCAAATGCCAAGTCAGCGCTGGACACTAATTTCCTTGTTTCTTCTCACCCCAAACAAGCTTGACTATGTGGCTCCAGCCAGTCAGATATTTTCTTTTTTTTTTTCCCCTCCAAATATAGAACTTTTATTTTTTATTTATAATTTTTTAACATCTTTACTGGAGTATAATTGCTTTACAAGGTTGTGTTAGTTTCTGCTGTATAACAAAGTAAATCAGCTATATGTATATATATATATCCCCATATCCCCTCCCTCTTGCGTCTCCCTCCCACCCGCCCTATCCCAACCCTCTAAGTGGTTACAAAGCACCAAGCTGATCTCCCTGTGCTATGCAGCTGCTTCCCACTAACAATCTATCTTATATTTGGTAGTATATATATGTCCATGCCACTCTCTCATGTCGTCCCAGCTTACACTTACCCTTCCCTGTGTCCTCAAGTCCATTCTCTACATCTGCATCTTTATTCCTGTCCTGCCTCTAGGTTCTTCAGAACCTTTTTTTTTTTTAGATTCCATATATATGTGTTAGCATAGGGTAATTATTTTTCTGTATCTGACTTACTTCACTCTGTATGACAGACTCTAGGTCCATCCACCTCACTACAAATAACTCAATTTTGTTTCCTTTTATGGCTGAGTAACATTCCATTGTATATATGTGCCACATCTTCTTTATTCATTCATCTGTCAATAGACACTTAGGTTTTTTCCGTGTTCTGGCTATTGTAAATAGTGCTGTAATGAACATTGTGATACATGACTCCTTTTGAATTATGGTTTTCTCTGGGTATATGCCCAGTAGTGGGATTGCTGGGTCATACTGTAGTTCTATTTGTAGTTTTTTAAGGAACCTCCATACTGTTCCCCATAGTGGCTATATCAATTTACATTCCCACCAACAGTGCAAGGGGGTACCCTTTTATCCACACCCTCTCCAGCATTTATTGTTTGTAGATTTTTTGATGATAGCCATTCTGACCCGTGTGAGATGATACCACATTGTAGTTTTGATTTGCATTTCTCTAATGATAAGTGATGTTGAGCATCCTTTCATGTTTTTGTTGGCAATCTGTATATCTTCTTTGGAGAAATATCTATTTAGGTCTTCGGCCCATTTCTGGATCTGTTGTTTGTTTTTATGATACTGAGCTGCATGATCTGCTTGTATATTTTGGAGAGTAATCCTTTGTCAGTTGCTTCATTTGCAAAAAATTTCTCCCATCCTGACGGTTGTCTTTTTGTCTTGTTTATGGTTTCCTTTGCTGTGCAAAAGCTTTTAAGTTTCATTAGGTCCCATTTATTTATTTTTGTTTTTATTTCCATTTCTCTAGAAGGTGGGTCAGAAAGGATCTTGCTGTGATTTGTGTCATGGAGTGTTCTTCCTATGTTTTCCTCTAAAAGTTTTATAGTGTCTGGTCTTACATTTAGGTCTTTAATCCATTTTGAATTTATTTTTGTGTATGGTGTTAGAAAGTGTTGTAATTTCATTCTTTTACATGTAGCTGTCCAGTTTTCCCAGCACCACCTATTGAAAAGGCTGTTTTTTCTCCATTTTATATTCTTGCCTCCTTTATCAAAGGTAAGGTGACCATATGTGCATGGGTTTATGACTGGTCTTTCTATCCTGTTCCATTGATCTATATTTCTGTTTTTGTGCCAGTACCATAATGTATTGATTACTGTAGATTTGTAGTGCAGTCTTAAGTCATGGAACCTGATTCCTCCAGCTCTGTTTTTCTTTCTCAAAATTGCTTTTCATGGTCTTTTGTGTTTCCATACAAATTGTGAAATTTTTTGTTCTAGTTCTGTGAAAATTGCCATTGGCAGTTTGATAAGGATTGCGTTGAATCTGTAGATTGCTTTGGGTAGTAGAGTCATTTTCACAATTTTGATTCTTCCAATCCAAGAACATGGTATATCTCTCCATCTGTTTGTATCATCTTTAATTTCTTTCATCAGTGTCTTATAGTTTTCTCCATACAGTTCTTTTGTCTCCTTAGGTAGGTTTGTTCCTAGGTACTTTATTCTTTTTGTTGCAATGGTAAATGGGAGTGTTTCCATAATTTCTTTTATGATTTTTCTTCATTAGTGTATAGGAATGCAAGAGATTTCTGTGCATTTATTTTGTATCCTGCTACTCTACCAGATTCATTGATTAGCTCTAGTAGTTTTCTGGTAGCATCTTTAGGATTCTGTATATATAGTATCATGTCATGTGCAAACAGTGACAGTTTTACTTCTTCTTTTCTGATTTGGATTTCTTTTATTTCTTTTTCTCTGATTGCTGTGGCTAAATCTCCCAAAACTGTGTTGAATAACATTGGTGAGAGTGGCCAACCTGGTCTTGTTCCTCATCTTAGAGGAAACAAGATTATTTTTTCACCATTGAGAATGATGTTGGCTGTGCGTTTGTCATATATGACCTTTATTATGTTCAGGTAGGTTCCCTCTATGCCTACTTTCTGGAATGTTTTTATCATGAATCGGTGTTGAATTTTGTCAAAAGCTTTTTCTGAATCTATTGAGATTATCATATGGTTTTCATCTTTCAATTTGTTAATATGGTTTTGGCTACTTAACTTTTGTAAGACCTCTGCTGAACCAATTTCTACGAACTATGGAATGGTACACACTGTTAGCAGATTTTTATTTGTGCTTCTTTGGGTTTTCCTGATATTTTATAATAAGCATGCATTGGTCTTGAAATACACTTTATTTAATGGTAATTAAATAAAATACATATTATGTTTAAATGAGAAGAATGTTGATTATAAAAGCTCATCAATGTCTTGTACTTCTCATCTAGAGGGCCTCATAGAGTCTCATAAACTGTTTGATGGTCTTTAAGGAGGTAAGAGACTCTATTAGGAGTCCCTATTGCTGTGATCTCCTACTGAGAAACTACCACTGTGGCTCCTCTGACAGATGCAGTCCCTGAGAGGTGATGGTAAATGTTAGCACTTGTAGTAGAACTAAGCACCTCTATGAGGTCTTCACTGCTTGATTGTCTGGAGCCTCCATTCCGGTGTGATTTACCCTCAAGAGAAAAAAAATTAATCTTTCACTGTCTATTTAACATTCAGTTATGGGCAGAGATCACTGATTTTTTTGGTAATACTCCTTGTTAAAGAGAAAGAATAACAATTACCCAGCAGAAAACCTAATAAAAGATTTAGGTGCCTAAAAATCTAGGTGGAAACTTGGATCAGCACAAATTTTCTTGAGACTATCATGGGGAAGGGAAGTTCATCTCAGGGAACATAATTAGTTAACCTAAGCAGACTAAAATTAGCCTATGGACACAGCACCTGGAATATTCTAGGTCACTGTACTTTAAGAACAATTGACCTAATAAAAATAATTCACTGGGAATTTCCCCCCAAAACAGAATGATATATTCCAGCCACAGCAAAGCCAAGAAGGCATTAGGGAGGTTTTTCAACAAACACTACCAACACACAGGGAAGACTATACATTTGCCTATGTTTCCTGCTCCTTACTGAATCAAGAACAGAATGCTAACAATGCCAGACCTAGATATTTCAGTCTAAATTATATCTCCAAGTAAAAATGCTAGATCTTTTCTAAAGTCAGAGTTCCTAAAGCATCTGGTAAATTTAATAATGCATGGACAGGGAAGAGTATTTAGACTCTCAAAACATAAACAGCATTGACTGTTAGAACTTTAATCCTCATTTGCCTCCCAAAAGGAATCCTACAGTAAACGAAATCAAATCCAACAGAATTTCAAATGTTATACTTTTTGAAAATATACTACTCTACTGTGCAGCATCATGTGTATAAATTTATTCCTTGTTAGTAGTAGTTTTGTGTAATCAAAACTATAATCTCAGCCTTATTTTATGTTTTCTCCTATATGCACACATGGAGATGTTTTAGGATATATGCAAACTGGTATACTTGAGCCTCAGAGGCTAAACATGTCTGCATTATGGTTCATTCAAATTCCCCTGGTTAATTCCATAATTACCTTAATTAAGCATAATTAACTTACTTAAAATAACTTTAATTAAGCTACCATAATTAGCTTTTTAAAAGGGCACTGTGAGTTTAACTGTTTCGAAACAAATATTTTGTTCTTACAGCTATCTCCTTGGATACAGCAGTCTCACATTACTTTATTTCTGAACTCTTCCTCTCTTCAGGGAAAGAAATGGGACTAAGTTAATCCCTATCATAAACCCACATTGAATTAACTTCCTTTTTGTTACCCTAATTATCTAGATGTTAAATTGCAAGTGATTTCAGGAATATTGATTTTATTGACTTTTATGAACTTACATAAAACTCATATGGTAAATAAAACTCCAAATGCAGGGCTTCCCTGGTGGCGCAGTGGTTGAGAGTCTGCCTGCCGATGCAGGGGATACAGGTTCGTGCCCCGGTCCGGGAGGATCCCACATGCCGCGGAACGGCTGGGCCCATGAGCCATGGCGGCTGATCCTGCGCGTCCGGAGCCTGTGCTCCGCAACGGGAGAGGCCACAACACTGAGAGGCCCGCGTAACTCCAAATGCAGAGGATAGACAATTAAAGGAAAAAAACTGTTTTCTTACACAGGCATTCAGTGATAATGATTCTGAGGTTTTCTCAGGTAAGCATCTCAGTTAAGTAAAAGTAGAGGAAAATGTCATATAAACAATTATACTGCTCTCATCCCAGAGAGGTTCATGTCTAACACACGGGGCTTCAGTAAAAGATAATCCTGAGTTTGCATCTCACCTCTTCCTTTAGCTTGCTAAGTGAAGCTGGACAAGTTCTTTTAGCCTTACTTCAATTTCCTTTTCTTTAAAATAAGAATAATTCTAGTTTGAAGATATATTGTGAGGATTCGATGGGATAAAATTTGGCCAGTACCTGGTACTCAGTAGGCACCAAAGAAACGGTGGTGCCTTTCTTTCTGCCTTCTGCATTCTTCTTCTCTCAGATATCAATTCATGACTCAGAATGGCTTCCAAAATAGGTGGAGGAAAATCAGAGATGACTGAGGACACAGAGAAAATGATTCTTTGAAAAAATCAACTTTGACTACATTATTTTCTCCCAGGCATCATACTCTGTCTGTCTTCTGTGTTTTTGATCACACAATTCTTTCTATGTGATGTGCTTTCTCCCTTTTAGTTATCTCTATCTGATAAACTATTTCTCATTGATTAAGACTTATATGAAGAGTCACCTCCTCCCAGAAGCCTCCTTACCTGACATAATCCTCAACACCCATCCCCCTAAAAAAAAGGCCAAACTGGATGTCTTCCCACAGAGCTACCATGATAGAGGTATGTATATGTACAGGTTCTACACATATCTCTGCATGTGTGACCCTGAATATATATCCAGCATTGCCTTTTTAAATGTCATTAGCATTGCCTATTTATATGTCTGTTTCTTCCACCTAATTGAGCTCCTTTAGGGTAGAAGCTAATGGTTTTCATTGTTGTATCCACATTACCTTTCATAATGCAGGCACAGAGAAGGAATTCAGTAAACATTTGTTGTATGAATGAATGAACGACACTATAGTAATTAAGAGATCTTAGTTTGGAGTCACAGATATGTGGGTATCCATTCCAGCTCTACTATGTATTTGTTGTGTGAACTTGGACAAATAACCTTTATGAATTTCAATTTCTTCTTCAAAAATCGGAAGGATACTACCTATCTTACAGGATTGCTGGCAGGATTATGGGTGATAATGCAAGCAAATTATGTAAAGTGCTTAGCACATTTAATAAATGATATGGTGGGAGTGGAAGTGTGTGCAGTATGTGTGTATATATGTGTAAGTTTAATTTCATGTTCTAGCAATAGATTAAAAGCTAAAGATGTTATTTGGGGCATTGACACTCTTTCTTGCCATATCACAGAATTGACTATCTTTTCCTAGGAGATATGGTATAGCCATATGATTCCTGGAACTTTGTCCTTTGACACAGGAGACAGTAAGATGAAATCTATGTTGTCTTGTAACAAGGGCAGAAGCCAGTCTGGAGGAGCAAGAAAAACCTGGGCTTTGAAATCATATCAAATAAGTTTCCATGCTGAATTCACCACTTTCTAGTTGAGAAACTTGACAAATCACTAAACCTGTCGGAACCTCAGTTTTCTCAATTAAATAATAATACCAA
Source organism: Mesoplodon densirostris (assembly GCF_025265405.1). Taxonomy (NCBI): domain Eukaryota; kingdom Metazoa; phylum Chordata; class Mammalia; order Artiodactyla; family Ziphiidae; genus Mesoplodon; species Mesoplodon densirostris. The sequence goes on along the minus strand of NC_082677.1, from coordinate 33,603,781 downwards.
ATTTTCATGGATTAAGTGAGATGATGTACAATGGAGCACCCACTACACTGTTTGGATCAATCATACAATGAGTAAGTGTGATTGTCCCTGATACAAACTTTCTTTGAACACTTCCTCTCCACGTGCACAACCTGCTGCTGGAAGAAAAAGGAGATGAGAGTGGCCTGGCACTAAGGTCTGAGGCCCTAACCTATTGATTCCAGAAAACCCAAGCCAATCTATTCTGTCACTTTTGGTTTATCCTGTGTTCCTTATTGTTTCTGTATTAGGTGGAAGTAAGAGGGTGTTTAAAGGAAAAATAATGGAATAGGACTAAAGGAATTAGTGTATAGCAACAGAAAGGGCAGGAAAGTCTGATTTATTTCCTGTAATTTCATGGTTTCCTCTCATGCAATGACCACAAGGTACATAATAGCCTCAGATCCAACCATCAGCACCTTTCAGGCACATACACAATGCTTTCTCCATTTTCTTGATTCCTTGACTTCTCAGTTTCTAAACAGCTTAACTTCAAAAGTGCTTTGAAACATTCTTCCCCTTCAGGTTTAAAAAAGTGAACTTTAATCCTCAGCTTATAAATTATAGGAATACAGTCCCTTGTCTGCTCATCATAATTTCTCTCTACTTCTTTTAACATATAGTGACCAGGCAAAGAAAAAAAAATGTCCTAGAGCAACTTGTTTGTTAAGGGTCCTCTCACTCCGTGAATCTTTGCCCTCCCTAACTGCCAGCTGCCTGACTCAGTGTTGGAGAATGAAACTTGGGGGACTCTACACAAAATTCCTATTCTTTGTCTTTTCCTAGGTCTCTGCCCCGTCTGCTTTCCTACCCCAGTAAAATGGGCTGGACAATTTCAAAAACAATAACTTTTGGCACTGCGGATATAACAACAAGTCAAAGCAGATCCATTATCTGCTCTTAAGTCACTCATAGGCTAGTAGAAAGGACAGATGTTAAATAAAGAGCCACATTAATTAATGTGTAGTGTCAGGCTGTAATATGATGTTACTTTGTCCATGAAAAAATTGTAATATGGATGCTTGGGATATTATGACAGATTTTGGCCTCAGTCATTATCGAGAAGCAGAATAAAGGAAGAAATAGAAACAAATATTGCTACATACCTATGAGGGTTAATTCTCTGTGTCAGCTTGGCTAAGCTACAGTGCCCAGTTGTTTGATTAAACACTGGTCTAGATGTTTCTGTGAAGGTATTTTTTTACATGTGATTAACACAGTCAGTTGACTTTAAATAAAGAGGATTACTGTACATGAGTGAGCCACATCAAATCATTTAAAGGCCTTAAAAGTAAAGACTGAGGTTTTCCAAAGAAGAAATTCTGCTTTCAAACTGCAAATTAGAAATCCTGCCTGAGTTTCCAGCCTGCTAGCCTGCCCTGCAGATGTCAGACTTTAGACTGCAACATCAAATCTTGCCTCAATTTTCAGCCTGCTGACTTGCCCTAAGGACCTTGGATTTGCCAGTTCCCATGATTACATGAGTCAATGCCTTCCTCAAGCAGTTACATGGAGCCAATTCCAGAACAGGGTTCTGTTTCTCTGGAGAACTCTGACCAACACACTACCCTTCTCCCAATACTACACATGCATCACACACACACATACACATACAGGGCTACAAACCCTAAACATCACAATGTTATCTATGCAGTGGCAACTCTGCCCTCATCCAAGAAATGAATTTTGACTTCTTCCAATGCTGGATACTGAAATAACCCCAAAAGTATCTTGGCATACATAACAGTATACTTAGTGGAACGTTTCCTGTTGTCTCAAAGGTTTAGCTGAAGCCCTAAGCTAAGGATAAACATTGTAAAGTACCCCCCAAAAATATGCTAAAACACCTGTGCATGATTTGCTAAGAGCTGGCCCAAAGCTAGTTAGGCCACCTTTAATTCATCACCCACCTCCAGGTTATATAAAGAAAAGGCCATGTGGAGATGAATGAGCAAAAACTGTTGAGTCAAGAATACTCTATGGAGAGTTATGGAATGCTGGGTGTTGGGGACTTTCTCCCACCCCCACTGCTACCTGAAGCCAAATGGTTCCCCCAAGAGAACCATTTAGAGAGTTTGACACATAACCCTAGTATTTGAAAGGCACAAAAGCTGGTGCCTATAAACGTCCAAAATGACCAGGTAACCAGAGCAGAGGAAGAGAGAGGGGAATGTTTTGTAAGTGACCTGAATTTCCAGAATTTAGTATGGCACAGGGGTCAAATTTACCCCACAAGCCCAATGAATGTGGCAGAGGGTGGCCAGGAATGAGTCATCTTGAATGATTTTGATGAAGAAATTTACCTGCCAGGTGCAGGGTCCGCCACAGCAAAAGGCTGTGTAAGGTTTACAGAAAGAAGTAGGGTGTGAGGAAGGTGAATCAGGGAACAATGTAGTGTTATTAGTTCCCCTAAGGTGTCCCCTAGAACCCAGAAGTGCTCCAGAAGAGAAAGATTCAGCTTTGGTGCATCATCTCACAGAGGGTGCCTATGACAGGTCACCCACAACCCATCCAATAAGCCTTTGTACTTTTCCTCCAGTTCCTGCCCCTCCTTCTCTCTGACCCTGAAGGTCCCAGAAAGAGCAGAGTGAATGGAGAAGAACAAAGATGCCTGCCCTCCTCCCCATGCAGGTTTCTGAGCCTCAGAAGAGGACAAACTTTAAATTAGACAAGTGGGACTGAACTTATTAATACATGAAACTGGAGAAGTTATGGATCTGACACATATTCAAAAAACTAATGTTTAAAAAACCTTATCCAAGATTCTACCCTAAAAGCAGTCTTGCCCACTCTGTGCCAAACTTTGTTCCTCAAAAGCATCTTTCTTTGCTATTTCATTTATTCTATTCAGCATGTATCCCAAATTTCCATCTTACTCAAACTTCCTAGACTAAATGATTTCCATTTATAATTCTATCTTACCCTAACATAATTTTTAAAGCATATTTAGATAAAATACACTGCCCTTTTAAAATAGACAAAATTTTTCGGCATGCTAAAAATTATGTCTGAATAACTAGTAATAGTAATAAAAGAAGAAGATATTTTTCAGATTTTTTTACCAGAAAACAGAAAATTAGGTAGAAATGAACATTTACTAAAATGTTTATGAAAAAATATGTTATACCACCTGTATTTAATAAACAAAATGCTTGTGAATACTTTCCTATTAGTAGCAGACCAATCAGGAATATGGCTACACACCCACACACATGAAATAAGTAATAGTTGTTCTTGTATTATTCATGCAACAACAGACTAGATGGATGATAGATGATGATAGATAGATAGATAGATGGATGGATAGATGACAGAATGAGTAAGCCAGCTATCAGGGCATTATGTTGCACTGTAAGAGATTCAAAAGATGAAGGCACTAGAAATAATGGTAAAATGAGTAGAAATGGTGAATTTAGATGATAAACAGAAATTATTTTAATTAAAATAATAGTAATTATACAGTGTTTTAAATGTTTGAATTTAAGAACATTGGACAATGAACAAGATAATCTGATAATCCTGGCTCCTCCATTTAACTAGTTAAGCCACCTTTAAAAAGCTACTTAAACACTCTGGGCCACCATTCTATTTATTTATAAAATGAGTAGATTAGATTATACAGTCTTTAGACTTACATCTATATATAAACTTTTATAAGTCAATTTCAAATCTCATCCTTCTCCTCTTTTTAAAAAAAATTTTATTTTATTTATTTATTTTTGGCTGCCTTGGCTCTTTGTTGTGGTGCATGAGGCCTCTCATTGTGGTGTCTTCTCTTGTTGCGAAGCACAGGCTCTAGGTGCGTGGGCTTCAGTAGTTGTGACACACGGGCTCAGTAGTTGTGGCACATGGGCTTAGTTGTTCCACTGCCTGTGAGATCTTCCCAGACCAGGGATAGAACCCATGTCCTCTGCATTGGCAGGTGGATTCTTAACCACTGTGCCACCAGGGAAGTCCCCTTCTCTTTTTAAAGTTACATCTCATTACTCTTAGCCCTCCCACCTCCTCCCTATAGTAATGATATTATACAGTAACAAAGACAGGAAGCAGGCAGGATTGAAAAGAATATAAACGAAATCTCTACATCCCTTTGTCTTAATTGTACTGATTTGTGCTGATTTGTTCTTTTTCCCAGTCTTCATTTGATCTCCCTAACAGCACGCTTCATCAGAGAATAACCTTGTTTGGTTTTTTTCCTTTGAGTTAGTTAGAGACGAGGTGTGAGAAAGTCCCCCTTGCTCATCCTAACAGAGCAGATCTCCTCTGATGTCTGCACGCAGCTTGCCTCGAGGGTGGCTGTAGGTTCTTTGAATGCAAGATGCAAAGTTATTCTTCGGAGGGTAGGTAGGAAATAAAGTGCAATCAGACCCATTTTTTTCTGCAGTTTGAAAGGAGAAATCTAGAAATTCAACACAATTTCAAACATGATCCCAATGGGTCTGCCTTGTTTTGGATGTTGATAAGCTGATATTAAAATTTGTATTAAAGAACAGAAAAAATTTGAAGAGAAGAAGAGGGGAGTCACTCTGCTATATAGTAAGTCTTGTTACAAACTAGATTATTTAAGACAGTACAATATTTAAGCAGAGACAGATGGCTAAACCAATGGAAGGGAGTAGAGAGTCTGGAAACAGACCTATGCATATCTAGTAACTTGAAGAGGAGCCAAGGAAACATGGACAAATCAATAATGGTGCTCATACAGGTGGTTAGACACATGGGAAAAAAGTGGATTTCCTGCCTTACCTCTTACACAAAAATAAATTCCATGTAGTTTAAAGGCTTAAATATGAACAGCAAAACTTAAGAACATTTAAAGGAAAAAACAATAGAGTATTGTGTTTTAAAAGACCCAAAAAAATGAATCATAAAGGAAAAGATTAATAAGTTAGACTACATTAAAATTAGAAATTTCCGCATATCAAATGGCAATATTAAAATAAAAAACATCAAAAGACAAACCTTAGCCTGAAGGAAGATACCTGTAACCAATTTAAGGTAGAAGAGATCAATATCCAGGACAAGCAAGCCAATAGAAAAATAATAATGACCACAATATTAAAAGGTAATCATGGAAGAGAAAAGATGTTCAACCTCACAAGAAATCAGGGAAACACATAAGAAAACTAAAACAAGTTAACGTTTCACACCCGTCTAATATTACCAAGTGTCAAGAAGTTTATGGAGTAATAAGAAATCGTATACACTGTATTGACAGTAAATTGGTACAATCACTTTGAAGAGTAATTTAACAATATCTAATGAATTTAACTATGCACAGATCTTTTTTTACCCAGGTAATCCACTGGGACAGACTACTCATTTCATGAGCAAAATTCTGACAGAAGAAAATATCTGAAATTTGGGGGAAACAATGAATTCATTTTGGAGCTCACGTGAAGACGTGTTGAATGAAATAAAGTCTTTGGTTTGGCAACAGGGTCCTCTTTAACCTGGCTCCAAGCAGAATGTCCTACTCAAATTCTATTCCATAGGCAATGAGGATCATTTGATGACTGATAAGCAGGAGGATGGCAAACTCCGAGCAGAGTTTTAGGAATTCAAACTTAGGACAGCAAGGAAGCCTCTAAATGATATAAACTAAAGAGTCACATGATCCAATACACATTTGGGAAAGATCATTCAAGCATAAAGTGATCATTCCATCTCTGTGTATTTGCTGCCAATCAGAGTTGATGCTCAATAATAGGGCAGGGAAAGGGCAAAGGGAAAAATGGCCAGTAGAAAAGGTAGGTGAACAGAACACACTAGAAGACAAATTGTAAGCTCTTCAGTATGAAAAGTTTGTCCAACACAGATCAGATCACTGTAGAAAATACACTGGTAGAAATTAAGAAACAGAGTTCTATGGGATTTTAAGATACTATGATAATTTGCTTGTGGCTGATGCTTACTTTCTTTTAATAAAAAGTTCCTCTTACAGTAAAGCTTCTCCCTTTTTGCCAACAGACATTTTGATATGAGAATTACGTATGTAAAAATGTTTCCCTTCTTATCACTCACATAATTTTTTTCACTGTCCTACTATTTATGCAGCTCCTAAGAGTAATCCATAGAAAAAGTACATCAATACTGGAGAAATGTAAATACAATAAAAGAGATACAACTCATATGCCCACCCCAATCTCACTTTGAAAATCAACCAAGATCCTTTGCTATGATTTAATAATATTCTTTACAAAGATGTGTAATCAAAAGAAATTTCCATAATCAAATCCCTAAAATAGTAAAAGCCTGTTTATTATAGATTATTGTCTATTAATATAATAGGTTATATTACAGAACTTACTATGTTGAGAGGAATGATATCACATTCTTATTTTCTCTTAAACACAAAAGAAACTCAGTATACATAAATGGGATATATTATAACTAACTCCAGTATATGAAAAATACTTCTCAGAATAGTACTATAGCTACTGTCAGGTAGAAAAGTATAAGAAGTGACTCAAATAGTTATTTTTACACCATACTTATTTCTTTTGCTTCTTTTCTTACAATATCTGAAACTGAAAGAAATCTGAAATATTTTTCCCAAAATTTATCATAAAGAACTACTAATTCCATTTACTAAGATTCCATTCACCAATTTCTACATAATACTAGAACAGATTTCTGTTTTTCTATCTCAGATATATCATTGAGAGATGTATAAAATTCACCAGCTTTTATACGAACATTTAAAAAATACATTCGCATTAAGAAAAATGTAACAGTTCTCAAAATAGTGCTTTGTCTAAAATGTTTATTAGTTTCACTTTAGTGTTAATTTTTAGTATTTAATACCATATATTGACAAGTTCCTTGTTTATTTCCCCGCCATAAGAACCCTTAAACTTGGAAAGGAACATTTAAGTACCATGAATTTGAGCTGTTGATTCGACTATCCTGCCTATGTGCTTCCTTTTCCCCCCCCCCAAAAAATGGCATCAGTTAGCCCTTCTTGGCAAACAAATACAACGTCAGACTTCTGAAATTTCATAAGAAAATTTTCAGAAGATGTGCTTTCCATTTTCAGAAGATGTGCTTTTTCAGCTACACCTATAATCACAGAACTAATATAAAACCACTTTCTCCAAACACAGCAGGGGCTAGGTTTAGATACTGTCAATATTTTGTCCAAACCCACTTCACAAATAGAACAAGCTGGAAAAACAGAGCAGACATGGGGAATCTTAGTTCACAGTTCTGTGTGTAATTATTGTCATGACTATTGTTATCATAAAATATATAGAATGCTAGCGCCACTAAGGAGCACAAAAAAAGGGCTGAACTTTTTACTTCAATTTTGTAACATTTTTCTCCATTATTCTTCTTGACCTATAACCAGCTTGTTTCTGCAGCTATTACAATAGGGGAAAAAACACTCATCCTCCATATCAATGTAGGAGTATCTTTTCTTTCTTTTTCTTTCTTTTCTGTAAGTGTCTCCTGAATACTCACTTCAGAAAATCACAGGATGACTTATTCATACAGGTATTTTCCCTCAAAAACAGACTCTGCTGAGATCCCAGTAAAAAGGTATCATTACTAGAATCAAATAGAAATGCATTTTATGAGTTCATTAAAAAATAAATTAGGAAGACTACCATTTCCTTTCAAAATTGCTAACACGAGTCTATGAAAGAATGGGCCCTCACTTAAGGCTTTCAAATTTCTGACCAGAAAATCTAACCCTTCAGTGTTGTTTTGATTAGAAAATACTGCTTACCCAGTAAAGGATCACAACTTCAGAAGTGGAAGTAAATTTTCCCTATTTGTAGAGCTTCATTTTCCTCAGAGAAAAAAACATTTTGTGAATATCTAAGAGACATTATTTTAACTTTCTGACATTCTCAATTATCTTCCAGATAACAAAAAACAAAAATCTTTGGCATTTCAGCACTAAATAAAGAACATTGACATTTAACTTTCTGGTTTTTCTTTTCACTTGCTAAAGAGCTTATAATTATTAACATATTAATATGTTTATAAATATATTAATTCACCTATCCCATAGGTTACTACTAATGGAAATTTAACACACCAAGGATTTATAAAATCTTTGGCCAACTCATTTTATGTCTTTTATTTTGCACAAAAGGATCTTAGCCAGAAACTTTGCTTTGTTTGTGTGGAAAATAATTTTTAATTGCTAATGGGGAACACATGTGCTTTGAGTTGTGTCTTGCTCCCCTGAAAGCCATGTTCCCATGAGCCTGTCATAACCTGCATTCTGATAATAGCCCCCATTTCCTACCATTGTCTCCTTTCATCTTGCAACCTTGAAATCTCCCCTAGGGTGGAAAAGCTATAACTTCTCTCCTTTTAAAAGTAATTCATGACCCTAATTTAATATATTTAAACTGTGGGCTAAACATTCAGATGATGAACCAGGGTTAAAACATCCAGCTTTTGTTCTCAAAAGGAGGCAGTTTCATAATTCTATGAATTAATTCTAGTACATTGTCAAGAAGAAACAAATAATTAAGTACCCACTGAAGCAAAACAAATACTCCAATATCAATACAGCACATAAAACACCACAACTTGTCAGGTAATTTAGCGTGCTGGATTGCTTTCAATATAACTGACAGCAGCAGCCCCAATTCTCAAGATAATCTGGAAATTTTATCATGTATTGAAATGCAATTCCTTTTAAATGTTAAACCCTGCACATTTTAACAGCAGTTGTTTCACAGCCTCATAAATATCCCGGTTTATTCTGCTATCAAACCAGGCTAGACCCAGGAGAAATGACCATAGAAATCCAGGTCCAGCACTCTCTTCCCCTTCAGAAGGGGCCCTAATCAAAACCACTCAACATTCAAAAAGAACTGAAATTATAAGAGCAAACAACAGTGGGGTTTTACTCACTTATGACAACTGTGACTGAAGATATGATGAATCCCCTCATTAACCAAAAGCAAAACAAGAATTAATGAGTAGAAGCAGTAGAGTTTGGAGACAGGCTGAAATTTTTTGGCCTCTCTTTCTCATTGAGTTATCCTAAATGCCTAGTTCAGTGTCTACACATAGTAGGCATTTGTTGGATGAATGAATGAATGAATGAATAAATATGTTTGAATCCTACACTGGCCCCAATTCTAAAACTAGTTTACAATAGCTTTTCTTATCTTGGAATTAAAATGCATTAAACTTCCATGGTATACCTTCAGGAACTAGGAACCCGAAATAAACTCTTTCTCCCTCTCTATCAACCTTCCCATGCCTTTAATTCAGTTTAGGTTTGGCTTATATATGCTTTCATCCAAGCTTTTACATGCTTTATTAGTTAGAGAAACCCTAGCTGCTGTAACAAATAAAGCCAAAAATTTCAGAGACACTACTTAATTAAAATTTCTTTCTTGCTCACCTAATATTGAGAAAAACAGGAGGAGCAGCCCTTCCATGAGGTCATAGGAACTCAAGATCACATAAATTTTGCCATCTTCACCTCAGAGCTTATACATTCATCCTGGGGGTTCTTACCTTCCCAACTAGCTGGTGGGATTCTTTCCTGCCTGGAGAAGAGTGTGACAGAGGCTTTTATGAGTCAGACTTGAAAATGATGTGCGTCACTTCCAATTACTTTCTATTCCCTAAAACCCAATCAATGGCTGTATCTAATTGCAAGGGAGTTCTGGAGAATGCAGTCCCCAGTTGAGCGGCCACTTTCTCACGGACAGCACTACAACATCAGCACTACAACACAGTCAGGTGTAGGCAAGGGCAGTTCCATGTCTCTTTCACACGTTTTCTTGTCAGAAACAGGAAATCTAAGGAAACCTGGGACCATGACTGGATGCTCCTGCCTGACTCCGTCAACCTCAGGTTACCTATAAGTTACCTTTGAGACACATGTTGAACAAGAAACTATGGAGATACTCAACATGACTGAAAACTATTGTGTTTTTTTTTCATTTGCTGTAAGTAATTTTGAAAATAAATGCTAATTGTGACATCACCCAGAAGCCATCCAGTGTTACAATTCAGTTTACAATATGATTTCCAGGTCCCACGTGACTACTAGTTCAGATGCATAGGAAGTGGTAGTAGAAATCAACTTTTTAATCTCCTGGAGTGTAATATGTGATTTCCAAAGCACTTCCAGTTTAAATCAGTGAAAAAGTGGGTCTTTAATACATTCACAGATTTCATACTTAGAAGGGTTATGTGCCATAAACATGTTCCTATTCATTTTCTCCCAAAGAGTCTGATCATTATCTTAACAGAAACTTGTGGTTCTGGATGCCAAATTTAAAGAGTTTCACAAAGGTATTTTAAAAGGCTTTAGTGACATCAACCTCTGCCTCTGACCCTCTTCTTTTTGCTGGCAATTCCAAGAGGACTAAATAGATCTCATGAAACATTTGAAACTCTTTCAAGTGGTCAGTAATCCAAAGGAAATGCACTAGTTAGAAAGCATTATTGCCTAAGTTATTTCAAAAAGCCTGAGTAGAGCACTAGGTTATAATCTTCTGATAAATTCAGTCTGCATTTAAGGAAAATCGTCTGACACAGGAAAAAATTACAAAGACTAGTCAGCTGCCTCTTCTATTGAACAAAACTGAAGAACAAAGTAATTTTCAAGAGTGGCCATTGGAGGTAAAATATTTGTCATGGTAAATGGTAAAAGTAAGATTTAAAATTTTCTAGAAAGAGATTAAAAGTTATAATCATTGAACCTTCTTTATATGTCACGCAACAACTCATTAATTTCAGACAGAATGAGGGATTCAGGAAACCTCTCACATCTCCATACAACACATCACTAACTGCTTTTGCAATATTTTCTACCCACTCACCTGAATTATATGCATGTTCTTGCAAAGTATTTTTCTCTCTGAAATTCACAACAGCAAAAAATCTATATATGAACTCTACTTTTATGTGAATTTAATTTAACAGTGATTTGGTTAAGTATAATTGAGGGCACCAAGACAGGAAAAGAAAAAAGTGTGCTAACAGAGCTGACAATAGTTTGTGCATAGCAACTTGGTCCAATTTAGCTTTTGATCAATAGTGGTGCTGGGGAGTGAAGAGAAAATAGATTGAGCATATCAATTAAACATTGGTCTGAAATAATAGGAGCCACTGTAGATGGACCTCAACTACATTTGAATAATGTGATTTTCTAAAAGGTCAATAGAGCTCCTGGTTATCTACAGACTCTACTTTTACATCACGTTTAGAAAACTGCAGATGCAGTGCTGGTCTGCACAACATATAACATTTTCCATTTTGCAATTTGTGATCTTAAAGAGACGTTTCATTCGGATGAACAATGCAGGGAATGACAAGTACTCTCAGGAAGATAACCACATGCCGTGGATTTATTTTCACCTGTGAGGCTGCTCCAACATGTGTGCAACTGCGTTTCCCAGGTAATCTCTTGGGGACTCTCCAACCAGCTGCTCAGCCACCTTGTCTACCCTTTTCAACATAACACGTTATGGTATCAACAAAAGTTGATCCCCATAAGATAGCAGCAATATAAACTCAGAAAACTCTTTCTCCTCTTCATATTTACAATTTTGTTCTCTAGGTTAGCATGGCATTACACATGCTTATTCTTGTTAGCCTCTCAGGGAAAAAGGTCATCCTATAATCTTGTTCTAGTCTGTTTTTCATTTCATATATAAATATTATGCCCAGTCAGCCTGGAGTAGCAGGAGTATAAGCAAGAATATATTCTTGTTCCAAATCACTCAATGCTATATTGATTGGAGGGACTTTAACTTTCTCATGTGAAGTATTGTGAAATATACTACACAAACTAATTATTTAAGCCAACAATCTTAGTGAGATGATTCAGTATCTTTGTTATTCTGAAAAACCTCCACAATAGATATATGATACTTCACATGTAAACTCTAAGTACACTAATTACAATGTAGGGGGAAAACAGTCTTTGTTTTGTAAATGTCTAATAATACTGAGCATCTGAGCATTCCAAATGTACACATTAGGCAATGATGAAGCCACAAGTCACTTTGTCAGGTTATTTACAGAGGCCAAGAGAAACAGCCTTCCTCAGGTATTGCCTTTGACCATAATTCTCCAATCTGGTCCAAAATGTGTAATGACTAAACTTAAAATTTAAACAGGGGGAGAAAGCAAAACAAATTGATGTCTATGTTTATAGACCAAACTAATTTTGCTTAATTATCTTGGACAAGACAAATCAAACAAAGTCACTATTTTATACTATGAGGCATTTTACCTATCTATAGAAAGACAGGCTTGGGTTGAATTAGGGAGAAACACAAGAAGGACATCAGTAGCTCTTTATAAGCTGCCTCTAAGAAAGCTATAGAGCATTGAAAGTTGTATATATCACCCTGAAAATAGTAGGACACTATCTAGAAAGAGGGAGAGAAAAAGAATATATAAAAGGAAAATGAAAGGAAAATAAAGGATGACATACAACAGTAATATGGCTGATGATGATCCTGTGATTTTAAAAAATCTTCTTTTTAAGTGGCTGTATTATCAGTCATGCTATGATTATGCATCAATAGAATTCTAGTTATACTAGTTGTAGAACTAACTAGTAAACTCAGGGAAAAGATCTAAAATGAGTAGAAGTAAAGGAGCAAAAGTATTGGAACTATTTCTCTCCCTATTCTTACTCCACCAGGAAAGAAATACTCTGGGACTTCCCTGGTGGAACAGTGGTTAAGAATCTGCCTGCAAATGCGAGGGACATGGGTCCGAGCCCTGGTCCTGGAAGATCCCACATGCCGCAGAGCAACGAAGCCTGTGCACCACAACTACTGAGCCTGCGCTCTGGAGCCCGTGTGCCACAACTGCTGAAGCCTGCGGGCCTAGAGCCCATGCTCTGCAACAAGAAAAGCCAGTGCAATGAGAAGCACGCGAACCACAACAAAGAGTAGCCCCGCTTGCCGCAACTAGAGAAAGCCCGCGCACGGCAACGAAGACCCAACGTGCCAAAAATAAAATTAATAAATTTATTTTTTTAAAAAAGAAATATTCTGGGAAGATGGTGGCCACATAGTTTTTGCATCTTCCTAAATATTCATGTAAAGTATCTAGATACAAAGAAATATTCATATACAACATTTGTTTAAGAAGGCCCATAAAGAACAAGGCATCCCCACACACCATAAATTGCAAAACAAATGGGGACAAAACACCAAAAATCACAAGATCTGCGTGGTATCAGTGTTTGTGAAGGAGAAAGCAAAGGAAAACAATAAGACGTCTGACGGTTGTGAGCATACGAAATGCTAATAATAGGAAACACATGCTCACTGGAATCATGACAAGTGAATCTGAGAACAGTACCTGAAACTGGAAGGGGTTTTGTCCAATCTAACAGTGGGAGAGTCCAAGGAAACTGTATTAAGAGAAAAGGAGCTAGAGCAGTCTAGACCCTATGAAACTGATCAGACAGGGTTTTCTTCTGAAACAGAGCCCATTCTGAAAAGAAACTTCTAAGAACTGAATCAAAATTTTACAGAACAAGGGAAATAAAAATGAAGGGAAGTAAATGTCCAGATGAAGCAGATGCGGGAAATTGCAGAAAGCAAGCCACCAGTTTATGAACAGTACTCGAAAACAATGAAAGGAGGAGCACTATGAAGTCAGAAAAGTAGTATTAGCAATAAGATAAAAGATAAATAAGGTTTTGAGTTACCTTTTCCTATAACAGGAACCAGGGCTTCTTGAATAAATGGTTGATTCCATGTCTAGGGCAGGATATGTACAAGATGAGCCTGATATACCTTGTCAAAAAAGAAGCAAAGATTACTAGAAATATGGCAAAAAAGACTCAGTAACCAACTTTATGAGGTTTCCACCAGTCAAAGATAGGATAATTTAGCTTCAATAAAGAAAATAATTTTCAAGTATTGAAATGAATAAATAAATCTATTCATTAATAATATTTAAATTACTTATTAAAGTTTAAATGATCACCTTCAAAGGATGGTAAATAAAGAGAAAGAATCAAGCATTTATTCTGCCTTTCCTATATGACTATACCACTGGGTAACCAAATAATAGATGAAGGGAATTATCTGTTTATAAGAATATTCTAGGGCTTCCCTGGTGGCGCAGTGATTGAGAGTCCGCCTGCCAATGCAGGGGACACGGGTTCGTGCCCCGGTCCGGGAAGATCCCACATGCCGCGGAGCGGCTGGGCCCGTGAGCCATGGCTGCTGAGCCTGTGCGTCTGGAGCCTGTGCTCCGCAACGGAAGAGGCCACAACAGTGAGAGGCCCACGTACCACAAAAAAATATTCTAAAAAATAATTTTTTAAATGATCGACTATCCCCATTTGCAACCACCCTCCACTCAACGAATTAATGTATTTATATATTATCAGTGTCTGCTAACAAAAACAGAGACAACCAGATATATGTCCCTTCTACAGTCTTGCCAAAGTGTCATACGTGAGGCTGATCAGCTCTCTGGATCCTGCTGCCAATTTTCAGGAAATAGACAGGCAAGAAGAAACATGTTAACTTAGCCAAGAATATACAGTTAGCAAAATTCAGACAATAGGAAACTTGACAATTCAAACTGTCTAGGTCCTTTAACAAGAAAATTATAAGGAAAAGAAAGGAATAAGGTAGGGGTGGGGAGAAGGCCTGTAGATTAAAAGAGAATCTACAGACATCATTTTTTTTGGCTGCGTTGGGTCTTTGTTGCTTCACACAGGCTTTCTCTAGTTGCGACGAGTGGGGGCTATTCTTCATTGCAGTGCATGGGCTTCTCATTGCTGTGGCTTCTCTTGTCACAGAGCATGGGCTCTACGCATGTGGGCTTCAGTAGTTGTGGCACACAGGCTCAGTAGTTATGGCTCATGGGCTCTAGAGTGCAGGCTCAGTAGTTGTGGCGAACGGGCTTAGTTGCTCTGAGGCATGTGGGATCTTCCTGGACTAGGACTCGAGCCCATGTCCTCTGCACTGGCAGGCGGATTCTTAACCACTACACTACCAGACATCATTTTTTAATGGAAAATACTAAGATATAGTGTATAAGGATGCACTCTTGAATGGTAAAACTATTCTTAAAAATGTAAGGCCATTATTACTCTAAAGGTCAGGGAGAGAGAGTAAAAAGTAGGTAGTGTTTGTAACTGGGCCAGGCCTCACCCAGGGGTTCCTGGGGTGGCTGGTAAAGTTCTGTCTCTTGGCCTGGGTGGTAATTACAAAGGTGTTGGCTTTAAATAGTTCACTAGCTGAAAACGATATTAAGAAAAGGAAAACTGAAAGAAAAAAAGGAAAGAAAAGAAAAGCAACGGCAGACCCATGTCCACAGGAAGATGGTAGAAACTGTGAACAGGTTTGTTCTGTCTACTCAATCACAAAGGGACTGAACTAAAACTTCCACCTTTAACCTCCAGTGAAACCTTCAAGGATACAGAAGCAGAGGCCAGCAGCAACCCTTCAGTAGACAGTGCCCTATTTGCCCCAAATCTCTGTGCGTTCAGCTTTCTTGTCACAGCATTTTTTCAGGACTGTGTTGCAGCACTCACTACAAATTCCATGATCAAGTAATAGAAAAACTGCCCTTGGAAAATTATACTTTGTATGGACATGAAGAAAAAAATTAGCCTCAATGTTCCATCATCTCATGTAAAAAACAAGAAGTTGGAAAAGTTTCAGATGATTTTATTTTATTTTATTGTTTTTTCCTTTCTATATTCCTAATTTCTGTAACAATAAAAAAAAGCTTTGGCATGGCAATATATTGTTATGTATTCTATAACAATATATGAAAGTATAATTTGATGGAGTGACAATTTTGGAGCCTGAAGCAAGTACAAATGTTTAACATTAGACAGAAGAAGATGAGAGAGATGGAAGCCAATTTCTTGAGTTGAATCAGATGCCACACTACAGTTGTTACTCTTTGGCTTCTCCCCACAGGTTTACTTGGCCACTAAATGTCTTATTGTGGAAGGGAGCCATAGCATGGTCTGTCTACCATGGTCTGATGGGGTCCCATGGAGGTCTTTCACCACCCTGCCTTCCACTCTGAGGGAATCTGAATATCAGCTGGAGAGGGGGAAGAGAAGAGCATCTACCACCTCTTTGAGCCGTGAAGCACATATACCAGAATCCTTTAAAATGCTCAATTAGTTATTTACTGTTTGTTCAAACTATACAGAGTCTACAATGGAAGCAGAGATCTAGGAGGTTTCCTGCAAAGGAATCACAGTCCTACCTATGGCATGGGACTGCATTCCTTAGCTCTTGGGGACAGCATGTGAGCTCTCCCTTTACCAACCAGAAGAGGCTCTCCCCTAGATGCCTCCACAAACTCTCTCCTACTGCCATTCACTCCTTTTAACCCCTCACCATCCACACCCCAGTCCTAGGTCCCATGTTCTCTTCTAGGTGGCCTCCAGAGAAGAGCCTTAATCCATCCTTTCTTCCTCTGGTCCTCTCATTGCTCAGGCAGAAATGATACTTTGGATTCTCCACAGTGGCCTGACCTTCAAGTAGAATATCCAAAAAGCAACCAAGCAGCCCTGTAGCAGGAAAGAGAACCTCCTGCTGGCATACCTCCTCAACATTGTTTTGCTAAAGGACTAGCTTTTCCTTCCCCAGCTTTGAGTTACATTACAAAACACCTCCATTCAGGGCTTTAGTCTTCGCATCCAGGGAAGGAGGTGGGGTCACCACAGAGCTAATGAAAAGGGAACCCGGGTGTATGTGACAACGAAAGTGTCAGATTATATCATATACATTTATATATACAGGCTTACCATACCTTCTGTTTAAGTCCGTTACTTGAAAATCATAATGGAAATCCCCAGGAAAACAATATTAAAGGGGGGATTATGAAGGGTAAAGAACCTCTGCTGTAAGGAAAGACAGGAGTTGGTTTCCAGAAGCTTGGTTTTAAGAGGTCTATATGAGTCTCCAAGAGAGCTTATGGTCACAGGGAGAGTTGTTTCAAATAGGGCATTGAAAACATCAGCAAAAGTTATGAGCAGGGCTTCCCTGGTGTCGCAGTGGTTGAGAGTCCGCCTGCCGATGCAGGGGACACGAGTTCGTGCCCCATTCCGGGAAGATCCCACATGCCGTGGAGCGGCTGGGCCCGTGAGCCATGGCCACTGAGCCTGCGCGTCCGAAGCCTGTGCTCCGCAACAGGAGAGGCCACAACAGTGAGAGGCCCACGTACAGAAAAAAAAAAAAAAAAGTATAGGTTCTATAGAACAATAACAATAAGCTTCTTTATTAAGAACTACTCTAGCTGATGTTCAAAACTCATATGGAAAAATAAAAGGGAAAGAAAAACCAAGAAAATTTTGAATAGTGGGGGTTTTTACAATAAGATATTAAAACATTTAAATCTACAGTAAGTAAAAATGTGTGGTAGTAAAATGTAAATAGATCTACAAACTGTCTAGAAATGGACCAAAATGGAATTTAATATGTAATAAAGTGGCATTTTATGATAGGAAAAAATCCACCATGACTTAAATCAAAAGAGAAACTAAAAATTGGCCAAAGTAATATAGCAACATACATCATAGGTAAATGTGTATATAAAGGTCTTCTATAAATCAATAAGATAATATCTAACATTCCAAAAGTGTGGTGAACAAAGGACATGAACCACTTTAAAAAGAAATTCAAATGTCACTTCAGTATACCTAGAAATGTTTAGCATTTATTGTATCAATAAAAAGAAAACTTAAAACTATCAAATACCATTTTTACTTATAATTTGGCAAATATCAAAAGAGTTGAAAATCTTTGTGTGGCATGAGTGTGGAGAAATATATACTTGCATACTTTGTTCATGGGAATGTAAATTGTAATTTTTGTATAAGAAAATACTCTCACTGTAGGGAACTTTGGAAACATTTATAAAAAATAACTATGTGTATACTATTTTGGCTGAGCAATTTTACTTCCAGAAATTATTTTTCTCCATATACATGCACATGTGTGCAAATACAAACTTTTGAAGCTATTCACTGCATCACTATTTGAAACGGGGAAAAAAAATTAAAACAATCATCATAATGAGAGAGTTAAACTACGACTCATGTATACAATATAGTATATAGCTCTTAAAAATGTATTTACAGTTGACCCTTGAACAGCACAGGTCCCCTTACATGCAGATTTTTTTCAATAGTAAATACTACAGTACTATATGACCCGTGGTTGGTTGAACTCATAGATGCGAACTGTGGATACAGAGGAACCAAGTATACAGAGGGCCAGCTATAAGTGGATTTTAGACACTGTGAGGGCCAAAGCCTCTAACCCCTACATTGTTCAAGGGTCAACTGTACAACCTTATATGTACTAGCATTGAATAATCTCAACTAAATATCCTTAAGGAAAAAAAAAGTAACAAGGTTTAGAACAGTCTGTATAATATACTACATTGTATAAAGAAAGGATATAGCAGAGTGGTTAGGCCCAGCTTTGATTCCTAAGCTCTGTCACTTCTAGGCTCTGCCACTTGCTAGCTGATCTTCAGCAAATGAATTAACTTTTCAGTTCCTCAGTTTATCAATATGTAAAGTGGGCATAATATTCCCTAGGTCATAGAGCTATTGTAAGAATTAAGTAAATTAATATATAAGTAAGGCAAAGACTGCTAGTTGATCACCAAACACATTTCCTCTTCTTCCTGGTACACACTAGACTATACTGGCCAGCTTCGCAGTGAGGGTGAGGATGTGACTGAATTCTAGCCAGTAATTGGCAGACATGGCTCATAAAAGCCTTTTACGTGCTATCTTCTATGCTCTTTGCCCTTTTGCCAGGTCAGTCTCAAAGACACAGACGGAAGACTGCAAGGTCTCTGTCTATGGGAGGTCCCTTAAAGACTGATTCTGGTCACCACACACACATTGATGACTTTAGATAACTTTCTGTTGGGTTTGAAGAATAATAACTTTTAGGGTCAATTGTTACAACAGTCTTTTATTAAGTGTTTGCTGCTATTACCACAATTATTACTGTTGCTGTTATTAACACATATCTCTGAAAGATACACAAGAACTTAATAACAGAGTTTGCCTCTTGCAAAGGGGATGGTGAGGCCTTTTGAACCTCCTGAATTTTGTGCATCTGCATGTCCTGTATGGATATATCACGTCTGTATTATGCCGTACATTCTCAGTGGGGGTGACATCACATCCAAGTACGCAAACATTGATTTTGGAGAGCCAAACGAAGTCTCTTCTGTATAAAGTAGAGACTTCTATGAGGTACATAAACAGATATATAGTATATGTGTGGTGTAAAAATTTAATATCAGAAAAAGTGATTAGGGAAAAAATCTCTTTTAAAAGGCTCTTTTAGGGGGGTGATAATGGAAAAAAAAAACAAGGTTGAGAAATATTGCCCTAAGCTGACATTGTATCTGCACATAACTGAATTTCAGTCCTATAATGCTTTATTGTATTTGTTTACTTACATATCTCTATCCCCTGTAAGATTTTGAGGACAAGATCCAAGTGTTC
This sequence comes from Mesoplodon densirostris, assembly GCF_025265405.1. NCBI lineage: Eukaryota > Metazoa > Chordata > Mammalia > Artiodactyla > Ziphiidae > Mesoplodon > Mesoplodon densirostris. The sequence goes on along the minus strand of NC_082677.1, from coordinate 33,584,292 downwards.
TCTTTTCAGCACTGCCTGACACACACAGTAGACCCTTAAATATATGTTGACTAATTAATGAACAAATCATCTGAATGACTATTTGCAAAACGCAGGATGAGAGCTCTGTTGATCTGGGAAAACAATCCCCCACCCAACACTCGTCTCCAGTTTAGAGAGTAGAAATTCCTGGTCCCTGAACCTCCCTTGTCAGCCCCAAATCTTTCTTTCTCCTTCTTGAAGGATGTTTTGGGCAGGGAGCAGTTGAGGGACTAGCATCCTCATGAACTTCCTGAGGGCTTTATGCACATGGAGAGTTCCCAAGGAAGGCATATGGGCTGATTACTTTCCTCCTTTCTTCTCCCCACCCTTTACAATGCTAGGTATTAATTCGGGTCATTTTAGGACAGGACTGCTTGTAAATATAGTTTTTCAAGTCATCACTAACAGCACAGAGCCAGGTCCCAAATTAATTTCCGGTTGAAAAATAGCTGAGGTCCAAAAGACTACACCCTAACTGATACAATGTGTCCAAGTGAAAAAAGCAGGAAAACTGCTATCAAATTGGATTTTCTGTGTCCCAAAGGCAGTGTTGTTTTTGACAGGGCTCAGTACAAAATACTTCCACTGATGAAAATGTATGGCTCCCAGCACTGTCTTTACCCACAGTGTGTGGGAGGGCAACATCAGAAGCCACCCAGCGCTCATTAAAGACTGACCTTAGAAAACATGGAGTCGCCTCCACCAGCCAACAGTAAATGAGAGACCGAGCAATATCCTCAAGGGTTTCCAAACAAGCAGTCGTCGAGCCGCCACTATTCGCTGCGCTGCGGGTAGCAACTGTCTCTCAAATGGGAATTGCACTTGGCCTCAGGTAAAGAGATTCTGAGCACTTGATGCAGCAAATGATATTAGAATAGAAATGCGGCTCTCATCACACTGTTTTGCTTTCTTGGAGAAGCCAGACTGGGGATGTGCAGGTGAAAAGCAATTAACCTTTTAATACAGATGTGGAGATTGGCTCTAGAATTGATTCCGGAAATAGCTGATTCCATTCCCTTGCCAAGATGAGAGAAGCCGCTGGAGCAAGCTAGCTACCCTTTTCCCACAGAGGGAAGGTAACCTCCACGGCTCAGCCTGGGGCCTTCCTTCACCCCACCCACCCCTTCCCCCCACTACAGCGGCTCTGGCCGTGTGTCACGCACAGGTGACACACATGCACAGGTGCAGGAGATTCATCAGAGCTGAGGTGGGACTCTGGTCCGTGTGACCTGTGCTCCGTAGGGAGCACAGCTCCTCTGGGCTGGAAAAGGAAGTCACCCAACCGAGGCACAGATGATAGGAAAGATTTACTCCTTTGTTCATCCGAACTTTCATATATTCGACACTGTGCTTGGTCTTAGGAACATAATAGTGGAGAGATTTTTTAAAAAACAACAATTTTAAAAAGTGGTCCTTTCATTCAAGGTGCTTACAGAATAGATGCAGAGATAGGAAATAAGCAAAACACTAACAGATGAAGTCATTTTGATCAAGGAGAGAACAATGAAGAAAGCAAGGTGTTAGGATTGAGAGCCTAGCCTAAGTTGTTTCCACCCTGAAATTCAAGCCTTGGCAGGCAGGGGCCCTTTTTGCGGGAGCTGACTTCCTTTGGGAAGGGGTCTGTGAGCATGAGCTTTCCCCCAGGCCCCTGGGGGAGAAAATGAACGTGGGAGACAGAGAAATGTGTGTTTCCTGCTACAGCCACAGTCTCACCACTGCACCTGCAGAGGAAGGGGCTAAAGACAGAAGCTAAGAAACTTAGCTTCTTAGCAACATGAGTGGCTGTGCTTGGGTGCCAGGTAAGAGGGAGATTCAGGGTGAGAGAGGGGGCCTTGGACCCCTTCCGTGGGGAACTGGCATGGCGGTTATGTAGTGATCTGGCCAGGGCATGCAGCGCTCTGAGCAACACAGACAGCACCCCGGACACAGCCATCATTGCTGGGGTCACCCTGGGACTCCACTGACAGCTGCGCCCAGAGGACTTCACCTGGGGACTGGAGGGAAGGGACACAGGTGGGGTGCTCGTGAGCTTCTGTAAGACACTGTCCTGTTCTCGCTGTGCAGCAGCCAGGGGTGATTTTGACAGGAAGACACATCATATTAGAGACAAAACGCACTAAGAATTGCAAATACAACAGAGCTACTGGTATTATGTACCTGGCCTTTGTCAGACACTGGTAGACTTTTGGACATGTATTAACCTTCAAAGCAACTCTACGGTAGATATCAGTAGCCCTGTTTTTTGGTAAGAAAACTGAGGTTCATGAAATCCTCCAATATCACAGAGCTATTCAATATTAAGTGACAGCAAATATTCAAAATTGAGTTTTGTACCTTCACGTCTATGGTGTGAAACAGTCAGCCAGTTCTTGAGGAAGGAGCAACACAGAGTCATGTGAAGTTCTCCTCATTAAGCCCCACATCCCTAGCCTCTCTCAGCTCCCAACTTAGACTTCAAACATTCAAACACTAAATAACAGTTGTTTGTATTTTCTCTCCCTCACTCTCCAGCATCCTGTCTCCTCTGCTCTGCATTCAGTGAGAACCAAAGCCTTGGTGTGAATCCTCCTTACATCTTAACTCCCTTCCACAGGACAGATGGTTATAAAAAGTAGCACGAGGATGGGCCTGTTGTCTGGTCTCACTCTATGAACTGGTAACCTCGGGTCCCAAGAAGCCATTTTCATTAGATGGCCACCTGATCCATCCCTTAAAGAGTATGCAATTATTCTTACCTTCCATGGAGTCCATAGATTCCTAATGAATAAAGTCCCAATAAAAGATTTCTCAATCTTTCTCATTTCCTCACTCTTCTATGATGATGTTTTACTGCTTGACTTGTTTGTACAGTATCTAGAATGCCCTGTGGTATTTCTATGTTAATACATTTAAGGTCTGAGCTTGAGCCATTTTACTTCCTTCCATTTTGCTTAAAAATGAAATAAGAGGGCTTCCCTGGTGGTGCAGTGGTTGAGAGTCCGCCTACCGATGCAGGGGACACGGGTTCGTGCCCCAGTCCAGGAAGATCCCACATGCCGCTCCGCGGCTGGGCCCGTGAGCCATGGCCGCTGAGCCTGCGTATCCGGAGCCTGTGCTCCGCAACGGGAGAGGCCACAACAGTGAGAGGCCCACGTACCGCAAAAAAAAAAAAAAAAAAAGAAAGAAAGAAAGAAATAAGGATGCCATTAAGGATACACTTCTTCACAACATGGTAAATCAACTCTACTTCAATAAAATTTTTAAAAAAGAATGTACTTCTTGCTACACCAATATTTTATATTCCTCTAACAAGTTTGAGGTCTATAATACAAAGGATTATAGACATTACCAAGTTTTTTTTAAGATTGCATTTATATTATCTACTATATTTTTGCTAGGAAAGCACTTTACAATGAGGAGAGTCTGGAGATTATGTAGAGATAGCTATTGCCAAAAGGTCAAATGTTGCAGAAAATAAAACTGTCAATTTGCAGTTGATTTTCCACAGTTATGTAGTGTTTCTACACTAGATACCTGATATTAAATATGTATTCCTTTGCTACCATGTAATAGATGTGTGGATGATGATGATAAGGGAGATAAACATCAGACAAAGTATTCCTGAATACCACAAAGATAACAAATTCTTGTCCAAATATGAGTATAAAGATCTAAGAACAGGACAAATCTTCCATATTCCTCTCTGGGGGAGCATGTTGAACCAATGTACCAGATCACCACCATCAAGCACCAATTTGTCACACAAGAAATTCATTATGAAATTAACAGTCTTTGCTTTTCTTTAAAAAGTTGAACATTAATTCAGAGGTCAGAGTGGAACAATCTAGTAGTGGTTGGTGCTTAGCAGGAGGCTCCTAAAAGGCAGAAATAGTATAAATGTAGGAATAGATTCAGGAATTGAACACAGAAGCTTATTAAAGACAATCAACCCAGATGCTCACTGACTCCTTGCTACTTCGTGTACCATCTCTAGCAAATGTTCCACATGCCACGATATAAGCAGGACCCTGGTAGCTGGTAAAGGTAAAAAGTGTGCAAACAACCCCCTAGTTCTATATTCTCAGACAATCAACTCATACGCCGGGTACCTAATGACCCCAACACTCACAGCTTGACTCCAGCTGACATTCAAGGCAATGAACCCACTCTTCCTTAGTCCTCATCTCTCATCAGCAGCCCCAGGAACCCCAGGACCTCCCTGATTCATCAGCTTCCTTACCTCTTGGTTTTCCCACCCATTCCCAGACAGAGTTAGGCATAAGCCACTGCAGTATACACAGAGACATACGAATATAAATAAATAAATATATATACACACACACATATGTACATATGTAATATATATATAGTACATTTTATAAATAATACTTATATTTCATAGGTGATACATATAAATATCTAAATATATATTCATCTAAAAGTATATTTTCATATTCTATTAATATGTGCATAATCACTTATATAGCTTGACTTTTAAAAAGCAGCTGATACCAGTCATGCCCTTTCATGGATGTCAGGTATTAGTGAAATCAGCAGTTCTGCAAACACACTGTTTCTGCTCTTAGTTTCTTAGCTACTTTAACCTGCAGAATAGTTCCTGGTACATTGTGAGAGTTCAACAAATGGCAAATCAAAAGGAATGGCACAGAGGAAACATTAGACTTGGAGATAAAATATCTACATTCAAGTTTGAGCTAATTCGCTTCAATTCTTCCTTAGCTATAAGTGGGAATAAAATCCCTTGATTGGCTCTGTCTTCCTCAGAAAGATATTGATGATAGAAATAGTAATAGTTTCAGTAGCAGTAACAATATCAGTAGAATTGGGTTTCAGTATCAGGAACAGTGGCAATAATAAGGTAGAAATTACATCTACTATAAATAGTACATTGGTATGAATTCATTCATTCAATTATACCAGGAACAGAAGACAGAGTCCCTACCCCAGGGGATCACCATCTAGATAGAGGACAAAATAGTGCATGACAGGGGAATAACTGTTTCCATATAGATACACATGGAAGTTTTCTCTTCATTCCTTGGCAGGGTGAAATGCTATAGCATAATTCTCAAGGACAGGTAACTAGCCTCTTCAATGTATTTGTTTTCCTGTCATTTAAATTGGAACATGTTTTTTATCTTAGATAATTTTTACCTCTGCTCCTATTCATCTAGGTAAATTCATTGATTCCCCTAAGTGCCAGGCACTTTACTAAACCTTGAATTTCAAAGAAAAAAGATTCCTTCCTCTTAAGTAAAAAATTTTCCTCATTGCCAGGAAAGCAATAAGAATTCACCAAAGGGACCACTTTGAAGATAGCTAAAAGGTCACTTTGCAAATGAAATCTCAATACTGAGAAGTGAAATGTCATGATATCTAAAACTTACCTTCAAATGGTACAGCAAAAAATATATAGGTACATAGAGAAAGAGAAAACAAATACAACAAAATGTTTACAACATTGGAATGCTGAAGGTATAAGTTAACTGTATTATATCAACTTTTCTCAGTGTTTGAAACATTTCATTATAAAAAGTGGGAGAAAAAGACAACAAAACCTTCAATGGAGTCAGATCACCCTGGGGTGAGGTCTGGCTCCAAACAGTCAGGCAGTGTGAACTGGGAGAAGCTATTATATTAACCTTTCTAGACCTCAGTTTTCTCATCTCTAAAATAAAGACTACCATTGTATATACTAGGATGGATTGTGGTAAGCATTAAATTAGATAACACATGTAAGCCACTTAGCAGAATCTTGATACTTAAGTAAAATAAATAAATATTAGCTACTATTATTTTAACTTAAAAACATACTTCTGTGAAGTAGTTAAAATGTAGAGATTGGGAATATGCTGTGAATATGTCTAGAAAGACCTTCTAGTACAGACCACTTGAAAATATTTTTTAAAAATCTTTATCCCACATTTTAACTACATGGTTGAGCTAATGGCAAGCTAAGGGAAATCTACAGATGCCAGGAAAAAAGTACAAAGTGTGTTTCCTAAGACGTAAGCAAACTCTGGAGCAGGCATTACTTTGAGAGCATATGACAATCTCTGGTGGTTTTGATCCCAAGTTGTAAAGGATCCCATGACTGAGGGGACAGGAGGCAAAGCCTGGGGCTTGAAGAATGCAAAAGTTTGTATCAGAGATAATCAGATGAAGCTAGGGTTTTCACAAGGCAATATCAGTGAGTAATCTAGAGAAAAGTCCCTTTGGACAAATTGAGATGGGGAAGATACTTGCTTAGGTCTGAATAGATCCCATATCACACACATTTAAAACTAGAAGTTATATCCCAAGCTAAAATTATTTGAAAATGGACTCAGGTTGGTAGTATTATCTAGCACTTTAAACAAACACAATCCTACAAGAGAAAAGGTACTTAAAACCCACACTTCAAAGATTTTATAGAGATAAAAACAAAATTCCTAAACATGTGAGGACCAAGGTAACATGAGCAAAAGTCAATCATAACAACAGACTATAGAATAAGATTCACAAAGCTATAAGTTTGTTATAATTAGTTTAATACATTTTAAAAATAAAAGAAGTTATTAAAAGTATGCCAATGGAACAAAGCACTTCAGAAGCACTAAGACACAAATTTGACCACTAGACATAAAAATCTAACATTAAATTAAAAATTAAATTACAGAAAAAACAGCAGATAGGATAGCATAAAAATGATATAATGAACGAGAACATAGATCTGAAGAAACTGCCCAGAATTTAACACAATCAAAGATGCAGAAAGTACAGAATTTCAAGTGGAAAGAATGAAAAGAATAGACTAAAAGGAATATTCAAAGAGAAAATGACTGAATTTTTCCAGAATTGGTAAGACTTGTCCTCAGATTCAGAAACAACATATCTTAAGCAAAATAAGTGGAAATAAATGCATGTTATATCGTAACTGCAGAACACCAGGGACCAAGAGACTATCTTAAAAACCAGCAGGAAAAAAAGGAGACCAATAACATAAATAGAAATTACAAAAGAATGAAAGAGAACCTTAACAGTAGCAATGGAAGCCAGAGGAAATGCTTTAGCATTTCAAAATGCTAATATAATAAAGAATTATGAGAACAAGAAAACTGTATTTAAAAAAAAAAAAAAACTGAGTGTTTAGTGTCAACAGAAACTCCAAAGAAATTTCCAAAGAAGGAAGAGCAGAAAGAAGAAAAATTATTTCAGAAGGAAGATCTAAAATGCAAAAAGAACTCATGAGCCTAGAAAATGATGAACATGAGGTAAACATAAATATCGACCATACAGTAATCAGGAAAATGTCTAATTTTTAAGGTTTTTTTAAAAGCAAAGTAAAACTAACATACCTCAATGGCATAACACTAGCAAGCTATTAATAAGAATGCTTCCTAGGAGAAAAATAATGATATTAACTTTAGACTTGGCTAAGTTACAAAGGAACTTTAAAATTGTTAGTGAACTCACTAAAAGAAGAGAAATGCAATATATAGTTTTTTTACTTCACAGGGTTTTATAAAACTTTGAAAAAAACTCTACAATTAAAAGGCAAATATTTTCAAACTGGATTAAGTAAAAACAAAACCCAGTACATGCTATTTCAACATCATACTGGAGGGTCTGATAATTACACTGAACATTTATTAGAACATTATCATACAAGGCACTGATTTAAGCACCTTACAGGAATTAATTTATTTAATCCACACAACATCCTATGAAATAGATGTACCTTCATCCATTTTTGCAGATGAGAAAACTCAGGTTTTATAGCTTGTCCAAGGTTAGATAGCAAGTTAATAGCAGAGGTGGGTTGACCCAGACAAACTGACTCCAGAATCTGTGCTCCTAACAACTAAACAATACCCTCCTAGCAAGCAAAATAGAAACAGAAGGAAATTAAAACAAAGATCGTAAAGGAAGAAACAAAACTCAGTATCAGATGACTGCCTGTATGTAAACCCCAAAGAATGTACAGATAGCATATGGGAAATATTAAGAGAGTTTAACAAGATCGATGGATATAAAATCATTATGTAAAATCCTATTGTATCTCAGTAGAAGTTAGAAAAATCTGCTTTTAAAACAATGCCATTTAAAATTGCAACAAAAAAGTGAGATGCCTAGTAATAAATCTAACAAAAGTTGTGTAAGACCTTTATTTAGAAAACCATAAAAACTCTTTAAAATATTAAAGACTTAAATAGAGAGATATATCATGTTCATGGACAGAAATAAACAATATTGTAAAGCTATCATTCTTTCCAAAATGTTCTGTAGGTTCAATGCAATTGCAATAAAAATCCTAATAGTATATTTTGTGGAAATTGCCAACCTGATTCTGAAATTTATATGGCAGATCAATGGTCTAAGAATAACTAAAACGCTCCTGAGGCAGAGGAAAAATAAGATCAGAGGTATTTGTTCTTCTGGATATTGGCTTAATTATAGAGTAATTTAGGCACCAAAGTACTGATACAGGGATAGACAAACCACTGAATAGAGTAGAGAACCCAGAAATAGACCATGCATACATAAAAACCTAATATAACATACAGCTATCATTATAGCTAATTAGGCAAAGAATGGACTGAACAGAAAAGCTGGGAAAATTGTTACTCTTATGGGGAAAATGGATTGAAATACCCACTTCACCATTCACAAAAATCAATTCCAGATGGACCAAGGACTAAGAAATGTACAACTTTCAGGAAAAAATATCAGGGAATAACTTGATGACTTCAGTATAAGGGACAATTTCTTTTAAATAACTCAAAAAGTTAAAATTATAAAGAAAAAGATGAATTCAACTACACTTAAAGACTTTTATTCATGAAATCTCACATACATACATACATACATACACAAATGCACGCACACACACACACACACACACACACACAATAAAGGTAGTAAAAAGCCACACTTTCCAAGAAAATATTTGCAACATATATAACTGCTAAAAGGTCTGTATTCAGAATATATTAGTAAGTCCTACAAAATAATAAGAAAAAGATAAATAATCCTTTATAAAAATGGTCAGAATACATCACAGGAATTTTACAGAAAAGGAAACACAAGAGGCCATTAAACATATGAAAAGATATTCAAACAGTATTAATCAAGAGAAAGCAAAGTAAAAACACAGTGATATATCATTTTATTTCTCATGAGATTTATAAAAATGTAAAAGTATTGACTAAGATGTAAAACAAAAAACAATCTGAGACATTATTAGTGAGTTTAAATTGGTACAACTTGCAAAATAATCAGGCATTCTCTTGTAAAGTTGAATATATGCATTTTTCATGACTCTTCAATTCTATATGAGTATACATCTTAGGGAAATTCACCTATGTCCACCAAGAGATATACCTAAAAATATACCAATATTATCAAATATTTTATTATAAAATCAAAAAACTGAAAAAAACCCAATTGTCCAAGTAGAGTAGAATGGAAAAAAATAATCAGGTGTTGTAGTCATGTGATGGAATACTGTACCACAGTAAAATTGGATGAACTATATGACATTTATCAAGACATGAATGTCAAGAGTTCTGTTGAGTGAAGAGAACTAGACACATAAGAATATATACAGTATGACTCCATATATATAAAGGTCAAAAACAAAACTAAACAATCTATTACTTAGAGAAACATACTTATGTGATAAAAAACATTTTAAAAAACAAGCAAACAGTAAACAAAATTCTGAATTGAAGTTCCCTTTTGGAGGGGAGAGGAAAGGGATGAAATTATAGAGGACATATAAGGGTATTCAAAATTAATGTTTTGTTTTATTTACTAATTAATCTCACTGTTCATTTTGCTATTTTAAAGGTATACAAACATGTTAAATATTTCTTTGTGTGTATGACCCTTTTCTCTAACATAAAATAAAAATGGAAACCATCTGAAAACATGTACTTTGTATTTTGACAGTACTTTCTATGGTACTTAATAAAACTAGCTCAGATTTCAATACAAACTTAGTAAAAATCAAATTTTAAAAAATAAAGTGAAGTGGAAAAAATTTACCCTTTGTAAAATACCCAAAAGATCTAAAGAATTATTATGATCATTTTAGTACCTTGTCCAGTAGCTTGTGTTTGACACCATTTACTACTTGGGTAATAAAAGGAAGATGGGAACTCCTGGCTCAGGGTCTCTTCCCTCTGCTGTCACTGAACTGTCCCAGAGCCCAAGGGGAGGGCAGCCTCACTGAGGCTGCTGACTCAAGAGGGGCCCCAGCAGCTAAACCCGTGACAGTCCTGGGGACTGTGGGCCAGATCACTCATCCTGGGGTAAGCCAGCTGCCATGTCATGAGGACACTCAAGCAGCCCTAAGGAGAGATCCATGTGGCAAGGAACTGAAGCCTCCTACCTACAGCCACATACTTCTAAATATTTTCAAAACATTTTTATGAATTTTCATCCTCAGCAGCAGTGAATGAGATTCAAGGATTATACACATTCTTGCCAAACTTGATAATACCTGTCATTTTCATTTGAACTTTCTGGTTGTATTGGTGATGATGGGGTGCCATGAGAGATATGACTTCATTAAACAGAATAGCTTCAAGATGGTGGAAGAGTAAGACGTAGACATCACCTTCCTCCCTACAAAAAAGTCAGAAATACAACTACATGTGGAACAACTCCTACAGAACACCTACTGAATGCTGGCAGAAGACCTCAGACCTCCCAAAAGGCAAGAAACTCCCCATGTACCTGGGTAGGGCAAAAGAAAAAAGAAAAAACAGAGACAAAAGAATAGGGATGAGACCTGCACCAGTGGGAGGGAGCTGTGAAGGAGGAAAGGTTTCCACACAAGAGGAAGTCCCTTCATGGGTGGAGACTGTGCGTGGTGGAGGGGGGGAAGCTTCGGAGCTGCGGAGGAGAGCACAGCAACAGGGGTGTGGAGGGCAAAGCAGAGAGATTCCTGTACAGAGGATCGGTGCTGACCAGCACTCACCAGCCCGAGAGGCTTGTCTCCCCACCCGCTGGGACAGGTGGGTGCTGGGAGCTGAGGCTCCAGCTTCGGTGAGATCCCAGGGAGAGAAATCTCTCCTGGGGTTGGCTGCGTGAACACAGCCTGAAGGAGGCTGGTGCACCAGAGTTAGCCAGGAGGGAGTCTGGGAAAAAGTCTGGAACTGCCGAAGAGGCAAGATACTTTTTCTTGCTTCTTTGTTTCCTGGTGCGCGAGGAGAGGGGATGAAGAGCTCTGCTTAAAAGAGCTCCAGAAATGGGCACAAGCCACGGCTATCAGCACGGACCCCAGAGATGGGCATGAGATGCTAAGGCTGCTGCTGCAGCCACCAAGAATCCTGTGTGCAAGCACAGGTCATTATCCACACCTTTCCCCAGGGAGCCTGTGCAGCCTGCCACTGCCAGGGTCCCATGATCCAGAAACAACTTCCCCAGGGGAACACATGGCATGCCTCAGGCTGGTGCAAGATCACGTCAGCCTCTGCCGCCGCAGGCTCACCCCTCACTCTGTACCTCTCCATCCCCCCAGCCTGAGTGAACCAGAGGCCCCGAATAAGCTGCTCCTTTACCCCGTCCTGTCTGAGCAAAGAACAGATGCCCTCAGGTGACCTACATACAGAGGCAGGGCCAAATCAAACCCTGGATCCCAGGACCTGTGAAAATAAAGAAGAGAAAGGGAAATATCCCCCAGCCTCCTCAGGAGCACTGGATTAAATCTCCACAGTCAACTTGATGTACCCAGCATCTGTGGAATACCTGAATAGACAACGAATCATCTCAAATCAAGGAAGTGGACTTTGGGAGCAATGAGATATATATATATATATATATATGTGTATATATATATATATATATATATATATATATATATATATATATATATATATATATATACACACATATATATATACATATATATATTTTTTCCTCTTTTTCTCTTTTTGTGAGTGTATAATATCAAACGGCAAAAATCTCCCAGAGATCTCCATCTCAACACCAAGACCCACCTCCACCCAACAACCAGCAAGCTACAGTTCTGGGCACCCTATGCTAAACAACTATCAAGACAGGAAAACAACCCCATCCATTACCAGAGAGGCTGCCTAAAATCATAATAAGGTCACAGACACCCAGGTGTGGACCACCAGATGTGGACTTGCCCACCAGAAAGACAAGATCCAGCCTCATCCAAGAGAACACAGGCACTAGTCCCCTCCACCAGGAAGCCTACAAAAGCCACTGAACCAACCTTAGCCACTGGCAGCAGACAGCAAAAAGAACGGGAATGACGAACCTGCAGCCAGCAAAAAGGAGACACCAAACACAGTAAGATAAGAAAAATGAGAAGACAAAGAAACACACAGCAGATAAAGGAGCAAGGTAAAAACCCACCAGACCTAAAAAATGAAGAGGAAATAGGCAGTCTCCCTGAGAAAGAATTCAGAATAATGATAGTAAAGATGATCCAAAATCTTGTAAATAGAATGGAGAAAACACAAGAAATGTATAACAAGGACCTACAAAAACTCAAGAGCAAACAAACAATGATCAACAACACAATAAATGAAATTAAAACTTCTCTAGAAGGGAACAATAGCAGAATAACTGAGGCAGAAGAACGGATAAATGACCTGGAAGATAAAATAGTGGAAATAACAATGGCAGACCAGAAGAAAGAAAAATGAATGAAAAGAACTGAGGACAGTCTCAGGGACCTCTCGGAAAACATTAAATGCACCAACATTCGAATTATAGGGGTCCCAGAAAAGGAAGAGAAAAAAGAAAGGGACTGAGAAAATATTTGAACATATTATAGTTGAAAACTTCCCTAATATGGGAAAGGAAATAGGTAAACAAGTGCAGGAAGCACAGAGAATCCCATACAGGATAAATCCAAGGAGAAACACACCAAGACACATATTAATCATACTATCAAAAACTAAATACAAAGAAAAAATATTAAAAGCAGCAAAGGAAAAACAAGAAAAAGCATACAAGGGAAACCCAATAAGGTTAACAGCTGATCTTTCAGCAGAAACTCTGCAAGCCAGAAAGGAGTGGCAGGACATATTTAAAGTGATGAAAGAGAAGAACCTACAACCAAGACTACTCTACCCAGCAAGGATCTCATTCAGATTTGATGGAGAAATTAAAACCTTTACAGACAAGCAAAAGCTAAGAGAATCCAGCACCACCAAACCATCTTTACAACAAATGCTAAAGGAACTTCTCTAGGCAGGAAACACAAGACAAGGAAAAGACTTAAAACAACAAACCCAAAACAATTAAGAAAATGGTAATAAGAACACACATATTGATAATTACCTTAAATGTAAATGGATTAAATGCTGCAACCAAAAGACATAGACTGGCTGAATGGATACAAAAACAAGACCTGTATATATGTTGTCTACAAGAGACCCACTTCAGACCCAGGGACACATACAGACTGAAAGTAAGGGGATGGAAAAAGATATTCCATGCAAATGGAAATCAAAAGAAAGCTGGAGTAGCAATTCTCATATCAGACAAAATAGACTTTAAAACAGAGACTATTACAAGAGAAAAAGGACACTACATAATGATCAAGGGATCAATCCAAGAAGAAGATATAACAATTTAAATATTTATGCACCCAACATAGGAGCACCTCAATACATAAGGCAAGTACTAACAGCCATAAAAAGGGAAATCAACAGTAACACAATCATAGTAGGGGACTTTAACACCCCACTTTCACCAATGAACAGATCATCCAAAATGAAAATAACTATGGAAACACAAGCTTTAAATGATACACTAAACAAGATGGACTTAATTGATATTTATAGGACATTCCATCCTAAAACAACAGAATACACTTTCTGCTCAAGGGCTCATGGAACATTCTCCAGGATAGATCATATCTTGGTTCACAAATCAAGCCTTGGTAAATTTAAGACAAGTGAAACCATATCAAGTATCTTTTCCAACATAATGCTCTGAGACTAGATATAAATTACAGGAAGAAATCTGTAAAAAAATACAAACACATGGGGCTTCCCTGGTGGTGCAGTGGTTAAGAGTCTGCCTGCCGATGCAGGGGACACAGGTTTGTGCTCCGGTCCGGGAGGATCCCACATACCGTGGAGCGGCTGGGCCCATAAGCCATGGCTGCTGAGCCTGCGCGTCCGGAGCCTGTGCTCTGCAATGGGAGAGGCCACAACAGTGATAGGCCCATGTACCACAAAAAAAAAAAAAGAAAAAAAAAAACAAATACATGGAGGCTAAATAATACACTACTTAATAACCAACGGATCACTGTAGAAATCAAAGAGGAAATCAAAAACTACCTAGAAACAAATGACAGTGAAAACACGATGACCCAAAACCCATGGGATGCAGCAAAACCAGTTCTAACAGGTCAGTTTATAGCAATACAATCCTACCTTAAGGAAAAAGAAACATCTCAAAAAACAACCTAACATTACACCTAAAGCAATTAGAAAAAAAAGAATAAAAAACCCCAAAGTTAGCACAAGGAAAGAAATCATAAAGATCAGATCAGAAATAAATGAAAAAGAAATGAAGGAAATGATAGCAAAGATCAATAAAACTAAAAGCTGGCTCTTTGATAAGATAAACAAAAAGTATAAGCCATTAGTCAGACTCATCAGGAATAAAAGGGAAAAGACTCAAATGAACAGAATCAGAAATGAAAAAGGAGAAGTAACAACTGGCACTGCAGAAATCTCATGAGAGATTACTACAAGCAACTATATACCAATAAACTGGACAAACTAGAAGAAATGGACAAATTCTTAGAAAAGCACAACCTTCTGAGGCTGAACCAGGAAGAAATAGAAAATATAAAGACACCAATCACAAGCACTGAAATTGAGACTGTGATTGAAAATCTTCCAACAAACAAAAGTCCAGTACCAGATAGCTTCACAGGTGAATTCTCAAACATTTAGAGAAGACCTAACACCTATCCTTCTCAAACTCTTCCAAAATATTGCAGAGGGAGGAACACTCCCAAACTCATTCTACGAGGCCACCATAACCCTGATACCAAAACCAAAGATACTACAAAAAAAGAAAATTGTAGACCAAGATCACTAATGAATATAGATGCAAAAATCCTCAATAAAATACTAGCAAACAGAATCCAACAACACATTAAAAGGATCATACATCATGATCAAGTGGGATTTATACCAGGGATGCAAGGATTCTTCAATATACACACATCAATCAATGTGATACACCATATTAAAAAATTGAAGAAAAAACCCATATGATCATCTCAATAGATTCAGAAAAAGCTTTTGACAGTATTCAACACCCATTTATGATAAAAACTCTCCAGAAAGTGGGCATAGAGGGAACCTACCTCAACATAATAAAGGCCATATACAACAAACCCACAGCAAACATCATTCTTAGTGGTGAAAAACTGAAAGCATTTCCTCTAAGATCAGAAAAGAGACAAGGATGTCCACTCTCACCACTATTATTCAACATAGTTTTGGAAGTCTTAGCCACAGAAATCAGAGAAGAAAAAGAGAAGGAATTCAAATTGGAAAAGAAGAAGTAAAACTGTCACTCTTTGCAGATGACATGATACTATACATAGAGAATCCTAAAGATGCCACCAGAAAACTACTAGAGCTAATCAATGAATTTGGTAAAGTTGCAGGATACAAAATTAATGCACAGAAATCTCTGGCATTCCTATACACTAATGATGAAAAATCTGAAAGAGAAATTATGGAAACACTCCCATTTACCATTGCAACAAAAAGAATAAAATACCTAGGAATAAACTTACCTAGGGAGACAAAAGAACTGTATGCAGAAAATTATAAGACACTGATGAAAGAAATTAAAGATGATACAAATAGATGGAGAGATATACCATGTTCTTGGATTGGAAGAATCAACATTGTGAAAATGACTCTGCTACCCAAAGCAATCTACAGATTCAATGCAATCCCTATCAAACTGCCAATGTCATTTTTCACAGAACTAGAACAAAAAAATTCACAATTTGTATGGAAACACAAAGACCCCAAATAGTCAAAGCAATCTTGAGAAAGAAAAACAGAGTTGGAGGAATCAGGTTCCCAGACTTCAGACTATACTACAAAGCTACAGTAATCAAGACAGTATGGTACTGGCATAAAAACTGAAATATAGATCCACGGAACAGGATAGAAAGTGCAGAGATAAA
The DNA here is from genome assembly GCF_025265405.1 of Mesoplodon densirostris. Taxonomy (NCBI): domain Eukaryota; kingdom Metazoa; phylum Chordata; class Mammalia; order Artiodactyla; family Ziphiidae; genus Mesoplodon; species Mesoplodon densirostris. The sequence goes on along the minus strand of NC_082677.1, from coordinate 33,568,076 downwards.
CCCACGCACATATGGTCACCTTATTTTTGATAAAGGAGGCAAGAATATACAATGGACAGCCTCTTCAATAATTGGTGCTGTGAAAACTGGACAGCTACATGTAAAAGAATGAAATTGGAACGCTCCCTAACACCATACACAAAAATAAACTCAAAATGGATTAAAGACCTAAATGTAAGTCCAGACACTATCAAACTCTTAGAGGAAAACATAGGCAGAATACTCCATGATATAAATCACAGCAAGATCCTTTTGACCCACCTCCTAGAGAAATGGAAATAAAAACAAAAGTAAATAAATGGGACCTAATGAAACTTAAAAGCTTTTGCACAGCAAAGGAAACCATAAACAAGACCAAAAGACAACCCTCAGAATGGGAGAAAATATTTGCAAAAGAAGAAACTGTCAAAAGATTAATCTCCAAAATTTATAAGCAGCTCATGCAGCTCAGTATCAAAAACACAAACAATCTAATCCAAAAAATGGGCAAAAGACCTAAATAGTCATTTCTCCCAAGGAGATATACAGGTTGCAAACAAACACATGAAAGAATGCTCAACATCATTAATCATTAGAGAAATGCAAATCAAAACTACAATGCGATATCATCTCACACCAGTCAGAATGGCTATCATCGAAAAATCTACAAACAATAAATACTGGAGAGGGTGTGGAGAAAAGGGAACCCTCATACACTGTTGGTGGGAATGTAAATTGATACAGCCACTATGGAGAACAATATGGAGCTTCCTTACAAAACTAAAAATAGAACTACCATACGAACCAGCAATCCCACTACTGGGCATATACCCTGAGAAAACCATAATTCAAAAAGAGTCACGTACCAAAATGTTCATTGCAGCTCTGTTTACAATAGCCAGGACATGGAAGCAACCTAAGTGTCCATCAACAGATGAATGGATAAAGAAGATGTGGCACATATATACAATAGAATATTACTCAGCCATAAAAAGGAATGAAACTGAGTTATTTGTAGTGAGGTAGATGGACCTAGAGTCTGTCATACAGAGTGAAGTAAGTCAGAAAGAGAAAAACAACTACTGTATGCTAACACATATATATGGAATCTAAAAAAAAAAAAGAAAAAGAAAAATGGTCATGAAGAATCTAGGGGCAAGACAGTAATAAAGACACAGACCTACTAGAGAATGGACTTGAGGACACAGGGAAGGGGAAAGGTAAGCTGGGACAAAGTGAGAGAGTGGTAGTGTATATATGGGCATATATACACTACCAAATGTGAAATACATAGCTAGTGGGAAGCTGTCACATAGCACAGGGAGATCAGCTCAGTGCTTGGTGACCAGCTAGAAGGGTGGGATAGGGAGAGTGGGAGGGAGGGAGATGCAAGAGAGAAGAGATATGGGGATGTATGTATATGTATAACTGATTCACTTTGTTATAAAGCAGAAACTAACACACCATTGTAAAGCAATTATACTCCAATAAAAATGTTAAAAAAAAAAAAAAGGAAGGTGGAGTTCTCCCACTGCAGGTTCTCTCAACTTAGGAGGTGGCAGACAGTTAGCACTCTGAAGTGTGGAAAAGAATCCATGATATTTGACAGATTGTCAATGGTAATGTCATCTCCTTGTGACAGAGGCATTGCCTGACTTTGTGGAGCTTTTAGTCTATTGAATGAAACATAATAAGGAAAAAAGCTATTGAACTGTAGAGAGTGTTGTTAAGAAAATAAACCCACACACCTGTGGTCAATTAATTTATGACAAAAGAGGTAAGAATATACAATGGAGAAAAGATAGTCTCTTCAATAAGTTGTCCTGAGAAAACAGGAGAGCTACATGTAAAAGAATGAAATTAGAACATTCTCTAACACCACACACAAAAATAAACTCAAAATGGATTAAAGACCTAAATGTACGACCAGATACTAGAAAACTCCTAGAGGAAAACATACCCAGAACACTCTGTAACATAAATTGCAGCAATATCTTTTTGGATTCCTCTCCTAGAGTAATAGGAAAAAACAAAAATAAAGAAATGGGACCTAATTAAACTTGAAAGCTTTTGCACAGCAAAGGAAACCATAAATGAAACAAAAATACAACCCACAGAATGGGAGAAAATATTTGCAAACAATGCAACCAACAAGGGATTAATCACCAAAATATACAAACAACTGATACAGCTCAATATCAAAAAAGCAAATAACCCAATCAAAAAATGTGCAGAAGATCTAAATAGACATTTCTCCAAAGAAGACACACAGATGGACAAAAATCACATGAAAAGATGTTCCACATTGCTAATTATCAGAGAAATGCAAATCAAAACTACAATAAGGTATATCACCTCACACCAGTCAGAATGACCATCCTCAAGGTATATCACCTCACACCGGTCAGAATGACCATCATCAAGTCTACAAATAATAAATGCTGGAGCGGGTGTGGAGAAAAGGGAATGCTCCTACACTGTTGGTGGGAATGTAAATTGGTACAGCCACTATGGAGAACGGGATGGAGGTTCCTTGAAAAACTAAAAATAGAATTACCATATGACACAGCAATCCCATTCCTGAGCATATATCCAGAGAAAACCATAATTCAAAAAGATATGTGCACCCCAATGTTTACTGCAGCACTATTTACAACAGCCAAGACATGGAAGCAACCTAAATGTCCATTGACAGATGAATGTCTAAAGAAGATATGGCATATGTATACAATGGAATATTATTCAGCCATAAAAAAAAGAATGAAATAATGCCATTTGCAGCAAGATGGATGACCTAGAGATTATCATACCAAGTGAAGTAAGCTAGACAAAGACAAATATCATCTGATATCACTTACATGCAGAATCTTAAAAAAAATGATACAAATGAAATTATTTAAAAAACAGAAACAGACCCACAGACATAGAAAATATATTTATGGTTACCAAAGTGGAAAGTTGGGGGAGGGATAAATTAGGAGTTTGGGATTTACATATACAAACTACTATATATAAAATAGATAACCAACAAGGACCTACTTAATAGCACAGGGAACTATACTCAATATTTTGTAATAACCTATAAGGGAAAAGAATCTGAAAAAAAAATAGATATATATGTATGTACAACTCAATCACTTTGCTGTACACCTGAAACTAATACAACATTGTAAATCAACTATACTTTAATAAAAATTAATTAATTTTTTAAAAAAGAAAAGAAACATGATGCAGGAGTGGAAAATAACAGTGAACAGGTGTGTAGAATAGGTTGGATCCTTCCACAGGTTGACCAGGAAGAGCCTCTCTGAAGAGAAGGCATGCAAAGTCAGATCTGAAAGAGAAGAAAGGGCCCCATTTGAAGAGTGGGACAGGCAAGGAGTTGGAGGCAAGAGCAAGGAAGATTCCAGGCCAGGAGAAGTGCACCTACCAAGGCCTGGAGAAGAGGTTTGGCATCTAAGAACTGAGGAACAGAATGGTGGAATGCTGAGAATGTCAAAAGTAGGACTGAAAAAAAGGAGGCTGAAACCAGATCATGCAGGGCCTTGAAGGCCGTGCTAAGGAGGTCTGATTCTTTTTCTCAAAGATCAATAGGAAGAAATGGAATGAGTTTTAGTGTAGAAGCCACATGATTCAATTTGTGCTGTGAAAGATTACTTTGTTATTTGGTGAACAGTAAAAACAGGAAATTACTGTGATAATAGTAGAGTTGAAGAGAAGTAGAGGGTAGAATCAGGATTGTAGCAGAGTCAGAAACAAAGTGAGGAGATCGAAGGTCTGTTCTGAAGATAAAATTAATGTCAGAGAAAATTACATAAAACAGTAAGAGATCAAAAATGTATACAGTTCTCATTCTCTAAGGCTGCTTCAGTTATTTCAACTGATTTCTCTGTCTTCATAAAGTTCTACAGACATTAAAAAATAAAAATTAAAACCTCCTTATTATTCATAGCACTGACAGTCCTGCCCAGGCCTCTCTAAGTCACACAACTTCTTCCTGGGAAAAGAACATAGAACTATCAGAAACATGTCAGAATATCACAACCACTTTTGATCATCTGTATAAACTGTACAATGTGTTATTATTTTACTTGTTCCCTAAGTTTTAAATTTTCATAGATAGAAAAGTAAAGACTTTCACTACCACAGCCAACTAACCTGTGCCCCTATTTCCCAACACATTTGTTTCTCTCTGACCCTGCTTCCTAGAATAATAAAATAAGCCAAGGCTTACTAGGCACCAACACTGCTCGTAACACTTGTAAATATTAACTGGTTTAACCCTGAGAGGAAGTTACTTTTAATTATCCCCATTCACTATACATGAATTCAAACATGTTTATTGTTGCCCCAGCCCCAGGTTTTAGAAGGAGCTTGGAGCCACACTGATATCAAACAGTGCGTTGTAACCTGCCTTAGTTAAACGTGCTTTGACCTTGTGTCTTTGCTGATTAATTTTAGTAAGAATAGCCGATCGAGATCAACAAAACTTTAGAAAACACATTGGGTAAAAGAATCAACATCTCCCCCAACAGACTGAGAATGAGCGATTTCTCTATTACAAGGAGATAAGTAGGAAATAGAAATGCAAGCAAATTTCTAAGCAAATAAACTCTTTATTACCAAGTGTTTCAAATGTTGCTGAGTATACAGAATGAAACCAGCCAGGATCCAGACATCCCACATAAAACTGGGAGAAAAAAAAGAAAAAAGGGTATAACATCTGGATATGTAAAACTCAGCTTTTATTTCAGGTTTGTTTTGTTTTTCAGCTGTCACACTCCAAAACAGATTAAACTGAAATCTCTCTTAGGAGCCAGGAGACCCACGGGAGCGTGTTGACAGCCAGAGGAGTCACAACCTTGGCACGAAGTCCTAACTTACCAGCACTTAAGTACTAAGCCTGTAACGAATGGTTCACAGTGGTACTAAGTCTGTAAAGCACAGTTCATCGTGGTTCTCAACCTTGGCAACACCTTAAAATCACCTGGGGTGCTTTCTTAAAATACCACCGCAGAGATTCTTTTCAGCTGCCCTCAGGTGGGCCCTGGGAACCGGTGCTTCTTACAAACCCCTGGGTGATTCTACGGTGCCGACAAAGCTGGAGAACCACCTCTGGAAAGCTGAGCCTCAGGGGTTGGCATGCTGTAACGTGCTTTTGGGCTTATCCCTGCCTGGAAAGGCAAGAAAATCACAGGACGCTGAAACCAGCTTCTGAGTTCCTGCAGTCGCTATAAGCACGGGGCTGAACCTCTCTCTCCCTGCTGAGCTCCCAGAGGGAGAAACCACTTGAGAGCACCACCCTCTGGAAAACTTCACTGTCAGCCAAGCTAGCCGCTGCCCACAACTTCTTCCAAAACTTACCTGCTTCAACATAACATGTTAACAATCTTGAAGCGCCAATAAAAGTATAGTTTTCCTCATTGCTAGTATGAATTAGGTAACTGTGAATTAGACAGAGAGAGCACTGAGTGAAGAAACTGAGTACCTAATATGTGTTAGATGTTTTAATTACTTTGCTTTCAATCCTTACCACAGCTCCGTGAGGAAGGAGTTGTTTTATTTTAGTCTTCCAGGAGGAAACTGGGGCTCAGGGAGATGAGTCACTGATTTCTCAAGGTCACGGGGCTACTGAAAGGAACAATGGGAGGAGACCCAATCTGGATTTTACTATCCCACACTGCCCCCTATGGCAGCAGCTGTCAATGCAAGTGCAAGTTCAAAGAACTTAAAATGCCTGAAGGCGGCCAGCTTGAAATCTTCCCGGTGGGCCTAATTGGCTGTGATTGCTCTTTCCTCCCAACACTTACAGCCTTTCTGTTGGTACCACTGGCTTACAGCTAAACTCTTACCGCCTTTGGTTAATTGCCAGTTCATGTGCTTTCAGCTCATCGCGATTACAAGCAAGCTCAAACCAGTAAAGGCGGTCTTTGGTATTTTTAATCCAACTGAGAGCCTAAAATTGCCTTAGGCAATGCTTCTCAAACTATTATGGCCTTATGAATCACCTATGGACCTTGTTAAAATGCAGATTCTCATGCACCCCCCCAACCTCCATCTTACCAGCTTCATCCGTATGCCCCCATCTTTCTATGTCCCTTTTCTTTACAGAAAAATTTGCCTGTCTCTTGGCTTTTCCAGTTGGGATCCAGTCTCCTTAGAGACAGCAAAGAATTAGAAACAACAAATAACTTTACATGCACAAACACTCAGTTCTCTGTAAACACTTACTAAATTAATAAATGGTTTTGCCCTCCTGTAAACAGGTCAACCCCAATGGATCCTCAATATTGAGTTCTAGAAAGCTCTACTGTTAAAAAAAAAAAATTAGGTGTGAAAATACGAAGAAGTAACAGGTATCTATAAAAATTCCTCTTAATTGGATTCATTTCAGCCTCTTTTCACAAAGAGAAAAGAATAAATCAAAGGTACCACCAATATTTAGATGGAATTTCAGAAAGAGTGCAGGGGCAAGGACATCAGGATGTCAGAAGTGCTGTTTGATACTCTTAAAGCACACATCTTCCTATGATAGTCTTAAACTATATAGAGAAACATGTAGGAAATGCCCAGCCCTGTGCAATTTGTATGATTCACTTGATACATACTAAAGTTGTCTCATGGGTGAACTGAGGATATTACTACTTCAAATATGGGTTTGTCATAAAGAGTAAAGGAAATGGCAGATGTGTTTCTCAGTAGTTACCACTAAGTAGATACTCAGTACATGTTCAGTTCCAGCTTATGCTGGTAGCTCTTTTCATCCCAGGGGTGTGGGGAAGAAGGGTAGCAAATACTTAGTCAGCATGTTTGTTTGTTGAACTTATAAAAAAGAAAGCTCTGACCATGGCAAAGATTTTATATGTTAAGCAATCTTAGCTCTTGTAGCCTTCCAAAATCATATGAAAGGAGATATCAAGTTCTAAAAAATATAGTTGTCCATGTACAATCCAATTTCACCCAGGGGCAGGGAAAGAGGGAATGATGAAAACAACCTGATGATAGAAAAAGTCCCATCACAGCAAAAAAGTTCATAGGGAAAGATCAAATCATAGCACCAGATAATAGGCACTCTAGTAAAGCAGTGACATTAAAATAACTATAAAAGAAAATCTGAAAAAGAACCTTACCTAAGGGAAAAGTAAGAAAAAGGAAACAATGATTGTTAATAGAACAAAATTTAGCCTATATATTTAAGATAGGAAAACAAGATATCATTCTCAGAGAGAAATTTTTATTAAAATTAAAGTCATACATAAATTGTCCAGTTGAGTAACAGTCCCCACAAACAAAACCTACAGCAAGATGTCAGAGCTAAAATATTCATGGCAAATCAAAAACAAAACAAAACAAGAAAGTGCAAGATATTTTGTATTACATATTTACTTAGAGATAAAATCATCTTTTCTATTTCTTCCTAAAACTTCTGAGCATTCAACTAGCAATTGCCCTTAATGTACTATTGCATCTATTCAATATTTTGTTAATTAGGTTACACACAATAAAATCCAGGGGCTACAGAGAAAACATTCAAAGTCAATGGGCTCAATACAGAATTCTATTATATGTGATTACATTTCTAAGGCCAGAAAGAAAACCCATGGGAATGAAGGTAATTGCCATGCTATACACATGTGGAAAATGTCATACTATCTCCTCTCCTGGAGATTTCTGAGGAGTGTATTTTATTCCATGGGAAGCCTGGGGCATGTTAGAACCCCTCAGCCCATGTGTACTCCCCTCCTTTGTCTCCCCTCCACAATGAGTGTGGTGCCTTAAGTGTCTATGCTCAAGACTGTACTCTGGTTTTGGTTTGGGTTTGTTTTGTGTCAGATTCACCTGCCCATCTTCCTGCTGATTATCTTACTAATGCTGTAACTCTGATGAGTCACCACCACCTAGAGACCTGTGAGGTCTATTAGAAAGCGTTCTCAAATCTTGAGCCAAGAAAGAAAAGTAAGAGCTAGTTAAACATCATTAAGGACTGTTGTCTCAAAAAAGCCATTAGAGACGTACCACAGCTCAGCACATTCATTCATGTTTTCTACTGAAAAATGAAACTTAAAAAAAAAAATGTTAGTACTAATAATTCAAGTACTTTGTCTAACAAAAACCAGCGTAAAAACTGGAGATGTCAGTTCATCTCAAGTTCCATTTCCGGATGAGGATGGGGAATCACGCCCTTGACTTCAGAACAGATCTTATGACTTCTTAGAAGAGTTATTCACCTACCTGGTAAATTCCAAAGGTTCTGGAAAATCATCCCCAATCAACTACATCATATACCCACATCTACTGGAAATGTACTTTCTCCACATCTTGAATGATATGTATATTTTTTTTTCTTTTGGGGGGGCTGGGTTTGGTCTTCATTGCTGCACACGGGCTTTCTCTAGTTGTGGTGAGTGGGGGCTACTCTTCATTGTAGTGCACAGGCTTCTCACTGCAGTAGCTTCTCTTGCTGCGGAGCACAGGCTCTAGGTGCATGGGCTTCAGTAGTTGTGGCACACAGGCTTAGTAGTTGTGGCACATGGGCTTGGTTGCTCTGCGGCATGTGGGATCTTCCCGGACCAGGGGTCAAACCCGTGTCCCCTGCATTGGCAGGCGGATTCTTAACCACTGCACCACCAGGGAAGTCCTTTGGATCACATTTTTATTATTGTTATTATTAGTATTAGTATTATAGCTGCTTCTCTTGGTTTCCAGTTGTCCTCCACTTGGATGCAGGTAGTCTTAGAAAGGTAACACTTCAAGCCTTATATACTTGCGTGTTCTAAGTTATCTATCCCTTTACTGAGAGTTGCAGTGGTGAACAGATCTAATGAGGAGTGTGAGAGGACACAGATACCTGGGAGGAAAGCAGGAGCAGGAAGGGAGCACTAAGGGTTCTGAAATCAAGCTGATCTCCCCAGAGTTTTACCTAAGGCTTCAGCAGGGCAAACACTTACATAAATGAAATCATAAATAGAACAAAAAACATTTAAAAGAGATAAGCCCAGAGCTGTTTTGATTGATGCTACAACTGAAGCCTGGACCTCTGCCCACTGTACTTGTCCTTCCAGACCCTGAGGCAGTTCATAGAAATGCTAGGCTTTCAGGAAATATGCTTTGAAAACCACCAGTCCATTGGAAGTTGATATAGTGAAAGAAATCCTCTCTAAGAACCATTCCTTCTCTTAAATCTTTAATCAAGAATTTATGATTTCAGAAGTTAATATCTGGATAAATAGTTGGGAGGATGAATGCAAGAAAGAAAAGCATGATAAATTGTTGGTTTTCATCCAGATCCTTTTTGCTATTAGCATCTCTATTTTCAAATAACTTGGGACTAGCTTAAGCAAAGGTAAGGTAGAATGAGGGAGTCTCTCCCATCCATCGACAGGGAGGAACACTCCTCATGCTCAGATGCTAAAGACCTATGGAAACACAGCCATTCCCTTCTCTCTGTATCCTGTTGCTATGTCTCTCTTGCTGCAGATGGGGTTTATTCTATCCTAAGCCCATGTGAAGGAAACGGTCACTGTAACTAACCCCTGATTTATACCTCTGTTCATGAAATCAGCCAGAATAATTCCAAATCCAAGTTTTCTAAAAAGTACTTTGCTCAGCCCAACTTGAGTGGAGCATCCCTGATCCAATCAGAAAAATCTGGCTGACAATTCTGCACTGGGTAGGGCAAGTTTCAGAAAGAGAGCAAGCACAACATTGTAAATCAACTATACTTCAATAATTTTTTTAAAAAAACAGAAAAGAGAACAAGATGTTGAGAAAACTAATAATAGCAACCAGCACTCCCTTCCTGGAAGCCTATGGCCCCTGATACAGCAGTGATGTGCTGGACCAGCTTGTACCAGTTGGTGAGAACTGATTCTACCCTCACTTCTCAACTCCATGTTCAATGATGTCATACTGGTAGCTCGAAATCAACTATGGTAGGAGTATTTATACCATGAAAACTGGCAAATGCTATGTAAATCAGGGATTCTTTTTTCAGAGAAGCAGTTTACCAGCACACTACTGTCACATAAGTCTCCGTGATTTGCGATTTTGGACACAGCCACATTAACTTCTACTCACACACTGTGAAGTTCTGCAGATAGCCTTAGTACATTTTTCCTCACAAGCATAGTCCTCTAGAAGGAACTCTGTCCACCTGTTCACCCAGGTATGTTTATATGTTTAAGAAAGAAAATAAAATAAGACGTGCATCACCATGAGTCAAATGCATCACATCTCTGATTCAACACAAAGCCTTTTGTCTACTATACTTATTATAAGGTTAGATATATGTTAGAATGATCTTGAAAATTATCCATATTCTTGGTTAAAATAGAAAATAGCAACTGGAGAAATCTAGGGCAGAAAGTGTGAAGAAATAGTAGAAGTCACAAGAGCACTTACTGGAATATAGTAGGAGATCAATAAAGGTTTGGGAAAGGATGAAGGGAAGAAAGGAAGTGGGAAAGAGGGGAGGAGGTATGGGGCAGAAGGGAGAGAGGGAGGGCAGAGAATACAAAGGGAAACAATGAGCCGTCGATCAAAGGAGACAACCTCTCACTGAGAATAGAAGCATAATAACATATTAAGTGATAATATGAAAGTAGTCATTTATTCAACAAACTATAAAATGCTGAACCTGTGTCAGGGGCTGGGCACACAATGCTTAGTAAGACATGGTCCTGGCCTTGGGCAATGTAGAGTTTAGTGGAGGAGAGCTGCAAGTAACGTCATCTCAATACTGGTAAATGTTATGCTTAGTTAACCAGGGGTGCTGAGGGAAACCACAGAACATCTTCTACCCCAAACCTGGGAGTCAGAAAAGACCTAACAGAGAAGGGAACACCTAAACCAAGCCCCAGAGAACACACAAAATCTCTGCAAATGAATAGGATGAGGTCCAGGGTATTTCAGATGGAGGAGGAAAAACAAAAAGGTTTGGTGTGAGTAGGAATTGGCAATCATGGGTCTGAAGTAAGCTTAGACTGGCTGAGTGTAGTGTGCGAGAGAGGAAGTGGAGATAAAATCCACTGGGGGTCAAGAAGGTATTGAGTGCAGACTGTGAATTGGGACTTTAAGGACAAAAGTGAACTATCTAAGGGTTTAAAGAAAATAACACTTTAGAAAAATCACGAAGTCCTGATTATTTTATCTCCTGAGTAGCTTTCACGTTAGTCACTTTGCTTCTTCACCATCAAAACCTTTCTCTTTCAACAGGAATGACACCGCAACCTCCAGCTGGACTCTCTGTCCCGAATCTGTCCCACTCCTAAACTAGGGAAAGACGGGAGACAAGCTGATGGCTGCAACATCAGTTGTGTTGAGAGAAAAAGATTGTGGTCATGAAATAAGGAGGTGGAACAGTTTGAGAGCTATCCAGAGGATAAAGTAAGCAGGATTTGCTGAGTAACAGGACTCAGGAGGCAGGAGTTCAGAGAGGTTCCCAGGTTCCTGACTTGGGCAGCTGAATGGATGGTGGTGTTTTTGACTATGAGAAAAAAATTTTGTTTTAAATAGGTTTAGCAGGGTATATCAGGAATTTAATTTTGAGCTTGAGGTGCTGTGGGACATCCTGGAAGAGATGTATAGTAGGCAGTTAACTAGAAAAAACACAAAAGAGGGATTATCCTCAGTGTTTTATATCTTGGGTTTTGAGAGGTCAATAACAGGGACATGAACAGACAGAAGAATTATCCCCTTTGATTATACATACATGCCATGTTCATGTGAAAGGATTTGAATCTAAAATGGAGCCAGGGGATATGAAATAGAGAATCTCATACCCGTACCCCCAGAAGCACAGAATTTAAGAATGGAAGGACTGGTTTCCTTTAAATGCTTGATTTATGGAAGACTGAGATTTATCTCCTGACCAATGAACATCTGCCAAGAAGCTCTCCGCATCTCCAGGTCAATGAACTTACTGCTCGTGCTCTGGCTGTACTTCCTCCACTTTGCACTCCATAAATATAGCCCACCCCCAACCTTCAAAGGACTCGCCTGTAACTTGCTACAGCATGCGTTTCCAGAATTTCAATTCCTCAGCTGTTCTCTAATAAACTCAATTTCTCATAATTTCATCTTGCCTCAGTTTAACTCTTTATTTAGGTTGACATTTGGGAAATTTATGTTGCCAATGTTTCCTTCCTGATTTAGAGAGAATATGGTCGTCAGCCTCCAAGATGGCCCCTAAAGATCCCTGCCACCTGGTATGCGTGTCCTTGTGAAGGCTTCTCCCACACTGAACAGGGCTGACTTGCGTGACTAATAAGACACTGTGAAAATGGCAAATGTGACTCCTGAGGCTAGGTTATAAAAGACGTAGTAACTTCTATCCTGCTGTCTTTTGGATCTCTCACTCTGGGGGACATGTCACGAGGTTACCCAAGCAGCCTGACAGAGAGACTCACATGCTGAGGAACTGGGACCTCTTGCCAGCAGCCATGGGAGCAAACCATCCTGGGACAGACACTCCCAGTCGAGCCCCTAGCTGACTGACACTCAACCATCATCCTGACTGTAACCACATGAGAAACCCTCAGCCAGAACCACCCAGCTAAGCTGTTTCCGAATTCTTGACCCACAGAAACTGTGAGATTAAAATGTTTACTGTTTTAAGCCACTAAATTCTGAGGGTAATTTGTTACACTGCAACAGATTAATAATACAGAAACTTACTTACCAGGTTATAGCAAAAAAGCTGGAGAACTGTAGGCCTCACGGAGGGGTTCCTGCCCTGTAAAACTTAGGCAGTAGTAAAACTTCAGCATGCAACACAATCAACTGAAGGGATTATCAAAACACAGATTTCTGGTCCCCAACCAAGAGTTTCTGATTCAGTGGATCTAAGGCAGGGCCTGAGGATTTGCAATTCTGTGGTGAGTTCCAGGGATCTGATCAAGGAAAAAGATGTGACCATAAGATCATCAAGCTTTATTTGAGTGACACTTTGACATGTTTGCATATTGGAAAAGTCCCTCACAACATAAGTCAATCCAGAGGCTACCACCCAGAAAGGGGATCGTGTGTCTATCTGTTGTTGTTTAGCTGCCCAACAGAGAGGCTCTGGGTCACAGAGCTCTGAAGGTCACCAGGAGCTTGGAGCCTTATTTATAGTTGCAGGATTTACCTTATCTTTTCTGTGGTTAGCAGAAGGGTGCAATTTCATGGGATAAACAAAGCAGGCAGGATCTATATGGTTAAAAATCTGCTTACTAGAGCCGTACTTTATTTATTTTTTTTTTTTTTGCGGTACGCGGGCCTCTCACTGTTGTGGCCTCTCCCGTTGTGGAGCACGGGCTCCAGATGCGCAGGCTCAGCGGCCATGGCTCACAGGCCTAGCTGCTCTGCGGCATGTGGGATCTTCCCGGACTGGGGCACGAACCCGTGTCCCCTGCATCGGCAGGCGGACTCTCAACCACTGCGCCACCAGGGAAGCCCTAGAGCCGTACTTTAAAAAAATGGACATGATAAAGAAAGTGTGGTGTGTATATACATATGTGTGTGTGTGTGTGTGTGTATATACACACACACATAATGGAACATTACTCAACCATAAGAAAGAATGAAATCTTGCCATTTGTGACAACATGATGGACCCACTTGGTATTATGCTAAGTGAAATAAGTCAGACAGAGAAAGACAAATACCATATGATTTCACTTATATGTGGAATCTAAAAAACAAAACAAAACAAATGAACAAACAAAACAGAAACAAAGTCATAGATACAGAGAACAAACATGTGCTTCCAGAGGGGAAGAGAAATGAGGGGGAGGAAAGAAATAGATGAGGGAGGGGCTTCCCTGGTGGCGCAGTGGTTGAGAGTCCGCCTGCTGATGCAGGGGATACGGGTTCGTGCCCCGGTCTGGGAAGATCCCACATGCCGTGGAGCGGCCAGGCCCGTGAGCCATGGCTGCTTAGCCTGCGCGTCCGGGGCCTGTGCTCCACTACGGGAGAGGCCACAACAGTGAGAGGCCCGCGTACCACAAAAAAAAAAAAAAAAAGAAATAGATGAGGGAGATTGAGGGGTACAAACTTCCAGCTGCATAAAAATAAATGGGTCAAGGGTATGAAATGTACAGTGTGGGGAATATAGTCAATAACTATGTCATATCTTTGTATGGTGACATATCGTAACTAGATTTATCCTGGTGATCAATTTGATATGTGTAGAAATATTGAATCACTAGGTTGTGTAACAGAAACTAACATAGTGTTGTAGGTCAATTATATTTCAAAAACAAACAAAGTCATAAAAAAAGATCAGATTTGTGCTGCCAGAGGTGGGGGTAAGGGCAGGGAGCATAATTGGATGAAAGCATTCAAAATGTAAAAACTTCCAATTATAAGATAAATAAGTACTAGGGATGTAATGAATTAACCCTGCTGTATGTTGCATATGAAAGTTATAAAGAGAGTAAATCCTAAGAGTTCTCATCTCAAGAAAACTAATTTTTTTTCTATTTCTTTAATTTTGTATCTAGATGAGTGTTTACTAAACTTGTGATAATCACTTAATGATGTATGCAAATCAAATCATTATGCTGTAGACTTTAAATATATACAGTGCTGTATAACAATTAGATCTCAATAAAACTGGAAGAAAAAAATGGATACGTAAAAATGGAGCTGGGTGCCAGTGGACTTTTGAGTTAACTGGTCCCAGGCTGCTGTGAAAAAGTAAACAACATAGGACCAACATACAAAGGTCATCTTTAGCTCATTTATACAACCTGTCTCCAGGGGATCCTAATGCTGCTGGTTCAAGAACACACTTTGCAAACCATTGACCTAGAGGCTTCCTGTGGGCAGAGTCGCTCTGGAAATGAGGGTGAGGGTCAGTTTCTTCTCCCAGACTGACATATCAAATAAAGTCTCGTGCACTGGAGAGAAGGAACAAGGTAAGGAGAGAGATGTTATTGTAGCAGAAGTTCTATGCACACAGAAGGAAGCATTAGAACTGAGGAAGAAATATTCTGTCCCCATATTCTAAAAAAACAAACATATTTTTTTATTGGAACTTTTTTTCATTGTTG